>NC_143252.1:95262100-97676266 GCF_984573655.1 Nuphar pumila | reverse complement strand
AATGCTTAACAGAAATCAAAATGAAAATTCATAAAGAAGAAGAAGAAGAAGAAGAAGAACTTACCGAATTGGAATGGTTAGAAGAGAGGTTGGAATCCTCTCTCTTGCTTCAGCCGTTGTCGGAATTCTCCACCAGAAAGAGGATGAGAAAAAGAGGGGAAAATAGGGAGAAGAAGAAGAAGAGGTAAGAAGAGGTGGAGAGGAAGGGGAAGAAGAGAGGGCTTGGGCAAAAGAGAGAAGACAAGCCTCTCTTCCCCCTACGTATGATATTTATAATTTTTAACTTTTCTCCATAAGTCCCTCTTCTTTGTAAAATTGCATTTCAAAAACCTCTCTTCAAAAAGTTATTTACAAAACAACTCAAAATGACTATGTTTTAGAAAATACAAAACTAAGTCTATTTTAACTCTAATTTTTTTATGATTTTCAAAAACTAAACTACTACAATTATGTCAAATACTAAAATACGCATTAAAATGTAAAATAAAACTATTTTTCATGCATTTTCTATTTTTAAATCATTTTAGCACATTTACTCGAAACTAACATAAAATTGGGTTTTTAAATCATTTTCTCATGAAATCATGCATATTTTTATATGAAATATCCCTAAAATATATGCATGATCACTCACCTTGGGGATTACTCTTGGAAAAGGTAAAGCCTTCATAGACTCCATTCTCTACGCTCAGCTCGAGCCATTCTGCTCGCTCAGTTAATTCAATGAAGGTCCTGGACGGTGCAGTAGAGATTAATCCTCTTAATGGCTGAGAAAAGTTGTTGAGGATCAATGACAAAGCGTGCCTTTCAGATATGGGATCTCTCATTTTGTTGCAGGCTGACCTCCATCTGTGAATGAAATCTCGTGCTTTTTCATTCTCATTCTGCCTCAGACTGCAGAGATGACTTAATGTCGGGAGTGCTTCTGTGTTAAACAAGAAGCGTTCAATAAATAAATTCACCACTTTATCGAACTCCTTGAGCTCGATGGGATTAATATGCTCGGCATACCATTTAGCTGCAACTCCTTCCAAGCTGCGAGGGAAACACAGGAATAGTGCTCTGTTATCTCTCTTGAATCTTGAGCACTCTACAAAGAAAGTGGCGAGATGGGCTTTCGGATCGCCAGAACCATCGAACTTGATGAATTTTTGGGGAAGGTTTTCGAGATCGTCATCCCCTTCGAGGCCGTCATAGAAGTCCTCACTGGTGAAGACTTTCTTGCCCTTGTCCCGAGCTTGGAGATCCTTAACAACTCGGGCCATTTCCTTGAATTGTGACTGCAAAGGTTCTTCTGTAACATGATTCTTTGATTTGCGGCTCCTCCTTTGTTCCTGGCCATGTTTCTGAAATGCCGGAGGCACCTCATATTCCTCTTCAGTGTCTTCCGTTTCTGATTCATCTGAGATTTCTTCTGGCTGAACCTGCTTCTTGGAAGTTTTCTTGCTTTTATGCCCGTGGAACTTTTCTCTGAATTGATTTTTTTCTGCACTAGTCCCAGCTTGTTCACTCATCATTTTATTCATCATCTTTCGGAACATGGCATACATTTGCGGGTCTATGCCATCATCCTCTTGCTGTTGATCTTGATTCACGGGATGATCCATTTCTTCTTCAGAGGCTGAGGAGTGCTGAGGTGATGTGGTTCTTTTTCCTGACCTTGTTCGAACCATCAAATGATGCAGATGCTTTAATGTAGTTGTGGATGCTCTCTGTAGGGCAAAGACCTGATTAGATTATGAAGGAATTGGCTTTTGGAAGAAATATTTATTGAAAATATGGTAGACAATTTAAAGAAGATGTCCCATTACTAGGGACTGAGTCGTCGCGAGAATCACGACAATTGTGTTGTCAATTCTTAGCACGAGAAACAAACAACAAAAATATGCCTTGTTACCTAGGTGAGGTCGTCAAACCACAATAGAAAAAAGAGAGAAATTTATTGAAATGAGAAAATATGATTTTATTGATCTTGACAAAGAGGTGGAGGACAAACAATTTGCCACCATTCACGATAATCAGCAGACACTCTAGGACCAGGAAAGATTTTAAGAGAGACAAAGGAATCCCAGCCGTAGCGGGCAGAATGATATGCCCCAGACCATTGTGCGGAAGTGAGATCAAACTCTGCCATAACTCCTGATAACAATCGGGCTTCGACGTACTGCTGTCTCTGGGAGAACTGCCGGACACATCTCTCTGGTTGGTAGTAAGTGCAGAAGAATGGTCCCAGTAACTTGAACCTCTTGCCATAAGCATATGTGTATCTGGGAGGAGATAGTTGTCGATCAAAATAGTCCCAAACTACTTCATCTTCTTGAATGTTGTTGATCATAGACCGATACTGTGCCACTGGAAGAAGTTCTTGACCATTGTATCTGAAAGAGCTTGCTCGAGTTGGAACATGTTGGAAGAACCAGGATTGAAGTGCGTATATACATCCTTCTACTAAGATGGATTCTCCAAGTGAGAATCGAGTCAAACCACGATATAGGAAGGCGAGCGCTGCCATGGCTATGGAGAGACGATTGGTTTGTCGACTTCCCCATCTTCTCATAAGCTGGATTATTCTGATGTTCATGTAGTTTTGTCCATCTGGAAAGAGGGATAGTCCTACAGTGCACAGAACCATTGCATTCTGAATCCTTTCTTTAGCTATCCTGGATAGCGAACTGACTTCAACGAAGGTCCCGTACTGGCGATACAACTCAAGCAGGTCAACATATTCATTTCCCTCCAACTAGATCAGGGGCCAGGATTGGAGGCCTGTCATACGAGCTAATGAATCTCGGGGGTCCAAACCCTTGACATTGATCAGGAATTGATGTTCTAATGGATCGCTTGGCTGACCAGCTGGTTCTGGTAATCCCATGATTTCTGAAAATTCATCCATTAAAACGGTCATTTCTCCCCCACGGGAACCAGAAGGTACATGTTCGAGGATTCCATCGTTCTGCCATTGCGTGAATCAGGTTGCCGTTGATGGTCTGCTTTCCGACTGCCGACGCCAGTTCTAATCCGCATTCGCTCAAATGGTCCGGGAACATTCGGGAAAAACTTTTGAGCCAGGAATTGTACCACCGGGGAATAAAAGTTCCGGTGCTAAGGGCTCGATGTTCAGGACGACCTTGTCGCACCTCGTAGGAGATGTGACTATCAGGAAAGATAGGATCGACTTGACTGGATGCCATCGAACTGAAAACAGAGGAAGACCCAGAATGAGACTTTTGGGAAAATGTGAGAAATTTTGAAAACATTTTGCAGGCAGGATATAAAATGCAGCTGGAAATTTGAGATCCAGTGGAAAAGGTAGAATGTAAAATTACCTGGAGTTTTGAAAGAAATGGGATATTTGAGAAAATCATCCGGGGTTTTAGGAAATAAAGGAAAATGTGAGAAATATGGATATTTTGAAAATATTTTGGGAAAATGTAAGGAAATAGAGGTAACATACAAACAATCACATTCTACACAAACATTTATGCACATACAGCACTCCCTAAAAGGCTGACTCTAAATGCATCAATTTGAAAACAGCTGTAGGACCCTAACCCTAACTCTAGGTTCAGATCATCTTTGTCCAATCCAGTTATGCCGATATACCTGAACTGAAATTCGTAGTACGTGGCATATAATTCCAACTCCGGTTCTAAGGTAAGGTTTTACAACATCCTTGAACGCCTACCGATATACTTCGGATTGTGGCCCGCGGTACGTGGTAGGGGGTGTTAACCCAAATAGGTGGCCCAGTTGTGAGGCTCTGTCCTGAACTAGGGTTCTGGAAGAGAGCCCAGCAACGTGAAGACCGGGTAATGATAGGTAATTGGGGTTTTGAAAGATGATCACATGCAAGAAATAGAGGGCTCTAAAATCTAGAGAGATAGACTTTTGAAAATCTTTGAAGAAGCATACATTGTTTTCATTCAGATCCTAAATTGAGGAGAGTTGTATTTAGACCTAAGTCTATGTGAACATGAAAATTTCTCCTCAATCTGGTCCTACCAAACCATGCCTAGTCTATATGCAGTCAATGTCAGCTAGGTCAGAATCTAGGCTCCTAGGTTTGCATGATATCAGAAAGTAAAAGAGTTGACATTTTGTGAACATAATTTCAATAATTGAACTAAGTCAAGCACTACTTTTGGTCAGACAAGGACAGGTCCCATTTCGGTCGCCAAACCTATTATCGTCGCAAAATTTTTTCCGTCTTCCCTTCCTTGCGGAAGAGAGAGGGAAATGTTTTCGCGTTTCAAATTTGACCGGATTTTGGAAAGTATTTTGAAATACTCGCCTCCGTTTTGAAAATTGCGGGAAAATCCATAGGATGGGGCTCGACCTGTCGGTACGAGGTTCGACCGTTCCTGCCGCTTTTAACAGGGGTAATCGAACCAAGGACCAAAATTATGCTTGACTTAGTAAAATCATTGAAATTGGGTTCTATCCTAAATGCACAGAGAATTCATGCATGTGCTATGCAATTTTGTAAAAATGCAAGTTGGAAAATATGATGTATGCTTGGAAAATATTTGGAATTGAAAATTTTTCAGGAAAACATGGAAATCAATCTCTCAGGAATCTCAGACGAAGAAGGTTTGAAAATCTCGGGAAAGTTTATGAAGACTTAGAAAATCTTGAAGAGATGAGAATCTCGAAAAAATCTTGAGAAAAGTTTATAAAGACTTAGAAAACCATGAAGAAATAAGAGTCTCAGGAAAATTTTAAGAAAGCTTAGAAAGACTTGGAAAATCATGAAGAAATGAGAATCTCAGGAAAACTGAAGGAATTCTTGAGAAAAGATGAATATTTGAAAAGGAAAACACTTGTCAAGAAAACTCGGACTTTGAGAATTGTTCTTAGGAAAATGAGGGAAAATCTATACGAAAATTCACTGGAGAAGGAAATTCAGAACTTAGGAAATTGAAATCCTGAAAATGTTGTCTTTGAAATATCTGAAAATCAGCTTTTGATTCTTGAGAAAGAGAAAAAATTCCTTTTGAAAAGAATCTTAAGAAAATAACATTTTCAGGGAAAATCATGGGAAAACTTTGATTTGGGAAATCCAACTCCGAATATCATCAAAGTTTCTTGAGAAATCGATTCCATGAAGTGAAAATCTCTTGAGAAAATCATGAGAAAAACAAATGATGCAGATGATTTGAATGAATGAATGCACTTTTGAAAAGATTTCTGAAAATTTTGTTGGAAAAATGTGGATTAAGCCAAAGTAAATCCTTTACACATTCTGACTGTGGCCATGAATATGTTCAGAGCTTACTTGAGTTAATTGACAATATTTTGAAAATTTAGAAATATGATGTGCATTTTTAAGATAGCCTAAAAGTGTAGGCTCAATGTGACTAGTAGAAAGATGATGGATCTGGGTCTCATCCATATTTCGACTAGGGCCGTAAATATGGATTCCACCGAGTTCATCAACTCTCTAAGAGTTGGTGCACGTGCCATTCGTGTTCATCCACGGTGAATTTTGAAAGATTGAGATTTATGCATCATATAATCAGGATATTACTGAAATCAAACTATATGAGATGCGGCCTAATCTAAGCAGTAAAAGTAAATCTTATTCCAAGGTTTACATTGGGTTGTTACATTGCATAACATAAAGTAAAAGAAAATTGAAATGGAGCCAAGGAATCAGCATCTTCTAGATTTTCCTGCAAAATGAGAGTTAGTACAAGATAACCAAGGGAATGGACATATATATATATATATATATATATATATATATATATATATATATATATATATATATATATATATATATATATATATATATATATTATATACAAAAAAGAGACATATACATATATCAAAATGCTAAAATAGATGCTAAATGTCATGTAACAATGGAGATGTAACTATATGAGAAAATATATGGATGTTCATATATGGAAATAAGGGCACATGAAGGGATATATATATATATATATATAAGTATATATCTATATATATATATATATACATATATACGTATACATATAGGTAGATATACATAGATATACATATATATAAATATATATATACATATAATGAGAAAATATGTACATACTAATGGAAATTACATATAATGGGTAAAACCAGAAATTATAGGTATATACAGTTTCTGCAGGCAATTTCAAGAGGCTGTAATTTCCAAATTACAAGGTAATTTTCGATAAAACTGGGTATGGAGCTTCCCTATATATCAATAACAAAGCATACAAAAGACGGTTCATAGATCATGAATGGATATAAAAATATCCATCCGTGAATATGACCGATTATCAAGACTGCACATCTGCAGAAAATGGATATGTGCAGGAAATGGGTTGTGGAAGCACCATATTTCAAGGATATCATGAAAAGGATATGAAAAGCTTAGTGAAAAGGTGAAGATGTTGTGGAAAATGATGAAACAATATGTGTAATTGATGCTACAAATGGGGTGATATCATAACAATACAACACACAAGAATTTAGCATTAAGCTAAATAAAATCTCATAAATCAAATGATGATGTTCCAGCCATAGCTTCATAAAACAGGAATTTTAGCATCAAGTTAAACAAAATCTCATAAAACAAATGGTGATATTCCAGCCCATAGCTTCATAAAACAGGAATTGTAGCATTAAGCTTAAATAAAACATGATCACCTAAATCAAATGGTGAAATTCCAGCCCATAGCTTCATAAAACAGAAATTTGAACATCAAGCTAAACAAAATCTCATAAATCAAATGATGATGTTCCAACATAACTTCATAAAACAGGAATTTGACCATCAAGCTAAACAAAATTTCATAAATCAAATGATGAAGTTCCAGCCATAGCTTCATAAAACAGAAATTTGAACATCAAGCTAAAAAAAATCTCATAAATCAAATGATGATGTTCCAACATAACTTCATAAAACAGGAATTTGACCATCAAGCTAAACAAAATTTCATAAATCAAATGACGAAGTTCCAGCCATAACTTCATAAAACAAGAATTTTAGCATCAAGCTAAACAAAATTTCATAAATCAAATGATGAAGTTCCAGCCATAGCTTCATAAAACAGAAATTGTAGCATTAAGCTTTAAACAAAACATGGTCACCTAAATCAAATGGTGACGTAGCTGGACGAAATGGAGAACACGTTGAATCATCTGCTGGATTGGGGATGGACAGCAATCAGCTTCTTGTGTGGCTGGACTGAAGATGATGCAGATTGAAAACTCTGCACTTTTGCAACAAAAGGAAAAGGGAGGAACCACCTGGTATGTAAAGATCTGCAACTTGACAAAGAGGAAATAGCAGTTGTTGGAGGTGGAAGAAATCCACACTCAGCCTCTTGCTGGCTAGGCTGAAAGCAAAGGATAAAGAAGTGTTGCTTCACGCTGGGCTTCCTGCTGTGGTGCTGGAATGAATAAGGTAGACGTGGGCTGGCTGAAGGCAAATGAGGAGATGAAGAAAGGGGCAGTTTTACTACTTCAAGCTGGATGTAGGAAAAGGATGGCTGAAGTGGAGATGGCAATCGGCTGGGATGAAGAAGGTGGACAGCTGTTGTTTGGAGGTTTTGGGGTGGCTGGAATGAAGAAGGGGACCTCCTGTTAGTGGGTTGAAGAAAGATGGTAGCCGTTGGAGGTGGAGCTTCCTGTTGGATGACCTACGGCTGGGCTGAAGAAAGGTGGGTAGCAGTCGTTGGAGGTGGAAGATGGCTCCACGCTCAGCAGGAAACACCTGCAAAACAGAAAAAAATAATCACCAATTGGCTCTCCCCTCTCTTCAGCCTCAATCGGCTAGCCCCTTTTGGTGAATCCCCTTTGTCTCAAACCCCAAAAGCTTCCTCCTCTCCTCAATCGGTCCATAGCCTCCCTTCTTAAAAAAAAACATTGAATCCCCCCTGTCTCAAACCCCAAAAGCTTCCTCCTCTCCTTAATCGGTCCATAGCCTCCCTTCTTAAAAAAAATTTTGAATCCCCCCTGTCTCAAACCCCAAAAGCTTCCTCCTCTCCTCAATCGGTTCATAGCCTCCCTTCTTAAAAAAATTTTGAATCCCCATCATGAAGAAAACCGCAGCCCTCCATTTATGAGGTTCCGTTACCTCTCTTTTGAAAAAAAAAAATTGAAATGGCCGTTTCAAGAGGGGCGCATTCCCTTTTTTTTTCAAAAATCGGTTTTATTTCCCTAAGTTTTAGGCAAAATCAAATCTATGACTTTAGGGAAATTCGGCTGTGCCATTAAAGCTGCCTCCTTCTAAAAAAAAAAAAAAATTTATTTAAACAAATCAATAAAAAGAAATAAAATAAAAAGTGAGTATTGAAATAAATGAGAGGCTTTTATGGAAATGCCATCTCAACCCACTTTTAAAATCCTTTTGAAAATAAAGTTTTTGTTTTGTTTTTGAAAGTCTTTTATTTTCAATTGGGGTGCCACATGTGTGTGGGCCCACTAACTAAAAAAAAAAAATAAGTATTGAGAAATTAAAAAGAAAATTTTGCAAATTGGTACGAACTCCGGGTGGGTCCCGCTTGAGAAGAAACAACTTACCTGAGAGTTTGAGTATGATGCTAGTTCAAAGGCGGGTCCCGCTCCATTTATTTGAAAATACGAGATAAAACATTATTTATTTTCAAGAATTTGGAAAAATTGGTTTTTTAGGGGAAAAATATGGATAAAATAAATGTAAAAAATTTTGTAAGGAGATTTAAAATCTTTTTGCAAAAAGTTTTGAGATAAAATCTTTAAAATCAATATCCAAATATCCAGATTGTTTTCCTTGAGGAAAATTTTTGTAATTCAAAGTCCTGGGGGTAAAATGGGAAAAATCGGTAATTTTGAATACCCAGGGTTTTAAAAATCAATTTGAAAAAGTTTAAAAATCAAATCTGGATGGACAATTTTGAAAATCAGGAGTTTTGGATCTCAAACTGACATGCTATGCAGTAAAATGATGCAAAGTGTTCATGCAATGCGATGCAAAGACATGTTTCAGTGAAATGTCACTCTGAGCTTAGACTTGGAAATTCTAACTTTTTGTCCAGAAAGAGGATTTTGAAATTTTGCAATTTGAAGATGTCTCTGAACCTAAATATAGAAATTTTGAGGCTCAAGAGTGAAATTTAGGACTTTCTACAGGGTTTAATCTCGGAAAATGACCATTTTGCCCTTCATTGCTTCTGAACAGCTGAAATATGATGATTGAGGGCGATGTCAAGAAGGTGAGTGAAAATTTGGGGTGTTTACAGTTCTTCAGTCTGATGACGGCTTACGGGTGGAGTCCACTTCTTTCCTAACCCCTCTGGTTTACGGTAAGTCCTCTTCTTCTTCCTCTTCATTTTCTTCTTAATTCCCTTCTCCATTTCTTCATTTTCTTTCATAAAAATAAAAACAAAAATAGTAAATGGAATCATGTGTACATTTCAATTCCGATTACTGATTGTGCTTACATCTCACGCATTTTTTTTTTGTTTCGCATATGCATTTTCAATAGATTGCATTTTATCTCATTGTATTAGCTGATTTCATCGTATTACCTATTTTCTGTATAGATAATTAGTTTAATAAAATGTTGCTTGTGATCATCGGATTTGATTTGTTTTCTTTGCATTGAATCTGGAGAAACCGTGAAAATAGAATCGTATCATCATTTCATACACCGAAATTTCTCTTCATTCGCCGAAATTTCTTGCTTTGCCGTGAACTACTCTGCAACGGTCCAACAGAGATCAATCTGTTGTTCATCTAAATAACAGAGCTTGATATGCTTTATTTCTTCTGATTCACGATACAACAGACTAATCGACTAAAATCAAGTGATCGACTGTCTGATTTCTGGATTAAATGGCTGAAGTCCCGCAATCAAATGTTTGCTTCCGATCAATCAAATACCTAATTCCTGTTGGAAGTGGATTGAGTAAATGAATGTGTATGAATCCGATCGAATGTATGCGTGAATCATCAGTCTGAAATGCATTGAACACCTACCTTAATTTTTGTTTTTCATTTACTAAATTTTTGTTTTTTTCTTTTCTTTTGATTTCCTGTTTTTAATCTATGATTACTTCCTGTTTTGTACTCCTTGATTTTTTTGTTTTTTTTTTAATTAAGTCATTTCCTGTTTTTACATTCATTTCCAGTTTTCTTTTACATTAATTTCTTGTTCTTCATTCAGTTTTTCATGTTTTTTATTCATTGCGTATTCTTGTTTTCTGAAATTTTTAATTTTCCTTTTCTTCATTCAGTAATTTTTTGTGTTACGAATCATTGAATTCCTGTTTTACAATTGATTTTCCTGTTTCTCTGTTTTTATTATTTCCTGTTTTTTATAAGTCATTTCCAGTTGGTTTTTCCTTTCATTTTCCTGTTTTTTTTTTCAATTTAATTTTCCTATATTTTTTTAGTACATTCATTTTCTGCTTTCGTTTATTTCATTTTCCATTTTTTAATTTATTTCCTATTTTCTTCTTTAAAATTTTTATTTCCATTCTTTTCATTCCTGATTCCTGTTTCTTTCTTTTATTTTATTCCTTGTTTTCAATTTCTCTTGTTTCCTGTTCATTTTTTTATGTTTTGCGTTCAATATTTTCTGCATTGTTTCCATTTTCAATTCTTGTTTTCTTCCTTGATTTCCTATCATTCAATTAATTTCCAGTTCGTTTTATTCTATTTTGTCTCTTGATTTTCGGTCTTTCAAACAATTCATTTCCCTTTCTTTTAAACATTTAATTTTTTTGTTTTTCAGTTTTTCCTGTTTTTGTTTTTTACATTCATTTTCCTATTTTTGTTAAGTATTAGTTGTTAGTTAAGTAAACTGTTAGTTAATTGCTTTGTAATTAGTTAGTTAGTAGTAGATTTAATTAGAATTAATTTTCAATTGTAATTAGTCATTTAGATTTCTTTCCTGATTTCTTTCATATTTCTAGCATTTAATTAGTATTTTTTTTAGTATACATGTTATTTCTATCTCTGGTACTGCTCATGTACATTTGATTTGTGCAAGATAGCACAGGAGTGGAGCGGAAGCAATTGAGTGACATGGAAGAGCAAGAGTAGAAGCTTTTTGTTTTCAATTTAGAATTAGGAATTTAATTCTAGGTTTATAAATATTGCTTTTTATGCCCTCTGCGAAGGGTATTCATTTGTTATAATAGTTAGTTCTTATTTTTCTAGCACATTTTATATTTTACATTTTAGCAATAAAGAATAGTTTAGATTTGTGTGCTTGAATACGAAATATTCCCGTTCCCTAAGTTTGACCTGGTCTCATCCACTAGTGAGAACCGGTTTTTATTATTTGATGTCTGGTTTTCACATGTTTTACATATAAAAATCTTTCAAAACTACAAACGATTCTAAAAGAATACATCAAATTTTTGGCACCGTTGCCGGAGAATGACGAAATACTAGTATTCACTTTATTGCCTAGTGTTTGTTTTGCATTTAGGTTTAGAACCACGTATGTGCATATCGTAGAGACAAGCTTACTTTTCTGCACAACTCACCCACTAGGATCCCCTTAGAGGTGACTGTGTACGATTGGTACCATACACATAGATTTCATAGTTTCTTTGCATAATCCCTGTTGTGTGCAACTGCATGGTGTTTATTTAGTTTTTGTTGTTTTTAGTTTACTCACTTTATGGTTTGCGTGGTTTGACCGCTTAGTGCGTTAGTTAGGTAGAAAACCCAAAAATTAGGACGTGTGCTACACCAGTGTACTTCGAGGTGTATGCAAGGGCGACGCTCACTTGACCCTGATCTTGCAGAACCGGTTGAGGACCCCAAGTCCATCATTAGGAGAGCCCAGAGATCTGCAACCATGGCTGAGAATCAACAGATTATTCGTCCTCTTAGGGAGTATTTCATGCCCAACACTTACACTCCCGCCTCCTGCATCACAAGACCTGATGTAGGAGCGAACCATTTTGAAATTAAGGCCAGTGTGATTCGAATGCTACCCTCGTTTTATGGCCTTAAAAATGCTGACCCATATCATCATCTCAACGAATTCCTTGAGATTTGCTCGACAGTGCGAATCAATAACTTTTGAGATGATGCTATGAGGTTAACTTTGTTTCCGTTCTCTCTTAAAGATAAAGCCAAGCACCGGCTAAAAGCTCTTGAGACGATTCGTATTACTACTTGAGATAGAATGCAATGCGAATTCCTCAAAAAGTACTTCTCAATTGGTAAAATGAATCAGTTTCATAAAGCTATAACCAGTTTTTCTAAAATTGAGGGAGAACAGTTTCACGAGTCTTGGGAGAGATTGAAAGATCTTCTCTGCAAGTGTCCCCACCACCAGGTGCCCCGTTGGCAACTAGTGCAATATTTCTATGATAGTCTTACTAAGAAGAACCGTCAGATGGTGGATGCCGCATGTGGGGGCACTTTTATGCTCAAAAGTAAGGAAGAAGCATGGTCGCTTTTTTAGACATTGAGCGAGAATATGATGCATCATGCGACAGCCTCACGGTTTGATAGGGCTGCACCTGCACAAGATAGCACTAAGAAGGCAGGCATTTTCGAGTTAGGGATGAACCTTGAGTTGAGAAAAATGTAGACCAACTATCCCAGAAATTAGATCAGTTTTTGTTGGGTCCCTCTCCTGCCATACAGGTGTGCACATTGTGTGTGATTCCTGCACACCATGTCCTCGAGTGCCCAATTGCACCACAGTACCCTGAGTTTGTACAAGAGCAAGCTCAGATGGCTCAAAACTTCGCTAGGCCCACACCCAATCCATTTTCCAACATTTATAACCCGGGCTGGCGAAACCATCCCAATTTCTCATGACGCAACTCACAGACTCAACCCCCAAACCCTTCCCAGAGTCAACTCATGCAAGGCCGTTATGTGCCTGGATTTCAGAGATCCAGTTATCCCCCAGCCCAACCTGTTTATACTCATCCCCAATCTCATGAGCCTTCGCCTAGTCAGTCCTTCGAGGACAAGATGCTACAAGCATTTTCTAATATTAAGGCGAATTTGAGCTCGCATACCTAGTCTATTGCAAAATTAGAGACCCAAATGGGGCAGCTTGTCGAGGTGCTTAGCAAGCGAAGTGAAGGGACACTACCCAGTCAACCTATAGTCAACCCTAGGGGAAAGGAACCCATGCGTAGCTTGCATCTGACAGATACACATCAAGAGCAGGCTCAAGTAGTAACCCTTATGAGTGAAAAGCAGTACCAAGCGAGGGAGGCTGCAAAAGAAAGAGAGAAGATAAGTGAGAAGCAACCTGTCCCCAATGTTTTACATCAGGAAAATGAG
The DNA here is from genome assembly GCF_984573655.1 of Nuphar pumila. Lineage (NCBI taxonomy): Eukaryota > Viridiplantae > Streptophyta > Magnoliopsida > Nymphaeales > Nymphaeaceae > Nuphar > Nuphar pumila. The sequence continues at coordinate 97,663,012 of NC_143252.1, read as the reverse complement.
AGGGTTCTTCTATCTGAGCCTTCACCATCCTACATTCCCAAAGCTCCCTTTCCTGAGGCGTTAGTGAGACCGAGAGCACTAGGTAAGTCCAGAGTGAACATGCAAGAGATGCTTGAGATATTCAAGCATGTTCAGAAAAACCTACCCTTAGTAGATGTCATCCAGCAAGTCCCTGCATATGCAAAGTTTCTCAAAGAGCTTTATACGCAGAAAAGGAAGTTGAGGTCCCATGCGCAGAAAAAGATTTATTTGACTGGGCATGTGAAAGCAGTATTGCAACACCAAACCCCACCTAAGCTCAAGGACCCAGGGACTCCTATCATCTCATGTGTCATAGGAAACATCACTGTTGGGCGTGCATTGCTCGACCTTGGGGCAAGTGTTAACATCTTGCTAGGTTTCTTCTATGACCAATTTGGATTAAAAGAGATAAAACCTACACCTATGACTCTTCAGCTTGCGGATAGATCGATCAAGGTGCCGAGAGGGATACTTGAAGATGTTTAAGTAAAGGTGGAGGATTGTTATTTCCCTGTTGACTTCATGATATTAGATATGGAAGGATCTGATAGCCTACGACAGACTCCTATTATTCTTGGTCGCCCCTTTCTAGCTACTGCCAACGCGTGCATTAATTGCCGCACTCGTGCGATGGATGTGTCATTCGAAAATAGGAAGATGAGGCTGAACATTTTTCGTGTTGCTATGGGGCCTACTGAAGAAGAGGCTTCTTTCGAGGTTGATGTCGTTCAAGACCTCATAGAAGCAAAATATGCTTGGTTGTTGAGTGATCCACCTCAGAAGGAGGATAATGAATCACTCAAAGATGATCACCTAGGATTACTTGAGAATCAGACATGTGATTTGAGTTGGATCGGGCACTTCGAGTCATTTCTCGATTTGGACGGGAACACAGTGCGCAGTATTACAGATGACACTATTTTTCATAGAGAGCCCGATTGAGCCTGACTTCATGTCCATTGATCTCATGGACGATGAAGATTTTTCCTGGGATCCGTCTGGCTGGGGACGTGAAACTTAGCACTTTATGGGAGGCAACCCATATCTTGTATATTATTAGATTTGGCTTATAATTTGTAGATTTTATTTTGTTCTTCCATTTTTGTTTTATTCATGAGTTTTTCATGTCATGTCATGTCATGTATACATTGCATTTATTACATTCATAGAACATGCATTTTTAATTCATGTCAGGTCATTCTACTCTTTCCTCTCATTTATTTCGTCTCAAGTGCATTCACTTAGTTTTATATAAGCATGGGGGAGTGCCACTGGGACAGTGTCATTCAAGCATGGGGGAGGGTGTAGTTTGCACACCTTGAATATTTTTGTCTACGTTTTTTCACATGTTTACACATCTCTCATGAAAAGTACGTTTTGAAAGAAAGAGTTTGAACTTATATGAATGCTATTTCAAATCTAATGTTTTTAGAGGATTTTTAAGCCCTATGAATTTTTTTTTTGACATGGATCTAGAAATTATGGTTGTTTATGTGGATTTTGAAGAAATGATGATAGATACATGTTAGAATTTATTTTGAATCACAAATATGAATATGCACAGTTCTATTTTTGAAAAAACCTAAACAAATGAACAAAAGCGTAAAAATGAGCTCAAAAAGTGAAAAAGAGCATGTGTTAAGTTGTTTGGATAATTCCACAATCCTTAGTAGATGGGACTTAGATGTAAGTTGAAACTTTTGAATTCCATTTCGAAAAGGATAGTGGAAAACTTCGTGATCCTCAGTAGCTGAGAACAGACACAAGTTGAAGTGTTTGACTCTCACGTTGCAAATGTGAATGAAGGAAGTCACTTTTATGTCTCAGTTGATATCTTTTGGTATGCATTGAAAAGTATAGAAGATGTTGACATTGCACAAGGCATAAAAGCAGACCACACGCAGGCTATAAGAGAAGAATGAATGCGCAAAAAGAAAAAGAAAAAATGTGAAAAAAGAGAGAAAAAAGAAGAAAAAAGAAAAGAGCTTAAAAAGAAAAAAAGTTCAATGCTTAGAAGTGTGATTGAGAAAACCTGTGCAGAAAACATATGAGTGAGGATAAATAAATAATAACTTGTTTTTATTGGATTTTCTAAGAATAAAACATAAATAATTGTGATATTTAGAAATGTGAAAGAAATTCTTTTTCTATGGTGGTATATAAAGACTAATTATGTTTTGATTTTTTTTGTAACACGAAATATTTGTGAAAACAAAGTCTTTAATTACTACTACTTATGAGGATGTGTAATATTTTGCATACATGACAAAGATGTTTATGGGTAGCATCACTGCAAACCCTCACGAGACCTTACTCGTCCACTGGGGTAACCCAGGGGTTGAAAGGGTTTAATGCATGAGCTAAATGCAACCGTGATTCCTACGAAAGTGAGTTAGTGATAGTTTGAATTCTTGCATTTTTCTAGTTTGCTCGAGGACTAGCAAAACATAAGCATGGGGGTATTTGATCATGCATATATTTTAGGGATATTTCTTATTAAAATATGCATGATTTCATGAGAAAATGAATTAAAAACCCAATTTAATGCTAGTTTTCAGTAAATGAGCTAAAATGATTTCAAAATAGAAAATGCATGAAAAATAGTTTTATTTTTATTTTTTAAGGCATATTTTAGTTTTTGGCTTAAATGTAGTAGTTTAGTTTTTTTTAAAAAATAAATAAAATAAAATAAAATAACAAAAATTAGAATAGAGTTAGTTAGTTTTAAAACATAAGTCGAAATGTGTTTTCTTGTAAATAATTTTTTAGGAAGTAGTTTTTAGAATTTCAAAACAACCCAGCCGAGTGTTTTAAAAAACAAAGAAAGGGGAAAACTCAATTGTCTCCCCCTTGTGCGCCTTCTCCCTCTTTTCTAACCCTTCCCCTCCACCTCTTCTTGCCCTTCCTTCCCCTTCTCCCTATTTCTCTCTTCTTCTCTTTTCCGGTGGAGGTTCTTCAGTCCGACGACGACGTACGGGTGGAGTCCACTTTTTTTTTAACCCCTCTGGTTTACGGTAAGTCCTCTTCTTCTTCCTCTTCATTTTCTTCTTAATTCCCTTCTCCGTTTCTTCATTTCCTTTCATAAAAACAAAAACAAAAATAGTAAATAGAATCTTGTGTATATTTCAATTCCGATTACTGATTGTGCTTACATCTCACACATTTTTTTCTGTTTCGCATATGCATTTTCAGTAGATTGCATTTTATCTCATTGTATTAGCTGATTTCATTGTATTACCTATTTTCTGTATAGATAATTAGTCTAATAAAATGTTGCTTTTGATCATCGGGTTTGATTTGTTTTCTTTGCATTGAATTTGTAGAAACCGTGAAAATAGAATTGTATCATCATTTCATCCACCGAAATTTCTCTTTATTCACCGAAATTTCTTGCTTTGCCGTGAACTACTCTGCAACGGTCCAACAGAGATCAATCTGTTGTTCGTATGAATAATATAGCTTGATATGCTTTATTTCTTCTGATTCACGATACAACAGACTGATCGGCTAAAATCGAGTGATCGACTGTCTGATTCCTGGATTAAATGGCTGAAGTCTGACAATCAATTGTCTGCTTCCAATCAATCAAATACCTAATTCCTATTGGAAGTGGATTGAGTAAATGAATGTGTATGAATCTGATCGAATGTATGCGTGAATCATCAGTCTGAAATGCATTGAACACCTACCTGAATTTTTGTTTTTCATTTACTAAATTTCTGTTTTTTTGTTTACTTTTGATTTTTTGTTTTCAATCTACGATTACTTCCCATTTTGTACTCCTTGTTTTTTTTTTTTTTAATTAAGTCATTTCCTATTTTTACATTCATTTCCAGTTTTCTTTTACATTCATTTCCTATTCTTCATTCAGTTTTTCATTCATCGCATATTCTTGTTTTCTGAAATTTTTTATTTTCCTTTTCTTCATTCAATAATTTTCTGTGTTACAAATCATTAAATTCCTGTTTTATAATTGATTTTCCTGTTTCTCTGTTTTTATTATTTCTTGTTTTTTATAAGTCATTTCCAGTTGGTTTTTCCTTTCATTTTCCTATTTTTTTCAATTTAATTTTCCTATTTTTTATAATACATTCATTTTCTGCTTTCGTTTATTTCATTTTCCAGTTTTTAATTCATTTCCTGTTTTCTTCTTTAAAATTCTTATTTCCATTTTTTTCATTCCTGATTCCTATTTCTTTCTTTTATTTCATTCCTTGTTTTCAATTTCTCTTGTTTCCTGTTCATTTTTTTTCTGTTTTGCATTCAATATTTTATGTATTGTTTTCATTTTCAATTCTGGTTTTTTTCCTTGATTTCCTGTCATTTAATTAATTTCCAGTTCGTTTTAGTGTATTTTGTCTCTTGATTTTCAGTCTTTCAAACAATTCTTTTCCATTTCTTTTAAACATTTAATTTTCTGTTTTTCAGTTTTTCCTGTTTTTGTTTTTTACATTCATTTTCCTGTTTTTGTTAATTAAGTATTAGTTGTTAGTAAAGTAAACTGTTAGTTAATTGCTTTGTAATTAGTTAGTTAGTAGTAGATTTAATTAGAATTAATTTTCAATTCTAATTAGTCAGTTAGATTTCTTTCCTGATTTCTTTCATATTTCTAGCATTTAATTAGTATTTATTTTTAGTAAACGTGTTATTTCTATCTCTGGTACTGCTCGTGTTCATTTGTTTTCTGCAGGATAGCAAAGGAGTGGAGTGGAAGCGATTGAGTGACATGGAAGAGCAAGAGTAGAAGCTTTTTGTTTTCAGTTTAGAATTAGGAATTTAATTCTGGGTTTGTAAATATCACTTTTTACGCCCTCTGCGAAGGGTATTCATTTGTTGTAATAGTTAGTTCTTATTTTTCTAGCACATTTTACATTTTACATTTCGGCAATAAAGAATAGTTTAGATTTGTGTGCTTGAATACGAAATATTCCCGTTCCCTGAGTTCGACCCGGTCTCATCCACTAGTGAGAACCGGTTTTTATTATTTGATGTCTGGTTTTCACATGTTTTACATATAAAAATCTTTCAAAACTACAAACGATTCTAAAAGAATACATCAAATTTTTGGCGCCGTTGCCGAGGAACAGCGAAATGCTAGTATTCACTTTATTGCCTAGTGTTTGTTTTGCATTTAGGTTTAGAACCACGTATGTGCATATCGTAGAGACAAGCTTACTTTTCTGCACAACCCACCCACGAGGATCCCCTTATAGGTGACTTTGTACGATTGGTACCGTACACATAGATTTCATACTTTCTTTGCATAATCCCTGCTGTGAGCAACTGCGTGGTATTTGTTTAGTTTTTGTTGTTTTTAGTTTACTCGCTTTGTGGTTTGCGTGGTTTGACCGTTTAGTGTGTTAGTTAGGTAGAAAACCCAAAAATTAGGATGTGTGCTACACCAGTGTACTTCGAGGTGTATGCAAGGGCGACGCTCACTTGACCCTGATCTTGCAGAACCAGTTGAGGACCCCGAGTCCATCATTAGGAGAGCCCAGAGATCTGTAACCATGGCTGAGAATCAGCAGATTATTCATCCTCTTAGGGAGTATTTCATGCCCAACACTTACACTCCCGCCTCCTGCATCACAAGACCTGATGTAGGAGCGAACCATTTTGAGATTAAGGCCAGTGTGATTCAAATGCTACCCTCGTTTTATGGCCTTAGCAATGAGGACCCATATAGTCATCTCGACGAATTCCTTGAGATTTGCTCGACAGTGCAAATCAATAACTTTGGAGATGATGCTATGAGGTTTACTTTGTTTCTGTTCTCTCTCAAAGATAAAGCCAAGCACTGGCTAAAAGCTCTTGAGACGGTTTGTATTACTACATGAAAAGGAATGCAGCGCGGATTCCTCAAAAAGTACTTCCTAATTGGTAAAACAAATCAGTTTCGTAAAGCTATAACTAGTTTTTCTCAAATTAAGGGAGATCAGTTTAATGAGTCTTGGGAGAGATTGAAAGATCTTTTCCGCAAGTGTCCCCACCACCAGGTGCCCCGTTAGCAACTGGTGCAATATTTCTATGATGGTCTTACTGAAAAGAACCGTCAGATGGTGGATGCCGCATGTGGGGGCACTTTTATGCTCAAAAGTGAGGAAAAAGCATGGTCGCTTTTTGAGATATTGAGCGAGAATTTGATGCATCATGCGATAGCCTCAAGGTTCGATAGGGCTGCACCAGCATAGGATATCACTAAGAAGTCAGACATTTTTGAGTTAGGGATGAACCTTGAGTTGAGCAACAAGGTAAACCAACTATCATAGAAACTAGATCAGTTTTTTTTGGGTCGCTCTCCTGCCATGCAGGTATGTGCGTTGTGTGCGAGTCCTGCACACCATGTCCTCGAGTGCCCAGTTGCGCCACAGTACCCTGAGTTTGTTCAAGAGTGATGCTTGAGATATTCAAGCATGTTCAGATAAACCTCCTCTTACTAGATTCCATCCAGCAAGTCCCTGCATATGGAAAGTTCATCAAAGAGCTTTGTACGCAGAAAAGGAAGTTGAGGTCCCATGCGCAGAAAAAGATTTATTTGACAGGGCATGTGAGCGCAGTATTGCAACACCAAACCCCACCTAAGCTCAAGGACCCAGGGACTCCTATCATCTCATGTGTCATAGGAAACATCTCTGTTGGGCGTCCATTGCTCGACCTTGGGGCAAGTGTTAACATCTTGCCAGGTTTCTTCTATGACCAATTTGGATTAAAAGAGATGAAACCTACACCTATGACTCTTCAGCTTGCGGATAGATCGATCAATGTCCCGAGAGGGATACTTGAAGATGTTTTAGTCAAGTTGGAGGATTGTTATTTCTTTGTCAACTTCATGATATTAGATATGGAGGGATCTGATAGCCTACGACAGACTCCTATTATTTTTGGTTGCCTTTTCCTAGAAACCGCCAATGCGTGCATTAATTGCCACACGGGTGCGGTGGATATGTCATTCAGAAATAGGAAGATGAGGCTGAACATTTTTCGTGCTGCTATGGGGCCTACTGAAGAAGAGACTTCTTTCGAGGTTGATGTCGTTCAAGACCTCGTAGAAGCAGAATATGCTTGGTTGTTGAGTGATCCACCTCAGAAGGAGGATAATGAATCACTCGAAGAGGATCATCTGAGATTACTTGAGAATCAGACAAGTGATTTGAGTTGGATCGGGCACTTCGAGTCATTTCTCGATTTGGACGGGAACACAGTGCGCAGTGTTACAGATGACACAATTTTTCATAGAGAGCCCGATTGAGCCTGACTTCATGTCCATTGATCTCATGGACGATGAAGGTTTTTCCTGAAATCCTTCTGGCTGGGGACGTGAAACTTAGCGTTTTATGGGAGGCAACCCATATCTTGTATATTATTAGATTTGGCTTACAATTTGTAGATTTTATTTTGTTCTTCCTTTTTCGTTTTATTCATGAGTTTTTCATGTCATGTCATGTCATGTATACATTGCATTTATTACATTCATAGAACATGCATTTTTAATTCATGTCAGGTCATTCTACTCTTTTCCCTCATTTATTTCGTCTCATGTGCATTCACTTAGTTTCATATAAGCATGGGGGGAGTGCCACTGGGACAGTGTCATTCAAGCATGGGGGAGGGTGTAGTTTGCACACCTTGAATATTTTTGTCTACGTTTTTTCACATGTTTACACATCTCTCATGAAAAGTAGGTTTTTAAAGAAAGAGTTTGAACTTATATGAATGTTATTTCAAATCTAATGTTTTTAGAGGATTTTTAAGCCCTACAATTTTTTTTTTGACATGGATCTAGAAATTATGTTTGTTTATGTGGATTTCGAAGAAATGATGATAGATACATGTTAAAATTTATTTTGAATCGCAAATATGAATATGCACAGTTCTATTTTTGAAAAACTAAGCAAATGAACAAAAGCATAAAAATGAGCTCAAAAAGTGAAAAAGAGCATGTGTTAGGTTGTTTGGATAATTCCACAATCCTTAGTAGATGGGACTTAGATGTAAGTTGAAACTTTTGAATTCCATTTCGAAAAGGATAGTAGAAAACTTCATGATCCTCAGTAGTTGAGAACAGACACAAGTTGAAGTGTTTGACTATCACGTTGCAAAGGTGAATGAAGGAAATCACTTTTATGTCTTAGTTGATATCTTTTGGTATGCATTGAAAAAGTATAGAAGATATTGACATTGCACAAGGCATAAAAGCAGACCACACACAAGCTATAAGAGAAGAATGAATGCGCAAAAAGAAAAAGAAAAAGTGTGAAATAACAAAGAGAGAAAAAAGAAGAAAAAAAAAAGAGCTTAAAAAGAAAAAAAGTTCAATGCTTAGAAGTGTGATTGAGAAAACCTGTGTAGAAAACATATGAGTGAGGATAAGTAAATAATAACTTGTTTTTATTGGATTTTCTAAGAATAAAACATAAATAATTGTGGTATTTAGAAAAGTTAAAGAAATTCTTTTTATGTGGTGGTATATAAAGACTCTAATTATGTTTTGATTTTTTTTGTAACACGAAATATTTATGAAAACAAAGTCTTTAATTACTACTACTTATGAGGATGTGTAATATTTTGCATACATGACAGAGATGTTTGTGAGTAGCATCACTGCAAACCCTCACGAGACCTTACTCGTCCACTGGGGTAACCCAGGGATTGAAAGGGCTTAATGCATGACCTAAATGCAACCGTGATTCCTATGAAAGTGAGTTAGTGATAGTTTGAATTCTTGCATTTTTCTAGTTTGCTCGAGGACTAGCAAAACATAAGCATGGGAGTATTTGATCATACATATATTTTAGGGACATTTCATATTAAAATATGCATGATTTCATGAGAAAATGAATTAAAAACCCAATTTAATGCTAGTTTTCAGTAAATGAGCTAAAAAGATTTCAAACTAGAAAATGCATGAAAAATAGTTTTATTTTTATTTTTTAAGGCATATTTTAGTTTTTGGCTTAAATGTAGTAGTTTAGTTTTTTTTAAAAAATAAATAAAATAAAATAAAATAAAAATAACAAAAATTAGAATAGAGTTAGTTAGTTTTAAAACATAAGTCGAATGAGTTTTCTTGTAAATAATTTTTTAGGAAGCGGTTTTTAGAATTTTTAGAATTTCAAAACAACCCAGCCGAGTGTTTTAAAAACCAAAGAAAGGTGAAAACTCAATCGTCTCCCCCTTGTGCACCTTCTCCCACTTTCCTAACCCTTCCCCTCCATCTCTTCTTGCCCTTCCTTTCCCTTCTCCCTATTTCTCTCTTCTTCTCTTTTTCGGTGGAGGTTCTTTAGTCTGGCGACGACGTACGAGTGGAGTCCACTTCTTTCCTAACCCCTCTGGTTTACGATAAGTCCTCTTCTCCTCTTCTTCTTCCTCTTCATTTTCTTCTTCATTCCCTTCTCCGTTTCTTCATTTCCTTTAATAAAAACAAAAATAGTAAATAGAATCATGTGTACATCTCAATTCTGATTACTGATTGTGCTTACATCTCACGCATTTTTTTCTGTTTCGCATATGCATTTTTAGTAGATTGCATTTTATCTCATTGTATTAGCTGATTTCATTGTATTACCTATTTTCTGTATAGATAATTAGTTTAATAAAATGTTGCTTGTGATCATCGGGTTTGATTTGTTTTCTTTGCATTGAATCTGGAGAATCCATGAAAATAGAATCGTATCATCATTTCATCCACCAGAATTTCTCTTTATTCACCGGAATTTCTTGCTTTGCCGTGAACTACTCTGCAACGGTCCAACATGAAATTCCACTAGAGGGGGGGTGAATAGTGAAATATGATAATGATCGATAAAATAAAATAATTAAGCAATAAGGCACAACACATAAAACACGGAAGTTATACTGGTTCGGTCAATATCCAGACCTACATCCAGTCCCCAAGCAAACCACTTGAGATTCCACTATAACATCCGAGTTACCGGATAAATAGTACAACACCCTCTTCCCAAGAGGTCTTCTTCTCTCAACAGAGAAGGGGCACACCCTCTTCCCAAGAGGTCTTCTTCTCTCAACAGAGAAGGGCAACACCCTCTTTCACAGAGGTCTACTTCTTTAAACAAAGAAGGAATACAATGAATAACAGAGTTACAATACTTCCTATAGAACCTTCAGAATGATATGAATGCACGAATGAAGGATTCTAAGAATGTTTTGTTTGTCACTCAGAGGATACTCTTTGTCAAAGAGCTGGACTTGACTTTTTCTCTTTTCTTCCTTTTTCTTTTTCTCTTTCTTTTTCAAGGCTCTCTTTTCAAATCAGGAATAGAAATTTTTCTCTTTGTAAGCTCACACGTCTATTTCATTCCATTGTTTGAATAGTTTATTTGTGTGTGTTTATATAGCTTATAAAAAGTAGTCGTTACATTTTGGAATTGTAACTTTTTGAAATGTGAAATGTTAGGTCATTTCAAAAACATCTTTTAGAGAAGTTCGAGAATGCCTTTTTCCATAAAGGTGAAATAGAGGGTACACTAGTCGTTGTAATATTTTAGGTAATACATATTTTATGTAAAAAGTCTATTTCTTACAATAGTACATTGAATGTTGGGTTGTAGTTTTGTCTTTATTCTAATTAATGATTTGAGGTACATTAGTACTTCTTTACTTTAAATGAGTGTAAGTACTATGAGTGCTTTGAGATATTTATTTATACATAGTCATGTCAAGTGTTTTCTTTATGTTGTGTATTTCAAAGTCTCCAGAGAGAATAAGGACCAAAAGAAGGTCGACATTCTTTGAGAAGGATATTTAACAAGGATTTGTTACAGAAGGCATTTAATGCTTTGTAGAGAGAATGATGACTTCAAGTAAGTCGACATTCTATGGTTATACAAAAAGGTAACTAGAGTCCTTTTAAAAACATATTTTATTTATTTTTCTTATGTGTAGCCGATTTATGTTTTTGTCTTCTTCTTGTATTAAGAAACATTTCATTAAAGAAGATAACTAAAGTCTTTTCAAAAACATATTTTATTTGTTTTTCTTATGTAGTCGATTTTATGTTTTTGTCTTCTTCTTATAAAAAATAGTTCTTTCAAGAGGGAAAACTAGAGTCTTTTCAAAAACATATTTTATTTGTTTTCTCCATGTAGTCGATGTTATGTTTGTTTGTCTTTTTCCTCCATTCCTTTTTTCATGTTGTCTTGTATATAGTGTAAGGTACAATGACAAAATGTCTTTTTTATAAAAGGTTGTAAGAAGGTACAATTATTATATGACAAAATATCTTTTTCATAAAAGGTTTTAAGAAGGTACACTTATTGGTTTTCAAAAAGGAGTTTTTTTGAAACTATCGTATACTTTTATGATATAGTGTTTATGAATGAGTATGTAATATGCAATATGCAAGTTCCTGAAGGTTCTGTTACATATGACTCTAAAGAAGAAAAAAATCTTCATCTTGAGGTAGCCGATCTCTTCATTTGAACTTTAGGAAAGCATGGCTCATCAAGCTTTTTCTTCAAGGAGTATGATTGCACCATAGTTGTACTTGAACAGGAAGTCTTCATCCTTATTGGGTGAGATATCCTTGCATCAAATACTCGTTAGATTTATGGCAAAACATATTCAGTCATAATATAACATTATTTCAAGAGAACATATTATCATATCATATAAAATCAAATGAGACAGTGTATCATATTATGTGACATCAAAACCGAGTTTCTCAACATTCTCCCCCTTTTTGATGATGACAAAATATGCTCCCCCTGTCAAAAAGACATTATACATAGAAATAATAATATGATAAAAAAGTGAAATAATGTTTAAAGAGAGAATATTTCTCCAATAATGGAGACAGGTTTTCTCCCCCTTTGTCATGCACAAAAAGGAGGGATCAGAGTAAAAAAAATTATTACATACCAAATATAAAAGTAATTTAAAAGTTATTACAGACCAAATATATAAAAAAATGAGTCTATCTCGAAGGTGGAGAAGGTGAAGGTGGTCGGTTGGCGCGATTTCGCTTGCGAGTCTGCTGCAACAGGGCTTGATTATGAAGGATTTGATCCTGAGTTTGCTCGATATCCATCATAGCAGAAAAGTAATTGAAGGAGGACATTGGATCGGCTTCATCAGAGCCGGGCATGTGCAGGGACCTTAGATTGAAGGTGGTACCATCGAGGACGTGAGAGGGACGGAGGATGACTTCGTTGTGAAGTGGTACTTGGAAGTATTTGAGAATGGGAGTTATAAAACACCCAAAAAGAAGAGGCTCAAATTTCTGATAACGAATAAAGAGGTCGAAAATAATGGATGACCAATTTATCGGAATAGAAGAAATGATTGCGTAGATAAGAAGAGAGATTTTTCGAGGAACTAATCCCTGGCGGGGACGCTTGGGATAGATGTTGTGGAAAAGAATCTGGCAAGTAGCTGAGCATGAGGTTGGAGATTCCTCATGTGCCACGGAAGTTGGTAGCAGTTGGTGCAGAGAAGAATTTTTCGAAGTACCGATCGGTCGATTGGTACTATGGTGTTAAGGTCGGTACCGGTGGAAGGTAGGTTTAGAATTCTTCCTAGGTCGAAAGCATTGAAAATCATCAGCTGTCCTCGAACTTTGCTGGTGATTGAGGTTTGTTCATGATCAGAAGAGAAGTTGGTATAAAACAGTCGGACTAGTTCGGGATAATAGGCAGCTGGAGATGAAGATCCTATGAGAGGTTTGAGTTCAGGGAGATAGGTGTCTAAGTCGAAGAACATGAAGTCGTCAAAGTTGATCAATTTTCCTTCATGAATGGGGCGAAAGCAGAGTGAGTTGTAGTTGTGAAACAAATCAGGATACCTTAGATCGGCGGAGGTGATTACATTGGTAGAGGAGGAAGCCATTATCGAATGTCTTGAAAATAAAGCACTAGGAGAGAAAGGAGCTTGAACCGAGAGAAAGTTTGTAGAAGGATAGAAAAGTTCGAATGGAATGGTAAGAGATGAACCAATTGATTAAATAGAAAGAAGAAAATAATTATTGATATGAAATGAATGACATTGGAAGTGAGTAATTTTTAGATTTTAGTCAAATAAGGAAATCCGTGAGTAGTAAGGTAAGAGACTTGTGAATGATAAATCAAATCAATGTTTTGAGGATAGTGTATTATATTAGATTGAGGAGGACATAGTATTGAAATATATAGATTTTACTATGGGTGAGTTTATCGACTAGTGAGAGAAAACATTAATAGAGTATGGGGTGTCATGTTGAATAAAAAAAAATGATTGATCTTGAAAATAATTGCCTAATAAAACAAACAACTTTTTACTCTATGCGGAGGGATTCTAAATACGTGAATAAAAAGATGATATGGATATGTAGAGAGGAGAGAAAGGTGATAAAGGACAACATTTACTTGATTAAGATATGACATAAAGTAGAGGTAGAATAAATAAAGGTTTGCTTGGAGACAAGACTTTAATGATTCTCGATTTTAGTGAGATATACAATAAGAAAGAGGCAAGGTCACGGATGGAAAGAAAAGTCATGATTGCTTATTTAATATAGAAATAGTTTTTATGGAAATAGGTCATAGGGTGCTCATGTGATGTGTACTTTGAAAGATATGACATTTTAAAGAAAAGAGTGCCTTAAAAAAAATGTTTCATGATTAATGTGTTTTCATATTTGTAATTTTTATGAGTATACGTAGATATGAGAAGGACACATTTGGACTTTGACTAGTGGTAAAAGAGATGATGAGACAAAAAGGAGAAAGAGTCAAAAGTATATAAGAATTGATAAATGATAGATTAACAATAAGAATAGACATGGAGGAGTCAGATTCAAAAATAATAAAAAATGTATTCGAGAGATGAAATGAGGAGACAAGGAAATATTTATGAGTGAAGAGTAATAATTGTGAGTTGTCATAGAGAGAAATGAGATGACATATATGGATTTTTGTGTAGGATAAAGAAGTAATAAAAAAAACATGATTGATGAAAGACATAATGTTATGATTGATATGAATTATTGTTTATATTCTTAAAGAAGCTCGATTTGAGGAAGTTCATAGTTATTAGAGAATAAGGTTAAGTTTTAAACAAGAATGGAGGCTTAATTTGTATATGAGAGAGATGATAATAGAGTGTACGTAATCTATGATATATCAAATGATATAGTAAAGGCAATTTACGTGAGAAAAAAAAGTAAAAGGACCAAAAAAAAAGTCATTCGATTCTAACTAATGAAAAGTAAAAGTTCTCATAAACTAAGTAGAGAGGTGAAACAATTTATCGTAAGACAAGTTTTCATAAAGGACAAAAATAATAAAGGAGTTGAGTGATGTGAACATTGTTATGATAGCTTTTAATATAATTAGTTTTTATGGATATGAGAGAAAGGAGATAGGACAAGGAGTTATAATGGATGTGTACTTGAAAGATGACAAGTTGAAAGACATAAAGAATGTGTCTTATAAGAATACGTGAATATGGAAACTTAGTTTGACTAACTAAAAATCGATAAGAAGGAAAGCAATTTAAAATAAGATTTAAACAAGACTTATAAGAAGTATTATAATAAGTGTGATTAATTTATAAGTCACTTAGTTTGCATATTCCTAGTTCTCTTCTAATTCGTGTGAAGTCTTCATGTTTTAATGGTTTAGTGAATATGTCTGCTAACTGTTGATTAGTGGGTATGAATTCTAGTTTAATTATGTTGTTTAAGACTTGTTCTCTTAAGAAGTGGTGTCTTATTTGAATGTGCTTAGTTCGTGAGTGTAAAATAGGATTCTTGGATAGGTTTATAGCACTCGTATTATCACAGAAAATAGTTGTATTTTCAAAATTTAAACCAAAATCTTTTAAAGTTTGTTTCATCCAGATGACTTGAGTACAAGCTAGGCTAGCAGCAATGTATTCGGCTTCAGTAGTTGATAATGATACACAGTTTTGTTTCTTACTGAACCATGATACTAGTGAGTGCCCTAGCATGTGACATGTTCCACTTGTGCTTTTTTTGTCAGATTTACTTCCAGCAAAGTCAGCATCGCTGTATGAGATTAGATCAAATGTAGAGGATTTTGAATAGAATAATCCAAAATCAACTGTGTCTTTTAAATATCTCATTATTCTTTTTACAGCTTTAAGATGTGATTCTTTTGGATTTGACTGAAATCTAGCACACAAGCAAACACTAAACATTATATCTGGACGGCTAGCAGTTAAATAAAGAAGCGATCCTATCATACCTCGGTATACCTTTGTATCAACAGACTTACCATCTTCATCTTTGTCCAACACAATAGTAGTGCTCATAGGAGTAGATTTTGAAGCAGTTGAGTTCATGTTGAACCTCTTCAGAAGTTCACGAGCATACTTAGATTGGTTGATGAAAACTCCATCCTTGGTTTGCTTAATATGCAGTCCAAGAAAGTAGGTGAGTTCTCCCATCATACTCATTTCGAATTCCTTCTGCATGGACTTAGAAAAATCTTCACAGAGAGTGCTGTTAGAAGATCCAAAGATGATGTCGTCGACATAAATTTGAACAATTAGGGTATGATTATTCACTACTTTGACAAATAGTGTAGAATCTGCTTTGCCAACAGAAAAACCAGTTTTTAATAAAAAGGTTTTAAGTCTTTCGTACCAAGCACGAGGTGCTTGTTTTAAACCATACAAAGCACGTTTGAGTTTAAAAACATGATCTGGGTATTGTTCATTTTCAAATCCTGGAGGTTGTTTTACATAGACTTCTTCATTTATAAAACCATTTAAGAAAGCACTTTTAACATCCATTTGAAATAATTTGAAATCCATATAGCTTAAGAGCATTCTAATAGATTCAAGTCTAGCAACAGGAGCAAATGTTTCATCAAAGTCAATACCTTCCTCCTGGTTGTATCCTTGAGCTACTAGTCTGGCCTTGTTTCTTATAACATTACCTGTTTCGTCTAGCTTGTTTCTGAAGATCCATCTTGTCCCAATGATTAGATGATCCTTTGGTCTAGGTATAAGATCCCAAACGTCATTTCTTTGGAATTGATTCAGTTCTTCAGTCATGGCTAGCATCCAGAACTCATCAATGATGGCTTCATCAATCTTCTTTGGTTCAAGTTGAGAAATGAATGCCATGTTTGCAATCCGTTCTAGTTTGAACCCCCTTTGTTAGTTCTCCCAAAATCTGCTTTTGAGGATGATCTTTGATATCGACAAAGGTTCTTTGGTGATCATCTTCATTAGACTTAGCTGTGTTATCTAAAAATAAATCTGTACTTTCAACATCATCATCATTAGTTTGTATATGAACAAATTGATCAATAGATTCACAAAAACTAACATGCATAGATTCTTCAATAGTATTATGACTCTTATTGAAAACTCTGTATGCTTTACTATGACTTGAATATCCTAAGAATATGCCTTCAACAGATTTAGCATCAAACTTATCCAGGCTATCTTTTGTGTTTAGGATAAAGCATTTACATCCAAAGACTTTGAAATAGTCTATTCTTGGAGTTCTGTCATAGAATAGTTCATAGGGAGTTTTATTTAATAAGGGTCTAATGAGAACTCTATTTGTTATGTAGCATGCAGTATTAACAGCTTCTGCCCAAAAAGATTTTGCAAGATTATTGTGTTGGAGCATAGTCCTGGCAGATTCTTGAAGGGTTCTATTCTTTCTTTCTACTATACCATTTTGAGGTGCAGCTCTAGGAAAGGCAAAGTTATGAGAAATACCATGCAAGTTACAAAATTTTTCAAAGAGTTCATTTTCAAATTCTCCTCCATGGTCACTACGGATTTTAATAATAGAACACGATTTTTCGTTTTGTAATTTAGTACATAAGATTTCAAACTGACAAAACGTGTCACTTTTGTTTTTCAAAAATATTACCCAAGTAAACCTTGAGTAATCATCTACAATGACAAAAGCATATCTATTATAATTAAGGCTAGCTACCCTAGAAGGACCAAAAAGGTCCAGATGGAGAAGCTCTAAAGGTCTTTTACTTGAAATGACATTTTTTGATTTGAAAGAAGATTTTGACAATTTTCCTAATTGACATGCATCACAAAAATAATCCTTTTTAAAAGATATGTTGGGTAACCCACGTACTAACTTATTTTTAGCTAGTTTAGAAATGTATTTAGAATTGACATGGCCCATTCTCATGTGCCATAGATGTTGAGTGTCATTATTAGCTATGAGGCAATGTTCTGTGATGTTTTCTAGGTATAGTTCATATATATTATTCTTTCTTATACCTTTTAAGATGATGTTTTCATTGGTGTCAGCTATGAGGCATGCATCATGATTAAATCTAACATTATAACCTGTGTCACACATTTGACTGATACTTAGTAGGTTATGTTTTAAGCCTTTAACAAGGAGAACGTCTTTGATAAGAGGTTTGTCTATGTTACCAATATTTCCAATACCAATTATCAAACCTTTGTTGTTGTCTCCAAAGGTGACGGTTCCTCCTTCTTTATGATGAAGAACAGCAAAAAGGTCTGGATGTCCTGTCATGTGCTTTGAACATCCACTATCTAGTATCCATCTGTTCTTCTTCTTTGGAGCCTGCAAAACATTAAGTAAATCTCCTTTTTGGTACCCAATTGGGTCCTTTTTTGTTAGACTTTGGAACCCATATCCATTTGGATTTGGGTTTGTCTATCTCTTTAGAGGAGTTAAAAAGATTATCATTATAATACTCCTTATTTGGTTCAGATGAACTTTTCACAAACGTGGTCTTTTGATTTATACAAGAAGGTTTTTTGAAATGAGAATAGCCAATACCATTCTTGTAAAAGGAGACCTTCTGAGAGGATAAGAGTTTATCCAAGTTCTCTTTACCTTTAGTAAACTTGAAAACCATTTTCATGAGGTTCTTAGTTTTACTTTTTAGCTCTGAAATTTCTACTTGCATATCTTTAGTTTTGGAGCTAGTAGAAGAAATTTCAGACATAAGCAAAAGATTTTTCTTTTTCAACTCAGAATTTTCACTGCTGAGTTTTTCATTCTCTTGAGAAAGCTTTAAATTTTCAGATTTTAAAACTTTATTTTTGAAACTCAATTTTCTAGATTCTTCAAATAGTTCTTGAAAAGCATCTAGAAGTTCTTCAAAAGAAAAATCAGAGATTTCACTTACCGAACTTTCGTTTGCCATGAAGCACATATTTGCAGTTTCGGCTTCATCATCACTTGACTCTTCACTAGTGGATGGTTCTGAATCATCCCATTGAGCATGCAGAGCCTTTTTCTTGAAGAACCTCTTCTTCGGTTCCTCAGTTCTGGACTTTCTTTTGAGAAGGGGACAATCACGTTTTAAGTGGCCTGGCTTATTACACTGAAAGCACATGGGATCTTCTTTAAGATCTTTTCTTTCCTTGTGCCTGTTTGGAAGCCGGTTCCTTCTCATGAAGCGCTGGAATTTTCTGGTAAGTAGCGCAATTTTTTATTCTTTATCTGAGTCTTCATTCTCAGATAGGGCTGGGAAAGCTAGAGTTTTCTTTACTGGTTGCTCTTCTTCCCTTCTTTCTTTCATGTGGACTTCATAGGCCATAAGATTGCCTATTAAGTTGTCCAATGTAAGTTTAGATAAATCTTGAGCTTCTTCAATAGCAGTAGTCTTTTTCTCCCAATCAGTTGTGAGAGATCTCAAAATTTTCTTCACCTTTTCAGTCTGGGAATATGTTACACCCAGAGATTTCAGATCATTGGTGATGTTGGTGAATCTGGTAAACATCTCTGTGATGGGTTCATCTTTGTTCATTTTGAACAACTCATATTTTCTAACAAGAGATGATATTTTGGCTTCTTTTACTTTGTTGGTTCTTTCATGAATAACCTCCAAAGAATGCCAAATGTCATATGCAGATTCACATATAGATATTCTGTTGAATTCATTCTGATCAATGGCACAATATAAGGCATTCATAGCCTTTGCATTTAGGTTTGCCATTTTCTTTTCTTCATCAGACCATAAGATATAGTCTGCGGATGGAGATGTGTATGGATGCTCAACAATTTTCCATACAGCAAAGTCTATGGATTTGAGAAAGATAGCCATTCTGCACTTCCAATATCCATAGTTGGAGCCATTGAAGAAAGGAGGACGAGATGCGTGTTGACCTTCAATATCACGAGCATAAGAGGTAGATGCCATTTGTGCTGGAAGACTTGTTACGTCGAAACCAGCAAATCTGCTCTGATACCAAATGAAATTCCACTAGAGGGGGGGTGAATAGTGAAATATGATAATGATCGATAAAATAAAATAATTAAGCAATAAGGCACAACACATAAAACACAAAAGTTATACTGGTTTGGTCAATATCCAGACCTACATCCAGTCCCCAAGCAAACCACTTGAGATTCCACTATAACATCCGAGTTACCGGATAAATAGTACAACACCCTTTTCCCAAGAGGTCTTCTTCTCTCAACAGAGAAGGGGCACACCCTCTTCTCAAGAGGTCTTCTTCTCTCAACAGAGAAGGGCAACACCCTCTTTCACAGAGGTCTACTTCTTTAAACAAAGAAGGAATATAATGAATAACAGAGTTACAATACTTCCTATAGAACCTTCAGAATGATATGAATGCACGAATGAAGGATTCTAAGAATGTTCTGTTTGTCACTCAGAGGATATTCTTTGTCAAAGAGCTGAACTTGACTTTTTCTCTTTTCTTCATTTTCTTTTTCTCTTTCTTTTTCAAGGCTATCTTTTCAAATCACGAATAGAAATTTTTCTCTTTGTAAGCTCACACGTCTATTTCATTCCATTGTTTGAATAGTTTATTTGTGTGTGTTTATATAGCTTATAAAAAGTAGTCGTTACATTTTGGAATTGTAACTTTTTGAAATGTGAAATGTTAGGTCATTTCAAAAACATCTTTTAGAGAAGTTCGAGAATGCCTTTTTCCATAAAGGTGAAATAGAGGGTACACTAGTCGTTGTAATATTTTAGGTAATACATATTTTATGTAAAAAGTTTATTTCTTACAATAGTACATTGAACGTTGGGTTGTAGTTTTGTCTTTATTCTAATTAATGATTTGAGGTACATTAGTACTTCTTTACTTTAAATGAGTGTAAGTACTATGAGTGCTTTGAGATATTTATTCGTACATAGTCATGTCAAGTGTTTTCTTTATGTTGTGTATTTCAAAGTCTCCAGAGAGAATAAAGACCAAAAGAAGGTCGACATTCTTTGAGAAGGATATTTAACAAGGATTTGTTACAGAAGGCATTTAATGCTTTGTAGAGAGAATGATGACTTCAAGTAAGTCGACATTCTATGGTTATACAAAAAGGTAACTAGAGTCATTTTAAAAACATATTTTATTTGTTTTTCTTATGTGTAGCCGATTTATGTTTTTGTCTTTTTCTTGTATTAAGAAACATTTCATTAAAGAAGATAACTAAAGTCTTTTCAAAAACATATTTTATTTGTTTTTCTTATGTAGTCGATTTTATGTTTTTGTCTTCTTCTTATAAAAAATATTTCTTTCAAGAGGGAAAACTAGTCTTTTCAAAAACATATTTTATTTGTTTTCTCCATGTAGTCGATGTTATGTTTGTTTGTCTTTTTCCTACATTCCTTTTTTCATGTTGTCTTGTATATAGTGTAAGGTACAATATCAAAATGTCTTTTTCATAAAAGGTTGTAAGAAGGTACAATTATTATATGACAAAATATCTTTTTCATAAAAGGTTGTAAGAAGGTACACTTATTGGTTTTCAAAAAGGAGTTTTTTTGAAACTATCGTATACTTTTATGATATAGTGTTTATGAATGAGTATGTAATATGCAATATGCAAGTTCCTGAAGGTTCTGTTACATATGACTCTAAAGAAGAAAAAAATCTTCATCTTGAGGTAGCCGATCTCTTCATTTAAACTTTAGGAAAGCATGGCTCATCAAGCTTTTTCTTCAAGGAGTATGATTGCACCATAGTTGTACTTGAACAGGAAGTCTCCATCCTTATTGGGTGAGATATCCTTGCATCAAATACTCGTTAGATTTATGGCAAAACATATTCAGTCATAATATAACATTATTTCAAGAGAACATATTATCATATCATATAAAATCAAATGAGACAGTGTATCATATTATGTGACATCAAAACCGAGTTTCTCAACACAACAGAGATCAATCTGTTGTTCATCTAAATAACAGAGCTTGATATGCTTTATTTCTTCTGATTCACGATACAATAGACTGATCGGCTAAAATCGAGTGATCGACTATCTGATTCTTGGATTAAATGGCTGAAGTCCGACAATCAAATGTCTGCTTCCAATCAATCAAATACCTAATTCCTATTGGAAGTGGATTGAGTAAATGAATGTGTATGAATCCGATCGAATGTATGCGTGAATCATCAGTCTAAAATGCATTGAACACCTACCTGGATTTTTGTTTTTTATTTACTAAATTTCTATTTTTTTTTCTTTTGATTTCCTGTTTTCAATCTACGATTACTTCCTACTTTGTACTCCTTGATTTTTTTGTTTTTTTTTAATTAAGTCATTTCCTATTTTTACATTCATTTCCAGTTTTCTTTTACATTCATTTTTAGTTCTTCCTTCAGTTTTTCATGTTTTTCATTCATCGCATATTCTTGTTTTCTGAAATTTTTAATTTTCCTTTTCTTCATTCAGTAATTTTCTATGTTACAAATCTTTGAATTCCTGTTTTACAATTGATTTTCCTGTTTCTCTGTTTTTATTATTTCCTGTTTTTTATAAGTCATTTCCAGTTGGTTTTTCCTTTTATTTTCCTGGTTTTTTTTTCAATTTAATTTTCCTATTTTTTTTTAATACATTCATTTTCTGCTTTCGTTTATTTCATTTTCCAGTTTTTAATTCATTTCCTGTTTTCTTCTTTAAAATTCTTATTTCCATTCTTTTCATTCCTGATTCATGTTTCTTTCTTTTATTTCATTCCTTGTTTTCAATTTCTCATGTTTCCTGTTCATTTTTTTTTCTGTTTTGCATTCAATATTTTCTGTATTGTTTTCATTTTCAATTCTTATTTTCTTCCTTGATTTTCTGTCATTCAATTAATTTCCAGTTCATTTTAGTGTATTTTATCTCTTGATTTTCGGTCTTTCAAACAATTCATTTCCCTTTCTTTTAAACATTTAATTTTATGTTTTTCAGTTTTTCCTGTTTTTGTTTTTTACATTCATTTTCCTGTTTTTGTTAAGTTAGTATTAGTTGTTAGTTAAGTAAATTGTTAGTTAATTGCTTTGTAATTAGTTAGTTAGTAGTAGATTTAATTAGAATTAATTTTCAATTGTAATTAGTCATTTAGATTTCTTTCCTAATTTCTTTCATATTTCTAGCATTTAATTAGTATTTTTTTTAGTATACGTGTTATTTCTATCTTTGGTTCTGCTCGTGTTCATTTGATTTGTGCAGGATAGCACAGGAATGGAGCGGAAGCGATTGAGTGACATGGAAGAGCAAGAGTAGAAGCTTTTTGTTTTCAGTTTAGAATTAGGAATTTAATTTTGGGTTTGTAAATATCGCTTTTTACACCCTCTGCGAAGGGTATTCATTTGTTGTAATAGTTAGTTCTTATTTTTCTAGCACATTTTATATTTTACATTTCGGCAATAAAGAATAGTTTAGATTTGTGTGCTTGAATACGAAATATTCTCGTTCCTTGAGTTCGACCCGGTCTCATCCACTAGTGAGAACCGGTTTTTATTATTTGATGTCTGGTTTTCACATGTTTTACATATAAAAATCTTTCAAAACTACAAACGATTCTAAAAGAAGACATCAAATGTACACTGAATCTCTTTTTAAAAATCATCATATTTTTCTAAATATTTTCTTCTTTTATCAGAGTTTAAATTAAAATTAGCTCAAAATATATATCAATGGTCATAGTCAGGATATATTGAGAGTTAATTTCATTTTAAACTCTATAAAGACACTAAAATGTGTTTTTTTTTTCATCTGAGTTTAAATATGGTTATTATATAATACATTTTATGACCATAGTAAAAAACGTATTATATCTTCAATCTTATTTCAATTCATTTAAAGAATGAAATATGCTTTCAAATTCTTTTAAATTCATTCATCATTTAGGATATAATTATATCATATTTTCAAAATTCTTTTCCAAAATCAAGTGATTTTGAGACAATTCTTCAAATATCTTTTTCATTTCTCAAATCAATCTTTAACTCTTATTCATAAATTTAAATTCATCTTCATATTCTCAATTCTATTTTATTTTAAAATTCAATATCCCAATTTCAAAGTTCAATTTAACTTTGAAATTTCAAATTCAAAAATTCAATTTCCAACTCAAATCAAATTTCAGAGTTCAATTCAACTTTGAAATTCCAAATTCATTTTCAGGATCAAGATTCAATTTCAAATTCGATTTAATATTCAAAATCAAAGTTTAAAGTTCAATTTAACTTTAAAATTTCTAGATTCATCTCCTGATGTCAAAATTCAAGTTTGAAAATCAAGTTTCATTCTCTATCCTTCCTTTCAACTTCAAAAGTCGATTTAGGATCTCTCAAATCCAAATCTAAGTTCCATCTGGATTTCCAAAATCCAATTTTATTTTCAAAGCCCATTTGGATTTCTCAAATCCAATTCCATTTTCAAAAAAACCCATCTTGGAATCCAGATTTCAAATCCAATTCTATTCCCAATTCCAAATTTCAAAACCAATTCTATCTTGAATTCCAGATTTTAAAACCAATTCCATTTTCAGATCACATCTGGACTTCTTAAATCCAATTCTATTTTCAAATTCCATTTGGATTTCTTAAATCCAAAATTCCATCATGATTTCGAACTTTAAATATGGAATTCAATTCCATTTCGAATTTCATCTCCACTTCGAAATCCAGATTCAGATTCAAAGTCCATTTTGACTTTGAAACTTCATTTTCTCTATCTCAGCTTCAAATCCTCCCTTTTTTCTCTTTATTCTTTTCAATTCAAGATTTATTTTCCCAACTCTGATTATTTCAAAACTTAGAACTTCAAATATCTTTTCAGATCTATCTCAATCTCTAAGTTAGATTCAACTTTCAAAAATCATTTATTCACTCCATTATCACATTTATTTCAGAATCACTTGGAAAATCTCAAATTTCCAAAAGTGTTTTCTCAAAAGCATACATATCTACATTTGCATTGCACAAGCATGATTTTCTATGCATTTTTAAATTCTTAGATAATATTTTAGCAAAGCAAAAGGCATAAATTTGATCCTTGGTTCGATTACCTCTGGTAAAGGCGCCAAGAAAGGTCGAACCTCGTATCGACAAGCGAATCCCGTCTATCCATTTTCTTGCAAATTTTCAAAACGGAGGTGAGTAATTTCAAAATATTTTTCAAAATTTTGGTCAGATGAGACCTTTGCAAAAGAGTTCCTCTCTCTTCTTCATTTTTTTTTCTCTCTTCTTTTCTGTCTTTTATTTTCTTCTTCAAAAAGGGAAATAGAGGTTAGAAAGGCAAAGAGAAGGAAAAGAGGGAATCAAGAGGAAAATTTTTGTAATGATCACAGAAGTTGGCGACCGTGATGGGACTCATCTCCGTCGGGTCAAATTTGTGCATTTGCTTTGCCTTGATATTTTCTAAGTCTTTATTCTTCAAATGTCAACTTCATTTTCCATGCAAACCTTAGGAGCCTAGACTCTGTCCTAGCTGACATTAATGCTTATAGGATTTAAGTATGGTTTGGTAGGACCATATTGAGGAGATCTATTCATGCTCACTTAGACTTAGGTCTGAAATACAACTCTCCTCAATTCTAGGGATTGAATGCAAACAATGTATATAAGTGTGTGCTTCTCTTCATTTAAATTCTATCTTTTTAGGACTTGCATTAGAAACATCTGATTTATTGCATGTTGAACATGTTTTCGAAAACATCCCTACCTATATTGTCCCGGTCTTCACGTTGCTAGGCTGTCTCACTGAACCATAGATCGGGAGAGACCCTCACAACTGGACCATTTATTTAGGTTAACACCCCTACCACGTACCTAAGGGCCATAGTCTGAGGTATATCGGTAGGTGCTCAAGGATATTGGGGAAGTCATTACCTTAGAACCAGAGAAATATTTTATATGCCACGTACTTCGAGCTTCGGCTTGGGTATATCAGCATACCTTGATTGAAATCAGATGATCTGCACCATAGAGTTAGGATTAAGGTCCTACAAGCCATTTCAAATATTGCATTTAGAGTCAGCCTTCAGAGAGTGTTGTTTGTGCATCCTTGTTTGTATAGCTGTGATGTTGTGATATTTATTTTATCTCCTTATATTTTCTAAAATCCTGGGCATATTATTCAAAATTTCCTCTTTATTTTCAAAACGTAGGTGTATTTTCTTTTCTTCTTTTGATTTCTTCAATTCTTTGATCCTGCCTGCAATTTTCCAAATTTTAAATCTTTGACATCTATTTTTAAGACTCTTCTTTCTTTATGTCTTATAGTGTGTCTTCTGATTCTATTTCAAAAATTCTTGTTTATCTTTTCATAAATGAAATCTCTTTTCGTCAAGAGATATCCTTTTCAAAATAGCATTTTCTTCATATTCTAATTGTTTATTCCCTCTCATGAAAAAACAATGCAATTGTCACAATTTCTGTGACGACTCAATCCCTGGTAATGGGATATCATTTTTTTTGTCAACCTAATTCCTTCTTTTGTTTATATTTCTTTCAAAATTCTTTAAAAAAAAAAACATCTCATTTTTCAAAATTCTCCTATTTTTCTCAAATAGCATTCTCCAAATAGTATTCTTCCTCCCCAGTTATACTGGGGCATTTTTTTTGAAAATTCATTTTTTCCAAAAACCTGCATGCAGGCAGGATCAAATAAACTCTTTTCTTTTCTCAATTTTTATCAATTTTCATTTAATCTTTTGTCAATCTTATCAACTTTTATCCTTCTTTATTAATTTTATCAATTTCATTGATTTTTCAATTCTTTTTATTTTTGGTCAATTCTATTCTTTCTTTTACCCTTTCAGGTTAAGAGATAAACCTAATGTCTCTTTTTAATGAGGTATTCCTTTATTCTTTTTCCCGCTTAGGTTAAGGGATAAACCTGACCCTCGTTCTTCGAGGTGTTCCCATTCAGGATAAGGGATAATCCTAAGACCCCTCATAGGAGCTATATTGCTATCTATGAGAATTCTTTTCGCAAAACAATTTTTATCAATCTCTCTTTATTTTTGTAAATTTGTATCAATTTCTCTTTGTTAAGTTTCCCTAAATTCTATTCTTTCTTTTACCCTTTCAGGTTAAGGGATAAACCTGGTGTCTCTTTTCAATGAGGTATTCCTTTATTCTTTTTTCCGCTCAGGTTAAGGGATAAACCTAACCCTCATTCTTCGAGGTGTTCCCATTCAGGATAACGGATAATCCTGAGACCCCTCATAGGAGCAATATTGCTACCTATGAGGATTCTTTTGTAAAACAATTTTCATCAATCTTTCTTGATTTTGTAAATTTTTATCAATTTATTTTCATTAATTTTCCTCAAATTTTTTTCTTTTTCCCTTTCAGGTTAAAGGATAAACCTAAACTTTGTCCTTCGAGGTATTCTTTTTCCCTTTCAGGTTAAGGGATAAAATTGAACCTCGGCCTTCGAGGTATTTTCTTCATTCTCTTTTAGGTTAAGGGATAAACCTGAACCTCAGCCTTCGAGGTGTTTTCTTTTACCCTTTCAGGTTAAGGGATAAACCTGATGCCTCCTTCTCATAAGGTATTCTTTATTCTTTATTTCCCGCTCAGGTTAAGGGATAAACCTGACCCTCGTCTTCCGAGGTGTTCCCATTCAGGATAAGGGATAATCCTAAGACCCCTCACAGGAGCAACAAGGCTACCTGTGAGAATTCTTTTCAAAAACAAATTTTCATAAATTTATTCAATTTTTCTCCACTTTAATAAATTTTTTTCTTTTACCCTTTCAGGTTAAGGGATAAACTTGATCCTCTTTCCTATGAGGTATTCCTTTCCTTCTTCTTTTTTCCACTCAGGTTAAGGGATAAACCTGACCCTCGTTCTTCGAGGTGTTCCCATTCAGGATAAGAGATAATCCTGAGACCCCTCACAGGAGCAACAAGGCTACCTGTGAGAATTCTTTTCAAAAACAAATTTTCATAAATTTATTCAATTTTTTTTCACTTTTATAAATTTTATTCTTTTACCCTTTCAGGACAAGGGATAAAACCTGAACCTCGACATTTGAGGTATTCTTTCTTTCTCGCTCAGGTTAAGGGATAAACCTGACCCTCGTTCTTCGAGGTGTTCCCATTCAAGATAAGGGATAATCCTGAGACCCCTCATAGGAGCAATAATGTTACCTATGATAATTCTTTTGCAACACAAATTTTCATCAACCTTTCTTGGTTTTGTAAATTTTTATCAGTTTATTTTCATTAATTTTTCTCAAATTTTATTCTTTTTCCCTTTCAGGTTAAGGGATAAACTTGATCCTCGTCCTTCGAGGCATTCTTTTTCCCTTTCAGGTTAAAAGACAAACCTGAACCTCGGCCTTCGAGGTATCTCCTTCTTCTTTTTCATGTTAAGGGACAAACCTGAACCTCGACCTTCGAGGTATCTCCTCTTTCTTCTTCAGGATAAGGGATAATCCTGAAATCTTTTATCATCTTTAAATTTTTCACCAAACTTTCGTCAGCCTTTATCAATTTTATTCTTTGTCAATTTTTATCAATTTTATTGATTCTTTATCAATTTTATTAATGCTTCGTCAATCTTTTTCTTTTATCAAATTTATTCTTCATCAAACTTTTATCAATTTTGTCAATTTATTTCCTTCTTCCCCTTCAGGATAAAGGACAATCCTGAAACACCAGCAATCATTCTTGCTTTAATTTGCAAATATCTTGTGAATGTTGGTCTCCACTTTAAAACCCAGCGCTCGTACTGGTGCATCTTCAAAACCCAGTGCTCGTACTGGGACATTTTTTTTAAAATCCAGTGCTCGTGCTGGTATATTTTAAAAATCCAGTGCTCGCCCTGGTACATTTGCAAAATCCAGTGCTCCTACCGGTATGCCTAGCGCTCATGCTAGTATCTGGCTGATTGATCAGTTGGCCCCCTAGGTTCAGTCTTTGCACTAACCGTTTATCAAAATTCAAAGCTTTAATTCCAATTTCGACCTTTGGGTCACCCAATTCTCAAATTCAAGCCTTGGGGTTACCATTTCATCAAATGTCTATCATTTTCAAGCCTTCGAGTTATAATTTTATCAAATGTCTTTCTTTTCTCAAGCTTTCGGGTCACAACTTCATCAATGTCTGTCATTTTCAAGCCTTCGGGTCACAACTCTATCAATGTCAATCATTTTTACCATTTTAACAACAAAATTCTGCTTTCGAGCTGGTATTCCAACAAAATCCTGCTTTCGAGCTGGTCGAACAAAAAAATCCTGCTTTTGAGCTGGTCGAACAAACTGAAATCCTGCTTTAGAGCTGGCCGAACAAAAAATCTTGCTTTCGAGCTGGTCGAACAAAAAAATCCTGCTTTCGAGTTGGTCGAACAAAAAATCCTGCTTTTGAGCTGGTCGAACAATCAAAATCCTGCTTCTAAGCTGGTATTTTCAACAAAATCCTGCATTTGAGCTGGTTGGTCAATCAAATCTTGCTTTCGAGCTGGTCGAACAATCAAAATCCTGCTTTTGAGCTGGTCGAACAATTAAAATTCTTCTTTCGAGCTGGTCAAATAATCAAAATCCTGCTTTCGAGCTGGTACTTCCATCAAATCCTGCTTTCAAGCTGGTCGAACAAAAAAATCCTTCTTTCGAGCTGGTCGAACAAACTAAAATTCTGCTTTCGAGCTGATCGAATAAAAAATCCTGCTTTCGAGCTGGTTGAACAAAAAAATCTTGCTTTCGAGCTGGTCGAACAAAAAATCCTGCTTTCGAGCTAGTCGAACAATCGAAATCTTGCTTTTGAGCTGGTGCTTCCATTAAAATTCTGCTTTCAAGCTGGTTGAACAATCAAAATCCTGCTTTCGAGCTGGTACTTCTATCAAATCCTGCTTTTGAGCTGGTCGAACAAAAAAATCTTGTTTTCGAGCTGGTCGAACAATCAAAATCCTACTTTTGAGATGGTACTTCCATTAAAATCCTGCTTTTGAGCTGGTCGAATAATCAAAATCCTGCTTTCAAGCTGGTACTTCCGTTAAATCCTGCTTTTGAGCTGGTCGAACAATCAAAATCATGCTTTCGAGCTGGTCAGTCAAATAAAATCCTACTTTCGAGCTGGTATTCCAAAAACAAAATCCAGTTTTGCTGTTAAAAAAAATGCCAAAAAAACTCATTTTCATTTCATTTTCTCAAAATTTCAACTCGAGGTCCTATCAAAACCTATATTGAGTGATTATTTCACAAAGGATTCTCGAAAACTTTTCCAATTTGCTAAAAATATTTGTTGATTTCAATATTCTTACTGCACAAAAGAATCACCTCACATTACCTCTAGTATTCTTTCCAAAAGGGTGAAACTTTTTGCGAAAAAGGGATAAAATTCAAATCTTTTCCCTGTTGATCAACCAAAAGGATGTAAGAAATGTCCTCGGTATGATTAGCAAAAGAAATATTCAATGATGTTGAAAAGCCAGAAGTGAATCGATATTGATCATAGCTATAGCGCATGTTTTGAGATGACTTTCTGGCAATCAGGCAGTGAAAATATCCTCGGCGATAAAAAGAATCCACTCAATGCATATCTCCTCAACCATTTATGCTGCAATCAAATATCTGCAAAAGGGATATCTCAATTGTCGTCAAGATGAAGACCAATATGCGAGTCAAACCCCCGGGGCCAAAGAAGATTTGGATCATCTCCGAGATGAAGGAGTTTATGACGGATCCATCCAGGGAAAGTTCAGATCATCATCGAGATGAAGGCGAATGTGATGAACCTACCGACAAACCCTAAAAGATATTTGATTTCTGCTATCATCTAGAGATTTTTAACCAATGAGCCAATATCATCAATATAATTTTTAAGAGAAAAGAAGGATCAAAGCATCTCCAAGATGAAGGAGTTTGTGATGTACCCTTCCCCGAAAAGAGAGAAAAGTCAGGACATCTCCAAAATGAAGGATGATGTAAAAACCCGAGAAAGCTCAATATCTCAAAAAGAGTGCCAGAAAGATTATCATGGAAAAACACCCAGATATCAAACTGCCACAATTGCTAGAAACCATCTTTTCTTATGCAAAATTCTTTTATCAATATCTTTTCACTACTTGCGTTTATGAAATTAAGAGTATTTCTTCTCTTCCCACATCAGGGAAATGGATGGCTTTCTTGAAGAAAATCATCAGCGCTAAAAATTTGAATTTAACTCTTAAAGACCGAGGAGTTAACCTCGTTGGAGGAAATACTCTAGGTAAAAAAGGAAATGTCTTTTGCACATACGCGCACATTTTCAAGCATTTGAGTCAACTACAATTTTATCTTATTGGCAAATTTTTCTAGCTATTCAAAAATGAAATAAATGCCCAATTTCCATTTTGATGTGACATAGCGTTGGGTACATTTTCAAAAAGAGTTGCCTCGTTCAAGAAAGGTATCTCTTCTTATCCCATCACGGTTTCTTCATTCAAGAATTCTGTATGGTCGTTCCTGCTCAGATTAAGGGTCAAACCTGAATTCTCTGCAAGAGGTCGTCTGTTTTTAAAAAGCCAATTTAGTCTCAGCAATGAGACTCCCAAAATCATCCCTTTTCCAAGTTTTAGGGAACCCCATTTTCTCCTTTCACAAACCCCTTTCGAATTTGTTCGTCCAAACTTCAAAGGTCCCATCATAATTTCTTCATCCAAGGATTCTGTATGGTCGTCCCTTTCAGGTTAAGGGTTAAGCCTGAACCTCGCTCCTTGAGGTATTTTTCCGTTCAGGTTAGGGTTAAACCCGAATCTCGTTTCGGCTAGATGTCCTTTCTAGTCCCACCACGGTTTCTTCGTTCAAGGATTCTGAGGTATCGTCCCTTTCAGGTTAAGGGTTAAGCCTGAACCTCGCTCCATGAGGTATCTTCCGTTCAGGTTTGGGTTAAACCTGAGCCTCATTCCGACGAGGTAGTTCTCTCAGTCCCATCATGGTTCTCCCCATCGTGGAATCCATGCTCTTTATAGCCATCCAGGAAAGGATCATACTTGAACATCATCTCATGAGACATTTTTCTCAAAAATGTCCCATCAAGGTCCTCATGTATTCCTTTACTCATTCAATTCATCTTGATATATCTTCATCCCATCCAAGTTAAGGACTAAACCTGAATCATTCCAAAAAGTTGATCTTGTCTCACCCATAAGACTTGATCAAAATTTCATATTTTCACCATCTCGGGATCTTTATTCTAAAGTCCCATCACGATTTCCTCATTTCTGTTATTCATTCATATCATTTTTTAGGATATCGTCTCCCCAAAGCCATTCAGGATGAGGTTTTAAACCTGAAAAACCATGTTTTCCAAGATAAATTCTTCCATACCCAGTTCAGATCTGCTGACTGGGGCATTTTTTCAAAATTTGGAGTGTTTTCTTTGCCACTAAGATCGACTTTCCACTAGCTTAGTAGCAAAGAGGGGCATCTGTGAACACCCCAAAATTTTCAAAATATTGTAAATATCCCCTTTTTGCCCCAGACCCCATTTTTTGAGAAAATTGAGTCAATTTCAATATAAATTTCAGTTATTCTTTAGATTTTCTGGAATAAACTCCAGTTTTATATATCTGACTCGATTTCGGATCCGGATGCAGTGTTAAAATCCAAATCTGAGCCTCGTTATCCAATTTTTATATTAAATTTCCAAAAATGCCAAAACTAATTTCTGAAAGGCTCAAACAGTTTATCTGGTATCCAGTCGGATCCCCGATGCTGTACTTTCTCGATTCGAGGTTTAAAACTCGAATATTTCCTCAAAACCCGGATTTGAATCCGTTTTCTAAAAAAATTCTAAAGATCAAACCTGAATTTTCAAAAAACCCCTCTTTTGTAAATATTTCGCAAAAATCCAAAACAAAATATAGTTTTTAATCTCTTATTTTCCCATAGTTTCAAAGTTTTATTTATAAAAAAAATACAGAAAATACAAAGAAAAAGAACAAAAAAATCAAAACATAAAGAAAATCACAAAAAATGGTTTTAAAAACCCCTTTTGAGATTTTTTTTAAAAAGAGCCCTGTTTTTGAATTTTTGAAGAATTCCTGCGAACGACTTTCTTTTATGAAAGTCGCTTGCCTTCTCCTCCTTCACGAACCTCTCTTTACTTCATCTCCCACGATCGCCCATCGACAATCGGTTGAGCCCCCATCAGCCTCAGCCCTCGATCCCTAACTGCCTTCCCGATTCTTCCACCCCCTTCTATAAGATGGGCGCAAGAGGGAAGCCTTACACACTGCTTCTTCACCTCTCCACCGTCCTCTTTCATGCATCGCGTTTCACCCATCTATCGATGCCCGAATTAGCATTGCCTTCCATCTCTCAGATCCCTATCTTGTATCCCCCTCTTCTCCCCCTTTGCTTCCTCTTCTTCATCACTTCTTCTTCTTCTTATTATTTTTCTGGTTTTCCCCTCAGCAACAAGAATGATAGGTAAGTAGTCCTCTTCTTCCCTCTTTTTGGTTTTTTGTGAAACTTTTTATTATTTGATCGACTTTTTTTTTTCTTATTCCTTGCTTTTTTTCTTTTATCCAAAGGCACAAATGGTAGGATCAACCTGCATATAGCAATGTTGACCCAACTGTTGCTACAACAAGGGAACGACCTCGTTCCAACATTTTTTTTATATATATTTATTTTCTATTTTCTTTTCGATTTACATATGCTTGATTGTCTGTTCATTCGGTGTCCTCTTGAAGCATCAGTTGTCCCGTTCCTTTGGTTGTCTGATTTGTATGCAGTAATCTCATTTACACCATGCTATTTAGAAGTTACCATATTAGACTTCAAAGATCATGTGCATTTCTGTATCAGTTATATTTTGTCTCTAATATCATGATTCTGTATTTTTTTTTCTCTTTTTTTTTCCCAAGTCAATTACGGCATCTCATTGTTTGGCAATTTGCTTTCTTATTTTTGTGAAGCTTTCCATTTGTTGTTATCTAATCTCAATAGTTTGTCTGATTTCATCTCCGTTTTAATATCATAAGATATATCCGATTGTAATTTTCCAATTCATTTCCTGTTTTCATTTGAATTTCCTATGGTTGTTTTTCCCTTGATTTTTGGTTTTATTTGAATCCATATTCACATTTATCTTCATCTCCTGCTGCTAATCCCTGTATTCATCCCATCCATTGTATTACATGGTGGTTTCTTTATTTAATTACTGATGTATTGCTCAAAAGTGTCGCTTCATTATACTTACCCCTTTCCTTGCAATTAAAGTCATTGAGGTTACCTCCTTCAGTGCCCAGCGTTCTGTTTTGATTCATGACTTGCAAGATCTGAGGAATCATAGGTAAGACGAATATGGTGTGCTTGCTCTGCCTCCTAAAGGAGAATAGCTCAGGTGGTGAGGTATAGAACCTGTGGACGAAAAGGTTTTGGTTACTGTTCTCGTTGTCTTGGAACAGATGAATATATGGATATCAGGAGGTCTTACTTCATGAAGATCGTGAGGAATTAGATCAGATGCTGATACATCTACAGGTTCCCTTGATTTGCTCACACCAAAGTGGGTCAGCCAGCTCTTTCAGTTGATATTAGCAGGGGGTGAGGATTGACCTGCAACATGCACATAGCAGAACGTTTCAGATGCTTGGCATAAAACCAAATGCTGAAATAAAGTGATCATCTTGTCCTCTTTCATCAGGATCACTTAATCCATCATCTGCTAAAACAGGTGAGTTTTTTTATGCTCTTAAAATCAATACTCTTTTACAATGTCAAATAGATGCCACTTCTATTCAATATTGTCTGCTTCATTCTTTTATATATATATATATATATATATATATAATAGCATTTCATCGTTGCATTTACTTCTCTCTGATTAAGTGGTCATTCATGAGGCACCTCAGTAGGCTTGTCATTTGGGTTATTAATTATCGGTTATGGCATATAAGGATGTTAGATCTGACTTTAAAAATCATATCTCTATCTACTATGGTCATCCAAATGAGTTGTGTTATCATACCTGAAGGATGGGATTGGTACAAAACATGAAAATCAGATACCTGGGAAGAAGGCTGCTGATGAAACATATTCAGCAAATCACATCACATTTTAGAGTTCAAAGCTTTGGACCACTTTTTGAATTTTTAAAACCCTTCCTTGTTGTGGGCGTCCCAAATTATGTGCAAGACTTCAGTCCTTTTTTCTGGAAGTGGTTCTCTAGAAGGCTCTCAAAAATCTGAGGCTATCCATCTTGAAACAAAGGGCTGATGTTGAGATTAAATACATCCCTTGCATTATTGGTCGTTAAGCAATCACCAGTGCCTATGACTATCAAAAAGTCGGGATTCAACCTTTGCCAGCTCAGGAATTCAAATTTTTTTTTTTAGCAGTTTGACTCAGCTGCAATCGTTGATGAATGGTTCAAGTATTGTAAAGACAGATGAATGGATTCTAAGCAACTAAAAATCATAAAGAATGACAGTAGGTATGTCTGTTCCTGGTGACCTTGAAAAATCATTTTCAATTGCCTAGGTTGGAGGCACATTGTTCAAAATGGGTCATTGCGAAAAATCTAGACCAAAAACCTATTGCTATGTAGTTTGAGGAATTCAGATATAACCATAAATCAAAAGCATGGGCATTGGTGGCCTATCACAGCATGAGATAAAACACTCAGTTAAATCTGAATCTTCAGCAAAAGAGATGGGTTTATCTCATCTGAGAGTAGGTTAACTGAGAATGGTTATCGTTACATGGTACTGGAGGGTTAATTTCTTTTGAAGAATTAAAATTGATGCAAAGCCTGGAGTTTGATTTCGACCTCCTTCTTTCTCATAATGCATCACTCACCCATGGTTATCATTTTTTCACTTGCTTATATATCTTTTTACATTAC
Organism: Nuphar pumila; assembly: GCF_984573655.1. Taxonomy (NCBI): domain Eukaryota; kingdom Viridiplantae; phylum Streptophyta; class Magnoliopsida; order Nymphaeales; family Nymphaeaceae; genus Nuphar; species Nuphar pumila. Next base: position 97,627,982 of record NC_143252.1, on the reverse strand, counting down.
AACACCACCTCTGTGGATATGATTTCCCATTTCCTACAGCAATACTAGCTGCATATTCCATCACCATTGCTATACATCCATTTGCCATTGCATAACCCCTTTGTGCTTCCAGCCATTCCACTACATTCCCATCTCCGCCATTCCATCTCTTGCATGCACAAGTTTAGCATATCCCCACCTACAGCAGGTTCACCCCATCCATCCTAGCCCTTCCATCTTTACATTATTCACTACTACACTCACATTATGTTTTCACCATGTGTTCACATCTACCCACCACCCTCTATGTCTCACCTCAGCATCATTCCATTCACAGCGTATACCACTACTGCACTCACCTGAACACAGTCCACTCCATCCATAGTTGTCACCTTTCTGAAACAGCATTACAACATCATTTGTTGCAATTTTTCATAGCCTTCCCCATCACACTTTAATCTCCATCACCTAACCCAACTCTTGATGTTGTTCCGGCATAGGTCATAGCAATTACCCCCTTTCCTATAGATATCTCTGTTGCATTAGATATAATACTTTAGGCCAATATACATAAATTTGCATTTAGCCTAAGGTACTATATACATCTTCCTCATATAAGACATTCATGTATTTATCCTCTTAAGATATTGCCTATGTATTTTTACTTCTTCATTAGCTTAACACATTAAATATATCTATTTTCTCACCAAATATGATGTATTGAGCCTTCATTAATATAAAGTACATGTAGGAGCATTATATCAGTTGTCTTCTAGATTCAAAATGACACTTGGCAAACTTCTTTCTATATGCAGTTTTTGTCTTGTGCTAACCTGATTTTCGCAGGAAAAATGTAAAATTGTTAAATTTCTTCCTAGATTAGAAATTTATCATTTTAATTTCAATTTAAAGGTTATAATAGTTAGATTATAATGAGATTTTTTTTCTCTTCCAATCTGTGATCATCACAAAAATTTTCCTCTCTTGGTATTCTCTCTCTTCTCTTTTCCTTTCCAGCCTCTATTTTCCTTTTTAAAGGGGAAAATAAAAGATAAAAAAGAAGAGAGAGGAGAAAAGATAAGAAGAGAGAGAGGAACTCTTTTGTGAAGGTCTCACTTGACCTAAATTTTGAAAATATTTAGAAAATTACTCGCCTCCATTTTTGAAATATTTGCAGGAAAACTTGGAGAGACGGGGTTCGCTCGTCGGTACGAGGTTCGACCGTTCCTGGCACCTTTACCAGAGGTAATCGAACCAAGGATCAAATTTATGCCTTTTGCTTTGCCTAAATATGATCTAAGAATTTATTTTAAGTCTAAATGCACAAAGAATCATGCTTGTGCAATGCATATGCAGAAATGTATGCTTTTGAGAAAATAGTTTAGAGGTTTTCCAAGTGATTCTGAAATAAATTTGATAATATAGTGAAGAAATGATTCCAAGGTTTTGAAATTGATTTGAAAAAGTTAGATTTTGAATCTAATTCAGAACTTGAAATAGATCTGGAAGAAGAGACTTGAAATTCCCAAGTCTCGGAATGATCAGGACTTGGAAAGATAAGCCTTTAGATGAAGAGAAAAGGAATTTAGGGTTAGAATTTTTGAAATACGAATGAATTTTCAAAGTTAGAATGGACTTTGAATTTGGATCGATTTTCAAGAATCGATTTTGAAAAAGGAAATTTTGAATTCAGAATCTAAAATAAGAATCAAATTTGAATTTAGATTTGAGAAATAGATTTGAAATTGGCTTTGGAAATGAGAATTGGAACTAAAAGTGGATTTTAAATCTGGAGTAGAATTTGATTTGAAATCTGGAATCCTAAATGGAATTGGATCCGAAATCTGGAATCCTAAATGGAATTGGATCCGAAGTCTGGAATCCAAGATGGAATTTGAATCCAGAATCTGGAATCCTAAATGGAATTGGATCCAAAGTCTGGAATCCAAGATGGAGTTGAATCTGAAATTTGGAATCCTAAATGGAATTGGATCCAAAGTCTGGAATCCAAGATAGAATTTGAATCTAGAGTCCTAAATGGAATTGGATTCGAAGTCTGGAATCCAAGATGGAATTTGCATCCGGAATCTGGAATCCTAAATGGAATTGGATGCAAAGTCTGGAATCCAAATGAAGTTGAATTTGAAAATCTAAATATGAGGTGGAATCGGGTTCTAAATCTAGAATCCAAGATGGAATTGGATTTTAAAATCCAAATGAGACTTATTGATGGATCTGAATTTCAGAAATCCAGATTTGAATTTAAAACTTAAAAAAAATTGATTTTTTGAGGTTCAGAATAACTCTTACAACTTTTGATTTTGAATTGAGAATCAAGACTCAATGAAGAATAAAGGATAAGCTTGATTTAAAGCATGAGTTTTTGAAATTAGAAGATGAATCAGGATTTGAACTTTGAAATTGGATTTGGATTGGAAATTGAATTTAGAATATAGAAGAGAATTTGAAATCTCAAAGTCAAAATTAGACTTTGAAATTGAAATTTGAATCTTTTGAAATAAGATACAATGATGAATTTGATTTGAGAAATGAAGAAGATACTTGAAGAATTATCTCAAAAATCACTTGGATTTTGAAATAATATGAAAAGAATTTTTGAAAATATGATGTAATTTTATCCTAAATGATAAATGGAAAAGCATTTGAAATGGAGTTTTGAAAAGAATATTTTATTCCTTAAATGAATTGAAATAAGATTGAAGATATAATACATTCCTGACTATGGTCATTGAGTGTATTATATAATAATCTATATTTAAATTCAGGTGAAGAATGATACATATTTTGGTGCTTTTATAGGGTTTAAAATGAAATTAACTCACAATATATCCTGACTATGGCCATGGATATATATCTTAAGTTAATTTTAAGTTAAACTCTAAAAAAGGATGAAAATATTTGAAAATATGATTATTTTTGAAAAGAGACTGAGTGTGGATACAATGTTATTCCATAAAAGATGAAAACCATAAGTTTTGTTCACACCTTGACTATGGCCATTGAAGCAAATCATCAACTTAGGATTTAATCACCTTTTATGAAATGGTGCACGTGCCATTCGTGTTTTTTTTTTTTTGAAATGAAAGAAAAAAATGATATGAAAACAAGCAATTTCCAAGATATATGTGCTCATTCATTCTAATCTATGGCAAGGAATGTAAATTCCCATTATCTTCTATCTATTACAATTCGAGAGTTAAAATAAAAAATTTCAATTTCTAAATCAAAGAAGATGACATTTCTCATGTATTTTTCTGCAAGAACTGAGTTAGCATAAAATGGTAAATACATATGGAAAGAAACATTATTGTGGACTTGGAATACAAATGATGCAATAACCATGTATGGCCTAAAATGAAGCACACCTGATTGTACCTACATGATATATGAAATGCCCTTTTGGAAAAAGAATGTACATACAAGATGAAGATACAGGAAGTAAGTCTGATGGCTGCTTAAGTTTATAGAAATGTATAAAGCTACAACAAAGTATCTAGTAATGATGAAATGATGGCATGTTGTATACTAACTAAGTGTGCCTGTGTGATGTGTTGCTGCAACAGTGAAAGAAGTCTTAGGTGTTTGAGGAGATAGCTATGAATTACAGCAAGTAAGGCAATTACTATGGGAGTGTCAACCAGCTACAAGGAGTGAGGTGTATATGCTGTAGTTGGGAAAAATTTGATAGTAAGTGTGCTGGTAAGTATGCAGAGGGTAAGATGAATGACACAGGGAAAGAATATTGATGAAGCATAATGCAGCAACTGAGTCCTACAATGGGTTTGAAACAATAAATCACACAAAAAAAATGCAGTGAATATTGATAGTAAAGTACAGTTGCAACATACGGAATATGCTATATAACATGTGGTGAACAATACAGATTGTAGAGAATTTTTCCACACTCCCAAGAGTTTGAACGACACCCTTGCGACATGTATTAATTCAAACACAAAGGCTAATTCATCTAATGCTGATATATTGCTAATACATTCACATTGCTAACAAAATCTAAATGCTATGACTTGATTCCTGCTAGCTCCAGACCCACATTTGATGGATTCTTACACAACTCTTGAATAGTGAATTGCAGTAAAATTCCACTGTGAAAACTTTGTTAATTTCACAATTTATAGTTATGAGTATCAAATGGAGAAATATCTCAGTCGATCAATAGCATCCAGCTGGAGGTTAGCTATCGGCTGGGGATTAGCTATCAGCGATGAAGGTCCCCACAACACTCAGTTGTCATTCTCCAAAACTCTTAACAGTTTCCAGCAAGCTATAATAAGTGAAATTTAATGAACATAAAGAGATTTGTTCCAAGGAGCTCACATACCAAGCTAAGATGCAGAACTGAGACAACAACTACTGCAATGCCCAACACATAAGATGTTTTGACAATGAATGCAAAATATATCTTTCTAGAGAGTAGTAACACTGATTATCAGACTTGCTTCTAGAAAGCAACAAACATGGGTGAGATTCAATAATAATTTAAACAGAGTGGTCACCAAAAATTCCTACAACTGAATTGTTTCTGGCCTCTGATTAGTACTGGAGTGTGGTCATATATTAAAACTTGGGAAAATGGCCAGATATCAACTCATCGATCCAGATGGTCGACTTCAATACCAAGAAAGCTTAGTAATTACTGAAGTTTGCACATAACGTTTCAATGACTCCACATGATTTCAATGATCAGTGAGTCAAATCACTCTGTCATTATTAGACCTTTCTGCTTGTTTCAATTGAAACTATCAAACATCCAGAAATCAAGTGTGCTTGCAGGCGACTCATCAAAGAGCAACCTCGCGCATATTTTTTCTTCTTAGCAACCTGAATACATGAGAACTACACTAGAAATCGATACATCCCCATCAGAGGCATTCATTAAGGTAATATCTGGCGAAATTTTATTATCCTGTCTATTCTTGTTATTGGATGTTGGCCGCAAAAAATGTTGGAATTAGCACGAACGAAAGCATAAGAGGTGATGGGATTGTACTCATAAGAACACAATCAACACCCAGTGAAATACGAACAAAGTTAAATCGATTTTGAATATCCTTATGACGAACAATCAAAATGAATGAGAAAACAACTAGAGAGAATCGCATCCCATGGGAGAGTTATAACAAGACAAGATGAATAAACAAAATTAATCGATGAAACAAACTAATGTGAGGAAGTAAAAAGAACAATTATGGACAATACAATTCAGTAATGAAAATAATACAGGGCAGATGGGATGATGATGGTGCAGTGACAGATGGATGATGCTTACCAAAATATAATTATAGTCACAAAACTTGGGTGGCATAACTTAAGTGACAAGAAAATGTAATGTGCCATAGGTATTGTATACTAGTAAAGAATGCAGTGAACATCCATAAGTAACAAGCAGTGGAAATTGCAGCAAACAAACACTAAAAATCGTAGTAAAACAAATACAAGAGATTACATTTAATCATTCAAGAGAAAAAGAAAAAAAGTAAAAGAAAGAAAGAGAGAGTAGTAATCAAAGTTTGAAATAACAGTAGGAATCAAAACAAAGCAGGAACGTTAATTAAAAAAAAGAAAAAAAAATCAAACAACAATCACAACGAGTATTGAAGCAAATGCACAAAAAAATAGGAAGTGAAACAAAAATCAAAACAAACTGAAATATAACTCAAATAGAAATTAAAATAAAATAAGAACTCATTACATATGGCAATCAAAAGATCACCAAAATCGTGACCATTTATGCTATAAAACAAAAGTGTAAAATTTGGCCCAAAACAACTTTTCAGTAGAGCAAAAAGTAAATTTTATTGATAATAGATTCAGAGACAAAGAGAAGGTGGACAGACAGTTTGGCACCATTCTTGATATTCAGTAGATACATTTGATCCAAGAAACACAGGTAGAGAAATGAAGGAATCCCAAGTATATTTTGTTACATGGTATGCCCCAGACCATTGATCCGACTGCAGATTGAATTCTTGCATGTTACCCGTTGGGAAGCGAATGTTGGCACGAACCTGCCGCTGCGAGAACTGTCTGAGACACCTCTCTGGCTGATAATCGACACAGAAGAAGGGGCCAAGCAATCTGTAGCCTTTGCTACGAGCATAAGTAAAACGAGAAACTGATTCTCGTCTGTCGAAGAAATCTCAAATGATCTCCTCCTGATGCAGACTCTCGATCAAAGCTCGATACTGAATGACAGACTTCGGCTTTTTACTGTTCAACTGAAAGGAATTGGCCTTTAATGGCACATGTTGCAGGAACCACGACTGTAGGGCATAGGTGCATCCTTCCACCAGAATGGTCTCTCCAAGAGCGAAACGAGCCAAGCCTCGGTAAAGAAAAGCCAAGGCTGCTATGGAAAATGAAAGCTGACGGGTCTGCTTGCTTCCCCATCTTCAAAAGAGTTGGGCAACTCTGACATCGATAAAATTCTAACCATCATGAAAGAAAGCTAATCCCACTGTGCATAGGATCATGGCATGCTGAATTCTATCTTTTGCTGCTCGAGACAAAGTGTCAACTTCCTCATAAGCTTCGTACTTGCGATAGAGTCCAAACAAGTCAATGAACTGACTTCTGTTGATCTTAGTGAGAGGCCAAGATCTGCTTCCTGTTGCTCTAGCCAAAGCTTCTCGAACATCTACCCCCTTGATGTTGACCAGGAACTGTTACTCTACGGGATCATCTAACTGACCAGCCGGTTTGGTCAATCTCATAATATCATTAAATTCGTCCATCAACAGAGTCATTTCTTCCCATGGAAATCAAAAGGTGCAGGTACGTGGATTCCACCGCTCTGCCATAGCCTGAATCAGACTTTCATTGATAGTCCTCTTGCCTACTGTCGATGCCGTCTCCAATCCACAATCATCCAAGTGGTCTGGGAACATACGTCAGAAGGTGGGAACCAAGAATAATACCACCTGGGGAAGAAGGAATGAGTCTGGATAGCCCGATGATCCGGGGATCCATCCTTTATCTGATAGAGAACATGATCTCTGGGAAAGATATCATCGGGGGAATTGGACGCCATCGAAAATAATACTGGGGCAAAGAAGAATTAGAAGAATTAGATAGAATGCAGGACTTATGGATAGGCTCTTGAAGGAAATAAGAATGGATACAAATCCCAAATTTTTTTGAAAGATTAAGGAAATTTTGAAAGAATTTTCCAGGGTTTTTGAAGAAAGCTTGATATATAAAAGAGAAAAGAATGTAGACAGAGGAAAAACATACGCCTGTGTTTCTGAAAATAAGGGGAAATTTTGAATAATATACCAAGGTTTGAGAGAGAAAAAAAGGTTTGATATATATAGGAGAATAAAAGGAAACATCGCATAATCACAGTTGTACAAACAAGGATGCGCACACAGCACTCTCTGAAGGCTGACTCTAAATGCAATATTTGAAAAGGCTTGTAGGACCTTAATCCTAACTCTATGGTTCAGATCATCTGATTTCAATCAGGGTATGCCGATATACCCAAGCCGAAGCTTGAAGTACGTGGCATATGAAATATTTCTCTGGTTCTAAGGTAATGGCTTCCCAACATCCTTGAGCACCTACCGATATACCTCAGACTATGGCCCTTAGGTACGTGGTAGGGGGGCGCTAACCCAAATAAATGGTCCAGTTGTGAGGCTCTCTCCCGTACTATGGTTCAGTGAGACAGCCCAGCAACGTGAAGACCAGGACAATAAAGGTAGGGGATGTTTTTGAAAACATGTTCAACATGCAAGAAATCATATGGCTCTAATGTAAGTCCTAAAGAGATAGAATTTTTTAAATGAATAGAAGCACACACTTGCATACATTGTTTGCATTCAATCCCTAGAATTGAGGAGAGTTGTATTTCAGACCTAAGTCTAGGTGAGCATCGAATAAGCTCCTCAATATGGAAATACCAAACCATACTTAAATCCTATATCCATTATGTCAGTTGGGACAGAGTCTAGGCTCCTAAGGTTTGCATGAAAATGAAGCTGACATTTGTAGAATAAAGACTTAGATTATATCAAAGCAAAGCAAAGGCATAGATTCGACCAAACGAAGATGAGTCCCATCACAGTCGCCAACTTTTGTGATCATCGAAATTTTTTTCCTCTCTTGGTATTCTCTCTCTTCCTTCTCTTTTCCTTTCCAGCCTCTATTTTTCTTTTTGAAGGGGAAAATAAAAGATAGAAAATAAGAGAGAGGAGAAAAGAAAAGAAGAGAGAGAGGAACTCTTTCGCGAAGGTCTCACTTGACCTAAATTTTGAAAATATTTAGAAAATTACTCGCCTCCATTTTTGAAATATTTGCGGGAAAACTTGGAGAGATGGGGTTCGCTCGTCGGTACGAGGTTCGACCGTTCCTGGCGCCTTTACCAGGGGTAATCGAACCAAGGATCGAATTTATGCCTTTTGCTTTGCCTAAATATGATCTAAGAATTTATTTTAAGTCTAAATGCACAAAGAATCATGCTTGTGCAATGCAAATGCAGAAATGTATGCTTTTGAGAAAATAGTTTAGAGGTTTTCTAAGTGATTCTGAAATAAATTTGATAATATAGTGAAGAAATGATTCCAAGGTTTTGAAATTGATTTGAAAAAGTTAGATTTTGAATCTAATTCAGAACTTGAAATAGATCTGGAAGAAGAGACTTGAAATTCCCAAGTCTCGGAATGATCAGGACTTGGAAAGATAAGCCTTTAGATGAAGAGAAAAGGAATTTAGGGTCAGAATTTTTGAAATACGAATGAATTTTCAAAGTCAGAATGGACTTTGAATTTGGATCGATTTTCAAGAATCGATTTTGAAAAAGGAAATTTTGAATTTAGAACATAAAATAAGAATCAAATTTGAATTTAGATTTGAGAAATAGATTTGAAATTGGCTTTGGAAATGAGAATTGGAACTGGATTTTAAATCTGGAGTAGAATTTGATCTGAAATCTGGAATCCTAAATGGAATTAGATCCGAAATCTGGAATTCAATATGAAGTTAAATTCAAAATCTGGAATCCTAAATGGAATTGGATCCGAAGTCTGGAATCCAAGATGGAATTTGAATCCAGAATCTGGAATCCTAAATGGAATTGGATCCGAAGTCTGGAATCCAAGATGGAGTTGAATCCGAAATCTGGAATCCTAAATGGAATTGGATCCAAATCTAGAATCCAAGATGGAATTTGAATCTGAAATCTAGAATACTAAATGGAATTGGATCCGAAGTCTGGAATCCAAGATGGAATTTGAATCCGGAATCTGGAATCCTAAATGCAATTGGATCCGAAGTCTGGAATCCAAATGAAGTTTAATTTGAAAATCTGAATCTGAGGTGGAATTGGGTTCTAAATCTAGAATCCAAGATGGAATTGGATTTTGAAAATCCAAATGGGACTTATTGATGGATCTGGATTTCAGAAATCCAGATTTGAATTTAAAACTTAGAAAAAATCAAATTTTTGAGGTTCAGAATCACTCTCAAGACTTTTGATTCTGAATTGAGAATCAAGACTCAATGAAGAATAAAGGATAAGCTTGATTTAAAACATGAGTTTTTGTAATCAGAAGATGAATCAGGATTTAAACTTTGAAATTGGATTTGGATTGGAAATTGAATTTAGAATACAGAAGTGAATTTGAAATCTCAAAGTCAAAATTAGACTTTGAAATTGAAATTTGAATCTTTTGAAATAAGATAGAAGGATGAATGTGATTTGAGAAATGAAGAAGATACTTGAAGAATTATCTCAAAAATCACTTGGATTTTGAAATAATATGAAAAGAATTTTTGAAAATATGATGTAATTCTATCCTAAATGATGAATGGAAAAGCATTTGAAATAAAGTTTTGAAAAGAATATTTTATTCTTTAAATGAATTGAAATAAGATTGAAGATATAATACATTCCTGACTATAGTCATTGAATGTTTTAAAAAATAATCTATATTTAAATTCAGGTGAAGAATGAAACATATTATGGTGCCTTTATAGGGTTTAAAATGAAATTAACTCTCAATATATCCTGACTATGGCCATGGATATATATCTTAAGTTAATTTTAAGTTAAACTCTAATAAAGGATGAAAATATGATTATTTTATAAAAGAGACCCAGTCTGAATCCAATGTTATTCCATAAAAGATGAAAACCATAAGTTTTGTTCACACCTTGACTATGGCCATTGATGCAAATCATCAACTTGGGATTTAATCACCTTTTATGAAATGGTGCACGTGCGATTCATGTTCTCATTCATGATTTTTTTTTTGAAATGAAAGAGAAAAATGATATGAAAACAAGCAATTTTCAAGATATATGTGCTCATTCATTCCAATCTAGGGCAAAGAATGTAAATTCTCATTATCTTCTATCTATTACAATTCAAGAGTTAAAATAAAAAATTACAATTTCTAAATCAAAGAAGATGACATTTCTCATGTATTTTCCTGCAAGAACTGAGTTAGCATAAAATGGTAAATACATATGGAAAGAAACATTATTGTGGACTTGGAATACAAGTGATGCAATAACCATGTATGGCCTAAAATGAAGAACACACCTGATTATAGCTACATGATATATGAAATGCCCTTTTGGAAAAAGAATGTACATACAAGATGAAGATACAGGAAGTAAGTATGATGACTGCTTAAGTTTATAGAAATGTATAAAGCTACAGCAAAGTATCTAGTAATGATGAAATGATGGCATGTTGTATACTAACTAAGTGTGCCTATGTGATGTGTTGCTACAACAGTGAAAGGAGTCTTAGGTGTTTGAGGAGATAGCTAAGAATTACAACAAGTAAGGCAATTACTGTGGGAGTGTCAACCAACTACAGGGAGTGAGGTGTATATGTTGTAGTTGGGAAAAGATTGACAGTAAGTGTGCTGGTAAGTATGCAGAGGGTAAGATGAATGACACAGGGAAAGAATATTGATGAAGCATAATGCAGCAACTGAGTCCTACAATGGGTTTGAAACAATAAATCACACAAAAAAAATGCAGTGAATATCGATAGTAAAGTACAACTGCAACATACAGAATATGCTATATAACATGTGGTGAACAATACAGATTGTAGAGAATTTTTCCACACTCCCAAGAGTTTGGATGACACCCTTGCGACATGTATTAATTCAAACACCAAGGCTAATTCATCTAATGCTGATATATTGCTAATACCCTCACATTGCTAATAGAATCTAAATGCTATGACTTGATTCTTGCTAGCTCCAGGCCCACATTTGATGGATTCTTACACAGCTCTTGAATAGTGAATTGCAGTAAAATTCCACTGTGAAAACTTTGTTAATTTCATAATTTATAGTTATGAGTATCAAATGGAGAAATATCTCAGTCGATCAATAGCATCCAGCTGGAGGTTAGCTATCGGCTGGGGATTAGCTATCGGCGATGAAGGTCCCCACAACACTCAGTTGTCATTCTCCAAAACTCTTAACAGTTTCCAGCAAGCTATAATAAGTGAAATTTAATGAACATAAAGAGATTTGTTCCAAGGAGCTCACATACCAAGCTGAGATGCAGAACTGAGACAACAACTGCTGCAATGTCCAACACATAAGATGTTTTGACAATGAATGCAAAATATATTTTTCTAGAGAGTAGTAACACTGATTATCAGACTCGCTTCTAGAAAGCAACAAACATGGGTGAGATTCAATAATAATTTAAACAGAGTGGTCACCAAAAATTCCTACAACTGAATTGTTTCTGGCCTCTGATTAGTACTGGAGTGTGGTCATATATTAAAACTTGGGAAAATGGCCAGATATCAACTCATCGATCCAGATGGTCGACTTCAATACCAAGAAAGATCAGTAATTACTGAAGTTTGCAGATAACGTTTCAATGACTCCACATGATTTCAATGATCAGTGAGTCAAATCACTCTGTCAGTATTAGACCTTTCTGCTTGTTTCAATTGAAACTATCAAACATCCAGAAATCAAGTGTGCTTGCAGGCGACTCATCAAAGAGCAACCTCGCGCATATTCTTTCTTCTTAGCAACCTGAATACATGAGAACTACGCCAGAAATCGATACATCCCCATCAGAGGCATTCATCAAGGTAATATCTGGCGAAATTTTATTATCCTGTCTATTCTTGTTATTGGATGTTGGCCGCAACAAATGTTGGAATTAGCACGAACGAAAGCATAAGAGGTGATGGGATTGTACTCATAAGAACACAATCAACACCCGGTGAAATACAAACAAAGTTAAATCGATTTTGAATATCCTTATGACGAACAATCAAAATGAATGAGAAAACAACTAGAGAGAATCGCATCCCATGGGAGAGTTATAACAAGACAAGATGAATAAACAAAATTAATCGATGAAACAAACTAATGTGAGGAAGTAAAAAGAACAATTATGGACAATAAAATTCAGTAATGAAAATAATACAGGGCAGATGGGATGATGATGGTGTAGTAAGAGATGGATGATGCTTACCAAAATATAATTATAGTCACAAAACTTGGGTGACATGCCTTAAGTGACAAGAAAATGCAATGTGCCATAGGTATTGTATACAAGTAAAGAATGCAGTGAACATCCATAAGTAACAAGCAGTGGAAATTGTAGCAAACGAACACTAAAAATCGTAGTAAAACAAATACAAGAGATTACATTTAATCATTCAAGAGAAAAAGAAAAAAATTAAAAAAAAGAAAGAGAGAGTAGTCATCAAAGTTCGAAATAACAGTAGGAATCAAAACAAAGCAGGAACGGTAATTAAAAAAAAAGAAAGAAAAAAAAAATCAAACAAGAATCACGAGTATTGAAGCAAATGGACAGAAAAATAGGAAGTGAAACAGAAATCGAAACAAACTGGAATATAACTCAAATAGAAATTGTTATAAAATAGGAACTCATTACATATGGCAATCAAAAGAAGAACCAGAATGAAAATAAGGAAGTGAAATGCCAACGAGATATCAATGCACCCAGCAAAGCGGAAAGGCATACCAATGGTGCTGAAGCATAAGATGAGTATTTCAAAGCACATGAAAACCAGAGTAATGCAGGAAAACAAAAGAAACAACAAAAAAAAAAATTTAGGAATGCCAACATTTCATTGTTGTAGCACGAAGAAGGGCTGATATTTACACAAGCAACATCAACCCGTCAGGAGTGCATTTGTGGGACTAAATGGAAAAGAAAATAACTATTGGGGAATTTAGAGAAGACAACAAGGAAAGAGGGATACTTACCGAAGCGGGTTGCAGAGGTTCAGAAAGAAGGAGACGATGCTCCTTTAATACAATAAGAGGGAAAACTCCTTGGTTCCTGTGAACACCCCAAATTTTTCAAATTCTTTTAAATATTCCCTTCTTGCCCCTAAATCCATCTTTGAGCAAATGAGTCATTTCAAATCTAAATTCCAGTTCATTTCTCAAATTTTACTAAATCTAAATTCATTTCATATGTTTAAATTGATTTTGGATCTGGATCCATTGTCCAGATCCAAATCTGAGTCTCCTTGTTCAAATTTTAAATTAAAATTATACAAAATACCAAAAATAGCCTTTAAATAGCTCGGATAGTCCATTCGACATCCGTTTGGATCCATCACATTGTATTTCTCGATTCGAATGTCAAAACTTGAACATTTTCTCAAAACCTGGGTCCAAACCCATTCTTCTGAAGAAATTTCCCCGAAATGGTCTAAAATTCTCAGAAAAATACTTTTGTAAATATTCCTCAGAAAAATACAAAAAATTAGTATTTAAAACTTTGTTTTCCTTTAAAATCTTAGTTTTCTACTACAAAAAAAATACAAAAAAATGGAAAAGCAATATGAAAATCAAAAATTGAGGAAAAGCAAATAGTTTTTAAAACTCGAAAAAGGAATTTTTGCCAAAAAACCTCATTTTGAGCCATTTTACAAAAAACTTAAAAAGAGGGAATCCTTGTTTTGGAAATTTGAGAAAGAGGAAACGGCCATCTCTCGCACGCTCCTCCCTCTCATTCTGACCCTCCATCTTCAAACGGCTGCTTCATCCCTCAGCCTTCCATCTTCAACCGAAATCCCCTCTCGAAGGCTCTTCTTCAGCTTTAAGAGGAAATCACGCAGGGGAAGCAAGGGGTCGTCTTCTACCCCTCCACATTCCTCTCCTTCACGGATTCAGCTTCACCCTTTCACCTTCTCCATTACGATCTGCCATCTACCTCGCCATCTCATTCCTTCTGATTGCCTTCTTCCGATCTTATTCTTCTGATCTTCCTCAAATCCTTTTCTTCTTCTTCTTCGCCTTCTTATCTCCTCTGGTCCTCTCCAAACAGAAAGGAAAGATTCTGTTACATCTGCCATCACAGGAAGCCAACCTCCTTCCCCTTCAGAGGTCCTGCGAACAAGGAAATCAATTCAGCCTTCCTCCAAGACATAAGCAGTTATCCCCCCAAAATCAATCCCAAACATGGATCTTCTTAATAGTGGAAATCATCAGTCTTCAGCTAGTGAGGATATGTTAGCTCAAGTTCCAGCTGGTGAGCCAAGTGCTAGGTCATTTGGGTCATGGATATTGTCACAATAATAAGAACATACCCGGATCAATTCTCTCAGGTTTTGGCTGCCGATCCTTTCAATCCTCAGATGGTTTCACCGATATCTCAGTTATAGCAACAAGTACAGCTTACATTCAAAAGGAGTCATCCTGATCGCAAAGGTACTTTGACACTTTTTCCTATATATCTATCTGCTGTATCATTTTCTTCATAGCAACACCTCACTGCTGAATATTTGCACTAATCACCACAAGTAAATTAGCATCCTTGCATCCATATACATTTTTTTTATTTCCTACATACAGTAACATCATATCATTGTCAACTGTACTTTTATTTATATTTCACAATATCTTTACATGGTTGTCACTACCAATCTCAATTATCATCCCAGGTCATCTGTATGCATCTTGCTTGTATTGTCCAGCATTCCCTGCACTCCCTGCTGCACTGTTATAAACGTCATCTTAGGAAACTCATACATCATTTCCCTGCCATGTCTTAACCATTTAATTGTACCATATGTCTGATTGGCATATTTCACCTGCATTGCATATAGGCCATACATATATATATATTATATACATATGCATATATACATATATATACACACATATATATATATATATATATATATATATATATATATATATATATATATATATATATATATATATATATATATATATATATATATATATATATATATATATATATATATATATATATATATATATACATATATGTATGTGGGCATACATCATTTTTTCATCTGTCCACATGAGCATCTCATTTTGCATCTTTAAAATCAAAGTGATATTCTTTACATACTAAGTGTTTTGCAGGGAACATATGGAAAATATCATTATTTGGGAGTTGTAAATTCGATTTCATATGCTGTAATAGTTAGAGTTTGAATGAGAATTTACATTTCTTGTTTTAGATAGAATGAATGAGCATTGTAAATATCATGAATTTCTTGTTCTTCATGCATTTTCCCTTATTTTTCAAAAATTCTCACAAATGGCTACACGAAGGGCACGTGCACCATTTCGTAAGAGGTAAATTAATCCTAAGTTGATGATTTACATCAATGGCCATAGTCAGGATGTAAACAAAACTTAGGATTTTTATCTTTTATAAAATAACACTGATCCACACTCGATCCTTTTCAAAAATCATCATATTTTCAAATATTTCATCTTTTATCAGAGTTTAACTTAAAATTAATTCAATATATATACCAATGGCCATAGTCAGGGTATATTGAGAGTTAATTTCATTTTAAACTCTATAAAAGCACAAAATATGTTTCATTCTTCACCTGAATTCAAATATAGATTATTATATAATACATTCAATGACCATAGTCAAGGATATATTATATCTTCAATCTTATTTTAATTCATTTAAAGAATGGAATAGCTTTTCAAAATCCAATTTCAAAAATTTAAATTCATTCATCATTTAGGATAGAATTGCATCATATTTTTAAAATTTCTTTTTCATAAATCCAAGTAATTCTTTCCTTCATTTCTCAGATCAAATCCTATTCATAAATTCAAATTCAATTCTATTTCTCAAAAGGATTCAAGAATTCAATTTCAAAGTCCCATTTGACTTTAAAACTTCAGAATCATCTTGTATTTCAAATTCCAAATTCTATCTTAAATTTAAAATCCAATTTAACTTTGAAATTCATTTGTATATTCAAGATTCAATTTCTAAAATTCATTTTCCAAGTTCAAATTAAATTTGGAAGTTCTTGATTCATCTTCTAAATTTAACTCCAAATCCATTTTTAGGATCCATGATTCAACACTCATATTGGATCTCAGACTTCAGATCCAATTCCTCTTTAGGATCCAGACTCCAATTTCACTTTGGATCTTAGACTTCAGATCTAATTTCTCTTTAGGATCCCGACTCCAATTTCACTTCGGATCTTAGATTTCAGATCCAATTTCCTTATAGGATCCAGAATCCAATTTCACCTTGGATCTCAGACTTCAAATCCAAATCCATCTTAGGATCCAGAGTCCAATTCTACATTGGATCTTAGACTTCAGATCCAAATCCATCTTAGGATCCAGAGTTCAATTCTACTTTGGATCTTAGACTTCAGATCCAAATCCATCTTAGGATCCAGAGTCCAACTCTACATTGGATCTCAGACTTCAGATCCAAATCCATCTTAGGATCCAGAATTCAATCACACTTTGGATCTCAGATTTCAGATCCAAATCCATCTTAAAATCCAGAACCCAATTTTACATCGAATCTCAGATCCCAGATCTTAAATCCATTTTAAGATCCAATTCCATTTCATTTCCAGATTTCAAATCTAAATCCACTTATAGATCATATCTGGGTTTCTTAAATTCGTTTCTACACCATTTAGATTTCTCAGATCCATTCTAAATTTAAGATTTCCAACTTCAAAATCTAAATTCCATTCCATCTCAAGTATTCATTTCCCTTCCTAAATCCAAGTTCAAATTCAAAATCCATTTCTGACTTTGAAACTTCATTTCCTCTCATTTCAAAGCTTCAAGTCATTCTTTCTCATTTATTCTTCCAACTCTGATTTACTTCAAAAACTTAGAACTTCTCTGATCTATCTCAAGTTCTAAAGTTAAGATTCAAACATTTCTTCATTCCATTACCAAGTTCATCTCAGAATACTTGGAAATTTTCAAATATCTTTCGAAAAGAGCATACATCCTTGCATTGCACAAGCATGATTCTTTGTGCATTTAGAGTTAGATTAAATTCTTAGATAATATTTAGGCAAAGCAAAAGGCATAGATTCGATCCTTGGTTCGATTACCCCTGGTAAATGTGCCAGGAACGGTCGAACCTCGTACCGACGAGCGAATCCCGTCTCTCCATTTTTCCCGCAATATTTTCAAAACGGAGCCGAGTTATTTGCTAAATATTTTCAAATTAAGGTCAAGTGAGACCCCGCAAAATAGTTCCTCTTCTTTCTTTCTTTCTTTTCTCTTCTCTCTTTCTTTTCTTTCTTTTGTTCTTCTCCTTTCAAAAAGGAGGAGAATGGAGGTTAGAAAAGGAAAAGAGAAGGAAGGGAGAGAAACCATAAAGAGAGGAAAAATTTTGCGATGATCACAGTTCCCTTTTGCTTGAAGGGACTCTGGAATAGGGGAGCATAGGCAGAAAGATAGAGGGAGGGGAAAGTAAAGGAGGTGAAAATCGGATGTAGTGGAGAATGCGAGTCCCCCCCATCGACCCCCCTGAGGGTCGACTTTATAGGAGATGGTCGTTAGGCCTCTTTCCAGATCGGGTCCCCAATTTTCACAAAATTTTCAAAATATGGCTTCCTTTATATTCGAAATCTTCAAAGAGGGGTTTTCTTTACGAGTTCTTTTCAAAGGGGTATTTAAAGTCATTTTCTTGATTTTTCTCTTTGTATTTTAATTAATTAATTTTTTCTTTTTCTTTTTCTTTTTTCTTTGTAATTTCTGTATTTTTTGTGTTTTTGAAAAAAAAAATCTAAAACTATGGGAAAATAAGAGATTTAAAACTATTTTTTTTGTATGTTTGAGAAATATTTATAAAAGAAAGGTTTTCTGAGACTTCAGGTTAATCTTTTGAAATTTCTTTAAAAAATGGGTTTAGATCCGAGATTTTGAGGAAATATTCAAGTTTTTAACCTTGAATCGAGAAATACAGATCATCGAATCCAAATGGACACCGGATCGACTGTCTGAGCCTTTCAAAAATTCTTTTTGATATTTTTGCGAATTTAATTTTGAAAATTAGATAACGAGGCTCGGATTTGGAATTTGGTAGTAGACCCGGATCCAAGAGCGAGTCCGATATGGAAAATAGATTTTGATTCCAATGAATGAATACTTAGATTGAAACGAATTTCATTTATTGAGAAAATGGGGGCCAGGGGCAAAAAGGGAATATCTACAAAAATTTTGAAAAATTTGGGGTGTTCACACAATCTTAGATTAGAATGTATGAGCATGCGTATTTTATAGAAATGCTTGTTTTCATATCATTTTCTCTTTTATTTCAAAAATTCACGAATGGGAAACACGAATAACACGTGCACCATTCTAATAAGAGGTAATTAATCCTAAGCAGATGACCCACATTGATGGCCATAGTCAAAATGTGAACAATGCTTAAGGTTTTTATCTTTTATGGAACAACATTGGATCCACACTGGATCCCTTTTTAAAAATCATATTTTTCTAAATATTTTCTTCCTTTATCAGAGTTTAACTTAAAATTAGCTCAAAATATATATCAATGGCCATAGTCAGGATATATTGAGAGTTAATTTCATTTTAAACTCTATAAAGACACTAAAATGTGTTTTATTTTTCATCTGAATTTAAATATAATTATTATATAATACATTTTATGACCATAGTAAAAAATGTATTATATCTTCAATCTTATTTCAATTTATTTAAAGAATGAAATCTGCTTTCAAATTCTTTTAAATTCATTCATCATTTAGGATATAATTATATCATATTTTCAATTTTTTTTCCAAAATCAAGTGATTTTGAGACAATTCTTCAAATATCTTCTTCATTTCTCAAAACAATCTTTAACTCTTATTCATAAATTCAAATTCATCTTCATATTCTCAATTCTATTTTATTTTAAAATTCAAAATTCAATATCCCAATTTCAAAGTTCAATTTAACTTTGAAATTTCAAATTCAAAAATTCAATTTCCAACTCAAATCAAATTTCAGAGTTCAACTCAACTTTGAAATTCCAAATTCTTTTTCAGGATCAAGATTCAATTTCAAATTTGATTTAATTTTCAAAATCAAAGTTTAAAGTTCAATTCAACTTTAAAATTTCCAGATTCATCTCCTAATGTCTAAATTCAAGTTTGAAAATCAAGTTTCATTCTCTATCCTTCCTTTCAACTTCAAAAATCGATTTAGGATCTTTCAAATCCAAATCTAAGTTCCATCTGGATTTCCAAAATCCAATTTTATTTTCAAAGTCCATTTGGATTTCTCAAATCCAATTCCATTCCCAATTTCAAATTTCAAAACCAATTCTATCTTGAATTCCAGATTTCAAAACCAATTCCATTTTCAGATCACATTTGGACTTCTTAAATCCAATTCTATTTTCAAATTCCATTTGGATTTCTTAAATTCAAAATTCTATCATGATTTTGAACTTTAAATTTGGAATTCAAGTCCATTTTGAATTCCATCTCCACTTAGAAATCTAGATTCAAAATTCAAATTCAAAGTCCATTTTGACTTTGAAACTTTATTTTTTCTATCTCAGCTTCAAATCCTCTCATTTTTCTCTTCATTCTTTTCAATTCAAGATTTATTTTCCCAACTCTGATTATTTCAAAACTTAGAACTCCAAATATCTTTTCAGAGCGATCTCAAGATCTAAGTTAGATTCAACTTTCAAAAATCATTTTTTCACTCCATTATCACATTTATTTCATAATCACTTGAAAAATCTCAAATTTCCAAAAGTGTTTTCTCAAAAGCATACATTTCTACATTTGCATTGCACAAGCATGATTCTCTGTGCATTTTTAAATTCTTAGATAATATTTTAGCAAAGTGTGAACACCCCAAATTTTTCCAAAAATCCAAAAAATTCTCTTTTTCCTCTGACCTCCGTCTTCTGAATAATCGGGTCAAATTTTAACCAAAATTCCATTTATTTCTCGGATTCACTGGAATTCGGACTCATATTTCATCTCTGACCCATTTTTTTTGGATCCGAACCCATTTTCTGAGAAAATTTTCAAGGTTTAAACTCGAATCCTCAGAAACCCCTTCTTTTATAAATATTTCTCAAAAATTACAAAATGGTTTTTAATCCCTTATTTTCCCTTAGATTTTAGATTGTTATTTCGAAAATGCCAAAAAAATAAAAATTACGAAGAAAAGAAACAAAAAAATTAGAATAGAAAAGAAAAATACAAAAATATAGCTTTTAAAAGCATCCTTTTGAAAATCAGATTTTTGTGAAAACCCTCTTTTGAAAACATTGAAAGGAGCCCGGATTTAAAAAAAAAATTCAGAACATCAAAGGGGGCCCCGTTGCAAAAATTTTAAGGGTTTCTCTCTGAAAACCTGGCGTGTAGGATCGGACGACCAGAAAGGCTGCTCTCGCTTCTTCACTCACGAGCCGCCCTTCGATTCTTCTCCCCCCTTTCTGGATTTTTTTTCCCCTTTTCTTTTAAAAACGACTCTCCTTCTCCATCAAAGGCACCGCCTCTTCACCAGCGCACCCCTCTTCTCTTTACACGATCGCTTCTTCACCTCACCATGTTCTTCTTCTTCTCGGTTTCTTCCCTTTGAGGAGTTCAATTGGACCAGTTGTAGCAGAAACCGTCTGCAGCCATCAGATCGAGCCTCTCCTCCTCTTGATCGAGCCTCTTGATCCCTTTGATCCCCTTTCTTTCCTGAAGGAATTGGATTCATCTAGCATTCATCAATCGGCCATCGCACCCCCTATTCTCGACCCTCACCAGCCTACATTCGAACTCCCTCCTTCAGAGTTCCGGCAAACAAGGAAAAGATCAACCCCCTTGCAGCAATTAGTTATAAAATGCCATGGTTCGATCCGCCATTGAAGGAGTTACTCCCTTCAGCCTCAGTAAAAATAGTCAAAGAAAATTCAAAATCTACAGCACAAAGCAAATCCTGAGCTTCAATCACGAAGCATCAGCCATGAGAAAGATCGGCTACCCTTGCAATCACAGGTAAGTATCCCTTTTCCCCTTTACTTTTCTGATTTCCTTTTGGTTTCTGGCCCCGTCAATGCACTTTTTGTAACTTTGGTTTGCATATAGCAAATCAATTTACAGACAAGCAATATCAAGGGAATCACCATATTCCAACATTTTGTTATTCTATTTCTCTAATTTATTTGTTTGAATTTCTTCGGTTTATGAAAGTTTAAATAGTTGATCGTGTTGTTCTGATTCAACAATCCTTTTTGTAGTTCCTCATCATCCAATCGTCACATTTCTCTGTGATTTCTCCTTGTTTCACATTTGATTGTCGTTCTCTCCCCATTCCAACGATCTGTTTAACATCACTGATCTGAGCAACATCATGGATCGTGTGTGTTGGTTATTTCCTCATATATCTGCATCTCGTTCTGGCATTTTTAGAATTTCAGATTTGTTTCATTACATGGTCGTTTCATTAGTCGCCTTACTTCAATATCTCTCATCTCCATCCAGTGCCAAGTGCCTACGCATTATGGTTCATGTTAGTCACATATGAGGTCCAGTTAAGTCACCCCTTAGATTCATCATCCAGCATCTCATCCAATGATTTGCCTTATGTTTTCCCCTCATTATAACATCTGACTCCATCTTTTGTTTTATAAAACCCTATCAGCTTTATTTTAACAACATCATATCTCATGGTATGTTACATTAGATTGCATCGATTTTCCTATGAATCGATTCAGACTCATAGTAAAATCTATTGTAAACTACTTGTATAATTCCATTTTGCATTTTCATCATAATCATTATCATATCAATATTGTATGAGCATCCATTACAGGGTATTTCCAATGTTTATTAGCATCATTCTCCTCTGTTTAGCGTGGATCTTAGTCGTTTTACCATCCATTTTTTTTAATTTTATTTTTATACATCGACCCATCACCATATGTTGTGCCTGGAGAACCCCATTGCTAACTGAAATCCATACCATGTTGGATCTGTCAAATAATCGATTCACTGGAGTTTTATTTGTCACTGTAAAAGGGAGAAATAATCTGAAGTTTTGTCGACTTAAGTGAGAATCAGTTGACCAGATCTTTTCTAGAAGTAGCTTCTCAATTCCTGTACAGAACATTAGAAATAATGAAATACAAGTTGTGTAAAAACATGGATTTGACTTGGGGGCATTTGTCGGAGATATGACCCTTGAAGATGATGGTGACAATGATGAAATATCATTGGAGGGCCTGCAACAAGTGTATGACAAAATTTTTCGGAAAGGATGCCTTTCCTCTTCGTGTCAGGTCACCAATATCTTCCTCACAAATAATTTTGTTGCTGCTATCCCTGCAAAATACACTGTTGCATCCATTCAAAGCCACACCACTTGAGACAACGCACAGGTGCTTGTCAAAAATATCTCAACAGATGTTGGAAGAATTGGAAGAGTTGTTGCATTAGATCCTCCAATGTCTAAGCTTTCAAAATGCACCGAGCAGCCAACACGGATTTACCTGCAGAGTACACTGGTTGTTTTGCCTTCTTGATATGTTCCTCCTGATAAATGTTTCATAGATCAGGAAACTGCATATCTCTCACCACCAATTGCCTTTAACATCGGCTTGCATCTGCCATGCCTAAAAGATCTCATTCACAACAGTCAAGATTCGACAAAATATGAAAATGAAGACCAGAAATTCATGGTTGTGTGTCACAAATCTGAGGTATATGTGGAAATAGTTCCATGCAACCTTATTCATCGGTCTTGGAACTTCTCATCCTTTGTTGGTAAAAGCTCAAAAATTGGTTGTCAGTACATTTTACCTAGGTATGTATCACATTTGAGGGTTTCTTTTGTTAAGATACCACAGTGGGGAGCTCTTGAGCCTTTGAGAGGAAAGTTTTTATTGGAAGAAGATGATCGCCAAGAACTGATTGATATAGCATTGCGGAATTACTTTAGGATTGACAGATTTTTCTCAAGAGGTGATGTTTTTGGGATAAGGATACAATGGAACTGCAATTTAGAGTTGTGTACTTTTTGCAGCAGAATTAGCCCATATTCTGCTGAGATGATTCATTTCAAGGTTGTATCTATGGAACCAGTAGATGAAATGATTCTTCGAATTGATTGCGATGAAACTGCACTTGTGCTTGCTGGAAGTGTTGCCTCTGCAATGCCACCTGAATTGTTATCAAGCTGTGCTGAAGGTTTTGTTCCTCTGCATCAGGATGTACTTAGAACTTTATTTTTTGTACTTGCATCTTCTTTCTGTCCTTCAACACTTTCATCAAAGTTTAGAGTGGCAATACTCTTGCATGGTCCAGCAGGAAGTGGAAAATGGACTCTTATCAGATTTATTGCTCGTTCTTTGGGTTTACATGTTGTGGAGTATAGCTGTCACGATTTCATGGAAGCCTCTGAAAGAGAGATCGCTATATCACTAAGGCATGCTTTCCAGACAACTCAAAGATGTTCACTTGCAATAGTTCTTCTACAACATTTAGATGTATTTGAAAGCCTGTCTTCCAGTGGGGCCTATTTATCTGACCAAGTAGGTGTGATCTCTGAAGTTTGTGACTGTTGTGAGAGAGTTTATTGAGCCAAATTCTAAAGATGAAGAATATGGCTCCAGAGAAGCGTTAAATTCTGATTTGTTCTTTCCAGAAACAGAGCGAATGGGAAGTCACAAGATCCTTTTAGTTGCAGTTGCTAATAGATCTGAAGGTCTACCACAGTCCATCAGGCGGTGCTTCTGTCATGAAATAAGTATTGGTGCCCTAAGTGATCCGCAAAGAGTTAAAATGCTCTCTCAATCACTGCAATATGTTGCTGAAGATCTTGTCCTTGATAGTAGTGATGATAGTATAAAGGACATTATTGGGCAAACAGATGGTTTTCTTCCAAGGGATGTTCAAGCCTTTATTGCTGATGCTGGGGCAAAATTCATTCACAGGATCAATGATACTGTTGGCACTACCAACTTCACAGAATGTGCTGAAAGCATTTCTGGTGAAAACTTCCATAAACAATTGAGCAAAGATGATTTGTCAAAAGCTTTAGAGCAATGTGCCAAATGTGAAATGGGAGGACGTTGGTGGGCTGGAGGATGTAAAAAAAAATCAATATTAGATATTGTGCAGTTTTCACTCATGCATAAAGATTTATTTTCATCTAGACTACGTTAAAGATCTAGTGTCCTTCTCTATGGTCCTCCTCGGACAAGGAAGGAAAATGCTGACAATGTCAGCCTAGATTCTATCTTGCCTTCAAAAGATGCTTTACTCGAAGAGGCTTGTAAGAAATATGATGAGGCTACTCGACTTCGTTCTACTCTTCATGATGCATCATCTAACATATCTCATAACCTCGGCAGCATAGGTATTTAGCTTTTTCATCCAAATTACATCATAACTTTAGCATGAATATATGCCAAATCGGTTCATATATGTCTTCTTATGTCCTCATCTATAGATACTCAATGGCCTTGGCATAGCCTCCTCATATACACCTGTATAAAGTATAAACATGATACTTAGATATCACACATGTACCTTTCACTAGGGGTTAAGCTTAAATAGGTGCATTCGCAATTTTAGCATATCTTCCATCTTTCTATCTTGTATTAACCCTGGTTTGTAGGAATACATGGAAAATATCATTTTTCTCTATTAGTTCAGGGATTTTTAAAGTTTAAATGATATAATGGTTAAATATCAATAAGAAATTTTATTTTTTAGTATCAGAATGTGTGAGCATATATCTCCCTTAAAATTATCTGTTTCATCTTGTTTTTTTTTTATTTTTCAAAAACTCATGAATGGGAACACGAATGGCATATGCACCATTCTAAAGAGAGGTAATTAATCCTAAACAAATGACTCACATTGATGGCCATAGTCAAAATGTGGGCAATGCTTAGGATTTTTATCTTTAATGGAATAACATTCGATCCCCACTGGATCTCTTTCAAAAATCATCGTATTTTCTAAAATCTTTCTTTCTTTATCAGAGTTTAACTTAAAATTAACTCAAAATATATATCAATGGCCATAGTCAGGATATATTGAGAGTCAATTTCATTTTAAACTCTATAAAAAGCACTAAAATATGTTTTATTCTTCATATGAATTTAGATATGATTATTATATAATACATTTTATTACCATAGTCAGAAATGTATTATATCTTCAATCTTATTTCAATTCATTTAAAGAATGAAATATGTTTTTCAAAACCCAATTTCAAATCCTTTTAAATTCATTCATCATTTAGGATCGAATTGTATCATATTTTCGAAATTCTTTTTTTCAAAATTCAAGTGATTTTGGGACAATCCTTCAAATACCTTCTTTATTTCTTAAATCAATTCTTATTTATAAATTCAAATTCATCTTATCAATTCTATCTCATTTCAAAATTCAAAATTCAATTTCAAAGTCCAATTTGACTTTGAAATTTTGAATTCACTTCTATATTCCAAATTTCAATTTTCAGTTCAAAATTCAATTTCAAAGTTTAATTCAAAATTCATTTCCATTTTCAAGATTCAAGTTCAAATTCAATTCAATATTCCAAACCAAATTTCAAAGTTCAATTCAACTTTGAAATTTCCATATTTATCTCCTAATTTCAAAATTCAAGTTTGAAAATCAAGTTTCATTCTCTATCCTTCTTCCCATTTTTTTTCAAATTCAATCAAGATTTCTCAAATCCGATTCCAATCCAAATTTAATCTGGATTTCTTGAATCCAATTTCAAGTTCTATCTAAATTTCCAAAATCTAGTTCTATCTTCAAATCTCATCTGGATTTTCAAAATCCGGATCCATCTTCTAAATTTCATATTTGATTTCAGATTTCGGATCCAATTCCATCTAGGATTCCAGGTTTCAAATCTAATTCCATTTTCAGATCCCATTTGGACTTCCTGAATTCAATTCTATTTCCAAATTCCATTTGGATTTCTTAAACCCATCTTTCATTCTGATTTCAAACTTTAAATCTGGAATTCCATTCTATTTTTCAAATTCCACCTTGACTTTCAATTCTAAACTCCATTTTTAAAATCCATATTCAACTTTCAATTCTTATTTTCTAAACTCCCTTCTTCAAATTCAGGTTCATCTCAATCTTTGATTATTTCAAAACTCAAGATCTATTCTAAATCTTAAAGTTAGAAAAATCTAACTTCTCCAAGTCCATCTTCAACTCTCAAAAATCATTTCTTCACAAACATTCTCAAAATTCATTTTCAAAAATCACTTGGAACATCTTCAAAATTTCTGAATTATTTTCTCAAAAGCATACACCCTTGCATTTGCATCGCACGAGCATGGTTCTTTGTGCATTTAATAAACTTAGAATAAATTCTTAGACAACATTAAGGCAAAGCAAAAGGCATAAATTCGATCCTTGGTTCGATTACCCCTAATAAAGGCGCCATGAATGGTCAAACCTCGTACTAACGAGCGAACCCCGTCTCCTAATTTTTCCAACAAATATTTCAAAAACGGAGGCGAGTAATCTTTTAAATCTTTTCAAAAAATTAAGGTCAAGTGAGCCCTTCTGTGGCGCCCCAAACCCCGACATTGGAAAACCTTAGAATTTTCTGTGATTTTTTTTTGAAAGGTTTTACTAGAAAACAACGGAAAACCAAGTGTAAGGAAAATAGCAAAGCCGCGAGTCTGGACGGCCATAGGAGAGTGCAACAAGGTAAACAACAGTTTAAATAAAGTACAACCACAAGTGTAAAGAGGGCATACAACCCAACAGTTTAAAGGTTTACAAAGACAATAGTACAAAATGTCCAAAATAGGGAATATATCCCAACAACACCCAAAACCATGAGGGACAGGATTTGCAGCTGAAATGTGGGTCCCCCAAGCCTCCACCGTGTGTCGTCACATCAGCACTGCACTTGTTCGTCACCTACATCCTCATAAAACGGGGTCAGGCCTCTTGCGAGGTGGTGAAGAAACAACCACAATATATATATCAATCTAACATGAAGTAGTAACAAGAACTAATAAGTGTGAGTGTCTCTGTCAGGTAAGTGCGTACGTGACAAGCGAAACAAGTAACAAAACTGAAGTACTGTAAGCAAGTATCTCAAAGCAGTAACAGACTGTAACAAGTGATGTACAAGTAAAGTAACTAAAGTAACAGTTGAACAAGTAAAGTAACTGAAGTAACAACTGAACAAGTCAAGTAACTGAAGTAAAAACTACTGAACAAGTAAAGTAGCCACTACAGTAAGTCAGCTGATTGGTTAGTCTTTAAGTTCTTCTGACTACTCCTTCGGGTACGTGAAGGAACCTTGCATTCTGTGACACATGCACCCGGCGTCTGTTATTCAATTCTAGTGTGGTAACTGGGGATGCAACAGACCAAGTCAACCTCATGCGAGCAACACGCAGCTAGGAGAAAACACTCGCATAGGCAAGGATTGCAATCCATACTACTGCAGTAGTGAGGTCCTAAAAAGGTAACCTCGACCTCCCTGACTCTGAGTGACTGAAGGGCAAAGGACGCTACAACTCCTGTCAAAACACGTGTCATAGTAACGACAAGTCACTCAGGGTTGTACCATCCACCCACTCCAAGGTAAACCGTTTTGTAAATGGGGTGAAGCAGGTTTATCTTTCTTAGGCTCATTGTTCAGTCATACCTCTCAGCGAGGAATTTGCCTCATGGTCCCCGTGGGGTACGCAAAACGATGACTTAGCCTGCCCATCCACGTGCTCAGCCTCACACGGCCAACATAACACACTGCTCGTGAAAGCAGTCACAACACCATATTATTTCTTTTCTGATTCAGGGTATAGTCACATATGAGTCCATTCACAACACAAGGGCCATTACCCTATGGTGTTCAAGTTTCATTCTTTTCATTTCATGAAGTAAGTGCACCAGGTGCGCTTACCAATGCCTCATCAATGTACCAACCGAGGTACGCACTACTCAGTACGAGTGTCAGGATGTGCCACGTGCAAAGTGTAAGAGTACCAAAGGCTTCCTAACTTTTGCACAACATAAATAACAGAGGCATTGTATAATTCCATATTTGAGAGACAAGTAAACGTGCAAGCAAATATACTGTCTCATGCATATGACATTTCATCAAGTTTTCATCATTTAAGGAGTTGTCTCTACGTCATTATCAGGGACACTTTGCATATCATACAATTATTCTCATAGTAAAAATGCACTATTTTGCATACTTCAGTGTTAAGATTGAATTTGACAATATTTCCATACATATGGAAATTACATTCGCATTTCTAAAGTGGATCGCCGCTCTTGCAGGTAAGATGCAATTGCGATATGAAAGACGATCGTACGTGGTTTAACACACTTACGTGTTACGATGAAATCTAGGATATTCTCATCTTATGGGAATAACATTAGCTATTTCCAAAGTATGGGGTGCCGCGCCTACGGACCCGATACAAAGATACTGAACAACACTTGTGATTCTAACCCAACGTAGTCTCTAAGTACATGGATTTACAGTAGTGTTTATTGGCTTGCACAACTTATTCAATTTAAACAGAAACCAGAGTGCGAGTACTTTCCTTAGGAATTACGCCACACTTATGTGTCAAGGGCGAGATCTAGAAATGACCCATCTAATGGGTATTACATTGGCTTTACCACGGTTCAGGGTGCCGCACCCGCAGACCCTAAACGAACCATTTGACATGACAAATCTAAATAACACTATGGAAACCTATACCTAATTTGGAGTGTAAAGTCTTCTGAGAAAACACTTGGACGGGACACAAGAGCGTCACACGTCCACTCGGTCTCACCGAAACGCTTACCTACGTGCATTAACAAATATATATATATATATATATATATATATATATATATATATATATATATATATATATATATATATATATATATATACTAATATTGTGAAGTTTACATTTATAGGAATATATGTATATATACATATTCACAAGTACCGTCAATGATTTCAAGCCTCTTAAATGTGTATACATACACGTGTTTATATGTATATATATACCTATATATATATATATATATATATATATATATATATATATACAACTATCTAACATGGGAGCATTCTCGAGGCATGTGCCCGCATGCCAAACACCCTAACCGAAGTGCGAAAGGGTGCGGGGCAAGACAAAAACCCGAATTTGGACCTACTACGGTTCGGCTAGATGAAAGGCTTCATGCTGGTCATAAAAAAAAAATCTTGTTTCTAGAAACTGCCGATTAGGTGGGGTGATGGAGCTGCGTAAGTTCCAATGGTGAAGCGCTTACCCGCTGCCAAGGCGAACCTATATAGAGTTGCAGGTCTGGTCCTCCGGACCAGACTGCTGTGCGCAGTAAGAGAAACTGGTCCGACTCATGGTTCCGGCCAGGTTTCCGAAATGGTTCAGTTTGGACTGGGTCAAACTGCGAAAAGGGGCAGTCATGGCTAAGTCTGTGAATCTGAGCGCAAAGGGGCTGGACAAGGTGGGTTTGGTCCATAGGACCAGGTCACGCTGTCAGCCATTTATAGGTCTGAACCATTCGGTTCAGACCTGGACCCACAAGGGTCGGCCACCACAGCCTGGGTGCCCAGCACCATGCGGCTGGCACCTGGCTCCATCTAATGAAAAAACAAGGTTGGCACTGTGTGCCAGCCTGATTGCTAGCGCACACACAGGTCTGAACCTTGGTTCAAACCTGCATGCAACCAAAGGTTAGCCAAAGGAAGGAATTTCCTGGGTGCTCAGCACCGCACGGCTCCATCCGACTCCAACAAAAGGGGAAATCGGGCTGGGTCTAGGCTCACTAACAGCCGGTCCAATCGAACTGTAGTGCTGGTCTGAACCAATGGTTCAGACCGGCACATCAGTCCAAGTCGAAAATATAAAAAAAAAACATTTGAACTTAACACCGAAAATATATATATATATATATATATATATATATATATATATATATATATATATATATATATATATATATATATATATATATATATATATATATATATTTTGAAGGTTTGTGCTGGGCGCGCGCAGGCCACTCGCATGGCGCTCAGCTTCATGAACCAGAGCCCAAAGGCTCGGTTCACAACCACCAAAGGGGCATTGGGCGCTTGCACAAGGCCGACCCCAAACTGCTACAACCTTTTGGTTGACTCGTAGCGCCCATCAAGCTGAACCGAAAAAGAAAAATATGCAGGCTTAACGATGGGGCCAGGGGCTCCTGCTACTAACAAGGCCTGGTCACACCGTAACTCAGGCTAGAACGTAGCTACAGCACCAGTCCCAAATGTGTTGGGACTGGGTTGAACCCAATACGCTAAAGGAAAACCCATTGAGGGTGTTGCCGGCTGCAACGCACAACCAGTGCTTGCATGCACTCCACGCGACTTCCAAAAGGGCTGGGTGCGTGCTGGACGAGCCCAACTCGGTCCAGCGCACCTCAGCATGGCTGCCACGACCATCAACATGCCAAAAATGCAATAAAGATATAAAAGCATACATTGCTAGAAACAAATCAGAAAATGCATGCATAAGTGATGAAAAACTGAAAATACATTTAAAAAGGAAACGAAAGGAACCGATTGCAAGACATGCAGCCATTAAGTTAATGAAAACCAAGATGAACATATGAAGAGAAACAATTTTAACGGCTAATCCACCTTTGAAGCATGCACGCATAGGTGCATTGCTCCATCGGTTTCATTATGTTTCGAAACTTTGAACAAAAAAAAATACGTTGAGTCTTCACCTTAGTGCTTGAAAGATGGAGGAGGTAAGGTAGGTTGCAGTTGCACAATGCCAAGGGTGGGACACTCCCACGGCTGGAGGAAGAAGATGAGAGAGGAAGGAGAGTTTGGGAGAGAGAACGAGAGAGAGAGAGAGAGAGTGTTAGCAAAAATTGCCCCCTAATGGGGCTCGACTTTTCCAAGAGGGGTTTAATATGGCTGGGTTTGAGATGGAAGGTTAGAAACCACCCATCCAAGATGGAGGGCTGGGGTGGAACACGTTTTTCCACCACCGCTCAGCCCTTCCACTCATCTACTAGGATTTAAATTAGCTTTTTATTATTTACAAAGATGCCATGGGGTTGCCGCCCCATGCATCAAATGGTGGTTACTCCACCCTAATCATGGCTCTTCCCTCTTGGGAAGAGCCTTTGGGATCTCTTAAATCCCAAGGCAACAACACACACATGAGTCCACGCATTCCTCAAGGGGGAATGGCGCCCCACTCATGCCCAAAATGTCTCCCAAGCTCCTTTTTATGACATGACCTTTTCATTTAGTTTAATTAAAAATTTACTTTTTAATGATTTGGGTAGGGCCAATCGTGACCCTCCCTTTATGAGCTTTTAAAACCTCTTACCATTATTCCACTAACTCAGCTGATCAACGTGACCAGATGGTTCCATGGCCTTGGTCGTTCAAGGCTCTCCAAAAGGGACAGATGATACCTTGGTCAACCATGACCATGAAAGAAAAGGTATTTTCATGTTATCGATTTCCATTTTTCAATTAATTTCAAATGTTTTTCCATAATATGCAATAATTTTATTTTATATTATCAATGTAAATGTCATCACACAGCTACTCAAGCAAAGAAATCTTCGTTTCGAGAGAAATTGGTCTCGTTTAGGCCCTCGCTAATTTTCTAAGCGATCTTCCAAAATTCACATGCACTGACAAGGTTTTTTCGTCGTTCGGACCTCAAATTTAGGGTGAATCACTATAACCCTATTCTAAACTTACCCTAAAAATTTTGGAAGTTAATTCACTCTAAATTTCTTGCAATTGCCTTTTTACGTAATATTACGCGATTTAACCTGATTCTCAAAGTAGGCTAAATTTCAAAAATTGCCAAAATATAAATTTTTTATCGTTCTCAATACAATTATGTAATATTACATCAAAATAATTCATGGATCTTACATCCTCCACTCCTTAAAAGGATTTCGTCTGCAAAATCACCCTTAGGAGGTTACAAAAAGTTTTGGATATGTCTCTCTCATGCTCGCTCTGGTTCCCATGTGTATTCTTCAATGCCATGGTGCTGCCAATGTACCTTAACTAGCGGAATAGTCTTGGTACGCAAAACCTGATCTCGTCGATCAACAATCTCGATAGGCCGTTCTGTCAAAGTTAGATCTTCCCGCACGTCCACATCTTCGTAACGAATGATGTGCGATGGGTCAGGAATGTATTTCCTGAGCATC
Organism: Nuphar pumila; assembly: GCF_984573655.1. Taxonomy (NCBI): domain Eukaryota; kingdom Viridiplantae; phylum Streptophyta; class Magnoliopsida; order Nymphaeales; family Nymphaeaceae; genus Nuphar; species Nuphar pumila. The sequence continues at coordinate 97,595,494 of NC_143252.1, read as the reverse complement.
AACACATGAAAAACATTGTGAATGTGGGCATATTATGGAGGTAACTCGACACGATATGCCACTTCACCGATCCTTGCCAAAATCTCAAACGATCCAACGTATCTGGAACTCAACTTTCCTTTCTTACCAAAATAAAACACGCTCTTAGTCAGTGAAACTCTGACAAAAACCATGTCACCAACTTTAAAAAACAACTCGCGACGTCTCTTATCGACTTAATTCTTTTGTCTATCTTGCGCTGCCTTCAAACGTTCACGAATCTTTTGCACCTGCTGAGTGTAGTGCTGAAGAACAATCAGCGATTCTCTCGATCTATCGTTGATATCGTCTCAATAAGACGGTGATCGACAAGGTCTTCCATACAATGCTTCATACGGGGTCATCCCAATACTAGCATGGTAATTGTTGTTGTATGTGAAACTCAGCCAAACACAGGTGTGAATCTCATTCACCCTTCTAGTCAAGCATACAAGCTCGCAACATATCTTCTAACATCTGAATCGTTCGCTCGGATTGTCCATCCATCTGGGGATGAAAGGTTGTACTGAACTTCAACTTCGTCCCCAAAGCAAACTGCAACTGACCCCACAGTCGCGATATAAACCGGGGATCACGATCGGAAATGATCGATCTCGGCATACCATGCAGTCGCACAATCTCTCTGACGTACAAGTCAGCTAGACTCTCAAGAGATTGACTGATCCTGATCGGCAAGAAATGGGCAGACTTGGTGAGTCTGTCCACGACTACCCAAATCGCATCATGTTTACGCCTCATTTACGGTAAACCTACCACAAAATCCATCGTAACATCTTCCCACTTCCATTAAGGATTCTCGATCCTCTGCATGGAACCACCGGAACGCTGGTGTTCCACCTTGATCTGCTGACAAGTCAAACACCTCGCAACGTAAGCCGCTATCTCGCGCTTCATGCCATTTCACCAATACTTTCACTGCAAGTCCTTAAGCATCTTCGTTTCGCCTAGATGAATCGTATATCTCGACATATGCGTTTAATCAAGAATCTCTTTCTTCAGCTCAGGGTCGCTCGAAACCCAAAGACGATCTCTCAAACGAATGTTGCCATCGTCTGACACACTAAAGGAAGAATCTGCTTGCTCTACCAAGGCTAGAAACTTACCATACTAGTTGTCAAGCTTCTAAGCCTGCACGATTCTTGGTAAAAAATCTGATCGGATGGTCAGACCAGACAATCTGATCGAACCACCTCCAACTGAAAAAGGTTTCCAGGCTACGAAATCCTCAATCTTCTGGCTCCACACAAGACTAGCCAGAACACCACTCGATTTGCGGCTAAGCGCATCTGCCACAACGTTCGCCTTACCAGGATGGTAAGACAACGTGAAGTCGTAGTCCTTGATGAACTCGAGCCAACGTCGCTGCCTCATGTTCAACTCCTTTTGAGAGAACAGATATTTGAGGCTCTTGTGGTCTCAAAAGACCTCGAACGATTCTCCATACAAATAATGTTACCACGATTTCAGAGCAAACACAACTGCCGCTAGCTCTAAATCGTGCGTCGGGTAATTCCTCTCATGGGTCTTCAACTGTCTAGAAGCATAGGCAATCACCCGATCGTGCTGCATTAGCACACAACCCAATCCGGTACCAGAGGCATCTGTGTACACCACAAACCCACCTCTGCCAAAAGGTAAAGCTAACATCGGTGAGGTCGTCAGCTTCGACTTCAGGATCTGAAAACTGTCTTCACAAGCACTATTCCACTCGAACTTGATACCTTTACGCAAAAGCTTCGTCAAAGGTAAGGAAATCCTCGAAAAGTCTTTAATAAATCGTCGATAATAACCGGCCAATCCAAGAAAGCTGCAAATCTCTGACACATTCTAAGGCTGCTTCCAACCCAGAACTGCTTCAACCTTAGCTGGATCGACTGACACTCCATCCTTCGATATCACGTACCCAAGAAACATAACTCGCTCGAGCCAAAATTCACACTTGGAGAACTTGACGAACAACCGATGCTCACGAAGAGTACTCAAAACAATACGCAGGTGCTCTTGATGCTGCTCAGGACTCTCTGAGTAGACCAAGATGTCATCGATGAACACTATCATGATTGAATCCACAAACGGACGAAAAATCTGATTCATCAGATCCATGAATGCAACTAGAGCATTCGTGAGGCCAAAAGGCATCACTATGAACTCGTAAAAACCATACCTCATTCGGAAAGTTGTCTTCACAATGTCATCTTCTCGGATACAAAGTTGATGATAACCCGACCTGAGGTCAATCTTTGAGAAAATCTTTGCCTTCTGCAACTGATCGAAAAGATCTTCGATCCTGGGTAACGAATACTTGTTCTTGATCGTCGCTTGGTTGAGCATCCGATAGTCGATGCACAACCTCAAGGACCCATCATTCTTCTTCACGAACAGCACTGGTACTCCCTATGGAGAAGCACTGGGTCAAATAAAACCCTGATCTAAGAGTTCTTCCAATTGTCGTTTCAATTCCTCAAGTTCTGCTGGAGCCATACGGTACGGTGCCTTGGAAATAGGAGTAGTTCCAGGCAACAACTTGATACAAAATTCGATCTCTCGCTTCAGAGGTAAACCAGGTAATTCCTTCGGAAACACATCGGAAAATTCTTGGACCACGTCCAAGTCATTAATCAAAACCATCTCAGGTTTGACTGGGGCAATACTGACCAAGAATGCAGTACTCCCGTTCCGCAGATACTTCTAAGCCTTGAAAGAAGAAATCATGCGACTATCACACAAGGGTCGAGGAAGCTTGATCTCCAAGACAGGATGATCAGGCTGAAAAAGAACAACCTTGCCTTCTCGACAAAAGACTTGAGCATGATACTAAAAAAGCCAATCCATGCCTAGAATGACATCGAATGCCGTCATGTTTAGCAGGATCACACCAGTTGACAAGTTCTGCCCTGCCACTGACACCTCGATGCTCGGAATGTACAAATCACAAAAAGACTGTTCACCAGTCGGAGTTCAAACCTCCAATGGGTAATTCAAAGACTCTATTGTCAAAGGTAACGTACGGGCAAATCTAGCAGCTATGAAAGAATGTGAAGCACCATAATCAAATAATGTAAAAGTTGCATGTCCGGCGACTGAGATAGTACCTTGGACCGACTCTCCCTTGGTCACTTGCTCTACTGTTGTCGCGTATGCACGTCCGACAATGACTTTCTGGTTGGTCTGCTTCAGCTGATGTTGTTGTTGTTGTTGCTGCTGTTGCTGATATGGCTGAGGCTGCCTCTGTTGCGCCTGCTGAGAAGTTCCTGGCATATTTCTCCGCTGGTCATCCGCCTGTTTCTTCCTGCAGTCCCTGATGTAATGACCCATCTTGCCACAGTAAAGGCAATTGCCCGTGTCACGTGGGCAAGGTCGCCTTGGATGGTCAGTGGTGCACTTTGGACATTCGGCCACAGTGATTTGCTTCTGTGGCTGTTGGCACTGTTGTTGCTGATATTGAGGCCATCGGTTTTGGTATTGTTGCTGGTTGGCGTTGCTGTTGTTGTTTCGATTCTTCTTTGACGGAGGATGGAACTTCCTTCCACCCTGGTTCTTCTGAAGTTGTCTCTTCCTCGGCCAACTCTTTTGGCCTGGATGATGCTGCTGCTGACGAGATGCTGGAGCCTTCTTAGATTCCATCCAATTGTGCTCTAATAAGGAGTATGTCTCCAAAGCCTCGTCTATTGTCGTCGATGCACGCGTGTACACCTTCGTCCGCAAAGCTGGCTTTAGACCTCGAGCAAACTTCAGTGCTCACTCCTTCTCTGTGGTATACAAATTCGGACAGAATCTCTCCAAACTGCAGAAACGAGTGACGTACTCTGCAAGTGATGAACTACCCTGCTGCAAATCAAGAAACTCTTGCATCTTCTAGCTCCTCTCATGAGCCGAAAAGTATGCAGCGAAGAAGGCTTCGACGAACTGTTCCCATTCGATCGGCTGGTTGTCGAATTTAATCTCCCAGGTGGTCGCCCACCACCTTTCAGCATCCTTCCTGAGACGATACGTCCCAAAGTCCACCTTGCGATCGTCACCGACCTGAAGAACACGGAAAATCCGCTCCATTTCCCGTACCTAATCTTCAGCTGCCTCCGATGTCGCTTTCCTGTCGAACGATGGGGGATTCATGCTCATGAACTGTTTATATGGTACCATTGCAGCTGGAACTCGGGCAGGAACTCCCTGACCCTGGGCGGCCTGCTGAATGTGCTCGCCCATGTTCCGCATTGTTTCTGCCTGGCGTCCGACAACCTCCGTAAGGTTGTTAAGCGTCTCCATGAGATCATCACATCTTGTACGCCATGCCATCTAAAATAAGTAAATTTACACATAAGAAAGTGCTCAAAGGTAGGAAATTCATTTCATTAATAAGGAAACTGCAATCATTACAGAAACACCCTTCATCTAGATAGGGCTAAACAAACACTGCTAACAACTTAAGCAAAAATAAAAAACGAAACACTGACTAAGTGTTTCTAACAACATAACATAATATTCTCAAGACTGGCTAGTGTAGAAGTCTCTGTAGTCCTTCCGACTTCCATAGCACCTCGGCCTGACATGGGGAGGAGAAACAAGAGTCCTCAGTGGCGTGTCAAAAATTTCCTGGACTTCCATCGGTATCGGTGGCACGTACTCCAAGGAAACAACATATGGATAAGACTCGGGAGAATATTGGAGAGAATCTATCGCTCCATGCCTATCTCCGTCTTGACTATCCACTTCGACGACTAGGGGTCCAGTGACCGAAGATACATCCTCAATATCATTAGTGTTGCTCCTCCAGAGCTCATCCCTCAGCTTCGTCTGGCATTCATCCTTGACATGCCCTCGAAGACTGCAGAGCCAACTCACGATGACAGATTTGTCCCGCGTGATCAACCAAACACCTGGCACAAGGAGGTGCCAACATATACACGCTATGTGCCAAATGTTGCACAGCTCCACTCAAGGCCTCCTCGCCTCGAGTCAGGTTCTGGAGAGCTTCCAAAATCTAGCTGTAACTCGGGTTCATCGACATCTAACCCACACATAGAACCAAGTACACAATACTAACTAAGAGCAAGAAACAATGAAATAAATAAAGCTTAACTTATAGTTACAGTGTGATGGACGATGCACGATGAAGCTTGGACCACACTTAACGCTGCTCTGATACCAAATACTGTGGTGCCCCAAACCCCGACTTTGGAAAACCTTAGAATTTTCTATGATTTTTTTTTTGAAAGGTTTTACTAGAAAACAACGAAAAATAAAGTGTAAAGAAAACAACAAAGCCGTGAGTCTAGATGGCCACAGGAGAGTGCAACAAGGTAAACAACAGTTTAAATAAAGTACAACCATAAGTGTAAAGAGGGCATACAACCCAACAGTTTAAAGGTTTACAAAGACAAGAGTACAAAATGTCCAAAATAGGGAATATATCCCAACAACACCCAAAATCACGAGGGACAGGATCTGCAGCTGAAGTGTGGGTCCCCCAAGCCTCCACTGTGTGTCATCGCATTAGCACTGCACCAGTTCGTCACCTACATCCCCATAAAATGGGGTTAGGCCTCTTGTGAGCTAGTGAAGAAACAACCACAATATATATATCAACCTAACAGGAAGTAGTAACAAGAACTAACAAGTGTGAGTGTCTGTGTTAGGTAAGTGCATACGTGACAAGCAAAACAAGTAACAAAACTGAAGTATTGTAAGCAAGTATCTCAAAGTATTAACAGACTGTAACAAGTGTTGTACAAGTAAAGTAACTAAAGTAACAATTGAACAAGTAAAGTAACTAAAATAACAGCTGAACAAGTCAAGTAATTGAAGTAAAAACTACTGAACAAGTAAAGTAGCCACTACCGTAAGTCATTTGATTGGTTAGTCTTTAAGTTCTTCTGACTACTCCTTCGGGTACGCAAAGGAACCTCACATTCTGTGAGACATGCACCCGTGGTCTGTTATTTAATTCTAGTGTGGTAACCGGGGGATGTTACAGACCGAGTCAACCTCATGGGAGCAGCATGCAACTGGGAGAAAACACTCACATAGGCAAGGATTGCAATCCATACTACTGCAGTAGTGAGGTCCTAAAAAGGTAACCTCGACCTCCCTGACTCTGAGTGACTGGAGGCCAAAGGACGCTACAGCTCCTGTCAAAACACGTGTCGTAGTAACGACAAGTCACTCAGGGTTGTACCATCCACCCTATCCAAGGTGAACCATTTTCTGAATGGGGCGAAGCAGGTTTATCTTTCTTAGGCTCATTGTTCAGTCATACCTCTCAGTGAGGAATTTGCCTTGTGGTCCCCGTGGGGTACGCAAAACGATGACTTAGCCTGCCCATCCACGTGCTCAGCCTCACACGGCCAACAGAGCACACTGCTCGTGAAAGCAGTCACAACACCATATTATTTCTTTTTTGATTTAGGGTATAGTCACATATGAGTCCATTCACAACACAAGGGCCATTGCCCAAGGACTCCAACTGAGCCCAAAAAAAGTCATATTCATTCATACCCTATGGTGTTCAAGTTTCATTCTTTTCGTTTCATAAAGTGCACCAGGTGCGCTTACCAATGCCTCATCAATATACCAACCGAGGTACACACTACTCAGTATGAGTATCAGGATGTGCCACGTGCAAAGTGTAAGAGTACCACATGCTTCCTAACTTTTGCATAACATAAATAACAGAGGCATTGTATAATTTCATATCTGAGAGATAAGTAAACGTGCAAGCAAATATACAGTCTCATGCATATGAAATTTCATCAAGTTTTCATCATTTAAATAGTTGTCGCTACGTCATTATTAGGGGCACTTTGCATATCTGTGATCATCGCAAAAATTTTCCTTCTCTTGTAGTTTCTCTCTCTTCCTTCTCTTCCCCTTTTCTAACCTCTATTTTCCTCCTTTTTGAAGGGAGAGAAATAAAAGAAAGAAAAGAGAAAGAGAAAAGAAAAGAAAAGAAAGAAAGAGAGAAGAGGAACTATTTTGCGCGGTCTCACTTGACCTTAATTTGAAAATATTTAGAAATTTAACTCGCCTCCGTTTTGAAAATTTACGGGAAAATGGAGAGACGGGATTCGCTCGTCGGTACGAGGTTCGACCGTTCCTAGCGCCTTTACTAGGGGTAATCGAACCAAGGATCGAATCTATGCCTTTTGCTTTGCCTAAATATAATCTAAGAATTTATTTTAACTCTAAATGCACAGAGAATCATGCTTGTGCAATGCAAAAATGTATGCTCTTTTTAAAAGATGTTTTGAAAATTTCCAAGTAAAAGGAGTGAAGAAATGGTTGAATCTAACTTTAGATCTTGAGATAGATCAAAGAAGTTCTAAATCTTTGAAGTAAATCAGAGTTGGAAGAACAAATCTTGATTTTGAGAAAGAATGATTTGAAGCTTTGAAATGAAAGGAAGTGAAGTTTCAAAGTCGGAAATGGACTTTGAATTTGATCTTAAATTTAGGGAAGGAAGATGAAATTTGGAAGTGATATTGAATTTGAAATTTAAAAATGGATCTGAGAAGATCAAATGGTATTAAAAATAGAAGTGGGTTTGGGGAGTTCAAGTGAGATCTGGAAATAGACTTGGATTTTGAAATCTAGAATTGGGAATGGAATTGGATCTAAAGATGGATTTAAGATCTGCGATCTAAGATCCGAGATAAAATCGGGTTCTGGATCCTAAGATGGATTTGGATCTGAAGTCTGAGATCCAATATAGAGTTGGATTCTGGATCCTAACATGGATTTGGATCTGAAGTCTGAGATCCAATATAGAGTTGGATTCTGGATCCTAACATGGATTTGGATCTGTGTTCTGGGATCCAAAATGAAATTGGAGTCTAGATCCTAAAGGAGAATTGGATCTGAAGTCTGAGATCCAAAAGTGGAGTTGGACTCTGGATCCTAAAGAGGAATTGGATCTGAAGTCTGAGATCCAAGGTAGATTTTGAGTTCTGGATCCTAAGATGGAATTGGAGTTAAATTCAGAAGATGAATCAAGAATCTCAAAGTTAAATTGAACTTTGATTTTGATTGGAGTCTTGAATATAAAATGGATTTGGAATTTCAGAGTTAATTTGAATTTTGAAATCTGATTTGAATTTGAATAAAAAGGACTTTGAAATCTCAAAGTTTAAGTTTGAACTTTTGAGATTGAAAACGAAATTGAATTTGAAAATGAAGAGGATGAATTGGTTTTTTTTTATAAGAATTGAAGATAGGTTGAAGAAGATATTTACATTACTTGGAGTTTTGGAAAAGAAATTTTTGAAGACATGATGCAGTTCTATCCTAAATGATGAATGAGTTTAAATTTTTGAAATTTGGATTTTGAAAAGCTATTCCATTCTTTAACTGAATTAAAATAAGATTGAAGATATAATACATCCTTGACTATGGTCATTGAATGTATTATATAATAATTTATATTTAAAATTCAAGAGAAGAATAAAATACATTTGGTGCTTTTATAGAATTTAAAATGAAATTAACTCTCAATATACCCTGACTATGGCCATTGGTATATATTTTGAGTCAATTTCAAGTTAAATTCTAATAAAAGGAGAAAATATTTAAGGAAATATGATGAATTTGAAAAATGGATCCAGTGTAGATCCAGTGTTATTTTGTAAAAGATAAAAACCCTAAGTTTTGTCCACACCCTGACTATGGTCATTGATGTGGATCATCAACTTAGGATTGATTTACCTCTTACGAAATGGTGCATGTGCCATTCGTGTTTCACCAATGTGAGAATTTGAGAAATAAAGGAAAAAAAATGTATGAGGAATAAGTAATTCATGATAAATGCTCATTCATTCTATTTACAGCTTGAAATGTAAATTCTCATTATATCTAGCTATTACAATACATGAAATCAGATATACAACTTCCCAATAATGATATTTTCCATATTTCCTGCAAAACACTTGGTTAGTATGATCATAGAGGAAATTTGTATACATCATATGGATATCAACGGCAAAAGTCAGAATGTCCAGATATAAATAGTGAAAAGGATGGAGAATACCTGTGTGCATATATATATACATATGAGTATATGTATATATACATATATTTTCATATACGCATGTATATGTGTGGGCATATTACATATGACATGTACTTGAATTAGGTAGATGAGAGGTGATCTAATAGATGCAACAAGAAGATTTCAGCAGAGGGTGCTGTATGAATTATAGCAAACGATGCAGTTTTGGATTTATAACCAGTAAACAACATATCTTTGTGGGATAACTTTCAGCAAGTGTTATCAAAGCACTTAAGGTGAATGCTCACTGAGTACTAACAGGATGCAGTGGTGGTTAGACATAGATGCCAATAGTGAAGGTGGGTGTTAAGTGCTGTGTGTAATACAAAATAAGGTGATATGTACAGCTATAGAAGGTAATGAAGGTGATTCATAACAGTTCACTGAACTATTATGCAGAATAGGAAATTACAGCAACCCGGAGGATTACCATAGTTTGCAGAGAACTAATTACAGCAATCCTTAGCTCTGCTGTAAAGGCGACAAGGTTATAGCAACATCCAGCTTCCCTGGGGCTGCGAAGAAGGATAGGGACTGAGGTGTATGAGTGTGCTGGTAGGGAAGAGTGGGTATAGAGAAAGCAGATATTGAAGCACTGCTGCTGGAGGTGATAGAGACAGGCTGATGGAATGATGTTTGGAAGTGGAAGATGGCTAATGGTGGCGTTTACGAAGCATAGCTGGAAATGGGCATGGGATGGAGTCATAGCTGGGGATGCAGGGAACGGTGTTGTGACCCTGTGCAACAGTAATCAAGACAGATAGTAAACAGGAAATACAAGAAATGTATAATGGTAGTGCAGTGAGATGGCTACAGCAGGTGGGTGAGATGATGTTGTAAATACAACAATGCTTGTAGGATGATGCTACAGGTGTTGAGGGTGGATAGAAAAGGGATGCTCAGGTGAGTATCATGACTGGAACTGAGCGTTTTATTCAATATACAAACTAATAACCTATAGGATCTATAGGATAAGCTACCATTAGAACTCATGGGTCATAGCTCAGTGAGCCATTGAACTTTCATACCTGGACAACTTCTCTTACCTTAGCCTAACAGGAGCATCTGAAGGGAAATCAATGCCAAGACCCCTCAGTTATGGACTTCAAATAATCCAACTGTCTCTTCCCACCTTGTAAGTTGATTGTTCACTTGGGGTCTAAAAACATCATATTCTACCCAGCTTTTTCACTCTACATGCTCTTTTGCAACAATCACATTATCCAATCATAACTGAAGCATGACGTTGAGCTGTATTTTACCCTCATCTCCCCATTCTTTGATGCAATGAATTCTGACCTGATGAAGCATCCCTTCCATAGGTTATTTCCCCTCGATATGACTATAAATGATGATCTTTACAGGCACAGTTGGCCTCCTTTGATCTGCAGCTACAGGCTTCGAATATCTATGCCGTGGGCTTGCAGATATTCTGAAGGAGGGGAGAAAGAAGAAGACTCTGCTGCAGAATTTTCTCCGGAGAACCAATGAAAAAATGTTCAGAATAGAAAAGGGAAGGAGGAGAAGAGGCTCAGGAGGCCAATGGGGAGGTAGGAGACGGATCCCGTTTAGGGTTTCTTAAGCTACTTTTTAAAGAGGCAAAAAGGAGGTTCGGTTGAAGATGGGAGGCTGGAGATGAGGTTGTTGGTGATGGAGGGCCGAAGATGGGGAAATTGGAGGGCGATGGAGGAGGGTTCGGCCATGGAGAGGGAAGGAGAGCGGCGGCTGAGGGAGGAGAAGGGCGAGAGTTAGGGTTTTCAAAAAAAACCTAACTCGACTCTTAACATCAAATATAAGTTTTTTCCAAAAAAAGGCTTCTTTAAAAAGTTTTTTCTTAAATGGGTTTTCAAAAACTTTTTTTTTTTGCAATTTCCTTCATTTATTTCTGAAATTTTTCGTTCTTTTCTCAATATTTTTATTTTTTTTTTGTATTTTCGAAATGAAAATCTAAGACTTTACGAGAAAACAAAGATTTAGACACTAATTTTTTTGTATTTTTCTGAGAAATATTTACAAAAGCATTTTTCTGAGAATTTCGAACCATTTCGGGGAAATTTCTTCAGAAAAAGGTTTTTGACCCAGGTTTTGAGAAAATGTTCGAGTTTTGACACTCGAATCGAGAAATTCAATGTGATGGATCCAAACGGATGTCGAATGGACTATCCGAGTTATTTAAAGGCTATTTTTGGCATTTTCTATAATTTTAATTTAAAATTTGAACAAGGAGATTCAAATTTGGATCTGGACATTGGATCCAGATCCGAAATCAATTTAAACATATGAAATGAATTTAATTTCAATAAAACTTGAGAAATGAACTGGAATTTATATTTAAAAATGACACATTTGCTCAAAAAATGAATTTAGGGGCAAGAAGGGAATATTTAAAAGATTTTGAAAAATTTGGGGTGTTCACAGATGCCCCTCTTTGCTACTAAGCCGGTTGAAAGCCGAGCTTAGTGGCAAAGAAAACACTCCAAATTTTGAAAAATGCCCCAGTCAACAGATCTGAACTGGGTGTGGAAGAATTTATTTGAAAGACATGGTTTCAGGCTTAATACGTTATCCTGAATGGCTTGGGGGAGCGAAATCCTCGACCATGATATGACTGAATGATAGAGATGAGGAAATCGTGATGGGACTTTTGGGCGAAGATCCCGAAATGATGAAAGGTAAGAATTTAGATCAAGTCTCGTGGGCGAGACAAGATCAATCTTTTGAAATGACTCTGGTTTGGCCCTTAACCTGGATGGGATGAAGATATATCAAAATAACCTGAATGGGGAAAGGGATATATGAGGACTTTGATGGGACATTTTTGAGAAAATGTCTCATGAGATGAAGCTCAAGTAGGATTTTATTCCGGATGGATATACAAAGCATGGATTCCTTGATGGGAAGAGTCATGATGAGACTTGGAAGGAAACACCTTGTCAAAACGAGAAACCTCTTTAGAACGAGACTCAGGTTTAACCCAAACCTGAAAAAGGAAGATACCTCGAGGTACGAGGTTCAGGTTTAACCCTTAACCTGAAGGGGACGACCATACGGAATCCTCGAAACCGTGATGGGACAGGAGAGATACTTCAGCTGAATGAGGCAACTCTTCTGGAATGTGAGAGATGGAAAATAAGGAGATGTGAGGAAAAACGAATGATGAATAAGGTAACAGGAGGCGAATCTTTCGATGGGGTGAAAGATGAATAAGGCGAGCTTTTTTATCAAGAAGATGAATCTATTGACAAGGCAAAAAAGATAGAAGAGGGCAAATCCTTTGGACATGAGAAGGTAAAAGCAAAATATGAAGATGGTGATGAAGATGGTAATTTTTTTAGCAAGGAGAAGGCGAAATGTGAAATATGAAGAAGGCAATGCTTTTTAACAAGGAGAATGTAAGATGTGAAATATGAAGAAGGCAATCCTTTTAACAAGGAGAATGTAAGATGTGAAATATGAAAGAAGGCAATCCTTTTAACAGGGAGAATGTAAGATGTAAAATATGAAGAAGGCAATGCTTTTAACAAGGAGAATGTAAAATGTAAGATATGAAGAAGGCAATCCTTTTAGTAAGGAGAAGGCAAGATGTAGAATATGAAGAAGGCAATGCTTTTAACAAGGAGAATGTAAAATGTAAGATATGAAGAAGGCAATCCTTTTAGTAAGGAGAAGGCAAAATATAAGATATGAAGAAGGCAATCTTTTTAACGAGGAGAAGGCAAAATGTAAGATATGAAGAAGGCAATCCTTTTGACAAGGAGAAGGCAAGTCTCTCGACAAAGCGAAAGACGAGGAAGGCGATCCTTTCATCAAGGAGAAGGCAAGTCTCTCGACGGAGCGAAAGACGGAGAAGGCAATCCTTTCATCAAGGAGAAGGCGAGTCTCTCGACAGGGCGAAAGACGAAGAAGGCAATCCTTTTATTAAGGAGAAGGCAAGTCTCTCGACAAAGCGAAAGACAGAGAAGGCAATCCTTTTATTAAGGAGAAAGGCAAATCTTTCGACAACGCAAAAGACGGGGAAGGCGATCCTTTTATCAAGGAGAAGGCGAGTCTTTCGACAAAGCGAAAGACGGAGAAGGCAATCCTTTCATTAAGGAGAAGGCGAGTCTTACGACAGAGCGAAAGACGGGGAAGGCAATCATTTAATCAAGGAGAAAGGTAAATCTTTTGACAACACAAAAGATGGGGAAGACAATCCTTTTATCAAGGAGAAGGCGAGTCTTTCGATCAAAGCGAGAGACGGAGAAGGCAATCCTTTCATCAAGGAGAAGGCGAGTCTTTCGACAAAGCGAAAAGACGGGGAAGGCGATCCTTTTATCAAGGAGAAGGCGAGTCTTTCGACAGAGCGAAAGACGAAGAAGGCAATCCTTTTATCAAGGAGAAGGCGAGTCTCTTGACAAAGCGAAAGACAAAAAAGGCAATCCTTTAGTCAAGGAGAAGGCGAGTCTCTCAACAAAGCGAAAGACGGGGAAGGCAACTCTTATGAAAAGAGGAAAAGGCAACTCTTTCGACTATGCGAAAGAAGGAAAAGGTAACACCAAGATATATCAATAAAAGATGTCAAGTTTTTATTTCTCATTGGGAAAGTTGGAAAAAATATTGCCAAAGTGATAAAAATTGTAGTTGTTTCAAGGTAATTGAAGGTAAGTACTTTCAAAAAATGTTCCCTTTTCCACCTAGAGTATTACCCCCAACTAGGTTAACTCTATAGAATCCAGGATCAAAGTCAAATTTAGTTGTTGGTCTTCTTCAAGGATGCTATCAATTTCCTTGATAAGGAGAGAAAATATTCTTAGCTTCATAAAAGTAATTAAATGAGAAGATATTGATAGAAGAATTTCACATAGATGAAGAAGATTCTTTGCAGTTTTGGCAGTTTGATATCCTGGGCATTTTTCCATGATGAACTTTTTGCACTCTTTTGAGTCACGGGGCTTTCTTGGGCTTTTACATCATCCTTCATTTTGGAGATGTCCTGACTTCTCTCTCTTTTTCGGGGAAGGGTATGTCACAAACTCCTTCATCTTGGAGATGTTCCGATCCTTCATTTATCTCAGGGATTATATGTGATGGTATTGACTCAAAGGTTTTTAGATGAGAGCAGAAATCAAATATCTTTTAGGGTTTGTTGGTAGGTCCATCTCATCCGCCTTCATCTCGATGGTGATCCGAACTTTCCCTGGAAGGACCCGTTACAAACTCCGTCATCTTGGAGATGTTTCGAATCTTCTTTGGCCCCGGGGGTCTACTCGCTTAATTCGCCTTCATCTTGACGACAATTGAGAGATCTCCTTTGCGGATATTTGATTTGCAGCTTAGCTGACTTGAGGAGACATGAATTGGGTAGGTTCTTTTCAGACTGCCCAGGATATTTCCACTGTCTCACAGCCAAAGAATAATCTTTAAGAATGTGCCATAGCTATGATCAATATCAGCTCATTTATGACTCTTCAGCATCATTGAATATTTCTTTCGCCGGTCATGTCAAAGATTTTTCTTCAACCTCTTGGTTGACCAACAGAAAATTTGAAGTTTGAGCCTTTCTTCACAGAAGCTTCACCCTTTTGGAAGGAATACTTAAGGAGATTTGAGAAAATTCTTTATGTAATAAAAGTTTGAGATCAACAACTATTTTATGGCAATTTGGCAAGATATTCCTGAAATCCTTGATGATGAAACCTTTGCTTAACATCAAATTTTGACACATTAGTGGGATTCTGGGGAAGAACCCAACATGAGATTGAATTCTGAAGGTAAATGTGAATTTAAAGTTCTGAAGGTAAGCTTGATATAAAACTGGATTTTGAAGGTAATCTTTTGAAAAGGGTATCAGGACTCGGATTCTACAAGGAAAATAGGGAAATTCGAGTAAAACTCGAATTTTCAAAGGAAAACTGGGAGGATCGAGTCGGGGCTCAAATCTCAAAGGAAAACTTGAAAGTTCATTTATCGAAGGCAAGAAAACTCGAGATAAAACTCAAATTTTCGAAGGACAGCAGGAAGGTTCGAGTCAGGACTCGAATCAAAATTTTGAAGGTTTATTTACTGAAGGCAAGAAAATTTAAAACTTAAATTTTTTGTAGGAAAGTTGGAAAGTTCGGGCCAGGGCCCGAATTTCAAGGGAAAACTGAAAAGGTTCAGATTTGTGAAGGAACAGAAGACTTGAGTAAAAACCCAAACCTTTGAAGGAGAACTGAAAAATTCGAGTCAAGGCTCGAATCTCAAAGGAAAGAGTTGGAAGTTCGAGTCAAAAACTCGAATCTTCAAAGGAGAGTTGATGGGAATGAATAGAAGAAAATTGGCAGAATTTAAGGAAAATCGAGGAAAGATTGTAACATGAAGGCTTGAATTTGAGATTTGAATGACCCGAAGGTCAACATTGGATTTAGAGCTTTGATTTTTGATGAAGGGTCAGTGCAAAGACTGATCCTGAGAGGCTAACTGATCGGTCAGCCAAGCACTAGCACGAGCGCTAGGCTTACCTGTATGAGTACCAAATTTTTTCAAAAAAATGCCCCAGTATGAGTACTGGGTTTTCTGATGGAGATTTGAAGAAAAAAGGGGACACCAACATTCTTTAAGATACTTGAGATTTGAGCAAGAATGATTGTCGGCATTTTCAGGATTTTCCCTCATCCTGAAGGGGAAATAGAATAGACATTTGATGAGAATTTAGAAAGGAATGATTCAGGTTTACCCCTTAACCTGAAAGGGGAGAAGAATAAAATTTATAAAAATGGAGAAGAAGAAAAGAAAGAAATTTTGAAAATTTATTTTGGAAAGGAATTCTCACAGGTAGCATTGTTGCTCCTATGAGGGGTTTCAGGATTATCCTTTTATCCTAATTTTAAGAAAAGTAAAATGAAGGAAAATTGATATAAATCTATAGAATCAATAAAGATTGGCAAAACTCGTATTTACGAAAGAATCCTCATAGGTAGCATTGTGGCTCCTACGAGGGGTTTCAGGATTGTCCCTTATCCTGAATGGGAACACCTCGGACAACGAGGGTCAGGTTTATCCCTTAACCTGAGCGGGAAAAATAAGAATAAAGGAAATACCTCATGGGAAAGAGGCATCAGGTTTATCCCTTAACCTGAAAGGGTAAAAAGATTGATAAAATTTAATGGATTTGAGGAAATATTGATAAACTTGATAAAATTGACATAAACTTGAATAAAATGAATGAAACTAAAAAAATATCAAATTTAACTGAAAATTTATAAGATTTTAAGAAAAAAGGAGTTTTTCTGATCCTGCCTGCATATGGGATCTTGAAAGGAAAATGTTTATTTAAGGGATAAATGAGAAATCATTTTGGGGGAAGAAAATCCACCACAAGAAGAATGATCAGCGCAAGATCTGATCCTTTAAATCAAACATGAGAGATCATCATGAAGGTTAATTCTCGAAGGCAAAGGTTTTGAAATCTAATTTTGAAGCGGAAGATCAACAATAGATCTGATTTCTAAAAATAACAGTTCGAAATTGATAATAAGATCAATACAAGGGTTGATCTTTTGAAGGTAATGTTAAAAATCAACCTTGGAAGATAAGATCAATCACAGGTGTTGATCTTTAAATATAATGATTTAAAACCCAATCCTGGAAGATAAGACCAACACAGGGGTTGATCTTTGAATATAATGATTTAAAACCCATTTTTGGAAGATAAGATCAATGCAATGATTGATCTTTGAATATGATGATTTATAACCCATTTTAAAAGATAAGAACAACGCCAGGGTTGATCTTTGAAAAGTTTTGAGATCAATTTTGGAGGATAAGACCAATACAAGAGTTGAACTTTTGAATAAAAAGATTTGAAATCTATTTTGGAAGAGAAGATCAATACAAGGATTGATCTCTGAATATAAAGGTTTTGAAATCCACTTTGAAAGATAAGGGATGATCTATAAAGATTTGAAATCCATTTTGAAAGATAAGACCAACACAAGGGTTGATCTTTGAATATAAAGATTTAAAATCCATTTTGAAAGATAAGATCAACACAAGGATTGATCTTTGAATATAAAGGCTTAAAATTCATTTTGGAAGATAAGACCAACACAAGGGTTGATCTTTCAATATAATGGTTTGAAAGACTTATTTTTGAAGATATGATCAACACGAGGGTTGATTTTTTTTTGTCAAAGGTTTGACCAAGGAATATTTGAACTCCTTGGTCATAACGAAGATTTTTAAAATTTCATGATTTTTGAAAAAGCCCTCATAGGTAATATCATTTCTCTCATGAATGATGTCAGGATTGGTCCCGCATTCTGAAAAGAACAGGAATTTAAATGTGATTTTAATAGAAGCTGATGAAGAGATTTTTGAAATATAGATTTTCAAAAGCAAATGCCCCTATGTGGCAGAGGAAGAAAGTATTGGAATATTTAGAGATATAAAGGAAAATTGACATTTCATTGACGAGCAAAACTGATAACAAAGAACTGAAATATTTACAAACACTTTGACCAAAAGGTCACAAAAGGACTGGGCTGACTGGCCCCCTACAAGATGACTTGGCAAAAAGGGAAAAGGTAGGAGAATTCTGACATCTTCAGTCTTCTGAGTAGCCGGGGAGAGACTTGGTCATGACGGCTAGGTCATCTTCCTCTTCATCTTCAGCAAAGAGATTCTTGTCGACGCAATCCTGAACAATATTTTTGAAGACGAAGCAGTGATCGGTGTCATGCCCCACTGCTCGATGGAACTTGCAGAACTGATTTGTGAACCTTCCCATGACCGTGGGAGGATCCGTGACTTTCGGGAGTTTAACCAATCCTTTGGCCAGCATGAATTCAAGGGCTTCTTCGAGCGTTTGCTTCAGAGGAGTGAACTCACGATCATTACTCCAACCTTCGCGCTTTATCTTCTCCTTTTGCGGAAAGTTAGACTGAGACGGCTTGTTATTCTGCTTGGAAGACTTCTCCCTTTGAGCTGCGTCGTGGTTCTGGCCATTCTTGCTGTCATTTCTGTTTCTTCTACTACTGTCATGATCATTGCCAGAGGTATCAGCTGCATAAGTGAACTGTGCTTTCTTTTTCTGATCTTGGATATTTTTGGCAAGAGGCATGCCCTCGTAAAGCCCACTTTCTATTTCTGCCTCGAGCCATTCGGCTCGTTCAATCAACTTGATAAAGGATTTTGCTGGAGAAGTGGCAATGAGGCTTCTCAGGGGCTGAGAGAAATTGCTGAGGATTATTTGCAATGCATGCTCCTCTGGAATGGGAACTTTCATCTTGTTGCAGGTACTTCTCCACCTGTGGATGAACTCTCCTGCTCTTTCTGTCTCATTCTGCTTTAGGTTGTAAAGGTGATTGAGCGTAGGGGAAACCTCAGTGTTGAATAGAAAACGCTCAATGAACATATTTACTACCTTATCGAACTCTAGTAGTTCGATAGGATTCACATGATCAGCATACCATCTGGCTGCTACACCCTCCAGACTGCGAGGAAAACAGATGAACAGAGCCCTGTTATTTTTCTTGAAATGGCTGCACTCTGCATAAAATGTGGCTAAATGGGCTTTAGGGTTGCCCGTTCCATCAAATTTGAGAAACTTGCGAGGAAGATTCTCCAGGTTATCATCCCCATCTAGACCATCGTAAAAATCTTCGCCAGTATAGGTCTGCTTGCCCTTACCCTTGGCTTGAATATCCTTAATAGCTCGATTCATCTCCTTCATCTGCTTGCTCATCAGGTCCTCTGCTGGAGCCCCAGACTTGGCCTTGTTGACGGATTCAGGCTCTTCTGCAGCTATCTTTACGGACTGCTTTGGAGGATTTTGCTTGTAGACAATCTGCTCTTCCTCTTCCGATTCTTCCTCGACTGACTCTGATTCCTCAGAAGTAGTATCTGGCTGCACCTTCTTTCTGATGATTCTGACTTGCTTTTTCACAGGCTTCTTCTTCAGCTTGCTTTTAGGAACAGTCTTTCAGACTAGCATCGGCTTGCTCTGACATCATCCTTGCCATCATCTTTTGGAACATGTCATACATAGCGGGGTCGATGTCATCCTTCTTGCTCTGACTCTGTCCCCTGACTGATTTAGGAGAGCTTATCTCTTCCGCCTCACTGTCGCTGAGTTAAGGAACTGTTTCTTTTCCCCCTCTTGTAGTGACCATTTTTGAAATATCAGAACTCTCTGTGGAGGAAAAATGGAGGTTTTTAGACCAAAGAAACTTTTTGGAGATATTTTGACAAAGAAGAAGGATTTAGGTTAAAAATTTAATTGTATCCCATTACTAGGGATTGAGTCGCCACCAAATTTGTGACAATTGCGTTGTTTACTCTACGAGGGAGAGTAACCAACTGAAAATATGAAAATAAAATATTATTTTTGAAAAGGATATCTCTTGATGGAAAGAGATTTTTATGAAAATATAAACAAGAATATAAAACAGAAGAAAAATAAAAGGAAAAATGGAATTTTGAGAATAAATGGTAAGGATTTAAACTTTTGAAGAACTTGCAGGCAGGATCAGAAGAATTTGGAAGAATTTTTAGAAGAAGAAGAAGAAAAGGATAAAGAAAAATACACCTGGGTTTTAAAAATAAAGAGGACATTTTGAAACATACCCAGGGTTTTGAAAATATAAGGAAGATATAAAATATCACACAATCACAGATATACAAGCAAGGATACACAAACAGCATTCCCTAAGGCTGACTCTATATGCAATATTTGAAATGGCTGATAGGACCTCAATCCTAACTCTAAGATTTATATCATCTGATTCCGATCAAGGTACGCCAATATACTCAAGCCGAAGCTCGAAGTACGTG
This sequence comes from Nuphar pumila, assembly GCF_984573655.1. NCBI lineage: Eukaryota > Viridiplantae > Streptophyta > Magnoliopsida > Nymphaeales > Nymphaeaceae > Nuphar > Nuphar pumila. Next base: position 97,575,627 of record NC_143252.1, on the reverse strand, counting down.
GCATATAAGATATCTCTTCGGTTCTAAGGTAATGGCTTCCCAACATCCTTGAGCACCTACCGATATACCTCGGACTATGGCCCTTAGGTACGTGGTAGGGGGGCGCGAACCCAAATAAGTGGTCCAGTTGTGAGGCTATCTCCCGAACTATGGTTCAGTGAGACAGCCCAGCAACGTGAAGACCGAGACAATATAGGTAGGGATGTTTTCAAAATATGATCAACATGCTATAAAATCAGAAGGCTCTAATGCAAGTCCTAAAGAGATAGAATTTAAATGAAGAGAAGCATACATTTGCATACATTGTTTGCATTCAATTCCTAAAATTGAGGAGAGTTGTATTTAAGACCTAAGTCTAATGTGAACATGGAATAATCTCCTCAATATAGTCCTACCAAACCATACTTAGATCCTATATGCAATGATGTCAGCTTAGGACAAAATCTAGGCTTCCTAAGGTTTGCATGAAAATGTAGCTGACATATGTTAGAATAAAGACTTAGATTATATAAAGGCAAAGCAAAGGCACAAATTCGAACGGACGAAGACGGGTCCCATCACGGTCGCCAAAACTGTGATCATCGCAAAAATTTTCCTTCTCTTGTAGTTTCTCTCTCTTCCTTCTCTTCCCCTTTTCTAACCTCTATTTTCCTCCTTTTTGAAGGGAGAGAAATAAAAGAAAGAAAAGAGAAAGAGAAAAGAAAAGAAAAGAAAGAAAGAGAGAAGAGAAACTATTTTGCGCGGTCTCACTTGACCTTAATTTGAAAATATTTAGAAATTTAACTCGCCTCCATTTTGAAAATTTACGGGAAAATGGAGAGACGGGATTCGCTCGTCGGTACGAGGTTCGACCGTTCCTAGCGCCTTTACTAGGGGTAATCAAACCAAGGATCGAATCTATGCCTTTTGCTTTACCTAAATATAATCTAAGAATTTATTCTAACTCTAAATGCACAGAGAATCATGCTTGTGCAATGCAAAAATGTATTCTCTTTTTAAAAGATGTTTTGAAAATTTCCAAGTAAAAGGAGTGAAGAAATGGTTGAATCTAACTTTAGATCTTGAGATAGATTAAAGAAGTTCTAAATCTTTGAAGTAAATCAGAGTTGGAAGAACAAATCTTGATTTTGAGAAAGAATGATTTGAAGCTTTGAAATGAAAGGAAGTGAAGTTTCAAAGTCGGAAATGGACTTTGAATTTGATCTTAAATTTACGGAAGGAAGATGAAATTTGGAAGTGATATTGAATTTGAAATTTAAAAATGGATCTGAGAAGATCAAATGGTATTAAAAATAGAAGTGGGTTTGGGGAGTTCAAGTGAGATCTGGAAATAGACTTGGATTTTGAAATCTAGAATTGGGAATGGAATTGGATCTAAAGATGGATTTAAGATCTGCGATCTAAGATCCGAGATAAAATCGGGTTCTGGATCCTAAGATGGATTTGGATCTGAAGTCTGAGATCCAATATAGAGTTGGATTCTGGATCCTAACATGGATTTGGATCTGAAGTCTGAGATCCAATATAGAGTTGGATTCTGGATCCTAACATGGATTTGGATCTGTGTTCTGGGATCCAAAATGAAATTGGAGTCTAGATCCTAAAGGAGAATTGGATCTGAAGTCTGAGATCCAAAAGTGGAGTTGGACTCTGGATCCTAAAGAGGAATTGGATCTGAAGTCTGAGATCCAAGGTAGATTTTGAGTTCTGGATCCTAAGATGGAATTGGAGTTAAATTCAGAAGATGAATCAAGAATCTCAAAGTTAAATTGAACTTTGATTTTGATTGGAGTCTTGAATATAAAATGGATTTGGAATTTCAGAGTTAATTTGAATTTTGAAATCTGATTTGAATTTGAATAAAAAGGACTTTGAAATCTCAAAGTTTAAGTTTGAACTTTTGAGATTGAAAACGAAATTGAATTTGAAAATGAAGAGGATGAATTGGTTTTTTTTTATAAGAATTGAAGATAGGTTGAAGAAGATATTTACATTACTTGGAGTTTTGGAAAAGAAATTTTTGAAGACATGATGCAGTTCTATCCTAAATGATGAATGAGTTTAAATTTTTGAAATTTGGATTTTGAAAAGCTATTCCATTCTTTAACTGAATTAAAATAAGATTGAAGATATAATACATCCTTGACTATGGTCATTGAATGTATTATATAATAATTTATATTTAAAATTCAAGAGAAGAATAAAATACATTTGGTGCTTTTATAGAGTTTAAAATGAAATTAACTCTCAATATACCCTGACTATGGCCATTGGTATATATTTTGAGTCAATTTCAAGTTAAATTCTAATAAAAGGAGAAAATATTTAAGGAAATATGATGAATTTGAAAAATGGATCCAGTGTAGATCCAGTGTTATTTTTGTAAAAGATAAAAACCCTAAGTTTTGTCCACACCCTGACTATGGTCATTGATGTGGATCATCAACTTAGGATTGATTTACCTTTTACGAAATGGTGCATGTGCCATTCGTGTTTCACCAATGTGAGAATTTGAGAAATAAAGGAAAAAAAATGTATGAGGAATAAGTAATTCATGATAAATGCTCATTCATTCTATTTACAGCTTGAAATGTAAATTCTCATTATATCTAGCTATTACAATACATGAAATCAGATATACAACTTCCCAATAATGATATTTTCCATATTTCCTGCAAAACACTTGGTTAGTATGATCATAGAGGAAATTTGTATACATCATATGGATATCAACGGCAAAAGTCAGGATGTCCAGATATAAATAGTGAAAAGGATGGAGAATACCTGTGTGCATATATATATATACATATGAGTATATGTATATATACATATATTTTCAAATACGCATGTATATGTGTGGGCATATTACATATGACATGTACTTGAATTAGGTAGATGAGAGGTGATCTAATAGATGCAACAAGAAGATTTCAGCAGAGGGTGCTGTATGAATTATAGCAAACGATGCAGTTTTGGATTTATAACCAGTAAACAACATATCTTTATGGGATAACTTTCAGCAAGTGTTATCAAAGCACTTAAGGTGAATGCTCACTGAGTACTAACAGGATGCAGTGGTGGTTAGGCATAGATGCCAATAGTGAAGGTGGGTGTTAAGTGTTGTGTGTAATACAAAATAAGGTGATATGTACAGCTATAGAAGGTAATGAAGGTGATTCATAACAGTTCACTGAACTATTATGCAGAATAGGAAATTACAGCAACCCGGAGGATTACCATAGTTTGCAGAGAACTAATTACAGCAATCCTTAGCTCTGCTGTAAAGGCGACAAGGTTATAGCAACATCCAGCTTCCCTGGGGCTGCGAAGAAGGATAGGGACTGAGGTGTATGAGTGTGCTGGTAGGGAAGAGTGGGTATAGAGAATGCAGATTTTGAAGCTCTGCTGCTGGAGGTGATAGAGACAGGCTGATGGAATGATGTTTGGAAGTGGAAGATGGCTAATGGTGGCGTTTACGAAGCATAGCTGGAAATGGGCATGGGATGGAGTCATAGCTGGGGATGCAGGGAACGGTGTTGTGACCCTGTGCAACAGTAATCAAGACAGATAGTAAACAGGAAATACAAGAAATGTATAATGGTAGTGCAGTGAGATGGCTACAGCAGGTGGGTGAGATGATGTTGTAAATACAACAATGCTTGTGGGATGATGCTACAGGTGTTGAGGGTGGATAGAAAAGGGATGCTCAGGTGAGTATCATGACTGGAACTGAGCGTTTTATTCAATATACAAACTAATAACCTATAGGATCTATAGGATAAGCTACCATTAGAACTCATGGGTCATAGCTCAGTGAGCCATTGAACTTTCATACCTGGACAACTTCTCTTACCTTAGCCTAACAGGAGCATCTGAAGGGAAATCAATGCCAAGACCTCTCAGTTATGGACTTCAAATAATCCAACTGTCTCTTCCCACCTTGTAAGTTGATTGTTCACTTGGGGTCTAAAAACATCATATTCTACCCAGCTTTTTCACTCTACATGCTCTTTTGCAACAATCACATTATCCAATCATAATTGAAGCATGACGTTGAGCTGTATTTTACCCTCATCTCCCCATTCTTTGATGCAATGAATTCTGACCTGATGAAGCATCCCTTCCATAGGTTATTTCCCCTCGATATGACTATAAATGATAATCTTTACAGGCACAGTTGGCCTCCTTTGATCTGCAGCTACAGGCTTCGAATATCTATGCCGTGGGCTTGCAGATATTCTGAAGGAGGGGAGAAAGAAGAAGACTCTGCTGCAGAATTTTCTCCGGAGAACCAATGAAAAAATGTTCAGAATAGAAAAGGGAAGGAGGAGAAGAGGCTCAGGAGGCCAATGGGGAGGTAGGAGACGGATCCCGTTTAGGGTTTCTTAAGCTACTTTTTAAAGAGGCAAAAAGGAGGTTCGGTTGAAGATGGGAGGCTGGAGATGAGGTTGTTGGTGATGGAGGGCCGAAGATGGGGAAATTGGAGGGCGATGGAGGAGGGTTCGGCCATGGAGAGGGAAGGAGAGCGGCGGCTGAGGGAGGAGAAGGGCGAGAGTTAGGGTTTTCAAAAAAAACCTAACTCGACTCTTAACATCAAATATAAGTTTTTTCCAAAAAAAGGCTTCTTTAAAAAGTTTTTTCTTAAATGGGTTTTCAAAAACTTTTTTTTTTTGCAATTTCCTTCATTTATTTCTGAAATTTTTCGTTCTTTTCTCAATATTTTTATTTTTTTTTTGTATTTTCGAAATGAAAATCTAAGACTTTACGAGAAAACAAAGATTTAGACACTAATTTTTTTGTATTTTTCTGAGAAATATTTACAAAAGCATTTTTCTGAGAATTTCGAACCATTTCGGGGAAATTTCTTCAGAAAAAAGGTTTTTGACCCAGGTTTTGAGAAAATGTTCGAGTTTTGCCACTCGAATCGAGAAATTCAATGTGATGGATCCAAACGGATGTCGAATGGACTATCCGAGTTATTTAAAGGCTATTTTTGGTATTTTCTATAATTTTAATTTAAAATTTGAACAAGGAGATTCAGATTTGGATCTGGACATTGGATCCAGATCCGAAATCAATTTAAACATATGAAATAAATTTAATTTCAATAAAACTTGAGAAATGAACTGGAATTTATATTTAAAAATGACACATTTGCTCAAAAAATGAATTTAGGGGCAAGAAGGGAATATTTAAAAGATTTTGAAAAATTTGGGGTGTTCACAATATCATGCAATTATTCTCACAGTAAAAATGCACTATTTTGTATACTTCAGTGTTAAGATTGAATTTGACAATATTCCCATACGTATGGGAATTACATTCGCATTTCCAAAGTGGATCGCCGCTCTTGCAGGGAAGATGCAATTGCGATACGAAAGACGATCGTACTTGGTTCAACACACTTACGTGTTACGATGAAATCTAGGATATTCCCATCTTATAGGAATAACATTAGCTATTTCCACGGTATGGGGTGCCGTGCCTGCGGACCCGAAACAAAGATACTGAACAACACTTGTGATTCTAACCCAACGTAGTCTCTAAGTACATGGATTTACAGTAGTGTTCATCGGCTTGCACAACCTTTTCAATTTAAACAGAAACCAGAGTGCGAGTACTTTCCTTAGGAATTACGATACACTTATGTGTCAAGGGCGAGATCTAGAAATAACCCATCTAATGGGTATTACATTGGCTTTACCACAGTTCAGGGTGCTGCACCCGCGGACCCTAAACGAACCATTTGACATGACAAATGTAAATAACACTATGGAAACCTATACCTAATTTGGAGTGTAAAGTCTTCTGAGAAAACACTTTGACGGGACACAAGAGCGTCACACGTTCATTCGGTCTCACCGAAACACTTACCTACATGCATTAACATATATATATATTGCGAAGCTTACATTTATCAGAATATATGTATATATATATATATTTATATATTTATATACATATTCACAAGTACCGTCAATGATTTCAAGCCTCTTAAATGTGTATACATACACGTGTTTATATGTATATATATACCTATATATATATATATATATATATATATATATATATATATATATATATATATATATATATATATATATATATACAACTATCTAACATGGGAGCATCCCCGAGGCATGTGCTCGCATGCCAAACACCCTAACCGAAGTGCGAAAGGGTGCGGGGCAAGACAAAAACCCGAATTTGGACCTACTACGGTTCGGCTAGATGAAAGGCTTCATGCTGGTCATAAAAAAAATCTTGTTTCTAGAAACTGCCGATTAGGTGGGGTGATGGGGCTGTGTAAGTTCCGATGGTGAAGCACTTACCCGCTGCCAAGGCGGGCCTATATAGAGTTGCAGGTCTGGTCCTCCGGACCAGACTGCTGTGCGCAGTAAGAGAAACTGGTCTGACTCATGGTTCGGGCCAGGTTGCCGAAATGGTTCACTTTGGACTGGGTCAAACTGCCAAAAGGGGCAGTCACGGCTGAGTCTGTGAATCTGGGTGCAAAGGGGCTGGACAAGGTGGGTTTGGTACATAGGACCAGGTCGCATTGTCAACCATTTACAGGTCTGAACCATTCGGTTCAGACCTGGACCCACAAGGGTCGGCCACCATAGCCTGGGTGCCCAGCACCATGCGGCTGGCACCTGGATCCATCTAATGAAAAACCAAGGCTGGCGCTGTGTGCCAGCCTGGTTGCCAGCGCACACACAGGTCTGAACCTTGGTTCAGACCTGCATGCAACCAAAGGTTAGCCGAAAGGAGGAAGGGCCTTGTTGCTCAGCACCGCACGGCTCCATCCGGCTCCAACAAAAGGGGAAACCAGGCTGGGTCTACACTCACTAACAGCCGGTCCAATCGGACTGTAGTGCTGGTTTGAACCAATGGTTCAGACCGACACTTCAGTCCAAGTCGAAAATATAAAAAAAAAACATTTGAACTTAACACCGAAATATATATATATATATATATATATATATATATATATATATATATATATATATATATATATATATATATATATTGAAGGTTTGTGTTGGGCGTGCGGAGGCCACCCGCATGGCGCCCAGCTCTAGCTATGGCGCAACTGGGTTGGCCAGAGGGTCTGGTCCGCTGGACCAGACCATGCAACCCCCAACTACATAAACCAGAGCCCAAAGGCTCGGTTCACAGCCACCAAAGGGGCGTTGGGTGCCTGCACAAGGCCGGCCCCAAACTACTACACCCTTTTGGTTGACCCGTAGCGCCCATCAAGCTGAACCGAAAAAGAAAAATATGCAGGCTTAAAGATGGGGCCAGGGGCTCTTGCTACTAACAAGGCCTGGTCACATCGTAACTCAGGCTAGAACGTAGCTACAACACCAGTCCCAAATGTGTTGGGACTGGGTTGAACCCAATACGCTAAAGGAAAACCCATTGAGGGTGTTGCTGGCTGCAGCGCACAACAAGTGCTTGCATGCACTCCACGTGACTTCCAAAAGGGCTGGGTGCGTGCTGGACGAGCCCAGCTCGGTCCAGCGCACCCCAGCATGGCTACCACGACCATGAACATGCCAAAAACGCAATAAAGATATAAAATCATACATTGCTGGAAACAAATCAGAAACTACATGCATAAGTAATGAAAAACCGAAAATACATTTAAAAAGGAAACGAAAGGAACCGATTGCAAGACATGCAGCCATTAAGTTAATGAAAACCAAGATGAACACATGAAGAGAAACAGTTTTTACGGCTAATCCACCTTTGGGGCATGCACACATGGGTGCATTGCTCCATCGGTTTCATTATGTTCCGAAACTTTGAACAAAAAAAAATACGTTGAGCCTTCACCTTAGTGCTTGAAAGATGGAGGAGGTAAGGTAGGTTGCAGCTGCACAATGCCAAGGGTGGGACACTCCCACGGCTGGAAGAAGAAGATGAGAGAGGAAGGAGAGTTTGGGAGAGAGAACGAGAGAGAGAGAGAGTGTTAGCAAAAATCGCCCCCTAATGGGGCTCGACTTTTCCAAGAGGGTTTAATATGGCTGGGTTTGAGATGCAAGGTTAGAAACCACCCATCCAAGATGGAGGGCTAGGGTGGAACACGTTTTTCTACCGCCGCTCAGCCCTTCCACTCATCTACTAGGATTTAAATTAGCTTTTTATTATTTACAAAGATTCCAGGGGGCTGCCGCCCCATGCATCCAATGGTGGTTAGTCCACCCTAATCATGGCTCTTCACTCTTGGAAAGAGCCCTTGGGATCTCTTAAATCCCAAGGCAACAACACACACATGGGTCCACGCATTCCCCAAGGGGGAATGGCGCCCCACTCATGCCCAAAACGTCTCCCAAGCTCCTTTTTATGACATGACCTTTTCATTTAGTTTAATTAAAAATTTACTTTTTAATGATTTGGGTAGGGCCAATTGTGGCCCTCCCTTTATGAGCTTTTAAAACTTCTTACCATTATGCCACTAACCCAACTGGTCAACGTGACCAGCTGGTTCCATGGCCTTGGTCGTCCAAGGCTCTCCAAAAGGGACGGATGAGACCTTGGTCAACCATGACCATGAAAGAAAAGGTATTTTCATGTTTTCGATTTCCATTTTTCAATTAATTTCAAATGTTTTTCCATAAAGTGTAATAATTTTATTTTATATTATTAATGTAAATGTCATCACGCAGCTACTCAAGCAAAGAAATCTTTGTTTCGAGCGAAATTGGTCTCGTTTAGGCCCTCATTATTTTTCTAAGCGATCTTTCGAAATTCACATGCACTGACAGAGTTTTTTCGTCGTTCGGACCTCAAATTCGGGGTGAATCACGATAACCCTATTCCAAACTTACCCTAAAAATTTTGGAAGTTAATTCGCTCTAAATTTCTCGCAATTACCTTTTTACGTAATATTACGCGATTTAACCCGATTTTTAAAGTAGGCTAAATTTCAAAAATTTCAAAAATATAAAATTTTCATCGTTCTCAACACAATTACGTAATATTATATCAAAATAATTCATGGATCTTACACCTTCGCAAAAGAGTTCCTCTCTCTCTTCTTTTCTTTTCTCTTCTCTCTTCTTTTCTTTCTTTTATTTTCCGTTTCAAAAAGGAAAAATAGAGGTTACAAAGGAAAAGAGAAAGGAAGAGAAGGAATACAATAGGAAAGATTTTGCGATGATCACAGATTTGGCGACCGTGATGGGGACTCGTCTCCGTCTGGTCGAATTCATGCCTTTTGCTTTGCTTTGATATTATCCAAGTCTTTATTCTACAAATGTCAGCTACATTTTCCATGAAAACCTTAGGAGCCTAGACTATGTCCTAAGCTGACATCATTGCATAAAGGATTTAAGCATGGTTTGGTAGGACCATATTGAGGAGATTATTTCATGTTCACTTAGACTTAGGTCTGAAATACAACTCTCCTCAATTTTAGGGATTGAATGCAAACAATGTATGCAAGTGTATGCTTCTATTCATTTAAATTCTATTTTTTTTAGAGCTTGCATTAGAGCTTTGTGGTTTTATTGCAGGTTGAACATGTTTTCGAAAACATCCCTACCTATATTGTCCCGGTCTTCATGTTGCTGGGCTGTCTCATTGAACCATAGTTCAGGAGAGAGCCTCACAACTGGACCACTTATTTGGGTTAGCGCCCCCCTACCACGTACCTAAGGGCCATAGTCCAAGGTATATCGGTAGGTGCTCAAGGATGTTGGGAAGCCATTACCTTAGAACTAGAGAAATATTTCTATGCCACGTACTTCGAGCTTCGGCTTGAGTATATCGGCATATCTTGGTTGGAATCAGATAATCTAAACCATAGAGTTAGGATTAAGGTCCTACCAGCCTTTTTCAAATATTGCATTTAGAGTCAGCTTCTAGGGAGTGCTATTCTGTGCATCATTGCATGTATAATTTGATTTTTTTGTAATTTCTTATTTTTCAAAACCCTGGATGTGTATTTCACAAAAATTCTTTTATTTTTTTAAAAAATCTAGGATTCTATATTTCTCATTTCTTTATTCTTTCATAATTTTCTTAAACCCTGGACATTCTTTTAAGTTTTTCCTCTATCTTTCAAAAGTCCAGGCGTATTTTTCTTCTTTTCTTCTGATTTATTTAATTCTTTTGATCCTGCCTGCAATTCTTCAAAATTTTAAATCTTTTACCATCTATTTTTCAAAATCTTCATATCTTCCAGTATATCTTCTGATTCTATAACAAAAATTCTTTTGCCTTTTTTTTTTTCAATAAAGTCTCTTTTTTGTCAAGAGATATCCCTTTTTAACATAACATTCGTTCTTAATATTTTCAAGTTGTTTATTCTCCCTATGGAGTAACAACGCAATTGTCACGAATTATGTGACGACTCAATCTCTGGTAATGGGATATCATTTTTGTCGACCTAATTCCTTCTTTTGTCAAAATTTCTTTCAAAATTCTTTCTTCTAAATATCCCATTTTTAAAGTTCCCCTATTTTTCTCAAATAGCATTCTTCAAATATTATTTTTCCTTCCCAGTTATATTAGGGCATTTTTTTATACAAAAAATTATTTTTTGAAAACCTGTTTGCAGGCAGGGTCAAATAAACTCTTTTCTTTTCTCAATTTTTATCAATTTTCATTAATCTTTTGTCAATTTTTATCAGTTTTATCAATTTTTTTTCATCCTTATCAAATTTTATCAATTTTATTGATTTTTCATCGATTTTATTAATCTTTCTTGTCGATTCTTATTTCAACTACCCTTTCAGGATAAGGGATAAAACTGATGCCTCTTTCCCATTAGGTATTCCTTTTTTCTTTTCTTTTCCTACTCAGGTTAAGAGATAAACCTGAATTTCTCGCTCAGGTTAAGGGATAAACCTGAACCTCATCCTGCAAGGTCCTTCTTCCTTTATGATAAGGGATAGTCCTGAAGTCTTTCATCGTCTTCCAAGTATCCTTAATTTTTCCACCAAATTTTACCAATTTTTTCCAGATCTTTGTTAATCTTTGTCAATTCTTTATTAATTCTTATTCTTTATCAATTTTATTGATTCTTTATCATTTTTTATCAATTCTTTTGATTCTTTACCAACCTTTTATCAATTTTGTCAAATTTGTCAATTCTATTCCTTTCTCATTCAGGATAAGGGATAATCCTGAGACCCCTCATAGGAGCAATAATACTACCTATGAGAATTCTTTTTTAAGACAAATTTTCATCAACTTCCTCAAAATTTTCTCCATTTTTATCAATCTTTCATCAATTGCTATCTCTTTTCATCATTTCTTCTTAAATTTTATTATTTCCCCATTTAGGATAAGGGGTTAATCCTTAAAATCGGACAACATACAGCTAATTATGATGGTCCATTCAGCCCACGAGTTAAACCCTCCCTTCTTAAATTGTGATCTTTAGGTTGAACCCCTATGGAATCAATGGTTCGTAGGTCGAAACCCTGTCGAACCAATATGGCTCACTCGTTGAATCCCTTTGTGAACCAGAAGTCCTTCTCAACCTAGTGGCTCTTTAGGTTGAACTCTTACTGATCCGTAGTCCTTAAGTTGAACCCCTTTAGGACCATTCCTTCAGTCGATCTTTAGGTTGAACCCCTACTGATCCGCGATCTTTAGGTTGAACTCCTACTGATCTGTAGTCGTTAGGTTGAACCCCTTTAGGACCATTCCTTCAGTTGGTCTTTAGGTTGAACCCCTACTGATCCGCGATCTTTACGTTGAACTCCTACTGATCCGTAGTCATTAGGTTGAACCCCTTTAGGACCATTCGTTTAGTCGATCTTTAGGTTGAACCCCTACTGATCCGCGATCTTTAGGTTGAACTCCTACTGATCCATAGTCCTTAGGTTGAACCCCTTTAGGACCATTTTTTTAGTCGATCTTTAGGTTGAACCCCTACTGATCCGCGATCTTTAGGTTGAACTCCTATTGATTAGTAGTCCTTAGGTTGAGCCCCTTTAGGATCATTCCTTCAGTCGATCTTTAGGTTGAACCCCTTTAGGACCATTCCTTTGGTCGATTTTTAGGTTAAACCCCTACTGATCTGCGATCTTTAGGTTGAACTCCTACTGATCCGCAATCCTTAGGTTGAACCCCTTTAGGACCATTCCTTCAGTCGATCGTTAGGTTGAACCCCTACTGATCCGCGATCTTTAGGTTGAACTCCTACTGATCTGCAGTCCTTAGGTTGAACCCCTTTAGGACCATTCCTTCAGTTGATCTTTAGGTTGAACCCCTACTGATCCGCGATCTTTAGGTTGAACTTCTATTGATTCGCAGTCCTCATTTTGAACTCTTTTAGGACCATTCCTTCGGTCGATCTTTAGGTTGAACCCCTACTGATCCGTGATCTTTAGGTTGAACTCCTACTGATAAAAAGTCCTTAGAATGAGCCCCTTTAAGACTATTTTTTCCATCGATCTTTAGGTTAAACTCCTATTAATCAGCGATCTTTAGGTTGAACTCCTACTGATTCGCAGTCCTCATTTTGAACCCCTTTAGGACCAATTTTCCTTGAACAAGTCGATCTTTAGGTTGAATTCCTATTGATCAAGACCTTTAGGTTGAACTCCTTTTTGAACCAATTTCCCTTCAAAAAAACGATCTTTAGGGTGAATTCCTACTAATCACGGCCCCTAGGTTGAACTCCATTTTGGACCAACCTTTCTTCAAAAAGTCGATCTTTAGGTTAAACTCCTTCTGAACCCATCTCATTTCTTCAAAAATCCAATCTGTAAGTTGAATTCCTACTAATCTGTATTCTTTTGCGATTCTTAGGTTGAATTGAACCAAATTTATTCTTTAAAAATCCAATCTGTAGGTTGAATTCCTCCTGATCTATATTCTGGTGTGGTTCTTAGGTTTTATTCCTATTGATCTGAACTCTCATTTTCAAAAATCCAATTTGTAGGTTGAATTCCTACTGATCTATATTCTTTTACGGTTTTTATGTTGAATTCCTATTGAACCAAATTCATTCTTTAAAAATCCAATCTATAGGTTGAATTCCTACTGGTCTATATTCTTTTGCGGTTCTTAGGTTGAATTCCTATTGAACCGAATTCTCATTTTCAAAAATCCAATATGTAGGATGAATTCTTACTGATCTATATTCTTTTGCAGTTCTCAGGTTGAATTCCTATTGAACCAACTTCATTTTTCAAAAAAATCAATCTGTAGGTTGAATTCCTACTGATCTATATTCTTTTGCAGTTCTCAGGTTGAATTCCTATTTGAGCCAAATCTATTTTTTTTTCAAAAAATTTCATTTGTAGTTTGAATTCATATTGATATATATTCTCTTGCGATTCTCGGGATGAATTTCTATTGGATCAAATTCATTTTTTAAAAAGTCAATCTGTAGGTTGAATTCCTACTGATCTATATTCTTTTGCGATTCTTAGGTTGAATTCCTATTGAACCAAATTCATTTTTAAAAAAGTCAATCTGTAAATTGAATTCCTATTGATCAATATTCTTTTACTGTTCTTAGGTTGAATTTCTATTGAACCAACCTTATTTTTCAAAAATTCAGTCTGTAGGATGAATCCTTACGGACCTAAATATTCTTTGAGGCTCTTAGGTTGATTCCCTATTGAGCCAATGTTATTCTTAATAAAACCAATGTTTTCTTCTAAAATTCAGCTCAAGGTCCTATCAAAATCTATATTGAATGATTATTTCACAAAAGATTCTAGAAAACTTTGCCAATTTGCTAAAAAACAGGTGTTGATTCCAATATTTTACTATACAAAAGAATCACCTCATGATTACCTCTAGTATTCTTTTCAAAGGGGTGAAGTTTTTTTGCGAAAAAGGATAAAATTCAAATCTTCTCTCTATTGATCAACCAAGAGGATGCAAGAAATGTCCTTGGTATGATTAGCGAAAAAAATATTCAATGATGTTGAAAAGCCGGAAGCGAATCGATATTGATCATAGCTATGACGCATGTTTAAAGACGACTTTCTGGCAATCAGGCAGTGGAAATATCCTAAGCGATAAAAAGAATTCACTCAATCCATATCTCCTCATTCATTTAAGCTACAATCAAATATCCGCAAAGGGGATCTCTCAATTGTCATTAAGTTGAAGGCGAATATGTGAGCTAGACCCCCGGGGCCAAAGAAGATTCAGATCATCTCCGAGATGAAGGAGTTTTGTGACAGATCCTTCCAGGGAAAGTTCAGATCACCGCTAAGATGAAGGCGACTGCGTTGAACCTCCCGACAAACCCTAAAAGATATTTGATTGCTGCTATCAACAAGAGACTTTTTTTGAACAATGAGCTAATATCATTAGTATAATTCCTGAGAAAAGAATCAGAGCATATCCAAGATGAAGGAGTTTGTGATGTACCCTTCCCCAAAGAAAAAAAAGAAAAAAACAGGACATCTACAAAATGAAGGAAGATGTAATGAACTCCTCACCGAAAACCCAAGAAAGCTCAATGTCTCAAAAGGAGTGCCAGAAAGATCATTATAGGAAAAGCCTCAGGATATCAAACTGCCAAAATTGCCAGAAATCATCTTTTCTTATGCGAAATCCTTTCATCAATATCTTTTCACTGCTTGCTTTTATGAAATTAAGAGTATTTCTTCTCTGATCATATCAAGGAAATGGATAACTTCCTTGAAGAAACTCAACAGCATGAAAATTTGAATCTGACTCTGGAACCCGAGAAGTTAATCTCATTTTGGAGGAAGTACTCTAGATAAAAAGAGGGAATATCATTCGCACATATGTGCACACTTTCAATCATTTGAATCAACTACAATTTCATCTTATTGGCAAAAAATTTTGGTTATCCAAAAATGAAATAAATACTCAATATCTATTTTGATGCAACCTAGCATTGTTTATATTTTTCAAAGAGAGTTGCCTCATTCTGGTGAGGTATTTTTCCCAATCCTATCATGGTTTTCCCCATCAAGGAATGCATGCTTTGTATATTCACTCAAATAAGAATTATACCTGAACCTCGTCTCACGAGGTATTTTTCAAAAAATGTCCCATTATGTTTTTTTCAAATATCTTCGTCCCATCCAAGTTAAGGGCTAAACCTGTGTCTTTTCAAAAAAAAATTCATTTTTGTCTCAGCCATGAGACCTCTTCAAAAAATCTCTCCTTTTTACCATTTCGGGATATTCATCCCAAAGTCCCATCTTGATTTCCTCATGTTCTTCTGTCCAAATTATTTTCACTCTCGAGGATTTCGTTTCTTCCCAAAACCTTTCAGGATAAGGTATCAAACCTGAGAATAATGTTTTACAAAACAAATTCTTCCACGCCCAGTTCAGACCTTCTGATTGGGGCATTTTAGAAAATTTGGTGTGTCTTCTTTGCCACTAAGCTCAGCTTACAACCGGCTTAGCAGCAAAGGGGGGCATCTGTGAACACCCCAAATTTTCCCAAAAAATCCAAAAAAAATCCTTTTTACCTCTGACCTCCGTCTTCTGAATAATCGGGTCAAATTTTAACCAAAATTCTATTCATTTCTCGGATTCACTGGAATCCGGACTCAATTTTCATCTCTGACCCATTTTTTTTGGATTCGAACCCATTTTTTGAGAAAATTTCCAAGGTTTAAACCCAAATCCTCAGAAACCCCTTCTTTTGTAAATATTTCTCAAAAATTACAAAATGGTTTTTAATCCCTTATTTTCCCTTAGATTTTAGATTGTTATTTCAAAAATGCCAAAAAAATAGAAATTACGAAGAAAAGAAACAAAAAAATTAGAATAGAAAAGAAAAATACAAAAATATAGCTTTTAAAAGCATCCTTTTGAAAATCAGGTTTTTGTGAAAACCCTCTTTTGAAAACATTGAAAGGAGCCCGAATTTGAAAAAAAAATTCAGAACATCAAAGGGGGGCCCGTTGCAAAATTTTTAAGGGTTTCTCTCTGAAAACCTGGCGTGTAGGATCGGACGACCAAGAAGGCTGCTCTCGCTTTTTCACTCATGAGCCGCCCTTTTCTAGATTCTTCTTCCCCTTTTCTAGATTCTTCTTCCCCTTTTCTAGATTCTTCTTCCCCTTTTCTTTTAAAAACGACTCTCCTTCTCCATCAAAGGCACCGCTTCTTCACCACCGCACCCCTCTTCTCTTTACACGATCGCTTCTTTACCTCACCACATTCTTCTTCTTCTTCTCGGTTTCTTCCCTTTGAGGAGTTCAATCGAACCAGTAGTAACAGAAATTGCCTGCAGCCACCGGATCGAGCCTCTCCTCCTCCTGATCAAGCCTCTTGATCCCCTATCTTTCCTGAAGGAATTGGATTCATCTAGCATTCATCAATCGGCCATCGCACCCCCTATTCTTGACCCTCACCAGCCTTCATTCGAACTCCCTCCTTAAGAGTTCTGGCAAACAAGGAAAATATCAACCCCTTGCAGCAATTAGTTATAGAATGCCAAGGTTCGATCCACCATTGAGGGAGCTACTCCCTTCAGCCTCTGTGATAATAGTCAAAGGAAATTAAAAATCTGCAGCACAAAGCAAATCCTGAGCTTCAATCACGAATTATCATCCATGAGAAAGATCGGCTACCCTTGCAATCATAGATAAGTATCCCTTTTCCCCTTTGCTTTTCTGATTTCCTTTTGGTTTCTGGCCCCGTCGACGCACTTTCTGTAACCTCAGTTTGCATATAGCAAATCGATTTACAAACAAGAAATATCAAGGGAATCACCGTATTCCAACATTTTGTTATTCTATTTCTCTAATTTATTTGTTTGAATTTCTTTGGTTTATGAAAGTTTAAATAGTTGATCGTGTTGTTCTGATTCAACAATCCTTTTTGTAGTTCTTCATCATCCAATCGTCACATTTCTTTGCGATTTCTCTTTGTTTCACATTTGATTGTCGTTCTCTCCCCATTCCAACGATTTGTTTAACATCACTGATCTGAGCAACATCATGGATCGTGTGTGTTGGTTATTTCCTCATGTATCTGCATCTTGTTCTTGCATTTTTAGCATTTCAGATTTGTTTCATTACATGGTCGTTTCATTAGTCGCCTTACTTCAATATCTCTCATCTCCATCCAGTGCCAAGTGCCTACACATTATGGTTCATGTTAGTCACATATGAGGTCCAGTTAAGTCACCCCTTAGATTCATCATCCAGCATCTCATCCAACGATTTGCCTTATGTTTTCCCCTCATGATAACATTTGACTCCATCTTTTGTTTTATAAAACCCTATCAGCTTTATTTTAACAGCATCATATCTCATGGTATGTTACATTAGATTGCATCGATTTTCCTATGAATTGATTCAGACTCATAGTAAAATCTATTGTAAACTCCTTGTATAATTCCATTTCGCATTTTCATCATAATCATTATCATATCAATATTGTATGAGCATCCATTACAGGGTATTTCCAATGTTTATTAGCATCATTCTCCTTTGTTCAGTGTGGATCTTAGTCGTTTTACCATCCATTTTTTTATTATTTTATTTTTATGCATCGACCCATCACCATATGTTGTGCCTGGAGAACCCCATTGCTAACTGAAATCTGTACCATGTTGGATCTGTCAAATAATCGATTCACTGGAGTTTTATTTGTCACTGCAAAAGGGAGAAATAATCTAGAGTTTTGTTGACTTAAGTGAGAATCAGTTGATCAGATCTTTTCCAGAAGCAGCTTCTCAATTCCTGTACAGAACATTAGAAATAATGAAATACAAGATGTGCAAAAACATGGATTTGACTTGGGGGTATTTGTCAGAGATCTGACCCTTGAAGATGATGGTGACAGTGATGAAATATCATTGGAGGGCCTGCAACATGTGTATGGCAAAATTTGCTTGCAAGGATGCCTTTCCTCTTCGTGTCAGGTCACCAATATCTTCCTCACAAATAATTTTGTTGTTGCTATCCCTGCAAAATACATTGTTGCATCCATTCCAAGCCATGCCACTTGAGACAACGCACAGGTGCTTGTCAAAAATATCTCAACAGATGTTGGAAGAATTGGAAGAGTTGTTGCATTAGATCCTCCAATGTCTAAGCTTTCAAAATGCACCAAGCAGCCAACACTGATTTACCTGCAGAGTACACTGGTTGTTTTGCCTTCTTGCTATGTTCCTCCTGATAAATGTTTCATAGATCAGGAAACTGCATATCTCTCACCACCAATTGCCTTTAACATCGGCTTGCATCTGCCATGCCTGAAAGCTCTCATTCACAACAGTCAAGATTCGACAAAATATGAAAATGAAGACCAGAAATTCATTGTTGTGTGTCACAAATCTGAGGTATACGTGGAAATAGTTCCATGAAACCTTATTCATCGGTCTTAGAACTTCTCATCCTTTGTTGGTAAAAGCTCAAAAATTGGTGGTCAGTACATTTTACCTAGGTATGTATCACATTTGAGGGTTTCTTTTGTTAAGATACCACAATGGGGAGCTTTTGAGCCTTTGAGAGGAAAGTTTTTATTGGAAGAAGATGATCGCCAAGAACTGATTGATATAGCATTGCAGAATTACTTTAGGATTGACAAATTTTTCTTAAGAGGTGATGTTTTTGGGATAAGGATACAATGGAACTGCAATTTAGAGTTGTGTACTTTTTATAGCAGAATTATCCCATATTCTGCTGAGATGATTTATTTCAAGGTTGTATCTATGGAACCAGTAGATGAAATGATTCTTCGAATTGATCGTGATGAAACTGCACTTGTGCTTGCTGGAAGTGTTGCCTCTGCAATGCCACCTGAATTGTTATCAAGCTGTGCTGAAGGTTTTGTTCCTCTGCATCAGGATGTACTTAGAACTTTATTTTCTATACTTGCATCTTCTTTTTGTCCTTCAACACTTTCATCAAAGTTTAGAGTGGCAATACTCTTGCATGGTCCACCAGGAAGTGGAAAATGGACTCTTATCAGATTTATTGCTCGTTCTTTGGGTTTACATGTTGTGGAGTATAGCTGTCACAATTTCATGGAAGCCTCTGAAAGAAAGATCGCTCTGTCACTAAGGCATGCTTTCTAGACAGCTCAAAGATGTTCACCTGCAATAGTTCTTCTACAACATTTTGATGTATTTGGAAGCCTGTTTTCTAGTGGGGCCTATTTATCTGACCAAGTAGGTGTGATCTCTGAAGTTTGCGACTGTTGTGAGAGAGTTTATTGAGCCAAATTCTAAAGATGAAGAATATGGCTCCAGAGAAGCGTTAAATTGTGATTTGTTCTTTCCAAAAACAGAGAGAATGGGAAGTCACAAGATCCTTTTAGTTGCAGTTGCTAATAGATCTGAAGGTCTATCACAGTCCATCAGGCGGTGCTTCAATCATGAAATAAGAAAGGGTGCCCTAAGTGATCCGCAAAGAGTTAAAATGCTCACTCAATCACTACAATATGTTGTTGAAGATCCTATCCTTGATAGTAGTGACGATCGTATAAAGGACATTGTTGGGCAAACGGGTGGTTTTCTTCCAAGGGACGTTCAAGCCTTTATTGCTGATGCTGGGGCAAAATTCATTCACAGGATCAATGATACTGTTGGCACTACCAACTTCACAGAATGTGCTGAAAGCATTTCTGGTGAAAACTTCCATAAACAATTGAGCAAAGATGATTTGTCAAAAGCTTTAGAGCATTGTGACAAATGTGAAATGGGAGGACATTGGTGGGCTGGAGGATGTAAAAAAAATCAATATTAGATTTTGTGCAGTTTCCACTCATGCATAAAGATTTATTTTCATCTGGACTGCGTAAAAGATCTGGTGTCCTTCTCTATGGTCCTCCTGGGACAGGGAAGGTGATGATGCATAAATATCACATTTTCTTAACATGTTTTCACTGCATAAATGCATCATCTATAGGTTTAAAGCATACACTTAGGTGCATAATATGATTATAGAGCTTGGGTTCGAATTTCATTGAAATCAGACTTAAAACGAAGGAATTATGGCATTTACAGTGTAACGGGTCAAATATCGGATCCGATTTGAGAGATTTGGATCCAGACGCCCATTTGGACTTTGGATCTGGACCAAATTACATGGATTTAACCTAAATCCAGCCCACTTAAGTTTTGTAAAAACATTTTCTAAAAACCCCTTGCAGAAAGAGGCGCCCAGCAAATACTTTTATTTTAAACCTGTTTTTGTAAAATGGCCAAAAGAAGCCAAAACGTCAAAAGGGAGAGGGGGCGCCCATTCCACCTTGTCTTTGTCTTGATTTTCGTGCCCTAGGGGCACGATTCTAGCTCCAGCCCCTTCTCATCTTCCACCTCCTTCCATCTCCATTGAAGACATGGAGAAAAGCTTGAGAACCAAGCATTCTACCTTGTCTCCCTTTTAACTCTTTTCATTTCTTTATCTTCCATGTTGTTTAATCTCCATTGTTGCTGTGTTTTGCAGGTGCAGCAGAGGTGGGAAGCATCTATTCTCGTGTGGAAGTGCGAAACACTCCAACGAGAAGGGCCGGCTCTACCTCCATCCGGTCTTCTACGCCCCCCGATCGAGAATCGGTTTACACTTCATCTTCGGTGGATTTCCAACGTGTTGCAGCTGTAGGACATGGTACCATGGCGTATTTCCAGCATCAACGAGGTCCCGAACGGTGCGAAGCCAAGCAAAGTCCGCTCTTCTTCATCCCCCCACTCTTCGGATCACCCAAAAGGTAGGTCTTCTCACCCATTGCTTCTAGTTAAAACCTATCATGTGCGTGTGTAATGTGCTGCATTTTTCTGTATTTTTGTCCAGCCTTAGTGTAGATTTTGTTCGTGCAAAAGCCAGCACGTAGAAAGTTTAGGGGTTTGGGTTATTACAAATATTGTTTGTTATTCCAACGTTGGAAGCTTTTGGTGTTTCGGATGCATGTGCGTGTAATGTGATTCTCGTTTGAATGTTGCCTGCATTTTCATCATATTTTCCCTGCATTAGTTAGGCTGGATTCGTTTTAATAAGTAGTAGGTTATGTAGATCTAGTTGTAGTTAGTGTCATTTTTTATTATTCTAGACATTTGATTGATTTTAGTTCATAGCGATTTTGTAGTGAGATTAATTGAGTAGTTTTCATCTAGTTGCTGTAGCATTTTTCTGATTCCAGTTCATGTACAGAATATTAGCATTTTAGTTTTCATGTTCTTAGTTTTCAATTCCCGTTTTGACGTATGATAGTGCCGTGTGTATTAGGAGTTCAATTATCGTCATAGTATAGTGCAATGCATTTTCAGTTTATGTAATTTTGTCAATTCGTGTAGTATCTTGTTGATATCTAATGTCGTTCAATTCAATTGATGTAATAGGTTGTTAGTCTAATCTTTGATGTAGTTAGTATTAGAATTAGTCATAGGTTAATTAGAATTTATTATTTGTGTTTCATTAGTTTACATTTTAGTTTTAGTCTTGTGTGTAAATGTAGTCGTCTTCTCCATAGGTAGGGCGGCCATTAGAGGGCCAGCAAGGTTGCATGTTTCAGTTATTAGGTCATTAGGTTTTAGGAAATTAGAATTAAAGCGTCTTGTTTCAATGTATTTTCGTTTTAGGTAATTTAGCATTAGTTGAGTAAGTTTGATTCGTGTGTAGTAATTAATATAGTCATATTTCTTTCAATTCGTGATATAGGTATTTCATATTTGATTTTAGCTTTAGTTATAGGTTAGAGTAATTACATTCTTTGCTTTTCGTTTTAGTCAATTTAGATTTAACTTAGAGGGTCGATTTTGTGTATATAGTTTAAAATAGATAGCTTTTCATTTTCGATTTTGATTTATCCTTTCTTACCCTTTTAGTGATTAGATATGTTTTGATTTAGCTAGATTAATCTTAGAGTAGCTTAGTTATTTATTTTATAGTATACTTTATAGAAGGGCAATGTGGTCTTTCAATGGAAATCCGTTTTTGGTAGAAAACCACTCCCTCTAAATTCGTGGAATTGCATTTAAGTAAATCTCAATTTCCCAATCCAGCTATAAATGAGTTACCTTTTCAAGGTTGTAAACCCTTTGGAATTCCAAAGGTCTTTTCAAAAACATTTACACGAATTTTGGGAAGTTTTGAACTTATAAAGACTCATTTAAAGCCAACCCCAAAAATCGTGTGGGATGCTTTGGGAATGTTTTCTAAAAGAAGATTTAATGCTTGGAATTTCAAAAGGTTTTCTAAAATAGTTCACACGAATTGGGAAGGTTAATTAAGAAGGCTATTTATTGTATTCAACCCCAAAAATTCATGGAATGTGATTTTGGAAAGGATTTCAAAATAAATGATTTGCTTTTAATGCAAATATGGAAAAACGTGTGAAGCAGTAGGCTGGACGGTTTTTGAAGATTATCCTTTTTCAAAGAGTAATTAAGGCAAGAAGAGGAGGAGTTGGTTTCATACCAAATTCGTGGTTTCCTATTTAAAGCCCTATTTAGTATTGCTTAGATTGACTTAGTCTTAATTAGGTGTTACTTAAAGTAGTAATATAGCATTAGCATTAGATTTTAGGAAATCGTGTGTATTTAATTAGGGTAAGTTACTGAATTAAATTAGGTTTGTAAATTCGTGTAGGTCTAATTAGGTAGATTCTACTTGTAGTGTATATTTAATGTAGTAATTAATTTAAATTAACCCTACCTTAGTTGGATTAGTAATGACTCTAGGTTGGTGTGTAGTCAATGCCTTATTCAAAGCCGCCACCTAGACTAACCCTAGTTAGTGCTAACCGACCCTCATTAACCAATCCTATAGCTAACCCTAGTTAGTATTTAGTTCTAGTTAGATTAAACATTAGTTAGTTAGACTAATTAACCCTAGTCGACCTTAGCTAACCATAGGTATTAACCCTACCTTATCCATAACCGATCCCTAGTTAAACCTTAACCATTCTAGTTAAACCCTAGTTAATTACCAAGTAACCAACCTTACCTAACCATAGTTAACCCTACCTAGTCAAACCGCCACCTAGTGAACCCTTAACCCTAGTTAATGTTAGCAACCCTAGTAGTTACACCCTATCAATAGTTAGCCTTAGTTAATTACCACTAACCGACCCCTATTAACCATAGTCGACCCTACCTTATCCCATCCGACCCTTGTCCACCATAGCTAAACCCTAGTCTCACTTTAGTTAGTTCCTAACCCTAGCCTTAGTTAAACCCTTAATCATAGTTAGAACCTAACCCTAGTTAGTTTAACCGTAGATTAGTAGTTGATTTATTAGGTTAGAATTAACATTAGATTAATGAGTTCAATAGGTAATCATGTTAGTTAGAGTATGTTAGATTTAGTTAGATTTGTCATTTAGGTTAGATAGTTAGTATTAATTTAGTTAGTAAGTAATTTTAGCTAGTTAGATTAACCGTAAGTTAGAATTAATATTAGAATAGATAGTTAATTTAGTTAGTGATAGTAGATGTTATATATTAGGTTTAATTAGAGTATATATTTAGTTAGGTATCTTATTTAGAGTATTAGTGAGTTTAGGTTAGGTTATTGTTTAGATTTTGTAACTTAGTTTAATTGTTATTGTTTGTTGTAGTTTAACAGTAGGTTAGGTTCAGTTAGGACTGTTTTTGTACATGGTTCAATGTCCAAATGTCAAATGTGGATTCAAAGGGATGAATAGTGCACTTAACCAAAACCCTAATTTTTACCCGATCGTGCACTAGCTAGTTCATGTGGTTTTTTCGTGAGTTTTCTGGATATTATTTTTCTATTCTCCACATTGATGTGTTAACTGTCTGCAGACCAAATTTCAGCTCGATCCGAGTTGATTTGGTCTGGTTCTTAAGCGTATTATGAAAACAGCTTTTTCTGATTTTGAAATTTCGGGTCCAGCAATTTCCCAAATTATCCTGATTTTGAAACGCTTCGTTCTGGAGATCCAGAACGTATTTTTAAATTATGTAAAGTGTGTCAGATTCTTGGATCTGTCTTTTACAGAATAGAAGTGATTTGACTAATTTTGGAATTCGTTTGACCCCTCAAACAGTTGTTTTGCGAAAAGCTGTCAGAATCCATTTTTGCCTTCTTTAGGGACAAAACAGTCTTTTAACTATTTATTAGATTTCGTGTAGTTTTACTGTTTTCTAACATTGTAGTTAGTATATTAACAATATTTATATTAATTAGAGTTATTTAGCTTAGTTAGTTTACTTAGTTAATATAATTTTAGTTTTAGATATTTAAATTAACTATAGTTTAATTTAGAAATAGTATATAATTAGTTGTAGATGTAATTTAGATTAATTCTTGATTTAGTTACTGATTTTGTGTTTTTATTGTGTAGGTTGTTAAGTTAGAACAGGTTCACAGGTGTAATTCAATTATACTGTGCGACTGCACTTGATGTGAAAAGACAGAAATGCCCCTAGAGACCTGCTGAAGACTTAGCCGCCTATTGTAGTTTATTTTCATAGTTAGAATGTTATTTAATGTAACTTATAAGCATTGACATAGATTGTAAATTTTGTTTGATTAATAAAGTGTTATTTTGGAAGTATTTTAGAGTTATCCTGTTCCCTGTGGATTCGACCCGTACTCGCCACTTCGGTGGAAAGTCGGTTTTATATCTTTGGTTGACGATTTTCCCATGTTTTCATTGAAAAATAATGTTTAAAAATATCACTTCCAAAAGTGCAATCAAATTTTGGCGCCGTTGCCGGGGAACGGCGATTTATTCTGATTATTTCTGAGATATCATTTTATTAATATATGTGTTTAGTTTAGCTTAGTTTATTTAATTGTTTTAGTTTGTAGAATTAACATTGTTAGAAAAATATAGGGTTCATTTGCTGTTTTTCTTAAAGATTCACTGAATTCCATGCTTCAATGATTTATTAAATATGTGAGTCTTAGATAAAATAGTGTGAATTCCTGTATTTACTGATTTTCTGAATTAGAATAGCTTATCTTTTATTTCATAGAAGTAATTAACTTATTTTAACATTGTTAACATAGTTGCATAGTTTAATTAGATTAGTTTAACATAGTTTAAAATAGAATAGTTGTTAACTTGCTGATTTAGATTAGATTATCTTTGTTTAATTCTAACATAGGTTAGCTGCTATTTTTGTTCATTGTTTTACTGATTTAGACCTAGATTTAGGTTTACTAATTGCATTGATATATTATTCTGACATAGTCTAGTCGTTTTATGTATTTGTGTTCTTATGTTATTAACTATAGTGTATGATGTATCATATGTATATTAAAATAAAGTAGTAGTATTCATGTATTTTATTCTGAATTTTATTTTGATTTCTTTTGAATTTCATTGTTTACATGTATGAACAATCGATCCATCAATGTGTGAGTTCAAGTAAATTGGATATGAAGAAGCCTTCAAGAGTAGAACATTGACCAGATGAGCAGAAAACTATGCATTTGTACATGCATAGTGGTAGTGCGGAGTCCAGTCAATCGACAACTCCAGAGGATCGAGTATGCCAGGTTGTATCAATCCTTTCTCCTTATTCATTTTATTGTTCTATAGTGTGCATCTGTATTACATGTTTACATTATTCTGTATGCCACTAGGGACAGTGTCATTCAAGCATGGGGGGATGGTTTAGATGCACAAATTTTTTATTTTTTTTTTAATTTTTTTTTTCTTCATGTCTGATAGCTTAAAACTCATAAAAGTAGGTCTTTTGAGAATAATTTGTAGCATTTATGATTGTATTTCTCCATGATCTGACAATTTAGAAATTTATAAGCCCCATGGAATTTTTTTCTTTTCTTATCTGATTTAAATAGAGTAGTTGTTTATGAAATAGAAAAGAAAAGATAGTATTTGATATGTTAGAAAGTTTTGATTCACTTAAGTATAAGTATGCACAGTGTGTTTTATGAGAAAAGTGAGCAATTGAATTATGTTTTGAAAAATGAGCTTAATAGAATAGAGCTACGTTTAGTTGTTGATTTCTTTGTGAATCCAAGTAGTAGAACTCAGACACGAGTTGAAATGTTTGAGTCTCTTACGAAATGGATAACGAAGGAGATCATTCTCTTATCCAGTTGATATCTGTGGCCTTTGTAGTTCGAGTAAGTAGAATCTGAAGGGTGTTTTACACCTGGTGCCCTAAAACCAGCTGGTTTAGGAGTCATCGATTTGAAAACTTGTTACATGGATTGCATAGAAAGCCTAAGAGATAGAGACATTGCACGTGATGAGAGGAAAACTATACGTAACTATTAGAATTGAAGGTTTAGTGACTCGAGCAATTAAGTCCGAGGGATACTTTGTATCTAGTGCCCTAAAGTACGACCGGCTTGAGAGTCACTGACCTAAAGCTCGCTACACGGGTCATGAGACTTGATATTCGAAATAGTGCTCAATTTAGAAGAATGAAAAAGAGTGAAAAATAGAATATCAAAAGAAAAAGAATGAGTTTAAAGAGAGAAATTCAATGCTTATGAATAATTAATGAATTACTGTGCAGAAAATATACAGGTGAGGATAAATGAGTAAAACATGATAATACTTGATTTTCTGAGAAAATTCATAAATAATTACAAGTTTAGAAAAGTGAAAGAAAAATGATATTTACTGTGGTGGCATAGAAATTTCTGAATTTGTTTTGAAAATGTAGATTACATGAAATATTTGTTTACATTGAATTCTTAATTGCCTATTAATTTTTAAAAATTATTCATGCATGATTTTGATGTTTGTGGGTAGCATCTCTGCAAACCCTCACGAGACCTTACTCGTCCATTGGGGTAACCCAGGGGTTTAAAGGGCTTGTTGCATGAGCCAAATGCAACCGTGATTCCTACGAAAGTGAGTTAGTTTTATTTGTTTTTTTTTTATTTATTTAATAAGAGCTTTCATGTTATTGGGTAGTGCATATTTTTATTGCATATTAGAGTGTATTGCTAGGGACTAGCAATTATTCTAGCACGGGGGTATTTGATGATGCATAAATATCATATTTTCTTAACATGTTTTCACTGCATAAATGCATCATCTATAGGTTTAAAGCATACACTTAGGTGCATAATATGATTATAGAGCTTGGGTTCGAATTTCATTGAAATCGGACTTAAAACGAAGGAATTATGGCATTTACAGTGTAACGGGTCAAATATCGGATCCGATTTGAGAGATTTGGATCCAGACGCCCATTTGGACTTTGGATCTGGACCAAATTACATGGATTTAACCTAAATCCAGCCCACTTAAGTTTTGTAAAACATTTTCTAAAAACCCCTTGCAGAAATAGGCGCCCAGCAAATACTTTTATTTTAAACCTATTTTTGTAAAATGGCCAAAAGAAGCCAAAACGTCAAAAGGGAGAGGGGGCGCCCATTCCACCTTGTCTTTGTCTTGATTTTCGTGCCCTAGGGGCACGATTCTAGCTCCATCCCCTTCTCATCTTCCACCTCCTTCCATCTCTATTGAAGACATGGAGAAAAGCTTGAGAACCAAGCATTCTACCTTGTCTCCCTTCCAACTCTTTTCATTTCTTTATCTTCCATGTTGTTTAATCTCCATTGTTGCTGTGTTTTGCAGGTGCAGCAGAGGTGGGAAGCATCTATTCTCGTGTGGAAGTGCGAAACACTCCAACGAGAAGGGCCGGCTCTACCTCCATCCGGTCTTCTACGCCCCCCGATCGAGAATCGGTTTACACTTCATCTTCGGTGGATTTCCAATGTGTTGCAGCTGTAGGACATGGTACCATGGCGTATTTCCAGCATCAACGAGGTCCCGAACGGTGCGAAGCCAAGCAAAGTCCGCTCTTCTTCATCCCCCCACTCTTCGGATCACCCAAAAGGCAGGTCTTCTCACCCATTGCTTCTAGTTAAAACCTATCATGTGCGTGTGTAATGTGCTGCATTTTTCTGTATTTTTGTCCAGCCTTAGTGTAGATTTTGTTCGTGCAAAAGCCAGCACGTAGAATGTTTAGGGGTTTGGGTTATTACAAATATTGTTTGTTATTCCAACGATGGAAGCTTTTGGTGTTTCGGATGCATGTGCGTGTAATGTGATTCTCGTTTGAATGTTGCCTGCGTTTTCATCATATTTTCCCTGCATTAGTTAGGCTGGATTCGTTTTAATAAGTAGTAGGTTATGTAGATCTAGTTGTAGTTAGTGTCATTTTTTATTATTCTAGACATTTGATTGATTTTAGTTCATAGCGATTTTGTAGTGAGATTAATTGAGTAGTTTTCATCTAGTTGCTGTAGCATTTTTCTGATTCCAGTTCATGTACAGAATATTAGCATTTTAGTTTTCATGTTCTTAGTTTTCAATTCCCGTTTTGACGTATGATAGTGCCGTGTG
Organism: Nuphar pumila; assembly: GCF_984573655.1. NCBI lineage: Eukaryota > Viridiplantae > Streptophyta > Magnoliopsida > Nymphaeales > Nymphaeaceae > Nuphar > Nuphar pumila. Next base: position 97,547,401 of record NC_143252.1, on the reverse strand, counting down.
TATTAGGAGTTCAATTATCGTCATAGTATAGTGCAATGCATTTTCAGTTTATGTAATTTTGTCAATTCGTGTAGTATCTTGTTGATATCTAATGTCGTTCAATTCAATTGACGTAATAGGTTGTTAGTCTAATCTTTGATGTAGTTAGTATTAGAATTAGTCATAGGTTAATTAGAATTTATTATTTGTGTTTCATTAGTTTACATTTTAGTTTTAGTCTTGTGTGTAAATGTAGTCGTCTTCTCCATAGGTAGGGCGGCCATTAGAGGGCCAACAAGGTTGCATGTTTCAGTTATTAGGTCATTAGGTTTTAGGAAATTAGAATTAAAGCGTCTTGTTTCAATGTATTTTCGTTTTAGGTAATTTAGCATTAGTTGAGTAAGTTTGATTCGTGTGTAGTAATTAATATAGTAATATTTCTTTCAATTCGTGATATAGGTATTTCATATTTGATTTTAGCTTTAGTTATAGGTTAGAGTAATTACATTCTTTGCTTTTCGTTTTAGTCAATTTAGATTTAACTTAGAGGGTCGATTTTGTGTATATAGTTTAAAATAGATAGCTTTTCATTTTCGATTTTGATTTATCCTTTCTTACCCTTTTAGTGACTAGATATATTTTGATTTAGCTAGATTAATCTTAGAGTAGCTTAGTTATTTATTTTATAGTATACTTTATAGAAGGGCAATGTGGTCTTTCAATGGAAATCCGTTTTTGGTAGAAAACCACTCCCTCTAAATTCGTGGAATTGCATTTAAGTAAATCTCAATTTCCCAATCCAGCTATAAATGAGTTACCTTTTCAAGGTTGTAAACCCTTTGGAATTCCAAAGGTCTTTTCAAAAACATTTACACGAATTTTGGGAAGTTTTGAACTTATAAAGACTCATTTAAAGCCAACCCCAAAAATCGTGTGGGATGCTTTGGGAATGTTTTCTAAAAGAAGATTTAATGCTTGGAATTTCAAAAGGTTTTCTAAAATAGTTCACACGAATTGGGAAGGTTAATTAAGAAGGCTATTTATTGTATTCAACCCCAAAAATTCGTGGAATGTGATTTTGGAAAGGATTTCAAAATAAATGATTTGCTTTTAATGCAAATATGGAAAAACGTGTGAAGCAGTAGGCTGGACGGTTTTTGAAGATTATCCTTTTTCAAAGAGTAATTAAGGCAAGAAGAGGAGGAGTTGGTTTCATACCAAATTCGTGGTTTCCTATTTAAAGCCCTATTTAGTATTGCTTAGATTGACTTAGTCTTAATTAGGTGTTACTTAAAGTAGTAATATAGCATTAGCATTAGATTTTAGGAAATCGTGTGTATTTAATTAGGGTAAGTTACTGAATTAAATTAGGTTTGTAAATTCGTGTAGGTCTAATTAGGTAGATTCTACTTGTAGTGTATATTTAATGTAGTAATTAATTTAAATTAACCCTACCTTAGTTGGATTAGTAATGACTCTAGGTTGGTGTGTAGTCAATGCCTTATTCAAAGCCGCCACCTAGACTAACCCTAGTTAGTGCTAACCGACCCTCATTAACCAATCCTATAGCTAACCCTAGTTAGTATTTAGTTCTAGTTAGATTAAACATTAGTTAGTTAGACTAATTAACCCTAGTCGACCTTAGCTAACCATAGGTATTAACCCTACCTTATCCATAACCGATCCCTAGTTAAACCTTAACCATTCTAGTTAAACCCTAGTTAATTACCAAGTAACCAACCTTACCTAACCATAGTTAACCCTACCTAGTCAAACCGCCACCTAGAGAACCCTTAACCCTAGTTAATGTTAGCAACCCTAGTAGTTACACCCTATCAATAGTTAGCCTTAGTTAATTACCACTAACCGACCCCTATTAACCATAGTCGACCCTACCTTATCCCATCCGACCCTTGTCCACCATAGCTAAACCCTAGTCTCACTTTAGTTAGTTCCTAACCCTAGCCTTAGTTAAACCCTTAATCCTAGTTAGAACCTAACCCTAGTTAGTTTAACCGTAGATTAGTAGTTGATTTATTAGGTTAGAATTAACATTAGATTAATGAGTTCAATAGGTAATCATGTTAGTTAGAGTATGTTAGATTTAGTTAGATTTGTCATTTAGGTTAGATAGTTAGTATTAATTTAGTTAGTAAGTAATTTTAGCTAGTTAGATTAACCGTAAGTTAGAATTAATATTAGAATAGATAGTTAATTTAGTTAGTGATAGTAGATGTTATATATTAGGTTTAATTAGAGTATATATTTAGTTAGGTATCTTATTTAGAGTATTAGTGAGTTTAGGTTAGGTTATTGTTTAGATTTTGTAACTTAGTTTAATTGTTATTGTTTGCTGTAGTTTAACAGTAGGTTAGGTTCAGTTAGGACTGTTTTTGTACATGGTTCAATGTCCAAATGTCAAATATGGATTCAAAGGGATGAATAGTGCACTGAACCAAAACCCTAATTTTTACCCGATCGTGCACTAGCTAGTTCATGTGGATTTTTCGTGAGTTTTCTGGATATTATTTTTCTATTCTCCACATTGATGTGTTAACTGTCTGCAGACCAAATTTCAGCTCGATCCGAGTTGATTTGGTCTGGTTCTTAAGCGTATTATGAAAACAGCTTTTTCTGATTTTGAAATTTTGGGTCCAGCGATTTCCCAAATTATCCTGATTTTGAAACGCTTCGTTCTGGAGATCCAGAATGTATTTTTCAATTCTGTAAAGTGTGTCAGATTCTTGGATCTGTATTTTACAGAATAGAAGTGATTTGACTAATTTTGGAATTCGTTTAACCCCTCAAACAGTTGTTTTGCGAAAAGCTGTCAGAATCCATTTTTGCCTTCTTTAGGGACAAAACAGTCTTTTAACTATTTATTAGATTTCGTGTAGTTTTACTGTTTTCTAACATTGTAGTTAGTATATTAACAATATTTATATTAATTAGAGTTATTTAGCTTAGTTAGTTTACTTAGTTAATATAATTTTAGTTTTAGATATTTAAATTAACTGTAGTTTAATTTAGAAATAGTATATAATTAGTTGTAGATGTAATTTAGATTAATTCTTGATTTAGTTACTGATTTTGTGTTTTTATTGTGTAGGTTGTTAAGTTAGAACAGGTTCACAGGTGTAATTCAATTATACTGTGCGACTGCACTTGATGTGAAAAGACAGAAATGCCCCTAGAGACCTGCTGAAGACTTAGCCGCCTATTATAGTTTATTTTCATAGTTAGAATGTTATTTAATGTAACTTATAAGCATTGAAATAGATTGTAAATTTTGTTTGATTAATAAAGTGTTATTTTGGAAGTATTTTAGAGTTATCCTGTTCCCTGTGGATTCGACCCGTACTCGCCACTTTGGTGGAAAGTCGGTTTTATATCTTTGGTTGACGATTTTCCCATGTTTTCATTGAAAAATAATGTTTAAAAATATCACTTCCAAAAGTGCAATCAGAAGGAAAATGCTGACAATGTCAGCCCAGATTCTATCTTGCCTTCAAAAGATGCTCGAAGAGGCTTGTAAGAAATATGCTACTCGACTCTTTTCTACTCTTCATGATGCATCATCTAACATATCTCATAACCTCGTCAACACATGTATTTAGCTTTTTTATCCAAATTACATCATAACTTTAGCATGATTATATGCCAAATCGGTTCATATATGTCTTCTTATGTCCTCATCTATAGATACTCAATGGCCTTGACATAGCCTCCTCATATACACCTGTATAAAGTATAAACATGATACTTAGATATCACACATGTACCTTTCACTAGGGGTTAAGCTTAAATAGGTGCATTCGCATTTTTAGCATATCTTCCATCTTTCTATCTTGTATTAACCCTGGTTTGCAGGAATACATGGAAAATATCATTTTTCTCTATTAGTTCAAGGATTTTTCAAGTTTAAATGATATAATGGTTAAATATCAATAAGAAATTTTATTTTTCAGTATCAGAATGGGTGAGCATATATCTCCCTTAAAATTATCTATTTCGTCTTTTTTTTTTTTTTTCAAAAACTCATAAATGGGAACACGTATGGCACATGCACCATTCTAAAGAGAGGTAATTTATTCTAAACAAATGACTCACATTGATGGTCATAGTCAAAATGTAGGCAATGCTTAGGATTTTTATCTTTAACGAAATAACATTGGATCCACACTGAATCTCTTTAAAAAATCATCGCATTTTCTAAAATCTTTCTTCCTTTATCAGAGTTTAACTTAAAATTAACTCAAAATATATATCAATGGCCATAGTAAGGATATATTGAGTCAATTTCATTTTAAACTCTATAAAAGACACTAAAATATGTTTTATTCTTCATATGAATTTAGATATGCTTATTATATAATACATTTTATGACCATAGTCAGAAATGTATTATATCTTTAATCTTATTTCAATTCATTTAAAGAATGAAATATGTTTTTCAAAAACCAATTTCAAATCCTTTTAAATTCATTCATCATTTAGGATCGAATTGTATCATATTTTCAAAATTCAAGTGATTTTGAGACAATCCTTCAAATACCTTCTTCATTTCTTAAATCAATTCTTATTTATAAATTCAAATTCATCTTCTCAATTCTATCTCATTTCAAAATTCAAAATTCAATTTCAAAGTCCAATTTGACTTTGAAATTTTGAATTCACTTCTATGTTCCAAATTTCAATTTTCAGTTCAAAATTCGATTTCAATGTTCAATTCAAAATTCATTTCCATTTTCAAGATTCAAGTTCAAATTCAATTCAATATTCAAAACCAAATTTCAAAGTTCAATTCAACTTTGAAATTTCCATATTCATCTCCTAATTTCAAAATTCAAGTTTGAAAATCAAGTTTCATTCTCTATCCTTCTTCCCATTTTTTTTCAAATTCAATCAAGATTTCTCAAATCCGATTCCAATCCAAATTTAATCTGGATTTCTTGAATCCAATTTCAAGTTCTATCTAAATTTCCAAAATCCAGTTCTATCTTCAAATCTCATCTGGATTTTCAAAATCCGGATCCATCTTCTAAATTCCATATTTGATTTCAGATTTCGGATCCAATTCCATCTAGGATTCTAGGTTTCAAATCTAATTCCATTTTCAGATCCCATTTGGACTTCCTGAATTCAATTCTATTTCCAAATTCCATTTAGATTTCTTAAACCCATCTTTCATTCTGATTTCAAATTTTAAATATGGAATTCCATTCTATTTTTCAAATTCCACCTTGACTTTCAATTCTAAACTCCATTTTTAAAATCCATATTCAACTTTCAATTCTTATTTTCTAAACTCCCTTCTTCAAATTCAGGTTCATCTCAATCTTTGATTATTTCAAAACTCAAGATCTATTTTAAATCTTAAAGTTAGAAAAATCTAACTTCTCCAAGTCCATCTTCAACTCTCAAAAACCATTTCTTCACAAACATTCTCAAAATTCATTTTCAAAAATCACTTGAAACATCTTCAAAATTTCTGAATTATTTTCTCAAAAGCATACACCCTTGCATTTGCATCGCACGAGCATGGTTCTTTGTGCATTTTCTAAACTTAGAATAAATTCTTATACAATATTAAGGCAAAACAAAAGGCATAAATTCGATCATTGGTTTGATTACTCCTGGTAAAGGCACCAGGAACGGTCGAACCTCGTACCGACGAGCAAGCTCCGTCTCCTAATTTTTCCCGCAAATATTTCAAAAACGGAGGCGAGTAATCTTTTAAATCTTTTCAAAAAATTAAGGTCAAGTGAGACCTTCGCAAAAGAGTTTCTCTCTCTCTTCTTTTCTTTTTTCTTCTCTCTTCTTTTTTGTCTTTTATTTTCCCCTTCAAAAAGGAAAAATAGAGGTTAGAAAAAAAAAGAGAAAGGAAGAAAAGGAATACAAGAGGAAAGATTTTGCGATGATCACACAAAGCAAAAGGCATAACTTCGATCCTTGGTTTGATTACCCCTGGTAAAGGCACCATGAACGGTCGAACCTCGTACCGACGAGCGAATTCCGTCTCTCTATTTTCCCATGAATTTTCAAAATGGAGGTGAGTAATTTCAAAATATTTTTCAAAATTTTGGTCAGATGAGACCTTTGCAAAAGAGTTCCTTTCTCTTCTTCCTTTTCTTTTCTCTCTTCTTTTCTGTCTTTTATTTTCTCCTTCAAAAAAGGAAATAGAGGTTAGAAAGGCAAAGAGAAGATAAAGAGGGAATCAAGAGGAAAAATTTTGCAATGATCACATTGCCCTGCAGAGAGCATTTACAATCCTTCATGGTGTTGATGAGGTCCGACAAAAAGATTAGCCCTATTTAGCATAGCGATCATTCTTCCAAATTTAAGCAAGAAATGTCGTCTCAACAATCTTCCAAGGGTCAGGGTTAGCAGGATAATGATGATGTTGATTCGCAGATGTACACCCTTTTTCAGAAAATGATGAAGAAGATGATGAGTGAACAGGCTGGAGCCAGTTCAGAGAAAATTTCCACCAAAAAGAAGGCCAAGGGTCGGATACTAAAAAAGCAAGTGAAGATATTCAAGAAACGTATCCCACATGAGGACACATCTGATGAAGCAGAATTGGTGGATGATACCGATGAAGAGTATGAAACTCAGCAGATACTCTGCAAGTCTACTCAGGGATAGGTGTCAGCCCACAAATTCAAGGATCAATCTGTCAATGATTCTGACCAAATACAACTCAAAGGTGTGGTTAAAATGGTCAAAGATTTGCAGGCCCGCGACAAGGGCAAGAAAGTCTTTACGAGCGAAGACTTCTATGATGGTTTAGACGGGGATGACCATCTTGACAATCTTCCCAGAAAGTTTATTAAATTCGATGGTTCTGGTGATCTGAAGGCACATCTGGCCATGTTCTTTGCCGAATGTACAAAATTCAAGCAAGACAATTGAGTTCTTTTCCTTTATTTTCCTTGCAGCCTGGAGGGAACAACTGCAAAATGGTATTCAGAGAATATAAATCTCATCGAGCTGAAAGAGTTTGATAGGGTGGTGAATTTGTTCATTGAATGATTCATGTTCAATGTTGAGGCACTTCCAACCCTCAATCATCTTTGCAACCTCAAATAGAAAGAAAATGAGAAGGCCAGAGGCTTTATTCACCAATGGAGGTTAACTTGTAACAAGATGAGAGACCCAATATCAGAAGGACATGCATTGTCATTAATATTAAGCAATTTTTTGCAACCTCTAAGAGGTCTCATTTCTACTGCACCATCAAGAACATTCATTGAGTTGACGAAACGAGTCGAATGACTCAAACTAAGCATGGAAAATGGAGTCTGTGAGGGCTTTACTTTTACTAAGAGCAACAATAAGAATGAGTAGAAAAAGAAGACTCATTTCACCCATTCTGTCAGAAATGACAATTGGAATCATTGCAAGGGGAAGAACAGAGATTTCTGCCATGGTGTAGGGAGTTCAAATACTCAAAAAAATGATTAGAAAGGCAAGTCGACTACTGTGAACACCCCAAATTTTTCAAAATTTTGTAAATATTTTCTTTTTGCCCCTGGCCCCCATTTTTTGAGTGATTAAGTCGATTTCAATCAGAATTCCAGATTATTTCTCGGATTTTTTAGAATCAAATTCATTTTCTATATCTGACTCAATTTTGGATCCGGATCCAATGTTAAAATCCAAATTTGAGCCTCGTTATCCAATTTTCAAAATTAAATTCGCAAATTTACAGAAAGGAATTTTCAAAAGGCTCAAACAGTTGATCCAGTGTCCATTTGGATTCGATACTCTGTATTTCTCGATTCAAGGTTCAAAACTCAAATATTTCCTTAAAACCTAGATTAAAAACCCATTTTCTGAAGAAATCTTTCAAAAGATAAAACCCAAATTCTCAGAAAACCTTTCTTTTGTAAATATTTCTCAAAAATACAAAAAAAATATATTATAAAAAAAAAATCACAATGAAAAAAAGAAGAAGAAGAAATCCAGAAAGAAATAGTTTTGAAAACCTCCTTTTAAGAACATTTCTTTAGCTAAAACCATGTTTTTGGAAAATTTTAAGAAAACAAACCGTTGTTTTGAAAATTTCTAAAAATTTGGACCTCCCTTGAAAAACTCCAACGACCATCCGTTGCGAGAAAGACCGCTAGAGGGGCGATGGAGGCCATGGCCTTCCACCCTTCGATCATCTGCCCCCCCCCCCTCCCTCGTCCGTTGATTTCCAACTGTCGCCCCCTTCAATCCTTCTGCCTCTCCTTATATAATGAAGATATCAAGAAGCAAAGGGATGATCCGTGAAGCGCATTGATCAATCCATTTGCATCTATCAACGCTCGATTTCCATCCCCTCTCTGCTGAAGAGAGCCCTCCTTCCGACCCCCCTCCTTTCTTCTTGCTTCTTCTTTTAAGAGCTCGATCGAAACTTTAGAGCGCATAGAAGAGATCCCACTCCCTCTCGGTCGATTCACGGTAAACATCCTTTCTTCCCTCTGTGATTTTTTGTTTTCATTTTTCCCCATTAAACGCACTTGTGATGGTGTTGATGTGGCCTGTGCAACATCAGCCCATCCTTGTGCTATAGCAAAAGGAGTGATCACGTTCCGACAATTTTTCATGTTTGGTTTATTGCGTTGATCCGCAATTTCATTCAGTTTTGCTTATGTTGTCAAGCTCAATCATCTTATGCGTTTCATCTGAATTCCAACCTAATTGTTCTGTTAATCTTCCACTTCATTTTCGTTTTAATTCTCTTGTGAATTTTGGATGTCCTATACATGTTACGACTTCTGCTCTTGGAATTTTATTTCCTGTTTTACAGGCCATTTTTTTTTTTTATTCTTGCTGACACTATGGATTCTGGCATTTGATTATCTGTTTTACTTAAATCAACATTATCATTGAAATGCAGATCTGCAAGCTTTCTAGTTTCAGGTCTGCGTTAACATCATTCCCCATGGCATTGATGACATTGAATGACCTGCATTTCTAATGTTCAATATGCATTTCATGACCTTCTCTTCTTCTGTTTTTCACAATTTACTTGTTTGAACTTTCTCTGGTATGTGAAAGTGTGGAATGGTTGTCTCGATTCAATACCTCTTTTGGTAGCTGATCACTACATTCACTGTAGAAATTTCTCATTCGTAGATTCCTATCAAGCATTTTATTAGCTGAGTTTATTCATGTACTTTATCTGTCCTATTCATCCCATTCCATCGTATTGTTTTTCTATTTGATTTTCCCTGTTTAGCCTTTGCTACATTACATGGGTGTATTAATCCTTTGTGATCCCATTCACCCTCAGTTGTATATTTTTCTTTTAGTGTTGCTAAGTTTTCTCTGTATATACAATCTGATTCATCCCATATTATTATAACTTCATTTCTCTGTGCGTCTTTTTCATTCGTTTTACATAATTTTCGTGACCAGCACAGTACTCTGTGTCCCATTTTCCCTGTTCTTTCTCTATTACACATTTTCATCATCATTGTTGCCATATTGATGCCATGCAGACATTTTTAGCTGATATCTACTTGTTTAATAATGTATGGTAATGTCATTATCATCCATATCATGCAAGTACTTCAGCATTTTGAGATCTTAGCCTTCCATTTACAATAGAGATTGTTACACCCCCCTTTTTGAATTGAGTTTGTTTCCATATTTTACTTCATCCAATCCTCCATGGTCTTCATTGCCTAGTCAAACATCTCATCCTTAAAAGGCTACAAGCTGAAGGAAGGATGTTCAATGAAAGACTATTCGTAGAAGAAATCCTTGCTTTCGAGCTGGTCGGTCAACAAATCCTGTTTTCGAGCTGGTAGGTCAACCCAAATCCTGCTTTCGAGCTGGTTAGTCAAAACAAAACCCAACTTTCGAGTTGATCTTTTACTGAGTCTTTTCAGGACTCAACTTAGTCAGGGATGTGTCAATTAAACCTCAAGCAATTTCTTTCACCAAGGATTTCAAGAACATTTTGCCAATTTGTCATTAAATATTTGTTAATTTCAAAATCTTTATTGCATAAAATTATTACCTCAGAATACCTTCAGTATTACTTTCGAAAGGACAATGCTTTCGCGAAAAAGGATTCAAAATTCAAAATCTTTCTATTGGTCAACCAAAAGGATGAAGAATAAATCTTTGATATGGCCAGCAAAGAAAATTTAATGTTGTTGCAAAGCCATAAGTGATCGATATTGATCGCAGTCAATGGCACATTTTTAAAGATCATTCTTGGAAAATAAAGCAGTCGAAATATCATGGGTGATACAGAAAAATCCACTCAATTTCTATATCTCCTTCATCACCTAAGCTGCAATTAAATATTTGCAAAAGGGATCTCTCAATTGTCGTCAAGATGTAGATGAATTATGTGGGTTAGATCCCCGGGGCAAAAGAAGATTTGGATCATCTCCGAGATGAAGGAGTTTGTGACGGATCCAGCAGCTCACTGGTCATGTATTTCCAAAGGATCCAGCATCTCGCTGGTCATGTATTTACAAAAGATCCAACACTCGTTGGTCATGTATTTCCAAAGGATCTAGAATCTCGCTGGTCATGTATTTCCAAAGGATCCAGCATCTCGCTGGTCATGTATTTCCAAAAGATCCAACACTCGTTGGTCATGTATTTCCAAAGGATCCACCATCTCGCTGGTCATGTATTTCCAAAAGATCCAACCCTCGTTGGTCATGTATTTCCAAAGGATCCAGTAGCTCGCTGGTCATGTATTTCCAAAGGTTCCAGCATCTCGCTGGTTATGTATTTCCAAAAGATCCAATACTTGTTGGTCATGTATTTCCAAAAGATCCAGCATCTCGCTGGTCATGTATTTCTAAAAAGATCCAACACTCGCTGGTCATGTCTTCCAAAAGACTCAGCTCTCGCTGGTCATGTATTTTGAAAAGTCCCAGCTCACAAGTGTCGAGCTCCTCAAGTCAATCTGTTCCACAAATCAAACCTTCAAGGTGCGATTTCTCTATTCTCTCATTTCTGAACCTTCGAGTTTTCAATCTTCTCAAATCTATCATTTCCAAACTTTCAAGATCTTTGATCTCTCAAATACTATCAAGTTCCCAACCTTCGGTTTGCAATATTTTCAAAATTTCATCACTTTCTCAACCCTTGGGTTGTGATCACTCAAATGTTATGACAATGAAGCCATACATGATACTTCAAGTACAAGGTTTTGATGATGAGCAAGTGGAATCAACTGCATTTCAGCTAAGGCTATGAAGAAACTGAAGAATTCAGTGAAGAATCTTTAAAGACTAGTGTGCAAATGTTTAATTCATTAAAAGTCTTAGATTCTTGTAAGAGCCTTACTTAGAGTGCATATTTAGGTTGCATTTCACCTTAAAAGTCTTTAGAAAAACTTTTCTAAAAAGAACCCTCATGAAAATCTTTTTTGAAAACTCTTTTCTTAAATTTTCATGTTTATTAGTCGACCAATAGTCTTACCAGTCGACTAATCCTTTCGCGCCATATTTTATAAAAAGTCATTTTTGTCAAATTAGTCGACCGAAGGTTTTATCAGTCGACTGGACCGAATGTCTGTTTTCTGGAAAATTAGCAGCAGTCGACTAATGGTTTTATCAGTCGACTGAACATAACATGTGTTTTCTGAAAATTTAGCAGCAGTCGACTAATGCTTTTTATCAGTCGACCGAACAGAATGTTTGTTTTTCAGAAGATTTTAGCAGCAGTCGACTAAAAGATTTTTCAGTCTACTGATGATATTATCAGTCGACTAACATTTCTCAAGTCGACTAAGTTTTAAAAGTTCAGATTTTCAAACAGCTCGATTAACAGATCAGTCGACCGATGATAACGGTCAGTCTACTAATAACTAACTATTAGTCGACTAACTGATGTTTCAGTCGACTAATTTTGTCATTTTTCTGAAACTTCAAAAAGGCGTGTCTTTTCATTTTTCAAATGTTTTGATCGTTCAAAATGGACAGTTTTGACACCCTTTCATACCCTCAACGTATGGAAAACTTTCAGCTATAAATATGAGTGCATTCTACACACAAAAAATATCAAATTCAATAGAATTATATTGAATTACTTCTTGCTTTTCACTCCTATTCATTCAAGTATTTGTTTTCTCACTCACGTGATATTTTCACTTCAGTTTTTCACTCAAATCACTTTGAGAGATAGTGAATTCGTGAGTTGAGTGTTTCAACAACCTCAAAAGCCAATTGCATCTCATTTGCATTCAAAAGGAAGGCTCATAGGTTGTATTGTAAGTTGTTATTTCTTTTTTGTAAAAAGAAGGACTCCTTGGTTTAAAGGAGTTGTTTGCTTTCAGTAGGGTTGTTACTGAAAGTGGGACCAGTTATGGTCTGTGTGATCTTGTAGTTTACAAGGTTGATAGTGGATAATCTCAAGCGGGTTTTGCTTGCGGACTGGATGTAGGTCGGGTTAGACCGAACCAGGATAAAATCTTGTGTTCTTTGTGTGTTTGCTTTGAGATTTTCAAAATCATTCTATATTCCGCAGAAAATTTTAAAAACACTATTCACCCCCCCTCTAGTGCTTGTTGCCTCAATCCTAGTGCACTTTCATTTGGTATCAGAGCACAGGTTTGCTATTACTTTGATTTGACCATCATCTAGCATGGCAACTACAACATCTCAGCACAAAGAAGGAAACTCCTTTGTTCATCCTCCTCTCTTCGACGGAACAAACTATGGATACTGGAAAGTAAGAAGGACAATATTCTTGCAATCCATGGATCTCGATATCTGGAGAGTTGTTTCAGAAAAGTATCAAACTCCATCAACTGATTTCAGCCGATGGACCGATGATAAAAAGAAGACTGCTTCACTAAATGCCAAAGCCATGAATGCATTATATTGTGGCGTTGACAAGGTAGAATTCAATCGCATCTCTCAATGCTCTACAACAAATGAAATTTGGCATACTCTTCTAGTAACTCATGAAGGTACGTCAATGGTAAAAGAATCTAAAATTGCTTCTTTAGTTCATAAATTTGAATTGTTCAAAATGAAGCAAAATGAATCTATATCGGACATGGTAACTAGAATGACCGATATAACTAACACTTTGAAATCCCTTGGAAAAGAATATTCACAAGTGGATTTAGTCAGAAAGATTCTAAGGTGTTTAACTCCTGAATGGGAGAGAAAAACCACTGCTATTGAAGAAGCAAATGATCTCAATACTCTCACTCTTGAAGACTTAGTTGGTAACCTAATGGCATATGAGGTCTAACTTCAAGACAGACAAGAAGAAGAGCCTAAGAAGAAATCTCTTGCTTTTAAGGCTACTTTTGACTCAGAAAATTCAGAAGAAGATGAAAATGAAGATATTGCCCTCATCACAAGGCAATTCAGAAGATTCATCAAAAAGGGAAGATTTCAAAGAAAGGCAAAGAAAGCAGATTCTTCCATTCCCAATGAAGTAAAGTGCTTTAACTGCAAAAAGGTAGGACATATCAAGAAAGATTGTCCTCTTCTCAAATTCAAGCCCAAGGACCAATTCAAAAAGAAAAAGGCATTTCAAGCATGTTGGGATGATAGTGACTCCTCTTCCGATGAAGAATCAAATGAAGAAGTCGCCAACATGTGTTTTGTAGCACAAGAAGATTCGGTAAGTCAATTTGACTATGATGAGTTATTTGAAGCATTTAATGATTTATATGCTAAACTTAAGAGTCTTAGTTCTAAAAATAAAGAGTTAAAAACTGAAAATTTAACTCTTGACTGTCAAAATAATGTGTTACTTCAAGAAATAGAAGATCTCAAGAAGGAAAATTCTTGCCAAGCACTTGAGATAAAAGAAATTGGAGTTAGAACCAATCTCTTACAAAAAGAAATATCTAGTCTTAAAGAAAAGTCAAATGATCTTCTTTCTATAGTGACCAAATTCACAAATGGTCAAGAGAATCTAGAAAAACTTCTTGGTTCTCAAAGATGCTCGGTTAATAAAACCGGATTGGGATATAGTTTCTTTGATACTCAAAATAGACCAAACTATGTGGTGAAAAATCAAAGACATTATTCTCAACCTTTTGTTCATAAAACTAAACTTTCTAGAAATGCATCTAGATATGATTATTCTAGACATGTTTATTCTAAATCCTTTTATAGAAAGAATATTTATTATCAAAGGAAACCAAAATCCAAATGGATATGGGTTCCTAAGACTAACTCTCATGGACCTGAAAATAGAAAGGGGTCAAATGCTCTGTTTTCTGATTTTGTTGTAGGTACACAACATAAGGAGCAAATGGATATTGGGCAGCGGCTGTTCCAAACATATGACTGGAAGGCCGGAGTTATTTTCCACCCTCCAAAATAAGGATGGAGGAACCGTCACCTTTGGTGACAATAACAAGGGAAAAGTGATAGGTATTGGTAATATTGGTAATCCAAAATTTCCCTTGATAGAAAATGTTCTTCTAGTAGATGGTTTAATGCATAATTTAATATCTATCAGTCAATTATGTGATAAAGGTTTTCATGTTTCTTTTGAAAATGATTTATGCTTAATTTCTGATTTTCAATCTAAAAAGATCATTTTTAAAGGTAAAAGAAGAAACAATGTGTATGAACTATATCTAGATGAATTACCCTCTTTTAATGAAAAATGTCTTATTGTTTCAAATGAAATTCAATGGTTATGGCACAAGAGACTTGGACATGTTAACTTTAAAATTATTTCAAAATTATCCAAGAATGATCTTGTAAGAGGTCTACCTAGAATACCATATAAAAAGGATCACTTATGTGATGCTTGTCAAAGAGGTAAATAAATCAAGAGTTCTTTTAAAGCTAAAGATATAGTTTCAACAAAACGTCCTCTTGAACTTTTACATTTAGATCTATTTGGACCATCTAGAATTCAAAGTTTGAATGGTAGCAAGTATGCTTTTGTTATAGTAGATGATTATTCTCGGTTTACATGGGTGATTTTTCTAAAAAGCAAAAATGATGCTTTTTCAGAATTTTTTAAACTTTGTAGAAGAATTACAAATGAAAAATCTACATCCATTATTAAAATTCGTAGTGATCATGGTGGTGAATTTGAAAATGAATCTTTTCTAAAGTTTTGTAATTTACATGGTATATCTCACAACTTTGCTTTTCCTAGAGCGGCTCCACAAAATGAAGTTGTTGAAAGAAAGAATAGAACTTTGCAAGAATGTGCTAGAACCATGCTTCAAGATAAAAATTTACCAAAATACTTTTGGGCTGAAGCAATTAATACAGCATGTTATGTTCTAAACCGTGTTCTTATTCGACCAATTTTACATAAAACATGTTTTGAATTGTATTATGATCGTATACCAAATATCTCATATTTCAAAATTTTTGGTAGTAAATGTTTCTTGTTAAATACCAAAGATAATCTTGATAAGTTTGATTCAAAATCAGATGAATCAATATTTCTTGGATATTCTTTTAGAAGTAAAGCATATCGTATTTTCTATAAAAGAATATCTTGTATTGAAGAATCTTTACATGTTGCATTTGATGAGAATTGTGAGCAGGTTATACCTCTAAGCGAAGAAGAAGAAGCAATACTTCAAGAAGAACCCTTGATAGAGAATACTTTTTAAGAAAATACTCCTCTTCAACCAGTTTGGAAAGAAGTTCCTAATCATCCACATGAACAAGTTATTGGTGAAATAAAGAGTGGTGTCCAAACTAGAAGGCAGTTAGAAAAATATATTGTAAATGTTGCTTTCATATCTAAATTAGAACCAAAGAATATCAATGAGGCTTGTGTTGATGAATTTTGGCTTTTGGCCATGTCTGAAGAACTTAACCAATTTACTAGGAATGATGTTTGAGATCTAGTTGATAGACCAAAGGATCATCCGGTAATTGGAACAAGATGGGTCTTCCGAAATAAGCTGGATGAAAATGGTGAAGTCATTCGTAACAAAGCAAGGCTAGTGGCACAAGGCTATAATCAAGAAGAAGGCATAGATTTTGATGAAACCTATGCACCAGTGGCTCGATTAGAGTCAATTCGAATGATGCTTGCATTTGCTAGTTACATGAACTTCAAGTTATATCAAATTGATGTTAAGAGTGCATTCTTAAATGGACACATCAATGAAGAAGTTTATGTAGAGAAACCTCCAGGCTTTGAAAATGAGAAATATCCAGAAAAAGTCTACAAATTGAAAAGAGCTTTGTATGGACTCAAACAAGCACCAAGAGCGTGAATTTGCTAAGGCTATGCAGAAAGAGTTTGAAATGAGCTTGATGGGCGAATTAAATTACTTCATTGGACTTCAAATAAAGCAAACTGAATAAGGAATCTTCATCAATCAGGCTAAGTATACAAAAGAACTTCTCAAGAGATTTGGGATGGACTCATCGAAATCAAGAAGGAATCCTATGAGTACAACTACTTCTCTTGATAAAGATGAAAATGGTAAAAGTGTAGATATTAAGCTCTACAGAGGTATGATCGGATCTCTATTATACTTAACTGCTAGTCGACCTGATATTATGTTTAGTGTTTGTATGTGTGCAAGATTTCAAGCTAATCCAAAGGAATCTCATTTAACTGCAGTAAAACAAATTCTTTGCTATTTAAAAGATACTTCATATTTCGGTTTGTTTTACCCAAAATCATCTTCCTTTGATTTAGTTTCATATACTGATCGCAAGAGTACTAGTGGAACTTGTCATTTCTCAAGAAATTCCTTAGTCTTTTGGTTTAGTAAAAAGCAAAATTCTGTATCACTCTCAACAACTGAAGCAGAATATATAGCGGCTAGTTTAGCATGTTCACAAGTACTTTGGATGAAATAGACCTTAAAAGATTTCGGTTTGAATTACTCCACAACAACTATTTATTGTGATAACACTAGTGCTATAAATCTTTCGAAAAATCCTATTCAGCACTCAAGAACTAAGCATATTGAAGTTAGACATCATTTTTTAAGAGATCATGTGTTAAAAGGAGATATTTCGTTAAATTTTATTTCTACTAAAGAACAACATGCCGATATCTTCACTAAACCTCTTAAAAATGAAGATTTTATGAGAATTAGGAGAGAACTAGGTATTTGCTCATTTTTGGATTTATAAAAAATGTTGTTTTTTGAACAAAATCTCAAAATCGCACTATATTAGTCGACCGATAAAATTCTAGTCGACTGGTGTTTTAAAATGTATCGCACCATATTAGTCGACCGATATATTTCTAGTGGACTGATAATATTTTTAGAATAAGTTGCACTTTTTAGTCGACCGATAAAGTTTTAGTCGACTAAATTTTTTTTAAAATTTTTAAATGAAGGGACCCGACACCCCTTGGATTTGTTTTAAAAACCGTTTTTTTTAGGCATCGTTTCACTTCGTACCTTTTCATTTTTTTTTCTCTTAAAAAAAAAAAAACAAAACCCTTAAACTGAAAACCCCTCTTTCTCTTTTGCCTCTCTCTCTTCCGAAAAACCCTCGAAGTGTCGTTCGATTCCATCTTCACCGGGATTTTCTTGCCGTGACAAGGAGACGCCGGAATCTTCTGGCCGTGATCTTGAAACGCCGGAATCCTCTTGCAGTAACTGGCGCATCTTCAAAACACGCCGGAACCCTCTTGTGTGATAGTGCATTGCCGGAATCTTCTTGTGGTCGACTTCTCACTCACCGTCAGCCATTGTATCCTCCTCTGGTTCTGTTTCACATCGCTGGACAGCGTTCTACTTCTGCCGGAAATCATTTGGAAGTCGTCATTGTTTTTGGTAACTCTATTTTTTTTACCATGCCTCGTACGAAGTCTGCATCTGCAAAAGGTTTAGGTTCTCCTCCTCCTACACCTACTTCAAGACATGGTTTTTCACTAAGATTACTTCGCAATCCTCTTCTCTATGATACTTTTGGATCAATTTCTGCACTACCTATTTTACCAGGTCAAAATGTTCTATTTCACTTATTTTCTCGTTACAATATAAGAGAATTATTTCCTGGAATTTCACATCTTTTTGATGCTTGTGCAGATACCCTTCACTATCTGTTTCTTATTCACTTGTTTTACACGAATTTACAAATTGATCATGAAACTGGAGTTTTGTCCTCTCTTGTTTGTGATGTTAAAATCGAGTTTGATTCGAAATTACTTGGAGAAATTCTTGAAATTCCACCTTCAGACACTCTTTTCAACACTATTGAATTGAATGATGAAAGAGTTTTTGAACAAATTCTTCTTCCAGGAGAACCTCACTGCCCTCCTTTCAAAAACACTAATCTTCAAACTCGTGCACGCATTGCTAGACGAATCCTTGCCCACAATGTTCTACCCAAAACTGGTTCTTTTGATTATTATTCCACAAATCTATCTACGGCTCTTTATGTTTTATTTGAAAATATTTCTGTCAACTGGGCCAATGTGTATTTTACAAACTTGTGGAAACAAAAACCATTTCTTCCTTATGGTTGTCTTCTAACCCATATTTTTAGACATTTCAAAGTTCCTTTAACAAATGAAAAATACATTGAGCAAAAAGAGTTCTTTGATCAAACAATTTTTAAAAGAATGAAAATTAAATATCTGCCTCCTTTAAATGTTGATCAAACTGAACCATCTGATCCTAATGAACCATCTATTTCTGAACCTTCACCTTCTGCGACACCTTCATCTCATGCAAAAAGAAAGAAATTTTCGACAAATCAAGACCATGATGAAGTTATGCAGAGACTGGAAGCTTTGGAGCTGCATCAACACACTTTTCGTGAAGATGTGACTCAACAACTTGCTTCAATTTAGAAGGATGTAACTTCCATTAAGGATTTGCTAAACTCTCTTTTCTGATCTTTGTTGTCTAAACTTTCATACTTTATGGGTTGTAATATTTTAAACTTGTATCTCTATTTTGCTTATGCTATTTCTGCCCTTACTCTTTTTTTATTCTGACAAAGGGGGAGAAAAAGATTATAGCAATTACATTACAGGAGATCTTGCATGAGAAATGTAAAATTAAGAGAAAAAGAAAGCTTTGAATGAATGTATTTCTAAATGCATGAAGAAATGATGAATGGAAATGCAAACCAATCAATATGTGATATATGTGCTTTAAATGTGCTAACTTTTAATGTTTTGCAACATATTGATAGGGGGAGTAAAATCTCCATCTATGCATCTAAATGCTTCATCTTTGATTAAGTTTGTCATCATCAAAAAGGGGGAGATTGTTACGACAATGAAGCCATACATGATACTTCAAGTACAAGGTTTTGATGATGAGCAAGTGGAATCAACTGCATTTCAGCTAAGGCTATGAAGAAATTGAAGAATTGAGTGAAGAATCTTTGAAGACTAGTGTGCAAATGTTTAATTCATTAAAAGTCTTAGATTCTTGTAAGAGCCTTACTTAGAGTGCATATTTAGGTTGCATTTCACCTTAAAAGTCTTTAGAAAAACTTTTTTAAAAAGAACCCTCATGAAAATCTTTTTTGAAAACTCTTTTCTTAAATTTTCATGTTTATTAGTCGACCAATAGTCTTACCAGTCGACTAATCCTTTCACGCCATATTTTATAAAAAGTCATTTTTGTCAAATTAGTCGACCGAAGTTTTTATCAGTCGACTCGACAGAATGTCTGTTTTCTGGAAAATTAGCAGCAGTCGACTAATGGTTTTATCAGTCGACTGAACAGAACATGTGTTTTCTAAAAATTTAGCAGCAGTCGACTAATGCTTTTTATCAGTCGACCGAACAGAATGTTTGTTTTTCAGAAGATTTTAGCAGAAGTCGACTAAAAGATTTTTCAGTCTACTGATGATATTATCAGTCGACTAACTTTTCTCAAGTCGACTAAGTTTCAAAAGTTCAGATTTTCAAACGGCTCGATTAACAGATCAGTCGACCGACGATAACGGTCAGTCTACTAATAACTAACTATTAGTCGACTAACTGATGTTTCAGTCGACTAATTTTGCCGTTTTCCTGAAACTTCAAAAAGGCGTGTCTTTTCATTTTTCAAACGTTTTGATCGTTCGAAATGGACAGTTTTGACACCCTTTCATACCCTCAACATACGGAAAACTTTCAGCTATAAATATGAGTGCATTCTACACTCAAAAAAATATCAAATTCAATAGAATTATATTGAATTACTTCTTGCTTTTCACTCCTATTCATTCAAGTATTTGTTTTCTCACTCACGTGATATTTTCACTTCAGTTTTTCACTCAAATCACTTTGAGAGATAGTGAATTCGTGAGTAGAGTGTTTCAACAACCTCAAAAGCCAATTGCATCTCATTTGCATTCAAAAGGAAGGCTCATAGGTTGTATTGTAAGTTGTTATTTCTTTTCTGTAAAAAGAAGGACTCCTTGGTTTAAAGGAGTTGTTTGCTTTCAGTAGGGTTGTTACTGAAAGTGGGACCAGTTATGGTCTGTGTGATCTTGTAGTTTACAAGGTTGATAGTGGATAATCTCAAGTGGGTTTTGCTTGGGGACTGGATGTAGGTCGGGTTAGACCGAACCAGGATAAAATCTTGTGTTCTTTGTGTGTTTGCTTTGAGATTTGCAAAATCATTCTATATTCCGCAGAAAATTTTAAAAGCACTATTCACCCCCCCTCTAGTGCTTGTTGCCTTGATCCTAGTGCACTTTCATAAAATTCAATCATTCTCAAAACCTTCAGATAAAACCTTTTGAAATCCAGTTTTCATAACTGGTCGGGATTTGAAATCCAGTGTTTTTCACTGGTCGGGATTTGAAATCCAGTATTTTTTTCATTGGTTAGGATTTGAAATCCAGTATTTTTCACTGCTCGGGATTTGAAATCCAGTTTTCATAACTGGTCGGGATTTGAAATCCAGTATTTTTCACTCGTCGAGATTTGAAATCCAGTGTTTTTCACTGGTCGGGATTTGAAATCCAGTATTTTTCACTGGTCGTGATTTGAAATCCAGTATTTTTCACTAGTCGGGATTTGAAATCCAGTATTTTTCACTGGTCGTGATTTGAAATCCAGTATTTTTCACTAGTCGGGATTTAAAATCCAGTTTCTTATAACTGGTCGGGATTTGAAATCCAGTATTTTTCACTGGTCAGGATTTGAAATCCAATTTCTCATAACTGGTCGGGATTTGAAATCTAGTATTTTTCACTGGTCAGGATTTGAAATCCAGTTTTTCATAACTGGTCGGGATTTGAAATCCAGTGTTTCCGCTGGTCGGGATTTTCAAAATCCAGTTTCTCATAACTGGTCGGGATTTTCCAAAATCTAATATCTCTCATCAATCAAAGTTTTCCATAGTCTGATTTCTATAACATTCTTCTAAATCGCAACTAAAGGTTTCATCAAAATCTATATTGAGTGATTATTTCACAAAAAGAATTCTGGAACATTATGCCAATTTGCTAAAAACATTTGTTGATTCCAATATTCTTACTACATAAAAGAATTACCTTAGATTGCCTCTAGTATTCTTTCCAAAAAGGTGAAACTTTTTGCAAAAAAAAGGTAAAATTTAAATCTTTTCATGTTGATCAACCAAATGGATGTAAGAAATGTCCTCGATATGATCAGTGAAAGAAATCTTTAATGATGTTGAAAAGCCAGAAGCGAATTGATATTGATCATGGCTATGGCGCATGTTTAAAGACGACTATCTGGCAATCAGGCAGTGGAAATATCTTGAGCTATAAAAAGAATCCACTCAAGTCTTGTCTTCTCAACCATTTAAGCAGCAATCAAATACCTGCAAAAGGGATCTCTCAACTATCGTCAAGATGAAGATGAATAGACGAGTTAGACCCCCGGTGCCAAAGAAGATTTGGATCATCTCTGAGATGAAGGAGTTTGTGAAGGATCCTTCTAGACCGTCAAGATGAAGGTAAGTGTTATGAACCTACCGACAAACCCTAAAAGATATTTGATTTCTGCTATCATCTAAAGACCCTTTTTAAGCCAATCCCATCAATATAATACCTGAGACAAGAAGAAGGATCAGAACATCTCCAAGATGAAGAAGTTTGTGACGTACCCTTCCCTAAAAAAGAGAGAAAAGTTAGGACACATCCAAATGAAGGATGATGTTAAAAACCCGAGAAAAATGCAATGACTCAAAAAGAGTACAAAAGGATCATCATGCAAAAACACCCAGATATCAAACTGCCAAAGTTGCTAGAAGTCATTTTTTCTCATGCAAAATTCTTTTTATCAATATCTCTTCATTACTTGCTTTTATGAAATTAAGAATATTTCTTCTCTTCTCATATCAAGGAAATGGATAGCTTCCTTGAAGAAAATCATCAGCGCTAAAATTTTGAATTTGACTCTTAAAACCAAGGAGTTAACCTCGATGGAGGAAATACTCTAGGTAAAAGAGGGAATATATTTTTGCATATACGTGCACATTTTTCAAGCGTTTGAGTCAACTATAATTTTATCTTATTGGCAAAATCTTCTAGCTATTCCAAAAATGAAATAAATATTCAATATTCATTTTGATGCGACCTAGAGTTGTTTATATCTTCCAGAAGAGTTGCCTCTGAAAGAAGTATCTCTTCCTGTCCCATCACGGTTTTCTCATCCAAGAATCCGTATGGTCGTTCCCACTCAGGTTAAGGGTCAAACCTGAATTTTCTGCGAGAGGTCATTCCTCCTTTCACAAAACCCCTTTCAGATTTGTTCATCTAAACTCCGAAGGTCCCATTATGGTTTCTCCATTTGAGAAATCCGTATGGTAGATTTTCCATTCAGGTTTGGGTTAAACCTGAGTCTCATTCCAATGAAATTCCTCGTTTTGACGAGATGTTTTCTTCTAGTCCCATCATGGTTCTTTCCATCAAGGAATTCATACTTCATATATTCATTCAGGATAGGATTCCATTTGAGCTTCATTTCATGAGGCATTTTTCCAAAAAATGTCCCATCAAGGTCCTCATATATCCCTTTCCTCATTCAATTCACTTTGATATATCTTCGTCCCATCCAGGTTAAGGGCTAAACCTGAATCATTCCAAAAAGTGTATCTTGTCTCACCCATGAGATCTGATCGAAATCTTTATTTCCACCATTTCGGGATTTTTATCCAAAGTTTCATTACGATTTCCTCATTTTCTGCTCAATCATATCATTTTCGAGGATTTCGTCTCCCAAAAACCATTCAGGATAAGGTTTTAAGCCCGAAGAGCCATATTTTTCAAAATAATTCTTCCACACCCAGTTCAGATCTGCTGACCAGAGCATTTTCAAAATTTGGAGTGTTATCTTTGCCACTAAGCTCGGCTTTTTAGCCGGCTTAGTAGCAAAGAGGGGCATCTGTGAACACCCCAAAATTTTCAAAATTTGGTAAAAATGACCTTTTTGCCCCTAATTCCATCTTCTGAGAAAACCAAAGCTAAATTTCAGTCATTCTTCAGATTTTCTGGATTGAACTCCATATTGATATATTCAAATTCAATTCTGGATCCGAACCCAGTGTTTTAAATCCAAATCCGAGCCTCGTTGTCCGATTTCTAAATTAAGATTACAAAAATACCAAAAATGGGTTTTAAATGGCTCGGGCAGTTCATCCAGCGCTCTGTTGGATCCACAACTCTGTAGTTCTCAATTCGAGGCTTTAAACCTTGAATATTTCCTCAAAATCCGGATATAAACCCATTTTCTAAAGAAATTTTCCCAAAAATCGCCTTGAGTTCTCAAAAAAACTCCCTTTTGTAAATACTTTGCAAAAAAAAAAAATAATGTCTAATCTTTGTTTTCTCGTAAAGTCTTAGATTTTTTTCCAAAAATACAAAAAAAATGAAAAATAACACAAAAAACCAAAAAAAAATGGAAAAACTATGAGAAAAACAAATGGTTTTGAAGCTTTTTAAGTTAATTTTTCTAAAAACCTCATTTCTTAACCATTTTACAATTTTTTTTTAAGGGAATCCTCTTTTTGGAAAAGAGGAAAAGTTCCAACGAACTCCTCCTGTGCATTTCCCTCTCCTCTCTCCATCGCTGATCTCAAACAGCCTCTTCATTCCCCTCCATTGATCCTCAACGAATTTTCCTCTCGAACTCTCCACTTCCCTTTAAGAAGGAGCTTCTACCGCTTCTCGAGGGCATCCATCACATTCATCCAGTTTCGCCATCGCTATTTCTTCTGATCAAGTTTTTCTGCTCACCCACTATCGACATTCATTTTCCATCCACGCTCATGCAGTAACCCACACTTCTGGTCCTCTTCTCCGATTCCCCTCATCCAAGGATCTTGCAAGCAAAAAGGAAGCTAGTGAACTTCCCCTCTGGTTCCATTAAAGGGACATCATTTCCTTCTTTCAAGCTATCTGCAACGCTTCTGTAAGTACTCCTCCTCATCCGATTTGTTCTGATTTTATCCGATTACGATTTTGTCTTTCCTTTCCTTTCTTTCACAAGTTTATAAAAGCATGATTGCAGCATTGACCTGCCTGTAGCAGCCTCAATGTTGTGTAATGAAATAGTGATACTGCCCCTATGTCAACGAGGATTGCATTTGGGAGGGGGGGCTACATTGCATAGGTCATTCCTTATTTTAATGCATTGAGTATATTTTTTTTAGCATCTTCGTTCAAATTCTCTATTACATTATATAAATTCCTTTTGATCATCATGCCTCTCAATTGCATCATTGTTTTGGCCTCAATCATATCTAAAAGAGGAGATGACCTCCCCAAGTGATGTCCGATCTGATCTAGTATCAGATCAGATTTTCTTGGTTGTGGTCTCTTGTTTATGTTTTACCAAGTGTCTGTTATTCAGTTCATCTTAAACACTGCTGCGTGCTTTGATCCCCTTTTCAAACTCTAGCATCCTGCATCAATGTTGTACATAGTTATTACCCATACAACTTGCTCAATTCATAACGTCCGGTATCTATATTTTGTATATTTTTTTTTTATTTTGGTCTATTTTGTTGAATTCCTACGATTTATGCAAATGAAAATATCAGTTCATGATCGATGCACCCTCTGTATCTTTCCTTCTATGTGTTCATACGTTGTCTTCTATTACACATTTCACTCACATACACTATTTCTTACTTTGGTTTATCATCTCCTTATGATTTATTACAAAAATTATTTATTATTGTCCTTCCCTGTATATTCCACCTCCATCATCTAAATATATATATGTATATATATATATATATATATATAAATCAATGAATAAATAAAAATAAATTGTTATTTATCCTGGTAATCTCTATCCTATTGAAATGGCATTTCGACAAATTGCCATTTGAAGTGCCTCGTCGTTTTAGGGATCTGCTCTTCCTGAGATTACGTGTGGTCCTTTGCAATTTGAAGATGCTATTTCTGCAACTAGTGACTACACGATGTCGTTCATCTTAATGATCTCATATTGTTGCAGTTCGTAATTCGACCATGTTATTGCTGAATCGGATCACTCCCATCTTTCATCCCATGATCGTCATTCATTGGTGTCCATATTCAAAGCATCAGGTTTCACAATTTTTTTTTTTTTAAAAAAAAGTCGCTACAATACACTCTGCTAAAACTACAACTAGGGTGGGGTGTCTTAGTATAACATCAGTGATATCCGATTCTGTAGTGTATAGAATCTTTTTTTTATATGCACTCAATTTTCTTTGTTTGAAATCATGTGTCCATTCCCCAACTCACGCATGTTCTGTTCTCCAATCATTGCATTTCCAATTTGATGTGTATCATTTTTTTTTTAGGAATGTATCATAATGCTAGTGATTGTTTCCTAAGTAAGTTTAACTTAGTATATCCTTACATTCATAAAGTCGTGTTAATGTGATACCATGGGAATTGAAATATTGATGGACCGGGGTATCTCGTATTCAATCATGCCTTTTTTTTTACTTATCGCCTGCGAAACAAGTTAAGCATACTCCTGTTTCACGCTCAGTTTTATTCAAGGATTTTTTATTTCTTCTCTGTAAACACTGTGTTGCTTCATATTTTGTCCTAACATCCCACTACACAAGCACATGAATATGTTAAATCTATATGTGGCAGCCCTGTTATACCTCTGCATCGGCCTTCACCATGTATTCCATCTGTTTATTCTCATTCAAAGTACCTCAGCTCATAACTGTCTAGGCATATTTATCGCTTCAATAGTTGATTTTGCATGTTAGAGATATATCAACTGTAAGCACCATACCACATGGGATTTCAAAAGGGCTAATCGCCTTACCTGCGAAGGAAAGAGCGGCACCATCAGAAAGAGGAATCCCGTGATGACCATGATCTATTCAAGGACCAATCTGCTGAAGAGTTCAAAGTCATCAAATATCCTGTACAGTACCAGGGTTACCACTAAACCATTGAGTCACATTCTGCATCTTGTTGTTTTCTCATTCATCTTAACATCACATAAATGCCCCACCTTTGTTTCACATTCACTGCAGTGTACGCCCTGTTTCATGCATTACTACCCACTGTCCCTCGATGCCAGAATTCTCTGCAGGTTGCATTATTCTATAACATTGCCCTGCAGCAGGTTAAAACCTGTTGCTTTCACTTACCACAACCAAACTCCAAAACCCCACCATGCAATAGCTGACCACGGCCTCACTGCACCTTAGTTACCCTTATAGCAGTTACCTACAGTACCCCACCCAGCCTTGCCTCTTTACAAACTGCAGCAACACTCTACTTGCTGCAACCATTTATGGCAATGTTTGGTATTGTTGTCCCTACTGTATTCTGTCATCATATGCTCCCTTAGGATCATATCATTTCCAAATCCACCTATATTGCTTTTTTTCCACTACCTTCACACTTTGCCATCTATACTTACAACATCACTACCACTACCTCCATGTTTCTGCACCTCTTTCATAAGTATCTCACAGCACAATACTTACCATTTGTTCATCATATAACATTGCCTATCTGCAACATTTATTCCTCACACTGCTGAACCATCAACCGTGTTTTTCCACACAACATCCACCTGCTAAAGGTGTATCTTCTGTAAATATTCCATCATGAGGTAGGCATCCCTTTTATAATATGCCATCCCCAATAACATTCATGTTGTCATTTCAGCATCCCCATATCATCCACTATATTGATCCTTCACATTCACTATCCCACCTATATACCTATATATATATATATATATATATATATATATATATATATATATATATATATATATATATATATATATATATATATATATATATTCATATATTTATATATATGTATATAGATATACATATACATGCATGTATATATGCACACAGATATATGTCATTCCATATTTTTAAATCTTAAATACATTGACATGTGAATGTTCTTTTACCATTAAATGTGCAATTTTTCTTCTCTTCTCACGCTAATCAAGTGCTTTGCAGGGAATATGTGGAAAATATCATTACTTGGAGTTGTGAATTCAATTTTATGTGATTGTAATAGTTAGATCTCAATGAGAATCTACATTTCCTGTTTTAGATAGAATGAATGAGCATTGTAAATGCCATAAATTGCTTATTTTTATACTTTTTGCCTTTATTTTTTTTTAAATTTCACAATGGTGAAACACGAATGGCACGTGCACCATTTCGTAAGAGGTAATTAAATCCTAAGTTGATGATTTACATCAATGGCCATAGTCAGGATGTAAACAAAACTTAGTATTTTTATCTTTTATAAAATAACACTGGATCCACACTGGATCCTTTTTCAAAATTCATCATAATTTCTTTCATTTTTCTCTTTTATCAGAGTTTTGTTTTAAATTAATTCAATACGTATATCAATGGCCATAGTCAGGGTATACTGAGAGTTAATTTCTTTCTAAACTCTATAAAAGCACCAAAATATGTTTGATTCTTCATTTGAATTTAGATATGATCATTATATAATACATTCAATGACCATAGTCAGGAGTGTATTATATCATTAATCTTATTTACATTCATTTAAAGAATGAAATATGATTTTCATATTCCAATTTCAAAGTTATTTAAATTCATTCATCAATTAGGATAGAATTGCATCATGTTTTCAAAATTCCCCTTTTAAAAACCCAAGTGATTGTGAATATCTTTTCTTCAATTTCTATTTCAAATTCATCAATTCTATCTCATCTTCAAAGTCCAAAATTTGACTTTGAAATCAAATTCAAAGTTCCATTTAACTTAGAAATTCTTGATTTATTTTCTAAATTCCAAAATCAAGTTTCATATTCAAAGTCCAATTTGACTTTGAAATTCATTCAAAGTTCAAATTTTTAAATCAAATTTGAAATTCCAAATCCAAAGTTAGATCCAAATTACATCTCGGATTCCAGATTTCGGATCTAATTCTCATTTAGGATTCTAGATCCAGAATCCAACTCCACCTTGGATCTTAGACTCCAGATCCAAAATCCATTTTAGAATCCAGAGTTCAACTTCACCTTGGATCTCAGACTTCATATCCAAATTCTATTTAGGATCCAGAATCCGATTCCATCTTGGATCTTAGACTCCAGATCCAAAATCCATTTCAGGATCCAGAGTTCAACTTCACTTTGGATCTCAGACTTCAGATCTAAAATCCATTTTTAGGATCCAGAATCCAACTCCACTTTGGATCTCAGACCTCAGATCCAATTCCATTTTAGGATCTAGAATCCAACTTCACTTTGGGTCTCAGACTTCAGATCCGAACTCCATTCCAAAAACTCAGATCCACTTCCTATTTAGGATTCTAAACCCAGAATTCAATTTTGAATCTCAACTCTATTTAGAATCCAGACTTTGGATTCTAATTCCGTCTTGAATTCTAGATTTCAAATCAACATCTATTTTCAAATCCAATTTCATTTTATTCCAAAATCCAAGTTTATCTTGATTATCAAAATTCCAAAAACCAATTCTATTTCTTAATTCTATTTTGATTCCTCAAATCTTATTCTGATTTCAAGCTTTACAAATGAAATTCAAATTACATTCATCTCTATCCTGATTCAAAATTCTAAACTCAAAGTCCATTCATGACTTTGAGATTTCCTTTCTTCTCCCTTTTATCTCATCTTCAAAATCATTCCTTTTGAAGGCCAGATTTATTTTTCCCAAGCTCTGATTATTCCAAAACTTAGAACTTTAAATCTTAAAAGTTCTAAGTTAGAAACCACTTATTCACTCTATTCATCAGAAACACTTGGAAATTTTCAAAATCATTTTCGAAAGAGCATACATCCTTCATTGCACAAGCATGATTTTTTATGCATTTTAGACTTAGGATAAATTCTTAGATTATATTTTAGCAAAGCAAAAAGGCATGAATTTGACCCTTGGTTCGATTACCTCTGGTAAAGGCGCCAGGAACGGTCGAACCTCGTACCGACGAGCGAATCCCGTCTCCCAGTTTTCTCACAAATATTTCAAAACAGAGGCGAGTTATTTTCTAAATATTTTCAAAATTAAGGTCAAGTGAGACCCCGCAAAAGAATTCCTCTTTCTCTTCTTTCTTTTCTTTTCTCTTCTCTCTTCTTTTCTATCTTTTATCTTCTCCCTTCAAAAAAGAGGAAATAAAGGATAGAAAGAAAAAGAGAAGGAAGAGAGAGAAACCACAAGAGAGGAAATTTTTTTGCGATGATCACAAACGTCCAGCAAAAGAACGAAAATGCTTAAATGAAAAGAGGGCTTTCAGCCACTATGCATCCGAGACACATTTGGCAAAAACAAATGAAGAACAAAGTGCGTTGAAACAAAGGAAACATGTGCCGATTTGAAACTGTTTCCAACCCTTTTACCAAAAAGGAGAAATGGGAGAATCACGAACCATAAAAAAGGGACGACCTATCACCATTTGCTCAATGCAATGCATGCAACACATACTCAATAGCCTCAACATGATGCATGAATACACATTCGGTAAAACCCCCAAATCTTCATTACAACAAGTGGTGGTGACTCACGAAAATGCATGAGCATGTAAATAGTTCAATCGAATCCAACAACACCCATGATGCCACAAGAAGCAAAAGCGTGAAGACATGCTCAAAACAATAATCACATTCTCAATGCATGCAGCTATGTTACTAAATACTTAAATGAGAAAAGGAAGAGACTAAGGAGCTCAACTGAAAACTGCAACTACGGCTTTGTGTAGGAACGTCTCACTTTCGAGGCTTTGGAAAGGGAGGAGAGGAAAAAAGGGTACCACGGCTGGAGCTGCTCCACCCACACTCCGAACGTCACTCTCAAACTCGGTTTTAGAGGAGAAGAAGAAGGGGAAAAGAGCAAGGGAGGAGAGAGAGGCTCCTCCAAGAAAATCGCCCAAAAGGAGCTTTCTTCTCTCTCTTCAAACCTTAAGTAGGTAGGGCTAAAAACATTGGATGGCTAGGATTAGTGCAGCCTAGATGGAGTGTTGGAGTGTCTCACGCCCCTCCTCTAGGAATCCATGCCCAATGCATGTCCATCTTTTAAAATCTCAAACTTTTCTTTGAAAAACGCCATTGTAAATGGTTTCAAAAAGACTTTAAAACTTGTAAGATTTACTTGGGCTGCCACTCAACCCAACCAATCAGATTTTGTTATTTGAATCACTTGAAATATTTACAAAAACACCATGGGGCACCAACCCCATGGTCCCCTTTATTGAAAAACGCCTTTCATGATGAGCTTCAAGGCTCATCATGAGTTTTGAAAAGAGGAAATGGCCAATCGTGGCCTATGTTTTAAAACTCATGCAAATCTTTTCAAAAGTGCCACCCAGCTGGTCAAACCTTGACCAGCTGGTCAACCATGTCAATAATGGTCCTCTAGAGGGATCGCCCATAGGGTTTGGGTCCTTTAGTTGACCCGGATCCAAGATCCAAAATCGCCAATTCAATATGTTTAAAAACAACACTTAATTAATGCATTAAAACATTAAATTTATTCCAATAAATCATTTAGTGCTCTACTAAATCTTAATTACTACTAAATGCTTGAAGCTTCTCAAGAAAATTCTTATCTGATTGCGAGAGCGTATCACGATTCGGGTCCAAACTTGGGTCAAAACTCGTAATTCACATGCATTGACAAGGTTTTTACGTCGTATAGGACCCGAATTCGGGGACAAACCATAAGAATATATTATAAATTAACCCTTAAATTTTCATAAGCTAATTAGTCCAGAATTAGACACTTCTTACTTACACAATATATTTATGCGATCCTCGGGTCGCGCGTACAAAGCCAAAATACAAAGCACAATCAATTCTCGTCACATCACTTGCTATATCTCATAAATACACAAAAGCATACATAACAACATCAAATAAGCAGTAAATTTCCCAAAAAAAATCGCGGGTCTTACATTCTACCCTCCTTAAAAAGGGATTTCGTCCGCGAAATCATGAAACAACAAGCAACAACAAAAGGGTCAGATCTCGTCTGACAGCGCCTAATCGGCAACAACTAAGTCTGTCGAAAAATTCTCTAGACAGAACTTGGAGATATGCTCAGGTTGTCCACACCTGAAACACTTGCCATCGAAACGAGGACAAGCTCCAAAAGCATGATCTTCATCACATTGCCGACACTTCCGTTGAACTTCCGGTCACTGAGGTTGCCTTCGTTGGCAATTCGATCGCTGAGGTCGTTTCTGCTGGACATTCTGCTGCACTTTCTGACGCTTCTGCCCTCTAGTAGGTGGCGAGGACTCCACCCCACTAGGTTTCTTCTTAGCTACAATCGCAAAAACTTGAGCCTGATGCTCGGGTTGGTCTTCATCCAACAGAGTAGCTACCTCGATAGCTTCTTCGAGCGACTTAGGTCCGCTAGTGAACACCTTGGTTCGCAAAGTACACCTCAAACCACAAGCAAACTTTATTGCTCGGTCATTCTCTGCAACGTAAACATTCGGACAATATCGTTCCAAACAACGAAATCTCGTAACATAGTCAGACAAAGTCATCGTTCCTTGCTGCAAGTCTAGAAATTCTTGCATCTTCTTACTGCGCTCGTGCTTCAAAAAGTAAGTAGAGTTAAAAAGTTCAATGAATTCTTCCCATGTAACAGTTGCATCCTTGAATCTGACCGAAGAGACAGTGTCCCACCACTTCTCAACATGGTTTTTCAAACGATAAGTGCCAAAATCCACTTTCTTCTCCTTTAGGACATCCAAAACACGGAAAATACGTTCTATCTCGTGTAACCACGACTCAGCGGCTTCAGGGTCTGTCTTACCCATAAAAGCAGGAGGATTTAACTCCATGAATCGCTTATACGTAACCGCACTACTGTTCTGCACACTCTGGGCTACGTGATGAAGATTCTCACCCATCTGATGCATTGCAGCCGCTTGCTGATGCACAACCTCTGCAAGGTTGTTCACAGTGCCCATAACATCGTTGCATCTAGTCTTCCAAGTCATCTATCATAACAGAAAGGCAAAGTAAGTCAAAAGGTAGGTTTGAAAAACCTAGCTCGCGAAACAACAATCGCAACAATCAAACAACAATCATGAGCATAAAACACACATAATTCAGTTCAATCGTGCAACACAACACGACAAAAGCACATTCTACGAACAAACTCAAGCGACACCAAACAAGGTCACTATCGCTAGAAAATCACTATTCTAGACGATGAACATTAGAAAGACACCATTCTAACGAAACAAGGAAAGTCATTATCTCATGACACGACAAAACACGAGAGCCATCTTAACTCATCTAGCATCGTCACAAGATATCATCTATCATAACATCGTCAATCTCATCATTGCTAATCACATCATCGTTAGGGAATCACCACCCTAGCGGCATCACTAGGAAATCACCATCCTAATGGCATCGTCAGCGAATCACCACGCTAACGGCATCGCTGAAGCATCGCCGCTCCAACGGTATCACTGGAGAATCACCACTCCAATGAACTTCATTAAAGAATCACCACTCTAATGGCATCGTTAACAAATCATTACGCTAACGGCATCGCTGAAGCGTCGCCACTCCAACGATATCACTGGAGAATCACCACTCCAATGACCTTCATTAGAGAATCATCACTCTAATGGCATCGTTAGTGAATCACTACGCTAACGGCATCGCTGAAGCGTCGTCACTCCAACGGTATCACTGAAGAATCACCACTCCAATGACCTTCATTAGAGAATCACCACTCTAATGACATTGTTAGCGAATCACCACGCTAACGGCATCGCTGAAGCGTCGCCACTCCAACGGTATCACTGGAGAATCACCACTCCAATGACCTTTATTAGAGAATCACCACTCTAATGGCATCGTCAGCAAATCACCACGATAACGGTATCGCTGGAGAGCTACTCCACCCAGCGGCACAATTGGCACTACCAGGAATCACCTCCTGAGCCAACGCACCACAATCCTCCAGACAATGGTGGGGAAAACAAAAATTCCCGCAACGCTCTCTCACGAGCAACAACACCCGAATGATTGGTGTTAACAATCCCCAGAACATGACCCTCTCAAGAGTCAAGTGCCATCACCGGCAACACAGACGCGATCTGCTAAGCGCGTAACAACCGATACGTTCTTATCGTCAAGAATGACTGGAGAAATTAGCAGTATCCACCCACGGGATATGCAGAGGCTCACTGGCACAGACAAGGCTTCAGCCTTCTATCTAAAAAGGATCGCATCAAATGAGATACTCTTCGTTAAAGATAGGGTCACGAACAATTCCAACGAGGTTGGAAAAGAGGGAAAACATCCACTCCAAGCCTCACACGATGGTTCTCATCGAAGCCATCTTGTACTACAACACGATAAGGCTAAAAGCTTGATAATCGCTACTATATATCGATCGTCTTCACTAACACAATATGGAACGAGAAGGGTGAACTACGCAAGTAGTCCCCTAAGTCTCAGTCGAAAATTTCCAACTCTCACAGGAGTCGACTCGAAACAGCTTAGGAAACTAGATCCACAAGCGCGAACGAACCCTTAGGTTCCGACAATCGATGTCTTAAGCCCGATATACGAGGCTTAAGTGCGAAATAGGGTCTCACATCGGAAGACACCCGAAAAGCACACAAGATCATCAAGTCAAGCAGAACAAGTCACGAAACAACAGAAAATGAATTAGGAATACTTACAGTGCGATGGCTGATGCATGCAGAGACTTGAACCACACTTCTTAACTCTATAAAAAACATGGCTCTGATACCAAAACTATAGCACCCCCAGACCCAGATTTCCCGACTTGAAAATCCTTTGAATTTTTGAGGAAACCTTTTTTTTTTAAAAAACAAATTGCGCAAGTGAGAGAAGAAACCAAAGGGGCAGAGAAAACAAGCGGAAAACCCTGGGCGGCCACTACGGGAGTGAAACAACATTTGAATGAAACAACTTTTATTAATCATGTTACAAATTTACAAATCATTCTCTTATACAAAACCAAACTGCCAGGATCCAACAGGCGAGGTTCAAAAGTGTGGGTTCAAAGTCCGTTGCATCACACCGAGCTCCATCGCACACCTAAGTAAACTTGCATCCCCATAAAATGGGGTCAGTAATCTTTCGAGCTGGTGAGACAAACCAAACACGATATACCAAAGTGTGGAATTCGAAAGCAAGCTATTCAAAACATACATAGCATGCTAATCTTACATTACTTGAGCAAATACAACATGAACACGTATAAACTATACAGAGATCTACGAAAGACTGCAACTAGCATGATTCAGTGCAAACAGGCAAAGCATGAGCGATTAACTACGACTATTCATTTCATAGCTCATGTCAAATAGTAAGGTATGCATCAAGGAACATAGATTTCTAACGCGATACATAACGTTGTAACAAGGCATGCATCACATAACATAAAGTGCTAACAATAGACTGTGCTATGCAAGTAGATGTGTCATCCTGAACTGCGCACAAGTACAAGTGGATAAGTATGTGCATCGTGTCATAAGTGAGAGAACTAGTCTGTGACAACTCAAACATTACACACTATGATGAGACAGTTAGAAACATTTGCCACGGTAAGGAGTGACTCACAAGCAGTGCCAAGGTTCATAAACCACGTATTACGAACATGAGCGAGCTCATCTCGCTAAGTGGGACCATCGCCCACAACCAACTCGCTAAGGAGTTCCAAGGTCGCATAAGTCTCTCATGACTGCAATATCCATAGTGCAGCTCAAGACATAACAAGCACGATTATGACCACATTCCTTAGGTGACATTCAAAATTCACTAACATGAGTTAGCGATTACATTCACTTGATGGTATGAGCCTTAGGTTTCGTAGTTACAAAAACCTTTTATTTACTTGAAGGCATTCATTAAGTATTATTACAAGTACTTCGTGTTTTATGCAAAAATTGAACACATGCATGAGGCTACGTATTTACTTTACCCATCTCGAGGGGTTACCATTTGACACACGCCATAGGTACTTAGTCATGCAACAACCTCCCTTTCTATTTTTAAGACATTTAAAAATGTGACATTGCAAAACATTTGCATTCTTTTGCAAAAGCAAACTCACGTGCAAAGGGCTAAGTCCATACGGTCATATATATATATCTACTTTGGCAATCGTGCACTTGTCTAAGTCACAACGAGTCAAAATTGAAGAGACCATTGGGGTATTGGACCCCGTGCTGCATAAGCACACATGCAACCGCATGGGCTGTAATCCGAGTGCATGCTAAAACCAGTAAAAGTGGCGAAGAGAAGACCACCTGCGGCTGGTGTTGATCAAAGACTACCCTGCCATCTTAGCAGTCGCATTGGTGCCATGGGGCACCAAACACACCTATAGCAGGCCTGGCTGGCAGCCAAGCTGTACCAAAGGAGGAGACAACTAGTTACGCTGTCCCTCGGCCCCATGGGGCACCACAACCGACTCACAGTGGCCCTGCTGAACCAACAAGAGGCAGCAGCCCACCACGATGACAACAACATGCACACGGCTGAGAATGGACCTCCTGGACCAAGTGGGTCTGGTCCAGAAAATGACCCCGACATGGGTCTCTATCAAAAGTAAGGCAGCCCAGGTCTGGACTGAGCGTCCAGACTAGATGGCTTAGCTCACCAAGATCGGTCCAGGTCTAGACTGATTGGTCCAGACCAAAAGGAGGCACACTCAGGTCTGAGCATGGTCTGGACCGATTGGTCCAGACCCAGCTGGCTACAACCAGCACCCAAAAAGGGGTGGGGGTGCAGGCCTACCGCCTGCACCCAGCTGCCGCTGCAAGGCTGCAACCAAGGCCAAAACGAAACTAAAAAGGCAAAAGGGCTAAGTGCCCAATCCAGCTATGATCGGCCATGGCCTTTGACAGGTCTGGACCGGTTCGGTCCAGACCATGTCAGTCCCCAATGAAACCCCCAACCACCCACATGGGCGCTGGCAAGGGGTTTGCTCAAGGTTAGACGAAAGCAAAAAGAAGGAGGTGTCCCATGCTGACCCAGCTGTGGTCGGCCTGGGTTACATTTGCTGGAACGTCCAGCAAAAGAACGAAAATGCTTAAATGAAAAGAGGGCTTTCAACCACTATGCATCTGAGACACATTTGGCAAAAACAAATGAAGAACAAAGTGTGTTGAAACAAGGGAAACACGTTGATTTGAAACTGTTTCCAACCCTATTACCAAAAAGGAGAAATGGGAGAATCACGAACCATAAAAAAGGGACGACCTATCACTATTTGCTCAATGCAATGCATGCAACACATACTCAATAGCCTCAACATGATGCATGAATACACATTCGGTAAAACCCCTAAATCTTCATTACAACAAGTGGTGGTGACTCACAAAAATGCATGAGCATGTAAATAGTTCAATCGAATCCAACAACACCCATCATGCCACAAGAAGCAAAAGCGTGAAGACATGCTCAAAACGATAATCACATTCTCAATGCATGCAGCTATGATACTAAATACTTATATGAGAAAAGGAAGAGATTAAGGAGCTCAACCGAAAACTACAACTACGGCTTTGTGTAGGAACGTCTCACCTTTGAGGCTTTGGAAAGGGAGGAGAGGAAAAAATGGTACCACGACTGGAGCTGCTCTACCCACACTCCTAACCTCACTCTCAAACTCGGTTTTAGAGGAGAAGAAAAAGGGGAAAAGAGCAAGGGAGGAGAGAGAGGCTCCTCCAAG
Source organism: Nuphar pumila (assembly GCF_984573655.1). Taxonomy (NCBI): domain Eukaryota; kingdom Viridiplantae; phylum Streptophyta; class Magnoliopsida; order Nymphaeales; family Nymphaeaceae; genus Nuphar; species Nuphar pumila. Next base: position 97,510,383 of record NC_143252.1, on the reverse strand, counting down.
AAAATCGCCCAAAAGGAGCTTTCTTCTCTCTCTTCAAACCTTAAGTAGGTAGGGTTAAAAACATTGGACGGCAAGGATTAGTCCAGCCTAGATGAAGGGATGGAGTGTCTCATGCCCCTCCCCTAGGAATCCATGCCCAATGCATGTCCATCTTTTAAAATCTTCAACTTTTCTTTCAAAAACACCATTGTAAAGGGTTTCAAAAAGACTTTAAAACTTGTAAGATTTACTTGGGCTGCCACTTAACCCAACCAATCATATTTTGTTATTTGAATCACTTGAAATATTTACAAAAACACCATGGGGCTCCAACCCCATGGTCCCCTTTATTGAAAAACGCCTTTCATGATGAGCTTCAAGGCTCATCATGAGTTTTGAAAAGAGGAAATGGCCAATCGTGGCCAATGTTTTAAAACTCATGCAAATATTTTCAAAAGTGCCACCCAGCTGGTCAAACCTTGACCAGCTGGTCAACCGTATCTAAAATGGTCCTCGAGAGGGGTCGCCTATAGGATTTGGGTCCTTTAGTTGACCTGAATCCAAGATCCAAAATTGCCAATTCAATATGTTTCAAAACAATACTTAATTAATGCATTAAAACATTAAATAAATTCCAATAAATCATTTAGTGCTCTACTAAACCTCAATTACTACTAAATGCTTGAAGCATCTCAAGAAAATTCTCATCCGATTGCAGGAATTAAGCGTATCACGATTCGGGTCCAAACTTGGGTCAAAACTCGTAATTCACATGCACTGACGAGGTTTTTACGTCGTATAGGTTCCGAATTTGGGGACAAATCATAAGAATATATTATAAATTAACCCTTAAATTTTCAGAAGCTAATTAGTCCAGAATTAGACACTTCTTACTTACACAATGTATTTACGCGATCCTCGGGTCGCGCGTATAAAGCCAAAATACAAAGCACAATCAATTCTCATCACATCATGTGCTATATCTCATAAATATACAAAAGCATACATAACTACATCAAATAAGCAGTAAATTTCTCATAAAAATTCGCGGATCTTACAAGCTTGGGGTCTAATCCTGGCATATCTTCATAAGTCCAGGCAAATATTTCTTGATGTTGCTTAAGGAATTGGATGAGTCTTGCTTTTTCATCTGCATTTAGACCCAAACTGATTTTTAGGATTTTTGGATCATCTTCTGAACCAATGTTGATATCCACAGTTGGATCTTGAACCAAAGATGATGGTTCATCCTGCTTCTGAATGTGAGCAAATTCTAGCAATTCTTGAATGGTTGAATCAAACGCTGCTAGCTCTTCGGTCTGCTTTGTTGCTTGGTTGACCTCTGCTCTGACTTTTATCTTATGAATCCTTGACAATTTTGATTTCTTTTGGGAATATTTGGGATTGATAATGAATTTCTTCATCGATTCAGGAGTTATGTTTTTTATTGTCCTGAAAACATCAAGAAAGGTTTTTAAAAGAAAGTACAAGCAAAAAACAAGCTTTTTATACAAGAACAAAGGAAAAATGACACAGACAAAATATAAGCAAGAATGATAGATGCCCAAATATGAAGAGAAGATTAACTTTTCATTGATTGGAAATAAGATATTTACAAGATTGACAAAAGATGGGGACGGTGTCGTCCCTACAAGATTAACTGAGTAACGAGAATAGAAAAGCAAGAAAACTAAGGCATCATCCTCCGCATTTGGTCCCTCTGACAAATATTGTTTCCTTACTGGAAGCTTGGCCGATGAACCCCAACCCTGAACTATCTGAATGTTGAGCAGGAATGATCGGCTCCACCATACCATCTTCATTTTTTTCTCATGCCTCGGAATGGCTGGTACCCGTGTGTTATCAGCAGATCAAATCATTTTCTGGCTTTGGAAAACTAAGGAAATAAAGGATGATCTTTGAAGGAAGTGTAGTTGATTCGTCCTCCCAACTTGAAGAAACAGGGTCCTTGCCATTAGATTACTGCAGCAATGTTTTCTTCTTCTTGGGCATCCTTCAGCTTCAACATCACTAAGCTCTCGCTGAGGTTGATTTCATCACTTTCTCGGATGTTGGGGATGTCTGCTGTAAATGTTGGACGGGGAACCATAGGTTGTGGTAGCCTCTCTTCGAGATCTTCTCCCAGAATGGTGTTAATCATTCCTCCCTTAGACCATTTTATGCATTGGTGGAGGGTTGATGGCACAGCATTGGCATTATGGATCCATGTTCGCCCCAACATAAGATTATAGGTTGGTGGCACATTGACGACATGGAATAAAACTGTATGCACTGAATAATTGATGAAAATTTCCAAAAAGATTTTTCCTTTTGCAGTCTGCCCGTGATTGTCGAAGTCGTAGATTATAATTGGATCAGGAACATATTCTTCCTCTTTCAATCCCAAGGCTTTCGCTGTCATCTCTGGGCAAATATTGAGGCTACTGCCTCCATCGACAAGCACATGTGGGACAGTCATGCCCCTGGTTCTTACTACGATGTATAATGCATTATTATGGAAAGAATGAGGTTTTGGCAAGTCCTCATCAGAAAAGGTGATAGGCGCATTAGTCATTGCCTGGTTTATGATATGTGCCATATCTTCGGACGTAGTGCCTAGTTTCACTTTGATCTTTCTCAACAGATCGTCTAGCACCTCTTGATGCTTGGGGAAATCATGAGTCAATTCCAAGGCTGAAATGTTGGAGAGCGCCGTGATTGGCTTCTGGAGCAGATTGGCTCGCTCTTCAACTGCTTTAGAGGTTTTTGCTTCCTCTGCAAAGACTTGCTTTTTAATGAACCTTTTCGGGAAACCTTGGGCCCTTTTGTTCTCAACTGACGAGTTCATTTGACTTAGGACTGAGATGATGTTCATTTTCTGGGATGTAGGCTGGTCCCGATGCAGAACCATTACCTGATGTTGGAGATTTATGTCCTCACCGGAGCATGGACATATATGATTTTGTGGAAGAAATGAGCATTCTGAAATGGTTGTTGTGGAATGGTTTGGGAATGGAGTTGATAAGATTTCCATTTTACCTTCCTCTTCATCTTCTATGAGGATGTTTTTGTCAATACAGTCTTGGATCAAGTGCTTCAGGATGAAGCAATACTCTGTATCATGCCCCATTGCCCTGTGGAATTTACAGAATTGCTCTTTGAATCTTCCCATGATCACTGGTGGATCTGTAATTTCGGGAAGTTTAACCATTCCATGGATCAGTAGATATTATAGGACTTTTTTCAGAGGCTAATCTAAAGGAGTAAATTTACGATCCCTACTCCAATTGATGTGTTTAGGTTTTTCCTGAAGATCCCCTTTTTGTTGGGGAACGCTTGAGAAAGGCTTATCACTATTTTTAAAGGACTTTCCTTTTCGTCCTCTGCTCTGATCAGGCTTCATGCCACTGATGTTACCGTTCTTGCTGCTACTGTCATGATTGTCGCCTGGAGTGTCGGTCGAGTAAGTAAAATGTGCCTTTTTCTTCTGATCTTGGGCATTTTTGACTAGGGTGATGCCTTCATATATTCCGTTCTCCATTCCCATTTCGAGTCATTCTGTCAGCTCAATGAATGATTTGACGGGTATGGGAAAATGAGGCTTCTTAAAGGTTGTGAGAAGTTGTTGAGGATAATTTGGAGGGCATGATCCTCAGAGATGGGATTCCTCATTTTGTTATAAATACTTCTCCATTTGTGGATGAAATCTCTGGCCTTCTCATTACTTTCTTGCTTGAGGTTGTATAAATGATTGAGCGTAGGCAAAGCTTTTGTATTGAATAAAAATCGTTCAATAAACATGTTAACAACCTTGTCAAAATCTCTTAATTCAATGGAATTGACATGCTCGGCATACCATTTGACAGCTATGCCCTCCAAACTATGGGGAAAGCATAGGAAGAGAGCATGATTATCTTCGCTAAACCTGGCACATTCTACAAAAAACATTGCAAGATGGGCCTTGGGATCATCGGATCCATCAAACTTAATAAATTTCCTGGGGAGATTTTCCAAATTATTATCCCATTCCAATCCGAGGTAGAAGTTCTTCCGGGTATATGATTTCTTTCCTTTGTCTCGGATTTGCAGATCCTTGACTATCTTGGTTAGTGCTTGGATTGGATCTTCTACGAGGGCCCCGTACTTGGGTTTGTTTACTGATACAAGCTCTTTAATTGTCCTCTTGGGCTGTCGCAGATGCTTTTGGATATACATCACCTGCTCTTGTTCTTCAGATCCCTCTTCCACTGACTCCGAGTCCTCAAAAGTGTTGTCACACTGTTTTTTCTGTTTACTGATCTTGACATGCTTTTTCATGGGCTTTCACTTGATTTTGCTTTTAGATGCTGCTTTCTTTGGACCAGCGCTAGCCTGCTCAGCCATCATTTTTGACATCATTTTCTGAAACACTTTGTACATGGCAGAATCAACATCATCTTCTTCTTCTGAGTCATGTCCCCTAGACAATCTGGGAGAGTTCATTTCCTCTTTCTCACTGTCGCTGCGTTGTTGTACAGTTTGCTTGTCAGTTCTAGTCTGAACCATTTTGTGATGCCAAAGTTCTCCTGTAGAATAAGAGAATGGTTAGAGTGAGGAAGAAACTTTTTGAAAACTGAATTTTTTGAGAAAAGAATGAAGGGTTTTGGTTAGACAATTTTAAGAGATTATCCCATTACCCGGGATCGGATCATCACAAGACTTGTGATAATTGTGTTACCATTTTTATGATAATAGAGAAATGTGCCTTGTTACCTAGGTGAGGTCGTCAACCATGATAAAAGATATTGAAGAGAAATAGGAGGAATGTCAAATTTACCAGGGATGAGGTCGTCACTAGAATCATGAGCATTTTATGCTATAAAACAAAATAAAAGAATAAAATTTTGGCCCAAAAAGCTTGTCAGTAGAACAAAAAATAAATTTTATCGATGGTAAATTCAAATACAAAGAGAGGGCGGGCAGACAGTTTGCCACCACACTTGATATTCAGAAGATACATTTGATCCAAGAAATATAGACAGAGAAATGAAGGGATCCCAAGTATATTTGGTTACATGGTATGCCTGAGATCATCGCAAAATTTTTCCTCTCGTAATATTCTCTCTCTTCCTTCTCTTTTTCCTTTCTTTCCTCTATTTCCTCCTTTTTGAAGGGAGAAAAATAAAAGACAAAAAGAAAGAGAGAAGGGAAAAGAAGAGAAGAGGAGAGAAAGAAGAATTCTTTTGCGGGGTCTCACTTGACCTTAATTTTGAAAATATTTAAGAAAATAACTCGCCTCCATTTTGAAATATTTGCGGGAAAACCAGGAGACGGGATCTGCTTGTCGGTACGAGGTTCGACCGTTCCTGGCGCCTTTACCAGGGGTAATCGAACCAAGGGTCGAATTCATGCCTTTTGCTTTGCTAAAATATTATCTAAGAATTTATCCTAAGTCTAAATGCACAAAAAATCATGTTTGTGAAAATGCAAGGATGTATGCTCTTTCGAAAAATGATTTTTGGAAATTTCCCAAGTGTTCCTGAGATGAATCTGATGATAGAGTGAAGAAATGGTTTTAACTTTAGAACTAAAAATTTAAAGTTCTAAGTTTTTGTAATAATCAGAGCTTGGGAAAATAAATTTGTATCTTAAGAGGAATGGTTTTTGAAGTTGAAATAAAAGGAGAAAAAAGGAAAATTTGAAGTCATAAATGGACTTTGAATTAGGATTTTTAATCAGGATAGAGATGTAATTTGAATTTCAATTGTAAAGCTTGAAATTAAAATAAGATTTGAGAAATCAAAATAGAATTGAGGAATAAAATTGATTTTTGGATTCAAGGTAAACTTGGAATGAAATTCAAATTCAGAGATAGAATTTTGATTTGAAATTTGGAGTTCAGAATGGAATTTTGAATCAAAAGTTTGGACTCTAAATAGAGTTGAAATCCAAGATGAATTTTGGATTTAGAGTGGAGTTGGATCATAGATCTGGGATCCAAGATAGAATTTGGATTTAAAGCCTGAGATCCAAGGTAAAATTGAATTATGGATCCTAAAGGGGTTTCGGATCTGAAGTCTGAGATCCGAGAGGGAATTAGGTTTCTAGATCCTAAAATGGAGTTTTGGACTTGAGATCCAATATGGGACTAGATTCTGGATCCTAAAATGGATGTGGATCTGAAATCTGAGATCCAAAGTGAAATTGGGTTCTGGATCCTAAAAATGGATTTGGATCTGAAGTCTCAGATCCAAAAGTGGAAATTAAATTCTGGACCCTAAAACGGATTTTGAATCTGGAGTCTAAGATCCGTAGTGGAGTTGGATTCTGGATCTGGATTCCTAAATGGGAATTATATCCAAAATCTGGAATCCCAGATGTAATTTGGACCTGCCCTTTCATTTTCTCCTTGCTTCAGGTTGTAAAGATGATTTAATGTAGGTGAGGCTTCAGTGTTGAATAAGAAGTGCTCGATGAACATATTTACTACCTTATCGAACTCTCGTAGTTCGATAGGATTCACATGATTAGCATACCATCTGGCTGCTACACCCTCCAGACTGCGGGGAAAGCAAATGAACAGAGCCCTGTTGTCTTTTCTGAAACGGCTGCACTCTGTATAGAATGTGGCTAAGTGGGCTTTAGGGTTGCCAGTCCCATCAAATTTGAGAAACTTGCGGGGAAGATTCTCCAGGTTCTCGTCCCCATCTAGACCATCATAAAAATCTTCGCCGGTGTAGGTCTGCTTGCCCTTACCCTTGGCTTGAATATCCTTGATTGCTCGATTCATCTCCTTCATCTGCTTGCTCATCAGGTCCTCTACTGGAGCCCCAGACTTGGGCTTGTTGACGGATTCGGGCTCTTCTGCAGCTATCTTTGTAGACTGTCTTGGAGGATTCTGTTTGTAGACAATCTGCTCTTCCTCTTCTGACTCTTCCTCGACTGACTCTGATTCTTCTGAAGTAGTGTCCGGTTGTACCTTCTTCCTGATGATTCTGACTTGCTTCTTTACAGGCTTCTTCTTCAGCTTGCTTTTAGGAACTGCCTCTTTCAGCTTGGCCTCGGCTTGCTCTGACATCATCCTTGCCATCATCTTTTGGAACATGTCATACACAGTGGGATCGATGTCATCCTTCTTGTTCTGACTCTGTCCCCTATCTGATTTAGGAGAGCTTATCTCTTCCGCCTCACTATCGCTGAGTTGAGGAACTATTTCTTTTCCCCCTCTCGTCGTGACCATTTTCGGATATCAGTGATCTCTCTATTGAGGAAAGAGGAGGTTTTTAGACCAGAGAAACTTTTTTTGGAAAAACTTTTGACAAGAGGAATGATTTATGTTTGAAATCTAAACAATTGTGTCCCATTACTAGGGATTGAGTCGCCACAAAATTTGTGACAATTGCGCTGTTTACTCTACGAGGGAGAGTAACCAACTAAAAATATGAAGAAAATATTATTTTGAAAAGGATATCTCTTGACGGAAAGAGATTTTTATGAAAATATAAACAAGAATATAAAATCAGAAGAAAATAAAAGAATAAATGAAATTTTGAGAACAAATGGTAAAGATTTAAAATTTTAAGAACTTGCAGGCAGGATCAGAAGAATTTTTTGAAGAATTTTTTAGAAGACGGAGAAAAAGAAGAGAAAGAAAAATACACCTGGGTTTTAAAAATAAAGGAGAAATTTTGAAGATATATACCCAGGTTTTTGGAAAATATAAGGAAGATATAAAATATCATACAACCACAGATATACAAGCAAGGATGCACAAATAGCACTCCCTAAAGCTGACTCTATATGCAATTTTTGAAATGGCTGATAGGACCTTAATCCTAACTCTAAGATTTATATCATCTGATTCCAATCAAGGTACGCCGATATACTCAAGCCGAAGCTCAAAGTACGTGGCATATAAGATACCTCTTCGGTTCTAAGGTAATGGCTTCCCAACATCCTTGAGCACCTACCGATATACCTCGGACTATGGCCCTTAGGTACGTGGTAGGGGGGCGCGAACCCAAATAAGTGGTCCAGTTGTGAGGCTCTCTCTCGAACTATGGTTCAGTGAGACAGCCCAGCAACGTGAAGACCGGGACAATATAGGTAGGGATGTTTTTTTTTTTAAATATGATCAATCATGCAATAAAATTAGAAGGTTGTAATGCAAGTCCTAAAGAGATAGATTAAAATAAAGAGAAGCATACACTTGCATACATTGTTTTGCATTCAATCCCTAAAATTGAGGAGAGTTTGTATTTTAAGACCTAAGTCTAATGTGAACATGGAATAATCTCCTCAATATGGTCCTACCAAACCATACTTATATCCTATATGTAATGATGTCAGCTTAGGACAGAGTCTAGGCTCCTAAGGTTTGCATGGAAATGTAGCTGACATATGTTAGAAAAAAGACTTAGATTATATAAAAGTAAAGCAAAGGCATAGATTCAACCGGACGAAGACGAGTCCCATCACGGTCGCCAAATCTGTGATCATCGCAAAATTTTTCCTCTCTTGTGGTTTCTCTCTCTTCCTTCTCTTTTCCTTTTCTAACCTCTATTTTCCTCCTTTTTGAAGGGAGAAAAATAAAAGAAAGAAAAGAAAGAGAGAAGAGAAAGAAAGAGAAGAGGAACTCTTTTGCGGGTTTTCACTTGACCTTTATTTGAAAATATTTAGAAAATTACTCGCCTCCGTTTTGAAAATTTGAGGGAAAAATGGAGAGACGGGATTCGCTCGTCGGTACGAGGTTCGACTGTTCCTGGCGCCTTTACCAGGGGTAATCGAACCAAGGATCGAATCTATGCCTTTTGCTTTGCCTAAATATAATCTAAGAATTTAATCTAACTCTAAATGCACAAAGAATCATGCTTGTGCAATGCAAGAATGTATGCTCCTTTTGAATGATGTTTTGAAAATTTCCAAGTATTCTAAGATGAACTTGATAAGGGAGTGAAGAAATGATTGAATCTAACTTAGAACTTGAGATAGATCAGAGGAGTTCTAAGTTTTTGAAGTAAATCAGAGTTGGAAGAATAAATCTTGATTTTGGAAAGAGAATAATTTAAAGCCGAGATAAAGGGCAAGGAAAGGAAATTTTTCAAGGTTTTTGAACTTGGATTTAGGTAAAGAGATAAGATAAAAAGTAGAATTGAATTTAAGATTTGAAATTTGGAATGGATCGGAGAAATCCAAATGGTATAGAACTGAATTTAAGAAATCTAGATATGATTTGTAAAGGGATCTGGAAATGAACTGAAATTGAAAGTTGGATTTGAGAATAAAATTTGATTTGAAATCTGGAATTCAAATCCGAAGTTTGGATCTTAAGATGGATTTAGATCTGAAATCTAAGATCCAAAGTAGAATTGGATTGTGGATCCTGAAAAATGGATTTGGATCTAAAGTCTAAGATCCGAAGTAGAATTGGGTTCTGGATCCTAAGATGGATTTGGATCTGAAGTCTGAGATCCAATGTAGAGTTGGATTCTGGATCCTAAGATGGAATTGGATCTGAAATGTGAGATCCAAAGAAGAATTGGGTTCTGGATCCTAAGATGGATTTGGATCTGAAGTTTAAGACCCAAAGTAGAATTGGATTCCGGATCCTAGGATGGATTTTGGATTTGTAATTTGAGATCCAAGGTGAAGTTGGATTCTGGATCCTAACACGAAATTGGATCTGAAGTTTAAGATCCAAAGTGAAATTGGAATCTGGATCCTAAAGGGGAATTGGATCTGAAGTCTGAGATCCAAAAGGTGGAATTGGACTCTGGATCCTAAAGAGGAATTGGATCTGAAGTCTGAGATCCAATATGAGTGTTGAATCCTGGATCCTAAAAATGGATTTGGAGTTAAATTCAGAAGATGAATCAAGAACTTCCAAGTTTAATTTGAACTTAGAAAATGATTTTTTAGAAATTGAATCTTGAATATACAAATGAATTTCAAAGTTAAATTGGATTTTAAATTTAAGATAGAATTTAGAATTTGAAATACAAGATGATTCTGAAGTTTCAAAGTCAAATGTGACTTTGAAATTGAATTCTTGAATCCTTTTGAGAAATAGAATTGAATTCGAATTTATAAATAGGATTTGATCTGAGAAATGAAGGAAAGAATTACTTGTATTTATGAAAAAGAAATTTTAAAAATATGATGCAATTCTATCCTAAATGATGAATGAATTTAAATTTTTGAAATTGGATTTGAAAAGCTATTCCATTCTTTAAATGAATTAAAATAAGATTGAAGATATAATACATCCTTGACTATGGTCATTGAATGTATTATATAATAATCTATATTTAAATTCAGGTGAAGAATGAAACACATTTGGTGCTTTCATAGAATTTAAAATGAAATTAACTCTCAATATACCCTGACTATAGCCATTGGTATATATTTTGAGTTAATTTTAATTTAAATTCTGATAAAAGAAAAATATTTAAGGAAAAATATGATGAATTTTGAAAACGGATCTAGTGTGGATCCGATGTTATTTCGTAAAAAATAAAAATACTAAGTTTTGTCCACACCCTGACTATGGCCATTGATGTGGATCATCAACTTAGGATTGATTTACCTCTTACCAAATGGTGTACATGTCATTCGTGTTTCACCAATGTGAGATTTTGAGAAATAAAGGAAAAATGCATGGAAAATAGGCAATTTATGACATTTATAATGCTCATTCATTCTATCTAAGACAGGAAATGTAAATTTTCATTAAGATCTAACTATTACAAAATATGAAGATTTTTACAACTTCAAGTAATGATATCTTCCACATATTTCCTGCAAAATAACTGGGTTAATATGAAAAATAGAAGGAAAATGGCATATATCACATGGATATCTAAAAAAAATGTTCATATACTAAGATATGAATGATGAAAAGAGTGGAGGATGACATACATACCTATATACCGATATACACATATATGCGAATATATATATCTACATATGCACCTATATACACGTATGTATATATATTCATACGTATATATGTAGACATATTACAAGTGACATAAACTCAATGTAGGTGGATGAGAGATAATCTGGTAGATGTAAAGGAAGGTACAGCAGTGGATGCTGTGTGAATGATGCATTTTGAATTTACAGTCAGTAAACAACATACCTCTGTGTGATGGCTTTCAGCAGATGTCAACAGAGTATGTTGGTGGATCAAACATTCACTAAATACTAACAGGGTACAGTGGTGGCTGGAATGAAGATGGGCTGAAGGGAGGGTATACAAGTACCAACTTGGCAGGTAGTGAAGTGCCAACCGATGAAGATAACCTTATTTTGCAATCAGCATTATGAATGTGATTGCAATAAAAAAGGAGTTTAGCAGATGTGCAGGTAGGTGTAATGAAATAAAGGCATATAATGAGAAGGATGGATCTATAAACCCGGCAACAGAAAATGTAAATGCTAGCTAGAAGAGAAGAAGAGTTGTAACAGCAAAAATGCTATGTATGATAGGTGATGTGAAGGTGCTGGAGCTAATGTAGGACCTATGGAGGGGTACTATTCTACTACAATGAGTGCTAGACTGCTGTATATGGGGCATAATATAGGTGGGGTATAGGGGCTGGCGCAGCAAAGTGCTGCCGTGGCTTACACTATTGAATAGTGTAGGGTAACATGTCATGTAGGGTTTGAAGCTGAAATAAGGGTAGCAGATATGATGCAAGATAGGTGGTACCGAGATAATGAAGGAGCAGGGGGTTATTGTAGGACAACAGGAAGTAAAATTGGGAGTTGAGTCAAATATCGGCTTTGAACATGGTGCTGGATTGTAGTAGGAGGTGTTGAATATGACAATCAATGGCGAGGCAGGGCTGTAAGGTGCCTTAATATAAATAACAATTTTGTTGGGCATACTATAGTGAAATGTTGGTGTAGTTGCAGGAAGATGGGTGCAACTATGACGCAGTTGATGAACTTAGGTGGAGGTATGTGTGATTTGGCAGGTGACCGCAGGTGAGCATGTGAACTGGTGGAATTCACCATGTGAGATGTCACTGTGGTGACTGCAGAGAATAGTAAGGAATGAAATGGGCTGGTACTGGAAGATGAAGGTAGTGAGGGTGAGGCACTATGGGATAGTAGAGAAGGGTTGACAGGTGCTGACGGGTGATGATTACAAATTGCAGGAGGTGTTGATGGGTAATGTTGTAAAGAGATGGAATCCTAAATACTTAGCACGTCTGCAACTGCTTAAGAGGTTAGATTGAAGGAATTTGAAACTGAGACCCTTGAAGCAACTTTATTTTAAAGAAAAGTATGACTGCTTCCCAGCATATAACACATCAGAGTTGTTCTGTGCATGACTCCACTTGGGCCTGCTGTGGTCTATTTGGCCAGAACATTCTTCCGTATCTAGTAAAGATTCAACTTTCTATTATCAGAATAGGACCTACTGTTTGCTGAGTTTATCTCTGGCTAGGTTCCGGCGAAAGTCCCTTCCAAAAGCAACCTTGGAATGATAAAAAAAAATGAGATAATGTTCATTTTCTATGATGTGAAAAAAAATGTCCTGTGCATTGAGTACAGAATCTTTGAAAACTTGATGTAATAAAATCTCTAATAATAGCCTGTTGAATAAGAAACAATATGTGCTTATTGGCCAAAAGCATTGAACCGATGATGCTTCTCTTCAATGCACATTGAAGAAAATTTTCAAGATACAGAAAAAAAAAAAGTTCTGAAGACTGCTCCTGAGTGACCTGGCATGTTCAACATTATTGCCAAAATCAGCCGATCAAACCAGACATGCACATCTGAAGAATTACTGAACTTGGAATCATTTGGCCTCATTAGATCATTTGTAGGATGGGGCAAAAATAATCTGTCAGCCACAGATTAGCTTCTACGAACCGAAACTGATGATAATGGTCAGGAGACAACGTCCATCAATGATTTTCAGCACTGATGTGCTAAGGTGATAATACAACATAAGATGACTTTGCACAATCATTACAAAGGATAAAATTTCATTGACGCTAGAAAATATAATGGTCCTAATGTAGTTTAACTATAGCTAACAGTAGAGATGCAGAAGAATGTAATAAAAATTGTGACAGGGTGCCATGGTGTGTACCTGGTTCTAGCAGGGCAGCTATGAAGGTGAACTGAATAAAAAAAATCGACTGAATCCAAATGCATGATGGTAGATATATTTCAATGATCCATACGCAGGTAAGTAACATATGGATGGATTGCTCCCCAAACATACATTGCCCAAACGATAAAATAGTGGATATTTTTGAATGGCCAGTTATGAAGAATAACTCCATTGAAAATTCTGATGCAAAGAAATTTATTACAGGTAGATTGATTTCATAGATCAACCTTAGTAATTCGGATCTGCTCAGCCTCCCCCATCGGCTATGGAGTGTTTGAAGTGTGATCACAAGACAAACGGATCAGATCTCTCCATTTTTTAAAGTGAATTACTAAAAGAAACTGTAATGCAAGCGGTGTTTCAGAGCAAAAAAAAAACCTTACTCAAGCTTGACATGATTTAGAACTCTTTACGCTACAACCCATGCCATCAACTATAGGCCAATGGAAAAGAAAGAAAGAAAAAAAAAAAAAGAAAAAAAAAAACGAAGATATGATAAAACTGGAAATAGGGACCGAAGTCAAAAAAAAAAAAAATGAGCCCAGGTTCAAATACTGGAATAGAACAAAAGATAACGACATTAAGATATCAGAATATGGCGATTCTGCTATTTTTGCACGAAGGGTAGCTTGATTTGCTCTGGGCCAATCAGTGCTCCCATGGTGCTTCACTGGAGCGATATACAAAAGAGGAGGCAAAATAATAAAAGAAAAACATTCCTAAAATAGATAATGAAGAGAGAAATAGAAATCAAAATAGGCAATTAAAGCAAAAAAAAAATAAAAATTAAGTCGAGAACCAGCAGAACTAAGGTTACGAGATTATTGAATCTGGTGATATAGGCAAAACAAAGCAAATCATGGATCCAGAAAGGAAATAAAACAAAATATGAAAAGAAATGTTGGAATTCAATGAATTCCGTTTTTCTATTGCACAAGAGCAGAGTTGGCGTTGCTATGAGCAACCCAACACAGCTTATGGGTGCGTTAATGGGGGAAAACAGACGAAAGAAAAAGAAACAAAATAAAGAGAGAAGCCAAAATTTACAAAAGGGGGAAGAAAAGGAGTTCTTACTTGATTTGAAAGAAGGATTCGAGGATCCGAAGGAGCTCCGAGTAGAAAATGAATCGATAGAATCGGATGGGTTGCTGGTATTCCTTTTTCCTTCCGACGAGACCTCCCCCCTCTTCACCCCTTCTCGATGCTCTCATTTATACGCCTTCGAAGGCAGAGGGCCATCGCCTCCATCGCCCTTCTTTCGTAACGGATTGCCGTTGGAAAATTTCAAATTTGATCCACCTTTTTCTAAAAAAAGAAATCTTTGAAACAGTGCTTTTCTTGAATTTTTCAAAAGAGTGGTTTTGCTAAAGAAGTGTTTTCAAAAAGAGGCTATTTATATATATATATATATATATATATATATATATATATATATTTGTTTTCTTTGTATTTTTCTATATATATATACATATTTTATTTTTTTTTGAAATAAGAATTCTAAATTTACAAATATTTATAAAGGAAGGGTTTTTCTGAGAATTTTTGGGGTTATTTTGGGAAAATTCTTTCAGAAGATGGGTTTGGATTCAGGTTTTGAGAAAAAAAATGTTCGAGTTTTGACACTCGAATCAAGAAATTCAATGTGATGGATCCAAACGGATGTCGAATGGACTATCCGAGCTATTTAAAGGCTATTTTTGGTATTTTCTATAATTTTAATTTAAAATTTGAACAAGGAGATTCAGATTTGAATCTGGACAATGGATTCAGATCCAAAATCAATTTAAACATATGAAATGAATTTAATTTCAATAAAACTAGAGAAATGAACTGGAATTTAGATTTGAAATGACCCGTTTGCTCAAAAAATGAATTTAGGGGCAGAAAGGAAAGATTTTAAAAAATTTGGGGTGTTTACAGTCAGCATTGATGAGCCGATATGAATTGTGGGGTAATGCCTCTTTGGCAACATAGGGTTTTTCCCAATTCGATGACCATTTGCCACCTGGGCGGTGCTTGAGATAGGTTTTTGATCTAAGAACTATATCGTTGACTCAAAATTTCCTTTCAATGACAGATTTTTCATATTGTTTGGCTATTCTTTGTCTTTAGGATTGAGCGTGCTCCGCTGCTCTGAGCCTTCTTTCATCGAGCAAATAGAGTTGTACTAGTCGTTGTTGCTGATATTGATCAAGTGGTAACTCCAAAAGTGATGCGAATTTTAGAGCGGGTTTCTGAACATGTAGAGGCAGTACTACTTCAGTCATGTAGACAAGTTCTGACGGAGTAGTATTAGTCGGAGTTCGAATGGTGGTTCTATATGCCCACAATGCATCATGGATCTTTTCATGTCAGTCACGGCCTATTTCTGAAGTTTGCTCCAGGATTCGAATCAGAATTTTATTGGTGGCCTCTGCCTGACCATTCCCTTGAGGATAATAGGGAGCAGAGAAATGATGATGGACTCTGAACTTTGAGCAGAATGTCCTCATTCTTGAAATGAATACCATTATTCGATACGATGTTATGCGGTATGCCGAAACGACACATGATATTCTTATGGATGAATGAGACCACATGTCGATCTTCTACTGTGCGTAAAGTGACAACTTCTACCCATTTAGTGAAATATTCTATTGCGGCAAGAAAATATTTATGGCCATTTGAAGCAGAGGGAGTGATGGGGCCTACAACATCAAAGGCCCACATAGAAAATGGCCATGAAGATACAACGAATTATAGATATGTCGTTGGTGAATGAATGGAAGGTGCATGCATCTAGCATTAAACACACTTTTTCACAAAATGATAGTAGTCTTGCTCCACAGTCTTCCAGTAATACCCTGCTGTTATCATCGCAAAATTTTTACTTTTGCGAGTCAAACTAACCTTTGAAAAAGATTTTGAAAATAACTTGCCTCCTTTTTAAAATGAGGGATAATTCCGAAGAATGGGATTCGCCTGTCGGTACGAGGTTCAACCGTTCCTGGCGCCTTTACTAGGGGTAATTGAACCAAGGATCAATCTACTGCTTTGCTCTATTCAACTTGTCTAAACCATATTCTAATTCCTAAATGCACAAAGAATCAGGCATGTGCTATGAATTTCTGAAAATGCATATTTAAAAAAAATGATGTTTGCTTTGAATATTGGAAAATATTTGGAGAATTCTTGGAAAAGATATCACTTGAAAATCGTGAATCATGATTGAGATGCTGTATTTGAGAAAGTGAAAATCGATTTCTGAAGAATCTAGAGGTTTTTGTGAAAACCAATTTTGAGAAATGTGAAATAACTTTGGAAAACTTGATTTCTTTGAATTCAAACTTTGAGATATAACTTAGAAAAATCGAATTTGGAACTTGGGAAATACTTGAAATATCATTGGCAAATCCATATTTTGAGAAAATCAATTTTTGAGTAAGACTTAGGAAATTTTTAAGAAAATTGATTTTTCTGAATTGAAATTGAAATTTGTAAATGCATGAATTGAATGAATATGAATTTGAAATACTTGATTATGAGGAAATCCTTTTTGTATTTTTGAGAAATGCAGTGCATTTTGAAGTTAGCCTAAGAGTGTAGGCTGAATGTGGCTAATACGAAGATTACAAATCTAGGTCTCATTCGTATTCTGACTATGGCCATAAATACTAATTCCACCAAGTTTGTCAACTCCATAAGAGCTAGTGCACGTGCCATTCGTGTAGATCATAGTGGATTTATAAAGAATGTGTATGAATTGGCATACATAGGAGTTATATATCAAAGCTTAAAACTATATGCAATGCATCCTATTCTATGCAGGAATTGAAACTCTTATTCCAAAATTAATTATAATTTACATCACTAATCAAATTTAAATACAGGAAAAATAAAATCTTCAATGTACCTGCAAAACTAGAAAGCTTGGTTAGTGAATATATGTTGGCTTTTCTAGATTTACCCAGTAATATCTAGAAATTACTGGATTTTGCTAGACATAAGCCATTTTCCATGATTCCCTTAAATAAACTTAATAAAATATGAAATAATATGGAATAAATATGAAAATGGAATTTAAAATTTCGAAATTAGGGTCAAAATGACCAAAATACCCCTGATAGCAAGACTATGGCCTTGAAATCAGGGTTTTCAGAAAGATATTTGGCAAAATGCAAGTTTTGAAGTTCGAATGAAAATAAATCAAACTAAATATGATGTGACATGCTTAAAATGTGAAAACTAGGGTTTAGAATTTCGAAATTGAGGTCAAATGACCAAATTGCCCCCGATAGCAAGACTATGGCCTTGAAATCAGGGTTTTTCAGAAAATATTTTGATAACACTTAGGTTTTATGCACTAAATGAAGTCAAATAAGCATCAAATTAAACCTAAAGCATCCTAATATTATTATGAACATGATTAAACCCTAAAAATACATGCTTATGCACGAAAATCCAAGAATATCACAAAAACTGTGATTTTGGCAGTATTTCAGGATTCTTCGGGTACCCTGTTTTGCAATTTGCTTAATTCAGCCATCAATCGGATTCCAAAATTCATCAAATTTGGTACCTGCACTTGTTATAACCCTAATGTCGAATTGAAATTATAAAAATATTTTTTTTTGACATTGAATTAATCCAAAAATTGCATTAAGTCCTTAAAATATACTATTTTTGACCTAGTTCACCAGCCGGTCTCAATCTAGGACCCGAACCAGGGGTCAATCCTCATGGAAATATCTGAATTTTTACAGAGGCAAATTAGACAGGAAAATAGAACTTTTATTTTTTATAGATCTGAAAAGTCAGTTCAGACCAGGGAGATACCCTTCCGACAATCGGACTTGAATATTGCAAACCAAACATGAGTTAAAACAGATACTGCAGATTAAACATTTTGGGATAAATATCAGTACTATTCCAAAATATCTGAGATTTTAGCATTGAATAGAGATTAGAAAAATAACAATACTCATCTTTTACAGATCATGAATCAGATCTGTGGTTTCGGATTTATGAATAACACAAGTCTGATTACGTTTTTGGTAAACCCTAACGAGTTTTAAATTGAAAATCAGATTCTCTGATAGAGGAAAAATACTAAACAGTGGTCAAAAATTCCCAAAATTTTACAGTAGATAGATCTAATCAATGTAAATTCATGGCACTTTACAGATCTAAAATCGAACATCGGATGAGAAAACCCACACAAGTGCAAGTTACCTTCTTGATTTTAACAACGATTTTAAAGTTTTAAAAACCTGACTTGATGTCTGATTTTTCTGACAGGGTTCCCGAGGTCCAAAACCTCTAATTTTTTTACATTAGTTCGTTTACATATGCATGTATCACATATAAAAAATTCAGAAATAAACAGTAAGTATTTCAATCCAAAATAATATTATCTTTACTGTTCTAAACCTAAAACACACAAAAATCTAAGAAAATTAAGAAACCATGCATTAACTAATGAAAATCAATAAACTAAACCATAAAACAGTAAATAAAATTTATTTATATGCTGTAAAATGTTAAACAAACATGAATAAATAGAGAAATAAATAAAAATTTGGGAATCAATGGCTGAAATTTAATATTACTTTTAAAAGCATAGATTTAACCCATTAAAAGGGTAAATCGCATGATTTATTGGTTAATAATGTAAAAGAACAATCTAAAATTGATTCTAATGGATTAAAATCCCTGTAAAACACACAAAACAGTGTTAGATCACCTTCTTGGACCGTTCTTGATGGTTCTTGAGGTGGAACCATGGTTGAATCTTCATAAGGAGGGGCGTCCAAGGCTAGATCTAGGTTTTAAAGCATTAAAAACATTAAATAAAATATGAAAAAGTGAAGAGATTAATACCTTGGTGTTGCAGCAATGGAGGAAGGGCTGGAGAGGAGAGAGAAGCTCCAAGAACTTGAAAAGAGAAGACCCCTAAAATCATCCCCCATGTGTCCCTTTTATAATATAAAAAAATTAGGTTTAAAATGACCAATTTTAAAAATTTTGGACTCTAAGGGGGGGGGCGATTTTTTGGTGAAGTTACTATCCTACCCCTAGCCTAAATTATCTAAATAATCCCTAATTAACCCCTAGCCTATCCTAAAAAACCCTCAAATGTGATGCCACTTGGCATTTTTCACATTTGGGTTTTTAAAATACCTTTAAAAACCTTTAAAAACACTAGTTTTAAAACTAACTTTCAAAAAGAGTTTTCAAAATGGTTTTTGACTCCTCTAAACCTCTAACACTAACCAAGACACTGACTAACCCTAGTCTAGCCCTGACTTACTCGAATATGGCGCCACCCCGAGTGGGCCCTACTTGAGTTTTTCAAAAAAGATGATTTTAAAGCTTGAAATTGAAAGCATTTTCAAAAGATTTTTGAAAGAAAATTTGAAATTGAAAATTTTGAAATAGCATAGGGTTCTAACTGGGTCAGAACTCCTCTAGATATGGTGCCAATTGAGTGGGCCCACATCGAATTTTGAAAATTTTGGAATAAACACTGAACATCACTTTAAAAATGGGTTAAAATCAATAACTGAAATTCAAGATTTTTGAAAATAGGGTCTCAAGCGAACTGGAACTCCGAGGTAGAGTCCTGAACTCTTCAGACTCTGAGATTTTGAAATTTAAAAAGCCAAATGAAATAGTCTTTGAAAGATTTCATCAAAAATTAGTAAAACAAGTTGGAAAATACAGTCAGGGTTAGACTCCTAGCTCGACCGAACTCTAAAATAGAGTCCTGAACTAACTGGACTCTGTAAAATTACCTAAATTTCGAAAACAAACGGAAAGGATTGAAAATGGAAGTAAAACAGACTTTAGAACAGACTCCTGACTGGACTAAGACTCTGAGATAGAGTCCTGATCGGACTAAAACTCTAGATTTCTGAGAAATTTGATAAACAAAGGAATTCAGAAGCGACACCACCTAAATGCTTCTCATCTGAGAATTAAAATCAGTTGAGATTTGAATTTTAAGTGAATCTAGATTGTTTTCAGAGAAAACATTTCAAAATACAAGGTCCTGGGGTTGGAAAATGACAGAATATTGAATAAAACCTAGGTTTAAA
Source organism: Nuphar pumila (assembly GCF_984573655.1). Lineage (NCBI taxonomy): Eukaryota > Viridiplantae > Streptophyta > Magnoliopsida > Nymphaeales > Nymphaeaceae > Nuphar > Nuphar pumila. Next base: position 97,490,214 of record NC_143252.1, on the reverse strand, counting down.
AATTGATTTTTTGAAAGAAGAGCTCTAAAACTCAAATCTGGATTGCATGTTTTGAAAACAGGAGTGCTGGATCTCGAAAATGAGATGTAATGACATGCAATGCAATGAAATGATATGCTGAATTCATGCAATGAGAAGCAATGACACATGAAATGGATGAATACTGAATGAGGATAAAAATTTGGGGTGTTTATAGATGCCCCTCTTTGCTGCTAAACCGGTTAGAGGCCGAGCTTAGTGGCAAAGAAAAACACACCAAATTCAGACTATAAAAATGCTCCAGTTAGATAAATTTGACTGGGTATGAAAGAATTAGTTCAAATGATGGTGGTAGATATAGCATAAAGAATAAAGAATAAGATTCACCTCATCGAAATGAGGCTCAGGCTTAGCCCTTAACTTGGATGGGACGACAAATGAAATACCTCATCAGATTGAGGCTCAGGTTTAACCCCTTGACCAGATCGGAGACGATACCTCATGGAAAAACGAGGTTCAGGCTTAACCCTTAACCTGAAAGCGGACGATACCTCGTGGAAACACGAGGTTCAGGCTTAACCCTTAACCTGAAAGGGGACGATACCTCGTGGAAAAATGAGGTTCAGGCTTAACCCTTAACCTGAAAGGGGACGATACCTCGTGGAAAAATGAGGCTCAGGCTTAACCCTTAACCTGAAAGGGGACGATACCTCATGGAAAAACGAGGCTTAGGCTTAACCCTTAACCTGAAAGGGGATGATACCTCGTGGAAAAACGAGGCTCAGGCTTGACCCTTAACCTGAAAGGAGACGATACCTCGTGGAAACACGAGGTTTAGGCTTAACCCTTAACCTAAAAGGGGACGATACCTCGTGGAAAAATGAGGCTCAGGCTTAACCCTTAACCTGAAAGGGGACGATACCTCGTGGAAAAACGAGGCTCAGGCTTAACCCTTAACCTGAAAGGGGACGATACCTCGTGGAAAAATGAGGCTCAGGCTTAACCCTTAACCTGAAAGGGGACGATACCTCGTGGAAACATGAGGTTTAGGCTTAACCCTTAACCTGAAAGGGGACGATATCTCGTGAAAAAATGAGGCTCAGGCTTAACCCTTAAACTGAAAGGGGACGATACCTCGTGGAAAAATGAGGCTCAGGCTTAACCCTTAACCTGAAAGGGGACGATACCTCGTGGAAAAACGAGGCTCGGGCTTAACCCTTAACCTGAAAGGGGATGATACCTCGTGGAAAAACGAGGCTCAGGCTTAACCCTTAACCTGAAAGGGGACGATACCTCGTGGAGAAACGAGGCTCAGGCTTAACCCTTAACCTGAAAGGGGACGATACCTCGTGGAAACACGAGGTTCAGGCTTAACCCTTAACTTGAAAGGGGACGACAAACGGAGTCCTCGAATGAAGAAACCATGATGAGACCTTCGAATTTTGCACAACAAATCCTAGAGGGGTTTGCAAAAGGAAGATAGGGGGTTTCCCTAAAGCTTGAAAAGGGATTGATCTTCGGCGCCTCATTGCTGAGACTGTAGGGTTTTTAAGATAGATGACCTTTTGCAGAAAAATTCAGGTTTAACCCTTACCCTTAATGGGAACTGTCTATGGTGGGACAGTGGGGAACACAGGGAAGTGTGCTAATCTGAGAGCCCAGACGCTCAAATTAAAACAAGAAGGGAAGGATCTTGGATGACTCCCATCATCCGATCCTCAAAGGGATAACAACAACGCCTGGATACATCAAAATAGACATCAAACAATCACTTCATGTCGAGATAACTTGAAAAGATTGCCAATAAGATAAAAATTGTGGTTAATTCAAGAATGATAAGCATATATATGAAAAATATTCCCTCTTTGTCTACCTGAAGTATTACCTCCGACTGGGCTTAACTCCGTAGAATCAAGATTCAAATTCAAATATCATTGCCTTTGACTTTCTCTCAAGGAAGCTATCAATTTCTTTGATATGGGCGGAAAAGAATATATTCTTGATATTACGAGAGCTATTGGTGAAAGGATATTGATAAAAGAATTTCACAAAATTAACAAAGATTTTTTATAGATTCGGCAGTCTGATATCCTGGGATTCTTTTCTCATGATGATCTTTCTGCACTCTCTTTTTGACAGAATTGGAGCTCTCTTGGATTTTTCGGGAATTACATCATCCTTCCTTTTGGAGATGTCCTGACTTTTCTCTCTTTTTGGGATGGGTATGTCACAAACTCCTTCATCTCAGAGATGTTCCGATCCTTCTTTTCTCTGAGGGATTATCTTGACGATTATTGGCTCATTGGTTGGGAATCTCTTGATGATAGCAGAAATTAAATATCTTTTAGGGTTTGTCAGTAGGTCCATCACACTCGCCTTCATCTCGATGGTGATCTGGACTTTCCCTGGAAGGAACCGTCACAAACTCCGTCATCTTGGAGATGATCCAAATCTTCTTTGGCCCCGGGGGTCGACTCGCATAATTCATCTTCATCTTGACGACAATTGAGAGATCCCTTTTGCAGATAGTTAATTGCATCTTAGGTGATTGAGGAGATATGAAGGTTGAGTGGATTTTTCTGTATCACCCAGGATATTTTGACTGCTTATTTTCCTAGAATGATCTTTAAAAATATGCCATTGACTGCGATCAATATCAATCACTTCTGGCTTTGCAACAACATTGAATTTTCTTTGTTGGCCATATCGCGGATTTATTCTTCATCCTCTTGGTCGGCCAATAGAAAGATTTTGAACTTTGAATCCTTTTTTGCGAAAGCTCTGTCCTTTCGGAAGTAATACTGAAGGTATTTCAAGGTACAATTTTATGCAATAAAGATTTTGAGATCAACAACTATTTTTCATGACAAATTGGCAAAATATTTTTGGAATCCTTGGTGAAAGAAATCACTTGAGATCTAAATGACACATCCGTGGCTAGATTCTCCTCTCCTTTCCCCAAAGGAGAGACTCAGGCTTGACTCTTACCTGAACGGGTAATAAAAAGATACTCCTCTCTTCCCTGAAGAGGAGGCGTTTGCAAAACGAACTTTCGAAGAGAAATTAAGCTTTCGTCAAAACTCCTTATTTCTAGGCTTTTCTTATAGAAAGGGGGCCACTAACAAAGATTGGAAGGATATCATAGAGGAGCGAGTCCATCACACTCTCCCTGGAAAAAGGGTCCTCGATGACGGGGGTGGCCTAATAAAAGACATTTAAGATTACAAGGGGGACGAGCTTCCATCGAAACTCTCCCTGGAAAAAGGGTTCCTTGCGTGACAATAAAGATTATTTTGCAAAATGTTCGTGAAGCACGAGTCCCTTCAAACTCTCCCTAGAAAAAGGGGTTCAACGAACAAACAATAAAAACATGCGAAAAGAAACGAGCTCCCTCAAACTCTCCCTGAGAAAAAGGTCCCTCGCAAGAGAAGTACTTGACGATTGATTTTGATAGATTTTGATAACTCAAAGAACTGTTTTATAACACGAATGACTAGAGGTCTGACAAAATCGGCAACCCGAATGTCAGATTAACAGAACGGAATGACCCAAGGGTCTGATACAGATTGTTTGGTTCACAGGTTTGAAGATTAACATTGAGTCTGAACCCCAATATGAGATTTATGTTTGTGACCAGTTTGAAGAACGAACTTTGATAGAAATACCAGTATGAACACTGAATTTTAAAGGATTACCAGTATGAACCCTGGATTTTTGAAGGATACTCGTACGAGCACTGGATTTTTAAAAGACTACTAGTACGAGTACTGGATTTTAAAAGATTACCAGTACGAGCATTGAATTTTAAAAGACTACCAGTACGAGCACTGGATTTTAAAAGGTTACCAGTACGAGCACTGGATTTTGAAAGATCATCAATACAAATACAAGATTTGGTAAAGCAATCAAGACGATGTTGGATTTCATAAAAGAACCAATTTGAAAATTGGATTTAACCGGACCAGTGGAAAACTGGGTTCGGTCGGAAGCTTTGAATCGAAATTCAAATCTTCAAGGAAAGACTAGATGAATTGGATTTTGAAAGAGAATTCGAGTCGGAACTCAGATCTTCTAGACCAATTGCCAAATTTGTAGGAAAGTTTGAGTAGAAGTTCGAACTTTTAAAGGAAAGCTAAGTGAATTAGATTTGAAAGAAAATTCGAGTCAGAAATCTGATTTTCTAGACCAATTCTGAATATGATTTGGAAGAAAATTCGAGTCGGGACTCGGATCTTCTAGACCAATTCAAGACATTTGAAGGAAAGAAAACTAGATGAATTGGATTTGGAAGAAAATTCGAGTCGGAACTCGGATTTTCTAGACCAATTCTGAATTGGATTTGGAAGAAAATTTGAGTCGGAACTCGGATCTTCTAGACCAATTCAAGACATTTGAAGGAAAGAAAACTAGATGAATTGGATTTGGAAGAAAATTCGAGTCGGAACTCGGATTTTCTAGACCAATTCTGAATTGGATTTGGAAGAAAATTCGAGTCGGAACTCGGATCTTCTAGACCAATTCAAGACATTTGAAGGAAAGAAAACTAGATGAATTGGATTTGGAAGAAAATTCGAGTTGGAACTCGGATTTTCTAGACCAATTCTGAATTGGATTTAAAAGAAAATTTGAGTCGGAACTCGGATCTTCTAGACCAATTCAAGACATTTGAAGGAAAGAAACCTAGATGAATTGGATTTGGAAGAAATATCGAGTCGGAACTAAGATTTTCTAGACCAATTCTGAATTGGATTTGGAAGAAAATTCGAGTCGGAACTCGGATCTTCTAGACCAATTCAAGACATTTGAAGGAAAGAAAACTAGATGAATTGTATTTAGAAGAAAATTCGAGTCGGAACTCGGATTTTCTAAACCCATTCTGAATTGGATTTGGAAGAAAATTCGAGTCGGAACTCGGATCTTCTAGACCAATTCAAGACATTTGAAGGAAAGAAAACTAGATGAATTGGATTTGGAAGAAAATTCGAGTCGGAACTTGGATTTTCTAGACCAATTCTGAATTGGATTTGGAAGAAAATTTAAGTCGGAACTTGGATCTTCTAGACCAATTCAAGACATTTGAAGGAAAGAAAACTAGATGAATTGGATTTGGAAGAAAATTCGAATCAGAACTCGGATTTTCTAGACCAATTCTGAATTGGATTTGGAAGAAAATTCGAGTCGGAACTCGAATCTTCTAGACCAATTCAAGACATTTGAAGGAAAGAAAACTAGATGAATTGGATTTGGAAGAAAATTCGAGTCGAAACTCGGATTTTCTAGACCAATTCTGAATTGGATTTGGAAGAAAATTCGAGTCGGAACTCGAATCTTCTAGACCAATTCAAGACATTTGAAGGAAAGAAAACTAGATGAATTGGATTTGGAAGAAAATTCGAGTCGAAACTCGGATTTTCTAGACCAATTCTGAATTGGATTTGGAAGAAAATTCGAGTCGAAACTCGAATCTTCTAGACCAATTCAAGACATTTGAAGGAAAGAAAACTAGATGAATTGGATTTGGAAGAAAATTTGAGTCGGAACTCGGATTTTCTAGACCAATTCTGAATTGGATTTGAAAGAAAATTCGAGTCAGAACTCGGATCTTCTAGACCAATTCAAGACATTTGAAGGAAAGAAAACTAGACCAATATGTTTCGTGTTTGGAACCGTTGACTAGAAAGAAAACCAAAAGAGTTTCAACAGGATTTAGAAAAGTATTAGCACGAGCACCGGATTTGGGAAGAATACCAATACGAGCACTGGATTTTAAAAGGTTTGCCAGTACCAGCACTGGGTTTTAAAAGGTTACCAGTACGAGCACTGGATTTTCAAAAAAGTCACCAGTACGGGCACTGGGTTTTAAAAGATTACCAGTACGAGCACTGGATTTTGAAAGGTTACCAGCACGAGCACTGGGTTTTGAAAGATTGCCAGTACGAGCACTAGATTTTTAAAAAGGTTATCAGTACGAGCACTGGATTTTGAAGGGTCATCAATTGACGATGACTTGGACGACTTGCCAGGGTCTCAGGATTTATCCCTTATCCTGAATGGGTGATAATGCTTAATGTAAAATGGATGCAGATGAATGCAAATGCAAAGGATGCAATTGAGTGCACATGTGTGCAAAATGAGAGACTTATTAGATCCTGCCTACACACAGGTTGTTTTGAATAAAAGGCAACTTTATAACAAGAATGCCTCAGTATATTCTGGGAAGAGAGATATTTCGATAAAAGAATAATTGATCATTTATTGAAGAGAATTTTTGAAGAATATAAAAGATAGAATAGAGATTTTCTAGGTATAGAATTTCTTCAAATGTCGAGCATTAATGGGGTCGGATAGTTCTACCCCGTCTGCATTAATCAGACGATATGAATTATGGGGCAACGCTTCTTTCACCACGTAGGGACCTTCCCAGTTTGGTGACCATTTGCCACGTGGACGATGCTTGAGATGAGTCGTTGATCTAAGGACCAAGTCATTAACTTGGAATCTCCTTTCGATGACTGACTTGGCATATTGCCTTGCTATCCTCTGACGATAAGACTGAGTGTGCTCTGCTGCTTTGAGTCTTTTCTCATCGAGTAAATCCAACTGTATCAATCTCTGTTGCTGATACTGATCGAGTGGTAGCTCTAAAAGAGATGCAAACTTAAGGGCGGGCTTTTGAACATGAAGAGGTAACACCACCTCGGTCCCATAAACAAGTTCTGAAGGAGTCGCATTGGTTGGGGTTCGAATGGTAGTTCGATATGCCCAAAGTGCATCATGGATTTTCTCGTGCCAATCACGACCCGTCTCAACGGTTCTTTCCAAGATGCGAATCAAACTCTTGTTGGTTGCTTTTGCCTGACCATTTCCCTGTGGATAATAAGGAGCTGAAAAATGATGATGAATTCTGAATTTTGAACAAAAGATCTTCATTCTCTCATTCTTGAAATGAGTACCATTATCTGACACGATGTCGTGCGGTATACCGAAACGACAAAGAATGTTCTTATGAATGAACGAGACTACATGTCGACCTTCCACTGTACTCAGAGTGACGGCTTCAACCCATTTGGTGAAATACTCTGTTGCGGCAAGGAAATATTTATGACCATTGGAAGCTGAAGGAGTGATGGGTCCTACGACGTCGAAGGCCCACATAGAAAATGGCTATGGAGACACGACTGATTGAAAGTACGTGGCTGGCGCATGAATGGAAGGTGCGTGCATCTGACACTGAATGCACTTCTTCACAAAACGATAGCAGTCTTGCTGCATGGTTCTCCAATAGTATCCTGCCCGAATGATTTGTTTAACAAGGGTTTGGTAGCCGACATGACCACCGCAAATACCTTCATGCGCTTCTCGCACGATTTCTTTGGCTTCTTCTTCGTCTAAGCACCTGGAATACTCAAAACTGAACCCACGACGATAAAGAACATTGACAAGGATAAAATAGCAGACGGACATATGCTGGATTGCTTTTTGCTCCTTTGATAGTTCTGGTGGAAGCTCACCAGTTTCAATAAAGTTTTTAATATCTTGGTACCAAGGCTTCTTTTTCTGTTCCGCCTGGTTGACTTGCATTACCGGAACAAAGGCAGGTTGGTCAAGTCTACCGATTTCAAAAGAGCGTCAGGATTCCCCATTTCTGAAAGACATAATGGAGCCTAAGTTGGCCAAACCGTCAGCTATTTGATTAAACTCTCTTTTGATATGAAAAAGCTGAAATTCATCGAAATTGTTGATGAGGGCTAAAACGATCTTTTGGTAAGGGAGCAACTTCTGATCTTTTACCTGCCATTCAGCTTTGACTTGGCTGACGATGAGCAATGAATCGCCGAAAGCGTGTACCTTCTTAACATTGAAGTCTTGCAAAATTCTCATACCTTGTATTAAAGCTTCATACTCAGCCATATTATGGGTACATTGAAAATCCAGTTTCAAAGAAAAGGGGATCATCTCTTTCTCTGGTGTGATCAGCAAGATTCTGATCCCTATGCCGGCCATGTTCTTGGAACCGTCGAAGAATAAATTCCAACTTGGGGATTGTTGAATATTGCAGATCCGCTCATTGGGGAAATCATCTTCGGCTTTAACGTCCTCTGCTAGAGGAAAATCTGCCAATTGATCTGCAATTGCTTGGCCTTTGATAGATTGCTGGGAGACATATTCTAGATCATACTGCATTAACAGAACATGCCATTTGGCAATCCGTCCGCTGAGGAATGGTAGCTCTAGAATGTACTTGAGAGGATTTAATTTGGATAGAATCTTGACTTCAAACGCCAGCATATAGTGTCTCAATTTCTGACACATCCAAACCAGAGCGAGACACGTCTTCTTTATTTGAGAGTATTTCTTCTCATAATCAATAAAGGTTTTGCTCACATAGTAAATGGCATGCTCTATCAGACTGCCTTCTTCATATTGTGCCAAGAATCCGCCACAAGCGGCTTGGTTAACTGAAACATATAGCAAAAGAGGCTTTCCCAATTCTGGTGGCTTCAGAACGGGCGGATTAAGAAGATATTTCTTGATACGTTCAAATGATTGCTGACACTCTGGTCCCCATTCAAATTTCACTCTTTTTCTGAGTAGGTGATTGAAAGGTTCACATCTCATGGCAAGGTTGGATATGAATCTCCGAATTGATTGCATACGTCCATGAAGACTACGCAATTCCTTAAAAGTAGTTGGAGGTGGCATGTCAATGATGGCCTTTGCTTTAGCGGGATCCATTTCTATCCCCTTTTTGCTGACCAAGAAGCCTAGCAATTTGCTTTATTCAACCCTAAAGACACATTTTTGAGGATTGAGTCTCATTTTGTAAAGAATGAGTCGCTTGAAGACTTGACTTAAAGCATCAATATGATCTTCTTCTTCTTTGGATTTGACCAGGATGTCATCAACGTATGCATCCATAGTCTTGTGCATCTGATCATGGAAAATGGCAGCCATTGCACGCTAATAGGTTGCCCCAGCATTCTTTAGCCCAAATGGCATGACTGTATAACAGAAAGTGCCCCATGGCGTAGTGAAGGATGTTTTGGATTGGTCACGAGCGGCCAACTTGATCTGATTATATCCAGAGTATCCGTCCATGAAGGAGAACATGGCATGCCCAGTCGTGCTATCAACTAGGAGATCAATATTTGGAAGCGGATAGTCATCCTTTGAAGTAGCTTTATTGAGATCGCGAAAGTCAATACAAATTCGCACTTTGCCATTTTTCTTGGGAACTGCAACGATATTCGCCAACTAGTCCGGATAATCTATTGCTCGAATGAATCCTGCTTTAAGCAAGTCCTTCTTTGACCTATTGCTCGATTCGAGGATCCATTTTTCTTAACTTTTGCTTAACAGGTTTCGCATCAGGCTTCAAAACGAGTCAATGTTCCACCAATTTAGGATCTAAACCTGGCATATCTTCATAAGTCTATACGAATACTTCTTGGTACTGCTTGAGAAAGTCGATGAGCCTTTCCTTCTCATCTGTACTTAGGATGGTGCCGATCTTGAGAATTTTCGGACTATCTTCTGAACCAATATTGATGTCCTCAGTCGGATCCTGGACTAGGGTCGATGGTTCATCTTGTTTCTGAATCGCTGCAAATTCTGGCAACTCTGGAAGCGACGAATCAAATTCTGCCATTTCTTCTGACTACTTTGTGACCTTACTGTCCTCTGCTTTTGCCCGGACCCGGTGTATCTTTGCCGGTTTCGATAGGATTGAAGGATTGATGACTAATCTTTTTATCGGTTGAGAAGACATTCTGAAATTTTGAAAAGGAATAGCTTTTAGAAAAAGTTCATTCACTATGACATAAATTGCATGAGAATAAAAAAGATAAGAACAATGAATTTTGAAGACAAATTGTAGAGGAATAAGAGAAGGATGACATCCAGATAGACGAGAAAATTGATAACTTTATTGAAGACTTGAAATGAAATAAAGACATTTTAAAATGAACTGAAATGAGACATTGTCCCTGCAAACTGCAGAAATCAAATGAATGAAATAGAAAAGACAGATGGTAGAAAAATTTTAATGGATCCCTTTAATAAAGACAGTATTTTTGTGAGATCTTTTGCCCATGAATCCCAATCCTGCCCTGCGCGGATGATGATCAGGAACCACTGGCTCTAGTCGGCCATCTCCATTCTTGCCCAATCCTTTGAAAGGCTGATAACCATGCTTCAATAACAGGTCAAACCCTTTCTTGGTTCTAACAAACTGCGGGAAAAGAGGATGGTCCTTGAAAGTACTGTAATCGAGACGACCTCCGATCTTAAAGAAATGTGGTCCTTGCCATTGGACCATTGCTGCTGTGTGGTTTGTCTCTAATGCTGCTTCTAACTTTAGCATTTCAAGGCTTTCACTGAGAACAACCTCTTCACTTTCCCTAATGCTGGGGATATCAGCAGTATAAGTTGGCCTAGGGATCATAGGCTGAGGTAGCCTCTCTTCAGGATCTTTCTCCAAAACAGTAGTTATCATGCCACCTTTAGACCATTTGATGCACTGATGCAGAGTGGATGGTACGGCGTTGGCATTATGAATCCATGTTCTTCCCAGTAGAAGATTATACGTTGGTGGCACGTTGACGACATGGAAAAGCACTGTATGAACAGAGTAGTTGATAAATATTTCCAAGAAGATCTTTCCCTTTGCTGTCTGTCCATGATTATCGAACCCATAAATGGTGATCGGATCTGGTGTATACTCTTCTTCTTTTATACCCAGAGCCTTGGCAGTCATTTCAGGACAAATGTTGAGGCTACTGCCTCCATCTCCAAGCACGTGGGGTACAGTCATTCCCCGGGTTCACACTACAATGTACAGGGCATTGTTATGAAATGTGTGAGGTTTTGGCAGATCCTCATCTGAGAAGGTTATGAGAGCATTGGTCATGGCCTGATTAACGATCTGAGCCATGTCTTCAGGTGTGGTGCCTGGCTTGACCTTGATTTTTCGCAGTAAATCATCCAGGACTTGCTGATGCTTAGGAGAGGCACGTGCCAACTCAAGGATAGGGATATTATAGAGGGCAGTGATTGGTCTTTGCACTGTATCGACCTTTTCTTCTGATGTTCTCCCTTTTTTCGAAGTAGATTTGACAAAGCTCTTGGGTAACCACGGCATTCTTTTGGCTACCTCTGGAGATACTCCACCGGGCTCTCTCGAAACTTTCAGCTTACTGAATGCTGAAATGAGGTCCATCTTTTGAGAACTAGACTGGGCCTTATACAACACTAATACCTGATGTTGTACCTTGATATCGCTACTAGGGCATGGCTGAATATGATCTTGTGGCTGAAAGGGATGATCAGATATCATTGTTGTTGAGTGCTGCAAGAAAGGCTGATTTAGAATTCCCACTTTCTCATCTTCAGCCCCTTCTACCAACAGATTTTTGTCAATATAATCTTGTATGATGTTTTTAAGAATGAAACAATTCTCGGTATCATGTCCCACAGTTCGGTGGAACTTGCAGAATCTGTCTTTCATTTTTCCCATAACTACTGGCGGGTCAGCTACCCTTGGAAGCTTAATCATATCACTGCCGAGCATATATTCTAATATTGTTTCGAGGGACTGGTCTAGAGGAGTAAACTTGCGGTTATAACTCCATCCTTCCCGCTTCGGCTTTTTCTGTGGTCTTGATCTCTGCTCGAGAGTTTGCTGTGGTTGTCTGTCATATTGAGGAATCGACTTGCCTTTCTGATCACTTTTGTTGGGATTTGACCCTCCTGAAGCATAACTGTGATTTTTCCCATTTCCTTTGTTCTGATTCTTGTTGTTACTGGCAGAGTAGGTAAAATGGGTTTTCTTCTTTGATTCTTGTTGACTGTTATTCTTATTAAACATAAAACCTTCATAAGATCCGTTCTCCATACTCAACTCGAGCCATTCGGCTCGTTCTGTCAGTTCTATGAAGCTCTTCGATGGAGACGTGGAAATCAGTCCCCTCAGGGGTTGCGAGAAGTTGCTCAGGATTAAAGATAGTGCATGTCTTTCTGCTATTGGCTCACGCATCTTATTGCAAGCGGATCTTCATCTATGAATGAAATCCCTGGCCTTCTCATTTTCCTTCTGCCTCAGACTGCAGAGATGACTGAGAGTCGGGAGTGCTTCAGCATTGAATAAAAAGTGCTCAATAAATAAATTGACCACTTTGTCGAACTCTTTCAATTCTATCGGATTAATGTGCTCTGAGTAACACTTTGCTGCGACACCTTCCAAACTGCGAGGAAAGCAGAGAAATAAGGCACGATTGTTCCTCTTGAACCTGGAACATTCTGCGAAGAATAGGGCGAGATGTGCTTTTGGATCACCTGAACCGTCAAACTTGATAAATTTCTTGAGGAGATTATCAAGATCATCATCCCCATCCAGTCCATCATAGAAGTCTTTACTTGTAAAGACTCTTTTGCCCTTGTCACGAGCTTGAAGATCCTTAACCATCTTCATCACATCTTTGAGTTGTGACTGCGTAGGGTCGTCAACAGACTGATCCTTGGAGTTGTAGGCCGACCCCTGCCCCTGAGTCGACCTTTTGAATTCTTGCTTGTTTTCATACTCTTTGTCAGTATCATCTGCTGATTCTGACTCATCAGACATTTCCTCATGACGATTCTGCTTTTTACTGATTTTCACATTCCTGGCCGTGTGGCCCCTATCCTTCTGTTTGATCTGAGTCTGTTCAGCACTGGCTTCAGCTTGCTCTGCCAGCATCTTGGTCATCATTTTCTTGAACATGACGTACATCTGGGGATCCACGTCATCCTCTGCTTGCTGACCCTGACTACGGGGTGAGTCTATTTCCTCTTCTGAAGTTGTTGGGTATGCAATACCTTCGACTGATGCGGTTTTCTTTTCGGACCTTGTCTGAACCATTGAGTGTCAAGAATACTCTCTTGAATGTCACTGATGCTCTCTTGGTGTTGCTCTGCTCTCTGTAAGGCAGAACCGACGGTTAGGCTTTTGAAAGAAATTTGGTTTGGAGGAAGATATTTGTTGAGAATTTTGGTAGACAATTGAAATAATATTCCATTACTAGGGATTGAGTCGTCGCTGGAGTTACGACAATTGCGCTGCTATTCCTTGCAAAATAAGCAACTGAAAATATGCCTTGTTACCTAGGCGAGGTCGTCAAACCAAGATGAACTGAAGATTAAAGGAATTTTATTGAAAATATGATTTTAATAATACACTTGACAAAGGGGAGGGGGACAAACAATTTTCCACCACTCCTGATAATCAGAGGACACTCGAGGACCAGGAAAAATAGTGAGAGTGACAAAAGAATCCCAGCCATGTCTGACAGAATGGTATGCTCCGGACCACTGATCTGATGTGAGATTGAACTCTGGCAAGACCCCTGATAGTGGACGAATCTATACACGCTTCTGTCTCTGAGAGAACTGCCTGACACACCGCTCCGGATGGTAGTAGGCGCAGAAGAAGGGGCCAAGTAGCCTGAACCGCTTGCCATAAGCGTATGTATATCTGGGTGGTGATTCCTGACGATCAAAGTAGCCCCATACGACTTCTTCCTCCTGAAGGTTATCGATCAAGAACCGGTAGAGCGCAACTGGCAGAAGCTTTTCATCATTACATCTGAATGAACTGGCTCGGGCTGGCACATGCCGGAGGGACCAAGATTGCAATGCGTAAGTGCACCCTTCGACTAAAATTGATTCTCCAAGTGTGAAGCGGGTCAACCCTCGGTACAGAAAAGCAAGTGCGGCCATGACAATGGAGAGGCGACTGGTCTGTCGACTTCCCCATCTCCTTAGAAGTTGAACTATTCTGATTTCCATATAATTTTGTCCATCGGGAAAGAAAGCTAATCCCACCGTGCACAGAACCATCCCATGCTGAATTCTTTCTCGAGCTGTTCGAGATAAGGAACTGACTTTCACAAATGTCCCATACTGTTTGTAGATTTCAAGCAGGCTCACATATTCATGTCCATCTTCTTCGATCAAAGACCAAGACTTATGTCCTGTCATGCGGGCTAAAGCATCCTTAGGGTCCAGACCCTTGACATTAATCAAAAACTGTTTCTCCAATGGATCTTCAGGCTGACCAGCTGGCTCAGGTAGTCCCATAATTTCTGAAAATTCATCTATCAGCAACGTCATCTCGACCCATGGAAACCAGAAGGTAGAAGTGCTCTGATTCCACCGCTCTGCTAGTGCATGGATCAAATTGCCGTTGACTGTCTGCTTTTCCACTGCGAACGCCAGTTCCAATCCACAATCGTCCAAATGGTCCGGAAACATACGATAGAAGTTCTTGAGCCATGAATAGTACCACCGGGGAATGAAGGATCCGATGTTGAGGACTCGATGTTCTAGAAGACCTTGTCGCACCTCGTAGGAGATGTGACCCTCAGGAAAGACTGAATCGAGTTGACTGGATGCCATCAGACTGGAAAACACGGAAAATTGGAATAAGACTTGGAAAAATAAAGAGATTTTGAAAAAATACAGGCAGGATAAAATGAAGTAGGAAATTCGAGATCCAGAAGAGAGAAAGGATGAAAAAACACCTGGAGTTTTGAAGAAAATTAAGGGAAATTTGGAAAATCGTCCAAGGTTTGATGAAATATGAAGGAACACTTCATAAGATGGAAAATGAAGCATTTGAAAAATCGTCCAAGGTTTAAAGCATGAACAGTATATGGAAATGGATTGGGGATTTCTGAAAAATCGTTCAGTATTTTGGAAAATATAGAAAATAACAAGGAAATGACTATAACACATTCTGCACAAACAAGTATGCACATACAGCATTCCCTAAAAGCTGACTCTAAATGCACAAGTTTTGAAATAGTTGTAGGACCTTAATCCTAACTCTAAGGTTCAGATCATCTGTGTCCAATCATGCTATGCCTATATACTCAAGCCAAGGCTCAATGTACGTGGGTGGCATAAAATTAATTTCTCCGGTTCTAGGTTCAAGTTTTCCAACATCCTTGAGCGCCTGCCGATATACGTTGGACTATGGCCCTTGGTACGTGGCAGGGGAGTGTTAACCCAAATAGGTGGCTCAGTTGTGAGGCTCTGTCCCGAACTATGGTTCTGGAAGAGAGCCCAGCAACGTGAAGACCGGGACAATATAGGTAGGGTGGTTTTTGAAAACATGAGCACATGCAATCAAATCAGAAGGCTCTAAAACCTAAAGAGATAGAGATTTTGAAAAATTTGAAGAAGCAAACATTGTTTTCAATCAAACCTAGATTGAGGAGGGTTGTATTAGACCTAAGTCTATGTGAGCATGAAAATTTCCTCCTCAATATGGTCCTACCAAACCACACTTAGTCTACATGCATTCCATGTCAGCTGGGTTCAAGTCTAGGCTCCTAGGTTCACATGATATCATGAAATAAAAGCTGACATTCCATGGAACACGATTTTGACAATTTGAACTAAGCAAAGCATTAGATTGATCAGGCGAAGACAGGTCCCATCACGGTCGCCAAACCTGTTATCATCGCAAAATTTTTACTTTTGCGAGTCAAACTGACCTTTGAAAAAGATTTTGAAAATAACTCGCCTCGTTTTTAAAATGCGGGATAATTCCGAAGAATGGGATTCGCCTGTCGGTACGAGGTTCAACCGTTCCTAGCGCCTTTACCAGGGGTAATTGAACCAAGGATCAATCTACTGCTTTGCTCTGTTCAACTTGTCTAAACCATATTCTAAATCCTAAATACACAAAGAATCAGGCATGTGCTATGAATTTCTAAAAATGCATATTTAAAAAAAATGATGTTTTCTTTGAATATTGGAAAATATTTGGAGAATTCTTGGAAAAGATATCACTTGAAAATCGTGAATCATGATTGAGATGCTATATTTGAGAAAGTGAAAATCGATTTCTGAAGAATCTAGAGGTTTTTGTGAAAATCGATTTTGAGAAATGTGAAATAACTTTGGAAAACTTGATTTCTTTGAATTCAAACTTTGAGATATAACTTAGAAAAATCGAATTTGGAACTTGGGAAATACTTGAAATATCATTGGCAAATCCATATTTTGAGAAAATCAATTTTTGAGTAAGACTTAGGAAATTTTTGAGAAAATTGATTTTTCTGAATTGAAATTGAAATTTGTAAATGCATGAATTGAATGAATATGGATTTGAAATACTTGATTTTGAGGAAATCCTTTTTGTATTTTTGAGAAATGCAGTGCATTTTGAAGTTAGCCTAAGAGTGTAGGCTGAATGTGGCTAATACGAAGATTACGAATCTGAGTCTCATTCGTATTCTGACTATGGCCATAAATACTAATTCCACCAAGTTTGTCAACTCCATAAGAGCTAGTGCACGTGCCATTCGTGTAGACCATAGTGGATTTATAAAGAATGTGTATGAATTGGCATACATAGGAGTTATATATCAAAGCTTAAAACTATATGCAATGCATCCTATTCTATGCAGGAATTGAAACTCTTATTCCAAAATTAATTATAATTTACATCACTAATCAAATTTAAATACAGGAAAAATAAAATCTTCAATGTACCTGCAAAACTAGAAAGCTTGGTTAGTGAATATATGTTGGCTTTTCTAGATTTACCCAGTAATATCTAGAAATTACTGGATTTTGCTAGACATAAGCCATTTTCCATGATTCCCTTAAATAAACTTAATAAAATATGAAATAAGATGGAATAAATATGAAAATGGAATTTAAAATTTCGAAATTAGGGTCAAAATGACCAAAATACCCCTGATAGCAAGACTATGGCCTTGAAATCAGGGTTTTCAGAAAGATATTTGGCAAAATGCAAGTTTTGAAGTTCAAATGAAAATAAATCAAACTAAATATGATGTGACATGCTTAAAATGTGAAAACTAGGGTTTAGAATTTCGAAATTGAGGTCAAATGACCAAATTGCCCCCGATAGCAAGACTATGGCCTTGAAATCAAGGTTTTTCAGAAAATATTTTGGTAAAACTTAGGTTTTATGCACTAAATGAAGTCAAATAAGCATCAAATTAAACCTAAAGCATCTTAATATGATTATGAACATGATTAAATCCTAAAAATACATGCTTATGCACGAAAATCCAAGAATATCACAAAAACTGTGATTTTGGCAGTATTTTAGGATTCTTCGGGTACCCTGTTTTACAATTTGCTTAATTCAGCCATCAATCGGATTCCAAAATTCATCAAATTTGGTACCTGCACTTGTTATAACCCTAATTTCGGATTGGAATTATAAAAATAATTTTTTTGACATTGAATTAATCCGAAAATTGCATTAAGTCCTTAAAATATACTATTTTTGACCTAGTTCACCAGCCGGTCTCAGTCTAGGACCCGAACCAGGGGTCAATCCTCCATGGAAATATCTGATTTTTTATAGAGACAAATTAGACAGGAAAACAGCACTTTTACGTTTTACAGATTTGAAAAATCAGTTCGGACCAGGGAGATCCCCTTGCGACAATCCGGACTTGAATATTGCAAACCAAACATGAGTTAAAACAGACACTGCAGATTAACAATTTCGATATAAATATTTGTACTATTCAAAAATATCTGAGATTTTAGCAGTGAACAGAGATTAGAAAAATACAAATACTCACTTCTTACAGATCATGAATCGGATCTGTGGTTTGGGATTTATGAATAACACAAGTCTGATTAGGGTTTTGGTAAACCCTAACAAGTTTTAAATTGAAAATCAGATTCTCTGACAGAGGAAAAATACTAAACAGTGGTCAAAAATTCCCAAAATTTTACAGTAGATAGATCTAATCAATGTGAATCCATGACACATTACATATCTAAAATCGGACATCGGATGAGAAAACCCACACAAGTGCAAGTTACCTTCTTGATTTTAACAATGATTTTAAAGTTTTAAAAACCCGACTTGATGTCTGATTTTTCTGACAGGGTCCCAAGGTCCAAAACCTCTGATTTTTTTACAGTAGTTCATTTACATATGCATGTATCACATATAAAAAATTCAGAAATAAACAGTAAGTATTTCAATCCTAAATAACATTATCTTTACTGTTCTAAACCTAAAACACACAGAAATCTAAGAAAATTAAGAAACCATGCATTAACTAATGAAAATCAATAAACTAAACCATAAAACAGTAAATAAAAATTATTTCTATGCTGTAAAACGTAAAACAAACATGAATAAACAGAGAAATAAATCAAAATTCAGGAATCAATGGCTGGAATTTAATATTACCTTTAAAAGCATGGATTTAACCCATTAAAAGGGTAAATCGCATGATTTATTGGTTAATAATGTAAAAGAACATGCTAAAATTGATTCTAAAGAATTAAAATCCCTGTAAAACACACAAAACAGTGTTAGATCACCTTCTTGGACCGTTCTTGATGGTTCTTGAGGTGGAACCATGGTTGAATCTTCATAAGGAGGGGCGTCCAAGGCTAGATCTAGGTTTTAAAGCATTAAAAACATTAAATAAAATATGAAAAAGTGAAGAGATTAATACCTTGGTGTTGCAGCAATGGAGGAAGGGCTGGAGAGGAGAGAGAATCTCCAAGAACTTGAAAAGAGAAGACCCCTAAAATCGTCCCCCATGTGTCCCTTTTATAATATAAAAAAATTAGGTTTAAAATGACCAATTTTAAAAAATTTGGACTCTAAGGGGGGGGGGGGGGGCGATTTTTTGGTGAAGTTACTATCCTACCCCTGGCCTAAATTATCTAAATAATCCCTAACTAACCCCTAGCCTATCCTAAAAAACCCTCAAATGTGATGCCACTTGGCATTTTTCACATTTGGGTTTTTAAAACACCTTTAAAAACCTTTAAAAACACTAGTTTTAAAACTAACTTTCAAAAGGAGTTTTCAAAATGGTTTTTGACTCCTCTAAACCTCTAACACTAACCAAGACACTGACTAACCCTAGTCTATCCCTGACTTACTCGAATATGGCGCCACCCCGAGTGGGCCCTACTTGAGTTTTTCAAAAAAGATGATTTTAAAGCTTGAAATTGAAAGCATTTTCAAAAGATTTTTGAAAGAAAATTTGAAATTGAAATTTTTGAAATAGCATAGGGTTCTAACTGGGTCAGAACTCCTCTGGATATGGTGCTAACTAAGTGGGCCCACATCGAATTTTGAAAATTTTGGAATAAACACTGAAAATCACTTTAAAAATGGGTTAAAATCAATAACTGAAATTCAAGATTTTTGAAAATAGGGTCTCAAGCGAACTGGAGCTCCGAGGTAGAGTCCTGAACTCTTAGGACTCTGAGATTTTGAAATTTAAAAAGCCAAATGAAATAGTCTTTAAAAGATTTCATCAAAAATTAGTAAAACAAGTTGGAAAATACAATCAGGGTTAGACTCCTAACTCGACCGAAGTCTAAAATAGAGTTCTGAACTAACTGGACTCTATAAAATGACCTAAATTTTGAAAACAAACAGAAAGGATTGAAAATGGAAGTAAAACAGATGTTAGAACAGACTTCTGACTGGACTAAGACACTGGGACAGAGTCCTGATCAGACTAAAACTCTAGATTTCTGAGAAATTTGATAAACAAAGGAATTCAGAAGCGACACCACCTAAATGGGTCTCATTTGAGAATTAAAATCAGTTGAGATTTGAATTTTAAGTGAATCCAGATTGTTTTCTGAGAAAACATTTCGAAATACAAGGTCCTGAGGTTGGAAAATGACAGAATATTGAATAAAACCCAGGTTTCAAAATTGATTTTTTGAAAGAAGAGCTCTAAAACTCAAATCTGGATTGAATGTTTTGAAAACATGAGTGCTGGATCTCGAAAATGAGATGTAATGACATGCAATGCTATGTAATGCAATGAAATGATATGCTAAATTCATGCAATGAGAAGCAATGACACATGAAATGGATGAATACTGAATGAGGAGGAAAATTTGGGGTGTTTACACTTGCTCAGATCATCCGCTTGACAAGAGTTTGGTAGCCGACATGACCACCACAAATACCTTTGTGTACCTCTCGCACAACTTCTTTGGCTTATTCTTCATCCAAACATCTGGAATACTCAGAACTGAATCCACGACTATTGAGAACATTGACAAGAATAAAATATTGGGCAGACATGCGCTAAATCGCCCGTTGCTTTTTTGAAAGTTCTAGAAGAAATTCACCAGTTTCAATAAATTTTTTTATGTCTTGATACCAGAGCTTCTTCTTTTGCTCAGCCTGGTTTATCTACTCTGCTGGGATGAAGGCAGGTTGATCAAGTCTGCCAATTTCAAAGGAGCGACAAGATTCTCTACTCTTGAAAGACATAATGGAGCCCAAATTGGCTAAACTATCTACAACTTAATTGAAGTCTCTCTTGATATGAAAAAGTTGAAATTCTTCAAAATTATTGGCAAAATCTAAGACGATCTTCTGATAAGGAAGTAATTTTTTATCCTTCACTTACCATTCGGCTAGGACTTGATTGGCGACGAGCAAAGAGTCACCATAGGCATGCACTCTTCTGATATTGAAGTCCTGTAGAATTTTTAGACCTTGTATCAAGGCTTCATACTCTGCCATATTATGAGTACACTGAAAATCCCGTATGAGAGAAAATGGGATCATCTCCTTCTCAGGTGTGATTAGTAGAATCCCGATTTCTATGCCTGTCATATTTTTCAAATCGTCTAAGAATAAATTTAAAACTGGAGATTGTTGAATATTGCAGATGCGCTCATCGGGGAAATCATCCTCGTCTTTAACATCCTCTGCTAAAGGAAAATCTGCCAATTGATCTGAAATTGCTTGGCCTTTGATAAATTGTTGTGAGACATATTCCAAGTCATAATGCATTAATAGGACTTGCCATTTGGCAATCCATCCGCTAAAAAATGGTTGCTCTAAAATATACTTGAGAGGATTGGGTTTGGATAGAATCTTGACTTCAGATGCCTACAAATAATGTCGCAACTTCTGACACATCCATACCAGAGCTAAACATGTCTTCTCTATTTGAGAGTATTTCTTTTCATAATCAATGAATGTCTTGCTTACGTAGTAAATGACATGTTCTATCAAGCTGCCTTCTTCATGTTGTGCTAAAAATCCGCCGCAAGCGACTTGATTAATTAAGATATATAGCAAAAGGGGTTTCCCCAATTCTGGCGGCTTTAAGACAGGTGGATTGAGAAGATACTTTTTTATACGCTCAAATGATTGTTGATACTCTGGTCCCCATTCGAACTTTACTCCTTTTTTGAGCAAATGATTAAGAGGCTCGCATCTCATAGCCAAATTGGATATGAATCACCGGATTGATTGCATGCGTCCCTGAAGGCTATGAAATTCTTTGAGATTGGTTGGGAACAGCATGTCAATGATGGCTTTTGCCTTAGCAGGATTCACTTCTATCCCCTTTTTGCTGAACAAAAAGCCTAACAACTTGCCAGATTCAACTCCAAAAACACATTTTTGAGGATTGAGTCTTAGCTTGTAAAGAATAAGTCGCTTGGAAACTTGATTGAGAACTTCAATGTGATCTTCTTCCTCTTTGGATTTCACCAGAATATCATCAACATATGCATCTGTGATTTTATGCATTTGATCATGGAAAATGACGGCCATGGCTCGCTGATAAGTTGCTCTAGCATTTTTAAGCCCAAATGTCATGACCGTATAACAGAAAGTACCCCATGAGGTAGTGAAGGATGTCTTGGACTGATCATGGGCGGGCAACTTGATCTGATTGTATTCAAAATATCCGTCCATAGAAGAGAACATGGCATGACCCGCTGTGCTATCGATAAAAAAATCAATATTAGGAAGTAGATAATCATCCTTAAGAGTCACTTTGTTGAGATCTCTGAAGTCGATACAAATTCGAACTTTGCCATTCTTCTTGGGAACAATAACAATATTTGCTAGCCAATCTGGATAGTCAATGGTTCGAATGAACCCTGCTTTGAGTAAGTCTTCAAGACCTTCCTTAACTTGTTGTTCCACTCGGGGATCCATCTTTCTTAGCTTTTGCTTAACCGTCTTGACATCTGGTTTTAGGATGAGGCGATGCTCAACCAATTTGGTATCCAGACCCGGCATGTCTTCATACGTCCATGCAAACACTTCTTCATACTGTTTGAGAAAATTGGTGAGCCTTTCTTTCTCTTTCAGGCTCAAACTGCTGTCGATCTTGAGAATTTGGGGATTATCCTTTGATCCAATATTGATATCTTTAGTTGGATCTTGAACTAAGGATGATGGCTCATCTTGTTTCTGAATCAATGCAAACTCGGGTAATTCTTGAAGAACTGAATCGAACTCTGTACATTCTTCTGACTGCTTTTTAGCCTGACTGCATTCTGCTCTTGCTTTGACCTGATGAATCACTGTCGGCTTCAAAAAGGCATTTGGATTAAGAATGAGCTTCTTGATAGATCAGGAAGACATTTTGAAAATTGGAGAATAAATTGATTCAGAGAAATCACCCATCATAAAACACATTGTTTTTACTGAGCAAATAATTGGAAAAATAAAAGAGTAAAATAACGACAAATTTATGAAGATTTGATAACGAGAAGTAAGAAGACAAATGGCATCCAGACAGATGAAGAAAACTTGCAACTTTATTGAGAAACTGAATTGATCAAATGACAATGACTGAAATGAAACGGGATATCATCCCAGTGTGAAAACAAAAGAATAGAAATAAAAAGATGACAAATGTCCTCAGTGCGCTCTTTTGACAAAAATAGTGCTCTTCTGTGATCTTTTGCCAGTGAAACCCAATCCTGCTCTGCGAGGATGATGCTCAGGGATTACTGGCTTGAGACGGCCATCTCTATTCTTGCCAAAGCCTTTGAAAGGCTGGTAGCCATGTTTTTCTAACAGATCAAATCTCTTTTTGGCCTTCATAAATTGGGAAAATAGAGAATGATCCTTGAATGTACTATAGTCAATGTGCCCTCCAATCTTGAAGAATTGTGGGACCCTCCATCAAGTCTTGGCTACTGTATGCTTTGGTTGTTCTGCCATCTGCAATATTCCTGAATTCTCTTCGAAATTGACCTCATCAATTCTCCTAATACTAGGGTTATCGGTAGTAAAAGCAGGTCTGGGAATCATAGGTTGTGCTAGCCTCTGTTCTAGATCTTCTTCCAGGACTGTTGTGATCATTCTACCTTTTGACCACTTAACGCATTGATGAAGAGTAGATGGCACTGCATTCGCATTATGGATCCATGTTCGACCCAACAACAGATTATATGTTGGTGGCACATTGACCATATGAAAGAGGACAGAGTGGACTAAGTAGTCGATGAAAATTTCCAAAAAGATTTTTCCTTTAGCCGTCTGGCCGTGATAATCGAACTCGTAGATGGTGATTGGGTTCGAGATGTATTCCTCTTCTTTGATGCCCAAAGCTTTGGTTGTCATTTTTGGGCATATATTGAGGTTGTTGCCTCCATCTATCAGCACATGAGGAACAATTATTCCTCTGGTTCAAATCACAACATACATAGCGTTGTTTATGAAATACATGAGGCTTCGGGAGATCCTCGTCTGGAAAAGTAATGGGAGCATTTGTCATGGCCTGATTGACTATCTGGGCCATGTCTTCAGAAGTTATGCTCAGCTTCACCTTGACTTTCTGTAATAAATCATCCAATACCTGTTGATGCTTGGCGGAAGCCGGTGCTAAGTCCAGAATTGAGACATTGGATAATGTAGTTATCAGTTTATATGCAGATGTCTCACTTTTTTCTGAGGCGGGCTTGATGAAGTGTTTGAGAAATTCAGGAATTCCTTTGGTAGCCTCATGGGATGCCTTAGCAGGCTTGGCAGATATCTTCATCTTGCCAAGGGCTGAAATAAGGTTCATCTTCTGAGCATTGGACCGAGCTTGTTGTAGTACGAGGACCTGATGTTGAACTTGTATATCTCTGTTAGAGCATGGCCTGATATGCTCCTGGGACTGAAAGGGTTGTTCATAGATGACCACTATAGGATGATGGAGAAATGCTTTTTTTAGAATTTCCATGTTTTCATCTTCAGCACCCTCTACCAAAAGATTTTTGTCAATAAGATCCTGAACAATGTTCTTGAGAACAGAACAGTTCTCAGTATTATGCCCTACTGTTCTATGAAATTTATAGAATTGATCTTTGAACTTTTCCATGGGCACAGGGGAATCAACTAATCTGGGTAATTTGACCATCTCCTTGGTCAACATATACTTGAGCACGGTCTCGAGTGATTGGTCTAACAGAGTGAATTTTCTGTCATAGCACCACCCTTCATGCTTCACTTTTTCTCAGGATTTCGGTCCCTGCTCTAACTGAAGTGGCTTATTGAATTGTGGGATTGACTTTCCTTTCTGATCATTCTTGTGGAGATTTGAACCCCCTGCACCATAACAGAAGTCTCTGTTTTGCCCCTTACGGTGATTCCATTTGTCATTTCTGACAGAGTGGGTGAAATGAGCCTTCTTCTTCTGCTCATTCTGATTATTGTTCTTAGTGAATGTGAAGCCTTCATAGACTCCATTTTTTATGCTCAACTCGAGCCATTAGGCTCGCTCTATCAACTTGATGAATGTTCTTGATGGTGCAGTATAGATAAGGCCTCTTAGAGGCTATGAAAAATTGCTCAGGATCAAGGACAAAGCGTGCCCCTCTGATATGGGATCTCTCATCTTATTGCAGGCCGACCTCCAGTGGTGAATGAAATATCTGGCCTTCTTATTTTCTTTCTGCTTAAGGCCACAGAGATGACTGAGAGTCGGAAGTGCCTCAGCATTAAACAAAAATCTTTCGATGAAAAGATTCACCACTTTGTCGAACTCTTTTTGTTCGATGGGATTAACATGCTCTGAATACCACTTAGCTGCGGTTCCATAGAGACTGCGACGAAAACAAAGAAAAAGAGTCTGATTGTCTCGCTTGAATTTGGCATATTCAATAAAGAACATAGCCAGATGTGCCTTGGGGTCGCCAGAACCATCGAACTTGATGAACTTTCTGGAGAGATTCTAAAGATTGTCGTCCCCATTCAAACCATCATAGAAGTCCTCACTGGTGAAGACTTTCTTGCCCTTGTCGCAGGCTTGCAGGTCCTTAACCATTTTAACCATATCCCTGAGTTGTGGTTGGTCAGAATCATTGGCAGATTGTTCTCTGAACTTGTGGGCTGACCATTGCCCCTGAGTGGATTTGTGGAACATTTGGTGAGTTTTGAATTCTTCATTTGTACCCTCTATTGATTCCTCATCATCTGACGTATCAGTATTCTGAATATGTTTCTTGGATAGCTTCAAAACTTTCTTGACTGCCCGACCTTTTGCCTTTTGCTTGACCTGGGTCTTTTTTGTACTAGCTTCGGCTTGCTGCGCCAACATCTTGCTCAACATCTTTTTAAACATGGCAGACATTTGAGGATCAATGCCATCATTTGCTTGCTTCCTCTGACTTTTGACTGACCATGGGAAATCCAGTTCCTCTTCTGAAGCCATTGAGTACTCTGTGGTCTTTTTTCCTGACCTTGTTTGGACCATTAGATTTTGTAAATGCTCTTTGTAGGTGTGAACGCCCCAAATTTTCCAAAAAATCCAAAAATTCCCTTTTTGCCCCTAGGCTCCATTTTCTGAATAAATTGAGTCGGTTTCAAACTTAAAATCTAGTTATTTCTTGGATTCTCTGGAATTCAATTCTATTTTATGTATCTGGCTCTATTTTGATCCATGTCCTGTGCCAAAAATCTAAATCTGAGACTCGTTATCCAAATTTCAAATTGAAATTACAAAAATACCAAAAATAGTTCTTAATGGCTCAGACAGTCCATCCAACATCCGTTTTGGATCCATTACTCTATATTTCTTGATTTGAGGTGCACAAACTCGAATATTTCCTCAAGTTTCAGATCCAAACCCATTTTCTGAAGGATTTTCCAAAGAACAACTTTAAAACTCTCAAAAAACCTTTCTTTTGTAAATATTCTCGAATTTCACAAAATATTTCAAAAATTCTCTTGTCTTCTCGTAAGTTTCAGAGATTTTTTCTCAAACACACCAAAAAATGTAGAAAATGCCAAAGAAAACAACAAAAAAAATCCAAAAATCAAAAATATGCAAAAAAAATATGTAGTTTAAAGCTTGTTTTGCTAAAAAACCCTTTTGAAAACCGTTTTTATGAAAAACCCATTTTTTTAGGAACCCCTTTTTTTGAAAAATATGCAAACAGCCCCGCACGCGTTTGCTGCGATATCTTTTGAGCCATTACTGACTCCTCTTCGGCTGCTTTAACGTCTCTCTCTCTCTCTTTGGCGTTCCCTCTCCCTGAAGCCATTTTTGGACCCTTCCCGCAACCTTCAGTCGTAGATCGTGAATAACCTCTTCCATCGATCGCTAACCGAATCAACTTCTCGATCCTTCTCTCTCCCCTATTTAACAAACCGAAGGGAAAACCCTTATCCATCGCTTCTTCACCCCTCCACCCGATCTTCTTCATTTTCTCCTCCCTCTTTCTTATTATCCTGGTTCTTCCCTAGACGATTGAAAGGAGTCGATCAATCCCAAAAGTTGCAGGCCTTCTTCTTCTTTCTTAGCTGATCCACAAAGAGTCTTCAACCTCGGCAACAAAAGCAAAAGGAACGATCAGACCACGAGAGCCCCACAACAGACCGCTTCTTCACCACCTCACACCTTCTTCTCCTTCATGAATCCGTTCTCACCCCGCCACTTGCATTCTTCACTGTTTCTCTTTCCCCTCTTCTTCTTCTTCACCTTCCTACTTCCTCTGGTTCCCCCCAAGTAACAGAGAAAGATCGGTTACCTCTGTAATCGCAGGTAAGTAATCCTTCCCCTTCATTTTTTGATAAGACCCTCTTCTCAATCTACTGCATTCCTTTATCTGGATCGCTTAGGCTTTGTTTTTACTTACTTTTGAATGTCTCTTTTCCTTCATTTTTTGGCATTTCTCTGAACCGACCTTTCTTGTGCTTCTTCAATTATTTTCTTTCATTTGCATCCGAAGGCACGAGAGGTGGGAATCAGTCTGCATATAGCAGGATCGATCCTCCTTGTGCAACATCAAACGGGAATGGTGTCCATTCCAACATATTTCCCTTCGTTTATATTCCTTTACAGTTGATTCCATTTTCATTTTTTTTCTTTTCTTTGTGTTTTCATTACCTATTCATACACGATTTTCCATCCATAGGTTAGTTTTCATGGTCGTTTTGTCTCAAGATTCACATTGGGGCCTCAATGCCCCTTTCCCTTTGCTGACACGATGGGAACCGATGATGCTTCACCATAGCATCATCGATTTATCTGGGTTTAAATCTCAAGTTATGTCTTAGTTTAATTTACTTCTCTTTCAGGTTTCAATTTTTGCCCTTTGTAGATATTTAAAATTTTGGAGTTTCGTTTTAACCTCATCCCATATAGCGTGAATCATTTCCATCTCCCGTTTCTGGTTATGACTCTTACTCTATACTTTAATTTTTAGTTCATATTTTCTTTTTTTTAGCGTCAGATCCCCATTTCAATGTCATCGATCATGGAACATGTGTATCGGTTAGTTTCTTATATATTTGCATAGCATTTAGCATTCCAGGATATGTCTCGTTACATTATCATTTCAATAGTCATCTTGACTGATCATTTTCTCAAAAGATGTTGTGGATCGGAATAACAAGTCTTGATCGTATTTTGCTAACTCATGTTCCCATAGAATTATAGCTGACTGGACATCCTAGGATGTTCAACCAGTCAATATCAATGAGCAACCCGAGTTGTCTGGTAATATGGTTCTCAAAGCATCTTTGTGACATAGATGCAAAACCACCCATATGTTTTATTATAGTTGGATGCGTGAAGATTTAATTACTTTGGAAATCATTATCATGTCTCATGAGGTTTCAGATGGTGAATGGACCTGTCTCTAAGAGCTGGAAACTTGTGATGTAATGACTTAACTCATGACTCTGTAAAGCAATATAAGATCAAATGTCCAGGGCTACTTGGTGCTCTGCCTCAGGACTCTGTCTAAGGGTTAATGGCTCGCCTCAAGAATCCAACGTGGTCTTTTTGGTCCAATGCTATCTTGTAGAGTCATGTCCGACTCTTGGAGGGTCACTTTGAGTCCTATTCCAATCTTCGTTGGCCATGAGGAACAACAGAATGTTGCTCAGCTTCTCTGTCCTGAATGGCATATACGATTACCTTGGGAAGCCATTCATCTGGCTTGGAAGTTGCAAGAAAAGCATGATTCGTGATGCTGCCAGCTGCATCAGCAATTTAACCCAGAATGCATGTATGCATGGCTGCGAAAAGCAAGCTCACAAGCAGCAGTAGACGTAGAGAAGAGAATACTGGGAATGCAGATGAGGATAGCAGTACTGGGAGGGTGGAAGATTTGACTAGCACTTTGTTGATGCTAATTGGCTAAGGAGTATCCTGACAGAGATCATGAGTGCCACAACTATTTACCAAGCAACTCTCTATACCGTGAAGGTGTAAAGATTGAATGCACAGTGAAGAAAGCAATGCTGACATGTCTCTGTTGGAATCTATGCCTGCAATCAGTCATTTCACCTGTACACCTGCTGCTATACCCAAACACCATTTGTTGTAAGCAAAATCTGGAAGTGCAACAGCCCAAAGGACAACAATCTCCCAGCTGATTCACGCAAGCCAATAGAAAAACTGGAGCAGCAGAACATCTTCTGTCGTGTATATCAGGTTTTTTTTTTAAAAAAAAAGAAAGAGAAAAAGCAAGTACCAACAGAAGCTCAGTGCATCGAGTACTCGGCGGGACTGATTTTCCAGGTAAGCTTCGTGTTAAACTTCCCTCTTCATCAACATCCTTAATAACTCCTGTATGAATTCATACATGAGCTCGTGAAGTAATCGCTTGAGGAGGATCTGTTTATACAAGTATTCATGGATTTTTTTTTCTTTCTGTTTATGGCATTATGAATGATTTGGAGTTTCTGGACCTTACCAATTCTGTTAAAGTTGCCTATGGTTTCCATTGCTACATCATAATATAATCCACCATTTCAAAAATTTAGGTCACATGCTAGTCTCCCACGTAATGATTAGTTCTGTACTAGTTGAAATATCTTGAAAATCTCTTTTATGGATGTCTTGTGATTTGTTGGTGAATGTCATTTGATGTTTTGGTAGAAATTTATGTCAGATCTATTGAGATAATGGTTCTCTATGATTATCTTCATATGAATATACTTGATTCGTGGTTGATACATGGGAATGTGTGTAAATATGTCATTCCTCACGATCTACAGAATTGGGATTTGAGACTTTATGGGGATGATTATAAGGACGCAACCAAAATTACAGTTGAAGCAAGGAGGACTTCTGGAATTCTATGTTTTGTTTGCACTATACAATGAATTTTTAGATGTAGCAGAAGGAACTATGGTCAATATGCATTAATCTGGCATATCTGCTGCATCTTCATTTCCCCATCTCCACTTTTCACACTACACTCACCTGTAGGCCCATAAGCGCTTCTACTTCCAGCACCTTTACCACTTGCATTCAGCAGTGTCTTCACCAGCACAGCACTTTGCTGTCATCACCTTGCTGCTCCTATGTATCAGCCCTCACTCTGTTATGATTTTTCTTTTTTTTCACTTCTACAACCACCCATTGCCTTCCATCTCAACTCTATTCATATCTCCACCTTGCCACGCATGGCTATTTTTCCCACAACTCACACCCACCATTCAGTGTATAACACTCTCTAGGCTCCCAGCTGCACCTCTTGCGGCCTCACTTACACAGCCTGTTGCATCTCAGCACTTGATTTTTGCATAGTGCTTCACTTCACCCATCACATTTTAAACCTCCAGCATCTTCCATGCACATACCTGGCGTTAAAGGCTTATTCCTTTCATAAATTTTCTGTATTTCTATGGCCATTTTAATGGTTGTCATTCCTTTCTCTGTCTTTATCTATATATATATATATATATATATATATATATATATATATATATATATATATATATATATATATATATACATGTATATATATACCATCATATATGTTCTTTCAGGTAGATTTCCATTAGCTTAGGGATTAGCATGTATATATCTTCAATAGTAAAACATATTTTCCCAATAATTTAGCATATTACATATGTTCCCACTTAGTTCTTAGATATACGCCTGTTGGCTTTCAATATGATAGCCCCTTTCCTATGTTATTCGTATTAACTCATCTTTTGCAGGAAAATATATGAAAAATGTCATTTTGTTTTCTTAGCCTAGAATATGTGAATTCAATTCCATACTTAGATGATAATAAATTTCCATTCCTTGCATTAGATTAGAATGTATGACCATGCATATTTCTAGAAATGCTTATTTTCATATCATTTTCCTTCTTTATTGCAAAATTTCATGAATGGGAACACGAATGGCACATGCACCATTCTAATAAAAGGTGATTAAATTCTAAGTTGATGATTTGCATCAATGGCCATAGTCAGGGTGTGAACAAAACTTAGGATTTTCATCTTTTATGGAATAACATTGGATCCACGGTGGATCCCTCTTCAAAAATCATCATATTTTTAAATATTGTCTTCTTTTATCAGGGTTTAACTTAAAATTGACTCAAAATATATATCAATGGCCATAGTCAGGGTATATTGAGAGTTAATTTCATTTTAAACTCTATAAAAGCACCAAAATATGTTTTATTCTTCACCGGAATTCAAATATGATTATTATATAATACATTCAACGACCATAGTCAGGGATGTATTATATCTTCAATCTTATTTCAATTCACTTAAAGAATGAAATATGTTTTTTAAATATTCAATTTTCAAAATTATTTCATTCATTTCATCATTTAGGATAAAACTATGTCATATTTTCAACATTCTTTTTCAAAATCTAAGTGTTTTTGAGATAATTCTTCAAATACCTTCTTCATTTCTTAAATCAATTCTCATTTGTAAATTCAAATTCTTTTTCTCAATTCTATCACATTTTAAAAAAAAATCAAATTTCAATTTTAAAGTCCAATTTGACTTTGAAATTTCAAATTCATTTTACATTCAAAAATTCAATTTCTCATTCAAATTGAATTTCAAAGTTCAATTAAACTTTGAAATTCTAAATTCATCTTCAGAATTCAAATTCAAATTTAATTCCACATTTTAGATCAAAAAGTTTAAATTTAACTTTGCAATTTCCAAAATCCAATCCTATTTTTAAATTCCATGAGAATTTCTCAAATCTACTTCAGATTCAATATGGATTCTCAAATTCAATCCCAGATTTCTTAAAATCTGATATTTTCAACTTGGATATTTTAAAAGACCCCAATCCAAATCCAATTCAAATCTTGAAATCCAAATGCATATTCAAAATCCATAATTCGGATCCTACATCCCTTTAGGATTCTAGATTCCATATTCAACTCCATCTTGGATTTCATACTTCGGATCCAACTCTATCTAGGATTCTAGATTTTAGATTCAAATTCTACTTTCCAAATCCCATCTAGATCTCTTCCACCTTTCATTCAGATTTTCAAATTTTAAATCTAGAGTTTCCCTCTATCTTCAAATTCCATCTTGACTCCCAATTCTAGATTCATTTTGAAGTCCATACTCAAACTTTCAATTCTTATCTTTTAAACTTCCTTCTTCAAATTCAGGTTCATCTCAATCTTTGATTATTTCAAAATTCAAGATCTATTCTAAATCATAAGTTAGAAAATCTAACTTCTCCAAGTCCGTCTTCAACCTTCAAAAACCATTTTCTCATCATATTCTTCATGATTTCAAAATCACTTGAATAAAATTTCTAAAATTCTTCTCCAGAGAGCATACATCCTTTGCATTTACACAAGCATGATTCTTTGTGCATCCTTAGACTTAGAATAAATTCTTAGATAATATTAAGGCAAAGCAAAAGGCATAAATTCGATCTTTAGTTCGATTACCCTTGGTAAAGGCGTCAGGAACTGTCGAACCTCATACCGACGAGCGAATCTCGTCTCTCAATTTTCCCGCAAATATTTCAAAATGGAGGCGAGTAATCTTTTAAAACCTTTTTCAAAATTAAGGTCAAGTGAGACCTTCACAAAAGAGTTCCTCTCTCTCTTTCTTTTCTTTTCTCTTCTCTCTTCTTTTCTGTCTTTTCATTTCTCCCTTCAAAAAGGAGAAAAAGAGGTTAGAAAGGAAAAGAGGAAGAAAAAAGAGAAATACCAAGAGAAATTTTTTTTTGCAATGATCACAGTTTTGGCGACTATGATGGGACTCGTCTTCGTCCAGTCGAATTTTTGCCTTTTGCTTTTCTTTGATATTATCTAAGTCTTTATTCTACAAATGTCAACTTCATTTTCATGCAAACCTTAGGAGCCTAGACTCTGTCCTAGCTGACATCATTGCATATATGATCTAAGTATGGTTTGGTAGGACCATATTAAGGAGATTATTCCAAGTTCACATTAGACTTAGGTCTAAAATACAACTCTCCTCAATTCTAGGGATTTAATGTAAACAATGTATGCAAGTGTATGCTTCTCTTCATTTAAAATCTATCTCTTTAGGACTTGCATTAGAGCCATTTGATTTCTTGCATGTTGGACATGTTTTTGAAAAAATCCCCACCTATATTGTCCCGGTCTTCACGTTGCTGGGATGTCTCACTGAACTATAGTTTGGGAGAGAGCCTCACAACTGGACCACTTATTTGGGTTAGCGCCCCCCTACCACGTACCTAAGGGCCATAGTCCGAGGTATATCGGTAGATGCTCAAGGATGTTGGGAAGCCATTACCTTAGAACCGGAGAAATATTCTTATGCCACGTACTTCGAGCTTCGGCTTGAGTATATCGGTGTATCTTGATTGGAATCAGATGATCTAAACCTTAGAGTTAGGATTAAGGTCCTACGAGCCATTTTCAAATATTGCATTTAGAGTTAGCTTCTAGGGAGTGCTATTATGTGCATCATCGCTTGTATAATTTGATTCTTTTGTAGATATTATCTTAAAAATTCTTATTTTTCAAAACCCTGGGTGTTTTTTTTCTTTTATTTTCTCAAATCTAGGATTGTATATTTCTCATTTCTTTATTCTTTCATAAATTTCTTAAACCCTGGACATTCTTTTAAGTTTTTCCTCTATCTTTCAAAACACCAGGCGTACTTTTCTTCTTTTTCTCTGATTTATTTAAATTCTTTTTTATCCTGCCTGCAAGTCTTTAAAATATTTTAAAATCTTCTGCCATCTATTTTTCAAACTCTTCATACCTTCTGATTCTATTCAAAAAATTCTTTTGCCTTTTTTTTCAATAAAGTCTCCTTTTGTCAAGGGATATCCCTTTTTAACAAAACATTCATTCTTCATATTTTTTTAAGTTGTTTATTCTCCCTTTGGAGTAACAATGCAATTGTCATAAATTTTGTGACGACTCAATCCCTGGTAATGGGATATCATTTTTGTTGACCTAATTCCTTCTTTTGTCAAAATTTCTTTCAAAATTCTTTATTCTAAATATTTCATTTTTAAAGTTCTCCTATTTTTCTCAAATAGCATTCTGTCAAATATTATTCTTCCTTCCCAGTTATACTGGAGCATATTTATATTTATATATATATATATATATATATATATATATATATATATATATATATAAAAATTCATTTTTCGAAAACCTGTTTGCAGGCAGGGTCAAATAAACTCTTTTCTTTTTCTCGATTTTTATCAATTTTCGGTAATCTTTTGTCAATCTTTATCAGTTTTATCAATTTTTATTCATCTTTATCAATTTTGTCAATTTTATTGATTCTTCATTGATTTTATTATTTTTTCTTGTCAATTCTTATTTCAATTACCCTTTCAGGTTAAGGGATAAACCTGATGCCTCTTTCCCAAGAGGTATTCCTTTATTCTTAATTTCCCACTCAGGTTAAGGGACAAACCTGAATTTCCCACTCAGGTTAAGGGACAAACCCTAATTTCTCTCTCAGGTTAAGGGATAAACCTGAACCTCGTCCTGCGAGGTCCTGCTTTCTTCAGGATAAGGGATAATCCTGAAGTCTTTCATCGTCTTCCAAGTATCCTCAAATTTTCCACCAAATTTTACCAATTTTTACTAGATCTTTCTCAATCTTTGTCAATTATTTATTATTTCTTATTCTTTATCAAATTTTAGCAAATTTTTTTGATTCTTTAACATGTTTTATCAATTCTTTTTCAACCCTTTATCAATTTTGTCAAATTTGCCAATTTTATTCTTTTCCCATTCAGGATAAAGGATAATCCTGAAAACCCCTCATAGGAGAAATAATGCTACCTATGAGAATTCATTTTCAAGACAAATCTTCATCTTATCAAATCTTCCATCAATTTCTATCTCTTTTCATCAGTCTTTCTCAAATTTTATTCTTCCCCGTTCAGGATAAGGGATTAATCCTGAAAATCAGACCACATACAATTAACTATGATGGTCTTCTTCATTGCAAGTCAAATAATTTAGTCCTCGAACTGGTCATTCTCAATCCTAGATCCGGGCCTCGCACTGACAATTTTTCAAAATTCAATCTTCTGATTAAAATTTTCTGCCAAAAAACTTGAGTTTCGACTCGGATTTTCTTCTCTCTTTTTCAAAAACCCAACTCTTAGGTTGATCCATCTTTCTTTTTAAAATATCTGAGTTCCGACTTGGACTCTTTTCCAAAAACCCAACTCTCAGGTTGGTCCATCTTTCTTTTTAAAATATCCGAGTTCCGACTCAGACTCTTTTTCAAAAACCCAACTCTCAGGTTGTTCCATCTTTCTTTTTAAAGTATCCGAGTTCTGACTCAAACTCTTTTTCAAAAAGCCAACTCTCAGGTTGGTCCATCTTTCTTTTTAAAATATCTCAGTTTCGACTCAGACTCTTTTTCAAAAACCCAACTCTCAGGTTGGTCCATCTTTCTTTTTAAAATATCCGAGTTCGTACTTTGACTCTTTTTCAAAAACCCAACTCTCAGGTTTTTCCTCTATCTTTCAAAAGTCCAGGCATACTTTTCTTCTTTTCCTCTGATTTATTTAAATTCTTTTTTATCCTGCCTGTAATTCTTTAAAAAAATTTAAAATCTTCTGTCATGTATTTTTCAAACTCTTCATATCTTCCAGTATATCTTCTGATTCTATTCTAAAAATTCTTTTGCCTTTTTTTTCAATAAAGTCTCCTTTTGTCAAGGGATATCTCTTTTTAACATAACATTCATTCTTCATATTTTTTTAAGTTGTTTATTTTCCTTATGGAGTAACAACGCAATTGTCATAAATTCGGTGACGACTCAATCCCTGGTAATGGGATATCATTTTTGTCGACCTAATTCCTTCTTTTGTCAAAATTTCTTTCAAAATTCTTTATTCTAAATATTTCATTTTTAAAGTTCTCCTATTTTTCTCAAATAGCATTCTGTCAAATATTATTCTTCCTTCCCAGTTATACTGAGGCATATTTATATATATATATATATATATATATATATATATATATATATATATATATATATATATATATATAAATTCATTTTTCGAAAACCTGTTTGAAGGCAGGGTCAAATAAACTCTCTTTTTTTCTCGATTTTTATCAATTTTCGGTAATCTTTTGTCAATCTTTATCAGTTTTATCAATTTTTATTCATCTTTATCAATTTTGTCAATTTTATTGATTCTTCATTGATTTTATTAATTTTTCTTGTCAATTCTTATTTCAATTACCCTTTCAGGTTAAGGGATAAACCTGATGCCTCTTTCCCAAGAGGTATTCCTTTATTCTTAATTTCCCACTCAGGTTAAGGGACAAACCTGAATTTCCCACTCAGGTTAAGGGACAAACCCTAATTTCCCTCTCAGGTTAAGGGATAAACCTGAACCTCGTCCTGCGAGGTCCTGCTTTCTTCAGGATAAGGGATAATCCTGAAGTCTTTCATCGTCTTCCAAGTATCCTCAAATTTTCCACCAAATTTTACCAATTTTTACTAGATCTTTCTCAATCTTTGTCAATTATTTATTAATTCTTATTCTTTATCAAATTTTAGCAAATTTTTTTTATTCTTTATCATGTTTTATCAATTCTTTTTCAACCCTTTATCAATTTTGTCAAATTTGCCAATTTTATTCTTTTCCCATTCAGGATAAAGGATAATCCTGAAAACCCCTCATAGGAGCAATAATGCTACCTATGAGAATTCATTTTCAAGACAAATCTTCATCTTATCAAATCTTCCATCAATTTCTATCTCTTTTTATCAGTCTTTCTCAAATTTTATTCTTCCCCGTTCAGGATAAGGGGTTAATTCTGAAAATCAGACCACATACAATTAACTATGATGGTCTTCTTCATTGCAAGTCAAATAATTTAGTCCTCGAACTGGTCATTCTCAATTCTAGATCCGGGCCTCGCACTGACAATTTTTCAAAATTCAATCTTCTGATTAAAATTTTCTGCCAAAAAACTTGAGTTTCGACTCGGATTTTCTTCTCTCTTTTTCAAAAACCCAACTCTTAGGTTGATCCATCTTTCTTTTTAAAATATCTGAGTTCCGACTTGGACTCTTTTCCAAAAACCCAACTCTCAGGTTGGTCCATCTTTCTTTTTAAAATATCTGAGTTCTGACTCAGACTCTTTTTCAATAACCCAACTCTCAGGTTGGTCCACCATTCTTTTTAAAATATCCGAGTTCCGACTCAGACTCTTTTTAAAAAACCCAACACTCAGGTTGGTCCATCTTTCTTTTTAAAATATCTCAGTTTCGACTCAGACCCTTTTTCAAAAACCCAACTCTCAGGTTGGTCCATCTTTCTTTTTAAAATATCTGAGTTCGTACTTTGACTCTTTTTCAAAAAACCAACTCTCAGGTTTTTCCTCTATCTTTCAAAAGTCCAGGCATACTTTTCTTCTTTTCCTCTGATTTATTTAAATTCTTTTTTATCTTGCCTGTAATTCTTTAAAAAATTTTAAAATCTTCTGCCATGTATTTTTCAAACTCTTCATATCTTCCAGTATATCTTCTGATTCTATTCTAAAAACTCTTTTGCCTTTTTTTTCAATAAAGTCTCCTTTTGTCAAGGGATATCTCTTTTTAACATAACATTCATTCTTCATATTTTTTTAAGTTGTTTATTTTCCTTATGGAGTAACAACGCAATTGTCATAAATTTTGTGACGACTCAATCCCTGGTAATGGGATATCATTTTTGTCGACCTAATTCCTTCTTTTGTCAAAAGTTCTTTCAAAATTCTTTATTCTAAATATTTCATTTTTAAAGTTCTATTTTTCTCAAATAGCATTCTGTCAAATATTATTCTTCCTTCCCAGTTATACTGGGGCATTTTTATATATATATATATATAAAAATTCATTTTTCGAAAACCTGCTTGCAGGCAGGGTCAAATAAACTCTTTTTTTTTTCTCAATTTTTATCAATTTTCAGTAATCTTTTGTCAATCTTTATCAGTTTTATCAATTTTTATTCATCTTTATCAATTTTGTCAATTTTATTGATTCTTCATTGATTTTATTAATTTTTTTTGTCAATTCTTATTTCAATTACCCTTTCAGGTTAAGGGATAAACCTGATGCCTCTTTCCCAAGAGGTATTCCTTTATTCTTAATTTCCCACTCAGGTTAAGGGACAAACCTGAATTTCCCACCCAGGTTCAGAGACAAACCCTAATTTCCCTCTCAGGTTAAGGGATAAACCTGAACCTCGTCCTGCGAGGTCCTGCTTTCGTCAGGATAAAGGAAAATCCTGAAGTCTTTCATCGTCTTCCAAGTATCCTCAAATTTTCCACCGAATTTTACCAATTTTTACTAGATCTTTCTCAATCTTTGTCAATTATTTTTTAATTCTTATTCTTTATCAATTTTTAGCAAATTTTATTGATTCTTTATCATTTTTTATCAATTCTTTTTCAACCCTTTATCAATTTTGTCAAATTTGCCAATTTTATTCTTTTCCCATTTAGGATAAGGGATAATCCTGAAAACCCTTCATAGGAGCAATAATTCTACCTATGAGAATTCCTTTTCAAGACAAACCTTCATCTTATCAAATCTTCCATCAATTTCTATCTCTTTTCATCAGTCCTTCTCAAATTTTATTCTTCCCCGTTCAGGATAAGGGGTTAATCCTGAAAATCAGACCACATACAATTAACTATGATGGTCTTCTTCATTGCAAGTCAAATAATTCAGTCCTCGAAATGGTCATTCTCAATCCTAGATTCGGTCCTCGCACTGGCAATTTTTCAAAATTCAATATTCTGATTAAAACTTTCTGCCAAAAAACCCGAGTTCCGACTCGGATTTCCTTCTCTCTTTTTCAAAAACCCAACTCTCAAGTTGGTCCATCTTTCATTTTAAAATATCTGAGTTCTGACTCAGACTCTTTTCCAAAAACCCAACTCTCAGGTCGGTCCATCTTTCTTTTTAAAATATCTGAGTTCCGACTCCGACTCTTTTTGAAAAACCCAACTCTCAGGTTGGTCAACCTTTCTTTTTAAAATATCCGAGTTTCGACTCAGACTCTTTTTCAAAAACCCAACTCTCAGGTTGTTCCATCTTTCTTTTTAAAGTATCCGAGTTCTGACTCAAACTCTTTTTCAAAAAGCCAACTCTCAGGTTGGTCCATCTTTCTTTTTAAAATATATGAGTTCCGATTTGGATTCTTTTTCAAAAACCAACACTCATGTTGGCCCATCTTTCTTTTTAAAATACCCGAGTTCTGACTCAGACTCTTCTCTATTTCAAAAACCCAACCCTCAGGTTGGTCTATCCATCTTTTTTAAATATCCGAGTTCCGACTCAGACTCTTCTCTTTTTCAAAAAACCCAACCATCAAGTTGGTCCATCTATCTTTTTAAATATCCGAGCTCCAACTCGAGCTCTTCTCTTTTTCAAAAACCCAACCCTCAAGTTGGTACGTCTATCTTTTAAAATATCCGAGTTTCGACTCGGACTCTCTTCTTTTTCAAAAAAAACAACTGCCAGGTGGGACCTACTTCCAAAATCCAACCTTCTGGCTAATCCGTCTCAAATTCCAAGCTTCAGGTTTATTCTCTTCGAAATTCCTTCCTTCCCCTTCAGGTTAAGGGATAAACCTGAGTTTTCCATTCAGGATAAGGGATAATCCTGAAACCATTTATAGAAGCAGCGCAACCTTCTATAATGGTCCTTCCAAATCCAATTTAACACTGGTCCTTCAACAAATCCAATTCTCACGTTGGTCCTTCCAAATCCAGTTTAACACTGGTCCATCAAAATCCAATTCTCACATTGGTCCTTCCAAATCCATTTTAACACTGGTCCTTTATCAAATCCAATTTTCACATTGGTCCTTCCAAATCCAGTTTAAACACTGGTCCTTCATCAAATCCAATTCTCACGTTGGCCCTTCCAAATCCAGTTTAACACTGGTCCTTCATCAAAATCCAATTCTCACATTGGTCCTTTCAAATCCAGTTTAAACACTGGTCCTTCATCAAATCCAATTCTCATGTTGGTCCTTCCAAATCCAGATTAACACTGGTCCTTCATCAAATCCAATTCTCACGTTGGTCCTTCCAAATCCAGTCTAACACTGGTCCTTCATCAAATCCAATTCTCATATTGGTCCTTCCAAATCCAGTTTAAACATTGGTCCTTCGTCAAATCCAACTCTCACGTTGGTCCTTCCAAATCCAGTTTAACACTGGTCCTTTATCAAATCCAATTCTCACATTGGTCTTTCCAAATTCAGTCTAACAAAAATCCTTCAACAAAATCCTTCATCAAATCTAATTTTCTCAAATTGGTGCTTCAAATTCCAGTTTTTACACTGGTCCTTCAAATTCCAATTGGTCCTTCAAAATTCCAATATTTTCATTAATCCTTCAAAATGCAATTGGTCCTTCAAAATTCCAGTTTTTACACTGGTCCTTCAAAATTCCAATGTTTACATTGGTCCTTAAAAATTCCAATTTTCTCAAATTGGTCCTTCAAATTTCAGTTTTACACTAGTCCTTCAAATTCCAATTGGTCCTTCAAAATTCCAATGTTTACATTGGTCGTTCCAAATTCCAATTTTTCAAATTGGTGCTTCAAATTCCAATTGGTCCTTCAAAATTCAAATATTTACATTTGTCCTTCAAAATTCCAATTTTCTCAAATTGGTCCTTCAAAATTCCAGTTTTACACTGATCCTTCAAATTACAATTGGTCCTTCATCAAAATTCTAATGTTTTACATTGGTCCTTCAAAATTCCAATTTTCTCAAGTTGGTCCTTCAAATTCCAGTTTTATACTAGTCCTTCAAAAATTCCAATTGGTCCTTCATCAAAATTCTGATGTTTTCGTTGGTCCTTCCAAATTCCAATTTCTCAAGTTGGTCCTTCAAAATCCCAATTGGTCCTTCAAAATTCCATTGTTTGCATTGGTCCTAACAAATTCCAATTTCTCAAATTGGTCCTTCAAATTCCAGTTTTACGGTGGTCCTTCAAAAATGCCAAATGGTCCTTCACCAAAATTCCAATGTTTTCATTGGTCCTTCAAAATTCTAGTTTTTACACTAATCCTTCAAAGTCCAAATTGGTCCTTCATCAAAATTCCAATGTTTTCATTGGTCCTTCAAAATTCTAGTTTTCTTAAAATTAATCCTTCAAATTTCCAATTTTTCTCAAATTCGTCCTTCAAACTCCAATTTAACACTGGTCCTTTACCAAAATCCTTTACCAAAGTCTTTTTACCAAAAATCCTTTACCAAAATCCTTCTCAAAATCCAGTTTAACACTGTTCCTTTACCAAACTATTTTTTATGGGTCCTTTACCAAAATTCTTTACCTAGCCCCATTGTTAAGTTGGTCACGTAAAAATCTAGTTTTACTGATCAAAATTGCCAAAATAAAAAATTTTAAGCCCAAGGTCGTATCAAAATCTATATTGATTGGTTATTTCACAAAGGATTCTTGAAAACTTTGCCAATCTGCTAAAAATATGT
Source organism: Nuphar pumila (assembly GCF_984573655.1). NCBI lineage: Eukaryota > Viridiplantae > Streptophyta > Magnoliopsida > Nymphaeales > Nymphaeaceae > Nuphar > Nuphar pumila. The sequence continues at coordinate 97,449,238 of NC_143252.1, read as the reverse complement.
GTTGATTCTAATATTTTACTGCACAAAAGAATCACCTCAGATTACATCTAGTATTCTTTTCAAAAGGGTGAAGCTTTTTGCGAAAAAGAGTAAAATTCAAATCTTCTCTCTGTTGATCAACCAAAAGGATGTAAGAAATATCCTTGGTATGATTAGCAAAAGAAATATTCAATGATGTTGAAAAGCCGAAAGCGAATCGATATTGATCATAGCTATAACGCATGCTTAAAGATGACTTTCTGGCAATCAGGTAGTGGAAATACCCTCAGCGATAAAAAGAATCCACTCAATCCATATCTTCTCATTCATTCATTTAAGCTACAATCGAATATTCGCAAAGGAGATCTCTCATTTGTCGCCAAGATGAAGACGAATATGCGAGCTAGACCCCCGAGGCCAAAGAAGATTTAGATCATCTCTGAGATGAAGGAGTTTGTGACGGATCCTTTCAACGAACGTTCAGATCATCGTCAAGATGAAGGCGACTACACTAAACCTCCCGACAAACCCTAAAAGATATTTGATTGCCGCTATCATCAAGAGATTTTTTTGACCAATGTGCCAATATCATCAGTATAAATCCTGAGAAAAAGAAGGATCAGAGCATCTCCAAGATGAAGGAGTTTGTGACATACCCTTCCTCAAAGAAAAAAAGAAAAGCCAGGACATCTCCAAAATGAAGGATGATGTAATGAACCTCTGCCAAAAACCCAAGAAAGCTCAATGTCTCAAAAAGAGTGCCCAAAAGATCATTTTAGAAAAAGTCCCAGGATATCAAACTGCCATTGCCAGAAATCATCTTTTCTTATGCAAAATCCTTTCATCAATATCTTTTCACTGCTTGCTTTTATGAAATTAAGAGTATCTCTTCTCTGTTCATATCAAGGAAATGGATAGCTTCCTTGAAGAAACTCAACAGCTTTAAAATTTGAATCTGGCTCTGGAATTCGGGGAGTTAACCTCATTTTGGAGGAAATACTCTAGGTAAAAAGAGGAATATCTTTCACACATACGTACACACTTTCAAACATTTAAATCAATTACAGTTTCATCTTATTGGCAAAATTTTCTAGTTATCCAAAAATGAGATAAAAGCTCAATATCTATTTTGATGCAACCTAGCGTTGTTTATATTTTTCAAAGAGAGTTACTTCATTCTGCTGAGGTATTTCTCCCAGTCCCGTCATGGTTTTTCCTCCCATCAAGGAATCCACGTTTTGTATACCCATTCAAATGAGATTTTACCTCAATCTCATCTCACGAGGTATCTTTAAAAAATGTTCCATCGTTGTTTTTCAAATATCATCATCCCATCGAGGTTAAGGGCTAAAACCTGAGACTTTTCAAAAATCCTTATCTTTGTCTCAGCCCTGAGACTTCTTCAAAATCTCTTATTTTTACCATTTTGGTGTATTCATCCCAAAGTCCCATTCTAATTTTCCTCATTTTCTTCTGTCCAAATGATTTTCATTCTCGAGGATTTTGTTTCTTCCCAAAATTTTTAGGATAAGGTACCCAAACTTGAGAATAATGTTTTACAAAGCCAATTCTTCCACACCCAGTTCAGATCTTCTGACTGGGGCATTTTTAAGAAAATTTGGTGTGTCTTCTTTGCCGCTAAGCTCGGCTTACAACTGGCTTAGCAGAAAAGAGGAGCATCTGTGAACACCCCAAATTTTCAAAAAAATCTAAAAATTCGCTTTTTGCCCCTGGGCTCCATTTACTGAATAAATTGAGTCAGTTTCGAACTTAAAATCCAGTTATTTCTTTGATTCTCTGGAAACCAATTATATTTTATGTATCTGACTCTATTTCGATCCATGTCCCGTGCCAAAAATCTAAATCCGAGACTCGTTATCCAAATTTCAAATTAAAATTACAAAAATACCAAAAATAGTTCTTAATGGCTCGGATAGTCCATCCAACATCCGTTTTGGATCCATTACTCTATATTTCTTGATTTGCAGTGTAAAAACTCAAATATTTCCTCAAGTTTCAGATCCAAACCCATTTTCTGAAGGATTTTCCAAAGAACAACTTTAAAACTCTTGAAAAACCTTTCTTTTGTAAATATTCTCAAATTTCACAAAATATTTCAAAAATCCTCTTGTCTTCTCGTAAGTTTCAGAGTTTTTATCTCAAAAACACCAAAAAATATAGAAAATGTCAAAGAAAACAAAAAAAAAAATCCAAAAATCAAAAATATGCAAAAAAAAAATGTAGTTTAAAGCTTGTTTTGCTAAAAACCCCTTTTGAAAACCCTTTTTATGAAAAACCCATTTTTTTTAGGAAACCCTTTTTTTTGAAAAATCTGCAAACAGCCTCACACGCATTTGCTGCGATATCTTTTGAGCCATTACTGACTCCACTTTGGCTGCTTTAACATCTCTCTCTCTCTCTCTCTCTCTCTCTCTCTCTCTCTCTCTCTCTCTCTCTCTCTCTGCCGCCCCCTCTCCCTGAAGCCATTTCTGAACCCTTCTCGAAACCTTCAGTCATAGATCGTGAATAACCTCGTCCATCGATCGCTAACCGAATTGACTTCTTGATCCTTCTCTCTCCCCTATTTAACAAACCGAAGGGAAAACCCTCACTCATCGCTTCTTCACCCATCCACCCGATCTTCTTCATTTTCTCCTCCCTCTTTTATATTATCCTAATTCTTCCCCAGATGATTTAAAGGAGTCGATCAATCCCAAAAGTTGCAGGCCTTCTTCTTCTCTCTTAGCTGATCCACAAAGAGTCTTCAGCCCCGGCAACAAAAGCAAAAGGAATGATCAAACCACGAGAGCCCCACAGCTGACCGCTTCTTCACCACTGCACACCTTCTTCTCCTTCACGAATCCGTTCTCACCCCGCCACTTGCGTTCTTCACTGTTTCTCTTTCCCCCCTTCTTCTTCTTCACCTTCTTACTTCCTCTGGTTCCCCTCAAGTAATAGAGAAAGATCGGTTACCTCTGTAATCGCAGGTAAGTAATCCTTCCCCTTCATTTTTTGGTAAGACCCTCTTCTCCATCTACTGCATTCCTTTGTTTGGATCGCTTAGGCTTTGTTTTTACTTACTTTTGAATGTCTCTTTTCCTTCATTTTTCGGCATTTCTCTGAACCGACCTTTCTTGTGCTTCTTCATTTATTTTCTTTCATTTGCATCTGAAGGCACGAGAGGTGGGAATCAGTCTGCATATAGCAGAATCGATCCTCCCTGTGCAACATCAAATGGGAATGGTGTCCATTCCAACATATTTCCCTTCGTTTATATTCCTTTACAGTTGATTCCATTTTCAATTTTTTTTCTTTTCTTTGTGTTTTCATTACCTATTCATACACGATTTTCCATCCGTAGGTTAGTTTTCATACTCGTTTTGTCTCAAGATTCACATTGGGGCCTCAATTCCTCTTTCCCTTTGCTGACACGATGGGAACCGATGATGCTTCACCATAGCATCATCGGTTTATCTGGGTTTAAATCTCAAGTTATGTCTTAGTTTAATTTACTTCTCTTTCAGGTTTCAATTTTTGCCCTTTGATGATATTTTAAATTTTGGTGTTTCGTTTTAACCTCATCCCATATAGCGTGAATCATTTCCATCTCCCGTTTCTGGTTATGACTCTTACTCTGTACTTTAATTTTTAGTTCATATTTTCTTTTTTTTAGCATCAGATCCCCATTTCAATGTCATTGATCTGCATTGTATCATGGAACGTGTGTATCAGTTAGTTTCTCATATATTTGCATAGCATTTCTGCAATTCAGCATTCCAGGCTATGTCTCGTTACGTTATCATTTCAAACTGATCATTTTCTCAAAAGATGTTGCAGATCGGAATAACAAGTCTTGATCATATTTTGCTAACTTAGGTTCCCATAGAATTATAGCTGACTGGACATCCCAGGATGTTCAACCAGTCAATATCAATGAGCAACCCGAGTTGTCTGGTAATATGGTTCTCAAAGCATCTTTGTGATATAGATGCAAAACCACTCATATGTTTTATTATGGTTGGATGCGTGAAGATTTAATTACTTTGGAAATCATTATCATGTCTCATGAGGTTTCAGATGGTGAATGGATCTGTCTCTAAGAGTTGGAAACTTGTGATGTAATCACTTAACTCATGACTCTGTAAAGCAATATAAGATCAATTGTCCAGGGCTAGTTGGTGCTCTGCCTCAGGACTCTGTCTGAGGGTTAATGGCTCACCTCAAGAATTCAACGTGGTCTTTTTGGTCCAATGCTATCTTGTAGAGTCATGTCTGACTCTTGGAGGGTCACCTTCAGTCCTATTCCAATCTTCGTTGGCCATGAGGAACAACAGAATGTTGCTCAGCTTCTCTATCCTGAATGGCATATACGATTACCTTGAGAAGCCATTCATCTGACCTGGAAGTTGCAAGAATAGCATGATTCGTGATGCTGTCAGCTGTATCAGCAATTTAACCCATAATGCATGTATGCATGGCTGCGAAAAGCAAGCTCACAAGCAGCAGCCGACGTAGAGAAGAGACTACTGGGAATGCAGATGAGGATAGCAGTACTGGCACTTTGTTGATGCTAATTGGCTAAGGTGTATCCTGACAGAGATCATGAGTGCCACAGCTATTTACCAAGCAACTCTCTATACCGTGAAGGTGTAAAGATTTAATGCACAGTGAAGAAAGCAATGCTGATATGTCTCTGTTGGAATCTATGCCTGCAATCAGTCATTTCACCTGTACACCTGCTGCTATACCCAAACACCATTTGCTGTAAGCAAAATCTGGAAGTGCAACAGCCCAAAGGACAGCAATCTCGCAGCTGATTCTCACAAGCCAATAGAAAAACTGGAGCAGCAGAACATCTTCTGTCGTGTATATCAGGTTTTTTTTTTTTAAAAAAAGAAAAAAAAACTGAAAGAGAAAAAGCAAGTACCAACAGAAGCTCAGTGCATCGAGTACTCGGCGGGACTGATTTTCCAGGTATGCTTCGTGTTATACTTCCCTCTTCATCAACATCCTTTAAAACTCCTGTATGAATTTCTACATGAGCTCGTGAAGTAATCTCTTGAGGAGGATCGGTTTATACAAGTATTCATGGATTTTTTTTTTCTTTCTGTTTATGGCATTATGAATGATTTGGAGTTTCTGGACCTTACCAATTATGTTAAAGTTTCCTATGGCTTCCATTGCTACATCATAATATAATCCACCATTTCAAAAATTTAGGTCACAAGCTAGTCTCCCACGTAATGATTAGTTCTGTACTAGTTGAAATATCTTGAAAATCTCTTTTATGGATGTCTTGTGATTTGTTGGTGAATGTCATTCGATGTTTTGGTAGAAATTTATGTCAGATCTTTTGAGATAATGGTTCTCTATGATTATCTTCATATGAATATACTTGATTCGTGGTTGATACATGGCAATATGTGTAAATATGTCATTCCTCACGATCTACAGAATTGGGATTTGAGACTTTATGGGGATGATTATAAGGAGACAATCAAAATTACAGTTGAAGAAAGGAGGACTTCTGGAATTCTATGTTTTGTTTGCACTATACAATGAATTTTTAGATGTTGCAGAAGGAACTATGGTCAATATGCATTAATCTGGCATATCCGCTGCATCTTCATTTCCCCATCTCCACTTTTCACACTACACTCACTTGTAGGCCCATAAGCGCTTCTACTTCCAGCACCTTTACCACTTGTATTCAGCAGTGTCTTCACCAGCACAGCACCTTGCTGTCATCACCTTGCTGCTCCTGTGTATTGGCCCTCACTATGTTATGATTTTTCTTTTTTTTCACTTCTACAACCACCCATTGCCTTCCATCTCAACTCTATTCATATCTCCACCTTGCCACGCATGGCTATTTTTTCCACAACTCACACCCACCTTTCAGTGTATAACACCCTCTAGGCTCCCAGCTGCACCTCTTGCAGCCTCACTTACACAGCCTGTTGCATCTCAGCACTTGCTTTTTGCATAGTGATTCACTTCACCTATCACATTTTAAACCTCCAGCATCTTCCCTACACATACCTGGCGTGAAAGGCTCATTCTTTTAATAAATTTCCTGCATTTGTATGGCCATTTTAATGGTTGTCATTCCTTTCTCTGTCTTCCATCTATATATATATATACCATCATATATGTTCTTTCAGGTAGATTTCCATTAGCTTAGGGATTAGCATGTATATATCTTCAATAGTAAAGCATATTTTCCCATTAATTTAGCATATTACATATGTTCACACTTAGTTCTTAGATATACGCCTATTGGCTTTCAATATGATAGCCCCTTTCCTATGTTATTCGTATTAACTCATCTTTTGCAGGAAAATATATGAAAAATGTCATTTTGTTTTCTTATCCTAGAAATTGTGAATTCAATTCCATACTTAGATGATAATAAATTTTCATTCCTTGCATTAGATTAGAATGTATGACCATGCATATTTCTAGAAATGCTTATTTTCATATCATTTTCCTCCTTTATTGCAAAATTTCATGAATGGGAACACGAATGGCACATGCACCATTCTAATAAAAGGTGATTAAATTCTAAGTTGATGATTTGCATCAATGGCCATAGTCAGGGTGTGAACAAAACTTAGGATTTTCATCTTTTATGGAATAACACTGGATCCACGTTGGATCCCTCTTAAAAAATCATCATATTTTTAAATATTTTCTTCTTCTATCTGGGTTTAACTTAAAATTGACTCAAAATATATATCAATGGCCATAGTCGGGATATATTGAGAGTTAATTTCATTTTAAACTCTATAAAAGCACCAAAATATGTTTTATTCTTCACCTGAATTCAAATATGATTATTATATAATACATTCAATGACCATAGTCAAGGATGTATTATATCTTCAATCTTATTTCAATTCACTTAAAGAATGAAATATGCTTTTTAAATATTCAATTTTTAAAATTCTTTCATTCATTTCATCATTTAGGATAGAACTATGTCATATTTTCAACATTCTTTTTCAAAATCCAAGTGATTTTGAGATAATTCTTCAAATACCTTCTTCATTTCTTAAATCAATTCTCATTTGTAAATTCAAATTCTTTTTCTCAATTCTATCACATTTTAAAAAAATTCAAATTTCAATTTCAAAGTCCAATTTGACTTTGAAATTTCAAATTCATTTTATATTCAAAAATTCAATTTCTCATTCAAATCGAATTTCAAAGTTCAATTCAACTTTGAAATTCTAAATTCATCTTCATAATTCAAATTCAAATTCAAATTCAATTCAACATTTCAGATCAAAAAGTTCAAATTTAACTTTGCAATTTTCAAAATCCAATCCTATCTTTAAATTCCATGGGAATTTCTCAAATCTACTTCAGATTCAATATGGATTCTCAAATTTAATCCCAGATTTCTCAAAATCTGATATTTTCAACTTGGATATTTTAAAAGATCCCAATCCAAATCCAATTCAGATCTTGAAATCCAAATGCATATTCAAAATCCATAATTCGGATCCTACTCCCCTTTAGGATTGTAGATTCCAGATTCAACTCCATCTTGGATTCCAGACTTCGGATCCAACTCTATCTAGGATTCTAGATTTTAGATTCAAATTCTACTTTCCAAATCCCATCTAGATCTCTTCCACCTTTCATTCTGATTTTCAAATTTTAAATCTAGAGTTTCCCTCTATCTTCAAATTCCATCTTGACTCCCAATTCTAGATTCATTTTGAAGTCCATACTCAAAGTTTCAATTCTTATCTTTTAAACTTCCTTCTTCAAATTCAGGTTTATCTCAATCTTTGATTATTTCAAAATTCAAGATCTATTCTAAATCTTATGTTAGAAAATCTAACTTCTCCAAGTCCGTCTTCAACCTTCAAAAACCATTTCCTCATCATATTCTTCATGATTTCAAAATCACTTGAATAAAACTTCCAAAATTCTTCTCCAGAGAGCATACATCCTTTGCATTTACACAAGCATGATTCTATGTGCATCCTTAGACTTAGAATAAATTCTTAGATAATATTAAGGCAAAGCAAAATGCATAAATTCGATCTTTGGTTCGATTACCCCTGGTAAAGGCACCAGGAACAGTCGAACCTCGTACCGACGAGCGAATACCGTCTCTCAATTTTCCCGCAAATATTTCAAAATGGAGGCGAGTAATCTTTTAAAACCTTTTTCAAAATTAAGGTCAAGTGAGACCTTCGCAAAAGAGTTCCTCTCTCTCTTTCTTTTTTTTTCTCTTCTCTCTTCTTTTCTGTGTTTTCATTTCTCCCTTCAAAAAGGAGAAATAGAGGTTAGAAAGGAAAAGAGGAAGAAAAAAGAGAAATACCAAGAGAGAAAAAATTTTGCAATGATCACAGTTTTGGCGACCGTGATGGGACTCATCTTTGTCCGACCGAATTTTTGCCTTTTTGTAAACACCCCAAATTTTCACCCTCATCCAGTGTTTGTCCATTTCATGTGTCATTGCATATCATTGCATGTATTCTGCATACCATTTCATTGCATTGCATAGCATTGCATTTCATTTTCGAGATCCAGCACTCCTATTTCAAAACATTCAATCCAGTTTTGAATTTTAAAGCTTTTATTTCAAAATCAATTTTAAAACCTGGGTTTTTATTCAATACTCCGTCATTTTCCAACCCCAGGACTTTATATTTCGAAATATTTTCTCAGAAAACAATCTGGATTCATTTCAAATTCAAATTTTAATTGATTTCAATTCACAGATGAGACCCATTGAGGTGGTGTCGCTTCTGAATTCCTCTATTCATCAAATTTCTCAAAGTTTTGAAAGTTTCAGTCCGATCAGGACTCTGTCCCAGAGTCCTAATCCAGTCAGGAGTCTGTTTTGAAATCTGTTTTACTTCCATTTTTAGTTTTTTTCGATTATTGTCAAAATTTAGGTTATTTTACAGAGTCTAGTTAGTTCAAAACTCTATTTTAGAGTTCGGTCGAGTTAGGAGTCTAACCCTGACTGTGTTTTCTGACTTATTTCATCATTTCTTGATAAAATCTTTCGAAAATTCTTTCATTTGGCTTTTAAAATCTAAGATCTCAGAGTCCTAAGAGTTCAGGACTCTAACTCGGAGTTCGAGTTCGCTTGAGACCCTATTTTCAAAGATCTTGAATTTCAAATGTCGATTTTAACCCTTTTTCAAAGCCATTTTCAGTGTTTATTTCAAAATTCTTCAAAATTCGATGTGGGCCCACTCAGTTGGCACCATGTCCAGAGGAGTTCTAACCTAGTTAGGACCCTATGCCATTTCAAAAATTATAACTTTGAAGTTTTTCTTTGAAAATCCTTTTGAAAACTCCTTCAATTTCAAGTTTTAAAATCGCTTTTTGAAAAACTCAAGTAGGGCCCACTCGGGGTGGTGCCATATTCGAGTCAGTCAGGGCTAGACTAGGGTTAGTTGATGTCTTGGTTAGTGTTAGAGGTTTAGAAGAGTCAAAACCATTTTGAAAAACTCATTTTTGAAAGTTAGTTTTTAAAAGTAGTGTTTTTAAAGGTTTTTAAAGGTGTTTTAAAAAGCCAAATGTAGAAAATGCCAAGTGGCATTACATTTGGGGATTTTTTAGGAAAGTCTAGGGGTTAATTAGGCACTAGTTTAGATAATTTAGGCTAGGGGTAGTTAGGTCTTTCCACCCAAAAATCGCCCCCCCTTGTTAGAGTCCAAAAAATTCAAAATTCCTAATTTTTAAACCTAAAAAAATTCTATAAATAGTCTCCATAGGGGGGTCGATTTTTCCAACTTGCTCTCCTTGGGATTCTTGGAGCTTCTCTCTCCTCTCCAGCCCTTCCTCCATTGCAGCCACCTCAAGGTAATTATTTTGTTTAATTTTTAGCTTTTATTTCATGTTTTTAATAGTTTTAAATCAATTTTAGCCATTAATACCTCCTATTTCATGGATTCAACCATGGTTTCACCTCAAGAACCATCAAGAATCAGCAAGAACAATCCAAGAAGGTGATCTAACCCTGTTTTGGGTGATTTACAGGGATTTTAATCCACTAGAATTGATTTTAATATGATTCTTTACATTATTAACCAATAAAATATATGATTTACCCTTTTAATGGGTTAAATCTATGTTTTAAAGGTGATATCAAATTCCAGCCATTGATTCCCTGTTTTTATTTTATTTTCATGGTTTATTCATGTTTGTTTTACGTTCTATAGCATAGAAATAATTTTTATTTACTGTTTTATGGTTTATTTTATTGATTTACATTAGTTAATGCATGGTTTTTCCAAGTTTCTTAAATTTCTGTGTGTTTTAGGTTTAGAACAGTAAAGATAATGTTATTTAGGATTGAAGTACTCATTGTTTATTTCTGATTTTTTTATATGTGATGAATGCATGAGTTATTGAGTTACTGTAGAAAAATCAGAGGTTTTGGATCTCGGGAACCCTATCAAAAAAATCAGACATCAAATCAGGTTGTTAAAGCTTTAAAATCGTGGTTAAAATCAAGAAGGTAACTAGCTGTTATGATATTTCTCTCATCTTATATCCGATTTTAGATCTGTAAAGTGATATGGATTCACATTGAGTAGATCTGTCTGCTGTGAAATTTTCGGATTTTTTCATCACTATTTAGTATTTTTCCCCTTTTAGAGAATCTGTTTTTAAATTTAAAACTCGTTAGGGTTTACCAAAACCCTAATCAGACTTGGGTTAGTCATAAATCCCAAACCACAAATCCGATTCATGATCTGTAAAAAGTGAGTATTGCTATTTTTCTGTCTACTGTTTACTATTAAAAGTTCAGAGATTTTTGTTTAGGTTTGCTTTTTATGTTTGTATTTTCAATCTGAAACAGCTGTTTTAATCCCTGTTAAAAGAGATATATTTTAGCTCAGATTGCCGGAAGGGTTTCTCCCTAACCAAAGATGCTTTTTCCAATATGTAAATTGGGAAATCTCTGTTTTTATTCTTAGTTAGTCTCTGTAAAATTTCATAAATTTTCATGGAGATTTGACCCCTGGTTCGGGTCTTGGACTAAGACTGGTTAGTGAATTAGGTCAAAAATAGCATATTTTTAGGGTTTAATGCAATTTTCGGATTAATTTAATGTCAAAAAAATATTTGTATAATTCTAATTTAATATTAGGGTTATAAAAAGTGCAGGTACCGAATTTGATGAATTTTGAAATCCATTTGATGTCTGAATTAATAAAATTGCAAAACAGGGCACCCGAAGAATTCCAAAACACTGCAAAAATCACAAAATTTGTGATATTCTTGGATTTTCGTGCATAAGCATATATTTTTAGGGTTTAATCATGTTCATAATCATATTAGGATGCTTTAGGTTTAATTTGATGCTCCTTTGATTTCATTTAGTGCATAAAACCTAAGTTTTTACCAAAATATTTTCAGAAAACCCTGATTTCAAGGCCATAGTCTTGCTATCGGGTGCAATTTGGTCATTTGACCTCACTTTCGAAATACCTAACCTTAATTTTCACATATTTAAGCATGTCACATCATATTTAGCTTAGTTTATTCCATTCAAATTTCAAAACTTGCATTTTACCAAATATATTTCTAAAAACCCTAATTTCAAGGCCATAGTCTTGTTATTAGGGGTATTTTGGTCATTTTAACCCCAATTTCGAAATTTCATATCTTCTCTTTCATATTTATTCAATTTTATTTCATACTTTATCAATTTTGATTTAAGGGAATCATGGCAAAAAGGCTTATATCTAGCAAAATCCAATAATTTCCTGATATTGTTGGATAAATCTAGAAAAGCCAACATATCATCACTAACAAGTTTTCTAGTTTTGCAGGTACATTGAAGACTTTATTTTTCATGTATTTAAATTTCAATAGTGATGTAATTTATAATTAAACTTTGGAATAAGAATTTACATTTCCTGCTTAGCTTAGGCAGCATTGCATATAGTTTATTTTTTTAAATAATGTTAATGTGTGATGGATGATGATTCATGCATATTCAAACTCACTATGGTCTACACGAATGACACATACACTAGCTTTTATGAAGTTTATAAACTTGGTGGAATTCGTATTTATGGCCATAGTCAGAATATGAAGGATATCTAGATTTATGATCTTCACATTAGCCACATTCAGCCTACACTCTTAGGCTAATTTCAAAATGCACTGCATTTCTCAAAAATACAAAGAGTTTTTCCCAATTCCTTAAAATCATATTTATTCATTTCATGAATTTTCCAATTCCAATTCCAATTCAAATTCCAAGTCAAAGGAATCAAATTCTTCAAAATTTCCTAAGTCTTATTCAAAATCGATTTTCTCAAAATATGGATTTGCCAATGATATTTCAAGTATTTCCCAAGTTCCAAATTTGATTTTCCAAGTTATATATTCAATTTCAAAGTTTGAATTCAAAGAAATCAAGTTTTCCAAAGTTATTTCACATTTCTCAAAATCGATTTTCACAAAATTTCTAGATTCTTCAGAAATCGATTTTCACTTTCTCAAATACAGTATCTCAACTTTGATTCATGATTTTCAAAGAGTTTATTTTCCAATTATTTTCAATATTCAAAGCAAACATCATGTTTTCAAATATGCATTTTCAGAAAATTCATAGCACATGCCTGATTCTATGTGCATTTAGAAATTAGAATATGGTTTAGACAAGTTGAACAGAGCAGAGTATAAGATTGATCCTTGGTTCGATTACCCCTGTTAAAGGTGGCAGAAACGGTCGAACCTCTTACCGACAGGCGAGTCCCATTCTTCGGAATAATCCCGCATTTTAAAACGGAGGCGAGTTATTTTCAAAAACTATTTCAAAGGTCAGTTTGATTTGCAAAAGTAAAATTTTGCGATGATAACAGGTTTGGCGACCGTGATGGGACCTGTCTTCGTCTGATCAATTTAATGCTCTACTTAGTTCAAGTTGTCAAAATTGATTTCCATGGAATATCAGCTTTTAATTTATGCTATCATGTGAACCTAGGAGCCTAGACTTGAACCCAGCTGACATGGAATGCATATAGACTAGGTATGGTTTGGTAGGACCATATTGAGGAGAATTATTCATGCTCACATAGACTTAGGTCTAATACAACACTCCTCAATTTAGGAATTGTATGAAAACAATGTTTGCTTCTTCAAATATTTCAAAATTCTATCTCTTTAGGACTTAGAGCCCTCTGTTTTCTTGCATGTGCTCATATTTCAAAAATCACCCCACCTATATTGTCCCGGTCTTCACGTTGCTGGGCTCTCTTCCAGAACCATAGTTCGGGACAGAGCCTCACAACTGGGCCACCTATTTGGGTGAAAACCCCCCTGCCACGTACCAAGGGCCATAGTCCAACGTATATCGGCAGGTGCTCAAGGATTTGGAAAACTTGAACCTAGAACCGGAGAAATTGATTTTATGCCACGTACATCGAGCCTTGGCTTGAGTATAAAGGTATAACTGGATTGGATACAGTTGATCTGAACCTTAGAGTTAGGATTAAGGTCCTACAGCTATTTCAAAATTTGTGCATCTAGAGTCAGCTTTTAGGGAATGCTGTATGTGCATACTTGTTTATGCAGAATATGATTGAATGTGTTATTTCCTTTTTATTTTCCATATTTTCCCAATTTTCTAAAATACTGGACGATTTTCTCAAAATTCCCCAATCTATGTCCATGTAGTATCCATGTTTTAAACCTTGGACGATTTTCCAAATACTTCATTTTCCATTTACTTCCTTGTATTTCATTAAACCTTGGACGATTTTCATGAAATTTCTCTATTTTCTTCAAAACTCCAGGTGATTTCCCATCTTTCCTGTCTTCTGGATCTCGAATTTTCTACTTTATTTTTTATCCTGCCTGCATTTTCCCCAAATTTCCTGTATTTTCCCAAGTCTTATTCTAATTTTCCATGTTTTCCAGTCTGATGGCATCCAGTCAGCTTGATTCAGTCTTCCCTGAGGGTCACATCTCCTACGAGGTGCGACAAGGTCTTCCAGAACATCGAGTCCTCAGCACCGGATCCTTCTTTCCCCGGTGGTACTATTTATGGTTCAAGAATTTCTCTCGTATGTTTCTGGACCACTTGGACAATTGTGGGTTAGAACTGGCGTCCGCAGTGGGAAAGCAGACAGTCAACGGCAACTTGATCCATGCACTAGCAGAACTGTGGAATCCGAGCACTTCTACCTTCTGGTTCCCGTGGGGCGAGATGACAGTACTGATGGATGAATTTTCAGAGATTATGGGATTGCCCGAGCCAGCCGGTCAGCCTGGAGATCCATTGGAGAAACAGTTTCTGATTAATGTTAAGGGTCTGGACCCTAAGGATGCCTTAGCTCGCATGACAGGACGCAAGTCTTGGCCATTGATCGAAAAAGATGAAAACGAATATGTGGACCTGCTCGAAATCTACAGATAGTATGGGACATTTATGGAAGTCCGCTCGTTGTCCAGGACAGCTCGAGAGAGAATTCAACACGCGATGGTTCTGTGCACGGTGGGATTAGCTTTCTTTCCCGACGGACGGAATTATATGGATATCAGAATAGTTCAGCTTCTAAGGAGATGGAGAAGTCGACAGACCAGCCGCCTCTCGATAGCCATGGCCGCACTCGCCTTTCTATACCGAGGGTTGACTCGTTTCGCACTCGGAGAGTCGATCCTAGTCGAAGGGTGCACCTATGCCTTGCAGTCTTGGTTCCTCCGGCATGTGCCCGCTCGAGCCAGTTCATTCAGATACAATGGAGAGAAGCTTCTTCCAGTTGCGCGATACCGGTTCTTGATCGACAACCTTCAGGAGGAAGAAGTCGTATGGGACTACTTCGATCGTCAGGAATCACCTCCCAGATATACTTACGCTTACGGCAAGCGGTTCAGGCTACTTGGTCCATTCTTCTGCGCATACTACTATCCAGAGCAGTGTGTCAGGCAATTCTCTCAGAGGCAGAAGCGCGTAGAGATTCGTCCACTATCGGGGGTCTTGCCAGAGTTCGACCTCGCATCAGATCAGTGATCCGGAGCATATCATTCTGCCAGACATGGCTGGGATTCTTTTGTTACTCTCACTATTTTTCCTGGTCCTCGAGTGTCCTCTGATTATCCGGAGTGGTGGAAAATTGGCTGTCCCCCTCCCCTCTGTCAAGTGTATTATTGATAAAATCATGGTTTTCCCCTCAATAAAATTCCTTTATTTTACATTTCACTTTGGTTTGACGACCTCGCCTAGGTAACAAGGCATATTTCCAGTTGCTTATTTTGCAAAGAATAGCAGCGCAATTGTCGTAACTCCAGCGACGACTCAATCCCTAGTAATGGGATATCATTTCAATTGTCTACCAAAATTCTCAATAAATATTTTCCTCCAACCAAACTTCCTTCAGAAGCCTAACCATCAGTTCTACCTTGCAGAGAGCATCAGCAATATCCAAGAGAACATTTGTGATACCCGATGGTTCATACAAGATCCGGAAAGAAAACCTCATCAATCGAAGGTGTCGCATACTCAGTAGCTTCAGAAGAGGAAATGGACTCCCCCCGATCAGCTAAAAATCAGGGCCAGCAGGTTGAGGATGACATTGATCCTCAAATGTACGTCATGTTCAAGAAAATGATGACCAAGATGCTGGCAGAGCAAGCTGAGGCCAGTACTGAGCAAATTCAGACCAAACAGAAGGATAAGGGTCATGCCGTCAAGAATGTGAAGATCAGCAAAAAGCAGAGTCGTCACGAGGAAATGTCTGATGAGTCAGAATCAGCTGATGATGCTGACAAGGAATGTGAAAATAAACATGAATTCAAAAGGTCGACTCAGGGCCAGGGGTCGGCTTACAAATCCAAAAATCAGTCTGTTGATGACCCTACTCAGTCGCAACTAAAAGATATGATGAAAATGGTCAAAGATCTGCAGGCCCGCGACAAGGGCAAGAAAGTCTTCACCAGCGAAGACTTCTATGATGGCTTGGATGGGGACGACAATCTGGATAATCTCCCCAGAAAATTTATCAAGTTTGATGGTTCTGGCGACCCTAAGGCTCACCTCGCCATGTTTTTCGCTGAATGTTCATGATTCAAGCGTGACAATCGGGCACTCTTCATTTGCTTCCCTCGCAGTCTGGAGGGAACGACAGCTAAATGGTACTCGGAGCACATCAACCCCATAGAGCTGAAAGAATTTGATAAGGTGGTGAATATGTTCATTGAGCGCTTTCTGTTCAATGCTGAGGCACTCCTGACCCTCAGCCACCTCTGTGGCCTGAAACAGAGAGAAAATGAAAAGGCCCGAGATTTTATCCACCGCTGGAGGTCAGCTTGCAACAAGATGAGAGACCCCATATCAGAAGGGCATGCTTTGTCCTTGATTCTAAGCAATTTCTCGCAGCCTCTAAAAGGCCTCATTTCCACCGCACCATCCAGAACCTTTATAGAGTTAACAGAGCGAGCCGAATGGCTCGAATTGAGTATGGAGAATGGTTTCTACGAAGGTTTCACTTTCACCAAGAACAGCAGTCAGA
The DNA here is from genome assembly GCF_984573655.1 of Nuphar pumila. Taxonomy (NCBI): domain Eukaryota; kingdom Viridiplantae; phylum Streptophyta; class Magnoliopsida; order Nymphaeales; family Nymphaeaceae; genus Nuphar; species Nuphar pumila. The sequence goes on along the minus strand of NC_143252.1, from coordinate 97,432,754 downwards.
ATGAGTCGAAAAAGAAGACTCATTTCACTAATTCTGTCAGTAATAAACGGAATCATCGCAAGGGGCAGAATAGAGACTTCTGTTATGGGACAGGAGGTTCAAACAAGAATGACCAGAAAGGAAAGTCGATCCCGCAATTCAGCAAGCCGCTTCAGCTGGAGCAGGGACCAAAACCCCGAGAGAAAGTGAAGCACGAAGGATGGAGCTATGAGAGGAAGTTCACTCCATTAGATCAATCACTCGAGACTGTGCTCGAGTACCTGTTGACCAAGGAGATGGTCAAATTGCCCAGGCTGGTCGATCCTTCCGCTCCTATGGGAAAATTCAAAGACCAATTCTGCAAGTTTCATCGAACAGTGGGGCACAACACTGAGAATTGCTTCGTTCTGAAAGACATTGTTCAGGACCTTATTGATAAAAATCTTCTGGTAGAAGGTGCGGAAGATGAAAATATAGATATTCTAAAAGAGCCATTTCCTCGTCATTCTACAGTAGTCATCACCGAACAGTCGTTTCAACCACAGGAGCATATCAGGCCATGCTCTGAAAATGATATGCAAGCTCAGCATCGGGTCCTGGTATTGCAACAGGCTCAGTCCAAGGCCCAGAAGATGAACCTTATTTCAGCTTTCGGCAAATTGAAAGTATCTGACAAGCCCGCTGGGGTATCTCCCGAGGTAGCCAGAAGTATGCCATGGCTCCCTAAGCATCTCATTAAGTACACCCCAAAGAAAAGCGGGACATCCACTCTAAAGCCTATTACAGCATTATCCAATGTCTCAATTTTGGACTTAACCCAAGCTTCCGCTACACATCAGCAAGTATTAAATAATCTGTTGCAGAAAATCAAGGTGAAACCAAGCATAACTCCGGAAGACATGGCCCACATAGTCAATCAGGCCATGACTAATGCTCCAGTTACTTTCTCTGATGAGGATCTCCCTAAACCTCATGTATTTCACAACAATGCCTTGTATGTTGTGGTTCGAACCAGAGGGATGACAGTTCCTCATGTGCTGATCGATGGAGGCAGCAACCTCAATATATGTCCGGAAATGACCGTCAAAGCTTTGGGCATAAAAGAAGAAGAATACATTCCAGATCCAATCACCATTTATGGGTTCGACAATCATGGCCAAACAGCGAAAGAAAAATTCTTCCTGGAGATCTTCATTGACTACTCGGTCCATTCAATTCTCTTTCACGTGGTCAATGTGCCGCCCACTTATAATCTGCTTCTCGGGAGACCATGGATCCACAACACAAACACAGTACCATCTACTCTACATTAGTGCATCAAGTGGTCAAAAGGTGGTATGATCACGACAGTCTTAGGCGAAGATCCGGAGCAGAGGCTAGCACAGCCCATGGTTCCCAGGCCCTCTTTCACTACTGATATCCCTAGCATTAGGGGTATCGAAGAGGTCAGCTTTGAAGAGAATTCGGGAATAATATAGATGACAGAGCAACCCGAGCATACAGTGGCTGCGACCCGATGGGGAGGCCCACAGTTCTTCAAGATTGGAGGACGAATTGATTACAGCACACTTAAGGATCATCCTCTATTCTCCCAATTTATGAAAGCTAAAAAGGGATTTGATTTACTAGTGAAGCACGGCTACCAGCCTTTTCAAGGCCTAGGCAAAAATGAAGATGGTTGTCTTGAACCAGTGATTCCTCAGCACTGCCCTAAAAGGGCCGGATTGGGCTTTAATGGCCGAAGATCTCAGAAAGGGACTGTTTTCATTAAGGGAACGCATTAGAAGAATTCATTTGTCTTTCCTTTTCTATTCTTTTGTCGGGATGATATCCCATTTCATTCTCATCATTGTCATTTTGATTAATTCTATCTTTCAATAAAGTTGCAAGTTTCCTTTGTCTATCTTGGTGCCATTTGTCTCTTTACTCCTCAATATTAAATCTTCACAAAATTGAAATCATTCTGCTCTTTTATCTTTCCAATTATTTTCAATAAAAGCAATTTATTTCATGATGAGCAATTTCCCTAAATCAATTTATCCTCCAATTTTCAGAATGTCTTCCTGATCTATCAAGAAGCTCGTCTTTAATCCAAAAGCCTGTTCGAAATCAGCAATAATTCATCAGGTCAGAATAAGAACAGAATGTAGTCAGACTGCAAAGCAGTCAGAAGAATCCGCAGAGTTCGATTCAGCTCTTCAAGAACTGCCAGAATTTGCATCGGTTCAGAAGCAAGATGAGCCATCATCCTTAGTTCAAGATCCGACTGAGGATATCAATATCGGATCAGAAGACGATCCTAAAATTCTCAAGATTGGCAGTGGTTTGAGTCCAGGAGAGAAAGAAAGGCTCACTAATTTCCTCAAGCAACATTAAGAAGTATTCGCATGGACTTATGAGGATATGCCAGGTTTAGATCCGAAATTGGTGGAACATCGTCTCGTTCTGAAGCCTGAGGCGAAACCAGTCAAGCAGAAGTTGAGAAAAATGGATCCTCGAATCGAGCAACAGGTCAAGGAAGGACTTGAGGATCTGCTTAAAGCAGGATTCATTCGAGCAATTGATTACCCGGATTGGTTGGCGAATATCGTAGCAGTTCCTAAGAAGAATGGTAAAGTGCGAATCTGTATCGACTTCCGTGATCTCAATAAAGCCACTCCGAAGGATGACTATCCGCTCCCAAACATTGATCTCCTAGTCGATAGCACAGCCGGGCATGCTATGTTTTCCTTTATGGACGGATACTCCGGATATAATCAAATCAAGTTGGCCGCTCGTGACCAATCCAAAACATCCTTTACCATGCCATGGGGCGCTTTCTGTTATACAGTTATGCCTTTTGGGCTCAAGAATGCGGGAGCCACTTATCAGCGCGCTATGGCCGTTATTTTCCATGATCAGATGCACAAGACTATGGATGCATATGTTGATGATATTCTGGTGAAATCCAAAGAAGAGGAAGATCACATCGAAGCTCTTAATCAAGTCTTCAAGCGACTCATTCTTTACAAGCTAAGACTCAATCCACAAAAATGTGTCTTTGGAGTCGAATCAGGCAAGTTGCTAGGCTTCTTGGTCAGCAAGAAGGGGATATAAATGGATCCCGCTAAGGCCAAAGCTATCATTGGCATGCCGCCCCCGACTAATCTCAAAGAATTGCGTAGCCTTCAAGGACGCATGCAATCAATTCGGCGATTCATTTCTAATTTGGCCATGAGATGTGAGCCTTTCAATCATTTGCTCAGAAAAAGAGTGAGGTGCGAATGGGGACCAGAGTGTCAGCAGTCGTTCGAACGCATCAAGAAATATCTTCTCAATCCTCCTGTTTTAAAGCCACTAGAATTAGGGAAACCCCTATTGCTATACATTTCAGTTAATCGAATTGTTTGCGGCGGATTCTTAGCGCAATACGAAGAAGGCAGCTTGATAGAACATGCCATTTACTATGTGAGCAAGACCTTTATTGATTACGAGAAGAAATACTCTCAGATAGAGAAGACGTGTTTAGCTCTGGTATGGATGTGTCAGAAATTGAGACATTATCTATTGGCGTCTGAAGTCAAGATTCTATCTAAATTAAATCCTCTCAAGTACATTCTTGAACAACCATTTCTCAGCGGACGAATCGCCAAATGGCAAGTCCTATTAATGCAATACGACTTGGAATATGTCTCTCAGCAATCTATCAAAGGCCAAGCAATTGCAGACCAATTAGCAGATTTTCCTCTAGCAGAGGATGTTAAAGCCGAGGATGATTTCCCCGATGAGCGGATCTGCAATATTCAACAATCCCCAATTTGGAATTTATTCTTCGACAGTTCCAAGAATATGGCAGGCATAGGAATCGAAATTCTGCTAATCACACCAGAGAAAGAGATGATTCCCTTTTCTCTCAAACTGGATTTTCAGTGCACTCACAATATGGCCGAGTATGAAGCTTTGATACAAGGTCTGAAAATTCTACAGGACTTCAATGTCAAAAGAGTGCATGCTTATGGCGACTCCTTGCTCGTCGTCAATCAAGTCCTAGCCGAATGGCAAGTGAAAGATCAGAAATTACTTCCTTACCAGAAGATTGTCTCAGCTCTTGCCAACGAATTCGAAGAATTCCAACTTTTTCATATCAAGAGAGATTTCAATCAAGTTGCAGACAGTTTAGCTAATCTGGGATCCATCATGTCTTTCAGGAGTGGAGAATCTTGTCGCTCATTTGAAATTGGCAGACTTGATCAACCCGCTTTCGTCCCAGTAGAGCAGATAAACTAGGCTGAGCAGAAGAAGAAGCCTTGGTATCATGATATCAAGAATTTTATTAAAACTGGCGAATTTCCTCCAGAATTATCAAAGAGAGAGCAGCGAGCAATTCAACGCATGTCTACTCGATATTTTATTCTTGCCGACGTCCTTTATCATCGTGGATTCAGTTCTGAGTATTCCAGATGTTTGGACGAAGAAGAAGCCAAAGAAGTTATGCAAGAAGCACATGAAGGCATTTGCGGTGGTCATGTTGGCTATCAAACTCTCGTCAAACAAATCATCCGAGCAGGATATTATTGGAGAACTATGCAACAAGATTGCTATCGTTTTGTAAAGAAGTGCGTTCAATGTCAGATGCATGCGCCTTCCATTCATGCGCCAGCGACATACTTGCAATCTGTCGTCTCGCCATGGCCATTTTCCATGTGGGCTTTCGATGTTGTAGGCCCCATCACTCTTTCAGCCTCCAATGGTCATAAATATTTTCTTGCCGCAACAGAATATTTTACTAAATGGGTAGAAGCAGTCACTCTACGCACAGTAGAAGGTCGACACGTGGTTTCTTTCATCCATAAGAATATCCTTTGCCGTTTCGGTATACCGCATGATATTGTGTCGGATAATGGCAGTCATTTCAAGAATGAGAGAATGAGGACATTCTGCTCAAAATTCAGAATTCATCATCATTTTTCCGCTCCTTATTATCCTCAAGGGAATGGTCAGGCAGAGGCCACCAACAAGATTCTGATCCGAATCTTGGAGCGAACTTTAGAAACGGGCCGTGACTGGCATGAAAAGATTCATGATGCATTATGGGCATACAGAACCACCATTCGAACTCCAACGAATGCTACTCCGTCAGAACTTGTCTACGGAACTGAAGTAGTACTACCTCTACATGTTCAGAAACCTGCTCTGAAATTTGAATCACTTCTAGAATTACCTCTTGATCAGTATCAGTACCAGCGACTGGTACAGCTTGATTTGCTCGATGAAAGAAGGCTCAGAGCAGCAGAGCATGCTCAATCCTATCGCTAGAGGATAGCCCGACAATATGCAAAATCTGTCATTGAGAGAAAATTTTGGGTCAATGATCTAGTGCTCAGATCAACAGCTTATCTCAGGCACCGCCCGGGTGGCAAATGGTCGCCAAATTGGGAGGGTCCTTATGTTGTCAAAGAGGCACTACCTCGCAATTCATATCGGCTCATCAATGCTGATGGAATAGAATTACCAGATCCCATTAATGCTCGACATTTGAAAAAATTCTATACTTGAACAATTTCCTATTCTTTATAATTCTTCCAAATTTTCTTCAATAATGATCAAAATTCTTTTTCTCAGTTACACTGGGGCATTTCAAAAATTTGTTTTTATCTACAAATATCCTGTATGCAGGCAGGATAAACAAATCTCTCATTTCACGCACTTGTGCATTCATGTGCATCAATTTGCATTCATTTGCATACAATCGCATTAATAACGATCTGGTCAGTATTGAGATTTCAACTATCAATCCCATCACAATTCCTAACGATTCAAGATTGAAAGACAATCACCAGAACTGAACCAAAATCCAGTATCCAAACTGGTACATTTTTAAAACCGGTATGCATACCGGTATCCTTTCAAAATCGAGCACTCGTGTTAGTGTTCCACTGAATAGTCATGTCAGTCGACCTCTTGAGTTCAGTCTTCGTGCTGATCACTCATCAAATTCCCAATTTCAAATTTCCAATTTCCAAATATCAATTTCCAAATATCAATTTCCAAATTCCAAAATTCCAAAATTCTAATTTCCAATTTCCAAATATCAATTTCCAAATTCCAAAATTCCGAAATTCCAAAATTCTAATTTCCAATTTCCAAATATCAATTTCCAAATTCCAAAATTCCCAATTTCTAATTTCCAATTTCCAAATATCAATTTCCAAATTCCAAAATTCCAAAATTCTAATTTCCAATTTCCAAATATCAATTTCCAAATTCCAAAATTCCAAAATTCTAATTTCCAATTTCCAAATATCAATTTCCAAATTCCAAAATTCTAATTTCCAATTTCCGAATATCAAATTCCAAACTTCCAATTTCTAATTTCAAATATCAAAATTCCAATTTCAAAAATTCAAAATTCTAAATTTCGACCTTTTGGTCACCCAATACCCAATTCCAAAAAAAAATTATCTTGCGGGAGACCCTTTGTATAGGGAGAGTTCGAGGGAGCTTGCTCTTTTTGCATGCTATCCAATTCGTTCACTTAGCCCCTTTTTAGGGAGAGTTTGAAGGGACTCGTTCCTTTGTGAACCGTTTGCAAAACAAAATTCCAATTTCATACAAGGAACCCTTAGGTCAGGGAGAGCTTCGACGGAAGTTCGTTTTCCTTGTAACCATAATTTCAGACTAGGCCATTTCATCATGAAGGACCCTCTTTTCAGGGAGAGTGTGATGAACTCGTTCCTTCATAACCAATTTACCAACCTCACCAATTCCGGCCCCCTTTCCATAAGAGAAGCCTAATGTTAGGAAGTTTTGACGAAAGCTTAATTTCTCTTAGAAAGTTCGTTTTGCAAACACCTCCTCTTCAGGGAAGAGAGGAGTAATTCCCAATTCTAATTTTTGAATCTTCTCCTTTGGGGAAAGGAGAAGAGAATTTTTGTCATGGATGTGTTGCGTTGTGCTTCAAATGCTCGCTTTCACAAAAGGATTTCAAGAAAATTTTGCCAATTTGTCATTAAATATTTGTTGATTTCAAAAATCTTTATTGCACAAAATTATTACTTCAGAATACCTCCATTATTACTTCTTAAAGGACAAAGCTTTCGCGAAAAAGGATTCAAAATTCAAAATCTTTCTATTGGCCAACCAAAAGGATGAAGAATAAATCCGCGATACGGCCAGCAAAGAGAATTCAATGTTGTTGCAAAGCCATGAGTGATTGATATTGATCGCAGTCAATGACACATTTTAAAAACCTTTCTTGAAAAATAAAGCAGTCGAAATATCCTGGGTGATACAAAAAAAAAATCCACTCAATCTCCATATCTCCTCAATCACCTAAGCTGCAATTAAATATCTGCAAAAGGGATCTCTCAATTGTCGTCAAGATGAAGGCGAATTAAGCGAGTCGACCCCCGGGGCCAAAGAAGATTTGGATCATCTCCAAGATGACGGAGTTTGTGACAGATCCTTCCAGGGAAAGTTCAGATCACCGTCGAGATGAAGGCGAGTGTGATGAGCCTACCGACAAACCCTAAAAGATATTTAATTCCAGCTATCATCAAGAGATTCCCAACCAATGAGCCAATAATCATCATGATAATCCCTGAGAGAAAAGAAGGATCGGAACATCTCTGAGATGAAGAAGTTTGTGACGTACCCTTCCAAAAAAAAAGAGAGAGACAAGTCAGGACATCTCCAAAATGAAGGATGATGTAATTCCCGAAAAATCCAAGAGAGCTCCAATCTGCTAAAAAAGAGTGCAGAAAGATCATCATAAGAAAAGAATCCCAGGATATCAGACTGCCGAATCTATCAAGAATCTTCTTTAATTTTGTGAAATTCTTTTATCAATATTCTTTCACCAATAGCTCTCGCAATATCAAGAATACTTTCTTTTCCATCCATATCAAGGGAATTGATAGCTTTCTTGAAAGAAAGTCAATCGCAAGCAATTTGAATTCGAATCTTGATTCTACGAAGTTAAGCCCAGTCGGAGGTAATACTTCAGGTAGAAAAGAGGGAATACTTTCAAAACAAAGTGCATCATTTTCAATTATTTTGAATCAACAATAATTTTCAATATTTTGACAACATTTTCTACCTATCCTGGCATAAAGCGAGAGCTTGAGGTTCATCTTTGGCGCATCCTGACACCATCCCTTTTAGGACTTGATTACGGGAGTTTTCAAGATTCCTTCCTTTCTTTGGTATAATCTGAGCGCATGGGCTCTCAGATTCGCACACTTCCCTGTGTCCCCACTGTCCCACCATAGACAGTCCAATTTCGGCTTGAGGTTAAGCCACCAATTCCAGCAAAAGGCAATTTCAAAAGTTAATTAGTCTCATCAATGAGACGCCCAAAATCAATCCCTTTTCAAACTTTAGGGACCCCAATTTCCTTCCTTTTGCAAAACCCCTATCGGATTCATTGTGCGGAAATCCGAAGGTTCCATCACGGTCTCTTCTTTCGAGGATTCCGTCCATTTTCTGCCCAATCAGGTCAAGGGTACAAACCTGAGCCTCACGTGATGAGGTATTTCATTGCCCAATCAGGTCAAGGGTACAAACCTGAGCCTCACGTGATGAGGTATTTCATTGCCCAATCAGGTCAAGGGTACAAACCCGAGCCTCACGTGATGAGGTATTTCATTTCCCAATCAAGTTAAAGGTTAAGACTGAGCTTCGTTCCATACGAGGTATTTCCCATCCCATCCAGACCTGAATCTCACTTCTTTTGAAGTAAAATTTTCTCCTTATTTCCCATTTCATATCTACCATCATCACTTGAACTAATTCTTTCATACCCAGTTAGATTCATCTAACTGGGGCATTTTTATAATCCAAATTTGGTGTGTTTTTTTTGTCACTAAGCTCGGCTTTCAACCGGCTTAGCAGCAAAGAGGGGCATCTGTAAACACCCCAAATTTTCACCCTCATCCAGTGTTTGTCCATTTCATGTGTCATTGCATATCATTGCATGTATTCTGCATACCATTTCATTGCATTGCATAGCATTGCATGTCATTGCATTTCATTTTCGAGATCCAGCACTCCTATTTCAAAACATTCAATCCAGTTTTGAATTTTAAAGCTTTTATTTCAAAATCAATTTTAAAACCTGGGTTTTTATTCAATACTCCATCATTTTTCAACCCCAGGACTTTATATTTCGAAATATTTTCTCAGAAAACAATCTGGATTCATTTCAAATTCAAATTTTAATCGATTTCAATTCACAGATGAGACCCATTGAGGTGGTGTCGCTTCTGAATTCCTCTATTCATCAAATTTCTCAAAGTTTTGAAAGTTTCAGTCCGATCAGGACTCTGTCCCAGAGTCCTAATCCAGTCAGGAGTCTGTTTTGAAATCTGTTTTACTTCCATTTTTAGTCTTTTTCGATTATTTTCAAAATTTAGGTCATTTTACAGAGTCTAGTTAGTTCAAAACTCTATTTTAGAGTTCGGTCGAGTTAGGAGTCTAACCCTGACTGTGTTTTCTGACTTATTTCATTATTTCTTGATAAAATCTTTCGAAAATTCTTTCATTTGGCTTTTAAAATCTAAGATCTCAGAGTCCTAAGAGTTCAGGACTCTAACTCGGAGTTCGAGTTCGCTTGAGACCCTATTTTCAAAGATCTTGAATTTCAAATGTCGATTTTAACCCTTTTTCAAAGTCATTTTCAGTGTTTATTTCAAAATTCTTCAAAATTCGATGTGCGCCCACTCAGTTGGCACCATATCCAGAGGAGTTCTAACCTAGTTAGGACCCTATGCCATTTCAAAAATTATAACTTTGAAGTTTGTCTTTGAAAATCCTTTTGAAAACTCTTTCAATTTCAAGTTTTAAAATCGCTTTTTGAAAAACTCAAGTAGGGCCCACTCGGGGTGGTGCCATATTCGAGTCAGTCAGGGCTAGACTAGGGTTAGTTGATGTCTTGGTTAGTGTTAGAGGTTTAGAAGAGTCAAAACCATTTTGAAAAACTCATTTTTGAAAGTTAGTTTTTAAAACTAGTGTTTTTAAAGGTTTTTAAAGGTGTTTTAAAAAGCCAAATGTAGAAAATGCCAAGTGGCATTACATTTGGGGATTTTTTAGGAAAGTCTAGGGGTTAATTAGGCACTAGTTTAGATAATTTAGGCTAGGGTAGTTAGGTCTTTCCACCCAAAAATCGCCCCCCCTTGTTAGAGTCCAAAAAATTGAAAATTCTCAATTTTTAAACCTAAAAAAATTCTATAAATAGTCTCCATAGGGGGGTCGATTTTTCCAACTTGCTCTCCTTGGGATTCTTGGAGCTTCTCTCTCCTCTCCAGCCCTTCCTCCATTGCAGCCACCTCAAGGTAATTATTTTGTTTAATTTTTAGCTTTTATTTCATGTTTTTAATAGTTTTAAATCAATTTTAGCCATTAATACCTCCTATTTCATTGATTCAACCATGGTTTCACCTCAAGAACCATCAAGAATCAGCAAGAACGATCCAAGAAGGTGATCTAACCCTGTTTTGGGTGATTTACAGGGATTTTAATCCACTAGAATTGATTTTAATATGATTCTTTACATTATTAACCAATAAAATATATGATTTACCCTTTTAATGGGTTAAATCTATGTTTTAAAGGTGATATCAAATTCCAGCCATTGATTCCCTGTTTTTATTTTATTTTCATGGTTTATTCATGTTTGTTTTACGTTATATAGCATAGAAATAATTTTTATTTACTGTTTTATGGTTTATTTTATTGATTTATATTAGTTAATGCATGGTTTTTCCAAGTTTCTTAAATTTCTGTGTGTTTTAGGTTTAGAACAGTAAAGATAATGTTATTTCGGATTGAAGTACTCATTGTTTATTTCTGATTTTTTTATATGTGATGCATGCATGAGTTATTGAGTTACTGTAGAAAAATCAGAGGTTTTGGATCTCGGGAACCCTGTCAACAAAATCAGACATCAAATCGGGTTTTTAAAGCTTTAAAATCGTGGTTAAAATCAAGAAGGTAACTTGCTGTTACGATATTTATCTCATCTTATATCTGATTTTAGATCTGTAAAATGCTATGGATTCACATTGAGTAGATCTGTTTGCTGTGAAATTTTCGGATTTTTTTATCACTATTTAGTATTTTTCCCCTTTTAGAGAATCTGTTTTTAAATTTAAAACTCGTTAGGGTTTACCAAAACCCTAATCAGCCTTGGGTTAGTCATAAATCCCAAACCACAAATCCGATTCATGATCTGTAAAAAGTGAGTATTGCTATTTTTCTGTCTACTGTTTACTATTAAAAGTTCAGAGATTTTTGTTTAGGTTTGCTTTTTATGTTTGTATTTTCAATCTGAAACAGCTGTTTTAATCCCTGTTAAAATGGATATATTTTAGCTCAGATTGCCGGAAGGGTTTCTCCCTAACCGAAGATGCTTTTTCCGATATGTAAATTGGGAAATATCTGTTTTTCTTCTTAATTAGTCTCTGTAAAATTTCATAAATTTTCATGGAGATTTGACCCCTGGTTCGGATCTTGGACTAAGACTGGTTAGTGATTTAGGTCAAAAATAGCATATTTTTAGGGTTTAATGCAATTTTCGGATTAATTTAATGTCAAAAAAATATTTTTATATTTCTAATTTGATATTAGGGTTATAACAAGTGCAGGTACCGAATTTGATGAATTTTGGAATCCATTTGATGTCTGAATTAATAAAATTGCAAAACAGGGCACCCGAAGAATTCCAAAACACTGCAAAAATCATAAAATTTGTGATATTCTTGGATTTTCGTGCATAAGCATATATTTTTAGGGTTTAATCATGTTCATAATCATATTAGGATGCTTTAGGTTTAATTTGATGCTCCTTTGATTTCATTTAGTGCATAAAACCTAAGTTTTTACCAAAATATTTCAGAAAACCCTGATTTCAAGGCCATAGTCTTGCTATCGGGGGCAATTTGGTCATTTGACCTCAATTTCGAAATCCCTAACCCTAATTTTCACATATTTAAGCATTTCACATCATATTTACCTTAGTTTATTCCATTCAAATTTCAAAACTTGCATTTTACCAAATATATTTCTAAAAACCCTAATTTCAAGGCCATAGTCTTGTTATTAGGGGTATTTTGGTCATTTTGACCCCAATTTCGAAATTTCATATCTTCTCTTTCATATTTATTCAATTTTATTTCATACTTTATCAATTTTGATTTAAGAGAATCATGGCAAAAAGGCTTATATCTAGCAAAATCCAATAATTTCCTGATATTATTGGATAAATCTAGAAAAGCCAACATATCATCACTAACAAGTTTTCTAGTTTTGCAGGTACATTGAAGACTTTACTTTTCATGTATTTAAATTTCAATAGTGATGTAATTTATAATTAAACTTTGGAATAAGAATTTACATTTCCTGCTTAGCTTAGGCAGCATTGCATATAGTTTATTTTTTTAAATAATGTTAATGTGTGATGGATGATGATTCATGCATATTCAAACTCACTATGGTCTACACGAATGGCACATACACTAGCTTTTATGAAGTTTATAAACTCGGTGGAATTCGTATTTATGGCCATAGTCAGAATATGAAGGATATCTAGATTTATGATCTTCACATTAGCCACATTCAGCCTACACTCTTAGGCTAATTTCAAAATGCACTGCATTTCTCAAAAATACAAAGAGTTTTTCCCAATTCCTCAAAATCATATTCATTCATTTCATGAATTTTCCAATTCCAATTCTAATTCAAATTCCAAGTCAAAGGAATTAAATTCTTCAAAATTTCCTAAGTCTTATTCAAAATCGATTTTCTCAAAATATGGATTTGCCAATGATATTTCAAGTATTTCCCAAGTTCCAAATTTGATTTTCCAAGTTATATATTCAATTTCAAAGTTTGAATTCAAAGAAATCAAGTTTTCCAAAGTTATTTCACATTTCTCAAAATCGATTTTCACAAAATCTCTAGATTCTTCAGAAATCGATTTTCACTTTCTCAAATACAGTATCTCAACCTTGATTCATGATTTTCAAAGAGTTTATTTTCCAATTATTTTCAATATTCAAAGCAAACATCATGTTTTCAAATATGCATTTTCAGAAAATTCATAGCACATGCCTGATTCTATGTGCATTTAGAAATTAGAATATGGTTTAGACAAGTTGAACAGAGCAGAGTATAAGATTGATCCTTGGTTCGATTAACCCTGTTAAAGGTGGCAGGAACGGTCGAACCTCGTACCGACAGACGAGTCCCATTCTTCGGAATAATCCCGCATTTTAAAACGGAGGCGAGTTATTTTCAAAAACTATTTCAAAGGTCAGTTTGATTTGCAAAAGTAAAATTTTGCAATGATAACACTTTTGCTTTACTTTGATATTATCTAAGTCTTTATTCTACAAATGTCAAGTTCATTTTCATGCAAACCTTAGGATCCTAGACTCTGTCTTAGCTGACATCATTGCATATAGGATCTAAGTATGGTTTGGTAGGCCCATATTGAGGAGATTATTCCATGATCACATTAGACTTAGGTCTGAAATACAACTCTCCTCAATTCTAGGGATTGAATATGAACAATGTATGCAAGTGTATGCTTCTCTTTATTTAAAATCTATCTCTTTAGGACTTGCATTAAAGCCATCTAATTTCTTGCATGTTGGACATGTTTTTGAAAAAATCACACCTATATTGTCCCGGTCTTCATGTTGCTGGGCTGTCTCACTGAACTATAGTTCGGGAGAGAGCCTCACAACTGGACCATTTATTTGGGTTAGCGCCCCCCTACCACGTACCTAAGGGCCATAGTATGAGTTATATCGGTAGGTGCTCAAGGATGTTGGAAAGTCATTACCTTAGAACCAGAGAAATATTCTTATGCCACGTACTTCGAGCTTCGGCTTGAGTATATTGGCGTATCTTGATTGAAATCAGATGATCTGAACCTTAGAGTTAGGCTTAAGGTCATACGAGCCCTTTTCGAATATTGCATTTAGAGTCAGCTTCTAGGGAGTGTTATTTTATGCATCATCGCTTGTATAATTTGATTCTTTTGTAGATATTATCTTGAAAATTCTTTTTTTTCAAAACCCTGTATGTTTTTTTTCTTTTATTTTTTCAAATCGAGGATTGTATATTTCTCATTTATTTATTATTTCATAATTTTGTTAAACCCTGAACATTCTTTTAAGTTTTTCCTCTATCTTTCAAAAGTCCAGGCATACTTTTTTTCTTTTCCTCTGATTTATTTAAATTCTTTTTTATCCTGCCTGTAATTCTTTAAAAAATTTTAAAATCTTCTGCCATGTATTTTTCAAACTCTTCATATCTTCCAGTATATCTTCTGATTCTATTCAAAAAATTCTTTTGCCTTTTTTTTCAATAAAGTCTCCTTTTGTCAAGGGATATCCCTTTTTAACAAAACATTCATTCTTCATATTTTTTTAAGTTGTTTATTCTCCCTTTGGAGTAACAACGCAATTGTCATAAATTTTGTGACGACTCAATCCCTGGTAATGGGATATCATTTTTGTTGACCTAATTCCTTCTTTTGTCAAAATTTCTTTCAAAATTCTTTATTCTAAATATTTCACTTTTAAAGTTCTCCTATTTTTCTCAAATAGCATTCTGTCAAATATTATTCTTCCTTCCCAGTTATACTGGGGCATTTTTTTTTATATATATATAAAAATTCATTTTTCGAAAACCTGTTTGCAGGCAGGGTCAAATAAACTCTTTTCTTTTTCTCGATTTTTATCAATTTTCGGTAATCTTTTGTCAATCTTTATCAGTTTTATCAATTTTTATTCATCTTTATCAATTTTGTCAATTTTATTGATTCTTCATTGATTTTATTTATTTTTCTTGTCAATTCTTATTTCAATTACCCTTTCAGGTTAAGGGATAAACCTGATGCCTCTTTCCCAAGAGGTATTCCTTTATTCTTAATTTCCCACTCAGGTTAAGGGACAAACCTGAATTTCCCACTCAGGTTAAGGGACAAACCCTAATTTCCCTCTCAGGTTAAGGGATAAACCTGAACCTCATCCTGCGAGGTCCTGCTTTCTTCAGGATAAGGGATAATCCTGAAGTCTTTCATCGTCTTCCAAGTATCCTCAAATTTTCCACCAAATTTTACCAATTTTTACTAGATCTTTCTCAATCTTTGTCAATTATTTATTAATTCTTATTCTTTATCAAATTTTAGCAATTTTTTTTTATTCTTTATCATGTTTTATCAATTCTTTTTCAACCCTTTATCAATTTTGTCAAATTTGCCAATTTTATTCTTTTCCCATTCAGGATAAAGGATAATCCTGAAAACCCCTCATAGGAGCAATAATGCTACCTATGAGAATTCATTTTCAAGACAAATCTTCATCTTATCAAATCTTCCATCAATTTCTATCTCTTTTCATCAGTCTTTCTCAAATTTTATTCTTCCCCGTTCAGGATAAGGGGTTAATCCTGAAAATCAGACCACATACAATTAACTATGATGGTCTTCTTCATTGCAAGTCAAATAATTCAGTCCTCGAACTGGTCATTCTTAATCCTAGATCCGGGCCTCGCACTGGCAATTTTTCAAAATTCAATCTTCTAATTAAAATTTTCACCCAAAAAACTTGAGTTTCGACTCGGATTTTCTTCTCTCTTTTTCAAAAACCCAACTCTTAGGTTGATCCATCTTTCTTTTTAAAATATCTGAGTTCCGACTTGGACTCTTTTCCAAAAACCCAACTCTCAGGTTGGTCCATCTTTCTTTTTAAAATATCTGAGTTCTGACTCAGACTCTTTTTAAAAAACCCAACTCTCAGGTTGGTCCACCATTCTTTTTAAAATATCCGAGTTCCGACTTAGACTCTTTTTAAAAAACCCAACACTCAGGTTGGTCCATCTTTCTTTTTAAAATATCTCAGTTTCGACTCAGACTCTTTTTCAAAAACCCAACTCTCAGGTTGGTCCATCTTTCTTTTTAAAATATCCAAGTTCGTACTTTGACTCTTTTTCAAAAACCCAACTCTCAGGTTGGTCCATCTTTCTTTTTAGAATATCTGAGTTCCGACTCGGACTCTTCGCTTTTTCAAAAATACAAACCTCAGGTTGGTCCATCGTTCTTTTTTGAATATCCGAGTTCTGACTCAGACTCTTCTCTTTTTCAAAAAACCCAACCCTCAGGTTGGTCCATCCATCTTTTTAAATATTCGAGCTCCGACTCGAACTCTTCTCTTTTTCAAAAACCCAAACCTCAGGTTGGTCCGTCTATCTTTTTAAATATCCGAGTTCTGACTCAGACTCTCTTCTTTTTCAAAAAACCCAACTGCCAGGTGGGACCTACTTCCAAAATCCAGCCTTCTGGCTAATCCATCCCAAATTCCAAACTTCAGGTTTATTCTCTTCGAAATTCCTTCCTTCCCCTTTAGGTTAAGGGATAAACCTGAGTTTTCCATTCAGGATAAGGGATAATCCTGAAACCATTTATAGAAGCAGTGCAACCTTCTATAATGGTCCTTCCAAATCTAGTTTAACACTGGTCCTTCATCAAATCCAATTCTCACGTTGGTCCTTCTAAATCCAGTTTAACACTGATCCATCAAAATCCAATTCTCACATTGGTCCTTCCAAATCCATTTTAACACTGGTCCTTTATCAAATCCAATTTTCACATTGGTCCTTCCAAATCCAGTTTAAACACTGGTCCTTTATCAAATCCAATTCTCACGTTGGTCCTTTCAAATCCAATTTAACACTGGTCCTTCATCAAAATCCAATTCTCACATTGGTCCTTCCAAATCCAGTTTAAACACTGGTCCTTCATCAAATCCAATTCTCATGTTGGTCCTTCCAAATCCAGTTTAACACTGGTCCTTCATCAAATCCAATTCTCACGTTGGTCCTTCCAAATCCAGTCTAACACTGGTCCTTCATCAAATCCAATTCTCACATTGGTCCTTCCAAATCCAATTTAAACATTGGTCCTTCGTCAAATCCAATTCTCACGTTGGTCCTTCCAAATCCAGATTAACACTGGTCCTTCATCAAATCCAATTCTCACATTGGTTCTTCCAAATCCAGTCTAACAAAAATCCTTCATCAAATCTAATTTTCTCAATTTGGTCCTTCAAATTCCAGTTTTTACACTGGTCCTTCAAATTCCAATTGGTCCTTCAAAATTCCAATGTTTTCATTGATCCTTCAAAATCCAATTGGTCCTTCAAAATTCCAGCTTTTACACTGGTCCTTCAAAATTCCAATGTTTACATTGGTCCTTCAAAATTCCAATTTTCTCAAATTGGTCCTTCAAATTCCAGTTTTACACTGGTCCTTCAAAATTCCAAGTTTATATTGGTTGTTCCAAATTTCAATTTTTCAAATTGGTCCTTTAAATTCCAATTGGTCCTTCAAAATTCCAATATTTACATTTGTCCTTCAAAATTCCAATTTTCTCAAATTGGTCCTTCAAAATTCCAGTTTTACACTGATCCTTCAAATTACAATTGGTCCTTCATCAAAATTCCAATGTTTTACATTGGTCCTTCAAAATTCCAATTTTCTCAAGTTGGTCCTTCAAATTCCAGTTTTATACTTGTCCTTCAAAAATTCCAATTGGTCCTTCATCAAAATTTCGATGTTTTCGTTGGTCCTTCCAAATTCCAATTTCTCAAGTTGGTCCTTCAAAATCCCAATTGGTCCTTCAAAATTCCAATTTCTCAAATTGGTCCATCAAATTCCAGTTTTACGCTGGTCCTTCAAAAATGCCAAATGGTCCTTCACTAAAATTCCAATGTTTTCATTGGTCCTTCAAAATTCTAGTTTTTACATTGGTCCTTCAAAGTCCAAATTGGTCCTTCATCAAAATTCCAATGTTTTCATTGGTCCTTCAAAATTCTAATTTTCTCAAAATTAATCCTTCAAATTTCCAATTTTTCTCAAATTCATCCTTCAAACTCCAGTTTAACACTGGTCCTTTACCAAAATCCTTTACCAAAGTCTTTTTACCAAAAATCCTTTACCAAAATCCTTCTCAAAATCCAGTTTAACACAGTTCCTTTACCAAACTGTTTTTCCAAGGTCCTTTACCAAAATTCTTTACATAGCCCTATTGTTAAGTTGGTCACATAAAAATTCAGTTTTACTGATCAAAATTGCCAAAATAAAAAATTTTAAGCCCAAGGTCGTATCAAAATCTATATTGATTGGTTATTTCACAAAGGATTCTTGAAAACTTTGTCAATCTGCTAAAAATATGTGTTGATTCCAATATTTTACTGCACAAAAGAATCACCTCAGATTACCTCTAGTATTCTTTTCAAAAGGGTGAAGCTTTTTGCGAAAAAGTATAAAATTCAAATCTTCTCTCTGTTGATCAACCAAGAGGATGTAAGAAATATCCTTGGTATGATTAGCGAAAGAAATATTCAATGATGTTGAAAAGCCAAAAGCAAATCGATATTGATCATAGCTATAACGCATGCTTAAAGATGACTTTCTGGCAATCAGGCAGTGGAAATACCCTCAGCGATAAAAAGAATCTACTCAATCCATATCTCCTCATTCATTCATTTAAGCTACAATCGAATATCCGCAAAGGGGATCTCTCAATTGTCGCCAAGAAGAAGACGAATATGGGAGCTAGACCCCCGGGGCCAAAGAAGATTTAGATCATCTCCAAGATGAAGGAGTTTGTGACGGATCCTTTCAACGAACGTTCAGATCATCGTCAAGATGAAGGCGACTACACTAAACCTCCCAACAAACCCTAAAAGATATTTGATTGCCGCTATCATCAAGAGTTTTTTTTTACCAATGTGCCAATATCATCAGTATAATTCCTGAGAAAAAGAAGGATCAGAGCATCTCCGAGATGAAGGAGTTTGTGACATACCCTTCCCCAAAGAAAAAAAGAAAAGGCAGGACATCTCCAAAATGCAGGATGATGTAATGAACTTCTGCCAAAAACCCAAGAAAGCTCAATGTCTCAAAAAGAGTGCCAGAAAGATCATTATGGAAAAAGTCCCAGGATATCAAACTGTCATTGCCAGAAATCCTCTTTTCTTATGCAAAATCCTTTCATCAATATCTTTTCACTGCTTGCTTTTATGAAATTAAGAGTATCTCTTCTCTGTTCATATCAAGGAAATGGATAGCTTCCTTGAAGAAACTCAACAGCTTTAAAATTTGAATCTGGCTCTAGAATCCGGGGAGTTAACCTCATTTTGGAGGAAATACTCTAGGTAAAAAGAGGGAATATCTTTCACATATACGTACACACTTTCAAGCATTTAAATCAATTACAGTTTCATCTTATTGGCAAAATTTTCTAGTTATCCAAAAATGAGATAAAAGCTCAATATCTATTTTGATGCAACCTAGCGTTGTTTATATTTTTCAAAAGAGTTACTTCATTCAGGTGAGGTATTTCTCCCAGTCCCATCATGGTTTTTCCTCCCATCAAAGAATCCACGTTTTGTATATCCATTCAAATGAGATTTTACCTCAACCTTGTCTCATGAGGTATCTTTCAAAAATGTCCCATCGTTGGTTTTCAAATATCATCATCCCATCCAGGTTAAGGGCTAAAACCTGAGTCTTTTCAAAAATCCTTATCTTTGTGTCAGCCCTGAGACTTCTTCAAAATCTCTCCTTTTTACCATTTTGGGGTATTCATCCCAAAGTCCCATTCTGTTTTTCTTCTGTCCAAATTATTTTCATTCTCGAGGATTTTGTTTCTTCCCAAAACCTTCAGGATAAGGTACCCAAACCTGAGAATAATGTTTTACAAAGCCAATTCTTCCACACTCAGTTCAGATCTTCTGACTGGGGCATTTTTAAGATAATTTGGCGTGTCTTCTTTGCCTCTAAGCTCGGCTTACAA
Organism: Nuphar pumila; assembly: GCF_984573655.1. Classification (NCBI taxonomy): domain Eukaryota; kingdom Viridiplantae; phylum Streptophyta; class Magnoliopsida; order Nymphaeales; family Nymphaeaceae; genus Nuphar; species Nuphar pumila. The sequence continues at coordinate 97,412,932 of NC_143252.1, read as the reverse complement.
TCGGCTGAGCAGCAAAGAGGGGCATCTGTGAACACCCCAAATTTTCCAAAAAATCCAAACATTCCTTTCTTGCCCATGGGCTCCATTTTCTGAATAAATTGAGTCGGTTTCGAACTTAAAATCCAGTTATTTCTTGGATTCTTTGGAATCCAATTCTATTTTATGTATCTGACTCTATTTTGATCCATGTCCCGTGCCAAAAATCTAAATCTGAGACTCGTTATCCAAATTTCAAATTGAAATTACAAAAATACCAAAAATAGTTCTTAATGGCTCAGATAGTCCATCCAACATCTGTTTTGGATCCATTACTCTATATTTCTTAATTCGAGGTGCAAAAACTCAAATATTTCCTCAAGTTTCAGATCTAAACCCATTTTGTGAAGGATTTTTCAAAGAACAGCTTTAAAACTCTCGAAAAACCTTTCTTTTGTAAATATTCTCAAATTTCAGAAAATATTTCAAAAATCATCTTGTCTTCTCGTAAGTTTCATAGTTTTTATCTCAAAAACACCAAAAAATATAGAAAAGGCCAAAGAAAACAACAACAAAAAAAAATCCAAAAATCGAAAATATGCAAAAAAAATATGTAGTTTAAAGCTTGTTTTGCGAAAACCCCCTTTTGAAAACCGTTTTTATGAAAAACCCATTTTTTTTAGGAACCCCTTTTTTTTTGAAAAATCTGCAAACAGCCTCGCACGCATTTGCTGCGATATCTTTTGAGCCATTACTGACTCCTCTTCGGCTGCTTTAACATCTCTCTCTCTCTCTCTCTCTCTCTCTCTCTCTCTCTCTCTCTCTCTCTCTCTCTGGCGCACCCTCTCCCTGAAGCCATTTCTGGACCCTTCCCGCAACCTTCAGCCATAGATCGTGAATAACCTCGTCCATCGATCGCTAACCGAATCGAGTTCTCGATCCTTCTCTCTCCCCTATTTAACAAACCGAAGAGAAAACCCTCATTCATCGCTTCTTCACCCCTCCACCTGATCTTCTTCATTTTCTCCTCCCTCTTTCTTATTATCATGGTTCTTCCCCAGACGATTGAAAGGAGTCGATCAATCCCAAAAGGTGCAGGCCTTCTTCTTCTCTCTTATCTGATCCATAAAGAGTCTTCAGCCTTGGCAACAAAAGCAAAAGGAACGATCAAACCACGAGAGCCCCACAACAGACCGCTTCTTCACCACCGCACACCTTCTTCTCCTTCACGAATCTGTTCTCACCCCGCCACTTGCGTTCTTCACTGTTTCTCTTTCCCCCCTTCTTCTTCTTCACCTTCCTACTTCCTCTGGTTCCCCCCAAGTAACAGAGAAAGATTGGTTACCTCTGTAATCGCAGGTAAGTAATCCTTCCCCTTCATTTTTTGGTAAGACTCTCTTCTCCATCTACTGCATTCCTTTGTTTGGATCGCTTAGGCTTTGTTTTTACTTACTTTTGAATGTCTCTTTTCCTTCATTTTTTGGCATTTCTCTGAACCGACCTTTCTTGTGCTTCTTTATTTATTTATTTTCATTTGCATCTGAAGGCACGAGAGGTGGGAATCGGTCTGCATATAGCAGGATCGATCCTCCCTGTGCAACATCAAATGGGAATGGTGTCCATTCCAACATATTTCCCTTCATTTATATTCCTTTACAGTTGATTCCATTTTCAATTTTTTTTTCTTTTCTTTGTGTTTTCATTACCTGTTCATACACGATTTTCCATCCGTAGGTTAGTTTTCATACTCGTTTTGTCTCAAGATTCACATTGGGGCCTCAATGCCTCTTTCCCTTTGCTGACACGATGGGAATCAATGATGCTTCACCATAGCATCATCGGTTTATTTGGGTTTAAATCTCAAGTTATGTCTTAGTTTAATTTACTTCTCTTTTAGGTTTCAATTTTTGCCCTTTGTTGATATTTTAAATTGTGGAGTTTCGTTTTAACCTCATCCCATATAGCGTGAATCATTTCCATCTCATGTTTCTGGTTATGACTCTTACTCTACACTTTAATTTTTAGTTCATATTTTCTTTTTTTTAGCGTCAGATCCCCATTTCAATGTCATCGATCTGCATTGTATCATGGAACGTGTGTATCAGTTAGTTTCTCATATATTTGCATAGCATTCCTGCAATTCAGCATTCCAGGCTTTGTCTCGTTACGTTATCATTTCAATAGTCATCTTGACTGATCATTTTCTCAAAAGATGCTGTAGATCGGAATAACAAGTCTTGATCGTATTTTGCTAACTCAGGTTCCATTAGAATTAGAGCTGACTGGACATCCCAGGATGTTCAACCAGTCAATATCAATGAGCAACCCGAGTTGTCTGGTAATATGGTTCTTAAAGCATCTTTGTGATATAGATGCAAAACCACTCATATGTTTTATTATGGTTGGATGCGTGAAGATTTAATTACTTTGGAAATCATTATTATGTCTCATGAGGTTTCAGATGGTGAATGGATTTGACTCTAAGAGCTAGAAACTTGTGATGTAAAGACTTAACTCATGACTTTGTAAAGCAATATAATATCAATTGTCCAGGGCTAGTTGGTGCTCTGCCTTAGGACTCTGTCTGAGGGTTAATGACTCACCTTAAGAATCCAACGTGGTCTTTTTGGTCCATTGCTATCTTGTAGAGTCATGTCCGACTCTTGGAGGGTCACTTTCAGTCCTATTCCAATCTTCGTTGGCCATGAGGAACAACATAATGTTGCTTAACTTCTCTGTCCTGAATGGCATATACAATTACCTTGAGAAGCCATTCATCTAGCCTGGAAGTTGCAAGAATAGCATGATTCATGATGCTGTCAGCTGCATCAGCAATTTAACCTAGAATGCATGTATGCATGGCTGCGAAAAGCAAGCTCACAAGCAGCAGTAGACGTAGAGAAGAGACTACTGGGAGTGCAGATGAGGATAACAGTACTGGGAGGGTGGAAGATTTGACTAGCACTTTGTTGATGCTAATTGGCTAAGGAGTATCCTAAGATAGATCATGAGTGCCACAACTATTTACCAAGCAACTCTCTATACCGTGAAAGTGTAAAGAATCAACGCACAATGAAGAAAGCAATGCTGACATGTCTCTATTGGAATCTATGCCTGAAATCAGTCATTTCACCTTTACACCTACTGCTATACCGAAACACCATTTGCTGTAAGCAAAATCTGGAAGTGCAACAACCCAAAGGACAATAATCTCGCAGTTGATTCTCGCAAGCCAATAGAAAAACTGAAGCAGCAGAACATCTTCTGTCGTGTATATCAGTTTTATTTTTTTTTTTTAAATGAACGAGAAAAAACAAGCACCAACAGAAGCTCAGAGCATCGGGTACTTGGCGGGACTGATTTTCCAGGTAAGCTTAGTGTTATACTTCCCTCTTCATCAACATCCATTAAAACTCCTGTATGAATTCCTACATGAGCTCGTGAAGTAATCTCTTGAGCAGGATCTGTTTATACAAGTATTCATTGATTTTTTTTTTCTTTCTGTTTATGGCATTATGAATGATTTGGAGTTTCTGGACCTTACCATTTCTGTTAACATTGCCTATGGTTTCCATTGCTACATCATAATATATTCCACTATTTCAAAAATTTAGATCACATGCTAGTCTCCCACGTAATGATTAGTTTTGTATTAGTTGAAATATCTTGAAAATCTCTTTTATGGATGTCTTGTGATTTGTTGGTGAATGTCATTCGATGTTTTGGTAGAAATTTATGTCAGATCTTTTAAGATAATGGTTCCCTATGATTATCTTCATATGAATATACTTGATTCGTGGTTGATACATGGGAATGTGTGTAAATATGTCATTCCTCACGATCTACAGAATTGGGATTTGAGACTTTATGGGGATGATTATAAGGAGGCAATCAAAATTACAGTTGAAGAAAGGAGGACTTCTGGAATTCAATGTTCTGTTTGCACTATACAATGAATTTTTAGATGTAGCAGAAGGAACTATGGTCAATATGCATTAATCTGGCATATCCGCTGCATCTTCATTTCCCCATCTCCACTTTTCACACTACACTCACCTGTAGGCCCAGAAGCGCTTCTACTTCCAGCACCTTTACCACTTGCATTCAACAATGTCTTCACCAGCACAACACCTTGTTGCTCTTATATATCAGCCCTCACTCTGTTATGATTTTTCTTTTTTTTCACTTCTACAACCACCCATTGCCTTCTATCTCAACTCTATTCATATCTCCACCTTGCCACGCATGGCTATTTTTCCCACAACTCACACCCACCATTCAGTGTATAACACCCTCAAGGCTCCCAGCTGCACCTCTTGCAGCCTCACTTACACAGCCTGTTGCATCTCAGCACTTGCTTTTTGCATAGTGCTTCACTTCACCCATCACATTTTAAACCTCCAGCATCTTCCCTGCACATACCTGGCGTGAAAGGCTCATTCCTTTCATAAATTTCCTGCATTTGTATGGCCATTTTAATGGCTGTCATTCCTTTCTCTGTCTTCCATCTATATATATATATATATATATATATATATATATATATATATATATATATATACATATATATATATATATACATATATATATATATATACCATCATATATGTTCTTTCAGGTAGATTTCCATTGGCTTAGGGATTAGCATGTATATATCTTCAATAGTAAAGCATATTTTCCCATTAATTTAGCATATTACATATGTTCTCAATTAGTTCTTAGATATACGCCTGTTGGCTTTCAATATGATAGCCCCTTTCCTATGTTATTCGTATTAACTCATCTTTTGCAGGAAAATATATGAAAAATGTCATTTTGTTTTCTTAGCCTAGAAATTGTGAATTCAATTACATACTTAGATGATAATAAATTTCCATTTCTTGCATTAGATTAGAATGTATGACCATGCATATTTCTAGAAATGCTTATTTTCATATCATTTTCCTCCTTTATTGCAAAATTTCATGAATGGAAACACGAATGGCACATGCACCATTCTAATAAAAGGTGATTAAATTCTAAGTTGATGATTTGCATCAATGGCCATAGTCAGGGTGTGAACAAAACTTAGGATTTTCATCTTTTATGGAATAACACTGGATCCATGTTGGATCCCTCTTAAAAAATCATCATATTTTAAATATTTTCTTCTTCTATATGGGTTTAACTTAAAATTGACTCAAATATATATCAATGGCTATAATCGGGATATATTGAGAGTTAATTTCATTTTAAACTCTATAAAAGCACCAAAATATGTTTTATTCTTCATCTGAATTCAAATATGATTATTATATAATACATTCAATGACCACAGTCAAGGATGTATTATATCTTCAATCTTATTTCAATTCACTTAAAGAATGAAATATGCTTTTTAAATATTCAATTTTTAAATTTTTTTCATTCATTTCATCATTTAGGATAGAACTATATCATATTTTCAACATTCTTTTTCAAAATCCAAGTGATTTTGAGATAATTATTCAAATACCTTCTTTATTTCTTAAATCAATTCTCATTTATAAATTCAAATTTCAATTTCAAAGTTCAATTTGACTTTGAAATTTCAAATTCATTTTATATTCAAAAATTCAATTTCTCATTCAAATCGAATTTCAAAGTTCCATTCAACTTTGAAATTCCAAATTCATCTTCTGAATTTAAATTCAAATTCAATTCAACATTTCAGATCAAAAAGTTCAAATTTAACTTTACAATTTCCAAAATCCAATCCTATCTTTAAATTCCATGGGAATTTCTCAAATCTACTTCAGATTCAATATGGATTCTCAAATTCAATCCCAGATTTATCAAAATCTGATATTTTCAACTTGGATATTTTAAAAGATCCCAATCCAAATCCAATTTAGATCTTAAAATCCTAATGCATATTCAAAATCCATAATTCGGATCCAACTCCCCTTTAGGATTCTAGATTTCAGATTCAACTCCATCTTGGATTCCAAACTTCGGATCCAACTCCATCTAGGATTCTAGATTTTAGATTCGAATTCTACTTTCCAAATTCCATCTAGATCTCTTCCACCTTTTATTCTGATTTTCAAATTTTAAATCTAGAGTTTCTCTCTATCTTCAAATTCCATCTTGACTCCCAATTCTAGATTCATTTTGAAGTCCGTACTCAAACTTTCAATTCTTATCTTTTAAACTTCTTTCTTCAAATTCAGGTTCATCTCAATCTTTGATTATTTCAAAATTCAAGATCTATTCTAAATCTTAAGTTAGAAAATCTAACTTCTCCAAGTCCGTCTTCAACCTTCAAAAACCATTTTCTCATCATATTCTTCATGATTTCAAAATCACTTGAATAAAATTTCCAAAATTCTTCTCCAGAGAGCATACATCATTTGCATTTACACAAGCATGATTCTTTGTGCATCCTTAGACTTAAAATAAATTCTTAGATAATATTAAGGCAAAGCAAAAGGCATAAATTTGATCCTTGATTTAATTACCCCTGGTAAAGGCGCCAGGAACGGTCAAACAATGTACCGACGAGTGAATCCCGTCTCTCAATTTTCCCACAAATATTTCAAAACGGAGGCGAGTAATCTTTTAAAACCTTTTTCAAAATTAAGGTCAAGTGAGACCTTCGAAAAAGAGTTCCTCTCTCTCTTTCTTTTCTTTTCTCTTCTCTCTTCTTTTCTGTCTTTTCATTTCTCCCTTCAAAAAAGAAAAATAGAGGTTAGAAAGGAAAAGAGGAAGAAAAGAGAGAAATACCAAGAGAGGAAAATTTTTGCAATGATCACAGCAGGGCAAAGTTGATGGTTAGGCTTTTGAGAGAGATTTTGATTGGAAGAAAATATTTGTTGAGAATTTTGGTAGACAATTGAAAGAATATCCCATTACTAGGGATTGGGTCGTCGTTGGGATTACGAAAATTGCGTTATCATTCCTTTACAAAAATAAACAACTGAAAATTATGCTTTGTTACCTAAGCGAGGTCGTCAAACCAAGAATGAAGAATTTGAAAGATTTTTTACTCATTGAAGGGAAAACATGATTGCATTAATAATAAACTTGAGAAAGAGCAGGCGGACAGACAGTTTGTCACCACTCTTGATAATCAGCAAAGACACGAGGACCGGGAAAAAGAGGAAGAGTAATAAAAGAGTCTGAGCCATATCTGGGGGAATGGTATGTTTCGAACCACTATGTTGATGTAAGGTCGAACTCTAGCACAACTTCTGATAGCAGTCGTATCTCCACGCGCTCCTGTCTCTGGGAAAATTGTCGAACACACCGCTCTGAATGATAGTAGGTGCAGAAGAATGGACCAACTTGCTTGAACCGCTTGTCGTATTTATAGGTGTATCTGAGAGGTGATAGCTCTCGATCAAAGTAGTCCCACACCACTTATTCTTCCTGCAGGTGATCAGTCAGGAACCGGTACCATGCAACTGGAAGGAGCTCCTTGCCATTGTATCTGAATGAACTAGCTCTGGTCGGCATGTGCTGGAGGAACCAAGATTGAAGTGTATAGGTACACCGCTCGACTAAGATGGACTCTTCAAGCGTGAAGCGAGTCAACCCTTAGTATAGAAAAGCAAGTGCGGCCATGGCTATCGAGAGACGGCTAGTCTGTCGACTTTCTCATCTTCTTAGAAGCTCAACTATCCTGATGTCTATATAATTATGTCCGTCTGGGAAGAAAGCGAGTCCTACAATGCACAGAACCATTGCATGCAGAATTCTCTCTTGAGTTGTTTTTTATAACAAGCTGTTGCGAATGCTCGATACTGTCGGTAGATCTCGATCAGGTTCACATATTTATTTCCATTTTCCTCAATCAGTGGCCAAAACTTACGCCCTATCATGCGAGCTAAAGCATCTTTGGGATCCAGACCCTTGACATTGATAAAAAATTGTTGTTCCAATGGATCTTCAGGCTGACCGGCTGGCTCGAGCAATCCCATGATCTCTGAAAACTCATCCATCAGCAAGGTCATCTTGCCCCATGGGAACCAGAAAGTACAAGTGTGCGAGTTCCATTGCTCTGCTAGTGCATGGATCAGATTATCGATGACTGTCAACTTCCCCACTGCGGATGCCAATTTCAACCCACAATCGCTCAAATGGTTCAGAAACATACAGGAGAAGTTCTTGAACCAAGTATAGTACCACTAGGAAAAGAACGGTACAGTGCTGAGAGCTCGATGCTCGGGAAGACTTTGTCGCACCTCGTAGGAGATGTGACCCTTAGGGAAGATAGAATCGAGCTGACTGGATGCCATTGGACTGAAAGATACGAGGATTGAAATTAGACTTAAGAAAAATACAAGAATTTTGAAAATTGCAGACAGGATAAACTGAAATGCTAGAAATTCGAAGTCCAAACGAATGGAAGAATAGAAAATCACCTAGAGTTTTGAGAGAAAACATATAGTTTGGAAAATCGTCCAAGGTTTTACGGAAAAATTAAGGAAATATTTCATGAAAATGGAAATGAGGATATTTTGAAAGATTTTCTGAAAAATTAAGAAAATATGAGAGAATAAAAGGAAAATAGCTACAAGACAATTAATTACATTTTGCACAATACAATTATGCACATACAACATTCCCTAAGAAGCTTACTCTAAATGCATCAGTTTTGAAAGATCTTTAGGACCATAATCCTGACTCTAGGCTCAGATCAGTTGTGTCCAATCAGGCTACGCCAATATACTCGAGTCAAAAATCGAAGTACGTGGCATAAAGATTCATCTCTGGTTCTAGGCTTGTGTTTTCCCAACATCCTTGAGCACCTGCCGGTATACGTTGGACTATGGCAAGAGGGCGTTAGCCCAAATAAGTGGCCAAGTTGTGAAACTTTGTCCTGAACTATGGTTTTAAAAGAGAGCCCAGCAATGTGAAGACCGGGTAGACATAGGTGGGATGTTTTTTTTTTTTTGAAAAATGAGCACATGCAAGCAAACAGAGGGCTCTAAAACCTAAAGAGATAGAGATTTTGAAAATCCTGAAGAAGCAAACATTGTTTTCATACAAATTCTAGATTGAGGAGTGTTGTATTAGACCTAGGTCTATGTGAGCATGGATAATTCTCTTCAATATGGTCCTACCAAACCATGCCTAGTTTACATGCAGTCCATGTCAGCTGGGTTCAAGTCTAGTCTCCTAGGTTCACATGATATCAGAAAGTAAAAGTTGACATTCCATAGAACATGATTTTGATAATTGAGCTAAGTCAAAACATACAGTTAATCAGACGAAGACAGGTCCCATCACGGTCACCAAACCTGTTTATCATCACAAATTTTTTTTCCTCCCTCTATGAGAGAGAGAAACGATTCTACGAGTCAAACTCGACCAAAGTTTTGGAAATTACTCGCCTCCATTTTTAAAATTTATGGGAAATTTTCGTGGAATGGGATCCGCCTGTCAGTACGAGGTTCGACCGCTCCTAATGCCTTTACCAGAGGTAATCGAACCAAGGATCAAATGTGTGCTTTAACTCGACTCAAATATCAAAATTATGCTCTATTTTCCTAAAATGCACAGAGATTCAGGCATGTGCTATGGAATTTTGAAAAGATGCATGTTTGAGAAATATGATGTTTGCTTAAAAAATACTTGGGAAAATAATGAATTGCATTGGAAAATAGCTTTTGAAGGGAAAATGGATTCTCAGGAAAACTTGGACTTTGAGAAAATCGATTTTGAGATTTGGATTGCTTTTCTGAGGAAATCGATTTCTAAAATGGATTTGAAAATTCTGGAAAAACCAATTTCATAAGTAGTTCAAGGACAATGGGAAAATTGATTTTGGGATTTGAAAATAAAATTGAGAATGTGAAAATCTTGGGAAATCATGTTTTGAACTTGGGAAATACTTTGAAATACCATTTGAAAACTCAGAGTTTTTGAGAAAATCAAATCTTGGGAAAGACTTAGAAAGTTCTGAGAAAAACGATTTCTTTGAAATGAAATTGGGAAATGAGTTTGAAAATGATGCAAATTGAATGAATAAATATGAATTTGAAAGATAATTCTTTGAGGAATTGGGAAAATCCATTTGAAATTTTGAGAAATGAAGTGCATTTTTTGAAGTTAGCCTAAGAGTGTAGGCTAAATGTGGCTAATACGAAGATCACAAATCTGGGTTTCATTCATATTCTGACTATGGACAAAAATATGAATTCCACCGAGTTTGTGAACTCCCTAAGAGCTTGTGCACGTGCTATTCATGTCAACCATAGTGGATTTGAAAAAATGTGCATGAATGATGCATCAGATATTGAAATTTTATAGAAATTAAATTATATGCAATACAGCCCTATTCTATGTAGGAAATATAAATCTTATTCCAAGTTATTACATCTGATATTACATTGAATTGAAAAATAAATAAAATAGCTAAGTCTTCTTCTTGAATGTTCCTGCAAAACTAGAAAACATGTTAGCACATAATTGTAGGTTTATCTGGATTTAAATAAAAATATTAGAAATTATCGGATATTATTCAGATATAAACCCAATTCATACCTCCTTTGATAAAAACATGATAAATAAGTAATCAAATTCAAAAATAAACTTGGAAATTCGAAATTGGAGTAAAAATAACCAAAACACCCCTGATAACCTTGAAATCAGGGTTTTCTAAAAGAGTTTTTGCAAAATTTGGAAATTTGGAAATCAAATGAAATAACATGCAACACAATATGATGCAATATGATTATATGTATGAAAATTTAGAGAATTAAAGATTGAAATTTCGAAATTGAGGTCAAAATGACCAAAATGCCCTTGATAACAAGACTATGGCCTTGAAACCAGGGTTTTCTGAAATAAATTTTATAAAAAGTTGAAATGTGAAATGCAAATGATATTTAAATTAACTCTAATATGACACTATATGCTTATTCTCATGATAAAAACCCCAAAATGGCAAAAATATCACAAAATATCGAATTTAACTTGATTTTCACCTTTGAATTTAATGATGAACTAACACAAAATACAAATAAGCTTGGAATTGACTCAAATTTTGTATAGACACCTAGATTAACCCTAACAACAAAATGAAACTCGAAAATCTATATTTTTGATACTTTTTTAATATAAAAATTAAGTAAAAATCTTAAAAAATTTACCTAAAACTCTAAATCTAAACTAAATTTTTGGTACTAAACTACCATAGAAATCTCCCAATTTTTATAGGGTGACAGAAAACAGTTAGGCACATATTTTTTCCTTTTACAGCTTTCGGTTTTGACCTATGGTCGGAGCTTGACATCTCCGGCAAGTCGGATCAGAATTCGGCGACTCTAGAACTTAGGGCAGACTGATAGGTTTCGGGAAAAATAATGGAAAAAATAGCAAGCAGTAGAGAAAAGGACTGAAATTTTGGGAGAATGTCCCTGACAAACAGAGGAATAATTCCAATTTTCACTGTATTGGGATTAAAGCTATGGTTTGGAAAGGATCAGAGGATTATCAGAGATCTAAATCTCTGTAATTCTCAGACACTGGATTTTGACAGACAGGGAGTTTAATTTTGGGAAAAATACCTAGGTGCTCTTAAAATTCTCAAATTTTGGGGAATGATAGAGAAAATAATGAGGAACAATTCTCCTGTTAAAAGTTTTGACATTTGACCCACGGATTGAAGCATCACCTCCGATTAAGATCGGTCTAGATCCTGACAAGGAGAAATCAAGATTTTCACAAGGGTCTGAAAAATTTGATTTTTGGTAGGAATCAAATCTCCTTATAAAACTCTAGGAAAATACTGAAAAATAATAGGTTCTAACAGAAATCCATTGTATTTTTTTTGGGGATGAATCGGATCACCCATGGTGGAGATCCAAGATCCATAAGTTTGCTAAAATAGGATTCGAAATTTCCAGAAAGGTAAAATCCCAGTTTGGAATCCGATTTATTAGATGGGGTTCCAAAACCAAATTGACCCAAACTTTTGACAAGATATCAAGAACATATAACCACGACTATCATGCAATTTTCCAGAATTTTTGAATGAAAAGATTTACATGAAATCATAGCTTGACTTTACGTAAACATGGAAACTTATGGATTCTAAGCTAAATGTTAATAAATCTATGTAACATGGACAAAATGACTATGAAATAATGGAATTAACCTATAAGTGACATTTAAACATAACTACATGGAATATGAAAGTTAAATAAAAAAACCAATCAAGGGACATGAATCATTTTTTTTTTTGCTTTTGACTCTCAAAGTGAGAGATCCAATCCATCGAATGGATGGATCTCTTTACCCTTTCGGTCCATATGCATAAGATGCATGTTTTTATTTATTTATTCATTTATTTATTTATTTATTTTTAGATCATAAAAGAAGTCCTCTTGTCACCTTGGATCCGGTTGATCTTGGCTACATATCACGTTCATGGAAATGAAGCTCGTGGATACCACATCAAAGGGGAGCAAAGTGAAAATCGGATAAGGAAAAAAAAAACAAATAATAGCAAATCCAATGAGTCAAAGAGGATTACCTTGGATCGGTTGAAGCAAAGACTGAAGGGGATCTCCTTGGTGTTTGCTAGAACTAGAGAAGTTGATGAAATTCAAGGTGGCTGGAGGTCGGCTGCAATAAGGAGGATAAGGTAGAGGCGGCTGGAGCTTGTTTTGAGGTGGCGGCAAGGCTGAAACTTCAATGTGGGAGGAGATGGAGGATGACGTAATGGCTGCAGTAGGGCTGGTGGAATGCTTGAAAGGGGTGGCTGCAGTCGTGGCTACCACCGTGTTGGGCACCCTTTGCTTGGTAAGGAGAGAAGGTGAGATGAAAGAGGTAATGGGCTGAGAGAGATAGCGAAAGAGAGATAGAGAGAATGAGAATTAGGAAGAGAGTTAGGGCTGAGAGAGAGGAGAGATGAGCGTGAGATCCTGAGGGAATGAAAAGTGAGAGGGTGATATAGTGGCTTGACAATAGGGAAGGGAAAGAAAGAAAGGAGAGAAAGAAGGAAGGAAAGAAAGAGAGGGAAGAAGGAAAGAAAGAAGAAAGAAAGAAAAGGAAAGAATAAGGAGAAGAGAAAGGAGGAAGAGGAGAAGAAAAGAGGAAGGTGTGGGTCGACCAAGGAGAGAGGGAAGGAAAGGGAAGAAGGAAGAAAGAAAAGAAAAGAAAGAAAGAAAGAAAGAAAAAAGAAATAAAGAAAGGAAGAAGAGAAAAGAAAGAAGAAGAACGGAAAGAGAAGAAAGAAGGAGAAGGAAAGAAAAAGAAGAAAGAAAAGGAAAGAAGGAGAAAGGGGGGTTGACCCCCTTGTGGGTCCCACCTCTAAAAAAAAAGGTGAAATAAAATAAAAAAATGGTAAAAGAAAAGGAAAAGAAATAAAAAGAAAAGATTTTTTTTCAATGAAAGGAAATAAAAATCATGGTGGCACCACCTTGGAGTGAGCCGAGGATGATTTTGAAATTCATTTTGAAGATCAGAGGGGTAGAATGGTCTTTTTTAGAAAATTTCTGGACAAAATGAGCTATTTTTGACAGTTTTTGAAATGAGCTCTAAATTTGAAATTTCATACCCCGTTGCGAAGCAAATCTAGTTTAGAATTTAAAAATTTGAGTTTAAAAAGAATCCCGATTGTTTTTTTCAAGAAAATATTTCCAAATTTAGAATCCTGGGGGTAAAAATGTCGATTTTGGAAACCTAGGGTATGAAATTGATTTCTGAAAAATTTCAAAACTCAATCTGGATTGGAATTTATAAAACTGGAGTTTTGGACTTCAAAAATGAAATGAAACACAATGAAATGGTATGAAATGATGAGAAATGACTTGAAATGCTATGCAAAATGCAGACCCTGGATAAAGAATTTTGGATATTGGACCTTGATTGATAATTGTACTAATTCGGAAAGTGGAAGAATTGATAAAATGGGCAAAAATGGTCCAAGAAATGATTTTTGTCTCTACCAGGCCAGAGTGACACTGAAAATTGAGGTTTGAGCTGGTTTGAACTAAAATGAACTGCATTGAGCTGGGTTTTAGGGTTTCAGAACTCAAATGGATTGACAAGACACTGACTCAACTGAACTCACATACTGAATTGTCAAAAAATACTGCCATTTTTAGAGAAATGGTCACTGGAGTGAAGTGAATTATAGACACGAGCTGGGTTTGATCTGGAACAAAGATCAGTAATACTGACATGAACTAAAATTGAAGCTCGAATACTATCTCAACTGACTGGACTCTGCTCAATTCCAGCTGAAAGAGCTGAGATGGGCTCTTGGACACTTGGAAGTGGTTTTAAACTGAAATTAGAGCACTAGAACTTCTGATCAGCTCAAGCTAGACTCAAAGGAATATGATTAACTGGGAATGCATGACTCGAAGACAATTGGCTTGGATTTGAGTGAGAAATGAGCTCATTTATGAAGAAATGATCCATTTTGGCAGGAATGGTAAAAAATGAATGTGGCTTGTTCACTATGAGTTCAGGTGAGCTTGAAATGACTGATATTCTAATTGTTCTGAGCTTACAAATGAGCTTGATCGACTCTGACTGACATGGGTCTAGGATGACCTAGGGGTAAAATGGTAATTTTCTGACATAGACTCGGGTTGGACTCCTACACTGACCTACCAGGGTTGGCACTGCACTAGGGGGATTGTCTGAGAATGTGTAAGCCCCGCAATTTTTCAGTTCAAACTCTGAATAAATTCTTGAGGCATTTTCCAGTGAAAAATAACATTTTTACCGTAAAGCGAATAGAACCGATTCCTGCGACCCAAATATACTTAGGATATTTGTATCTTCACGAATATATGCTCAAACACTATGGAAGCCATAACTTCCTACCTGAACGAAATCAAGAGATTTGTACGAGCCAACTTTCTTAGTTACTGATCATGCATATAATTCAGGGTTATTTTATATAAAAAATATGCATGATTTTATAAAATAATGTTCAAAAACCCATTTTTATGTTAGTTTTCGAGTAAATGTGCTAAAATGATTTAAAAATAGAAATTGCATGAAAAATAGTTTTATTTTACATTTTTATGCATAATTTAGTTTTTGTTATAATCATAGTAGTTTGGTTTTAGTTTTTATTAAAAATAAAAATAAAAAAATAAAAAATGGAAAAAAATAGTTTTATATTCATTTTAAGTGTTTGTTTTTTAGAAAAGAAAAAAATATAGTTAGAATAGTTTTGAGTTTCTTTATAAATAAGTTTTGATTTTAATTTTTGAAAACTTTATAATAAACTAGTTTACATAGTTTTTGTTTTTTTTTTTAAACTGAAAAAAAAATAAATAATAAGCAAACCGGCTTGAACCGGTTTGCATTTTTTCAAACTGAAAAAATAAATCTGTTTCAAACCGGTTCCAGCCGGTTTGAAAGGTTTTTAAAACCCAGAAAAATGAAAAGGGAGGCATCTTCACTCTGTGCGCCAATTCCAAATCCTCTTTTCCCTCTGTTCACTCTCTTTTTCCCCTTTTTTCCACTAGATTTCCCATTCCCTCTCTTTTCTCTCACTTTGCCCTGGCCTTTCCCTTCTTCCTCCTTATCTTCTTCCTCAGTCCGGTGGAAATGCTCAGTCCGGCGGCAGCGCATGAGGTGGAGGCCACCTCTTCCCCGATTTCCTCCATTTCACGGTAAGTGATCTTCATCTTCTTCTTCTTCTTCTTCTTCTTCTTCTTTTCATTTTATTTTCTTTCTATCTTCTCCTGCTTTCTTCTTCATCATCATCTCTCGTATCCTCTTTCAACTCGCGCTGTAGAGATAGCTTATTTGAAAGAAAAATGAAAAAAAAGTTTGCATTAGTTTTCATTTCATTTCACCGAATATCCTGTTTGCTTTCTACATCATTGTTGTTCATTTTGTTTCATCACATGAGCATAGCATCTTACCTGCATTCTGTATATTAACATCATCATCTGCAAATTTTTTTCATCAAGCCTTTGCTGTGAAAAGCAGATCAGCTGAAGCATTGGCTGAAATCATTCCAGCATTCTGAAATATGTTGTTGCTGCTAAAATGTGGAGCACTAAATTCACCGTGAAGATCATTGGATCTACCGGATTTATCATCTGTCTACTGGAGTGTTGTTGATCTGGCCGGATTCCCTTGCTATTACTGGAGTGTCTTTATATCAGCCAAACATTCTCCATTGTCCGTTGAACTCATCACTTCTGACAAATTTCATAGCCAAAGATTGATTTGGGTTTCACAGTGAAACCATATTTTTTACCATGAACCTCTATTAGCTACCGTGAAACTCTTTCCACAATAGCCCCGGTTAGGCATTCTCTGTTTGATTTTGAAAATCATTTTAATAGCAACTTGTTTTTAACATTTTTCACGGCATTAACAATTTGCATTTCATGCATTGCAATTTTCATGTCATCTTATTTTACATATTTTCATTTAGATGCTTACAACATTTCATTTTAGGCATCTTTGTTTTGATTTTTAGTTGGTCACTTTCGCATGCATGTCATTGCATTTTAAAGTTCAATTGCATTTAGTTTCATCTTAGTTTTACTTTAGTTCACATTTTATTTTACATTTCACACATTGCATCTTAGGCATTTTTAGATATGTTAGTCATTTTAGTTTTTATGTATTGCATTCTTTTATTCCACACATGCTTACAGTATTTTACATTTTTTTAGTAGAGCAATACTTGTTTTGTCTTTCTGCTCTGTGTGTGTTCGTGTTTTGTAGGAAAGCATGGAGAAAGCAAGCAAGCGATATCTTGTGCGCGCATCTGACATGTGACACGAGGCACGAGTGTAGATGACATTTGTCGGTTTAGAATTAGGAATTTAATTGGGTTTGTAAATATTGCACTTTACGCCCTCTGCGAAGGGTATTCATTTGTTGTAATAGGTAGTTGTTTTTACTTTACTTGAACATTTTACATTTAAATAATACTGCAATAAAGATTAGTTTAGATTTGCGAGTTTGAATACGAAATATTCCCGTTCCCTGAGTTCGACCCGGTCTCATCCACTAGTGAGAACTGGTTTTTATTATTTGATGTCTGGTTTTCACATGTTTTACATTTAAAAATCTATTCAAAATTACAACGATTTAAAAGAAGACATCAGTTACGTCAATACAAAGATAATGGCCTACTCAGAATTTTTCAGAAAAAAAATGCCGAAAACTCGACTTTTTGCGGAACTCGCGAAAATATTTGTGGGACCCACAAAAATATTTCTCAGAAAATATTCTAGAATATTCTAGAATATTCCAGAGCCTTTCAGGAAATATTCTATGGAATATTCCTTCTGGATAAGATCAAACAGTCAGATGGATAAGATCAAGCTAGATTTCTGAAAAAGCCAAAGGGCATTTTGGTCAAATGGGTTGCTTAGTTCCTAAGCAACTTTGGCTATAAATAGTGGAGGACCCTCCTTTAGAAAAATCGCCAACCCCTCTCTCTCTCCTCTTTTTCCAAACCTCCCCTACCTAGCCTAGTCCACCTCACTTGGTCTGAGCCTGCCTGATCTGGTCCTAGCTCACCTGACTTGGTCCAAACCGAGTTGACTTGACTTGAACGTGGTTTGGTTTAAAGTCAAAGTCAAAGTCTTTTTTAGTCCTAGATTCTGGTTTGGATTTTTCTAAACCCGAACCTAGTTGAACCTCTCAACGGAAGGATTATACCTCATTTGAAGCGTTGGAGCATTCATGAGTCGTTTCTTTCGTAATTTGAAGTAAGTTCACTTCGTTGATCCATCACTCTCAAGTATTTGATTGTTTGTATATATCATATACTTTCTGAAGTAGTATCTTGCTTTAGTTCTTGATTGAGCCCTTTAGAATACTTCGGTGTTCACCCGCTTATCCCTTAATTATCGTCGGATATATATGTTCGAATGCGCAGTATATGCATTCTTCAAAATAGTATCTCGCCTTAGTTCTTGGTTGAGCCCTCTAGGACACTTCGGTGTTTACTCGCTTACCTCATAACTTTCGTTGGATACAGATATAGGTGTATATTTGTTGATACTGCCGACGTGTCTTATATCGCATAGGCTATGTAATTTACCTTTGTGGTCGCGTCGTATGATGCCAAGCCTCCTGCTTTCCGCAATTTTTGATTAATGCACTTCCGATTATGCATTTACTTACGTCGTCGCATTGAAAGACGTCAAAGCTTCTCCTGTTGAGAAACTCGGTTTTGATGTCACATAATATGATACACTGTCTCATTTGATTTTATATGATATGATAATATGTTCTCTTGAAATAATGTTATATTATGACTGAATATGTTTTGCCATAAATCTAACGAGTATTTGATGCAAGGATATCTCACCCAATAAGGATGGAGACTTCCTGTTCAAGTACAACTATGGTGCAATCATACTCCTTGAAGAAAAAGCTTGATGAGCCATGCTTTCCTAAAGTTCAAATGAAGAGATCGGCTACCTCAAGATGAAGATTTTTTTTCTTCTTTAGAGTCATATGTAACAGAACCTTCAGGAACTTGCATATTGCATATTACATACTCATTCATAAACACTATATCATAAAAGTATACGATAGTTTCAAAAAGACTCCTTTTTTAAAACCAATAAGTGTACCTTCTTATAACCTTTTATGAAAAAGATATTTTGTCATATAATAATTGTACCTTCTTACAACCTTTTATGAAAAAGACATTTTGTCATTGTACCTTACACTATATACAAGACAACATAAAAAAAAGGAATGTAGGAAAAAGACAAACAAACATAACATCGACTATATGGAGAAAACAAATAAAATATGTTTTTGAAAAGACTCTAGTTTTCCCTCTTTAAAAAAATATTTTTTATAAGAAGAAGACAAAAACATAAAATCGACTACATAAGAAAAACAAATAAAATATGTTTTTGAAAAGACTCTAGTTTTCCCTCTTTAAAGAAATATTTTTTATAAGAAGAAGACAAAAACATAAAATCGACTACATAAGAAAAACAAATAAAATATGTTTTTAAAAGGACTCTAGTTACCTTTTTTCATAACCATAGAATGTCGACTTACTTGAAGTCATCATTCTCTCTACAAAGCATTAAATGCCTTCTATAACAAATCCTTGTTAAATATTCTTCTCAAAGAATGTCGACCTTCTTTTGGTCCTTATTCTCTCTGGAGACTTTGAAAAACACAACATAAAGAAAACACTTGACATGACTATGTACAAATAAATATCTCAAAACACTCATAGTACTTACACTCATTTAAAGCAAAGAAGTACTAATGTACCTCAAATCATTAATTAGAATAAAGACAAAACTACAACCCAACGTTCAATATACTATTGTAAGAAATAGACTTTTTACATAAAATATGTATTACCTAAAACAATACAACGACTAGTGTACCCTCTATTTTACTCTTATGGAAAAAGGCATTCTCGATCTTCTCTAAAAGATATTTTTGAAATGACATAACATTTCACATTTCAAAAAGTTACAATTCCAAAATGTAATGACTACTTTTTAAAGGCTATATAAACACACTCAAATAAACTATTCAAACATGGAATGAAATAGACGTGTGAGCTTACAAAGAGAAAAATTTCTATTCGTGATTTGAAAAGAGAGCCTTGAAAAAGAAAGAGAAAAAGAAAAAGGAAGAAAAGAGAAAAAGTCAAGTCCAGCTCTTTGACAAAGAGTATCCTCTGAGTGACAAACAGAACATTCTTAGAATCCTTCATTCGTGCATTCATATCATTCTGAAGGTTCTATAGGAAGTATTGTAACTCTGTTATTCACTGTATTCCTTCTTTGTTTAAAGAAGTAGACCTCTGTGAAAGAGGGTGTTGCCCTTCTCTGTTGAGAGAAGAAGACCTCTTGGGAAGAGGGTGTGCCCCTTCTCTGTTGAGAGAAGAAGACCTCTTGGGAAGAGGGTGTTGTACTATTTATCCGGTAACTCAGATGTTATAGTGGAATCTCAAGTGGTTTGCTTGGGGACTTGATGTAGGTTTGGATATTGACCGAACCAGTATAACTTCTGTGTTTTATGTGTTGTGCCTTATTGCTTAATTATTTTATTTTATCGATCATTATCATATTTCACTATTCACCCCCCCTCTAGTGGAATTTCATCTCCTTTCTGCAAATATATACGTAGAATATCTGATTCAATTATACACCTTGAACAATAGTATATGCATTTCCTTTATGCCGCCGCTGTATAAAGCACAGGCTTCTGTTTATACTATATATATGGCGCGTAAATGAGCATTCAAATGGAGATCAACTCCAAATCGCAAATGTGATTCCCTTACCGCTCCTCGTTCAAGATTTTGCTTGACTAATGAAGCCCCTATTGGAGAGGCTTCGCTTTTTGGCAAAATGCTCTTTTCGTAAAGACTAAGTCAATTACGCATGGCCTAGCTATGGCCCAGGGTTTCCAATAACCTTGATGGATGTAAGGTACACACAACGGTGCACATCCATTTCTCGAGTTAAGCGTAGCGATTTTTCGCCAAAGAGGGGAGATGCCGCTGAAATGGATAAAAGAAACACACGCTTTCTCCGTTAAAGAGGGGAAGTGCTGCTGAAATTTCTGAAGAAGCTAAGAATAGCTCAGAAAGAACGTAGCAGAATACTCTCTCATATAGCAGAGTGCTACCCAGTTCATAGAACACTTTCTACGATGTAGAAAGGGTCGTCGCACCACTGCCGATAGAGCAGGAGAGATGCTGACGAAATGGTTGGCAGGAGAGCTGCCAGAACCAGTTAAGTGGCACAAGGATGCCGTTTATTGGAACGATGTCAGAATGAGTCATCTCCCTGATACCTGCAAGGGCACCGTACTTGTAAGAGCCGTTGCGCCGAAGTAGTGGCAGTGCCTTGACGAGGTCCTGAGCTCGTTGCATAAAAATACGTCGAGTAGCCGATCCGTAGAGATCGAGTCATGTGCATGCTCATTGAGAATTATTAGACAACCAGACTCATAAGGGTCGTTGAGCCAGAGTGTGTTGTTTCCACCGAAAGAGGTGAAGTGCTCGTTCAGGCCAAAGTGCCGAGAGAAGAGTTAAGCATGCATATGAATAAAACCTTTGTTCCACGGTGAAAGTTGTGTGGGTGATTGGGGTTGGGTACATACTTCTGAAAGGCTGCCCTATAGGCATGCAATGTTCGTCAAGTAATTGTAAGACTGACAGACCTCTTTCAGAATTTCTCACCGAGGAAGACAGTGATGGCGCAGCCTTGAGTGACATATATTTCACCCAAACCTGATAGAGTTCATTGATGGCCTCCGTCACTCAGAGGTATGGAGGTCGTGGTTATCCTTAAATATCTAAGGATTGAACCCAACTACTGTGGTAGCAGGATGCATCCGGCTATCTAGTAAGGATCTCTTCTAGTATGTTGTACTGTCCTACTAGTAGGATGGGGTCAACAGGCCTCTGAGGTATCTAAAATACATAGAATAATCAACCCCCAGATCGTCGCGTTGTTGCCCAGATATGAGTCCCCTAAGCTCAGGGGGAGGTGCAATTATTGAAACAAAGCATTAGCTTAGGTACATCTATACTTTAAATGTATGAGTGTATGAACGTTGTTGAGTCAGTCCTGCATAACCTTTGTGAAGGTATCATGATCGATATACGACTGGACAGACTGGGCAAAGACCCGTGTTGTATCCACACGACTAAGCGAAGCTCGAGGAGCTGTCCTTAGATGCGTGGGATATTGATGTGTCAAGTATAAAGACTTGAGCTAGACATCCCTTTGAGACCAGGAAGAGGTCAAGGCTAAGTCATGGAGACTTAAGCGGTTATTCAAATCATAGCCCTGAAGAGGCTTGCACTAAGTCATGAAGACTTGAGCGGATGTTCAACTCATAGATCTGAGGAGGCTCTTCCTATATACGTCATGTCTTGGAGACTTGAGCGTCGTTATTGTGAACTGCGACCCTGAGTGGTCATCGTATGTACTTGAGTTGAATGGATGTGTGATTGCTTGCTTACCAGACCGTCAGTGGTTCTGACCCTGTTTTATGGGGATTTCAGGGCGTTGCGATATGCGGAGCAAGGCAACATCGAGTTCCAGGGTTTCTCTAGACAGAGTTGTACTGCTTCATTTTATTAAACCTATACTGCTTTTTCAAGCAGTGATGTTGTAATAAACATGTGGTTTTCGATAAAATGGAACACTTTGGTAGTCAATGAGTTGCTTGGCCACATACCTGTAATGTGCCTGGGGTTTTCTAAAACTGACAACTCATTATCGTCTGATTCCGCTACTAAAAGCTTTTCTAAGTTCCGCTGTAAAGAAAAAAAAAGAAATTCATGAAAATTTTAACTTAGCTTTGTTTTGGAAATTCGGGGCGTTACAGAATTGGTATCAAAGCCTGAGTTTGAAAAACCTGGTTCGAGATCCGTCTTATTCACTGTATCGCACTGTAAGTATATCTTTTCATAATAATTACTAATTTGAGTGTATCCTTGTATAGATGGCAACTCACGAGGGTACTGCTATCGTTGCGGGATCATGCACGATGAGTGGCTATGCCCATATGAGGTCCAAGACTGCCAGTTTTGTAGCAAAGAGGGGCATTCTGCCAACGAATGCCAAAGGAAATATATCGCCTATAACGCCCCGGATTTCGAAAACAAAGCTAAGTTAAAATTTTCAAGAATTTCTTTTTTTTTTCCTTACAGCGGAACTTAGAAAAACTTTTAGCAGCGGAATCAGACGATAATGAGTCGTCAGTTTTAGAAAACTCCGAGCACGTTGCAGGTATGTGGCCAAGCCACTCATTGACCACCGATGTGTTCCATTTTATCGAAAACCACATGTTTATTACAACACTACTGCTTGGAAAAGCAATATAGGTTCAATAAAAGGAAGCAGTACAACTTTGTCTAGAGAAACCCTCGAACTCGATGCCGCCTTGCTCCGCATATCGCTACGCAGATACAACACCTGAAATCCCCATTAAATGGGGTCAAAACCACTGATGGTCTGGTAAGCATGCAATCACGTATCCATTCAACTCAAGTACATACGATGACCACTCAGGGTCGCAGTTCGTAATAGTGACGCTCAAGCCTCCAAGACTTAGCGTATATCGCAAGAGCCTCCTCAGGGCTATGAGTTGAACATCTGCTCAAGTCTCCACGACTTAGCCTTGACCACTTTCGGGTCTCAAAGGGATGTCTAGCTCAAGTCTTCATACTTTGCACATCTGTATGCCACACATCTAAGGAGAGCTCTTCGAGCTTCGCTTAGTTGTGCGGATACAACACGGGTCTTTATCCAGTCGGTCCAGTCGTATACCGATCATGACACCTTCACAAAGGTTATGTAGGACTGACTCAACATGTTCATACACTCATACATTCAAGCATCGCTGACCCTAAGCTAATGCATTATTTCGATAATTAACCTCTTCCACCCTTGGTACGCAGGCGAAGCAATTGTCCGGGCATCAACTCGACGTTATGGGGGTTGATTATTCTATGTATTTTAGATACCCCAGAGGCCTGTTGACCATATCCATAGTAGGGCAATGTGTTTCAACTGAGAGAACCCTACTAGGCCTATATTCGGATGCATCCTCTACTTGCAGTAGTTGTGTTCAATGCTTAGATCTTAAGAATAACCACGACCCCAAAACTCATGAGTGACTTAGGTCATCGTGGACTCTATCAGGTCCAAAGTAAAATACGTGTCACTCAAGGTTGTACCATCACTGTCATTCCACAGTAAGCATAATTCCTAAAGTGGTCTGTTAGTCTTACAATTACTTGGACAGATATTTGCATGCCATTTAGGCAGCCTGTGCCTCAGCACTACGGGAGTATGTACCCGACCCTATTCAGTCTGCCCCAACACAGTCATTAACTGAGGTGGTACCCGTAACACAATTTTCAACCGCGGGGTATGATCGACCTTAAGTCTTATTCATATGCATGCAGAACATTGCTCTTGGAACTATGGCCACCACGAGCATCACACCTCTTTGGGTGGAAACAAAACACTCTGGCTCTTTGGCCCTTACGAGTCTGGTTATGTAATCGTTCTCAATGGGCATGCATATGACTCGATCTAAATAGATAGGCTACTCAGCGTATTTTTACGCAACGAGTCCAAACCTAGTCAAGGCGCAACCTCTACTCCGGCTTAGCTGCCCTTACGAGCAAGGTGCCCTCGCAAGCATTTGGGAAATGATCTGTTCTGGCATCGTTCTATCAACGGACATCATTATGTCATTTAACTGGTTCCGATAGCTCTTCTGCCAACCATTTCGTCAGCACCTCTCCTGCTCTATCGACAGTGGTGCGACGAACCCTTCTACGTTGTTGAAGGCATTCCATGACTGGGTAGCACTCTGCTGTATGACAGAGTATCCTCCTACGTCCTTTCTGAGTCATTCTTGGCTTCTTCAGAAATTTCAGCAGCACTTTCGCTCTTTAATGAAGAAAGCGTGCGTTTCTTTTATCCATTTCAGCGGCATCTCCCCTCTTTGGCGAGAAATCGCTACGCTTAACTCAGGAAATGGATGTGCACCGTTGTGCATACTTTGCATCCATCAAGGTTGCAAGAACCCTGGGCTATAGCCAAGCCATACGTAATTGACTTAGTCTTTACGTAAAGAGCATTTTGCCAAAAAGCGAAGCCTTTCCAATAGGGGCTTCATTCGTCAAGCAGAATCTTGAACGGGGAGCGGTAAGGGAATCACATTGGCGATTTGGAGTTGGTCTCCATTTGAACGCTCATTTACGCGCCATATATTTAGTATAAGCAGAAGCCTGTGCTTTATACAGCGACAGCGTAAATAAATGCATATACTATGTGAACACCCCAAATTTTTCAAAGTTTTGTAAAAATGACCTTTTTGCCCCTGACTCTATTTTCTGAGAAGATCAAAGTGATTTCAAAGCTAAATTTCAGTTTTTCTTCAGATTTATGGGTTAAATTCCACATTGATATATTCAAATTCAACTCCGGGTCTGAACTCAGTATTTTAAATCCAAATCTAAGCCCCCTTATCCGATTTCCAAAATAAAATCGCAAAAATACCCAAAAAAAAATGATTTTGAAAGGCTTGGGCGGCTCATTCGGCACTCTGTTGGATCCTCGGCCCTATATTTCTCAGTTTGAGGTTGTAAACCTCGAATATTTCTCAAAAATTCAGACGTAAACCCATTTCTGAAGAAATCTTCTCAAAATAGCTTTTTAATTCTCAGAAAAAACCCCTTTTGTAAATATTTTATAAAAACACCAAAAAATTAGTTTTAACCTTTGATTTCTCGTAAAACTTTGGGATTTTATTCTAAAAATACAAAAAATAGAAAAATAAACTAAAAACCAAAAAAATCGAGAAAAGCTACAAAGAAAACGGATGATTTTCAAGCTTTTTGAAGCCATTTTTACCAAAAACCTCATTTCTTAAACATTTTTTTCAAAAAATTCTTAAAAGGGGAACCACCTTTTTGAAATAGGGAAAAATTCCAACGACCCCTTCCCGCGCGTTTTCCCCTCCTCTTTCCACCTTCCATCCTCAACAGATCCCTCTTATCTCCACCCTCAATCCTGAACGGATTTCTCTCTGGAACTTTCCCCTCTTCCTCTTTAAAGAGGGCTGATGTCTTCTTTTAAATCGTTGTAAATTTTGAAAAGATTTTTATATGTAAAACATGTGAAAACCAGACATCAAATAATAAAAACCGGTTCTCACTAGTGGATGAGACCGGGTCGAACTCAGGGAACGGGAATATTTCGTATTCAAGCACACAATTCTAAACTATTCTTTATTGCCGAATTATTTAAAATGTAAAAATGTTCAAGAATTGTAAAATCAACTAGCTATTACAGCAAATGAATACCCTTCGCAGAGGGCGTAAAGTGCAATATTTACAAACCCAATCAAATTCCTAATTCTAAACTGAAAAGTACAATTCTTCTATTCTTGCACTTCGTGTTTCGTAATCAATTCCACTCCAGTCCTGTGCTATCCTGCACAATTCAAAGGAACACGAGCAGTACCAAAGATAGACATAGACTATACTAAACTAGCTAGATGCTAAAAATAGAAAATTCTAACACGTTTAAATCCGAAATATGATTTCTAATTAGATCTAACTAATTAACCACAGTTTAAGTAACTAACCAACTAAGCTAACAATTACAAGATGAAACAAACAAGAAAACATAAGAAATCGAGCATGATGAACAAATAAAAAAAAAATCAAAAGGTCAGAATGTAAGAAAACAAGAAATTGAACAGAAAAACTAAGCTAAATGAATATATTGAAAAACAGGAAGATGATAGAATTGAAAAACAAGAGAAAAACAGAAAAACATGAATTGAATATCATGAAATGAATATTACAAACAGGACTTCATACTTTGAAATGAAAGAAAACAAACTATTAATAAAATCAAAACAGGAAAACTACTATTACTAAAATCAAAACAGGAAAACTAAAATAAAAACAGGAAATCGACCGATCAAATGTATAAGCCTAAACAGGAAAATGAAAGAAGGAAAAAAAACAAAACAAGAATTGATGAACTCAAAACAAAGTTGCAGAAAAAAACAGGAAACCGAAAATGCAGAAAATTAGAACTGATGAAATGAAATCAGGAATTAGCAAACACCGACAATACAAAAATTGAAATGATACAAATGAAACAAAATAGAAATTAGGACATATACCGGTTCTATATCTAAACAGAAATGAGATAAACTAAAAAAAATTCAAAAGATGCAATGAAATGAATGCTGCAGAGATCAGGAATGAGGAAACACACAGAACAACACAATTAGTAATCAAAAGCTATAGGAATGTATTTATTGTTTGTTTGTTTTTTTTTTTTTCTCGTTTTTTTTTTTTCTTTTGACACAGAATTAACAGTAGAAGAAGAAAAGGAAGACGAATAAGAAGAATAAGAATCTGAAGGAGGAGAAGATGATAAAGAACAAGATTAAAAGAAATCAGCGAACAAAGAAGAAGAAGAAGAAGAACTGAAGGATGAAGAAAAATCGAAGGAAGAAGAAGAAGAAGAAGAAGCTGAAGAGGAAGAACTAAAGAAAAAGAAAAAGAAGAAGAGGAAGAAGATCTGAAGGAGAAGAAGAATCGGAGGAAGAACTTACCTTGAAATGAAGCTGGAAGGTTTAGAGAAGAATGGCCATCCACCTACACGCCGCCGCCGGACTGAAGCATATCCACCGCCGGATTAAAGAAGAAGATAAGGAGGAAGAAGATAAGGAGGAAGAAGAAATAGAGGAAGAAGAAGGGGTAAAGGGGAATCCGGCAATGGAAATGGGTGAGAAGAAAGGGAAGAGAGGGAAAGGGAATGGGTTCAGGCGTACAGGGGAGACGCCCTTTTTTTCGTTGCTTTGGGTTTTTAAAAACTTTCAAACCGGCTGGAACCGGTTTGAAACCGATTTTTTTTCAGTTTTAAAAAAAAATGCAAACCGGTTCCAGCCGGTTTGCTATTATTATTTTTTTTCAGTTTTAAGTCAAAAACCGTGTAAACCGGTTTAGAAAAATTTTCACAAACTTTATTTCATTTATAAGGAAAATAAAAACTATTCTACTAAATTTTTTTTTCTTTTTTTCTAAAAACAAATACTTAAAATGAATATAAAACTATTTACTCTATATATATTTTTTATTTTTTTTAAAAATAAAAAAATAAAAAACTAAAACTAACTACTATGATTATAACAAAAACTAAAATATGTATAAAATTGTAAAATAAAACTATTTTTCATGCATTTTCTATTTTTTAAATCATTTTAGCACATTTACTCAAAAACTAACATAAAATTGGGTTTTTGAAACATTATTTCATAAAATCATGCATATTTTAATGTTAATAAACCCTGAATTATATGCATGATCAAATACCCCCATGCTTATGTTTTGCTAGTCCTCGAGCAAACTAGAAAAATGCAAGAAATCAAACTATCACCTAACTCACTTTCGTAGGAATCACGGTTGCATTTAGCTCATGCAACAAGCCCTTTCAACCCTTGGGTTACCCTAGTGGACGAGTAAGGTCTCGTGAGGGTTTGCAGTGATGCTACCCACAAACATCTCTGTCATGTATGCATAATATTACACAACCTCACAATCAGTAGGTAATTAAAGACTTTATTTTCACAAATATTTCCTGTTATTTTAAAATCAAAATATAATTAGAGTTTTTTTATGTACCACCACAGAAAAAGAATTTCTTTCACTTTTCTAAATATCACAGTTATTTATGTTTTATTCTTAGAAAATCTAATAAAAACATATTATTATTTACTTATCCTCACTCATATGTTTTCTGTACAGGTTTTCTCAATCACACTTCTAAGCATTGAACTTTTCTTTCTTTTTAAGCTCTTTTATCTCTTTTTTTTTTTCACGCTTTTTCTTTTTGCGCACTTATTTTTCTCATATAGCTTGCGTGTGGTCTGCTTTTATGCCTTGTGCAATGTCAATATCTTTTATACTTTTTCAATACATACCAAAAGATATCAACTAAGACATAAAAGTGACTTCCTTCATTCACCTTTATAACTTGAGAGTCAAATATTTCAACTTGTATCTGTTCTCAGTTACTTAGGATCATGAAGTTTTCCACTCTCCTTTTCGAAAATGGAATTAAAAGTTTCAACTTACATCTAAGTTCCATCTACTAAGGATTATGGAATTATCCAAACAACCTAACGCATGCTATTTTTTTCTTTTGAGCTCATTTTTTTTTTTTCGTTTGATTAGTTTTTCAAAAATAAAACTGTGCATATTCATATTTATGATTCAAAATAAACTTTAACATGTATCTATCATCATTTCCTCGAAATCCGCATAAACAACCATAATTTTTATATCTATGTCAGAAAAAAAAATTCGTGGGGCTTAAAAATCCTCTAAAAACATTAGATTTGAAATAACATTCATATAAGTTCAAACTCTTTCTTTAAAAATCTACTTTTCATGATAGATGTGTAAACATGTGCAAGAACTTAAACAGAAATATCAAGGTGTGCACTCTACACCCTCCCCCATGCTTGAATGACACTGTCCCAGTGGCACTCCCCCATGCTTATATGAAACTAAGTGAATGCACATGAGAGAAAATAATTGAGGGAAAAGAGTAGAATGACCTGACATGAATTAAAAATACATGTTCTATGAATGGAATGAATGCAATGTATACATGACAAAACATGAAACTCATAGAAAAGATAGAAAACGAAAAATAAAACCAAATAAAATCTACAAATCCTAACAACAAATGTAATACTGTACAGAATATGGGTTGCCTCCCATAAAGCGCCAAGTTTCACGTCCCCAGCCAGACGGATCCCTGGAAAAACCTTCATCGTCCATGAGATCAATGGACATGAAGTCAGACTCAACTGGGCTCTATGAAGAAAAGAGTGTCATCTGTGACACTACGCACTGTGTTTCCATCCCGTCTACCTCCAAATGTAGCACCATGACTCTCTTGACATGAAGAACAGAGATTAGTCTCATCTGAGAGACTGGTCAAGAATCGAGAGTCTAGGACCGACCGAGTATCAATGAATGCTACTTCAGACAAGTGGTGAATATGATCAGGCTCGACTTGGTCAAGCACCTTCTGCATCTGCACCTCTTGCTTACTCAAAACAATCGGTGATCCAAAAGGCTGAGAAAATGGGCTTTATATGATGAAAATGTATGCTGTGAATAAGGCCCCTCTTGCTGAGGTATCATGGAGATCGACTCGTCAGTAGAAATGATATGGGGTTCATGAGTCGATTCCTGAGTGGGGTGACATGCCTTCCCATACTGAATGGATGTAACAGATTTGACTTGCTCATGATGTGAAGTAGTGGGTTGCAAGTCAAATAACATGGAATCCTCTCCCTTGGATGTGACAACAGACTGACTATGAAGGTTCCCCTGACTTTGTCTACTCAATGTCTGAGCTAACTGTCCCATTTGAGTTTCTAACTTAGCTATTGACTGCGTATGGGAACAAAGAGTTGCCTTGATATCAGAAAAAGCTTCTAACATCTTCTCTTGAAATGATGAACTTGGAATAGGCTCCTGAGGAGAAGGTAGACAATACTGAGAATGAACCTGTGGAAATATAGGATGCGAGTAACCTTGTGAAGGGTTACTGGGTCTATACTGTGTCTGGGAGGGATGATGGGATGGGGAAATAAACTGGTTTCGCCAACCTGAGTTATATGAGGATGTAAATGAATCGGGCATGGGTTTAGCGAAACCATGGGCAGCATTCACCTGCTCCTGAACGAATTCAGGATATAATGGTGCTGCCGGACAATCCGCAACACAGTGTGCAGGGCTAGCACATAGCTCGCACACTCTTTCTCCCTGATTTCTTGAAGAATTGGCTAGGAATTGATCTAACTTCCTAGTCAACTGGTCAACCTTGGTACGCAATTCTGACTCAGACCCTACTTCGGAAATCCCAACTTTCCTAGGACCACTAGACAGAGATGTAGTCCTATCAAGCCGTGAAGACAAGGTATGATGCATCGTGTTTTCACTCAAGGTCTCAAATAAAGACCACGCCTCGTCCTCATTCTTGAGCATAAAAGTGCCCCCACAAGACGAATCAACCATTTGACGATGCTTTTCAGTAAGCCCGTCATAAAAATACTGCACCAACTGCCAACGAGGCACCTGGTGATGGGGACACTTGCGGAGAAGATCTTTCAATCTCTCCCAAGACTCGTGAAACTGTTCTCCCTCAATTTGAGAAAAACTGGTTATAGCTTTACGAAACTGGTTCGTCTTACTAATTGGGAAATATTTTTTTAAAAATTCTCTTTGCATTCCTTCCCAAGTAGTAATATGAACCGTCTCAAGAGATTTTAACCAGTGCTTGGCTTTATCTTTGAGAGAGAACGAAAACAAGGATAACCGCATAGCATCTTCTCCAAAATTATTGATTCGCACAGTCGAGCAAATCTCAAGGAATTTGTCGAGATGACGATATGGGTCCTCAATGCTAAGGCCATAAAACGAAGGTAACATTTGAATCACACTGGCCTTAATCTCAAAATGGCTCGCTCCTACATCAGGTCTCGTGATGCAGGAGGCGGGAGTATACGTATTTGGCATGAAATACTCCCTCAAAGGACGGATCAATTGATGATCGTCAGCCATTGCTTACACCTTAGAGTAGACCGGTGTAGCACACGTCCTAACTTTGGGTTTTCTACCTAACTAACGCACTAAGCGGCCAAACCACGCAAACCACAAAGCGAGTAAACTAAAAACAACAAGAACTAAACAAACATCACGCGGTTACACATAACAGAGATTATGCATAAGAAATATGAATCTATGTGTACGGTACCAATCGTACACAGTCACCTCTAAGGGGATCCTAATAGGTGGGTTGTGCAGAAAAGTAAGCTCGTCTCTAAGATATGCACATACGTGGTTCTAAACCTAAATGCACACAAACACTAGGCAATAAAGTGAATACTAATATTACGCCGTTCCCTGACAACGGCGCCAAAAATTTGATGTCTTCTTTTAAATCGTTGTAAATTTTGAAAAGATTTTTATATGTAAAACATGTGAAAACCAGACATCAAATAATAAAAACCGGTTCTCACTAGTGGATGAGACCGGGTCGAACTCAGGGAACGGGAATATTTCGTATTCAAGCACACAATTCTAAACTATTCTTTATTGCCGAATTATTTGAAATGTAAAAATGTTCAAGAATTGTAAAATCAACTAGCTATTACAGCAAATGAATACCCTTCGCAGAGGGCGTAAAGTGCAATATTTACAAACCCAATCAAATTCCTAATTCTAAACTGAAAAGTACAATTCTTCTATTCTTGCACTTCGTGTTTCGTAATCAATTCCACTCCAGTCCTGTGCTATCCTGCACAATTCAAAGGAACACGAGCAGTACCAAAGATAGACATAGACTATACTAAACTAGCTAGATGCTAAAAATAGAAAATTCTAACACGTTTAAATCCGAAATATGATTTCTAATTAGATCTAACTAATTAACCACAGTTTAAGTAACTAACCAACTAAGCTAACAATTACAAGATGAAACAAACAAGAAAACATAAGAAATCGAGCATGATGAACAAATAAAAAAAAATCAAAAGGTCAGAATGTAAGAAAACAAGAAATTGAACAGAAAAACTAAGCTAAATGAATATATTGAAAAACAGGAAGATGATAGAATTGAAAAACAAGAGAAAAACAGAAAAACAGGAATTGAATATCATGAAATGAATATTACAAACAGGACTTCATACTTTGAAATGAAAGAAAACAAACTATTAATAAAATCAAAACAGGAAAACTACTATTACTAAAATCAAAACAGGAAAACTAAAATAAAAACAGGAAATCGACCGATCAAATGTATAAGCCTAAACAGGAAAATGAAAGAAGGAAAAAAAACAAAACAAGAATTGATGAACTCAAAACAAAGTTGGAGAAAAAAACAGGAAACCGAAAATGCAGAAAATTAGAACTGATGAAATGAAATCAGGAATTAGCAAACACCGACAATACAAAAATTGAAATGATACAAATGAAACAAAATAGAAATTAGGACATATACCGGTTCTATATCTAAACAGAAATGAGATAAACTAAAAAAAATTCAAAAGATGCAATGAAATGAATGTTGCAGAGATCAGGAATGAGGAAACACACAGAACAACACAATTAGTAATAAAAAACTATAGGAATGTATTTATTGTTTGTTTGTTTTTTATTTTATTTTCTCGTTTTTTTTTTCTTTTGACACAGAATCAACAGTAGAAGAAGAAAAGGAAGACGAATAAGAAGAATAAGAATCTGAAGGAGGAGAAGATGATGAAGAACAAGATTAAAAGAAATCAGCGAACAAAGAAGAAGAAGAAGAAGAAGAAGAAGAAGAAGAACTGAAGGATGAAGAAAAATCGGAGGAAGAAGAAGAAGAAGAAGAAGAAGCTGAAGAGGAAGAACTGAAGAAAAAGAAAAAGAAGAAGAGGAAGAAGATCTGAAGGAGAAGAAGAATCGGAGGAAGAAGAACTTACCTTGAAATGAAGCTGGAAGGTTTAGAGAAGAATGGCCATCCACCTACATGCCGCCGCCGGACTGAAGCATATCCACCGCCGGATTGAAGAAGAAGATAAGGAGGAAGAAGAAATAGAGGAAGAAGAAGGGGTAAAGGGGAATCCGGCAATGGAAATGGGTGAGAAGAAAGGGAAGAGAGGGAAAGAGGGGAAAGGGAATGGGTTCAGGCGTACAGGGGAGACGCCCTTTTTTTCGTTGCTTTGGGTTTTTAAAAACTTTCAAACCGGCTGGAACAGGTTTGAAACTGATTTTTTTTCAGTTTTAAAAAAAAATGCAAACCGGTTCCAGCCGGTTTGCTATTATTATTTTTTTTCAGTTTTAAGTCAAAAACCGTGTAAACCGGTTTAGAAAAATTTTCACAAACTTTATTTCATTTATAAGGAAAATAAAAACTATTCTACTAAAATTTTTTTTCTTCTTTTCTAAAAACAAATACTTAAAATGAATATAAAACTATTTACTCTATATATATTTTTTATTTTTATTAAAAAAAAAAAAACTAAAACTAACTACTATGATTATAACAAAAACTAAAATATGTATAAAATTGTAAAATAAAACTATTTTTCATGCATTTTCTATTTTTTAAATCATTTTAGCACATTTACTCAAAAACTAACATAAAATTGGGTTTTTGAAACATTACTTCATAAAATCATGCATATTTTAATGTTAATAAACCCTGAATTATATGCATGATCAAGGGCGCACACAGAGGAAGGAGGGGGATCGATTTCTTTTTCCATCGACTCTTTACTGGCATCCATCCGTTTTCCTCATCAAATATCCCTTTTCCATATCGACCATCGGGAAGCACCATCCGACGATCGACTGGAGTTCTCGCACCTCCCTTCTTCAATCAACTTGCCTCTTCTTTCAGCAGTAAAAGCCCTCCAGGGTAAATACGAAGCTTCGACTCCTCGCAAGACAGGTAAGAATCTTCTCTTTTTCTTTGGGTTTTGATTTGATTCTCATTACCCCAATTAACGCACTCTCTATAATCTTGATTTGCATATAGCAAATCGAGTTATAGATAAAGCAATATCAAAGGAATCGTGCATTCCAACAAATTTTTTTTTTGCTCTCCTGTTTCGGTAATTCATTTTTTTTATGTTCATGCTAGTTTCAGTTTCTTCTTGCTATAAGTTTGTTTGGATATCATCACCTGTGTTCATTATAATACATACCAATCCTTTGATCGGATTCTGGTCTTTCATCCATCTTGTTAATTCTTCAGTTTACGTAAGTACATATGTTTGTCTTGCCTCTGTTTGATTCATTATTCGTTTGCATTTTTTTTTATATTACATTTGATTTTACCTGCAGCATACATTTTATTCTTTATCAGATAAATCAATTATAATCATTGCAATTCAGCATCCCATCTGCTCTTATCTATTTTGACTTTGTGGATTTTTTTTATTTTTTTAAATTTACTCGTAATTGCATCATTTTCCCTGTTTTTTTTTTTCCTCAAGTGTTGGTTGAATGGTAGATGGATCGTTAGCAATGGTTAACGGATGGGAAAAGTCTTTCTGAGTATGGGTTTTAGGGGGGTTTTAGAAAATAAGATATTGTGTCCAATTCCTTTTATCGGTTTATCTTGCCCAGAGAGAGAGAGTCGATTATCTTATTCCTTTTGTTTGCTTTCCTGCATCGTTTTTTTTTTTCTCTCTTCCTTTCAGTTTGATTGGCCGATATAAGTAAATTTTCATTCTCGTTATCAATCTCCCATGTCAATGTTGGTTTTCAAAAATTACATTCAATCTCCTGTTTCCCACCACCCCATGCATCAGATTTGCTTCTTCTGTTCGTCCGTAACATCTACATAATGCTAAATCATCACCTGCTCCCCTGAAATCTCATTACAAATGTATGTTTATACTTAGTTATAAAGTGAATATATGCTCAGCCTTTGAAAGCTTATTACAGTACGTGGTTATGCTCTGGTATAGCATAACTGTACATTCCCATTCCATAAGTCCCAGGATTACTCTCTGCATGCATGTATATCTTCGTTGAATCTTGTCATATTGTATATATGCCCTCCTTCCAGCACATATGTCCCAGACCATGGGTTTCAGTTAATTTGTATTGCTCGGTCTATGTTTTCAGTGAAGGGCTTAGGTGTTGATTCAGTTTGAGATAAAATGCTTAAGACAATAGGCACCCTGTTAATCTCTTATACCACTACGCCTTCACTCTAATTTTGTATCACATTGTAATTATACTCCAATCAAACCTCAACCATATTAGGTCATTCATATAATGGAATGAAGTTGTTGTTGCAGCTCAATCAAACTCTGATTTCACAATAATTTAGTACTCTTTCAGATCCAAGTATCACGTTGTGATTTCCACATGTTGAGGGGAAGAAATTTAAAAAAAAAATTCCCTGGTTCAGTCCAGAATCAGAAGGGAAGGGCCATTTCCCCTGGTTCAGATCATGAAAGAAATTCAGCCATGATCCACTTCTTTCAATAAAGTTTCTTAGAATGGTTATGTCAATATAATTAAAAACTGGTTTTGGGACTCAATTCCCATTAGCCCTGATAAAAAAAAAATCTCTCCAAGCATCAGATTTGTCGATTGATCATCAGTATGAATATCCCTCCAAAAGGAGAATGACAAGGTTAGCATGCTGTTATTTAAAATTGGAACAATAATGCTCTTCCATGTGTTCGTCCACTCAGGCCTACACTAACCTCTGTTCAAGTATAATGAGGGTCTTTTCCCTTCTCTCAACCAGCTGAAGCAAAGAATATGAATGAAGGTTAGAGAGGTCATAAGAGGATTGATGGAACTATAACTTGGTGTTTGCACTTTAGGATTAATTCTTTGTGAATACAGTATATATAGAATTTTTTTTTGGAAAATAGTCTGTTCACTCTTTATCATAGGTCCTCCAAAATAATCCAGTTGTAAAGATATTGCAGGAAAAGGCCCTTATGACAAAAGCTGAAAAGGGAAGGGAAGATTAGAGGTGTCTCAATATAAATTCTTTTCATTTCTTAGCTGCAGACGTTTCTTTTTTTTCTTTTCTTTTCCTTTTAGAATGTCATATTTCTGTTTGTGATTATGAATATTTCAGCGTTCTGATTCAAGTCTGATATGTATCTTTGTATCAACCTATGTCTGTGAATGTCATTACATCAGTCCACATAATGTATTAGGTTCAGCAACATTGCTGAATGATGTGTCAAATATCATCTATTAGGCATCAGCCTCATCATTAGCATGTCCTTGTCTTGTCATCTTCCATCTCACCCCCCCTTTACGTTGTCTACTGTAAGCATCCCAAATAGCACTTTGCTGTTACCAATAGTAACCCATGACCATCATCCCTTTGTATACACAAGCACCTTACCTTCCAGCTTAAATTTCATCTTGCCTACCAGCTGCATACCTCAATGTTTATGGCACTGCATATCTTGTTCAGCCACCCATGTACTGCTATCTTAGTACTGTCTTCACCTTCATACCATTATTCCAACACTTGCAGTGGTGCTCCCTGTTCCAGCTTGTCATCAGTGTACCCTCCTGCTGTGGTAATTTTTGCCCAGCTCATTACCCCAGCCCACTCACTCACAGCAGTGTTTAAACATTGCTGTAATTTCCACACACTCACAATAGTGGTCACTGCAGTAAGAATTTCACTGGTTCACAGCAGTGCTTAGCATTGCAGTGATGTTCCACTACTACTATCATCCAGCTCCACCATTTGCAAACCATTAACTCATCTCATTTCTCAAGCCATATGTATCTATATATATAGATGCATATATATACCTATATAACATATACATGTATATATATATATATATATGTATGAGTATATGTATCATTCTCTCTGTCTTGTCATTATTCATATGAACATTTTGTAGATATCCACATGATATGTGTAGAATTTCTTCCTTTCTCATATTAACCCAGTTGTTTTGCAGGAAATATGGAAAAGATATCATTACTTGGGGTTGTACATCTGATTTCATCTATTGTAATAGTTAGATTGGAATGAGAATTTACATTTCCTGCTTTACGTAGAATGGATGAGCATTATAAATATCATAAATTGCTTGTTTTCATGCATTTTTTCCTTCATTCCTCAAATTCTCACAATGGTGAAACACGAATGGCACGTGCACCATTTCGTAAGAGGTAATTGATACTAAGTTGATGATCCACATCAATGGCCATAGTCAGGGTGTGGACAAAACTTAGCATTTTTATCTTTTACAAAATAACACTGGATCCACACTAGATCCATTTTCAAAATTCATCATATTTTTCTTAAATATTTTCTCCTTTTATTAGAATTTAACTCAAAATTAACTCAAGATATATACCAATGGCCATAGTCAGGGTATATTGAGGGTTAATTTCATTTTAAATTCTATAAAGCACCAAAAAGGTATTTTATCCTTCATTTGAATTTAGATATGACTATTATATAATACATTCAATGACCTTAGTCAGGAGTGTATTATATCATTAATCTTATTTAAATTCATTTGAAGAATGAAATATGATTTCCAAATCAAATTTCAAACTTATTCAAATTTATTCATCATTTAGGGTAGAATTGCATCATATTTTCAAAATTCCCTTTCAAAAACCCAAGTGATTGTGAATATCCCTTCTTCAAAATTCTATTTCAAATTCCAAATCTACCCTAATTTCAAAGTCCAATTTGACTTTGGAATTTCAAAATCATCTCATATTCAAAACTTCAAAATTCCAATTCAATTCAAAATTCAATTTCAAAGTTCAATTTAGCTTTGAAGTTTCTGATTCATCTTCAAATTCAAAATTCAAGTTTATCTTCTTATCTTCAAATTCAAAAATCACAAGTTTGAGATTGATTTTGAATCTTGACTCTTCTTAAATTTTAAATTCAATCTGGGTTTTCAAAACCCAGATCCATCTTCAAAAGTCCCATTTGGACTTTCAAAACCCAAATCCAAAGTTAGATCAACTTGGATCAAGTTTTCTAAATACAATTCTACTTTTGGATCTTAGACTTCAGATCCAAATTGCATCATGAATTCCAGACCTTAGATCCAAATCCATCTTAGGATCCAGAACCCAATTCATCTTGGATCTCAGACTTCAGATCCAAATCCCATTTTAGGATCCAGAACCCAGTTCCACTTTGGATCTTAGATTACAGATCCAAATTCCATTTAGGATTCAAGATCCGATTCTACTTTGGATCTCAGACTTTAGATCCAAATCTATTCTAGGATCCAGAACCCAATTCTACATTGGATCTCAGATTACAGATCCAAATTCCACTTAGGATCTAGATCTCCATTCTACTTTGGATCGCAGACTTCAGATCCAATTCCATTTTAGGATCCAAAAATCCAACTTCATCTTGGATCTCAAATTGAAGATCCAAAATCCATTTAGGATCCAGAATCCAACTTTACTTTGGATCTCAGACTTCAAATCAAATTCCATCTTAGGATTCAGAGTCCAACTCTATCTTGGATCTCAGATTTCAGATCCAAATACCATCCTGGATTGCAAATCTTGAATCCAATTCCATTCAAAATTCCAGATCCAAATTCCACTTTAATTCCAATTCTTAAAACCAATTCCATTTTCATTCCAGATTTCAAATCAAGTTCCCATTTCAGATCCTAAATCCAGAATTCAACTTTGAACTCTATTCAGAATCCAGATCTTGGATTCGGATTTCATCTTGAAATTCCAACTTACAAATCAAATTCTATTTCTCAAATTCTATTTTAAATTTCCCACATTTTCATTCTGACTTCAAACTTCAAAAGTTAGAATTCAATTCCATTCCAAATATTCATCCAAGTTCAAAATTCTAAATCAAAGGTCATTTATGACTTTGAAATTTCATTTCTTCTCTTTTTCTCTCATCTCAGTTTCAAAATCATTTTCCAAACCCAGATTTATTTTCCCAAGGCTCTTGATTATTCTAAAAACTTAGAACTTTAATCTAAGTTCTAAGTTAGAAATCATTTCTTCACTTTATCAGATTCATCTCAGAAACACTTGGAATTCTTCAAAACATTTTTCAAAAAGAGCATACATCCTTACATTTTGCACAAGCATGATTCATTGTGCATTTAGACTTAGGATAAATTCCTAGATAATTTCTTAGCAAAGCAAAAGGCATTAATTCGACCCTTGGTTCCATTACCCCTGGTAAAGGCGCTAGGAACGGTCGAACCTCGTACCAACGAGCGGATCCCGTCTCCCAGTTTTCCCGCAAATATTTCAAAAATGGAGGCGAGTTATTTCAAAAAATTTCTAAATTAAGGTCAAGTGAGACCCGCAAAAGAGTTCCTCTCCTTCTTTTCTCTTCTCTCTTTCTTTCTGTCTTTTATCTTTCTCCCTTCAAAAAGGAGAAAAATAAGAGGCTAGAAAGGAAAAGAGAAGGAAGAGAGAGAATATTACGAGAAAAAAAAATTTGCGATGATCACAGGTTTGGCGACCGTGATGGGACGCGTCTCTGTCCGGTCGAATTATGCCTTTTCTTTTGCTTTGACATTATCTAAGTTTTTATTCTTCAAAATGTCAGCTATATTTCCATGCAAACCTTAGAGAGCCTAGATTTTGTCCTAAGCTGACATCATTGCATATAGGATTTAAGTATGGTTTGGTAGGACCATATTGAGGAGATTATTCCATGCTCACATTAGACTTAGGTTTGAAATACAACTCTCCTCAATTCTAGGGATTGAATGCAAAACAATGTATGCAAGTGTATGCTTCTTCTCATTTAAATCTATCTCTTTAGGACTTGCATTAGAGCCATCTAATTTCTTGCATGTTGAGTATATTTTGAAAACCTCCTTACCTACATTGTCCCGGTCTTCACGTTGCTGGGTTGTCTCACTGAACCATAGTTTGGGAGAGAGCCTCACAACTGGACCACTTATTTGGGTTCGCGCCCCCCTACCACGTACCTAAGGGCCATAGTCCGAGGTATATCGGTAGGTGCTCAAGGATGTTGGGAAGCCATTACCTTAGAACTGGAGAAATATTTCTATGCCACGTACTTCGAGCTTTGGCTTGAGTATATCGGCGTATCTTGATTGGAATAAGATGATCTGAACCTTAGAGTTAGGATTAAGGTCCTACAAGCCATTTCAAATATTGCATTTAGAGTCAACCTTTAGAGAGTGTTGTGTGCGCATCCTTGTTTGTGCAGCTTTAGTTGTATGATAATTCTCTTATTTCTTTCTATATATGTATCAAACCCTTTTTCAAAACCCTAGGTGTATTATTCAAAACTTACCCTTATTTTCAAAAAAACCCAGGTGTATATTTTCATCTACCTACATTTCTTTTCTCCTTTAGATCAAATTTTCTTCAAAAAAAAAAAACCCTGGAAAATTTCTTTAAAATTTTTTCTCAAACTTTTTCAAATTTCCAGTTTTGTATCTTCAAAGAGTCTATTCGTAAGTCCTGCATTCTATCTAATGCTCCTCATTTTTCCTCTTTTGCCCCAGTATCACTTCAATGGCGTCAAATTCCCTCGATGCTGTCTTTCCCCGAGATCATGTCTTCTATCAGATTCAGGATGGATCCTCGGATTTGCGGGTCATCCAGTCTCGACCTTTCTTCCCTCGGTGGTATTATTCTTGGTTCGCCACCTTCTCACGTATGTTCCCAGACCACTTGGATGACTGTGGGTTGAAGATGACATCAGCGGTAGGCAAGTGAACCATCAATGGAGCTTTGATTCAAGCTATGGCAGAACGGTGGAATCTGCGTACCTGCACATTCTGGTTTCCTTGGGGAGAGATGACTCTACTGATGGATGAGTTCAACGATATCATGGGATTGCCCGAACCAGCCGGTCAGCCAGATGATCCTGTCGAGGAGCAGTTTTTGATCAACATCAAAGGAGTGGATGTTCGAGAAGCCTTGGCCAGAGCAACAGGAAGCAGATCCTGGCCTCTCACTGAGATCTGCGGGAATCAGTTCATCGACCTATTTGAATTATATCAAAAGTACGGAGCCTACAAAGAGGTTGGCACTCTGTCTCGAGCAGCGAAAGATAGAATTCAGCATGCCATGATCCTGTGCACAGTGGGGTTAGCTTTCTTCCAAGATGGTCAAAATTTCATAGATATCAGAGTTGCCCAGCTCTTTCGAAGATGGGGAAGCAAGCAGACCCGTCAACTTTCAGTCTCCATGGCCGCATTAGCCTTTCTTTACAGAGGCTTGGCTCGATTTGCCCTCGGGGAGACCATTCTGGTAGAAGGATGCACTTACGCCCTGCAGTCGTGGTTCCTGCGCCACGTTCCCTCGAAGGCCAGTTCTTTCAGGTTCAACAATAAGCAGCCGAAGTCAGCCATTCAGTGCCGAGCTCTGATCGAGAAACTATATCAGGAGGAGATTACTTGGGACTTCTTCGACAGAAGGGAGACC
Source organism: Nuphar pumila (assembly GCF_984573655.1). NCBI lineage: Eukaryota > Viridiplantae > Streptophyta > Magnoliopsida > Nymphaeales > Nymphaeaceae > Nuphar > Nuphar pumila. The sequence goes on along the minus strand of NC_143252.1, from coordinate 97,371,507 downwards.
GCTCCTCGATACACCTATGCCTGTGACAAGCGCTATAAGTTGATGGGCCCTTTCTTTTGTGTTGATTATCAACCAAAACGATGTCTGAGGCAGTTTTCACAGCGACAGGTTCGTGCCAACACTCGTTTCCCGACAGGAAACGTGCCAGAATTCAACCTGCAATCGGATCAGTGGTCTGGGGCATATCATGTCGCTAAATATACCTGGGATTCCTTTATTTCTCTGTCTATATTTTCGGGACCAAATGTATCATCTGAATATCAAGAGTGGTGGCAAACTGTCTGCCCACCCTCTCTTTGTCTTTGAATGTTAAAAATATCAATAAAAATTTACTTTTTGGCCAAAAATGTTGTTTTCTGTATTTTGTTTATAGCACAAATAGTCACAAATTTTGGGTGACGACCTCATCCCGGGTAAATGGGACATTCCTCCTACATTTTCTTCAAATATATTTTCTCATGGTGGACGACCTCGCCAAGGTAACAAGGCACATTTCTCTGTTATCATCAAATGGTAACACAATTATCACAAATCGTGTGATGACCCAATCCCAGGTAATGGGATAATCTCTTGAAATTGTCTGCCGAAATCCTTCATTCTTTTTCCCTCAAAAGTTATGATTTTCAAAAAAGCTTCTCCATACTCTAACCATTCCCATATTCTGCAGGAAAGCTTTGGCATCTGAAAATAGTTCAGACAAGGGCTGATAAGAGGGCCGCTCAACAGCATAGTGACAGCGAGCCAGAGGAGATAAATTCTCCTAGAGTATCCAAGAAGCATGACTCAGGAGACGAGAGTGATGTTGATCCAGCCATGTACCGGATCTTTCAAAAGATGATGACCAAGATGATGGCCGAGCAGGCTAAAGCTGATCCCAAGAAGGCAGCTTCTAAAAGTAAAGCTAAAAAGAAGACCATGAAGAAGCCGGTCAAGATCAGTAAGCAGAAGATCCAGCGTGACAGCACCTCGGAAAATTCGGAATCAGCAGAAGAGAACTCCGAAGAAGAGCAACTGATTTACATTCTGAAGCATCTGCGGCAGTCCAAGAGGCCAGTGGAAGAGCCAGTGTCAGTAAACAAGCCAAAGTATGGGGCCCCCGCGGAAGATTCGATTCAAGCTTTGACAAAGATAGTCAAAGACCTGCAAATCCGTGACAAAGGAAAGAGGTCATACACCAGGCAGGACTTCTATCTCGGTTTAGAATGGGACAAGGATCTGGAGAACCTCCCCCGGAAATTCATTAAGTTTGACGGAACCGGCGATCCAAAAGCTCATTTGGCAATGTTCTTCGCAGAATGCGTCCGGTTCAGTGAAGATAACCGCGCCCTTTTCCTTTGTTTTCCCCGCAGCCTGGACGGGATAGCAGCGAAGTGGTACGCTGAACATGTCAATCACATCGAATTGAGGGATTTCGACAAAGTTGTTAATATGTTTGTTGAACATTTCCTGTTCAACACGGAAGCCCTACCTACCCTAAACCACTTGTACAACCTCAAACAGGAGCCCAATGAGAAGGCCAGGGATTTCATCCATAAGTGAAGGAGCATTTGCAATAAGATAAGGAATCCCATTTCTGAAGAGCATGCCCTTCAAGTCATCCTCAACAATTTTTGTCAGCCTCTAAAAAGTCTCCTTTTCCCATATCCCTCCAAATCCTTCATCGAACTGACAGAACGAGCGGAGTGGCTCGAAATGGGGGTAGAGAATAGGATGTATGAAGGTGTTTCTTCGGCCAAGAATATCCTGGACCCAAAGAAAAAGGACCATTTTACCTACTCAGCTGATGTTCTCGAAGATAATCAGGGCAGTAGCAGCAGAAATGACAATGGCAGCGGGTTGAGGCCTGAACAGAATAGAGGAAGAAAGGGCAAATTCTTCAAGAGCAATGACAAATCTCTCCCAACCGGTCCTCAACAAAAAGGGGACTTTCAAGAAAAACCTAAACACATCAATTGGAGCAAGGATAGGAAGTTCACTCCTTTGGACCAGCCTCTGGAGAAAGTGCTGGAATACCTGCTGTCACACGGGATGGTGAAATTGCCCAAAATTGCAGATCCTCCAGTATTCATGGGGAAGTACAGAGAGCAGTACTGCAAATTTCATAGAGCCATGGGGCATGATACAGAGCACTGCTTCGTCTTGAAGCATTTGGTCTAGGACTGTATCGACAAAAGCATCCTCGTAGAAGATGAAGAGGAGGGCAAAATGGAAATTTTATCTGCTCTGTTCCCAAAGCATTCAGCATCAACCATCTCCGAACACTCTTTCCTTCCACAGAGTCATATACATCCATGCTCTAGTGAGGAGCTAAAACTCCAGCATCAGTTAATGGTTCTACATCAGGACTAGCCTGTGTATCAGAAAATGGATATCCTCTCGCTTCTTGACCAAGTTAGTGTACCAGTCAAGAATGAAAGAATTCAAATTTTCCCAAGAAGTTTCCTCAAGAAAGAGGCCTGCGTAGAGGAAGCAGAAACCTCTAAAGCAGCAGAAGAGCGGACTGATGATTTTCAAAAGCCGATTACAGCGCTCTCCAACATTTCCATCTTCGAATTAACTCATGATTCTCCCAAGCATCAGGAAAAGTTGGATGATCTACTGAGGAAGATCAAGGTGAAGCCGGGCACCACGCCCGAAGACATGGCGCAGATTGTAAATCAGGCGATGACTAACGCGCCTATTACTTTCTCTGATGAGGATTTGCCTAAGCCTCATTCATTCCACAATAATGCATTGTATATTGTGGTAAGGACCCGGGGCATGACTGTCCTGCACGTACTTATTGATGGGGGCAGTAGTTTGAACATTTGCCCAGAAATGACAGTGAAAGCACTGGGATTGAAAGAAGAAGAATATGTGCCTGACCCCATTACCATTTACGGTTTTGACAATCACGGGCAGACTGCCAAGGGCAAGATCTTCCTAAAAATCTTCATTAACTACTCAGTGCACACCGTCCTATTCCATGTCGTCAATGTGCCGCCGACTTGCAATCTTTTGTTGGGACGAACATGGATTCACAATGCCAATGCCGTTCCATCAACTCTCCACCAGTGCATCAAGTGGTCCAAGGGTGGAATGATTACTACCGTCTTGGGCGAAGACCCTCGACCGACATTTACAACAGATATTCCTAGCATTCGGGAGGCAGAGGAAATCAATCTCAGTGACAGTCTAGAGATGTTAAAACTGAAAGATGTCATGGACGAAGAGAATGTTGCAGCCACGGTCCAATGGCAGGGACCTCGTTTCTTCAAGTTAGGAGGACGCATTAACTACACCTCCTTCAAAGATCACCCTTTATTCCCTCAGTTTTTCAAAGTCAGAAAGGGATTTGATCTGCTGATAAAACATGGATATCAGCCATTCCGAGGCATGGGGAAAGATGAAGACGGCATGATAGAGCCCATCATTCGAGTTTGGCATGCAGACAGTTCAGGATTGGGGTTCACCGGCCAGGATGCCAGCAAGAAGACCATTTTTGTTAGAGGAAGCCAATGAAAAGATTATGCCTTAGTTTTCCTACTTTTCTTTTCTTCTCTTTTGTTTAAATCTTGTAGGGACAATACAGTCTCATCTTTTTGTCAATGTCTTGTAAATACTTTACTTCAATCAATGAAAGATCAAGCTTTTTCTTCATATTCGGGCATCTATCATTTCCTTCTTATACTTTGTCTATGTCATTATTCTTTGCTTTATACAAAAATTTGATTTGTCTCATACTTTCTCTTAAACAACCTCTCTTACATTTTCAGGACTATTAACTCCTGAATCAATGACAAGATTCGTTATCAATCCCAAATATTTGAAATTGGCAAGGTTTCCTGAGATGAAAGAAAGAGCAGAGGTCAGTCAGGCAGTAGAACAGACCGAAGAGCCAGCCAAGTTTGATTCCACCATTCAGAAATTGCCAGAATTTGCTCACATTCAGAAGCAGGATGAACCATCATCTTTAGTTCAAGATCCAACTGAGGATATCAACATTGGGTCGGAAGATGATCCGAAAATTCTCAAAATCGGGTCGAGTCTAAGCGAAATTGAAAAAACTAGACTCATCCAATTCCTCGAAAAGCATCAGGAAGTATTTGCCTGGACTTATGAAGATATGCCAGGATTGGATATCAAGCTGGTTGAGCATCGACTCAAGTTGAAACCAGAAGCCAGACCAATCAAACAGAAATTGAGGAAATTAGACCCTCGAATTGAGCAACAAGTCAAGGAAGGACTTGAAGATTTGCTAAAAGCAGGCTTTATCCGAGCTATTGATTACCCAGATTGGTTAGCAAATATCGTGGCAGTCCCCAAAAAGAACGGAAAAATTCGGATCTGCATTGATTTCAGGGATCTCAATAAAGCTACCCCGAAAGATGATTATCCACTTCCCAATATTGATCTGTTGATCGATAGCACAGCAGGTCATGCCATGTTTTCCTTCATGGATGGATATTCAGGTTATAATCAGATTAAGTTGGCCGTTCGTGATCAGTCGAAGACTTCATTTACTACCCCATGGGAAACCTTTTGCTACACCGTTATGCCATTTGGGCTCAAAAATGCTGGGGCAACCTATCAAAGGGCAATGGCCGTCATTTTCCACGATCAAATGCACAAGAATATGGATGCATATGTGGATGACATTTTGGTTAAGTCTAAAGAAGAAGAGAATCATCTCGATGCTCTTAGCCAAGTTTTTGAAAGACTTATTCTTTACAAATTAAGACTTAATCCTCAGAAATGTGTTTTTGGAGTTGAGTCCGGCAAATTACTCGGCTTCATTATCAGCAAGAAAGGGATCGAGGTGGATCCGGCCAAGGCAAAAGCCATTATTGATATGCCGCCTCCAACTAATCTCAGAGAATTGCGAAGCCTTCAAGGGCGTATTCAGTCTATTCGCAGATTCATCTCTAATCTGGCCATGAGATGCGAGCCTTTCAACCATTTGCTAAGAAAAGGAGTTAAATTCAAATGGGGATCAGAATGTCAGCTCTCGTTTGAGCGCATCAAGCAATATCTCCTTAATCTACCAGTTTTGAAGCCGCCAAAGTTGGGGAAGCCTCTCCTACTATATATTTCAGTCAATCAGAATGCCTGTGGTGGATTCCTCGCTCAGTATGAAGAGGGCAGCCTGATAGAGCACGTCATCTACTACGTGAGCAAAACATTCATTGATTATGAAAAGAAGTATTCTCAGATGGAGAAAACTTGTCTAGCTCTGGTTTGGATGTGCCAGAAATTAAGACATTACTTGTTGGCTTCTGAAATCAAGTTCCTGTCAAAGCTTAATCATCTCAGATACATTTTGGAGCAACCATTTCTCACTGGACGGATTGCGAAGTGGCAAGTTCTCCTAATGCAATATGACTTAGACTATGTTTCTCAAAAGTCGATTAAAGGCCAAGCGATCGCAGATCAGTTGGCAGATTTTCCTTTGACGGAAGAAATTAAGGCAGAGAATGACTTTCCTGATGAGCACATCTGTAATATCCAACAGCCCCCAGTTTGGAATATGTTCTTCGATGGCTCTAAAAATATGTCTGGCATAGGGATTGGAGTTTTGCTAATCACTCCAGAAAAAGAAATGATCCCTTATTCCCTCAAGCTTGGTTTCCAATGCACTCATAATATAGCCGAGTATGAAGCTTTAATACAAGGCCTCAAAATTCTGCAAAGTTTCAATGTCAAGAGAGTGCATGCTTTTGGCGATTCACTACTTGTTGTCAGTCAAGTTAACACTGAATGGCAAGTGAAAGATTCCAAATTAATTCAATATCAGAAGGTCGTCTTAGCTCTTGTAGACAACTTCGAAGAATTTCAGCTCAGCCACATAAGAAGAGAACACAATCAGATAGTTGATGGCTTAGCCAGCCTGGGCTCCATTTTATCATTCAAAGGCAGTGAATCATGTCGTTCTTTCGAAGTTGGCAGACTTAAGCAACCTGCTTTCGATTCAATTATGCAAGTAAACCAGGTCAATCAGAAGGAGAAGCCTTGGTATCAAAGCATCAAAGATTTCATTGAGACTGGTGAATTTCCACCAAAGATGTCAAAAAGGGAGCAACGTGCGATCCAACATATGTCTACCCGTTATTTCATTCTTGCCAATGTCCTCTACCGCCGTGGGTTCAGTTCTGAGTATTCAAGGTGCTTAGACAAAGAAGAAGCTATGGAAATCATCCAAGAGGCACATGAAGGGATTTGTGGTGGCCATATTGGCTATCAGACTCTCATCAAGCAGATCATTCGAGCAGGGTACTATTGGAATACCATGCAGCAGGACTGTCATCGATTTGTGAAGAAGTGCGTCAAGTGCCAATTACACGCGCCTTATATTCATGCTCCGGCCGCATATCTACAATCAGTTGTTTCTCCTTGGTCATTTTCTATGTGGGCTTTTGACGTCGTCGGTCCGATTACTCCTTCTACTTCCAACGGCCACAAATACTTCCTGGCTGCGACAGAGTATTTCACAAAATGGGTCGAAGCTGTTACTCTACGCACAGTAGAAGGCCGCCATGTGGTTTCTTTTATTCACAAGAACATTCTTTGCTGCTTTGGCATACCACATGATATTGTCTCAGACAATGGAACCCATTTCAAAAATGAGAGGATGAAGACATTTTGTTCTAAATTCAGAATTTCCCATCATTTCTCAGTTCCCTATTATCCCCAAGGGAACGGCCAAGCAGAGGCTACCAATAAAATCTTGATTCGTATTCTGGAAAGGACTGTGAAAACAAGTCAAGGCTGGCATGAGAAAATCCATGACGCACTTTGGGCATATCGGACCACCATTCGGACTCCGACTAATGCCACTCCTTCAGAACTGGTTTATGGAACTGAAGTGGTATTGCCTCTCCATGTCCAAAAGCTCGCTCTCAAATTTGCTTCTCTTATAGAATTGCCACTTGATCAGTATCAGCAACAAAGATTGGTGCAACTAGATTTACTAGATGAAAAGAGGCTCAAAGCAGCAGAGCACGCTCAAGCTTATCGGCAGAGGATAGCTCGACATTATGCCAAGTCTGTCATTGAGAGAAAATTTCGGGTCCACGATTTGGTACACAGATCGACAGCTCATCTCAAGCATCGACCACGGGGCAAGTGGTCACCCAATTGGGAAGGCCCTTATGTGGTTAAGGAAGCACTGCCTCGCAATTCATATCGTTTAATCAATGCAGACAGAGTGGAAATGCCAGACCCTATCAATGCTCTGCATTTAAAGAAGTTTTACACCTGAAATGTTTATTCTAAAGCCTTTGTACTCTTCAAAAGGGCCATTTCAATAAAATAATGATCTTCTATCAATTCTTACATTCTTCTCCATGATACTGGGGCATTTTATTTTGATCTATAATCATCCTCTTTCATCATATGCAGGCAGGATTAGACGAAAGCTCTTTTCCTCAAATTCTGTTAATTCTTAATTGATCTTGTGGTCTTTTCATTTCATTTGGTTTACTTTTTTGTTTGACCGAATTTTCATCAAGCTATTGCTCATCTCTGTCAAATTTTAACAAATTTTTCAATCTTATTAAAATTTCATCTACCTTTATCTTTAAAAACTACCCCTTCAGGTTAAGGGATAAACCTGATGCCTCCTGTCAATGAGGTACTCTCTTTGTTATTTTCCCCGTTCAGGACAGGGGAACAAAATCCTGAAAGTCGACCACATGCAATTAAACTATGATGGTCCATTCTCTGAAAATTTCACTTTGATTAGCTCATCTTTACAACCCGGTCCTCGCACTAGGGTATTTCCCAAAATCTTCAATCATATATTGAGCTCATTTGGAGGATCCGATCCTCGCACCAATAACTTTCTACATTCAATCTTTTGATCAAAATCCTTTCTTCTACAAAATTCAAGTTCTGATTTAAAATCTCCCAAAAGCTGATGTATTTCAAATGTCCCAGTTTTACTGGTCAGGTATTTCAAACGTCCCAGTTTTTACTGGTCAGGTATTTCCAAAAAGATCCAACACTCGTTGGTCATATATTTCAAACGTTCCAGCTTCTCGCTGGTCAGGTATTTCAAAAAAGATCCAACACTCGTTGGGCATGTATTTCAAACGTTCCAGCTTCTTTCTGGTCAGGTATTTCAAACGTTCCAGCTTTTCGCTGGTCAGATTCAACACTTGTTGGTCACATATTCCAAACGTTCCAGCTTCTCGCTGGTCAGGTATTTCAAATGTCCCAGCTTCTGCTGGTCAGGTATTTCAAAAGATCCAACACTTGTTGGGCATGTATGCCAAACGTTCCAGCTTCTTGCTGGTTAGGTATTTCAAACGTTCCAGCTTTTTGCGGGTCAGATCCAACGCTCGTTGGTTATGTATTTCAAATGTTCCAGCTTCTCGCTGGTCAGATATTTCAAATGTCCCAGCTTTTGCTGGTCAGGTATTTCAAAAGATCCAACACTCGTTGGGCAGGTATTTCAAACGTTCTAGCATTTCGCTGGTAATGTATTTCGAACGTTCCAGCTTTTCGCTGGTCAGGTATTTTCAAAAAAGATCCAACACTTGTTGGTCATGTATTTCAAATGTTCCAGCTTTTCGCTGGTCAGGTATTTCAAACGTTCCAGCTTTTCGCTGGTCACGCATTTCAAACGTTCCAGCTTTGCTGGTCATGCATTCCCAAAAAGGACTTAGTTTTTTGTCATGTATTTCCAAAAGACCCAGCTCTCGCTGGTCATATATTTCAAAAAGTTCCAGCTCACAATTTTCGAGCTCCCAAATCAACCTATTTTCCATAAATCAAACCTTCAGGGTGCGATTCCTCCATTCTCTCATTTTCAAACCTACGGGTTTTAATCTCTCAAATCTATCATTTTCACAACCTTCATATCTCCAAATCTCTCAATTCATCAACCTCAGAGTGCAATGTTTTCAAAATTTCATCATTTTCAACCCTCGGGTTATAATCTCCCAATTGCATTTTGAAAGATTTCAAAAATCTATTGGTCATATATTTCAAAGGTTCCAGCTTTCGCTGGTCATGTATTTCAAAAAGGTTCCAGCTTCTGCTGGTCATGTATTTCAAAGGTTCCAGCCTTCGCTGGTCATGTATTTCAAAGGTCCCAGCTTTTGCTGGTCATGTATTTCCAAAATCGAAGATTGCAACTCAAGTTCTCATCAAAATCTATATTGAGTGATTATTTCACAAAGAATTCATGAAAACTTTGCCAATTTGCTAAAAGCATTTGTTGATTCTAAATATTCTTACTCCACAAAAAGAATTTTCTCAGGTTACCCCCTGTATTTCCTTCCAAAAGGTGAAACCTTTTTGCAAAAAAGAGATAAAATTCAATTTTTTTCCTGTTGATCAACCAAAAGGATGTAAGAAATGTCCTCGATACGATCAATAAAAGAAATCTTCAATGATGTTGAAAAGCCAGAAGCGAATTGATATTGATCTTGGCTATGGCGCATGTTTAAAAATGACTTTCTGGCAATCAGGCAGTGGAAATATCTTGAGCTATAAAAAGAATCCACTCAACCCATATCTTCTCATTTTCGTTTAAAAGTTGCAATCAAATATCCGCAAAAGGGATATCTCAATTGTCGTCAAGATGAAGACGAATTAAGCGAGTAGACCCCCAGGGCCAAAGAAGATTCGAAACATCTCCAAGATGACGGAGTTTGTGACGGATCCTTCTAGGGAAAGTCCAGATCACCGTCAAGATGAAGGCGAGTGTGATGAACCTACCAACAAACTCTAAAAGATATTTGATTTCTGCTATCATCTAAAGATCTTTTGAGCCAATGTCATCAATAGAATCCCTGAGATAAAAGAAGGATCGTAACATCTCCAAGATGAAGGAGTTTGTGACGTGCCCTTCCCTGGAAAAAAAGAGAAAAGTCAGGACTCATCCAAATGAAGGATGATATAAAAGCCCGAGAAAGCCCAATGACTCAAAAAGAGTGCAAAAGATCATCATGGGAAAACACCCAGATATCAAACTGCCAAAGTTGCCAAAAGTCATCTTTTCTCATGCAAAATTCTTTTATCAATATCTCTTCATTTCCTGCTTTTATGAAATTAAGAATATTTCTTCTATTCTCATATCAAGGAAATAAATAGCTTCCTTAAAGAAAATCATCAGTACTAATCTTTTGAATTTGACTCTTAAAGTTGAGGAGTTAACCTCATTGGAGGAAATACTCTAGGTAAAAGAGGGAATATCTTCGCACATACGTGCACATTTTCAAGTGTTTGAAACAACTACAATTTTATCTTATTGGCAGAATTTTCTAGCTATTCCAAAAATGAAATAAACATTCAATATCCATTTTTTATGCAACCTAGCGTTGTCTACATCTTCCAGAAGAGTTGCCTCACTCAGTTGAAGTATCTCTTCCTGTCCCATCACGGTTTCTTCAGTCAAGGATTCCGTGTGGTGTTCCCACTCAGGTTAAGGGTCGAAACCTGAATTTTCTGCGAGAGATCATTAATTTCAAAAAGCTATTTCAGTCTCAGCAAATGAGACGCCCAAAATCATTCCCTTTTCCAAGCTTTAGGGAACCCTATATTTTCCTCCTTTCGCAAACCCCTCTCGGATTTGTTCGTCCAAATTCCGAAGGTCCCATTATGGTTTCTCCGTTTGAGAAAGCCGTATGGTAGATTTTCTATCCAGGTTAAGAGTTACCTCGGAACCTCGCTTTGTGAGGTATCTTCCTTTCAGGTTTGGGTTAAACCTGAGACTCGTTCCAATAAAATTCCTCGTTTTAACGAGATGATTCCTTCCAGTCCCATCATGACTCTTCTCATTGAGGAATCCATGCCTTGTATATCCATCCGAGAAAGGATTTTACTTGAGCTTCATTTCACGAGGCATTTTCAAAATGTCCCATCAAGGTTCTCATGTACTCATTTCCTCATTCAAAATACTTTTTGATATATCTTCGTCCCATCCAGGTTAAGGGCTAAACCTGAATCATTCCAAAAGAGTATCTTGTCTCATCCATGAGACCCGATCAAGATTCTAATTTCCCACCATTTGGGGATTTTCACCCAAAGTCTCATCACGATTTCCTCATTTCTATCATTTGATCACACCATCTTCGAGGGCTTCGTCTCCCCAAAATCATTCAGGATAAGGTTTCAAAGCCTGAGAAGCCATGTTTCCCAAATGAATTCTCCCACACCCAGTTCAGATCTGCTAACTGGGGCATTTTTCAAAATTTGGAGTGTTATCTTTGCCACTAAGCTCGGCTTTTAACCGGCTTAGTAGCAAAGAGGGGCATCTGTGAACACCCCAAATTTTTCAAAGTTTTGTAAAAATGACCCTTTTGCCCCTGACTCTATTTTCTGAGAAGATCAAAGTGATTTCAAAGCTAAATTTCAGTTTTTCTTCAGATTTCTGGGTTAAATTCCACATTGATATATTCAAATTCAACTCCGGGTCTGAACTCAGTATTTTAAATCCAAATCTGAGCCCCCTTATCCGATTTCCAAAATGAAATCGCAAAAATACCAAAAAAAATGATTTTGAAAGGCTCGGGCGGCTCATTCGGCACTCTGTTGGATCCTCGGCCCTATATTTCTCAGTTCGAGGTTGTAAACCTCAAATATTTCTCAAAAATTTGGACGTAAACCCATTTCTGAAGAAATCTTCTCAAAATAGCTTTTTAATTCTCAGAAAAAACCCCTTTTGTAAATATTTTATAAAAACACCAAAAAATTAGTTTTAACCTTTGATTTCTCGTAAAACTTTGGGATTTTATTCTAAAAATACAAAAAATAGAAAAATAAACTAAAAACCAAAAAAATCGAGAAAAGCTACAAAGAAAACGGATGATTTTCAAGCTTTTTGAAGCCATTTTTACCAAAAACCTCATTTCTTAAACATTTTTTTCAAAAATTTCTTAAAAGGGGAACCACCTTTTTGAAATAGGGAAAAATTCCAACGACCCCTTCCCGCGCGTTTTCCCCTCCTCTCTCCACCTTCCATCCTCAACAGATCCCTCTTATCTCCACCTTCAATCCTGAACGGATTTCTCTCTGGAACTTTCCCCTCTTCCTCTTTAAAGTGGGCGCACACAGAAGAAGGAGGGGGATCGATTTCTTTTTCCATCGACTCTTTACTGGCATCCATCCGTTTTCCTCATCAAATATCCCTTTTCCATATCGACCATCGGGAAGCACCATCCGACGATCGACTGGAGTTCTCGCACCTCCCTTCTTCAATCAACTTGCCTCTTCTTTCAGCAGTAAAAGCCCTCCAGGGTAAATACGAAGCTTCGACTCCTCGCAAGACAGGTAAGAATCTTCTCTTTTTCTTTGGGTTTTGATTTGATTCTCATTACCCCAATTAACGCACTCTCTATAATCTCGATTTGCATATAGCAAATCGAGTTATAGATAAAGCAATATCAAAGGAATCGTGCATTCCAACAAATTTTTTTTTTGCTCTCCTGTTTCGGTAATTCATTTTTTTTATGTTCATGCTAATTTCGGTTTCTTCTTGCTATAAGTTTGTTTGGATATCATCACCTGTGTTCATTATAATACATACCAATCCTTTGATCGGATTCTGGTCTTTCATCCATCTTGTTAATTCTTCAGTTTACGTAAGTACATATGTTTGTCTTGCCTCTGTTTGATTCATTATTCGTTTGCATTTTTTTTTATATTACATTTGATTTTACCTGCAGCATACATTTTATTCTTTATCAGATAAATCAATTACAGTCATTGCAATTCAGCATCCCATCTGCTCTTATCTATTTTGACTTTGTGGATTTTTTTTATTTTTTTAAATTTACTCGTAATTGCATCATTTTCCCTGGTTTTTTTTTCCCTCAAGTGTTGGTTGAATGGTAGATGGATCGTTAGCAATGGTTAACGGATGGGAAAAGTCTTTCTGAGTATGGGTTTTAGGGGGGTTTTAGAAAATAAGATATTGTGTCCAATTCCTTTTATCGGTTTATCTTGCCCAGAGAGAGAGAGAGAGAGTCGATTATCTTATTCCTTTTGTTTGCTTTCCTGCATCGTTTTTTTTTTCTCTCTTCCTTTCAGTTTGATTGGCCGATATAAGTAAATTTTCATTCTCGTTATCAATCTCCCATGTCAATGTTGGTTTTCAAAAATTACATTCAATCTCCTGTTTCCCACCACCCCATGCATCAGATTTGCTTCTTCTGTTCGTCCGTAACATCTACATAATGCTAAATCATCACCTGCTCCCCTGAAATCTCATTGCAAATATATGTTTATACTTAGTTATAAAGTGAATATATGCTCAGCCTTTGAAAGCTTATTACAGTACGTGGTTATGCTCTGGTATAGCATAGCTGTACATTCCCATTCCATAAGTCCCAGGATTACTCTCTGCATGCATGTATATCTTCGTTGAATCTTGTCATAATGTATATATGCCCTCCTTCCAGCACATACGTCCCAGACCATGGGTTTCAGTTAATTTGTATTGCTCGGTCTATATTTTCAGTGAAGGGCTTAGGTGTTGATTCAGTTTGAGATAAAATGCTTAAGACAATAGGCACCCTGTTAATCTCTTATACCACTACACCTTCACTCTAATTTTGTATCACATTGTAATTATACTCCAATCAAACCTCAACCATATTAGGTCATTCATATAATGGAATGAAGCTATTGTTGCAGCTCAATCAAACTCTAATTTCACAATAATTTAGTACTCTTTCAGATCCAAGTATCACGTTGTGATTTCCACATGTTGAGGGGAAGAAATTTAAAAAAAAAAAATCCCTGGTTCAGTCCAGAATCAGAAGGGAAGGGCCATTTCCCCTGGTTCAGATCATGAATGAAATTCAACCATGATCCACTTCTTTCAATAAAGTTTCTTAGAATGGTTATGTCAATATAATTAAAAACTGGTTTTGGGACTCAATTCCCATTAGCCCTGATAAAAAAAAAATCACTCCAAGCATCAGATTTGTCGATTGATCATCAGTATGAATATCCCTCCAAAAGGAGAATGACAAGGTTAGCATGCTGTTATTTAAAATTGGAACAATAATGCTCTTCCATGTGTTCGTCCACTCAGGCCTACACTAACCTCTGTTCAAGTATAATGAGGGTCTTTTCCCTTCTCTCAACCAGCTGAAGCAAAGAATATGAATGAAGGTTAGAGAGGTCATAAGAGGATTGATGGAACTATAACTTGGTGTCTGCACTTTAGGATTAATTCTTTGTGAATACAGTATATATAGAATTTTTTTTTGGAAAATATTCTGTTCACTCTTTGTCATAGGTCCTCAAAAATAATCCAGTTGTAAAGATATTGCAGGAAAAGGCCCTTATGACAAAAGCTGAAAAGGGAAGGGAAGATTAGAGGTGTCTCAATATAAATTCTTTTCATTTCTTAGCTGCAAACGTTTCTTTTTTGTCTTTTCTTTTCCTTTTAGAATGTCATATTTCTGTTTGTGATTATGAATATTTCAGCGTTTTGATTCAGGACTGATATGTATCTTTGTATCAACCTATGTCTGTGAATGTCATTACATCAGTACACATAATGTATTAGGTTCAGCAACATTGCTGAATGATGTGTCATTTATCATCTATTAGGCATCGGCCTCATCATTAGCATGTCCTTGTCTTGTCATCTTCCATCTCACCCCCCCCTTTACGTTGTCTGCTGTAAGCATCCCAAATAGCACTTTGCTGTTACCAATAGTAACACTTGACCATCATCCCTTTGTATACACAAGCACCTTACCTTCCAGCTTAAATTTCATCTTGCCTACCAGCTGCATACCTCAATGTTTATGGCACTGCATATCTTGTTCAGCCACCCATGTACTGCTATCTTAGTATTGTCTTCACCTTCATACCATTATTGCAACACTTGCAGTGGTGCTCCCTGTAACAGCTTGTCATCGATGTACCCTCCTGCTGTGGTAATTTTTACCCAGCTCATTACCCCAGCCCACTCACTCACAACAGTGTTTAAACATTGCTGTAATTTCCACACACTCACAATAGTGGTCAGTGCAGTAAGAATTTCACTGGTTCACAGCAGTGCTTAGCATTGCTGTGATGTTCCACTACTACTATCATCCAGCTCCACCATTTGCAAACCATTAACTCATCTCATTTCTCAAGCCATATGTATCCATATATATAGATGCATATATATACTTATATAACATATACATGTATATATATATATATGTATCATTCTCTCTGTCTTGTCATTATTCATATGAACATTTTGTAGATATCCACATGATATGTGTAGAATTTCTTCCTCTCTCATATTAACCCAGTTGTTTTGCAGGAAATATGGAAAAGATATCATTACTTGGGGTTGTACATCTGATTTCATCTATTGTAATAGTTAGATTGGAATGAGAATTTACATTTCCTGCTTTAGGTAGAATGGATGAGCATTATAAACATCATAAATTGCTTGTTTTCATGCATTTTTTCCTTCATTCCTCAAATTCTCACAATGGTGAAACACGAATGGCACGTGCACCATTTCGTAAGAGGTAATTGATACTAAGTTGATGATCCACATCAATGGCCATAGTCAGGGTGTGGACAAAACTTAGCATTTTTATCTTTTACAAAATAACAGTGGATCCACACTGGATCCATTTTCAAAATTCATCATATTTTCCTTAAATATTTTCTCCTTTTATTAGAATTTAACTCAAAATTAACTCAAGATATATACCAATGGCCATAGTCAGTGTATATTGAGGGTTAATTTCATTTTAAATTCTATAAAAGCACCAAAAAGGTATTTTATCCTTCATTTGAATTTAGATATGACTATTATATAATACATTCAATGACCATAGTCAGGAGCGTATTATATCATTAATCTTATTTAAATTCATTTGAAGAATGAAATATGATTTCCAAATCCAATTTCAAACTTATTCAAATTTATTCATCATTTAGGGTAGAATTGCATCATATTTTCAAAATTCCCTTTCAAAAACCCAAGTGATTGTGAATATCCCTTCTTCAAAATTCTATTTCAAATTCCAAATCTACCCCAATTTCAAAGTCCAATTTGACTTTGGAATTTCAAAATCATCTCATATTCAAAACTTCAAAATTCCAATTCAATTCAAAATTCAATTTAGCTTTGAAGTTTCTGATTCATCTTCAAATTCAAAAATCAAGTTTATCTTCTTATCTTCAAATTCAAAAATCACAAGTTTGAGATTGATTTTGAATCTTGACTCTTCTTAAATTTTAAATTCAATCTGGGTTTTCAAAACCCAGATCCATCTTTAAAAGTCCCATTTGGACTTTCAAAACCCAAATCCAAAGTTAGATCAACTTGGATCCAGTTTTCTAAATACAATTCTACTTTTGGATCTTAGACTTCAGATCCAAATTGCATCATGAATTCCAGACCTTAGATCCAAATTCATCTTAGGATCCAGAACCCAATTCATCTTGGATCTCAGACTTCAGATCCAAATCCCATTTTAAGATCCAGAACCCAGTTCCACTTTGGATCTCAGATTACAGATCCAAAATCCATTTAGGATTCAAGATCCGATTCTACTTTGGATCTCAGACTTCAGATCCAAATCTATTCTAGGATCCAGAACCTAATTCTACATTGGATCTCAGATTACAGATCCAAATTCCACTTAGGATCTAGATCCCCATTCTACTTTGGATCGCAGACTTCAGATCCAATTCCATTTTAGGATCCAAAAATCCAACTTCATCTTGGATCTCAAATTGAAGATCCAAAATCCATTTAGGATCCAAAATCCAACTTTACTTTCGATCTCAGACTTCAAATCCAATTCCATCTTAGGATTCAGAGTCCAACTCTATCTTGGATCTCAGATTTCAGATCCAAATACCATCCTGGATTCCAAATCTTGAATCCAATTCCATTCAAAATTCTAGATCCAAATTCCACTTTAATTCCAATTCTTAAAACCAATTCCATTTTCATTCCAGATTTCAAATCAAGTTCCCATTTCAGATCCTAAATCCAAAATTCAACTTTGAACTCTATTCAGAATCCAGATCTTGGATTCGGATTTCATCTTGAAATTCCAACTTACAAATCAAATTCTATTTCTCAAATTCTATTTTAAATTTCCCACATTTTCATTCTGACTTCAAACTTCAAAAGTTAGAATTCAATTCCATTCCAAATATTCATCCAAGTTCAAAATTCTAAATCAAAGGCCATTTATGACTTTGAAATTTCATTTCTTCTCTTTTTCTCTCATCTCAGTTTCAAAATCATTTTCCAAACCCATATTTATTTTCCCAAGGCTCTTGATTATTCTAAAAACTTAGAACTTTAATCTAAGTTCTAAGTTAGAAATCATTTCTTCACTTTATCAGATTCATCTCAGAAACACTTGGAATTCTTCAAAACATTTTTCAAAAAGAGCATACATCCTTATATTTTGCACAAGCATGATTCATTGTGCATTTAGACTTAGGATAAATTCCTAGATAATTTCTTAGCAAAGCAAAAGGCATTAATTCGACCCTTGGTTCAATTACCCCTGGTAAAGGCGCCAGGAACGGTCGAACCTCGTACCAACGAGCGGATCCCGTCTCCCAGTTTTCCCGCAAATATTTCAAAAACGGAGGCGAGTTATTTCAAAAATTTTCTAAATTAAGGTCAAGTGAGACCCGCAAAAGAGTTTTTCTCCTTTTCTCTTCTTTTCTCTTCTCTCTTTCTTTCTGTCTTTTATCTTTCTCCCTTCAAAAAGGAGGAAAATAAGAGGTTAGAAAGGAAAAGAGAAGGAAGAGAGAGAATATTACGAGAAAAAAAATTTTTTGCGATGATCACATACTATTATTCTGGGTGTGTAACTAAACGAAATATTCTACATATATATTTGCAGAAAGCAGGAACCTTGGTGTCATTCAACACGACGGCGTAAGTAAATGCATAATCGGAAGTGCAAAAATCGGAAATTGCAGAAAGCATGAGCCTTGACATCATACGACGCGACGGAAAAGGTAAATTACATAGCCTGTGCAATATAGGACGCGTCGAAAGATTCAGCAGATATACACCTAGATCCACATCCAACGATAGTTACGAGGCGAGCGGGTGAACACCGAAGTGTTCTAAAGGGCTCAACCAAGAACTAAAGCAAGATACCATTTTGAAGAACACATATACCGCGTATTTGAATATATATATCCGACGATAGTTACGAGACGAGCGGGTGAACACCGAAGTGTCTAAAAAGGGCTCAATCAAAAAATAAAGCAAGATACTACTTCAGAAAGTATATACTATATACAAACAATCAAATACTTGAGAGAGATGGATCAATGAAGCGAACTTACTTCGATTTGAGGAAGAAACGACTCCGGGGTGCTTCGATGCTTCGAACAAGGCTCCACTTCGAAAAGGATCAACTCTGAACTTCGGACGAAAAAGGACTAGGACTTTGACTTTGAACCAAACCAAGTTCAAGTCAAGTCAACTAGGTTTGAGCTAGGTCAGGTGGGTTCAGACCTAGGTCAGGTGGGTTAGGACCAGGTCAGGTAGGCTAAGACCAGATCAGGCAGGCTCAGGCTAAGTCAGGTAGGCTCAGACCAAGTGGGCTAGGTAGGGGAGGTTCTAGAGAGAGAAAGAGGAGGAGAGAGAGAGGGGTTGGCGATTTTCTAAAGGAGGGGGTCCTCTATTTATAGGGGAGGTTGCTTAGGGGCTAAGCAACCCCATTTACCCAAATGCCCCTGGCTTTTCTCAGAATTCCTTCTATGGAAGGTGTTGGAACATGCTGGAAGGCTCTAGAAGGTCCTGGAAGGTGATGGAACATTCTAAAATATTCTAGAATGTTTTTCTGAGAAATATTTCTGTGGGTCCCACCAATATTTCTGTGGGTCCCGCAAAATTTTTGGGTTTTCGCCGATTTTTTTCTGAAAAATTCTGAGTATGCCATTCTCTTCGTATTGACGTAACTAAGAAAGTTGGCTCGAGGAAATCGTTTGATTTCATTCAGGTAGGAAGTTATGGCTTCCAGTGTGTTTGAGCATATATTCGCGATTTGACAAATATCCTAAGTATAATTGGCTTGCAGGAATTGATTTGTTTTGCATTCTAAGAAAAAATGTTATTTTTACCGGTAAATGCCTCATGAATTTTATTCAGAGATTTTCTGAAAAATTACGGGTCTTACATCATTACCCCCTTAAAGAAATTTTGTCCATGAAATTCAGCTAGGAGTACAAAGTGAAGAGTTCAGGATATTTATCCCGCATATCCGATTCGGGCTGCCAAGTGCAATCGTCGATTCCATGATATTGCCACCTCATTTTAACAAGTGAAATGACCTTCATTCTTAGCACTTGCTCCTGTCGGTCCATGATCTCTACTGGTCTTTCTTCTACCGTCATATTTTCTCAAATGTCAATATCTTCATGTTGAATGACGTGAGAAGGATCATGAACGTACTTTCTAAGCATTGATACGTGAAATACATCATGTATTTGCGCGTATTGTGGTGGCAATGCTACTCGGTAGGCAGTCTCTCCGATTCGGTTCAGAATTTCGAAGGGACCAATGAATCTGGGGCTGAGCTTCCCCTTCTTTCCAAAACGAAACACACTCTTGGTTGGAGAGACCTTGATAAAAACTTTATCTCCAACCACAAAAGTGAGTTCTCTACGTCGTTGATCTGCGTAGCTCTTCTGTTGGCTCTTAGCAGTTAGTAGCTTCTTTCTGATCATGTGGACTTGTTCAGTGTAGTGCTGCAACACAATGGGCGAGTCCAAGGTTCGCTCACCCACTTCACCCCAATGGATTGGTGATCGACAAGGTCGCCCGTACAAGGCTTCATACGATGCCATCCCAATGCTAGCGTGGTGGCTATTGTTATAAGCAAATTCAGCCAACGCTAGATGGGAATCCCAATCACCCATCCATTCCAGCATACAGGCTCTCAACATATCCTCAAGAGTCTGTATGGTTTGTTCTGATTGCTCATTAGTTTGGGGATGGAATGTTGTACTGAATTTGAGTTTTGTCCCCAGGGCTTTTTGAAGCAGCTCCCAGAAGTGAGAGGTAAACTTCGGGTCACGATCAGATATGATCAATATCGACACTCCATGGAGTCTGACGATTTCCCGAAGGTAAATTTCTGTCAATCGTTCTGTTGAATACCGAGTGTTGATTGGCAGAAAGTGAGCAGACTTAGTGAGTCTGTCCACAATCACCCAAATTGAGTCATGTTGTCTCTTTGATCGAGGCAATCCAACGATGAAATCTATCGTAATGCCTTCCCATTTCCATTCCGAAATCTTGATCCGTTGGATTTTTCCACCAAGTCGTTGATGTTCGATTTTAACTTGCTGGCAGATCAAACATTTTGAGACAAACGTAGCCACATCATGTTTCATACCCCTCCACAGTACTTTCTCTGCAAGTCCCGAAATATTTTTGTACCTCCACGGTGGATAGTGTACATGCTACTATGAGCCTCTGTAAACACCCCAAATTTTTATTCACCTCTCCAGCATTTCCACCAAACATCATCATTCAGCCTTTTGAATCGCCGGAGGGCAAAATGGTCATTTTCTGAGCCCGAACCTTGCAAAAGTCCAAATTTCATCTGGAACTCTCAAAATTTCTCTATTTTTAGCTCAGATGTTCAAAATTTTATTCCTGACAGGAGTCAGGCATCTCCAAGTCTTGGTTCAAGATTCTATTGCATAAGACAAGGCATTGCATATTATTGCATGAGCATTTCATATCACCGAACTACACAACATGTCATTTCGAGGTCCAGAACTCTCAATTTCAAAATTTTCAATCCAGATTTGAATTTCAACTCTTTTCAAAAGTGATTTCAAAATCCTGGGTCTTCAAAATTATCAATTCTTCCCATTTTACCCCCAGGGCTCTGAATTTCAAAATATTTCCTCAGGAAAACAATCTGGATAATTTTCAATAAATTTCAACTCAGATTTTGCCTTTTGTCAGTTATTTCAACTATCTTCCTTTTACAAAAATCGCCCTACAGGGGCCAACTCTTTTCAAAATTTATGTTTTACCAATTAGTCCAGATTTTATGAAAATTCCAAAAAGAAGTTGTTGTTTTATCCTTATGTCAATAAAGAAGCAATGTGGGACCCACATTGAGGTGGTGTCACATAGGTTTTTCTTTTGAAAAATTTGAATTTTGAAAAACCCAAAAATATAGGAGCCTTGTCCCCTGGATTGGCGCCACTTGTCTTTTCTCTCTCCTCCTATTTATCTGCCAAGTGTCAGTGTGAGGCTACCTTAAGAAGCCGCCACATGTCATTAGACCCCCTCTTCATTCCATGCCATGTGTCAGTATCCACCATCTTCACCCTGCGCCATGTGTCATTCCATAGATCACCAGGAGATGCCAAGTGTCATGTGTTGTCCTGTCCAGAAAAAGCAAAACTTGTTTCCTCTGAGGTGGCGCCATTTGAAGAGTGTCTCCTGCAGAGGACACGTGTCAACCTCTCCCTCTTTCAAAAAAAGTAGACTGACACATGTCTCTTCCTACTTTTCTCAGAAAAGTAGGAGACACGTGTCACTCCTAGCTTCCTCCAAAAAAAGGTAGGCTTGTCTCCTCTGAGGTGGCGCCATTTGAAGTGTGTCTCCTGCAGAAGACACATGTCAATCTCTCATTTCCCCAGAAAAAGCAAATGCCATGTGTCACTCTCTGCTCTTCTCAGAAAAAGTAGATGCCATGTGTCATTTCCTGCTCTCTTCAAGAAAACTGGAATTCAAATATTCAAATCTCTCCAGAGGTGGCGCAAATCCTGAACTTCACCTTTTCCATTTTTTCTGAGATGGCGCCACATGGCTTGCACCTCCTTCTCTCCCCTCTGCCACATGTCTTCTTTGCTTCTTTCAGAAAAAGTAGAGGACACATGTCACTCTTGGCTTTCTTCAGAAAAAGCAACTATTCAAAAATTTTCAGACGAGAGCTAGGTGGCGCAAATCTTGGAGTTCTACCTTTTCCTACTTTGAATATGAGGGCGCCACATGTTCCTTGCTTTTCCCTCCTGCCACATGGCATCGTAGGAGCCACTCTGAGGAAATGCCACATGTCCATCCTTCATTCCTCCAGGGCCAACCTCCATTTGAAATTCAAATTCACCTTCTAAGGTGGCGCCATTTGAGAAGGCTTCTCCAGACAACTGACACTTGTCTGCCACATGTCCAGACCTCCCTGCATTAGAAAAAGTAGAACCCCCCCCCCCCTCTGAGGTGGCGCATTCTGCTTATTCCAGTCATGTTCTCCTGCCACATGGCAGTGTGGAGCAACTTGGAAGGGGCGCCACATGTCAGCCTCTCCTTTCCTGTAGAAAAGTAGAATTTGAATTCCTCTGAGGTGGCACAATCTGCTTCCTCCACTCCTGTCCTTCTGACACATGTCAAGAGCCTCCAGAGATGGTGCCACATGGCATGCTCCTATTGTTTCCAGCTTTACACCTCATAACACCTTTTGAGGTGGCGCCAATCTAGAGCCCCACTTGGCTTCCTTTCTTTTATTTATTTTATTCTTTTAACAAAAATAGCCCCATGAGGTGGCGCCACCTGAGGACTCCCTACAAAAGGAAAATTTGAATTTCAAACTCCAAGAGAGCACCCTCTGAGGTGGCGCAAGCTGGGAGCTTCCTGCAGAGAAAATCAAGGAAACCCAAATTTTGAAAAATTTTAAATCCTGCTGAGGTGTCTCACCCACAAATTTCCTATTTTATTTTCTCAAAAAATCAAAATGGCGCCACATGGAGGGCTCAGATTGAGCCTGTTTGAAATTCAAAATTTTTCAGAAAAATCTATAAAAACAAGGCTCCACGCCCAACCTAGGGGGACCATCTTTTGAGAGATTCATTTTTTTGGACTTTGAAATTCGACCTAGCCTTCTGGAGAACCCGATTTTGAACTTTGGAATTCACGCCCCCTTTGGCTCAGTGGAGAAGGTGCAGTGGGTCGATCTTGGTGAATCATCCGAAGCCCGGATCGGAGGACGAACGAAGCTCGTGATAGCTTTCCCTTTCAAGAGCTTCAACGCTGCCTAACGAAGAAAGGTGCACCTCTTTTCCTCTTGATTTGATTTCATAATTTGATTCGGGAGTCGTTTGAAGAAAGAGCTCATCCGAGAGATGGATTGAGCTATTCTCATAAAACGACATATATAAAAATACATGATTATGATTCCTTGATGATTTTAGCATTCATGCATTTAGCTAAATTTAATTTGCATTTTATTTTGTTAATTTAGTATGTTTCATGAATTAATTAGGATTAATTTAGCATTTATTTCAATTCTGCTCAGTTTCAGTAGTTCTCTGTTTTTGTCAGTCAGTCCACACGTCGTTTCATGTATTTATTTTTTAATAAAAATTCCCAAAAAATCAGTAAATGCGCCCTTAGGTGTCCCTAGAAATGTGAAAAAAAATTGGAAGTATTTGAATTCGTTTATTGTGGTAAGCGTTCAGAAAGGTAAGGCGGGTTTTACTACCCGGAATGCATTTTAAAATGTCTTTTCCGACTTGTAAAATCGAGATCTCCCTCATGCAAGATCCGATTTTCAATCCGAAAGATGTTACGAATGCGGGAGAATGTTTCGTATTTAACCTGATTTTATCGGATTTTTATGATTTTGTTTAATATCTGACAAAATCCGAGAGTTCGGGACACGTGTCAGAGCCGGATTTGGGCCTTTGAGATTTTGGATCAACTTAGGGCTACGGGTTCTCTTTGTGTGTTGCTCCAAATCCAAAACTGTAAAAAATTAAAGTTATGTCCAAGATGTCCTATGTTTGCATCTAGAATCCTGTGATTTTTAGAACAGTTGTGATACCGGTTTCGGATTTTTCTTGTCAGTCTTCTGTTTTGTCACATTTGTCTGTCATGTTGATTTAGGCAGAAAAAGTTATATTTTTATGTGTGTTTATGTTAATCAAATGCCAAAGTAATGAACATAAAAGTTGTCCATATAAGTGTCGTGAGAATCTCTGTTAAATATTAGAAATTTCCATGGCTGTTTTATATTTTTTTAGCATTTTATATTAGATTAGTCTGATTTTTACCTCTGTCAGAACCAAATCCTTGTTACCGAACTCACCATGGTTCAAATCCCGAGGCTGTAAAAACCAAAAATGTTTCATTTCGGGTCCTTTAGCAGTATGCAAAATATCAGAAGTTTTCATGGTGTAAATCTTGCATTACCATATTAAGCATTGCATTTGGTTCGGGTCCATAGGCAAAATCCACCCTTTTTAGGACTTTCTTTAAATTTTAGCATTCAATTCATATCATTTCGTGAGTTTTAGCATTCTAGGATGTTTATCAGAGTAGGTAAATGTTTCATACCGAATTTGGTGTAATTTAGAATTCATTTGAGGCTTGATTTATCCATATCATCAAAACAGGGCACCGCGGGACCCGGATCCAAGCGAAAAACAAGCGAAATTCGTTATTTTGGATAAATTGCAAAATGTCAAATTATGATTTTACAGTCTTTATGTGTTTAGCAGCATGTCATCATGTCTCTTACTGCATTTCATCATCATTTGATTCAATTTGAATTTCAAAATCTCAATTTTACCAAGTTTTCCTTCAAAAAACCCTGATTTTAAAGGTGTAACTTTATAATTAGGGGTATTTTGGTCATTTTGACCACCATTCCGAATTTCAAACTATTTTCCACTGAATTTCTTGCATTTTCATCATTTCAAATATCAAGGAAGCATGAGAATAGGGTTTATATCCAATTTAATCCAATAATTTTAGAATATTATTGGAAAATCTTGGAAAAACCCACATATTTGAACTAACCCCATTTCAAGTTTGGTAGGGACATTCAAAAGAGAGAGCTGAAGTCTGCAATTTCATTTTATTTCATTTATTTAGTGATGTAATAATGTAAATTTTGGAATAAGATTTTAATTTCTTGCTTAGACTAGGATGCATATCATATAGTTTGAATTTATGCAATATCCTGTTTCTATGATTCATGCATTTTATTTCAAAAGCACTATGGATGTACACGAATGGCACGTGCACCAACTCTTAGGGAGTTGATGAACTCGGTGGAATCCATATTTACGGCCCTAGTCGGAATATGGACGAGACCCAGATCCATCATCTTTCTACTAGTCACATTGAGCCTACACTCTTAGGCTATCTTAAAATGCACATCATATTTCTAATATTTTCAAAGTATTGTGCATTAAATCAATTAAACTCTGAACATATTCATGGCCACAGTTAGAATATGTGAAGGTTTTATTTTGATTTAATACACATTTTCCAACAAGTTTCTTAGAAATCTTTCAAAGTGTATTCATTCACTCATATCATTTGCATCATGAAATCATTGGTTTTCCCATGATTTTCTTAAGAAAACTTCATTCTCAAAGAAATTGATTTCTCAAGGAACTCTGAGTATTTTCCAAAATCGGTTTTCCCAAGTCAAGTTTTTTCCACAGTTTTTCATGGAAAAGGTTATTTTCCCAAGATTTTCAAAAGAAGTCTCTCACCTTTCTCAAAAATCAAAATCGATTTCCCAGTGTTTCAAGGCAAAAATTCTCAGGATTTCAATTGCCCAAGTTTCAGTTTTCTTCTCTAATGAGTTTTCCTATAAATTTTTCATCATTTTCCTAAGAAAATTCTCAAAGTCTGAATTTTCCCGGGAAGTGTTCCCCTTTTCAAATGTTAACCTTTTTTCTCAAGAATCACTTCTATTTTCCCAAGATTTTCAACTATTTCTGATTTTCCCACATCTTTATGAACTTTCCCGTGATTTCAAAAACCCTTTTTCATCTGAGTTTCCTGAGAAATTGACCTTTTTCCTGAGAAATGTTTTTCAACTCCAAAGTTTTCCAAGCATACATCATGTTTTTCAACTTACATTTTCCAAAGTCTCATAGCACATGCTTGAATTCTCTGTGCATTTAGGATAGAACATAACTTCGATAATTTCACTAAGTCAAGCACAATTTTGGTCCTTGGTTTGATTACCCCTGTTAAAGGCGGCAGGAACGGTCGAACCTCGTACCGACAGGTCGAGCCCCATCCCATGGATTTTCCCGCGATTTTAAAAAACGGAGGCGAGTATTTCAAAACATTTTCCAAAATCCGGTCAAGTTTGAATCGCGAAAGCGTTTCCCTCTCTCTCTTCCGCAAGGAAGGGAAGACGGGGAAAAATTTCGCGACCATAATAGGTTTGGCGACCGAGATGGGACCTGTCCTTGTCTGACTAAAATTGTGTTTGACTTAGTTCTATTATCGAAACTGTGTTCACAAAATGTGAACTCTTTTACTTTTGCTATCATGCGAACCTAGGAGCCTAGATTCTGACCTAGCTGACATTGACTGCATATAGACTAAGCATGGTTTGGTAGGACCAGATTGAGGAGATATTTTCATGTTCACATAGACGTAGGTTTAAACACAACTCTCCTCAATTTAGGATCTGAATGCAAACAATGTATGCTTCTTCAAAGTTTTCAAAATCTATCTCTCTAGGATTTAGAGCCCTCTATTTCTAGCATGTGATCATTTTTCAAAACCTCAATTACCTATCATTACCCGGTCTTCACGTTGCTAGGCTCTCTTCCAGAACCATAGTTCGTGATAGAGCCTCACAACTGGACCAACTATTTGGGTTAACACCCCCCTACCACGTACCGCGGGCCACAGTCCGAAGTATATCGGTAGGCGCTCAAGGATGTTGGAAAACCTTACCTTAGAACCGGAGTTGAGATTATATGCCACGTACCTCGGATTTCGATTCAGGTATATCGGCATAACTGGATTGGACAAAGATGATCCGAACCTAGAGTTAGGATTAAGGTCCTACAACTGTTTTTCAAAATGATGCATCTAGAGTCAGCCTTTTAGGGAGTGATGTATGTGCATAAATGTTTATGCAGGATGTGATTGTTTGTTACCTTTATTTCCCTCATATTTCCCTGAAATATTTTCAAATTTTCATATTCTCATTCCTTCCCTTTCTCAAACCCTGGATGACTTCTCAAAATATCCAATTTCTTTTAAAACTCCAGGTGATTTTCCATTCTACCTTTCTACTGGATCTCGAATTTCCAGCTACATTTTTATCCTGCCTGCAATTTTCCAAAATCATATGTTTTCTCTCATTGGATTTTCAATCCTTTTGTCTATTTGCAAAATTCTTTACCTTGCATACCTTGATTATTGCAATAGAAATTGTTTATCCCTTTATTCTAAATCCGTTTGCGGATTGTTTTTCCAAGAGATATTTTTTTTCTTCAAAAATGGTGTTTTCCTCGTGGTTGACGACCTCGCCTAGGTAACAAGGCACATTTTCTATTGTAATTTCTCTTACAAAGAATGACAACACAATTGTCGTGATTTCAGTGGCGACTCCATCCCTAGTAATGGGATATTCTTTCAATTGTCTACCATATCGTCAATAATCATTTTTTTCCCAATCCAAAGTTCCCTCAAAGTCTAATCAAGACTTTATCCTGCAGAGAGCATTCGCAACATTTGATGGTGCAAACAAGATCAGGCAAAAAGACAACAGCACCGCAGTACTCGTCAGCTTCGGAAGAAGAGATGGGTTCCCCCCGATCCGAGAGGAGTCAAGAACAACAGCAAGAGGACGATGGCATAGATCCTTAGATGTACGCGATGTTTCAGAAAATGATGAAGAGGATGATGAGTGAGCAGGCTGGCACCAGCTCAGACAAAAATTCATTCAGTCAAAAAATTAGAGATCGTGTGGCCAAGAAATCAACCAAGGAGCAGGTTCAAGATACTTCAGACGAAGAAGAATCAACAGATGATACCGAGGAAGAATGCGAGATCATTCATGGAGCAACTTGCAAACCAAAGGTCCAAGCAATAGAAAAACCGCTTCAAGCACAATTCAAAGAAATGGCCAAAGTTGTTAAAGACCTGCAAGCTCGCGACAAGGGCAAGAAAGTCTTCACTAGCGAGGATTTTTATGATGGCCTAGAAGGAGATGAAGATCTGGAGAACCTTCCTCGCAAGTTCATCAAATTCGATGGTTCTGGTGATCCCAAAGCCCACCTCGCCATGTTCTTCGCCGAATGCTCCAAATTCAAGAGAGACAATAGGGCCCTATTTCTCTGTTTTCCTCGTAGCCTAGAAGGCACTGCCGCCAAGTGGTACTCTGAGCATATCAATCCAATCGAGCTGCGAGAATTCGATAAGGTGGTCAACCTATTCATTGAGCGATTTCTGTTCAATACTGAAGCGCTCCCAACATTGAGCCATCTCTGCAATCTAAGGCAGAATGAAAATGAAAAGGCAAGGGACTTCATTCGCAGATGGAGAGAGACCTGCAACAAAATGAGGGATCCTATATCAGAGAGGCATGCTTTATCGCTGATCCTGAACAACTTCTCACAACCTTTGAGAAGTCTTATCTCCACCTCGCCTTCCAAGTCTTTCATAGAACTTACCGAACGAGCCGAGTGGCTCGAGATGGGGTTGGAGAATGGTGTCTACGATGGTATCATCCTCGTCAAGAACAATATAGATCCAAAGAAAAAGGCAAATTTTACCTCCTCCGCCAATAATAGCTGCAATGATAACAAAAGTAGTAAGGGCAACCATGAGGATCGAGAGGAAAGACAGAATAGCAAGCTATCTCAGCCTAACTTTTCACAAAAGGAAAAGATAAAGCGTGAAGGTTGGAGTAATGATCGTGTGTTCACTCCTCTCAAACAAACACTCGAAGAAGCCCTTGAATTCATGTTGACTAAGGGATTAATGAAGCTCCCAAAGGCCACAACTCCTCCCACCATCATGGCAAGGTTCAAGAATCAGTTTTGCAAATTTCATCGGGTAGTGGGGCATGACATCGACCATTGTTTTGTCTTCAAAAATATTGTTCAGGATTGCATTGACAAGAGCCTCCTTGCTGAAGAGGAAGAAGAAGACGAGCTGACCATCCTGACCAAGCCTTTCCCAGATCATTCAGAAAGTTGATAATGCCAAAGTTTCCTGTTTTTTTTTTCCTTTCGTTTTGCCAGTCACCTCGTAGGGGCAAGTCCGCCCAATTTTGCAACCTTTTTGTTGAGTGCTTATAAATATGCGGCCTTTTGTTATCAGTTCTGCTTATCAATAAAATATTAATTTTCTTCATCCAATACTTCTTTCTTTTGCCCCATTAGGGCACCTGTTTTCGGTTTAAAAGAATCTTATGTGCCCATTCTTTTCAGGATGAGGGGCAATCCCAACATCATTCATGAGAGAAATGAAATTACCTATGAGGGTTTTTCAAAAGTCGTGAAATTTTTGAAAATTTTCTACAAACATCTTCGTTATGATCACCCCAAAAGTTTAATATTTTGGTTCAATCTTTTTCAAAATTCAACCATCGCGGTGATCTTCTTTTCTTAAATTGGTTTTGAACCATTATCTTTTGAAATCAACCCTTGTGTTGATTTTCTTTCCAAAATTATTGTTAAACCAAGTTGTTTTCAAAATCAACCCTCATGATGATCTCTCTTCAAAATCAACCCTCGTGTTGATTCCCCTTTCAAAGATCAGCTCTCACGCTGATCATTCTTCAAAATCAACCTTGTAGTTGATTTCCTTTCGCAAAATGATTCCTCACTTGCAAAATAACATTTCCCTTTTACTTTAAAGATCCCATGTGCAAACACTTTCCCACTTCTCATTTTGCTTTTTATCATTTCAAAGGGATAATATAATTTTGTTTCCTTTCCTCGATTTTAAAGCATCAATAAAATTTGCCAATAGTTTGGCACCATTTTATTTGTGTCTCCTTCCTTTTCACAAATATGTCTCTTGTAAATATGATCTTGAGGACGTCTCTCAATCAAGAAGCATGTCACCTTATTCCTCGATTATCCTTCTCTGTATTCAAAATTTTCCTCCCTAGTTACACTGGGGCATTTTTTTGAAAAATCTATCTTTAGCTCAAAACATTCTGTATGCAGGCAGGATAAACCAACTTCTCATTTTGCATGCACTCACTTGCATTAATTTTGTATTCATTTACATTTCATGTGCATTTGCATTTCATTTTGCATCAATTCTGCATCCATTTTCATTCCCTATCAGGTTAAGGGATAAACCTGAAACATTTTCCATGATTTTCCAATTTCTATTCATATCCCCGTTCAGGATAAGGGGTTAATCCTGAAAATCAGACCACATACATCATAATATGATGGTCTTTTTCATTGCAAATCAAGTAATCCAATCCTCGAACTGGCCATTCTCAAAACTTTCAATCCCAGTCCTCGCACTGTTGATTTTCAAAATTCAATCTTCTAATTAAAGATTTTCCTTTAAGATTCGAGCCCTGACTCGAACTTTCCTGCTTTCCTTCAAAGATTTGAGTTTTAACTCAAGTTTTCTTTCCTAAAAAATCTGAACTTCCCAGTTTTCCTTTGAGATTCGAGCCCCGACTCAAACTTTCCAACTTTCCTCTGAATATCTGAGTTTTGACTCAAAAATCTGAATTGGCCTAGTTTTTCCTTTGAAGATTTGGGTTTCGACCCGAACTTTATCTCCTTAGAAACCAAACTTCCTAGCTTTCCTTCGAAGGCTCGAGTTTCGACTCGAATCTTCCAGCTTTCCTTGTAAAACCTGAGTCCTGATTCAAATGGTCTTTCAAAACCAGCTTTTGAGTTAGGATTATCTTCAAAATCCAGCATTATGCCAGGACTTACCTTCAAAATTCCAACTTCGTATTGGATTTACCTTCGAAATTGAGTACCATCGTCAGGGATGTGTCAACTCGGATGTCAAGCTATCTCTTTTACTAAGGATTTCAAGAACACTTTGTCAATTTGTCAATCAATTACCTATTGATTTCAGAATTTTATTTCACAAAATTATACCTCAGTTTACCTTAAGTATTACTTCAAAAAAGGCAAAGCTTTTATGAAGAAGGATTCAAAATCCAAATTCTTTCTATTGGCCAACCAAAAGGATGAAGGATAAATCCTCAATATGGCCAGAAAAGAAGATTCAATATTTTGCAAAGCCATAGATGATTGATATTGATCGCAGTCAATGGCACATCTCTAAAGATTATTCTTGTAAAGATGAGGCAGTGGAAATATCCTAAGCGCTGGAAAAAGAGAGAATTCACCCAAGCCCTGTCTCCTCAAAATCACCTAAGCTGCAATTAAATATCCGCAAAAGGGATCTCTCACTTGTCGTCAAGATGAAGGCGAATTAAGCGAGTAGACCCCCGGGGCCAAAGAAGATTTGAAACATCTCCAAGATGACGGAGTTTGTGACGGATCCTTCCAGGGAAAGTCCAAAGCACTGTCGAGATGAAGGCAGATGCGATGAACCTACCGACAATCCATAAAAGATATTTAATTTCAGCTATCCTTCAAAAATCTCCAGCCAATAAGTCAATACCGCCCAAGAAGGATCGAAACATCTCCAAGATGAAGGAGTTTGTGACGTACCCTTTTCAAAAAAGAGAGCAAGAGAGGAAAAAGAAAGAGAGGAAAAGCCGGAACATCTCCAAAATGAAGGAGAATTTAGCAAAAACCAGAGAGCCAAAAGAGTGCAGAAAGATTATCATGAGAGAAGCTCCCAGGATATCAAACTGCCAAATCTATCAAGAATCCTCTTTAATCTTGTGAAATTCTATTATCAATATTCTCTCATCAATTGCTTTCATAAATTATCTTTCTTGCTCATATCAAGGAAATTGATAACTTCTTTGAAGAAGGTCGATCGCAAGCAATTTGGATTCAAAATCTTGATTCTATGAAGTCAATCCTGTTTGGAGGTAATACTTCAGGTAGAAAAGAAGGAATATTTTCACAACAATGAGCATCATTTTCAATTACTTTGAATCAACAAAATTTTCAACATTTTGACAATATTTTCTAGCTATCCTGATGTTAAGTGAGAGCTTGAGGTCCATATTGATGCATCTTGACCCCTTCGAGAGATTTTCCTTTGTCATCTTTCACATTGTTGAAAGATTAGCCTTCTCTCCGAAAGGATAGCCTTTATCATCTTTCACGTTGTTGAAAGATTAGCCTTCTCTCCGAAAGGATAGCCTTTGTCATCTTTCGCGTTGTCGAAAGAATAGCCTTGCTCCTTTGGATTGCCTTATCATCTTTCGCGTTGTCGAAAGAATCACCTTATTCCTTTGGATTGCCTTTTGTCATCTTTCGCGTTGTCGACTTTGGATTGCCTTATCATCTTTCGCGTTGTCGAAAGAATCGCCTTATTCCTTTGGATTGCCTTATCATCTTTCGCGTTGTCGAAAGAATCGCCTTATTCCGTTGGATTGCCTTATCATCTTTCGCGTTGTCGAAAGAATCACCTTATTCCTTTGGATTGCCTTTTGTCATCTTTCGCGTTGTCGAAAGAATAGCCTTGCTCCTTTGGATTGCCTTATCATCTTTCGCGTTGTCGAAAGAATCGCCTTATTCCTTTGGATTGCCTTATCATCTTTCGCATTGTCGAAAAAATCGCCTTGTTCCTTTGGATCGCCTTATGCCTTCGGGTTACCTTTTATCATCTTTCGTATTGTCGAAAGAATCGCCTTGTTCCTTTGGATTGCCTTATTCATCTTTTGCATTGTCAAAAGAGTTGCCTTACTCTTCTCTGAAAGAGTTTGCCTTGTCCATCTTTCGCATTGGAGAAAGAGTTGCCTTATTCTCCGTTGGAAAAATTGCCTTATTCATCTTTTGCATTGTCAAAAGAGTTGCCTTACTCTTCTCTGAAAGAGTTTGCCTTGTCTGTCTTTCGCGTTGCCGAAAGAGTTACCTTATCAAAAGATTGTCATATCCATCTTTCGCTATGTCAAAAGAGTCGTCTTACTCCTTACCTTATTCATATTTCACACTGATGAAAAATTCACCGGATCGTCTTGATCATCTTCTAAGATTGCCTCTTACAATCCCATTTCCATCGCCTCATTCCTCTTCAAGAAAAGTTGTCTTATTCACCTTCCAATATTCCATTTTCCGCCCGATCAGGATAAGGGTACAAACCTGAGCCTCATTCAAAGAGGTATTCCATTTTCCGCCCGATCAGGATAAGGGTACAAACCTGAGTCTCATTTCGAAGAGATATTCCATTCCCCAATCAGGCTAAGGGTTAAAACATGAGCTTCGTTCCATACGAGGTATTTCTGTCCCATCCAGGATAAGGGCAAAAACTTGAATTTCACTCTTACAGAGTGAGTCTTTTCTCTCCATTTTTTCGCTTCATATCTACCATCTTCCTCGGGCCAATTTCTTCACACCCAGTCAGATCCTTCTAACTGGGGCATTTTTTTTATATATAGCCCAAATTTGGTGTGTTTTCTTTGCCACTAAGCTCGGCCACAAGCCGGCTTAGTAGCAAAGAGGGGCATCTGTAAACACCCCAAATTTTTATTCACCTCAACAGCATTTCCACCAAACATCATCATTCAGCCTTTTGAATCGCTGGAGAGCAAAATGGTCATTTTCTGAGCCCGGACCTTGCAAAAGTCCAAATTTCATCTGGAACTCTCAAAATTTCCTTATTTTTAGCTCAGATGTTCAAAATTTTATTCCTGATAGGAGACAAGCATCTCCAAGTCTTGGTTCAAGATTCTATTGCATAAGACATGGCATTGTATATCATTGCATGAGCATTTCATATCATCGCACTACACAGCATGTCATTTTGAGGTCCAGAACTCTCAATTTCAGAATTTTCAATCTAGATTTGAATTTCAACTCTTTTCAAAAGTGATTTCAAAATCATGGGTCTTCAAAATTATCAATTCTTCCCATTTTACCCCCAGGGCTCTGAATTTCAAAATATTTCCTTAGGAAAACAATCTGGATAATTTTCAATAAATTTCAACTCAAATTTTGCCTTTTGTCAGCTATTTCAACTATCTTCCTTTTACAAAAATCGCCCTACAGGGGCCAACTCTTTTCAAAAAATTTGTTTTACCAATTAGTCCACATTTTATGAAAATTCCAAAAAGAAGTTGTTGTTTTATCCTTATGTCAATAAAGAAGCAATGTGGGACCCACATTGAGGTGGTGTCACATAGGCTTTTCTTTTGAAAAATTTGAATTTTGAAAAACCCAAAAATATAGGAGCCTTGTCCCCTGGATTGGCATCACTTGTCTTTTCTCTCTCCACCTATATATCTGCCAAGTGTCAGTGTGGGGCTACCTTAAGAAGCCGCCACATGTCATTAGACCCCCTCTTCATTCCATGCCATGTGTCAGTATCCACCATCTTCACCTTGCGCCATGTGTCATTCCATAGATCACCAGGAGATGCCAAGTGTCATGTGTTGTCCTGTCCAGAAAAAGCAAAACTTGTCTCCTCTGAGGTGGCGCCATTTGAAGAGTGTCTCCTGCAGAGGACACGTGTCAACCTCTCCCTCTTTCAAAAAAAGTAGACTGACACATGTCTCTTCCTACTTTTCTCAGAAAAGTAGGAGACACGTGCCACTCCTAGCTTCCTTCAAAAAAAGGTAGGCTTGTCTCCTCTGAGGTGGCGCCATTTGAAGTGTGTCTCCTGCAGAAGACACATGTCAATCTCTCATTTCCCCAGAAAAAGCAAATGCCATGTGTCACTCTCTGCTCTTCTCAGAAAAAGTAGATGCCATGTGTCATTTCCTGCTCTCTTCAAAAAAACTGGAATTCAAATATTCAAATCTCTCTAGAGGTGGCGCAAATCCTGAACTTCACCTTTTCCATTTTGTCTGAGATGGTGCCACATGGCTTGAACCTCCTTCTCTCCCCTCTGCCACGTGTCATTCTCTGCTTCTTTTAGAAAAAGTAGAGGACACATGTCACTCTTGGCTTTCTTAAGAAAAAGAAACTATTCAAAAATTTTCAGACAAGAGCTATGTGGCGCAAATCCTGGAGTTCTACCTTTTCCTACTTTGAATATGAGGGCGCCACATGTTCCTTGATTTTCCCTTTTGCCACATGGCATCGTAGGAGCCACTCTGAGGAAATGCCACATGTCCATCCTTCATTCCTCCAGGGCCAACCTCCATTTGAAATTCAAATTCACCTTCTGAGGTGGCGCCATTTGAGAAGGCTTCTCCAGACAGTTGACACTTGTCTGCCACATGTCCAGACCTCCCTGCATTAGAAAAAGTAGAACCCCCCCCCTCTGAGGTGGAGCATTCTGCTTATTCCAGTCCTGTTCTCCTGCCACATGGCAGTGTGGAGCAACTTGGAAGGGGCGCCACATGTCAGCCTCTCCTTTTCTGCAGAAAAGTAGAATTTAAATTCCTTTGAGGTGGCACAATCTGCTTCCTCCACTCCTGTCCTTCTGACACATGTCAAGAGCCTCCAGAGATGGCGCCACATGGCATGCTCCTATTGTTTCCAGCTTTACACCTCAGAACACCTTTTGAGGTGGCACCAATCCAGAGCCCCACTTGGCTTCCTTTCTTTTATTTATTTTATTCTTTTAATAAAAATAGCCCCATGAGGTGGCGCCACCTAAGGACTCCCTACAAAAGGAAAATTTGAATTTCAAACTCCAAGAGAGCACCCTCTGAGGTGGCGCAATCTGGGAGCATCCTGTAGAGAAAATCAAGGAAACCCAAATTTTGAAGAATTTCAAATCCTGCTGAGGTGTCTCACCCACAAATTTCCTATTTTATTTTCTCAAAAAATCAAAATAGCACCCCCTGAGATGGCGCCACATGGAGGGCTCAGATTGAGCCTGTTTGAAATTCAAAATTTTTTAGAAAAATCTATAAAAACAAGGCTCCACGCCCAGCCTAGGGGGACCATCTTTTGAGAGCTTCTTTTTTTTGGACTTTGAAATTCGACCTAGCCTTCTGGAGAACCCGATTTTGAACTTTGGATTTCACGCCCCCTTTGGCTCAGTGGAGAAGGTGCAGTGGGTCGATCTTGGTGAATCATCCGAAGCCCGGATCGGAGGACGAACGAAGCTCGTGATAGCTGTCCCTTTCAAGAGCTTCAACGCTTCCTAACGAAGCAAGGTGCACCTCTTTTCCTCTTGATTTGATTTCATAATTTGATTCGGGAGTCGTTTGAAGAAAGAGCTCATCCGAGAGATGGATTGAGCTATTCTCATAAAATGACATATATAAAAATACATGATTATGATTCCTTGATGATTTTAGCATTCATGCATTTAGCTAGATTTAATTTGCATTTTATTTTGTTAATTTAGCATGTTTCATGAATTAATTAGGATTAATTTAGCATTTATTTTAATTTTGCTCAGTTTCAGTAGTTCTCTGTTTTTGTCAGTCAGTCCACATGTCATTTCATGCATTTATGTTTTAATCAAAATTCCAAAAAAATCAGGAAATGTGCCCTTAGTTGTCCCTAGAAATGTGCAAAAAATTTGGAAGCATTTAAATTCGTTTACTGTGGTAAACGTTCAAAAAGGTAAGGCGGGTTTTACTACCCGGAATGCATTTTAAAATGTCTTTTTCGACTTGTAAAATCGAGATCTCCCTCATGAAAGATCCGATTTTTGATCCGAAAGATGTAGTGAACTCGGAAGGATGTCTAGTATTTAACCTGAGTTTATCAGTTTTGTATGATTTTTTTAATATCTGACAAAATCCGAGAGTTCGGGACACGTGTCAGAGCCTGATTTGGGCCTCTGAGATTTTGGATCGATTTAGGGCTACGGGTTCTCTTTGTGTGTTGCTCAAAATCCAAAACTATAAAAAGTTAAAGTTATGTCAAAGATGTCCTTTGTTTACATCTGGAATCCTGTGATTTTTAGAACAGATGTGATACCGGTTTCGGATTTTTCTTGTCAGTCCTCTGTTTTGTCAATATGTCTGTCCTGTTGATTTAGGCAGAAACAATTATATTTTTATCTGTGTTTTGGTTGATCAAATGCCAAAGTCATGAACATGAAAGTTGTCCATATAGGTGTCGTGAGCATCTCTGTTAAATATTAGAAATTTCCATGTCTGTTTTATATTTTTTTAGCATTTTATATTAGATTAGTCTGATTTTTACCTCTGTCAGAACCAAATCCTTGTTACCAAACTCACCATGGTTCAAATCCCAAAGCTGTAAAAACCAAAAATGTTCCATTTCGGATCCTTTAGCAGTCTGCAAAATATCATAAGTTTTCATGTTGTAAATCTTGCATTACCATATTAAGCATTGCATTTAGTTCGGGTCCATAGGCAAAATTCACACTTTTTAGGACTTTCTTTAAATTTTAGCATTTAAATCATATCATTTCATGATTTTTAGCATTCTAGGCTGTTTAACAGAGTAGGTAAATGTTTCATACCGAATTTGGTGTAATTTGGAATTCATTTGAGGCTTGATTTATCCATATCATCAAAACAGGGCCCCGCGGGACCCGGATCCAAGCGAAAAACAAGCGAAATTTGTTATTTTGGATAAATTGCAAAATGTCAAATTCTGATTTTACAGTCTTAATGTGTTTAGCAGCATGTCATCATGTCTCTTACTGCATTTCATCATCATTTGATTCAATTTGAATTTCAAAATCTCAATTTTACCAAGTTTTTCTTCAAAAAACCCTGATTTTAAAGGTGTAACTTTATAATTAGGGGTATTTTGGTCATTTTGACAACCATTCCGAATTTCAAACTATTTTCCATTGAATTTCTTGCATTTTCATCATTTCAAATATCAAGGAAGCATGAGAATAGGGTTTATATCCAATTTAATCCAATAATTTCAGAATATTATTGGAAAATCTTGGAAAAACCCACATATTTGAACTAACCCCATTTCAAGTTTGGCAGGGACATTCAAAAGAGGGAGCTGAAGTCTGCAATTTCATTTTATTTCATTTATTTAGTGATGTAATAATGTAAATTTTGGAATAAGATTTTAATTTCCTGCTTAGACTAGGATGCATATCATATAGTTTGAATTTATGCAATATCCTGTTTCTATGATTCATGCATTTTATTTCAAAAGCACTATGGATGTACATGAATGGAACGTGCACTAACTCTTAGGGAGTTGATGAACTCGGTGGAATCCATATTTACGGCCCTAGTCGGAATATGGACGAGACCCAGATCCATCATCTTTCTACTAGTCACATTGAGCCTACACTCTTAGGCTATCTTAAAATGCACATCATATTTCTAATATTTTCAAAGTATTGTGCATTAAATCAATTAAACTCTGAACATATTCATGGCCACAGTCAGAATATGTGAAGGTTTTACTTTGATTTAATACACATTTTCCAACAAGTTTCTTAAAAATCTTTCAAAGTGTATTCATTCACTCATATCATTTGCATCATGAAATCATTGGTTTTCCCATGATTTTCTTAAGAAAACTTCATTCTCAAAGAAATCGATTTATCAAGGAACTCTGAGTATTTTCCAAAATCGGTTTTCCCAAGTCAAGTTTTTCTCACAGTTTTTCATGGAAAAGGTTATTTTCCCAAGATTTTCAAAAGAAGTCTCTCACCTTTCTCAAAAATCAAAATCGATTTCTTAGTGTTTCAAGGCGAAAATTCTCTGGATTTCAATTTCCCAAGTTTCAGTTTTCTTCTCCAATGAGTTTTCCTATTAATTTTTCATCATTTTCCTAAGAAAATTCTCAAGGTTTGAATTTTCCCGAGAAGTGTTCCCCTTTTCAAATGTTAACCTTTTTTCTCAAGAATCACTTCTATTTTCCCAAGATTTTCAACTATTTCTCATTTTCCCACATCTTTATGAACTTTCCCGTGATTTCAAAAACCCTTTTTCATCTGAGTTTCCTGAGAAATTGACCTTTTTCCTAAGAAATGTTTTTCAACTCCAAAGTTTTCCAAGCATACATCATGTTTTCCAACATACATTTTCCAAAGTCTCATAGCACATGCTTGAATTCTCTGTGCATTTAGGATAGAACATAACTTCGATAATTTCACTAAGTCAAGCACAATTTTGGTCCTTTGTTCGATTACCTCTGTTAAAGGCGGCAAGAACGATCGAACCTCGTACCGACAGGTCGAGCCCCATCCCATGGATTTTCCCGTGATTTTCAAAAACGGAGGCGAGTATTTCAAAACATTTTCCAAAATCCGGTCAAGTTTGAATCGCGAAAGCGTTTCCCTCTCTCTCTTTCGCAAGGAAGGGAAGACGGGGAAAAATTTCGCGACCATAACAGCCAACAAGAGTACTTTATGTCTTAGCTTAGGGTTATTTGGAACACAAATCCTTTCTTCCATCCATATTCCTCCATCTTCTTTTAAATGGAAGAAAGTATCATTCTTTTCAGCACGAGCTTTTAATTCCAAGTACTGAGGGTCCTAGAATTTTTCGGCTATGATGCAATCGAGGATCTCGATATGGATCGTCAGGCATGACAATCGAATCTTTCCTGGATCAGCCAGGAATGACTTCCAGCTGACGAAATCCTCCATCAGCTTTCATTGTCCTGTGAGGCTGGCAAGAGTGCCAACAGACTTTCGACTAAGGGCATCCGCTATGACATTTGCCTTTCTAAGGTGATAGGAAAGCATGAATTCATAGTCTTTGAGGAATTCCAGCCATCGTCGTTGCCGCATATTGAGTTCTTTTTGAGAAAAGAGGTATTTTAGGCTTTTATGGTCCGACATGACCTCAAATTTCTCTCCATACAGGTAGCGTCGCCAGATTTTAAGCGCGAATACCACCGCGGCAAGCTCAAGATCATGGGTTGGATAGTTTTTCTCATGAACTCTAAACTGTCGTGACGCATAGGCGATTACATTGTCGTGCTGCATCAACACGCAACCCAGACATGATCCCGAGGCATCAGTATACGCTACGAAGCCTCCCTGACCAAAAGGTAAGGTAAGGACAGGGGCAGTGGTAAGCCTCTGTTTGAAAACCTCAAAGCACTCCTTATACTAGTCAGTCCATTAGAACTTGACCCCCTTTTTCAACAATTTTGTCATCGGTACGGCGATTCGGGAGAAGTCTTGTATGAACTTCCGATAATATCCGGCAAGTCCAAGGAAGCAACAAACCTCAGGGATATTTTCTGGCTGCTTCCAGTCCATCACAGCTTCCACCTTCGCAGGATCTACTGCGATTCCATCTTTCGAGATCATATGGCTAAGGAACATCACTTTGTCTAGCCAGAATTCACATTTTAAAAACTTAGCATAGAGTTGGTTATCCTGAAGGGTTTACAGGACGATCCTCAAGTACTCCATGTGTTGTTCCTTGTTCTCTGAGTATACGAGAATGTTATCGATGAAGACAATGACAAAGCTATCCAAATATGGACTGAATATCCGGTTCATTAGATCCATAAAGGCAGCAAGCACATTAGTAAGTCCGAAGGGCATTACTACGAACTCATAATGGCCATATCTCGTTATGAAGGCAGTCTTAGGTATATCTTCTTCTTTAACTCTGAACTGATGATACCCAGACCTGAGGTCGATCTTGGAGAACACACTCGGTGTTCTGAGCTGATCGAATAAGTCCTCAATCCGAGGCAACATGTATTTATTTTTAACTTTTGCCTGCTTAAGCATCCGATAATCGATGCATAACCGAAGGGATCCATCCTTCTTCTTCACAAACAGCACCGGAGCACCCCACGGTGATACACTCGAACGGATGAACTCTTGTTCCATCAGTTCTTCCAACTGACATTTCAACTCACTGAGTTCAGCAGGCGCCATGCGATAAGAGACTTTGGATATCAGCGTTGTTCCAAGTAAGGATTGAATTCCAAATTCAACCTCACGAAGTGGCGGAAGCTCTGACAATTCCTCAGGAAACACATCGGGAAACTCCTGCACCACTTCCAAACTCTCAAGGGGCTGGTCGTTGGATTTTTCCACCGAGAGACTCAACAGGAAGGCCACACAACCCTTCCTAAGGTATTTTTGTACCTTAAGTGCTGATATGAGCCATTTTTGTGGAACTGGTTTGGATAACTGGTATTTCATCTTAGGCAATCCGGGTCGAGATAGAATCACTCTGCCCTCGCGACACAGAATCTTGGCATTATTCTGAGCCAACCAATTCATTCCCAGAATGACATCGTACTGTATCATATCGATCAGGATGACATCAGTAGGCAAGTGTTGCCCTGCTATCTCAATATCCAAGTTTTTCACGCATTGGATACATTTAGTGCGTGAACCCAATAGGTTATATACCTCGATCATTTTATCAACCGGTTGCACTGAAGCATGGAGTTGTTCGGTGAAATCATCGGAGATAAAGGTATGAGTAGCACCATAATCAAACAAGACGTAAGCTGCATGTCCATTAACAGGTACGATGCCTTCAATCAGGTCACCATTTTCGACTTGTTCAGTCGTTACAACATATACACGACCTGCAACAGGCCTTTGTTCTACTCTAGGTGGCGGTCATTAGAACTGCGAACGCTGTGGTGCTTGTCGGGAGGGTCCGGCAGATCCGGCATTACTCCTTTGTTCGTCTGCAGCCTTTTTGGTGCAATCGTTATAAAGTGTCCCATCTTGCCACAATAAAGGCAACCACCAATGTCACGAGGACATGGTTTTTTGGGGTGGTTCACACGACACTTTGGGCAGCTAAAGTTGGACTGCTGATCGTTCGGAGTCGTGTTCTGTCTTGGCCTCACGACTTGTTGAGTGTTGTTCTCTCCTTGGAACTTCTTCTTTTGAAAGGGTTGTCGTGAACCCTGGCCACTTGGGAACGTCTTCTTACGATTCCCACCATTTACTATAGGCTTCTTTGCTACGATCACTTTAGATCGCACCCAATCCTCTTGGATTTTTGAAGCTGCTGCTACTGCAGCCTAAAAAGTTGAAGGCATGCTCGTTATCAGTCGAGATCGTAGCCCTTCGCGCAGACTATTCACATATTTGTCGGCCCTTTCTTGGTCTGTTTCGAACAACAAAGAGCAATAGCGATCTAGCATCTGAAATTTGGTGGTATAGTCCATCAGACTCATACTGCTATGCTCCAACTTCAGAAACTCCATCTTCTTTTTGTTTCTAGAATGCAACGGGAAGTAGTTATCCATGAAAGTTCTCCGAAAGTCAGTCAAAGGAATGACTTTGACTTGTGAGAACTGGATAAGCTTAGTGGTATCCCACCACTTTCGTGCATTGTCTTTCAATCAATACGTGCCAAAGTTAGTCTTTTTCTTTTATGATACTTCCAGTACCAAGAAGGCACATTCTGTCTCTTCGATCCAACTCTTTGCGAGCTCCGGATCGGCTCTGCCAACGAAAACCGGCAGATCTAGCTTGAGGAACTTCTCATAGGTTATTCCTCCAAGGTTCTCATTTCGAGTTGCGACTGGTTCTGGCCTTCTTTCTCGGATGGTGGTAACCAGATTGTTGAGCGTTTCTAGCAGAAATCCTTGAGTATGGGACTCCTCACTCGGCATGGTTCTCCTCGTCGTAGGAGCCATTTATCTATCATACACAAGCAACATGTTTTACTTTCTCAATGTATATGAGGAAGTAAAAGCTTTATTTTACTTATATACATTCATTTATACAAGCATCGCCTTTAAACAAAACGTCATGCCGTACTGGCAGACTGAGGCATTGAGAAACTATATACATGAGTCTATTGAATTCGACACAGTACCAGTCTCTTTAAGATCTGGATTTCCTTGATGAAGATGAACTAATAAAAGTCCACCTATTTTCACATGGCCTTGGTGCAGGCACAACTAGTTTTGGCTTGGGCGGCACTTCCACACTCTCATGTGAATCTTGTGGGTAGATCAATGATGCCGGTCCACTTGCCCATTCAATGGCATCATGGCTCGGGGAATCCGAGACCACAACAGGATGGTAGGAGTTGTATCCCTCTTCCTGGCCATTCAGGCTCGGCATTTGTGAAGTTGCTCCGTTCTCCCATATAATGGCACTATGATTCGAGGAATCTGAAATCATAATGGGATTATAGGAGTTATTGCATCCCTCATCCCGACTGTGCAAGCTAGGCGTATATGATGCCTGTTGATAGCCTTGCGTCTGACCAAATCCCTCAAGAAAGTTCAAGTCAAATTCCACCAGATGTGGTAGTTCATCTGAAGTTGTTGGGGTATGGCTACTCTCCCTACTGGAGTAATGTGGTCCACTAACACGCGAGGTCTCATCCTTAAGACCAAGCGATCCCCGCCGACCCATATCGGCGGTATATTTCATTTGGCATTCGTTGGTGAAATGCCTCTCTTCGCCACAAAACTGGCAGTCTTGGACCTCATATGAGCATACCCACTCATCGTGCATGATCCTACAACGATAGCAGTATCCTCATGCATCTTGAGTTTCCATCTATACAAAGATGCACCCAGATCAGAACAAGAGTATAAAATGTATACTTACAGTGTAATATCGTAAACACAATGGATCTTGAACCAGGATTCTCAGACACATGCTCTGATACCAAATCTCTAACGCCCCAGATTTCCAAAACAAAGCTAAGTTAAAATTTTCATGAATTTCTTTTTTTTTCTTTGCAGCGGAACTTAGAAAAGCTTTTAGCAGCGGAATTAGACGATAATGAGTCGTCAGTTTTAGAAAACTCCGAGCACGTTGCAGGTGTGTGGCCAAGCCACTAATTGACCACCGATGTGTTCCATTTTATCGAAAACCACATGTTTATTACAACAGTACTGCTTGTAAAAGCAGTATAGGTTCAATAAAAGGAAGCAATACAACATTGTCTAGAGAAACCCTGGAACTCGATGCTGCCTTGCTCCTTATATCGCTAGGCAGGTACAACACTTGAAATCCTGATTAAACGGGGTCAGAACCACTGATGGTCTGGTAAGCATACAATCACGTATCCCTTCAATTCAAGTATATACGATGACCACTTAGGGTCGCAGTTCGCGATAACGACGCTCAAGCCTCCAAGACTTAGCGTATATCGCAAGAGCCTCTTCAGGGCTATAAGTTGAACATCTGCTCAAGTTTCCACGACTTAGCCTTGACCTCTTTCGGGTCTCAAAGGGATGTCTAGCTCAAGTCTTCATACTTGGCACATCTGTATCCCACGCATCTAAGGACAGCTCCTAGAGCTTCGCTTAGTTGTGCGGATACAACACGAGTTTTTACCCAATCGGTCTAGTCATATACCGATCATGACACCTTCACAAAGGTTATGCAGGACTGACTCAACACGTCCATCCACTCATACATTCAAGCATCGCTGAACCTAAGCTAATGCATTGTTTCGATAATTAACCTCTTCCACTTTTGGTACGCATGCGAAGCAATTGTCCGGGCATCAACTCGACGTTCTGGGGGTTGATTATTCTATGTATTTTAGATACTTTAGATGCTTGTTGACCCTATCCATAGTAGGGCAGTGTATTTCAACTGGGAGAACCCTACTAGGCCCATATTCGGATGCATCCTCTACTTGCAGTAGTTGGGTTCAATCCTTAGATCTTAAGGATAACCACGACCTTAAAACCCATGAGTGACTGAGGCCATCGTAGACACTATCAGGTCCAAAGTAAAATACGTGTCACTCAAGGCTGTACCATTACTGTCATTCCATAGTGAGCATAATTCCTTAAGGGGTCTGCCAGTCTTACAATTACTTGGACAAATATTTGCATGCCATTTAGGCAGCCCGTGTCTCAGCACTACGGGAGTATGTACCCGACCCCATTCAGTTCGCCCCAACAGAGTCATTAACTGAGGTGGTACCCCTAACACGATTTTCAACCGCGGGGTATGTGCGACCTTAAGTCTTATTCATATGCATGCAGAACACCCCTCTTGACACTCTGGCTCGCACCTCTTTGGGTGGAAACAACACACTCTTGCTCTTCGGCCCTTACGAGTCTGGTTGCGTAACCGTTCTCAAAGGGCATGCATATGACTCGATCTAAATAGATCGACTACTAGGCGTATTTTTACGCAA
Source organism: Nuphar pumila (assembly GCF_984573655.1). NCBI lineage: Eukaryota > Viridiplantae > Streptophyta > Magnoliopsida > Nymphaeales > Nymphaeaceae > Nuphar > Nuphar pumila. The sequence continues at coordinate 97,326,736 of NC_143252.1, read as the reverse complement.
TGAGTCCAAACCTAGTCAAGGCGCAACCTCTACTCCGGCTCAGCGGCCCTTACGAACAAGGTGCCCTCGCAGGCATTTGAGAAACGATTCATTCTGGCATTGTTCCATCAACGGACATCATTATGCCGTTTAACTGGTTCTGGCAGCTCTTCTGCCAACCATTTCGTCAGTACCTCCCCTTCTCTATCGACAGTGGTGCGATGAACCGTTCTATGTTGTAGAAGGCATTCCATGACTGGGTAGCACTTTGCTGTATGACAGAGTATCCTGCTATGTTCTTTCTGAGCCATTCTTGGCTTTTTCAGAAATTTCAGTAGCACTTCCTCTCTTTAACGGATAAAGCGTGTGTTTCTTTTATCCATTTCAGCAGCATCTCCCCTCTTTGGCGAGAAATCGCTACGCTTAACTCAGGAAATGGATGCACAACGTTGTGCGTACTTTGCATCCATCAAGGTTGCAGGAACCCTGGGCTATAGCCAGGCCATACGTAATTGACTTAGTCTTTACGTAAAGAGCATTTTGCCAAAAAGCGAAGCCTTTCTAATAGGGGCTTCATTCGTCAAGCAGAATCTTGAATGAGGAGCGGTAAGGGAATCGCATTGGCGATTTGGAGTTGGTCTCCATTTGAACGCTCATTTACACGCCATATATTTAGTATAAGCAGAAGCTTGTGTTTTATACGGCGGCGGCGTAAAGAAATGCATATACTATTGTTCAAGGTGTGTAACTGAACGAAATATTCTACATATATATTTGCAGAAAGCAGGAGCCTTGGTGTCATTCAACACGACGACGTAAGTAAATGCATAATCGAAAGTGCAGTAATCGGAAATTGCAGACAGCATGAGCCTTGGCATCATACGACGCGACGTCAAAGGTAAATTACATAGCCTTTGCGATATAGGACGCGTCGGAAGATTCAACCGATATACACCTAGATCCGCATCCAACGATAGTTACGAGGCGAGCGGGTGAACACCGAAGTATTCTAATGGGCTCAACCAAGAACTAAAGTGAGATACCATTTTGAAGAATGCATATACCGCGTATTTGAATATATATATCCGACGATAGTTACGAGACGAGCGGGTGAACACCGAAGTGTCCAAAAAGGGCTCAATCAAGAACTAAAGCAAGATACTACTTCAGAAAGTATATACTATATACAAACAATCAAATACTTGAGAGAGATGGATCAATGAAGCGAACTTACTTCGATTTGAGGAAGAAACGACTCAGGGGTGCTTCGATGCTTCGAACGAGGCTTGACTTCAAAAATGATCAACTCCGAACTTTGGACGAAAAAGGATTTGGACTTTGACTTTGAACCAAACCAAGTTCAAGTCAAGTCAACTGGGTTTGAGCTAGGTCAGGTGGGTTCAGACTTAGGTCAGGTGGGTTAGGACCAGGTCAGGCAGGCTAAGACCAGATCAGGCAGGCTCAGGCTAAGTCAGGTAGGCTCAGACCAAGTGGGCTAGGTAGGGGAGGTTCTAGAGAGAGAAAGAGGAGGAAAGAAAGAGGGGTTGGCAATTTTCTAAAGGAGGGGGGGTCCTCTATTTATAGGGGAGGTTGCTTAGGGGCTAAGCAACCCCATTTACCCAAATGCCCCTAGCTTTTTTGAGAATTCCTTCCATGGAAGGTATTGGAACATGCTGGAAGGCTCTAGAAGGTCCTGGAAGGTGCTGAAACATTCTAGAATGTTTTCCTGAGAAATATTTCTGTGGGTCCCACCAATATTTCCGTGGGTCCTGCAAAAATTTCAGGTTTTCGATGATTTTTTTTTTGAAAAATTCTGAGTACGTCATTTTCTTCGTATTGATCTAACTAAGAAAGTTGGCTCGAGGAAATCCTTTGATTTCGTTCAGGTAGGAGGTTATGGCTTCCAGTGTGTTTGAGCCTATATTCGCGATTTGACGAATATCCTAAGTATAACTGGCTCGTAGGAATTGATTTGTTTCGCATTCTGAGAAAAAATGTTATTTTTACCGGTAAATGCCTCATGAATTTTATTCAGAGATTTTTTGAAAAATTGCGGGTCTTATATCATTACCCCCTTAAAGGATATTCGTCCGCGAAATTCAGAGTACAAAGTGAAGAGTTCAGGATATTTATCCCGCATATCCGATTCGGGCTCCCAAGTGCAATCGTCGATTCCATGATGTTGTCACCTCACTTTAACAAGTGGAATGACCTTCATTCTTAGCACTTGCTCTCGTCGGTCCATGATCTCTACTGGTCTTTCTTCTACCGTCATATCTTCTCAAATGTCAATATCTTCATGTTGAATGACGTGAGAAGGATCATGAACGTACTTTCTAAGCATTGATACATGAAATACATCATGTATTTGTGCGTATTGTGGTGGGAATGCTACTCAGTAGGCAGTCTCTTTGATTCGGTTCAGAATTTCGAAGGGACCAACGAATCTAGGGTTGAGCTTCCCCTTCTTTCCAAAATGAAACACACTCTTGGTTGGAGAGACCTTGATAAAAACCTTATCTCCAACGGCAAAAGTGAGTTTCCTACGCCGTTGATCTGCGTAGCTCTTCTGTCGGCTCTGAGCAGTCAGTAGCTTCTTTCTGATCATGTGGACTTGCTCAGTGTAGTGATGCAACACAATGGGCGAGTCCAAGGTTCGCTCACCCAATTCACCCCAATGGATTGGTGATCGACAGGGTCGCCTGTACAAGGCTTCATACGATGTCATCCCAATGCTAGCGTGGTGGCTATTGTTATAAGCAAATTCAGCCAACGCTAGATGAGAATCCCAATCACCCATCCATTCCAGCATACAGGCTCTCAACATATCCTCAAGAGTCTGTATGGTTCGTTCTGATTGCTCATTAGTTTGGGGATGAAATGTTGTACTAAACTTGAGTTTTGTCCCCAGGGCTTTTTGAAGCAGCTCCCAGAAGTGAGAGGTAAGATTCGGGTCACGATCAGATATGATCGATATCGGCACTCCATGGAGTCTGACGATTTCCCGAACGTAAATTTTTGTCAATCGTTCTGTTGAATACCGAGTGTTGATTGGCAGAAAGTGACAGACTTGGTGAGTCTGTCCATAATCACCCAAATTGAGTCATGTTGTCTCTTGGATCGAGGCAATCCAACGATGAAATCCATCGTAATGCCTTCCCATTTTCATTCTGGAATCTCGATCCGTTGCATTTTTCCACCAGGTCGTTGATGTTTGATTTTAACTTGCTGGCAGATCAAACATTTTGAGACAAACATAGCCACATCATGTTTCATACCCCTCCACCAGTACTTTCTCTGCAAGTCTCAGAACATTTTTGTACCTCCAGGGTGGATAGTGTACTTGCTACTATGAGCATCCTGGAGTACTTCCTGTCTTAGCTCAGGGTTATTTGGAACCCAAATCCTTTCTTTCATCCATATTCCTCCATCTTCTTTTAAATGGAAGAAAGTATCATCCTTTTCAGCACGAGATTTTAATTCCAAGTACTGGGGGTCCTTGAATTGTTCGGCTTTGATGCGATCGAGGATCTCGATATGGATCGTCAGGCATGACAATCGAATCTTTTCTGGATCAACCAGGAATGGCTTTCAACTGACGAAATCCTCCATCAGCTTCCATTGTCCTGTGAGGCTGGCAAGAGTGCCAACAGTCTTTCGACTAAGGGCATCCGCTACGATATTCGTCTTTCTAGGGTGATAGGAAAGCGTGAATTCATAGTCTTTGAGAAATTCCAGCCATCGCAGTTGCCGCATATTGAGTTCTTTTTGAGAAAAGATGTATTTTAGGCTTTTATGGTCTGACATGACCTCAAATTTCTCTCCATACAGGTAGTGTCGCCATATTTTAAGCGCGAACACCACCGCGGCAAGCTCAAGATCGTGGGTTGGATAGTTCTTCTTATGAACTCTTAACTGTCGTGACGCATAGGCGATTACTTTGTCGTGTTGCATCAACAAGCAACTCAGACCTATTCCTGAGGCATCGGTATACGCTACAAAGCCTCTCTAACAAGAAGGTACGGTAAGGACAGGGGAAGTGGTAAGCCTCTGTTTGAGAACCTCAAAGCACTCCTTACACTGGTCAGTCCATTCGAACTTGACCCCATTTTTCAACAATTTCGTTATCGGTACGATGATTCGGGAGAAGTCTTGTATGAACTTCCGATAATATCCGACAAGTCCAAGGAAGCTATAGACCTCAGTGATATTTTTTGGCTGCTTTCAGTCCATCACAGCTTCCACCTTCGCATGATCTACTGTGATTCCATCTTTCGAGATCACATGGCCAAGGACCATCACTTTGTCTAGCCAGAATTCACATTTTGAAAACTTAGCATAGAGTTGGTTATTCTGAAGGGTTTTTCAGGACGATCCTCAAGTGCTCCACGTGTTGTTCCTTGTTCTCTGAGTATACGAGAATGTCATCGATGAAGACAATGACAAAGCTATCCAAATATGGTCTGAATATCCGGTTCATTAGATACATAAAGGCAGCAGGCGCATTAGTAAGTCTGAAGGGCATTACTACGAACTCATAATGGCCATATCTCGTTCTGAAGGCAGTCTTAGGTATATTGTCTTCTTTAACTCTAAGCTGATGATAACCAGACCTCAGGTCGATCTTGGAGAACACTCTCGCTATTCTGAGTTGATCGAATAAGTCCTCAATCTGAGGCAACATGTACTTATTTTTAACTATTGCCTGGTTAAGCATCCGATAATCGATGCATAACCGAAGGGATCCATCCTTCTTCTTCACAAACAGTACCGGGGCTCCCCACGGTGATACACTCGGATGGATGACCCTTATTCCATCAGTTCTTCCAACTAACATTTCAACTCACTGAGTTCAGCAGGCGCCATGCGATAAGGGGCTTTGGATATCGGCGTTGTTCCAGATAAGGATTGAATTCCAAATTCAACCTCACGAAGTGAATGAAGTCCTGGCAATTCCTCAGAAAACACATCGGGAAACTCCCGCACCACTTCCAAACTCTCAAGGGGCTGGTCGTTGGATTTTTCCACCAAGAGACTCAACAGGAAGGCCACAAAACCCTTCCTAAGGTATTTTTGTACCTTAAATGTTGATATGAGCCTTTTTTGTGGAACTGGTTTGAATAACCGGTATTCCATCTTAGGCAATCCGGGTCGAGATAGAATCACTCTGCCCTCGCGACACAGAATCTTGGCATTATTCTGAGCCAACCAATTCATTCTCAAAATGACATCGTATTGTATCATATCGATCAGGATGGCGTCAGTAGGCAAGTGTTGCCCTGCTATCTCAATATCCAAGTTTTTCTCGCACTGGATACATTTAGTGCGTGAACCTAATGGGTTATATACCTCAATCATTTTATCAATCGGTTGCACCGAAGCGTGGAGTTGTTCAGTAAAATCATCGAAGATAATGGTATGAGCAGCACCACAATCAAACAAGACGTAAGTTGCATGTCCATTAACAGGTACAATGCCTTCAATTAGGTCACCATTTTCGACTTATTTAGTCGTTACAACATATACACGACCTACAACAGGCCTTTGTTCTACTCTAGGTGGCGGTCATTGGAACTGCGAACGCTGTGGTGCTTGTCGAGAGGGTCCGGTAGATCCGGCATTACTTCTTTGTTCGTCTGCAGCCTTTTTGGTGCAATCCTTTATAAAGTGGCCCATCTTTTCACAATAAAGGCAACCACCAATGTCACGAGGACATGGTTTTTCGGGGTGGTTCAAACGACACTTTGGGCAGCTAAAGTTGGACTGCTGACCGTTCAGAGTCGTGTTCTGTCTTGGCCTCACGACTTGTTGAGTGTTGTTCCCTCCTTGGAACTTCTTCTTTTGAAAGGGTTGTCGTGAACACTGGCCACTTGGGAACGTCTTCTTACGATTTTCATCATTTACTATGGGCTTCTTTGCTACGATCACTTTAGATCGCGCCCAATCCTCTTGGATTTTTGAAGTTGCTGCTACTGCAGCCTGAAAAGTTGAAGGCATGCTCATTATTAGTCGAGATCGTAGCCCTTCGCCCAGACCATTCACATATTTGTTGGCCCTTTCTTGGTCTGTTTCGAACAACCGAGAGCAATAGCGCTCTAGGTTCTGAAAATTGGTGGTATAGTTCATCAGACTCATACCGTCCTGCTCCAACTCCAGAAACTCCATATTCTTTTTGTTTCTGTAATGCAACGGGAAGTAGTTATCCATGAAAGTTCTCTGAAAGTCAGTCCAAGCAATGACTTCGACTTGTGAGAACTGAATAAGCTTAGTGGTATCCCACCACTTTTGTGCATTGTCTTTCAATCGATACGTGCCAAAGTTAGTCTTTTTCTCTTCTGGTACTTCCAGTACCAAGAAGGCACATTTTGTCTCTTCGATCCAACTATCTGCGAGCTTCGGATCGACTCTACCAACGAAAACTGGCAGATCCAACTTGAGGAACTTCTCATAAGTTATTCCTCCAAGGTTCTCATTTCGAGTTGCGACTGGTTCTGGCCTTGTTTCTCATATGGCGGTAACCAGATTGTTGAGCGTTTCTAGCAGGAATCCGTGAGTATGGGACTCCTCGTTCGACATGGTTCTCCTCGTCATAAGAGCCATTTATCTATCACATACAAGCAACGTGTTTTAGTTTCTCAATGCATATAAGGAAGTAAAAGCTTTATTTTACTTATATACATTCATTTATACAAGCATCGCCTTTAAACAAAACGTCATGTCGTATTGGCAGACTGAGGCGTTGAGAAACTATATACATGAGTCTATTGACTCCGACACAGTACCAGTCTCTTTAAGACATAAATTTCCTTGATAAAGATGAACTAATAAAAGTCCACCTATTTCCACATGGCCTTGATGCGGGCACAACTAGTTTTGGCTTGGGCGGCAGTTCCACACTCTCAAGCGAATCTTGTGGGTAGATCAGTGATGCCGGTCCACTTGCCCATTCAATGGCATCATGGCTCGGGGAATCCGAGACCACAATGGAATGGTAGGGGCTGTATCCCTCTTCCTGGCCATTCAGGCTTGGCGTTTGTGAAGCCGCTTCGTTCCCCCATATAATGGCACTATGATTCAAGGAATCTGAAATCATAATGGGATTATAGGAGTTATTGCATCCCTCATCCCGACTGTGCAAGCTAGGCGTATATGATGCCTGTTGATAGCCTTGCGTCTGACCAAATCCCTCAAGAAAGTTCAAGTCAAATTCCACCAGATGTGGTAGTTCATCTGAAGTTGTTGGGGTATGGCTACTCTCCCTACTGGAGTAATGTGGTCCACTAACACGCGAGGTCTCATCCTTAAGACCAAGCGATCCCCGCCGACCCATATCGGCGGTATATTTCATTTGGCATTCGTTGGTGAAATGCCTCTCTTCGCCACAAAACTGGCAGTCTTGGACCTCATATGAGCATACCCACTCATCGTGCATGAGCCTACAACGATAGCAGTATCCTCATGCATCTTGAGTTTCCATCTATACAAAGATGCACCCAGATCAGAACAAGAGTATAGACTGTATACTTACAGTGTGATATCGTAAACACGACGGATCTTGAACCAGGTTTCTCAGACACATGCTCTGATACAAAATCTGTAACGCCCCGAATTTCCAAAACAAAGCTAAGTTAAAATTTTCATGAATTTCTTTTTTTTTTCTTTGCAGGGAAACTTAGAAAAGCTTTTAGAAGCGGAATCAGACGATAATGAGTCGTCAGTTTTAGAAAACTCTGAGCACGTTGCAGGTATGTGGCCAAGCCACACATTGACCACCGATGTGTTCCATTTTATCGAAAATCACATGTTTATTGCAACACTACTGCTTGGAACAGCAATATAGGTTCAATAAAAGGAAGCAGTACAAGTTTGTCTAGAGAAACCCTGGAACCCGATGCCGCCTTGGTTCGCATATCGCAACGCAGGTACAACACCTGAAATCCCCATTAAACGGGGTTAGAACCATTGATGGTCTGGTAAGCATGCAATCACGTATCCATTCAACTCAAGTACATACGATGACCATCAGGGTCGCAGTTCGCAATAACGACGCTCAAGCCTCCAAGACTTAGTGTATATCGCAAGAGCCTCCTCAGGGCTATGAGTTGAACATCTGCTCAAGTCTCCACGACTTAGCCCTGACCTCTTTCGGGTCTCAAAGGGATGTCTAGCTCAAGTCTTCATATTTGGCACATCTGTATCCCACGCATCTAAGGACAGTTCCTCGAGCTTCGCTTAGTCGTGTGGATACAACACGGGTCTTTACCCAGTCGGTCCGGTCGTATACCGATCATGACACATTCACAAAGGTTATGCAGGACTGAATCAACACGTTCATCCACTCATACATTCAAGCATCGCTGAACCTAAGCTAATGCATTGTTTCAATAATTAACCTCTTCCACCCTTGGTACGCATGCGAAGCAATTATCCAGACATCAACTCGACGTTATGAGGGTTGATTATTCTATGAATTTTAGATACCCCAGAGGCCTGTTGACTCTATCCATAGTAGGGCAGTGTGTTTCAACTGGAAGAACCCTACTAGGCCCATATTCGGATGCATCCTCTACTTGCAGTAGTTGGGTTCAATCCTTAGATCTTAAGGATAACTACGACCCCAAAACCCATGAGTGACTAAGGTCATCGTGGACTCTATCAGGTCCAAAGTAAAATACGTGTCACTCAAGGTTGTACCATCACTGTCATTCCACAGTGAGCATAATTCCTAAAGGGGTCTGTCAGTCTTACAATTACTTGGACAGATATTTGCATGCCATTTAGGCAGCCCGTGCCTCAGCACTACGGGAGTATGTACCCGACCCTATTCAGTCTGCCCCAACACAGTCATTAACTGAGGTGGTACCCGTAACACAATTTTCAACCGCGGGGTATATGCGACCTTAAGTCTTATTCATATGCATGCAAAACATCGCTCTTGGCACTACGGCCACCACAAGCATCACACCTCTTTGGGTGGAAACAACACACTCTGGCTCTTCGGCCCTTACGAGTTTGGTTGCGTAACCATTCTCAATGGGCATGCATACGACTCGATCTAAATAGATCGGTTGCTCGGCGTATTTTTACGCAACGAGTCCAAACCTAGTCAAGGCATAACCTCTACTCCAACTAAGCGGCCCTTACGAGCAAGGTGCCCTCACAGGCATTTGGGAAATGAGTCATTTTGGCATCGTTCCATCAACGAACATCATTATGTCGTTTAACTAGTTCTGGCAGCTCTTTTGCCAACCATTTCGTCAGCACCTCGCCTGCTCTATCGATAGTGGTGTGACGAACCCTTCTACGTTGTAGAAGACATTCCATGACTGGGTAGCACTCTGCTGTATGACAGAGTATCCTGCTACGTTCTTTCTGAGCCATTCTTGGTTTCTTCAGAAATTTTAGCAACACTTCCTCTCTTTAACGGAGAAAGCGTGTATTTTTTTTATCCATTTCAGCGACATCTCCCCTCTTTGGCGGAAAATCACTACGCTTAACTCAGGAAATGAATGCACATCGTTGTGCGTACTTTGCATCCATCAAGGTTGCAGGAACCCTGGGTCATAGCCAGGCCATACGTAATTGACTTAGTCTTTACGTAATAAGCATTTTGCCAAAAAGCGAAGCCTTTCCAATAGGGGCTTCATTCGTCAAGCAGAATCTTGAACGAGGAGCGGTAAGGGAATCACATTGGCGATTTGGAGTTGGTCTTTATTTGAACGCTCATTTACGCACCATATATTTAGTATAAGTAGAAGCATGTGCTTTATATAGCGGCGGCGTAAAGAAATGCATATACTATTGTTCAGGGTGTGTAACTGAATGAAATATTCTACATATATATTTGCAGAAAGCAGGAGCCTTGGTGTCATTCAACACGACGGCGTAAGTAAATGCATAATCAGAAATTGCAGAAAGCATGAGCCTTGGCATCATACGACGCGACGGCAAAGGTAAATTACATAGCCTATGCGATATAGTACGCGTCGGCAGAATCAACAGATATACACCTAGATCCGCATCCAATGATAGTTATAAGGCAAGCAGGTGAACACCGAAGTGTTCTAAAGGGCTCAACCAAGAACTAAAGCGAGATACCATTTTGAAGAACGCATATACCGCGTATTTGAATCTATATATTCGACGATAGTTAGGAGACTTGCGGGTGAACACCGAAGTGTCCAAAAAGGGCTCAATCAAGAACTAAAGCAAGATATTACTTCAGAAAGTATATACTATATACAAACAATCAAATACTTGAGAGAGATGGATCAATAAAGTGAACTTACTTCGATTTGAGGAAGAAACGACTCTGGGGTGCTTCGATGTTTCGAACGAGGCTCAACTTCGAAAAGGATCAACTCTGGACGAAAAAGGACTTAAACTTTGACTTAAACCAAATCAGGTTCAAGTCAAGTCAATTGGGTTTGAGATAGGTCAGGAGGGTTCAGACCTAGCTCAGGTGGGTTAGGACCTGGTCCGGCAGGCTAAGACTAGATCAGGCAGGCTCACGCTAAGTCAGGCAGGCTCAGACCAAGTGGGCTAGGTAGGGGAGGTTCTAGAGAAAGAAAGAGGAGGAGAGAGAGAGAGAGGGGTTGGTGATTTTCTAAAGGAGGGGAGGTCCTCTATTTATAGAGGAGGTTGCTTAGGGGCTAAGCAACCCCATTTACCCAAATGCCCTTGGCTTTTTTGAGAATTTCTTTCATGGAAGGTGCTGGAACATTCTAGAATATTCTAGAATGTTTTTCTGAGAAATATTTTTGTGGGTCCCACCAATATTTCCGTGGGTCCCGCAACAATTTCGGGTTTTCGGCGATTTTTTTTTCCGAAAAAATCTATGTACGCCATTCTCTTCGTATTGACGTAACTAAGAAAGTTGGCTCGAAGAAATCCTTTAATTTCGTTCAGGTAGAAAGTTATGGCTTCCACAGTGTTTGAGCATATATTCGTGATTTGACGAATATCTTAAGTATAACTGGCTCGCAGGAATTGATTTGTTTCTTATTCTAAGAAAAAATATTATTTTTACCAATAAATGCCTCATGAATTTTATTCAGAGATTTTCTGAAAAATTGCGGGTCTTAAATCGCCGATATGGGTCGGCGGGGATCGCTTGGTCTTAGGGATGAGACCTCGCGTGTTAGTGGACCACATCACTCCAGTGTGGGGAGTAGCCATACCTCATCGACTTCAGATGAACTACCACATCTGGCAGAATTTGACTTGAACTTCCTTGAGGCATTCGGTCAGACGCAAGGCTATCAACAGACATCATATACGCCTAGCTTGCACAGTCAGGATGAGGGATGCAACAACTCTTTCTATAATCCCATTATGATTTCAGATTCCTTGAATCATAGCACCATTATATGGGGGAATGAAGCGGCTTCACAAACGTCGAGCCTGAATGGCCACGGAGAGGGATATAACCCCTATCATCTTGTTATGATCTCGGATTCCCCGAGTCATGATGCCATTGAGTGGGCAAGTGGACCGGCATCACTAATCTACCCACAATATTTGCTTCAGAGTGCGGAAGTGCCGGCCAAGCCAAAACTAGTTGTGCCTACACCAAGGCAATGTGGAAGTAAGTGATACTTCGGGTTGTTTTGGTCAAGAAAGAAACCCAGTTCTTAGAAGAGACTGGTAATGTTTTGGAGTCAATAGACTCATGTATATAGTTTCTCGCCGCCTATGTCCGCCAGAGTGGCATGACACTTGTATATAAGGGTGATGTGTGTGCTTGTAAAATGTAATGTATATTAAGTAAATAAAGCTTTGCTTCGATATATACATTGAGAAACTAAAATACGTTACTTGTATGTGATGGATAAATGGCTCCTACGACGAGGAGAACCATGTCGAGCGAGTGTTATCATCGCAAATTTTTTTACTTCTTGCGAGTCAAACTGACCTTTGAAAAAGATTTTGAAAATAACTCGCCTCCGTTTTAAAATGTGGGAAAATTCTGAAGAATGGGACTCGCCTGTCGGTACGAGGTTCAACTGTTTCTGGCGCCTTTACCAAGGGTAATTGAACCAAGGATCAATTGTGTGCTTAACTTTGCTCAACTTGCCTAAATCATGTTCTATTTCCTAAATGCACAAAGAATCAGGCATGTGCTATGAATTTCTGAAAATGCATATTTGAAAACATGATGTTTGATTTGAATATTGGAAAATATTTGGAGATTCTTGGAAAATATAACACTTGGAAAATCGTGAATCATGGTTGAGATAATATATCTGAGAAAGTGAAAGTCAATTTCTAAAGAATCTAGAGGTTTTGTGAAAATCGATTTTGAGAAATGTGAAATGACTTTGGAAAACTTGATTTCTTTGAATTCAAACTTTGAAATTGAAAATATAGCTTAGAAAATCGAATTTGGAACTTGGGAAATACTTGAAATATCATTGGAAAATCCATATTTTGAGAAAATCGATTTTTGAATAAGACTTAGGAGAATTTTGAGGAAATTGATTTTTCTTATTTGGAATTTGAATTTGCAAATGAATGAAATGAATGAATAGGGATTTGAAAGACTTGATTTTGAGGAATTAAGAAAATCCTTTTTGTATTTTTGAGAAATGCAGTGCATTTTTGAAGTTAGCTTAAGAGTGTAGGCTGAATGTGGCTAATACGAAGATTACAAATCTGGGTCTCATTCGTATTTTGACTATGGCCATAAATACAAATTCCACCAAGTTTGTCAACTCCATAAGAGCTAGTGCACATGCCATTCCTGTAGATCATAGTGAATTTATAAAAATATGCATGAATGATACATTCATCAGACATTTAATATTTGCAGAATTAAACTATATGCAATGCAATCCTAGTCTAAGCTGAAATATAAATTCTTATTCCAAATTTAATTTAATTTACATCACTATTGAATTTAAATACAAGAAATTAAAGGAAAGTAAAGTCTTTAATGTCCCTGCAAAACTAGAAAACTTTGTTAGTGATGATATGTTGGCTTTTCTAGGTTTATCCAGTAATATCTAGAAATTACTGAATTTTGCTAGATATAAGCCTTTTCCATGATTCCCTTAAATCAAAATTGATAAAATATGAAATAAGATTGAACAAATATGAAAATGGAATTTGAAATTTCGAAATTGGGGTCAAAATGACCAAAATACCTCTGATAGCAAGACTATGGCCTTGAAATCAGGGTTTTCAGAAAGATATTATATAAAATTTAACTTTTGAAATGCAAATAATGACAAATTGAACTAAGTAAGACATGACATGATTAAAAATATGAAAATTAGGGTTTAAAATTTCGAAATTGAGGTCAAATGACCAAATTGCCCCCGATAGCAAGACTATGGCCTTGAAATCATGGTTTTCTGAAATAGATTTTGGTAAAAACTTGAGATTTATGATTGAAATAACACAAAATCAAACATGAAACATCCTAACATGATTATAAACATGAACAAACCCTAAAAACATGCACTTATACACGAAAATCAAGAAATATCACAAAAATTGTGATTTTGGCAGTGTTTTTGGATCTTTCAGGTACCCTGTTTTGCAATTTGATCTATTCAAACATCAAATGAATTCTACATTTCATAAAAATTGGCACAGACACTTATTATAACCCTAAAATCAGATTGGAATTGCAAAAATAATTTTTTGACATTATTTTAATCCGAAAATTGCATTAACAACCTAAAATAAGTTATTTTTAACCTAGGTCACATACCAGTTTCAAAGTTAGACCCGAATCAGGGGTTAATCCTCCATAAAAACTTTTAAATTTTTACAGAGATAAACGAGGAAGAAAAACAGATATTTCCCAATTTACAGATTGGAAAAAGCATCTCCGGTTAAGGAGAAACCCTTCCGGCAATCTGAACTAAAATCTAACAAACCTAACAGGGTTAAAACAGCTACTTCAGATTAAAAATACCAAAATAAATGGAAAACTTATTAAAAAATCTCTGAAATTTTAGCAGTAAACAGTAGACAGAAAAATAACATTACTCACTTTTTACAGATCATGAATCGAATCTGTGGTTTGGGAACTATGAACAACACAAGTCTGATTAGGGTTTTGGTAAACCCTAACGAGTTTTAAATTTAAAATCAGATTCTCTGACAGAGGAAAAATACTAAACAGTAATCGAAAAATGTCAAAATTTCACAGTAGATAGATCTAACCAATATGAATCCATGGAACTTTACAGATCTCAAATCGGATATAGGATGAGAAAAATATCATAACAGCAAGTTACCTTCTTGATTTTAACAATCATTTTAAAGCTTTAAAAACCCGATTTGATGTCTGATTTTTCTGACAAAGTTCCCGAATCTCAAAATCTCTGTTTTTTCTACAGTAGCTCATTTACATATGCAGGTATTACATATAAAAAAATTAGACATTAACAGCAAGTACTTCAATTCGAAATAGTATGATCTTGACTGTTCTAAACTTAAAACACACAGAAATCTAAGAAACTTAAGAAATCATGCATTAACTATTAAAAAAACAATAAAACAAACCATAAAACAGTAAATAAAAATTATTTCTATGCTGGAAAACGTGTAATAAACATGGATAAATAAATAAATAAATAAATATTAGGAAATCAATGGCTGAAATTTGATGTTACCTTTAAAGACATGGATTTAACCCATTAAAAGGCTAAATCACATGTTTTATTGGTTAATAATGAAAAGAATAATACTAAAATCGATTCTAATGGATTAGAATCCCTGTAAAACACAGAAAACATGTTAGATCACCTTCTTGGACCGTTCTTGATGGTTCTTGAGGTTGAATCTTGGTTGAATCCATATAAGGAGGGGTGTTCAAGGCTAAATCTAGGTTTAAATCATTAAAAACACTAAATAAAATATTAAAAAGTGAAGAAATTATTTACCTTGGAATTGAAACAATGGAGGAAGGGTGGAGAGGAGAGAAAAGCTCCAAGATTTGCTCAAGAGGTGGCTGGAGAAATCGACCCCCTATGGGTCTCAATTTATAGAAATTTTTTTAGGTTTTGAAAATTATCAATTTTGAAAATTTTGGACTCTTCTAAGGGGGCCGATTTTGGGGTGTAGTTATTATCCTACCACTAGCCTAAATTATCCTAACTAATGCCTAATTAACCCCTAGACTATCCTAGAAATCCCCCAAATGTGATGCCACTTGGCATTCTCTAAATTTGGGTTTTTAAAGTTCTAAAAAAAAACCTTTAAAAACACTAGTTTTAAAATCCAAACTTCAAAATGAGTTTTTGAAATAACTTTTGACTCTTCTAAACCTCTAACACTAACCAAGACACTGACTAACCCTAGTCTAGCCCTAACTTACTCGAATATGGCGCCACCCCGAGTGGGCCCTACTTGAGTTTTTCAAAAAGCGATTTTAAAACTTGAAATTGAGAAAGTTTTCAAAAGATTTTCAAAAGTAAACTTTGAAACTAACATTTTGAAATGACATAGGGTTCTAACTGGGTCAGAACTCTTCTGGATATGGTGCCAACTGAGTGGGCCCACATTGAGTTTTTGAAAATTTTAAAATAAACACTGAAAACAGCTTTGAAAAAGGATTTAATTTGGATAGAATCTTGACTTCAGACGCCAGCAGATAGTGTCTCAATTTCTGACACATCCAAACCAGAGCTAGACATGTCTTCTCTATTTGAGAGTATTTCTTCTCATAATCAATGAAGGTTTTGCTCACATAGTAAATGGCATGCTCAATCAAACTGCCTTCCTCGTATTGTGCCAAGAAACCGCCGCAAGCAACTTGATTGACTGAAATGTATAGCAATAGGGGTTTCCCCAATTCTGGCGGTTTTAAAACAGGAGGGTTGAGCAAATATTTCTTTATGCATTCGAACGATTGCTGACACTCTGGTCCCCATTCGAACTTCACTCCTTTTCTGAGCAAATGATTGAAAAACTCACATCTCATGGCCAAATTAGAAATAAATCACCGAATTGATTGCATGCATCATTGAAGGCTACGCAATTCTTTGAGATTAGTCGGGGGCGGCATGCCAATGATAGCCTTGGCCTTAGCGGGATCCATCTCTATCCCCTTTTTGCTGACCAAGAAGCCTAGCAACTTGCCAGATTCGACTCCAAAAACACATTTTGTGGATTGAGTCTTAGCTTGTAAAGAATGAGCCGCTTGAAAACTTGATTGAGAGCTTCGATGTGATCTTCCTCTTCTTTGGATTTCACCAGAATATCATCAACATATGCATCCATGATTTTGTGCATCTGATCATGGAAAATAACAGTCATAGCACGCTGATAGGTGGCTCCGGCATTTTTAAGCCCAAAAGGCATGACCGTATAACAGAAAGTGCCCCAAGGAGTGGTGAAGGACATTTTGGATTGGTCACGAGCGGCCAATTTGATATGATTATATCCAGAGTATCCATCCATAAAGGAAAACATAGCATGTCCAGCCGTGCTATCAACTAGGAGATCAATATTTGGGAGCGGATAATCATCCTTTGGAGTGGCTTTATTGAGATCACGAAAGTCGATACAGATTCGAACTTTACCATTCTTCTTGGGAACTGCTACAATATTTGCCAACCAATCCGGATAATCTATTGCTCGAATGAATCCCGCCTTAAGCAGATCCTTAAGTCCTTCCTTGACCTGTTGCTCGATTCAAGGATCCATTTTTCTTAACTTCTGCTTAACTGGTTTCGCATCAGTTTTCAGAACGAGGCGATGTTCCACTAATTTAGGATATAAACCTGGCATATCCTCATAAGTCCATGCGAATACTTCTTCACTGCTTGAGAAAATTAGTGAGCCTTTCTTTCTCTCCCGGACGCAAACCGCTGCCAATTTTGAGAATTCTAGGATCATCTTTTGATCCGATATTGATATCCTCAGTCGGACCTTGAACTAAGGATGATGGCTCATCTTGTTTCTGAACTGATGCAAATTCTGGTAATTCTTGAAGAGCTGAATCAAACTCTGCGGGATCTTCTGACTACTTTGTAGTCTGACCGCATTCTGCTCTTATTTTGACCTGATGAATTACTGCTGATTTCGAACAGGCATTTGGATTAAGGACGAGCTTCTTGATAGATCGGGAAGACATTCTGAAAATTGGAGAGTAAATTGATTCAGGAAAATCGCCCATCATAAAACAAATTGCTTTTATTGAGAAGATAATTGGAAAAATAAGAGATGAAAGTAATGATAATTTTGCAAAGATTCGATAATGAGAAGTAAAGAGACAAATGGCATCCAGACAGATAGGGAAAATTCGCAACTTTATTGAAAGATTGAATTGATCAAAATGACAATGATGAAAATGAAATGGGATATCATCCCGAATGTGGAAATAAAAGAATGAAAATGAAAAGACAAGCAAATGCCCTTAGTGCATTCCTTCAGAGATGACCGCTGTATTATGAGGGGGAAATGGTTATTTTAGAATTTCTATATTCTCATCTTCGGCACCCTCTACCAGAAGATTTTTGTCAATGAGATCCTGAACGATATTCTTCAAAACAAAGCAATTCTCAGTATTGTGCCCCACTGTTCTGTGAAATTTGCAGAATTGATCCTTGAATTTTCCCAGGGGCACAGGGGGATCGACTAGTCTGGGTAATTTGACCATCTCTTTGGTCAACATGTACTCGAGCACGGTCTCGAGTGATTGGTCCAGTGGAGTGAACTTTTTATCGTAGCTCCACCCTTCATGCTTCACTTCCTCTCCGGGTTTCGGTCCCAGCTCTGACTGCAATGGCTTGCTGAACTGCGGGATCGATTTTCCTTTCTGGTCATTCTTGTTCGAACCTCCGGCCCCATAACAGAAGTCTCTATTCTGCCCCTTGCGATGATTCCATTTATTATTACTGACAGAATTAGTGAAATGAGTCTTCTTCTTTGACTCGTTCTGGCCGCTGTTCTTGGTGAAAGTGAAACCTTCATAGAAGCCATTCTCCATACTCAATTTGAGCCATTCGGCTCGCTCTGTTAACTCAATAAATGTTCTGGATGGTGCGGTGGAGATGAGGCCTTTTAAAGGCTGTGAGAAGTTACTCAAAATTAGGGACAAAGCATGTCCCTTGATATGGGGTCTCTCATCTTATTACAGGCTGACCTCCAGCGATGAATGAAATCTCTGGCCTTTTCATTTTCTCTCTGCTTGAGGCCACAGAGATGACTAAGAGTGGTGGTTGATATTTTGGAATGCTCTTTTTAAAACAATTATTTTCAATAAAACTTTGGAAAATCGTCAACCAAAAATTTTAAAAACCGACTTTCCACAAAGTGGTAAGTACGGGTCGAATCCTCAGGGAACAGGAATTAAACACAATATTTCTATAAAATTTAATTTATTAATGACAACTGTCAACCTACAATTATAAAGTTAATACAACTACAAATAATCACTAAAAGAAAAGTAATCAAGCAATCAGTCTTCTGCTCCACGCCAAGGGTATTTCCGTCTTTTCGCCACTTAGAGAATCTTCTCACTTGGACAATAACCCTGGACAATAAATATGCTTTTCAACCTAAAAATGCAGAAAAATACAAAGTTAGTTTTCTATTTTAACAATGAAAACAATAACTAAAACTATTTCTAATTTTACGAAAATAACAAAACAAATGCTATTTATCAAGCAAAAATTAAATAAAATACTAAATTAATTCTAAAATTAACCAATTTAACTCTACTAATAATGTATGATGATGATGCAACTCCTAAAATGCAGAGATTATTGAAAACAAGTCTAAATTGCCGAAACTAAGAAAATTACGAAACTGCCCCTAACTAGTGTAAAATAGCATTCTGACAGGTTATCGGAAAACCACTGTTTGACAGAGCAAACGAGGTCCGATTTTCCCGAAATTTGTTCTGTTCTGCAAATGAAAGATTAAACAATCTGACAGTTTTTACAGAATTGAAAAACAGTATCTGGAACTCCAGATATAAGCGTTTCAAAACTGGGAAAAATCAGGATATCGAAAGTCCCGAAATTAAAAAACCAGAAAAAGCGGTTTTCACAAAACGCTTAAAAATCAGACCAAATCAACTCCGAATGAGCTAAAATTTGGTCTGCAGTCAAAAAACACGTCTAGCAAGTGAATAGAATAATTTTTTTTAGAAAACAAGGCTGGTGCGACAGGGTAAAAATCTGGTTTTGATTTGAGTGCACTATTCACTATTTGAACTATTTTACTCTCTAAGAATGTAATCTACATGCAATGAAAACTTAATTAATCCTATATAACTGATTATATGCAGATGTTAACTATAATGAAGCTAAATAAACTCTACACGGAATATGACATGCATGTTATGACTATGCACTAAATGAAATACTAATGCAATTACAATCAATACACTAAATAATATAGTTAAATATATGACTAAATGATATATGCTAAATGATATATGCTCTATAAACTAACTATACTAACTAACTAATCAACAAACGGTAAACTAACAAACACCAATCAAATCAACAATTAGAAATTTTGGCTAAACAATTAAAGAGATAACTACATTAGCTAATCTAAAATCGCTATAAGTAAATCAAAAAAAATTAGGGGACTAAAATGGAACAATAGGACACGGGTTCGACTAGGACTAGGGTCGGTTGACTCCAATAGACTTGGTTTAGGCTTAACTAAGGGGGGTTAACTTGGGTAGGCTCGAGTTAGGTTTGACTCGACTCGGACTAGTATGGGCTCGGCTAGGTTTGGTTTTGGGTTTGACTTAGCCAACTAGGGGCGGTTTGATTTAGATGGCTCGGTTTGCCTTGGATAGGGTTGGTTTAACTTGGCTAAGGTTGACTCAACTTGGTTTAACCTAGGTTAGGTTTGACTTAGACTAGAGTTGACTCGACCTAGGCTCGGATCAAGCTTGACTCGGGTTAGAACTTGGTCTTGGACTAGACCTATGGTGGACTTAGGTTGACTCAACGTAGACTAATGTGGACTCGGTTTAGGTTTAGCGAAGGTGGGTTTGGTTGACTTAGGATTGGGCTTTGGTCTTAGACTCGACCTAAAGGGGGTGTAGACTAGGGGTTGAATTAGTTAACTAGGTTCGAGTTGACTTAGGTTCAACTAAGCCTAGTCAACTTAGGTTTGACTAGGCTCGAATGGGGTAAGGTAAGCTCGGTTGACTCGACTTGGTTTAGACTAAGGGTTGGTCTTGGTCAACTGGGGTCGGTTAGAAGGATAGGCACCCAATAAAAAAATCAAAGATAATTTTGGAAATGGAGAAGTCCAAAAATCGTCCTTATTAATGGGGAGTTACAACCTTAATGAGCTTTTAAATCCCATTGGGAAACATGGATCAATGCTATTTCCAAAATTAAGGTGAGGGAAAACCCTTAATTGCAATTAATTCCTTTTTGAAAGGCCAAATCGTCCAACCTAGATAGTCACACGATTTTAGCTTTCCAACCAAGAATTTAGGTGCAATTACTTCTTTCTTGAACTCATAAACACCTACTTTGGAAATTTAATTGATTTCCAAATTGGTTTTTCAAATCTCAATTTGTAACTCCCTATTAATAGGCAATCAAGAATTAAATCCTTCTTTAAATACCCCACACGATTTTTGAAACTTAACTTTTTCCAAAAACTTTCCACATTTCAATGCATTAATTGTCTCTCTTCTCAAAAAAATCGCCAACTCTAAAATGGCTTCACTTTCTAAAAAAAAAAAAAATCTACCTAGGGAATAAAAGGAATTAAAGGGAAAAACGATTTCCTAAGAGATTAATGCTAACCTAATTCTCAAAATCTACTTAATTAACCTCTAAAAACGGCTAGAAAAGAAAGCCCTAATACATTGAACCTAGACAACCTAATTACACCTACCTAATTGTAATTAAAACTTACTAAAAAAAATCGACCAAGAGCTCAAGGGGAGCTCTAATGGCTGCCGCCCCACCTTGGGGAAGAAGAAGAACCATACGAAAAATAAAATAAAAAAAATAAAATTTGTAAATTAACAAAAATCAATAAAACTGGATAACACTATTTTGATAAAACTAACTTAGAAAATAATACAAATGACTCCTAATTACACAAAAGCTAACAAGAACATCACTATGCTGGAATTAAAAACATACAAATAAAGAAAACTTGATTTTTATAATTTTCAATAATACACTCAAACACAAAAACGAAAAATGATTAAAACAATTAAGTAAATCAATCCTAAAACAATGAAATGACTAACACCAATTGATGCTTCTGTTAACACACTAAACACACAGCAAGCAACATGACTTACCACTCTAAACACCCTTTTAACAAAAATGTAAAGATCGGCTAGAATATCTCTAGCCGATTTTTTTTTCTTTTTCAAAAATAAAATCAAAACAAGACACAAGCACACCCCACGAATAAAATAAACTAAAATGAAATTTTCGAATGAGATTTTCAGCAAAACAACACAGTACACATGCTGAACAAAACAAAAATATCAAAACAAAAAATTATTTTTTTTGTGAAAATCAAGAATCGGCTAGAATAAATCTAGCCGATTTTTGGATTTTGCTTTTCAATCAAAATCAAATGCAACCCACACCAAACCGACTTAGATGAATCAAAATGGATTATTTTCTAAATGGATTTTCAGTAGAACAGACCCAAGAACACCTATGAAAATTTTGAAGGATCGGCTAGATGAAAATCTAGCCGATTTAATGAAAAGAATAAAAAATTCTAAAACAAATCGATTTCAATGAATCAACTAAACACATAAACCTAATCTAACGTGCTGGTCTATGCACGAATGCTACTCTAAGGTTGAAACAAAAAGAAAACTAAGAAACACACAGAAAATAACAAAACAAAATCCACACACAAATCGGTTTTATCTAGAAGAGAAGGAAGAAGAAGACCTACCTTTTGGAAGATCCGACGACCGGGGGGGATGAAGAAGAGCGGACCGTGGCTGGAGATGGACGTCCTATACAGTTCGAGAATGCTGTATTTCACCACAAACGGCACCTTTTTGCAGCTGCTACACGTTGGAGATCCACCAACGATGGAGTGTGAGCCGATTCTCGATCGGAGGATGTAGAAAGCCGGATGGAGGTAGGGCCGGCTCACCTTGGTGGTGTGTTGCGCACTCCCACCCAAGGTTAATGGTCTCCACCTCTGCTACACCTGCAAAAGTACAGAAAAGGGGTGAAAAGACAGCAAGGAACAAGAAAGAAATGAAAAGAAACAAAAGAAAGCTCGAAAATATGCTTGAAAATCAAGCATAGGTCGATCTTCAATGGCCAACACGTGGGGGAGATGGAGAGGAAGGAGCTGCTGCTGTAGAGTCACTGTAGGGGGCGTCCAAACACAGCCAAAGACGCCTAGGGTTCTTGAAAAAAAACTATTTATAGTTTTGACCTTTTTCAAAAAGTGTTAAAAAAATAAAATATTGCTAGGCGCCACTTTCTGGGGGGCTTTCAGAAAAACTTTTTGAAATGGATAAGGATAGGCGTGTGGGTTGGGTTTTGGGATTTCTAAGAGTTGATCCAAGGTCCAATTGACCTAATTGGGTCGGATATGGATCCGATCCACCTCGAAATCCGTGCCCAAACACTGAAATAGCCATAACTCTCTCATTTTAACTCCGATTTTTCTGAAATTCGAACCATAGCCCCTTACTATCAAAACACATCTAAACATGGGTTTAAAACCTTAAACTTGATACAAAATGCATGAAAAACTTGTTTACATGATGTGCATTTCATGCATCATCAAGTGGGAAGCGCCTCAGCGTTAAAGAGGAATCGTTCAATGAACATGTTTACCACTTTGTTAAATTCTTTCAGCTCGATTGGGTTAACATGCTCTGAATACCATTTGGCTGTTGTTCCCTCCAGACTGCGAGGGAAACAAAGAAAAAGTGCCCGGTTGTCTCGCTTGAATTTGGAACATTCAGCAAAGAACATAGCGAGGTGTGCTTTGGGATCACCAGAACCATCAAATTTAATGAATTTCTTAGGAAGATTGTCATCTCCCTCCAAACCGTCACAGAAGTCTTCGTTGGTGAATACCCTCTTACCCTTGTCGCGGGCCTGCAGATCCTTGACTATTTTCATCACATCTCGGAGTTGTGACTGAGTAGGGTCGTCAACGGACTGGTTTTTGGATTTGTAAGCCGACCCCTACCCCTGAGTCGACCTTTTGAATTCTTGATGGGTTTCATACTCTTTATCGGTGTCATCTGCTGATTCTGACTCATCAGATATTTTCTCATGGCGATTCTGCTTTTTACTGATTTTCACATTTTTGGCTGTGTGACCCCTAACTTCTTGCTTGATCTGAGTATGCTCAGCACTAGCCTCAGCTTGCTCTGCCAGCATCTTGGTCATCATTTTCTTGAACATAACATACATTTGAAGATCAATGTCATCCTCCACCTGCTGTCCTTGTCTTTTAGCCGATCAGGGTGAGTCCATTTCTTCTTCTGAAGCGGTCGAGTATGCAACGCCTTCAACTGATGAGGTTTGCCTAAACTAAAGAAATTTTGAAATAGGAAAAAAAAATGTCAGGATCAGATCATCCTGTTGATGTTGCATGCATGCAAATCAAAATTGCCATGAGCAAGTCGATGATGCCAGAGGTGCGTTAACGGAGTAAAGAAAAATGGAACTTAAACAGAGAGAAACAACAATGGATTTTTTTACTGTGATCTGATATTACAGGGAGGATCGGCCTTCTTTAAACAATCCAGAGAAGTGGAGGGTTTTAGTTGATCGGATGATGTTTCCTATGGAAGGATGAAGACAGATCTTCTACGGTGCATGCTCCCGCTGGGATCCTGAGATTGCAGGCAACCTTTTGCTTCAGTCGACAGAAAAAGAAAAAGGGGGATTAGAGGAAGAAGAGAAGGAAGAAAAAATTGAGAAGGAGAAGCTGTGGAGGGGTGAAGGCGGATGGATTTAGGGTTCCCATGTGCGATTCCTTTATAGGGGAGAAGGAGGTTCGAGAAGGAGGAATCAGTTGGAGTTTGTTAGGGATGAGTGGAGGAGGAGGAAGGTGGTTGATCCGAGGGTTGAGGGCTGGTGGAGAATCCATGGGTGGTTGGGCGATGGGCGAAGCAGAGAGAGGGAGAGAGTGCCATGGAGGAGGGTTTATGAGAGAAATCGGGCGAGAGAGAGATAGGCACCCTTTTTAGGGTTTTTATCTGTTTTTCTTTTTTTCTGGGACACCCTTCAGTTTATTGAAATTTCCAAAACAAGCCTTTTTCAAAAATGGATTTTATCAAATAGATGATTTTCAAACGGTGGTTTTTAAGAACTTTTTGTATTTTCTTTTTTGATTTTCCTATTATTATTATTTTTTTTTTGTTCTTTTCTTGAAATCTTCTACATTTTTTTGTATTTTTTAGAATAAAAAACTCTAGAATTAGGGGAAATGAGAGATTATACTATTTTCAGAATTTTTTGAGAAATATTTACAAAAGAGGGGTTTTTTGAGATTTTTAACGTTCTCTTTTGAAAAATCCTTCAGAAAATGGGTTAGAAATGAAAATTGGGTCTGGTTTCCGACAAATCCGAAAAATGAATGAAAATTTTATCAAAAATTGACTTGATTATTCAAAAAGATGGACCCAGTGGTAAAGAAGAAATTTTTGGATTTCTTTAGAAAAATTGGGGTGTTCACAGATGCCCCTCTTTGCTGCTAAGCCGGTTGTAAGCCGAGCTTAGCGGCAAAGAAGACACGCCAAATTTTCTTTAAAAATTCCCCAGTCAGAATGTGTGAACTGGGTGTGGAAGAATTTGTTTTGAAAAGCTTTACTTTTCATATTTTATACCTTATCCGGAAAGGTTTTGGTAGGAATGAAATCCTCGAGAATGAAAGTAATTTGGACCAAAAAAAAATGAGGAGATCGTGATGGAATTTTGGGATGATTATCCCAAAATGGTAAAAGGAGAGATTTTGAAGAAGTCTTACAGCTGAGACAAAAATAAGGATTTTTGAAAAGACTCAGGTTTAGCCCTTAACCTGGATGGGACATTTTTGAAAAATACCTCGTGAGACGAGGTTCAGGTATAATCTTTATTTGAAAATGAATATACAAAGCATGGATTCCTCGATAGGAAGAACCATGATGGGACTAGGAGCAATACCTCACCAGAATGAAACAATTCTCTTTGAAAAATATAAACAACGCCAGGTTGCACCAAAATAGATATTGAGTATTTATTTCATTTTTTTGGATAACCAGGAAATTTTGCCAATAAGATGAAATTGTAATTGATTCAAGTGCTTGAAAATGTGCACGTATGTGCGAAAGATATTTCCTCTTTTTACCTAGAGTATTTCCTCCAAAATAAAGTTAACTTCCGGGATTCCGGAGTCAGATTCAAATTTCAAAGCTGTTGAGTTTCTTAAAGGAAGTTATCCATTTCCTTGACATGAATAGAGAAGAGATACTCTTAATTTCATAAAAGTGAGTAGTGAAAAGACATTGATGAAAGGATTTTGCATGAAAAAAGAGGATTTCTGGCAATTTTGGCAGTTTGATATCCCGAGGCTTTTCTCATAATGATCTTTCTGGCACTCTTCTTAAGATATTGAGCTTTCTTGGGTTTTTGGAGAAGTTTATTACATCATCCTTCATTTTGGAGATGTCCTGACTTTTCTCTTTTTTCTTCGGGGAAGGGTACGTCACAAACTCCATCATCTTGAAGATGCTCCGATCCTATTTTTTCTCAGGGATTATATTGGCTCTTTGGTAAAAAATCTTGATGATAGCAGCAATCAAATATCTTTTAAGGTTTGTCGGGAGGCTCAGCACAGTCGCCTTCATCTTGACGGTGATCTGAACGTTCCCTGGAAGGATCTGTCACAAACTTCTTTATCTCGGAGATGATCCAAATCTTCTTTAGCCCCGGGGGTCGAACTCGCATATTCATCTTCATCTTGACGACAATTGAGAGATCCTCTTTGCGGATATTTGATTGAAGATTAAATGAATGAACGAGGAGATATGGATTGAGTGGATTCTTTTTTTATCGCTCAGGATATTTCCACTGCCTGATTGTTAGAAAATCAACTTAAAACATGCGCCATAGCTATGATCAATATCGATTCGCTTCCGGCTTTTCAACATCATTGAATATTTCTTTCGATAATCATACCAAGGATATTTCTTACATCCTCTTGGTTGATCAATAGAGAGAAGATTTGAATTTTACTCTCTTCGGCAAAAAGCTTCACCCTTTTGAAAGGAATACTAGAGGTAGTCTGAGGTGATTCTTTTGTGTAATAAAATAGTAGAATCAACACATATTTTAGCAGATTGGCAAGATTTTTGAGAATCCTTGGTGAGATAACCACTCAATATGGATTTTGATAAGACCTAGGGCTGGAATTTTTAATTTTTAGGCAATTTTGATCAGTAAAACTGGATTTTACAAGACCAACTTAAGAAATGAGGTTAAGTAAAGAATTTGGGTGAAGGACCTAGGTAAAAGAATTTGGTAAAAGAATTTGCTAAAGGACCAAATGTTAAACTGAAATTTGAGAAGGATTTTGATAAAAGAATTTTTGGCAAAAAGATTTTGGTAAAGGACTAGTGTTTGGAAGGACCAATTTGTGAAAATTGGAATTTTGAAGAACCAATTTGAGAAAATTGGAATTTGGAAGGACCAATGTAAACATTGGAATTTTGAAGGACCAGTGTAAAACTGGAATTTTGAAGGACCAATTTATGAAAATTGGAATTTGGAAGGACCAATGTAAACATTGGAATTTTGAAGGACTAGTGTAAAACTGGAATTTTGAAGGACCAATTTGAAAAATTGGAATTTGGAAGGACCAATGTAAACATTGGAGTTTTGAAGGACCAGTGTAAAACCGGAATTTTAAAAGACCAATTTGAGAAAATTGGAATTTGGAAGGACCAATGTAAACATTGGAATTTTGAAGGACCAGTGTAAAACTGGAATTTTGAAGGACCAATTTGAGAAATTGGAATTTGGAAGGACCAATGTAAACATTGGAATTTTGAAGGACCAGTGTAAAACTGGAATTTTGAAGGACCAATTTGAGAAAATTGGAATTTTGAAGGACCAATTTGAAATATTGGAATTTGGAAGGACCAATGTAAACATTGGAATTTTGATGAAGGACCAATGTGAGAATTGGTTTAGATGAAGGACCAATGCGAGAATTGGATTTGATGAAGGACCAATGTGAGAATTGGTTTTTGAATGACCATTATAGAAGGTTGCACCGCTTCTATGAATGGTTTCAGGATTATCCCTTATCCTGAACGGGAAACTCAGGTTTATCCCTTAACCTGAAGTGCAATAAAGGAATTTTAAAGAGAATAAACCTGAATTCGGATATTTAAGAAGATGGAACATATAAAGGGGAAAACTCGAGTCGGAACCCGGATCTTCAAGATAAAAGAGAAAATTGAGTTTAAAAAACTTGAATTTTCGACGCAACAATTTGTTCCAACACGAGCATTGGATCCAAAAGGAAGCCCGAGTCGGAACCCGAAACTTCAAACGAAAGATAAAAGGGGAAGACCCGAATCGGAACTCGGATCTTCAAGATAAAAGATAAAAGATAAAGGAGAAAATTGAGTTTGAAAACTCGAATTTTTGACGCAACGAGCATTGGATCCAAAAGGAAGTCCGAGTTGGAACCCGGAACTTCAAACGAAAGATAAAAAGGGGAAAACCCGAGTCAGAACTCGGATCTTCAAGATAAAAGATAAAAGAGAAAATTGATTTTGAAAACTTGAATTTTCGACGCAACGATTGGTTCCAACACGAGCATTGGATCCAAAAGGAAGTCCGAGTCAGAACTCGGAACTTCAAACAAAAAAAAGGAAGACCCGAGTCGGAACCTGAATCTTAAAAGGAAAAGATAAAAGAAAACCTGAGTTTTGGAACTCGAATTTTTAAAGGAAATGATTGGTCCAATGCGAGCATTAGAACCAAAGGGAAGCCCGAGTCGGAACTCGAAACTTTAAAAGAAAAGATAAAAGGAAGACCCGAGTCGGAACCTGAATCTTTAAAAGGAAAAGATAAAAGAAAACGATTGGTCCAATTAGAACAAAAGGGAAGCCCGAGTCCGAACTCAAAGCTTCAAAAGAAAAGATAAAAGGGGAGACCCGAGTCGGAACCCGAATCTTTAAAAGGAAAAGATAAAAGATAAAAGAAAACAATTGGTCCAATGCGAGCATTAGCACCAAAGGGAAGCTCGAGTTGGAACTCGAAACTTCAAAAGAAAAGATAAAAAGGAAGACCCGAGTCGGAACCTGAATCTTAAAAGAAAAAGATAAAAGATAAAAGAAAGTGATTGGTTAAATGCGAGCATTAGAACCAAAGGGAAGCTCGAGTCGGAACTCGAAACTTCAAAAGAAAAGATAAAAAGGAAGACCCGAGTCGGAACCCGAATCTTAAAAGAAAAAGATAAAAGATAAAAGAAAGCGATTGGTCCAATGCGAGCATTAGAACCAAAGGGAAGCTCGAGTCGGAACTCGAAACTTCAAAAGAAACGATAAAAAGAAAGACCCGAGTCAGAACCCAAATCTAAAAAGGAAAAGATAAAAGAAAACCCGAGTTTTGGAACTTGATTTTTTAAAGAAAACGATTGGTCTAACGCTAGCATTAGAGCCAAAGGGAAGCTCGAGTCGGAACTCGAAACTTCAAAAGAAAAGATAAAAAGGAAGACCCGAGTCGGAACCCGAATCTTAAAAGAAAAAGATAAAATATAAAAGAAAGCGATTGGTCCAATGCGAGCATTAGAACCAAAGGGAAGCTCGAGTCGGAACTTGAAACTTCAAAAGAAAAGATGAAAAAGAAGACCTGAGTCGGAACTCGAATCTTAAAAGAAAAAGATAAAAGAAAGCGATTGGTCCAATGCGAGCATTAGAACCAAAGGGAAGCTCGAGTCGGAACTCGAAACTTCAAAAGAAAAGATAAAAAGGAAGACCCAAGTCGGAACCCGAATCTTAAAAGGAAAAGATAAAAGAAAACCCGAGTTTTGGAACTTGAATTTTTAAAGAAAACGATTGGTCTAACGCGAGCGTTAGAGCCAAAGGGAAGCTCGAGTCTGAACTCGAAACTTCAAAAGAAAAGATGAAAAGGAAGACCCGAGTCGGAACCCGGATCTTTAGAAAAGGAAAAGATAAAAGGAAACGATTGGTCCTAATGCGAGCATTAGAACCAAAGAGAAGATCGAGTCAGAACTCGAAACTTAAAAAAAAAAGATAAAAAGGAAGACCCGAGTAAGAACCCGAATCTTAAAAGGAAAAGATAAAAGAAAGCAATTGGTCCTAATGCGAGCATTAGAACCAAAGGGAAGCTCGAGTCGGAACTCGAAACTTCAAAAGAAAAGATAAAAAGGAAGACCCGAGTCGGAACCCGAATCTTTAAAAGGAAAAGATAAAAGATAAAAGATAAAAAAAATGATTGGTCCAATGCGAGCATCAGAACCAAAGGGAAGCCCGAGTCGGAACTCGAAACTTCAAAAGAAAAGATAAAAGAAAGACCCGAGGCGGAACCCGAATCTTTAAAAAGAAAAGATAAAAAGAAAATTAAGAATTAATGAAAATTAAAGAAACTATGGAAGATGATTCAGGTTTATCCCTTAACCTGAAAGGGAAAAGAATAAAATTGATAAATTTGACAAAATTTGATAACAGGTTTAAAAGAATTGATAACAAATGATAAAGAATCAATAAAATTGATAAAAATTGATAAAAGTGATAAAGAATAAGGATTAACAAAGAATTGACAAAGAATGACGATGATCTAGAAAAAAAGAATGGTAAAGCTTGGTAGAAAAGTTGAAGATATTTGGAAGATGATGAAAGACTTCAGGATTATCCCTGATCCTGAAGGAAGAAGGACCTCGCGGGACGAGGTTCAGGTTTATCCCTTGACCTGAGCGGGTAATTCAGGTTTGTCCCTTAACCTGAGTGGGAAATTCAGAAGAAAAAGGAATAGCTCACGGGAAAGAGGCATCAGGTTTATCCCTTAACCTGAAAGGGTAAGGAATAAAAATTGACAAGAAAAATTAATAAAATCAATGAAGAATCAATAAAATTGACAAAATCGATAAAGATGAATAAAAATTGATAAGACTGATAAAAATTAAAAAAAAAAAGTTGATTGAGGAAAAGAATTTGTTTGATCATGCCTGCATGCGAGATCTTTAAAATGAGATGAGAATGTTTATGAGAAAATCATTTTTGGAAAGAGGATCAACCGTGAGGTTGATTTTGAAGAATGATCAATACGAGAGTTAATCTTGTTGGAGAAATACCAACACGAGGGTTGATTTTGAAGAGAGATCATCATGAGGTTCGATTCTTTGAAAACAATAGTTTTAAAACCGATTTTAAAAAGGATATCAATATAAGGGTTGATTTTTGAAGAAAATGGTTCGAAACCAATTTTTGGAAAAGGATATTGACACAAGGGTTGATCTTCGAAGGCAATGGCTTGAAACCAATTTTTGGAAAGAGAAGATCAACATACTGGTTGATTTTGAAAAAGATTGGATCAAAACTTTGAACTTTTGGTGATTATGATGAAGATTTTGCAGAAATTTTCCAGATTTTTATGATTTAAAAAAAAACCCTCATAGGTAATATCATTTCTCTCATGGATGATTCGGGATTGCCCCTCATCCTAAAAAGGATAGGAATTTGATGGCAAAAGAATATTTTGAAGTGCAAATGTAATTTTCAACAAAAGATGCCCCAATATGGCAAAAATAAGAATTGAACATCAAAGATAAGAAGGAAATTGACGTTTCATTGATAAGTAACGACTGAAAACAAAACTTGGATATTTACAAAAAGAGATCACAGAAGATTGGGGCTAACTTGCCCCTACAAGATGACTACTAAAAAAGGAGAAAAATAGAGAAACTTCAGCATCATTAGTTCTTGGAGTGGTCCGGGAAGGGCTTGGTCAGGACAGCGGGCTGCTCTTCATCTTCGTCCTCTATCAGAAGGTTTTTATCGATGCAGTCCTGGATGATGTTCTTTAGGATGAAGCAGTGCTCAGTATCGTGCCCCACTGCTCGGTGAAACTTGTAGAATTTGTCCTTCATTTTCCCAGGTAGACCGGAGGATCGACAACTCTCGGAAGTTTAATCATATCTTTGCTTAACATGTACTCCAGAACTTGCTCCAGGGACTGTTCCAGAGTAGTGAATTGGTGGTCATAACCCCACCCTTCACGTTTTATTTTCTCCTTCTGCTTGGTTGGAACTAGCTTGCCATTCTTCTTGGAGGGTTCCTCTCGCTGCCCCATCTTCTTGTTTGTTCTATCCTTGCTGCTACTGCCCCCAGAGTTAGCTGAGAATGTATAATTCACCTTCTTTTTGAGGTCTTGACCGCTCTTGACGAGAGTGATGCCCTCGTAATTTCCATTGTTGATCCCCATCTCGAGCCACTCAGCTCGTTCAATATGCTCTATGAATGATTTTGATGGGTAAGTGAAATGAGGCTTCTGAGAGACTGAGAAAAGTTGTTCAGGATAACTTGGAGTGTGTTCTCCTCTGAAATGGGGGTTCTCATCTTGTTGCAGGTATCTCTCCACCTTTGAATGAAGTCTACAGCCTTTTCCTTATCTTCTTGTTTCAGGTTATACAGGTGATTGAGGGTTGGCAGTGCCTCAGTATTGAACATGAACCTTTCTACAAACAAAATAACGACCTTATAAAAATTTTGCAGCTCAACGGGGTTGATATGCTCTGCGTACCGTTTTGCGGCTACGCCTTCTAAACTGCGAGGAAAGCATAAGAAGAGGGCTCGATTGTCTTCACTGAATCTGGCGCATTCGGCGAAGAACATTGCGAGATGGGCCTTTGGGTTGCCAGACCCATCGAACTTAATAAACTTTCGAAGGAGGTCTTCCAAGCTGTTGTCCTCGTCTAGACCGAGGTAGAAATCTTGTCTGGTATATACCTTCTTTCCTTTATCTCGAATCTGGAGATCTTTGACCATCTTCGTCAATACTTGAATTGAATCTTCGGTCGGGACCCCATCTTTAGGCTTGTTGACTGATTCGGACTCTTCCGCCACCTTCTTGGGTTGCCGCAGATGCTTCGGGACGAATACAAACAGTTCTTCCTCGGAATCCTCTTTTGTCGATTTTGTACCCTCAGATGTGATGTCCTGCTGGACCCTCTTCTTGTTGATCCTGACATGCTTCTTTACTGGCTTTCTCTTGATCTTGTTTTTAGAGGATGTTTTATTTGAACCTTCCTCAGCTTGTTCGGACATCATCTTTGCCATAATCTTTTGAAAGATCTTATACATTTTCGGGTCGATATCATTCTCATCTGAATCATGTTTTCGGGACAACCTGGAAGAGTTCATTTCTTCCACTTCACTGTCATTGTGCTGCTGAGCTTCCCTTCTTCCTGCTCTCGTTTGAACCATGATGGAATGTCGATATTTTCTGAAGAATAAATGAAGGGTTCAAATTAAAGAATTTTTGAAAGGAGGAGAGATAGTAAAAGAAAATTTTAAAAGATTTGAAAAGAGATCTCTCAATAAAAAAAGATCTTGGATGGGAAGATAGAATTTTAAGGACATATTTTTGAAGATGGATGACAAGATTCGAATATTTTGAAAATTTGCAGGCAAGATAAAAAAAAATCAAATAAATCAAGAGAAAAGAAGAAAATATGCCTGGACTTTTTTAAAAAGATAGGAAAAAC
Organism: Nuphar pumila; assembly: GCF_984573655.1. NCBI lineage: Eukaryota > Viridiplantae > Streptophyta > Magnoliopsida > Nymphaeales > Nymphaeaceae > Nuphar > Nuphar pumila. The sequence continues at coordinate 97,294,081 of NC_143252.1, read as the reverse complement.
TTAAAAGACATATCTAGGTTTTAAGCAAATGAAAGAATAAAGAAATGAGAAATATACAATCCTGGTTTTGAGAAAATAAAAGAATTTTTATGAAATAAATATCGAGGGTTTTGAAAAATAAGAATTTTCAAGATAATATCTATAAAAGAATCAATTTATACAAGCAATGATGCACAAAATAGCATTCCCTAGAAGCTGACTCTAAATGCAATATTTGAAATGGCTCGCAGAACCTTATTCCTAACTCTAAGGTTCAGATCATCTGATTCCAATCAAGATACGCCGATATACTTAAGCCGAAGCTCGAAGTACGTGGCACAGAAATATTTCTCTGGTTCTAAGGTAATGACTTCTGAACATCCTTGAGCACCTACCGATATACCTCGGACTATGGCCGTTAGGTACGTGGTAGGGGGCCGCGAACCCAAATAAGTGGCCCAGTTGTGAAGCTCTTTCCCGAACTATGGTTCAGTGAGACAGCCCAACAACGTGAAGACCGAGACAATATAGGTAGAGAGGTTTTCAAAAATATGTTCAACATGCAAGAAATCAGATGGCTCTAATGCAAGTCCTAAAGAGATAGAGAGAAAAATAAAGAGAAGCACACAATTGCATACATTGTTTTGCATTCAATTCCTAGAATTGAGGAGAGTTGTATTTCAGACACAAGTCTAATGTGAACATGGAATAATCTCCTCAATATGGTCCTACCAAACCATACTTAAATCCTATATGCATTGATGTCAGCTTAGGACAGAGTCTAGGCTCCTAAGGTTTGCATTGAAATGAAGCTGGCATTTGTAGAATAAAGACTTAGATAATATCAAAGCAAAACAAAAGGCACAAATCCGACCGGACGGAGACGAGTCCTATCACGGTCGCCACTTCTATGATCATCGCAAAATTTTTCCTCTCTTGTGGTTTCTCTCTCTTCCTTCCCTTTTCCTTTCTAATCCCTATTCCCTCCTTTTTGAAGAGAAAAAATAAAAGACAGAAAAGAAGAGAGAAGAGAAAAGAAAAGAAGAGAAAGAGGAACTCTTTTGCGGGGTCTCACTTGACCTTGATTTGAAATTTTTTAAAAAATTACTCGCCTCCATTTTTTTGAAATATTTGCGAGAAAATTGGGAGACGGGGCTCGCTCATCGATACGAGGTTCGACCGTTCCTAGCGCCTTTACTAGGGGTAATCAAACCAAGGATCAAATTTATGCCTTTTGCTTTGCCTTAATATTACCTAAGGATTTATTCTAAGTCTATAAGAATACACAAAGAATCATGCATGTGTAAATGTAAAATGTATGCTCTTTTGAGAAGAATGATTTTGGAAATCTAAGACTTTCCAAGTGAAAATGTAATGATAGAAATGATTTCTGAATAGTTGAATCTAACTTAGAACTCGAGATAGATTAGAAAAGATATTTTTGAAGTTCTAAGCTTTTGAAATAATCAGAGTTTTGAGAATAAATCTTGACTTTTGATGAGGATGATTTGAAGTTGAGATAAAAGAAAAAAAAAATTCAAAGTCAGAAATTGACTTTGAATTTGGATTTTGAACACAGATTTAGGAGAGACAATGAAATTTGAAATGGAATTGAACTCTAATTTCAAAATCTGAAATCAGGATGGGACTTGAGAAATCCAAATTGAATTTTTAAAAAAATAGAATTGGATTTAAGGGATATGAAAATGGAATTGGTTTTTGGAATTTGGGAATCTTAAATGGATTTGGATCCAAAGTCTGAGATCCCAGAGGAAGTTTGAATGCTGGATTTAGAATCCTAAATGGGAATTGGATCTGAAATCTGAGATCCAATGATGAAATTGAATTTTGGATCCTAAATGGAATTGGATCCAAGATCTGGAATCCAAGATAGAATTTTGGATCTGAAGTCTGAGATCCGAGATGAAGTTGGGTTCTAACTTTTGGATTTGGGTTTTGAAAGTCCAAACGGGACTTTTGAAGATGGATCTGGGTTTTGAAAACCCATATTGAATTTAAAGTTTAGGAAGAGTCAAATTTGAGATTTCATAATTAATCTCAAAACCTTGATTTTTGAATTAAGAAGCATTTTGAATTTGAAATCAGAAGATGAATCAAAGGTTTCAAAGTTATATTGAATTTTGAATTTGAGATATTGAATTGAATTTGAATTTGGTTCTGAATTGAAAGTTGAATTTTGAATATAGAAATAAATTTCAAAGTTAATTTGGACTTTGAATTTTGAAAATGAGATAGAATTCTGAATTTGTATCTATAAATAAGGATTGATTTGAAGAAAATACTCAAAATCACTTGGAGTTTTGAAAAGAAATTTTGAAAATATGATGCAATTCTATACTATATGATGAATGAATCTAAAAGAATGTAAAATTAAATTTTAAAAATCATATTTCATTCTTTAAGTGAATGCAAATGAGATTGAAGATATAATATATCCCTGACTATGGTCATTGAATATATTATATAACAATCATGTTTGAATTCAGGTGAAGAATAAAATATATTTTGGTGCTTTTATAGAGTTTTAAAATGAAATTAACCCTCAATATATCCTGACTATGGCCATTGATATATATTTTGAGTTAATTTTAAGCTAAACTCTGATAAAAGAGGAAAATATTTAGAAAAAAATATGATGATTTTTTAAAAGGATCTAGTGTAGATCCAGTGTTATTTTATAAAAGATAAAAATCCTAAGTTTTGTTTACATCCTGACTATGGCCATTGATGTAAATCATCAACTTAGGATTAATCACCTTTTAAAAAAATGGTGCGCGTGCCATTCGTGTTTCACTATTGTGAGATTTTGAAAAATAAAGATAAAAAGCGTGAAAACAAGCAATTCATGACATTTACGATGCTCATCCATTCTATCTAAGAGCTGGAAATGTAAATTCTCATTAAGACCTAACTTATTACAATATTTATAATTGAAATTACAACTCCCAAGTAATGACATTTTCCCTGCAAAACACTTGGTTAATATGAAAATAGAAGAAAATCGCACATATCATATGGATGTCAATGGTAAAATGCTCATATGCCAAGATATACATGATGAAAAAGATGGAAAATGACACACATACCTATATACATACACATATTTATACATGCATGCCTATATATACATACATATATATGAGTATATACATATATATATATATATATATATATATATCACATATGACATACACTCAATGTAGGTGGATGAGAGTAATGCTGATGAAGGGACAAAAAACAGGGTGTAGCAATGCTAGCAATGAGCTATACATAAGTGGAGGCACAAAGGCATTGTGCAGAGGATATTGCTAGTGGAGATGGTGGTAAGTGAGGTTGGTATGTGAATGAAGTAGAAAACGTTGAAATGAAATGGAATACAATGGCATATGTCGTGGTAGGCTACAGGATGAATATTGCTATTAACAGAAAATGAGTATTCATGATAATACTGTAACTTACAGGTGATACTGTGGATGTTGCAAAGGATATAATGAGGGATGCTATACTGTTATGAATACCAGGAGGGTGAGACACAACAGTGCATTGGCACTGCTGTGAGTATGTGCAAGGCTACAGCAGTGTCAAGCACTGCTGTAGGTGTATGGATAGCCAAATGATAGACGGTGAAGGTATGGAGTGATAAAACTCTGGTTGTGAATAGGAAGAGGATAACATTCATGCTGCTGTAAGTGCAGCGGTGATACTGTAAAGAATGTAAATGAGATGTTGGGGTGTAGATAAGATGCAGGGCCGTGGATCAGACTTTTTCAGAGATTTTGAAGTGGAAAGATGTTAACTCTAATAAAGAAAGTAACACAGGTAGCTGAGAAAAAGGGGAGTATTTGAAGTTACTGCTGCAAGTGCAGTAAGTGAACAGGGTATGCCGGTGTAATGGTGGTTGCTGGGAGTATGTATGTGTAAGGGAGGCTGCGGCGGTGTAAAGCATGGTTGTGGATATATGAAGGGCTATAACAGTTCTTGGCACTGTTATAGATGTGTAGACACCACAGAATCTGTGTAGGCTATGGGGGTTATATACATGAGATGTTCTAGTTTGCTATGCTAAAAACCCAACTTACAAGAAGTACACACAATACAGTTTGCTATTGAGATAATGGGAATATGCACAATACAGTTTTCTATGCTCATTTGACACACATAACACGCACTTATGCTAACATGCCTATATTTCCAAACAGTACCATTATTATTTACTGAACCTACTCACAATATTTAATTTACTGTGGAGACCTTAAAATTTTGGTCAAAACATAACCCAAGAAACACTTACCTAGTTGGCCCCTTTCTTAGACCACATGTATTCATCTTGACCGAATAAAATCAAGTTGTATCTATGTGGTAATCAGCACAGGGAAAGTGAGAGGATGGAAGCGACTTATAGTGGAAGCTGTGAGTGCACAGTATATGAAAATTTTGCATAGCAGGGAGACTATAGTGGATGCCACTATTCAGATCAGTACTCGAGTAGTATGGGTAGTAGGTGGTGATCATTGAGGTAAAGTAAGGTGATGGCTGTGACAGGAGCTATCAACGAGCCAATATCGAGGGATATAATCCCAGGGGATAGTAATGGTAAGTACTTAATCACAGAACCAATCGAAGGTGACTTACAGGGATTTGGTTGATCCTGTTATGAGGGAACAAAAGTCCTAACACCAAATTGTCTTCGACATCCAAAAAGTTGACACAACACATCATATAAAAAAAAGAAGTCCATTATATATATAAAAAAGAAAAAAGAGAAAGGATATAGAATACCTGATTTCTTAATTTTTGAAGTTCTCTAATTGATAATGAACACAATACTAACCCATGCCATTCATTTCGCTGGAGACAACACTGTCAGCAGATATGAGTTCCAGACAAATATTTGTAATTCTATCTGCTAGGTCTGCCAACACATCTTCCAAGACATGTATATCATGTTGAGCAAGGAATTGACCATCATACTACTCTCCAGTCTTAATTGAGCTAAATCATAGAAAGCACAGCAAATCTGCATATAGACCATCCTTCCCAGTTTTGAACTCCATAAAATGGAATCATCATCTTCAAATCTTTCAAATGCTCTTGCAAGAACAGCCTTCTGATGCATTATCTCCCTTAAAGACAACTTCTCTTTCAGCCATCACATGTATATGGGTTGAATTGAGGCCCTCATAATTTCTGATATAACTACTAACCAGTCCTCCTTGTTGAGAATGCCACTACCTTGTGAAATATTCTCAACCTCTCTTGGAGCTGTAAGTGTTCCATCATCAGACAAAGCAACAAGACCAGGCTTCCTACCATCCATCTTCCAAAAGGGTACGGTGATGGATGATAACTTTGTTTTAGCAACAGTGGGGGTTGTTTGCTGTCAAAAATCAAAACTGCCTTATCGTCCACAACCTTTTTAGGATATCGACAGTTCAAAGATATTTCAGAGGCCGCTTGAGCTAGGATGAAAGGTTTCTGGCGAGAGTGGTCGCAAGATTCTTGGCAGCAAAACTAAATGCCCCAAAATCAGCTCTCTACCGATTGGGAGCTAAGGAACCCTTTCGGCAATTTTTATCCAGATTGCAAACCACAAAGAGAAGAGAGAGAGATGATACAGAACATAAGAACTGAAAAAAAACAAATTGTATAATATTGCATAACAGGAAATGAAAACAACGAAATAGCTTCAAGACAATTTATGTCGGAATTAGTAATTTGTACAATATGGGTAAATACCAAAAGGGGAAATGCAACCACAATGTATGATACTTATAAAATCTAAATGCACTGTGTCATGGAAGTTAATGACTAATCAAGGATAAGGGAAAGAAATTGATGTATACCTATGTGCGATGATATGCATGATTGATGCTTACGAACAGGGAAATGGGATATCAAACACTGTGCTGATCACAAACACCAAATAAGATGAATGAAAGGGGTGTATAGGTTTATAACAACATGCTCAAAGCAGAATGTAAAGCAAGAAATGGTAAATAAGAGCATATGCTAAATGCTGAATAACCAAAAGGAGAGATATGTGAACGCCATCGGATATCATCTGAGACAATAAACTACGCATACACGGAAAATCAAAACAGAACTAAGAAAAGGGAATGGAATGTTAACGAGTAAAGGATAGATCCCCATCAAACGGGGAGACCACTCATAGCTGTGGGAAGATGCCATGGTCCGTCCAACACCAAGATGTAATTACCAAAAAAAAAAAGTATATTGATCGAGGTGAACTAAACACAATTAAATGTCATCTATATTGGTGGTTCAATATAAACAGGCGATCAAACACAAGTTACGAACATCAATAATTAGAATAAGCAGAAGAAATAGGATATGAATACAGGGATCTTCGATCAAATCGGTTCTGGATGATTTTTCATAGCAAATGATTATGTCAAAAATGAAAAAAAAGAAGATGGGACGAAATAAAAATGATCATACACAATGAGAAAACTAGAATCGAGCAAAACAAGACAAGTAAAATCAGTCGATAAAATGACTTAGTCGGGATTAAACAAACTAATATTCAATTTGCCTAAACTAAAGAAATTTTGAAACAGGAAAAAGAAAATGTCAGGATCAGATCATCCTGTTGATGTTGCACGCATGCAAATCGAAATTGCCATGAGCAAGTCGATGATGCCAGAGGTGCGTTAACGGAGTAAAGAAAAATGGAACTTAAACAGAGAGAAACAACAATGGATTTTTTTACCGTGATCTGATATTACAGGGAGGATCGACCTTCTTTAAACAATACAGAGAAGTGGAGGGTTTTAGTTGATCGGGTGATGTTTTCTATGGAAGGATGAAGACGAATCTTCTACAGTGCATGCTCCCACTGGGATCCTGAGGTTACAGGCAGCCTTTTGCTTCAGTCGACAGAAAAAGGAAAAAGGGGATTAGAGGAAGAAGAGAAGGAAGAAAAAATTGAGAAGGAGAAACTATGGAGGGGTGAAGGCGGATGGATTTAGGGTTCCCATGCGTGATTCCTTTATAGGGGAGAAGGAGGTTCGAGAAGAAGGAATCAGTTAGAGCTTGTTAGGGATGAGTGGAGGAGGAAGAAGGTGGCTGATCCGAGGGTTGAGGGCTGGTGGAGAATCCATGGGTGGTTGGGCGATGGGTGAAGCAGAGAGAGGGAGAGAGTGCCATGGAGGAGGGTTTATGAGAGAAATCGGGCGAGAGAGAGATAGGCACCCTTTTTAGGGTTTTTTTTCAGTTTTTCTTTTTTTCTGGGACACCCTTCAGTTTATCGAAATTTCCAAAATGAGCCTTTTTCAAAAATGGATTTTATCAAAAGGATGATTTTCAAAAGGTGTTTTTTAAGAACTTTTTGTATTTTCTTTTTTGATTTTCCTATTATTATTATTTTTTTTTGTTCTTTTCTTAAAATCTTCTACATTTTTTGTATTTTTGAGAATAAAAAACTCTAGAATTAGGGAAAATGAGAGATTAAACTATTTTCGGAATTTTTTGAGAAATATTTACAAAAGAGGGGTTTTCTGAGATTTTTAGCGTTGCTCTTTTGGAAAATCCTTCAAAAAATGGGTCTGGTTTCCGACAAATCCGAGAAATGAATGAAAATTTTATAAAAAATTGACCTAATTATTCAAAAAGATGGACCCAGGGGTAAAGAAGGAATTTTTGGATTTCTTTGAAAAATTTGGGGTGTTCATAGCTAGAAGATGTTGTTATGTAATAAGGTGTAAGAAGATGTTAGCCTGAAAAGTGTTGGAGCTATACAATGCTGTGAATGGTAGCAAGTGAACCCTACGTTACCATGGATGTTGTATGGTGGTGGACAGCAAGGGGGAAAGGTGGAAGTGCTGGGTAATGCTGTGAAACAACAAAGAAAGTGTGGAAAATGGAACGACTAAGGCTGGTGGAGGTAAATGGGGTAAGGTATACCTCTATGCAACAAGGTGTAGCAATGCTTGGTGTTGCTGTAGATGCCTAAAGGAAAAGAAAGCACAACAGTGCATTGGCACTGCTATAATCATATAAAATGGTACAGTAGTGCCAAGCACTACTGTAGGTGATGGTCACTAGGCAGGTAAATTATGCCAAGTGTGTTGCACCCATGGCAGCAGTGAATAGGGGAAGAAGATGATGTGTATGGGGTACACGAAGTGTTGCCGTAAGTGGCAGCTTATGATATGCTATGGAAATGTATGATGCTGGAGTGGAAAATGGATCGTGTATGGATAACAGTGGATACAGGTGGGTAGTGTAGAGCACTGGTGTGTTGGAAGTGATGATATACAGTGTAAATGCATCGTTGCAGCAGGTAAGTGATTAGCATGTAATAGGTAAATCAGTGGAGTTTGGTGTAGAAGGATGTTGAAGCTAAGTATGTACATGTGCTGCATGCAGGGCGAGTGGAAGGCTGTGTGGCTGTGAAGATGGGGGTAAGTATGCAGGAAAGGTGTAACAGGGGAAGATGGATTGTACTATTGCAATAGGTAAGTGAAGTGTTGAAATTGCAGTGTTTGAGACATTGCCCATGTTCATAACTGCACGGAAATAGTTCTCAATAGAGTTATCTGGTGCACCTGCAATAGTTGAAGTAGATGGTGACGATGACTCCAATGGTCCTTCCATATCTACTGAACTTAGAACTGCTGCAAACTCTACAAACTCACCTTAGATGATGAGACTTTGGGTCTTGCAGAAATTCTGGCATAAGCATTCAATATCCAATAATTTTTTAGGCAGCATCTCTATACAATAGGTACGACACCTGGACTTCATATTCAGAATCTCCGAGAAGATTTTCTACTGAATTATTTGTGAAAGTGTTATCATCGCAAAATTTTTCCCCTCCCTTGCGAGAGAGAAACGAATTCGCGAGTCAAACTCGACCAAAGTTTTGAAAATGGTTTTGAAAATTAACTCGCCTCCGTTTTGAAAATTTGCGGGAAAATTCTGTGGAATGGGATCCGCCTGTCGGTACGAGGTTTAATCGTTCCTGGCGCCTTTACCAGGGGTAATTGAACCAAGGATCAATTACGTGCTTTAACTTGACTCAAATATCTAAATTATGCTCTATTTTTCCTAGAATGCACAAAGAATCAGGCTTGTGCTATGAAATTTAGAAAATAATGCAAGTTTTGAAAAAAATATGATGTTTGCTTTGGAAAATTGAAATGCATTTAGAAAAGGACTGGAAAATGCTTGAAAATGGAATTCTTGGGAAAATCATTGAATTTTATTGGAAATCAGAAATTTGCATTAGAAAGTGATTTCTCAGGAAAATTTGAACTTTAGAAAATCGATTTTGAAATTTGGAATTGCTTTTCTGAGAAAATGGATTTGAGAATTATGAGAAAATCTAAGAAATTCATTGGAAAAGGATTTTTGAAATGGAAAATGGATTCTCAGGAAACTGGGGTTCTCAAGAAAATAGGAAATCTGAGAAAATCGATTTTTGAAAACTTGGGATTTTGAAATTTGAGAATTTTAAAACATTGGAAAATCTTGGTTTGAACTTGGGAAATGCTTTGAAATGTCATTTGAAAACTTAGGATTTTGAGAAAATCAGATCCTGAGAAAGACTTGGAAATTCTTGAGAAAAATGAATTTTCTGAAATTGAAATTGAAATTGGAAAATGAATTTGAAAACAATGCAATTTGAATAATATGAATGAATGAATATGAATTTGAAAAGGGAATTTCATTAAGGAATTGAGAAATCCTTTTGAAGTTTTGAAAAATGCAGTGCATTTTTGAAGTTAGCCTAAGTGTGTAGGCTGAATGTGGCTAATATGAAGATCATAAATCTTGGTTTTCTTCGTATTCTGACTATGGCCATAAATACGAATCCCACCGAGTTTATAAACTCCATAAGAGCTTGTGCATGTGCCATTCGTGTAAACCATAGTGATTTTGAAATAAATGTGCATGAATCATACATCACATATTGAAATTTTGCAGAAATTACACTATATGCAATGCAACCCTATTCTAAGCAAAAAAGTAACTCTTATTCCAAATATTACATTGATTGTTTACATTGAATTGAAATAAAAGAAATAAAACTAAGTCTTCTTATTGAATATTCCTACAAAACTAGAAAACAAGGTTAGCACAAAAATGTAGGTTTTTCTGAATTTATCCGAAAATATGGGAAATTATCAGATATTATTCAGATATAAACCCAAATTCATACCCCCTTTGATATAAACATGATAAATAATGAATAAATTTCGAAAATAAACTTGAAAATTCGAAATTGGGGTCAAAATGACCAAAATACCCCTGATGACCTTGAAATCAGGGTTTTCTGAAAGAATTTTTATAAATTTTGGAATTTTGAAAATCAAATGAAATAAATCAAACATAATATGATAAAATATGATGATATTCATGAAATTTTGGAGAATTAGAAATTAAAATTTCGAAATTTAGGTCAAAATGACCAAAATACCCCTGATAACAAGACTATGGCCTTGAAACCAGGGTTTTCTGAAATAAATTTTGCAAAATGAAAAAATATGAAATGCAAATGAGATTAAAATTAACCCTAATATGATTCTACATGCTTATGTACATGAATAAAACCCTAAAATGGCGAAAATATCATAAAATATCAAATTTAACCTGATTTTCGCTTCTGAATTTAAAGATAAACTAACACATGGAGCAAATGAACTTGAAATTAAACCAAATTTGGCATGGGCACCTAAAATAACCCTAAAAACAGAATAGAGCTCGAAAATCTATTTTTTTTTGTATTTTTAAACATAGAAATTCAAATAAAAATCCTAAATTTTGTGATTTTTGCCTAAAATGTTAATTCTAAAGAAGATTTAGGATATCAAACTTCCATAAAATTTTCCCAAATTTTATGGGGTGACAGAGGACAGTAAGGCAAGGATTTTTGCCTTTTACACTTTCTGGTTTTGACCTATGGTCGGATCTGTGCCACTCCGGCAAGTCGGATCAGAATCCGGCGACTCTAGGATTTAGGGGAAACAGACAGGTTTCGGTAGAAAATGTAAGAAACATAGTAAAAAGATGGTAAAAAAGTTGAAATTGTGGTAAAATGTTCCTGACAAACAGAGGAAGATTTGATCTTTTGACACCATTAGGATTCGGGTTATGGTTTGGAAAAGGCCATACTATTATCAGAGACCTAAATCTCTGCGATTTCTGGACATTGGAATATGTTAGACAGAAAGGAAAAATCCAGGAAAAATAATGAAACAGATCCAAAAATTCCCAAATTTTGGGAAACGATAGGAAAACATGTTAGGAACAACTTTCATGTTGAAAGTGTTTGCAGACGGGTTACGGATTGAACAGAATCGGTGCATTAGGGTCTGTCTATACCCTGACAAAAGAAAATCAAGATTTTCCCAGAGGTCTGGGAAATTTGATTTTTGACAGAGATCAAAACTGCCACGAAAATCCTAAAAATTTCCAGATCATAAGTAGATTCAATTATGAATCCAATGTGATTTTTTGAGGGAAAATCGAATCGTCCATGGAGGCGATCTTGGGTCGACAACCCTGCTAAATGGGAATCTGGAATCTCCAGAGGGTTTAAAACTCGATCTAGAGTTTGGATTTATTAGATAAAGTTATTAAACTCAAATTGATCCAAATTTTTGCAGAGAAATGAAAACTAAACATAGGCATCTATCATAAAAATTTCAAGATTTATAAACAAAAAAATCAAATATAAAATTATAACTGGACTACATGCATGGATCTACATTCTATAGACTATCAATCGAATATTAATAAAACTAAACTTAATGAATGCAATAAGCATGAAATCTACATAAATATAATGATACAATTAAAAAAAATGATCAAAGGTACGACTTGGTCTTAGTATTGGCCATTGTAAGGAGGGACTCAATCCATTGGAGGGATGAATCGCCTCTTTACGTAGCCTTTTACCATGACACAATAAGAATAATAATAATAAATAATAAAAAAAAACTATCTGTAGGTTAATAAAAAAAAAAATAGGAACCTTACCTTAGGGATCCAGCTACCACAATTGAGGATGAAGTTTGCTTGTTGTTGACGTTGGCTACCAAGAAGATAGCTGAAGGAGTTGCTTCAAAATATGGGCTGGACCGGCTGGAGCAAGAGTTGCAGGAGATGGTGTTGTGTTGATGCGGCTGCAAAGGAGGAAACTGTTGATTGCTGATCACCAAGGGCTGCTACACCAACTGGTTCCAATGGAGAGCTGCTGGGGATGATGGGTTGGTAGTGGTGTTGAAGGAAGAAGGTGGTTGTGTTGTTGGCTTTGAACGGCTGTTGCAGTTAGTGATGGCAATGGCTGTTTAGGCTGAAGTTGAGGATTCCCTTGTGGTGGCTGCAGCTGCTACAAAGGGAGGAGGAGCCAACTACAACAAGGAGAGTGATGTGCGGGCTGAAGGAGGGAGCTTCAACGTGGAGCCTGCTGCTGGAACAATGGAAGTTGGTTTGCCTTTGGCTGAAGCTGGAGCAAAATGGACCAGCTGCTGTTGGAAGGTAAAGATGGTGGTTGTGTTGGTGTTGGAGATGAAGACATTGATGCTGCTGATGGCTGCAAGGGTGTTGTTTCAATGGCTGGAAGCTACAGCCAAGAGGTGAGGAAGAGAGAGTTCAAGGGAGAGAGAGAGAGAGAGAGAGAGAGAGAGGTTGAAAGATGGGCAGTCGTTCCCCTTGAGAGCTCCCTTGAAGCAGCCGTATGAGACCTCCTTTTTCTTCTTTTTGGGACTTAGGGCTTAATCCTCATTTGCCCTAAGTTTTTAGGTTTAATTTTTTTGCTGGGAATGAGAGGATGGAATCAGTTTACGTGAAGGGTTGGCAGCCATACGGCTGTGGAGGGAAAATGGCAAGAAAGTAAGGAAGAAAGGGGAAAGAAGGAAGGGAAGGAAAAGGAAAGAAGAGTGGAAGAAGGAAAAGGAAAGAAAGGAGGGGGAAAGAGGAAGAGAGAAGGAGGGGCTGGAAGAATGTTATACGTGAGTGGAGAAAGAGGAAAGAAGGAGGAAAGAAAGAAAGAAAGAAAGAAAGAAAAAGAAAGAAGAAAGAAAGAAGAAAGAAAGAGGGAAAGAAAAGAAATAAAATAAAAAAAGAAAATGGAGGAAAAAGAAGAAAGGAAGTGGGCTGGAGGTTTGGGCGACCCCCTCGTGGGTCCCACCTCTCTAAAAAAAATTAAAAAAAATAAAAATAAAAATCAATAAAAACAAAAATAAACAAATAAAAAGAAACATCTTCTTTTTTTTTTTTAATAAAATAGAAATGTAAATGAATGATCCATCTCAGAGCGGGTCCAAATTTTGATTTTGAAATTCATTTTGACAATTAGAGGGGTAAAATAGTCTTTTCAGAAAGTTTCCAAACAAAATGAGCTATTTTTGGCAATTTTTTAAACGAGCTCGGATTTTAAAGTTCAATACCCCGTTGTGAAGCAAATCCAATGTAGAATTTAAAAATGTAATTTTGAAAGAAATCCAGATTGTTTTTCTCGAAAAAAAAAATATTTTCAAAACGAAACGAGCTATTTTTGGTAGTTTTTGAAACGAGCTCGGATTTTGAAGTTCAATACCCCGTTGCGAAGCAAATCCAGTGTAGAATTCAAAAATTTGAGTTTGAAATAAATCCAGATTATTTTTCTTGAGAAAATATTTCCAAATTTAGACTCCTGGGGGTAAAAATGTCATTTTTGAAAAACCCGAGGTTTGAAATTGATTTCTGAAAACTTTTAAAACTCAATCTGGATTGAAATTTATAAAACTGGAGTTCTGGACTTCGAAAATGAAATGAAATGTGATAATGTTATGAAATGCTAAGAAATGATATGAAATGATGAGAAATGACATACGAAATGCAGACCCTGAATGAAGAATTTTAGATGTTAGACCCTGATTGGCAGCTGTATCAGTTCAAAAAGCATAAAAACTGATAAAATTTGCAAAATGGTTGAAGAAATGGTTTTTGGGACTCTACTGGGCTAGAGTGACACTGAAAATTAGGGTTCGAGCTGAATTAAACTAAAATGAGCTGGATTGAGCTGGGTTTTAGAGTTTCAAAACTCATGTGAACTAACCAGACACTGACTCAACTGACCTTTCCGACTAAATTTTCAAGAAAAGCTACCATTTTTAGAGAAATTATACGGAATGGTCACTGAAGCGAAGTGAATTACGAACCTGAGCTGACTTTGAGCTAAAACAAAGGTCAGTAATACTGACATGAACTAAAATTGAAGCTCGAACACTAGCTCAATTGGCTGAACTCAACTCAATTTCAGCTGAAAGAGCTGAAATAGACTAAAATGGGCTCCTGGACACTTGAAAATGGTTTTGAACTGAAACTGGAGTGCTTGAACTTCTGGTGTGCTCAAGTTAGACTCTGGGGAGTATGACTGACTATGAATGACTGACTCAGAGACAATTGACTTGGATTTGAGCAAGAAATGAGCTCATTTCTGAAGAAATGATCTCATTTTGGCAGGAATGATCAGAAATGAAAATGACTTTCTCACCGTGAGCTCAAATGAATTTGAAATGACTGATATTCTAAATGTTCTGAACTAACCAATGAGCTTGGTTGACTCCGACTGACTAGGGTCCGGGATGACCTAGGGGTAAAATGATAATTTTCCTAATGAAAGTGGGTAAAATAGTAATTTTCTGAAACTGACTCGGGGTTTGACTCCTACACTGACCTGACAGGGTTGGCACTGCCTGAGGAGGATTGTTTGAGAATGGATGTGGAAAATTTGGGGTGTTTACAGAAAGTCTCACAAGAATCTCGCGTCCTTTTTCCTTGGTAATAATTGGCCCATAGCTTGGAGATGATGGAGGTGTTCTCTCGAGGATTTTGAGAGAGCAGGCTAGACTTTCATTGAGGCTCAACATTGCACCAACATTATCAAATGTACTAAAACTAATAGGTGCTAAAAGTATCGTTTCAAGTTACCTACTTGCAAAAGAAAATTCATAACCATCCTCCATAATCAAATGAGCATGACAGACAAGTTCAAGACCAAGGTTTTGCAGAAATTCAGAAACCCGATAAGGACCAGAGGTGTAAGAAACTCCTCTATCATTCATCCCTCACCCTTGTACCTGTCTATCAGAGTCAGACCAAAGCAAATCACATAGTAAACCAGAATCTGGAACATCTGTTGGGCGACTAAGAAAAATAAAATTTTATTGTTCTAAGTTTCTCAGATCAGGTGAAGGTCCTCCATATATACATAATATTTTGTCATCAATGAGTGTTGCTACTGGAAGGCAATATGCATACAGTGGAATTTTGTGAAAATGAAATGCAGGACATTGCTGAATGGAGTCTTGCTGGCGGGAGCTGAAAATAGCAATATGCTGTGCACATATGGGATGCAGGTGGAATGATTCTCTATAACAATGTTTATGTAAGTGAATTTTCCAATGGCTATCACCCTAATGCCTGAATTCTTAAATGCCCATTACCCAATTGCTATGAAGCACCTAATGTATGGAATTTAATTACTAGATAGGGAAATGATTTTTATGTAGTAAAGCAGTAGGTACAGTAAATGAAATTGCCAAGTATTAACAGGAAATATCTATGAAGAATTGTAATGAAATCGGGATGCTGAACCATACACGATGAAGTTGGAAACAGAAAAAAAACTACAAAATAAAAGCAAAATCTACCAAACGAAAGGGAAATTAAAACTGCACATGATGGAGCAATGCGTGTGATAAAATATGCCATGCGTTGTAGCCTTAGTGATGTTGATCAAAGGCATTGGTACTATTGCAACATGTATCATCGAAGCTGCTAAAGGTAGACAGATGATACAAATATGCATTCAGGGAACAGGGCCAAACAAGAACAAAAGAAATTACAAAACAACAAAAGTAAAACAAAGGAGAGGGAAAACGTTGTAAGGAAACATGAGAGAATACAAAAGGCAGGGAAGGGAGCAAACTACTTACCTGTGGCTATTTGTGATTGAAGTTCCTTCAATCGATCGAAAGGGGGAAAGCAGTGAAAGAGAGGAGCGAGAGACAGGAAAAGGGGATCCGATGAAAGAAGCATAGTGGAGGGGTAAAGACGATGGACTGTCAGAGTTCCAGCAATCAGTTACTTACCAGAAATCAGATTACGATCAATCGATACTTAGACAGTCAATCCTTTCAAGCCTTAACAGGATTCCAATGGATCAAAATCGATCCAGAAATCTAACTGATGCTAGAGATCACTTGGTATATTTTCACAAAAAAACATTCAATGGAGATCTAAGCAACAATAACAAACGAGAGGATTCTGGCAAAAACCCGATAACGCTTGCCGGAGATGGAGTGGGACTGATTAAAGCTTCAAACATCCGGTTCTAAAATTCTATTGATTTTCGATTAGATCGGTCATTAGCAAAATTCTGACAGAACTCCGATCGATTGAATCCAGATCTCCGATCGAATCAGAGATCATCAGATTAGGCGCCTGATTCTAGGACTTTCATCAATAGAATTGAAACAAACTTAAGAAGCTATATGGACGCAGAAATGAATTGCAAACCATATGAATCACTCGAGAAGGAAAAAAAATATCAAGGCAATTCAGAAAAGGAATTAGGAAAAAGGGAAGATTTGTTGGAATACGGGTATTCCATTAATGTTACTCTATGTGAACTGATGCTGCTATATGCAGATCGGCACCACATGTGAGATTTTGCATCAAATTAAAAGAAAACAAATGAAAAGCAAATGAGAAATACCAGAAAGAAAAAAAAAAAGTAAGAAAGAAGCAGTGAGCAAAGAAAACTTACAGGTAATCGAGGAAGAGGAAGTAATGGCTTACCGTAGCTAGACTTCGATTGCGGGGGAAAGGGTGTTGCTTCTGTGTACTGCAAGGCGATGATCCTTCACCGCTCGACAGGAAGAAGTAGAGGAAATGAGCAAAGGGAAATAGAAGAGAAGGAGGAGGAGGCGATGGATGGATGTCGCTAACACTGGATGCGTGATTGGACTTGGCAAGAGATGGATCGTGAAGGATTAAAGAAAGGGAAAGGGTGGGAACAGATGCCTGGAGTCCTCTGCGTGCTCCCCTTTTAAAGAGGAAGAGGAGGGTTCTGGAAACGGGGAGGTCGTTAGGCATCGAGGGTTGAAGATGAACGAGGGCCGATTGCAGGGGTAGAAGGCGATGGAGGCTTCCAGAGGCAGAGAGCATGGGAGAAGGGAGAGAGAGAGAGACCATTGCCATTTTTTTGTTTTTCAGAAAGAGGGTTCGTTTGAAAGGAATTTTTCTAAAAGAGGTTTCTAAACCGATTTTCTTTTCTACTTTGATTTTTTTTTGCTTTTTCTTCATATTTCCCTGTATATATATTTGTATTTTTGAAACAAAACCCTGAAACTATGGGAAAACAAAAGATTTAAAATTATTTTTTTTGTATTTTTGAGAAATATTTATAAAAGAGGGTTTTTCGAGAATTTTAAAGCTATTCTTTGGAAAATCCTTCAGAAAATGGGTTTGGATTCGGGTTTTGAGGAAGTATTCGAGTTTTTAACCTCAAATCGAGAAATACAGAGTTATGGATCCAAATGGACACCAGATCGACTGTCTGAGCCTTTCAAAAGTCATTTTGGTAATTTTGAGAATTTGGTTTAAAAATTGGATAACGAAGCTCAGATTTGGATTTTAGACACTGGATCCGGATCCAAAATCAAGTCAGATAATGAAAATGGATTTGATTCCAGTAAATCCGAGAAATAAACTGAATTTTTATTTTCAAATGACTCAATTTACTCAGAAAATGAGGGTCAGGGGCAAAAAGGGATTACAAGATTTTGAAAAATTTGGGGTGTTCATATCCTACTGCATGGTTTTCCAATAATATCCTGCTCGGATGATCTACTTGATGAGTGTTTGGTAGCCGACATGGCCACCACAAATTCCCTCGTGTGCTTCTTGGATAACTTCCCAGGCTTCGTCTCTGTCTAAGCATCTGGCATACTCAGAACTGAACCCACGATGGTAGAGAGTATTGACAAGGATGAAATAGCAGGCTGACATGCGCTGGATTGCATGTTGCTTCTTTCTTGGCATCTTCGGTGGAAATTCACTATTTTTAATAAAATCCTTGATGTCTTGGTGTTATCGTCGCAAAATTTTTTCCGTCTTCCCTTCCTTGCGAAAGAGAGAGGGAAAATGCTTTCGCGATTCAAACTTGACCGTATTTTGGAAATTGTTTTGAAATACTCGCCTCCGTTTTGAAAATTGCGGGAAAATCTACGGGATGGGGCTCGACCTGTCGGTACGAGGTTCGACCGTTCCTGCCGCCTTTAACAAGGGTAATCGAACCAAGGACCAAAATTATGCTTGACTTAGTGAAATTACCGAAAGTGCGTTCTATCCTAAATGCACAGAGAATTCAGGCATGTACTATGAGATTTTTGGAAAATGTAAATTGGAAAATATGATGTATGCTTAGAAAACATTTGGAATTGAAAAGCATTTCTCAGGAAAAAGATGGAAATCAATCTCTCAGGAAACTCAGACGAAGAAGGTTTGAAATCTCGAGAAAGTTTATAAAGAGTTGGAAAATCTTGAAGAAATGAGAATTTCAAGAAAATCTTGAGAAAGTTTAGATGAGAATCTCGGGAAAATCTTGAGAAAGTTTATAAAGACTTAGAAAATGAGAATCTCAGGAAACTTTTGAGAAAATTTATAAAGACTTGGAAAATGAGAATCTCATGAAAATTTTGAGAAAATTTATAAAGACTTGGAAAACTATGAAGAAATAAGAATCTCAGGAAAATTTTGAGAAAGTTATAAAACTTGGAAAACTACGAAGAAATGATAATCTCGGGAAAATTTTGAGAAAGTTATAAAAACTTGGAAAACTATGAAGAAATGATAATTTCGGGAAAATTTTGAGAAAGTTATAAAAACTTGGAAAACTATGAAGAAATGATAATTTCGGGAAAATGGAAGGAATTCTTGAGAAAAGATGAACTTTATGAAACGGAAAATAATTATCGGGAAAACTCAGACTTTGAGAATTTTCTTAGGAAAATGAGGGAAAATTTATAGGAAAGATTCATTGAAGAAGGAAATTCAAAACTTAGGAAATTGAAATCCTGAGAATCTGGTTTTTTGCAATATCTGAAAATCAACTTGGATTCTTGAGAAAATGAGAAATTCTTTTTGAAAAGAATCTTAAGGAAATAACTTTTTAAGGAAAATCACAGGAAAACATTTGATTTGGGAAATCCAACTCCGAATATCATCATAGTTTCTTGAAAAAATCGATTCCACGAAGTGAAAATCTTTTGAGAAAATCATGAGAAAAACAAATGATGCAGATGATGTGAATGAATGAATGCACTTTTGAAAAGATTTCTGAAATTTTTATTGGAAAAATGTGGATTAAGCCAAAGTAAATCCTTCATATATTATGACTATGGCCATGAATATATTCAGGGTTTATTTGAGTTAATGCACAATATTTTGAAAACATTGGAAATATGAGGTGCATTTTCAAGATAGCCTAAGAGTGTAGGCTCAGTGTGACTGGTAGAAAGATGATGGATCTGGGTCTCGTCCATATTCCGACTAGGGCCGTAAATATGGACTCCACCGAGTTCATCAACTCTCTAAGAGTTGGTGCACGTGCCATTCGTATTCATCCACGGTGAATTTGGAAAATTGAGATATATGCATCATATAATCAGGATATTACTGAAATCAAACTATATGAGATGCAACCTAATCTAAGCAGTAAAAGTAAATGTTATTCCAAGGTTTACATTGGATTGTTACATTGCATAACATAAAGTAAAAGAAAATTGAAATGAAGCCAAGGAATCTGCATCTTTTAGATTTTCCTGCAAAATGAGAGTTAGTGCAAAATAACCAAGGAAATGAACATATATATATATATAATATATACAATGAAGAGACATATACATATATCAAAATTCTAAAATAGATGCTAAATGTCATGTAACAATGGAGGTGTAACTACATGAGAAAATATATGGATGTTCATACATGGAAATAAGAGCACATGAAGAGATATATATAAGTATATATCTAGGTATATATATATATACATATATACATACATATATACGTATACATATAAGTAAATATATATATATATATATATATACATATATATATAGATATATATATACATATAATGAGAAAATATGTACATACTAATGGAAATTACGTATAATAGGTAAAACCAGAAATTCCAGGTATATACTGTTTCTGTAGGTGATTTCACACAACCATACTTCTCAAATTATAATGCAATTTTCAGTAAAAATGGGTATGGAGCCTCCCTATATATCCATAATGAAGCACGCCAAAGATGGTTGGGAGATCACGATTGGATATAGAGATATCCGTTCATGAATATGGCCAAATATCAAGACTGCACACTTGCAGCAGAAAATGAATATGTGCAGGAAATGGGTTGTGGAAGCATCATGGGATATTTCAAGGATATCATAAAAAGGATATGAAAAGCTTGGTGAATAGGTGAAAATGTCATGAAAAATGATGAAATAATATGTATAATTGGTGCTGCAAATGGGGTGATATAGCAAACAAGAATTTAGCACTAAACTAAGCAAAATTTCATAAAAACAAGGGTGATGTTCCAGCCATAGCTTCATAAAACAGGGATTTTAATCAGCAAGCTAGACAAAATTTCATAAATCAAATGATGATGTATTTACAAGAGTAAGAGAAAAGAAAAATACATGTAATAGCAAATACTCATGAAGGGATGTATATATATATATAAGTATATATATACATATATATATACATATATATATCCATACATACATATACACGTATACATATAGGTAGATATACAATAATATACATATATACATATAATGAGAAGACATATATGTTTAATGGAAATTCCACATAATGGGTAAAACCAGAAAATACAGGTATATACAGTTTCTGTAGGTGATTTCGCACAGCCATATTTCCCAAACTACAAAATAATTTTCAATAAAAATGGGTATAGCGCTTCTCTATATATCAGTAATGAAGTGTGCAAAAGATGGTATAGAGATCATTAACGGATATGGATATATCCGTTCATGAACATAACCGATTATCAAGACTGCATACCTGCAGAAAATGGAATGGGTATAGACACAAAGGTGCTATTGTAAGTGGTGGCTGTGGAATACTTAAATGACATGATGAATATCACTCCAATGGGCTGTTGATTACCCATTACTTCCTGCAAAACTGATTCCTTTTCTCTATTATGATCTACACATACCAATAACATACAAAACTCCATTGAACCTAGCTAGATTTCAGACTTGCTGTTGACTAATCTATTTCCAGCAGTTTAGGGATCACGATATCAACCACATCGATAAAACTCAATGATTGAGAAGGGAGAATGATTTGCCTTTTAGCAGCTAGTGTAGAAATATTAACATATGACGATAGAATATGAATATAAATGCACGAAAGGGCAATGTCAACAGTTTTACAACTGCAAAAGAAAAATCCTAAGATGAAATT
Source organism: Nuphar pumila (assembly GCF_984573655.1). Taxonomy (NCBI): domain Eukaryota; kingdom Viridiplantae; phylum Streptophyta; class Magnoliopsida; order Nymphaeales; family Nymphaeaceae; genus Nuphar; species Nuphar pumila. The sequence goes on along the minus strand of NC_143252.1, from coordinate 97,272,559 downwards.
GTAACAAAAAAGAAAGCCATAGGCTAAATTACAAAAGGGGCTTAAACTGCTAAATATTGGATAACATATAGATGATCAAGGTAGTGTGAAATCACAAAAAAATTTAGAACAAGTGCAAGAACTAATCATGATAAGCATAAGATCTGTCATAATGCAGTGTAACAAGGTATCACTTAAGCTAATAAGTTCAGTTTTATCTAAACTCACTTCAATCAGCCAAAACTGGAGATAATGGCATGTATACAACAGGCTAAATTACAGAAGAACAGTTAAAACCATATGCTGTTTCACATTATCTGAATTACAGCCACCCAAATTTACATGATGACTCAAGACTATCAGCTATGGATGCTGAAAACAATGTTAATAAAACTATTTACTTACACCTAAAATGAATACAGATCGGATGTCTACATCTTGGAAATTATTAGATATTCAAAACAAAGACTATAGGCAATCCTATATAGAGTAATCAACATTAAGCAACAAGTTACAGGGAACGTTCAAAGGCAAATATTTCTCATGCTGAATACTCTGGATCGATGAACAAAAATTAAATAGAAGAAGAAGAGGAAGATGATGAATCCCAAGAAGAAGAAGAAGAAGACGTTGAATCTTACAAAGGGGCTGGAGGGATTAGAAAAGAGGTCAGTCTCCTGCGTTTTTGCTGGATGGAACTTCAATGGGGCTGGAGACGGATGAGGGGCAGCTTGGCTGGACTTCTGCTGGGATGGTCTTCACGCTAGACCTCCTGCTGTGGTGTTCAAACTGGATGTAGGAGAGGGATAGTTGAAGTGGAGATGGCAATCGGTTGGGCTGAAGAAAGTGGACAGCCGCTGTTGGAGGTTTTGGGGTGGCTGGAATGAAGAAGGGGACCTCTTGTTGGTGGGCTGGACCTCTGCTACGGCTAAAGGATGATGGCAAGCAGCTGGGGTGATCTTCTGCTGGTGGTGGCCTCTCCTACGGCTGGGTTGAAGGAAGGATGGGGAGCAGCAATCGTTGGGCTGTGGCTGAATGAAAGTGGAAAGCAACTGATGGAGTTCACGCTGGATGCAGGAATCGCCGGCTGGAGGTGTTTGATGGCTGGGCTGAAGGCAAAAGGGGCAGCAACCGTTGGGCTGGCTGAAGGCTATGGCTGGACTGAAGAAGGTGATCTTCAGCTGCTGTTGGAGGTGAAAGGGGCTCCACGCTGAGAAGTCCCATCTGCAAAACAAAAAAAAACCAATTAATCGGCCAGGCTTCCCCCCTCTCATCGGCTAATGGCTACCCCTCTTAAAACTTTCAGCCCCTGGAAACAAAAAAAACGCAGCCCTTTCATTTATAAGGTTCCGTTAAAATTTTTGAATTTTTTTTTTCAAATTGAAACTTAATGCTACCGTTTTAAAAAAGGTGCATCTTCTGATTTTTTCAAATTTTTCATTTCATTTACCTAAGTTTTAGGTAAAATGAAATTTTTATTTTTTTGGAAGTTCGGCTGTGCCATTTAAGGCTGCCTCCTTCTAAAAAAGAAATTTTATTTAAACAAATAAAAAAAAAAAAAAAAATGAGAGGCTTTTATGGAAATGCCACCTCAATCCACTTTTAAAATCCTTTTGAAAATAAAGCTTTATTTTGTTTTGTAAAATCTTTTATCTTCAAATAGGGTGCCACATGTGTGTGGGCCCACTAAAAAAAATACATAAATAAATAAGAATTTTAAAAAGAAAATTTTGCAAATTGGTATGACCTCCGAGTGGGTCCCGCTTGAGAATAAGATACTTACCTGGGAATCCGAGTATGGTGCTAGTTCAAAGGCGGGTCCCGCTCCATTTATTTGGAAATACGAGATAAAACATTATTTATTTTCAAGAATTTGGAAAAATTGGGTTTTCAATGCAAAAATATATGGATAAATGTAAAAAAAAAAATTGTAAAGAGATTTCAAATCTTTTGCAAAAAGCTTTGAGATAAAATCTTTAAAATCAATATCCAAATATCCAGATTGTTTTCTTGAGAAAATTTTTGCAATTCAAAGTCCTGGGGGTAAAATGGGAAAATTTGGTAATTTTGAATACCCAGGGTTTTAAAAATCAATTTGAAAAAGTTTAAAATCAAATCTGGATGGACAATTTTGAAAATCAGGAGTTTTGGATCTCAAAATAACATGTTGTGCAGTGAAATGATGCAATGCTATGCAAAGACATGCTCTATGAAATGTCACTCTGAGCTCGGACTTGGAAATTTTAGCTTTTTGTCCAGAAAAAGGATTTTGAAATTTTGCCATTTGAAGATGTCTCTGAACCTAAATATAGAAATTTTGAGGCTCAAGAATGAAATTTTAGACTTTCTGCAAGGTCTAATCTTGGAAAATGACCATTTTGCCCTTCATTACATCTGAAGAACTGAAATATGATGATTGAGGGCGATGTCAAGAAGGTGAGTGAAAATTTGGGGTGTTTACAGATGCCCCTCTTTGCTACTAAGCCGGCTTATGGCCGAGCTTAGTGGCAAAGAAAACACACCAAATTTGGGCTATATAAAAATGCCCCAGTTAGAAGTATCTGACTGGGTATGAAGAAATTAGCCTGAGGAATATGGTAGATATGAAATGGAGAAATGAAGAGTAAAGACTCACTCTGTGAGAGTGAAATTCAGGTTTATGCCCTTGACCTGGATGGGACAGAAATACCTCGTATGAGACGAAGCTCAGGTTTTAACTCTTGACCTGATTGGGGGAATGAAATTATCTCATTAAAATGAGATTCAGGTTTGTACCCTTAACCTGATCGGGCAGAAAATGAAATACCTCCTTGAATGAGGCTCAGGTTTATACCCTTATCCTGATCGGGTGGAAAATAGAATTTTGGAAGGTGAATAAGACAACTTTTCTTGAAGATGAACAAGGCGATGGAAATGGAATTGTAAGAGGCAATTTTGGAAAATGATCAAGACGATCTGGTGAATTTTCATCATCGTGAAATATGAAGAAGGTAAGGAGTAAGACGACTATTTCGACAATGTGAAAGATGGATATGGCAATCTTTTGACGAGAATAAGGTAACTCTTTCGACAACGCAAAAGACAGACAAGGCAAACTCTTTTAGAGAAGAGTAAGGCAACTCTTTTGACAACGCAAAAGATGAATAAGGCAATTCAAAGGAACAAGGCGATTCTTTCGACAACGCGAAAGATGACAAAGGTAATCCACAGGAATAAGGTAATTCTTTCGAAAACGCGAAAGATAACAAAGGGTAATCCGAAGGAAAAAGGCGAGTCTTTCGATAACACGAAGGATGACAAAGGTAATCCAAAGGAACAAGGCGAGTCTTTCGACAACGCAAAAGATGATAAGGCGATCCAAAGGAACAAGGCGATTCTTTCGACACCACGAAAGATGATAAAGGCAATTCTTTCGACAACGCGAAAGATAACAAAGGCAATCCAAAGGAGCAAGGCGATTCTTTCAACAACGCGAAAGATGACAAAGGCAATCCAAAGGAATAAGGCGATTCTTTCGACAATGCGAAAGATGACAAAGGCAATCCAAAGGAACAAGGTGATTCTTTCGACAACGCGAAAAATGACAAAGGCGATCCAAAGGAATAAGGCGAGTCTTTCGACAATGCGAAAGATGACAAAGGCGATCCAAAGGAGAAAGGCGATTCTTTCGACACCGCGAAAGATGACAAAGGTAATCCAAAGGAATAAAGCGAGTCTTTCGACACCGCGAAAGATGACAAAGGTAATCCAAAGGAACAAGGCGAGTCTTTCGACAACACGAAAGATGATAAGGCGATCCAAAGGAGTAAGGCAATTCTTTCGACAACACGAAAGATGATAAGACAATCCAAAGGAGTAAGGTGATTCTTTCGACAACGCGAAAGATGACAAAGGTAATCCAAAGGAACAAGGCGATTATTTCGACAATGCGAAAGATGACAAAGGCAATCCAAAGGAACAAGGCGATTCTTTCGACAATGCGAAAGATGATAAAGGCAATCCAAAGGGATAAGGCAATTCTTTCGACAATGTGAAAGATGATAAAGGCAATCCATTCAGAGAGAAGGCTAATCTTTCAACAACGTGAAAGATGATAAAGGCTATCCTTTCGAAGATAAGGCTAATCTTTCAACAACGTGAAAGGCGACAAAGGAAAATCTCTCGAAGGGGTCAAGATACATCAATATGGACATCAAGCTCTCACTTAACGTCAGGATAGCTAGAAAATATTGTCAAAATGTTGAAAATTTTGCTGATTCAAAGTAATTGAAAATGATTGTGAAAATATTCCTTCTTTTCTACCTGAAGTATTACCTCCAAACAGGATTGACTTCATAGAATCAAGGTTTGGAATACAAATTGCTCGCGATTGACCTTCTTCAAAGAAGTTATCAATTTCCTTGATATGAACAGGAAAGAGAATTTGATATCATGAAAGCAATCTATGAAAGGATATTGATAATAGAATTTCACAAATTTAAAGGATATTTTTGATAAATGTGGCAGTTTGATATCCTGGGAGCTTCTCTCATGATAATCTTTCTGCGCTCTTTTGGCTCTCTTGGGTTTTTGCTACATTCTCCTTCATTTTGGAGATGTTCTGACTTTTCTCTCTTTTTTTTTTTTTTTTCTTGCTCTCTTTTGGGAAGGGTACGTCACAAACTCCTTCAACTTGGAGATGTTTTGATCCTTCTTTGACGATATTGGCTCTTGGGTTTAGAGATCTTTGGATGATAGCTGAAATTAAATATCTTTTAAAGATTGTCGGGAGGTTCATCGAATCTGCCTTCATCTCGACAGTGCTTTGAACTTTCCCTGGAAGAATCTGTCGCAAACTCCGTCATCTTGGAGATGTTTCAAATCTTCTTTGGCCCTGGAGGTCTACTCGCTTAATTCGCCTTCATCTTGACGACAAGTGAGAGATCCCTTTTGCGGATATTTAATTGCAGCTTAGGTGATTTTGAGGAGACAGGGCTTGGATGAATTCTCTCTTTTTCTAGCACTCAGGATATTTCCACTGTCTCATTTTCACAAGACTGGTCTTTAAAATGTGCCATTAACTGCGATCAATATCAATCATCTATGGCTTTTGCAAAACATTGAATCTTCTTTTCTGGCCATATCGAGGATTTATCCTTCATCCTTTTGGTTGGCCAATAGAAAGAATTTGGATTTTGAATCCTTCTTCACAAAAGCTTTGCCTTTTTGGAAGTGATACTGAAGGTAAACTGAGGTAAAAATTTGTGCAATAAAATTCTGAAATCAACAGGTAATTGATTGACAAATTGACAAAGTGTTCTTGAAATCCTTAGTAAAAGAGATCGCTTGACATCCGAGTTGACACATCCATGACGATGATACTCAATTTCAAAGGTAAATCCAATACGAAGTTGGAATTTTGAAGGTAAGTCCTGGCAAAATACTGGATTTTGAAGGTAAGCCTAACTTAAAAGTTGGTTTTGAAAGACCATCCGAATGAGGACTCAAGTTTTACAAGAAGCTGGAAGATTCGAGTCAAAACTCGAGCCTTCAAAGGAAAGCTAGGAAGTTTGGTTTCTAAGGAGATAAAGTTCGGGTTGAAAGCCAAATCTTAAAAGGAAAAACTAGGTTAATTCAGATTTTTGAGTCGAAACTCAAATATTCAAAGGAAAGTTGGAAAGTTCGAGTCGGGGCTCGAATCTCAAAGGAAAATCTTTAATCAGAAGATTGAATTTTGAAAATCGACAGTGCAAGGACTGGGATTGAAACTTTTGAGAATGGCCAGTTAGAGGACTGGATTATTTGACTTGGAATGAAAAAGACCATCATATTTAGGTGTATGTGGTCTGATTTTCAGGATTAACCCCTTATCCTGAACGAGGATATGAATAAAATTTGGAAAATCATGGAAAATGATTCAGGTTTATCCCTTAACCTGAAGGGGAAGATAATGGATGCAGAATTAATGTAACATGAAATGCAAATGCACATGAAATGTAAATGAATGCAAAATTAATGCAAGTGAGTGCATATATATGCAAAATGAGAAGTTGGTTTATCCTGCCTGCATACAGAATGTTTTGAGGTAAAGATAGATTTTTCAAAAAAAAATGCCCCAGTGTAACTAGGGAAGAAAAATTTAAATACAAAGAAGGATAATCGAGGAATAAGGTGACAGGCTTCTTGATTGAGAGATATCCTCAAGATCATTCCTTACAAGAGACATATTTGTGAAGACGAAAATAAAATGGTGCCAAATTATTGGCGAATTTTATTGATGCTTAAAAATCGAGGAAAGGAAACAAAATTATATTATCCCTTTGACATGAAGAAAGTGCTAGAACATGGGATCTTTAAAGTAAAAGGAGAATGTTATTTTGAAAGTGAGAAATCATTTTGGGAAGAAAATCAACTGCAAGGTTGATTTTGAAGAATGATCAGCGTGAGAGCTGATATTTGAAAAGGGGAATCAACACGAGGGTTGATTTTGAAGAGAGATCATCATGAGGGTTGATTTTGAAAATGAATTGGTTTAACAATAATTTTGAAAAAGAAAATCAACACAAGGGTTGATTTTTAAAGATAATGATTCAAAATTGAATTTTGGAAGTTAAGATCAACACGAGGGTTGATTTTGAAAATGAATTGGTTTAACACTAATTTTGGAAAAGAAAATCAACACCAGGGTTGATTTTAAAGATAATGGTTCGAAACCAATTTAAGAAAAGAAGATCACCGCGATGGTTGATTTTTGAAAAAGATTGGACCGAAATATTAACCTTTTGGGTGATCATAACAAAGATGTTTGTAGAAAATTTTCGAAAAAATTTCAGGATTTTTTGAAAAACCCTCATAGGTAATTTCATTTCTCTCATAAATTGCCCCTCGTCTTGAAAAGAATGGGCAAAGAAGATTCTTCAAAACAAAAACAGGTGCCCTAATGGGGCAAAAAGAAAGAAGTATTTGATGAAGAAAATTGACATTTTATTGATAAGCAAAATCGATAACAAAAAGACAGCCTATTTATAAGCACTCGACCAAAAGGTTCCAAAAACTGGGCAGACTTGCCCTTATGAGGTGACTGGCAAAACGAAAGAAAGAAAGCAGGAAACTTTAGCATCGTCAATTTTCTGAATGATCTGGGAAAGGCTTGGTCAAGATGGCCAGCTCTTCTTCTTCTTCTTCTTCAGCAAGGAGGTTCTTGTTAATGCAATCCTGAATAATATTTTTGAAGACAAAACAATGATCAATGTCATGCCCCACTGCCCGATGGAACTTGCAAAACTGATTCTTGAACCTTCCCATGATGGTGGGAGGAGTTGTGGCCTTTGGAAGTTTCACTAATCCCTTAGCCAGCATGAATTCAAGGGCTTCTTCGAGTGTTTGTTTGAGAGGAGTGAACACACGTTCATTACTCAAAACTTCACGCTTTATCTTTTCCTTTTGTGGAAAGTTGGGCTGAGATAGCTTGCTATTTTGTCTGTCCTCTCGATTCGCATAGTTGCCCTTACTACTTTTATTATCATTGCCGCTGATGTTGGCGGAGGAGGTGAAATTTGACTTTTTCTTTGGATCTAGATTGTTCTTGACGAGGGTGATACCATCGTAGACACCATTCTCCAACCCCATCTCGAGCCACTCGGCTCGTTCAGTAAGCTCTATGAAAGACTTGGAAGGCGAGGTGGAGATAAGACTTCTCAAAGGTTGTGAGAAGTTGTTCAGGATCAGCGATAAAGCATGCCTCTCTGATATAGGATCCCTCATTTTGTTGCAGATCTCTCGCCATCTGCGAATGAAGTCGCTTGCCTTTTCATTTGCATTCTGCCTTAGATTGCAGAGATGGCTCAATGTTGGGAGCGCTTCAGTATTGAACAGAAATGGCTCAATGAATAGGTTGACCACCTTATCGAATTCTCGCAGCTCGATTGGATTGATATGCTCGGAGTACCACTTGGCGGCAGTGCCTTCTAAGCTACGAGGAAAACAGAGAAATAGGGCCCTATTGTGTCTCTTGAATATGGAACATTCGGCGAAGAACATGGCGAGATGGGCTTTCGGGTCGCCAGAACCATCGAACTTGATGAATTTACGGGGAAGGTTCTCAAGATCTTCGTCTCCTTCTATGCCATCATAGAAGTCCTCGCTGGTGAAGACTTTCTTGCCCTTGTCGCGAACTTGCAGGTCTTTAACAACTTTGGCCATTTCTTTGAACTGTGTCTGCAAGAGCTCTTCTGCAACTTGATCTTTTGATTTGCGACTCCTCCTTTGTTTTTGGCCCTGTTTCTGAAATGCCGGAGGCACCTCATATGCTTCATCGGTGTCTTCCTCTGATTCTAATTCATCTGAAATTTCCTCTGGCTGAATTTGCTTCTTGGAGTTCTTCTTATCCTTGTGTCCATGGAACATCTCTCTGAATGGGTTCTTCTCTGCACTAGTCCCAGCTAGTTCACTCATCATTTTGGTCACCATTTTGTGGAACATGGCATACATCTTTGGGTCTATGCCATCCTCCCCTTACTGCTGCTCTTGACTCCTCTCGGATCGCGGGGAGCCCATCTCTTCTTCAGAGGCCGACGAGTACTGAGATGCCGTTGTTCTTTTTCCTGATCTTGTTCGAACCATCAAATGTTGTGGATTCTCTCTGCAGGATGAAGTCTTGATTAGACTCTGAGGGAACTTTGGATTGGGAAGAAAATGATTATTGACGATATGGTAAACAATTGGAAGAACATCCCATTACTAGGGATGGAGTCGCCACTGAAATCACGACAATTGTGTTGTCATTCTTTGTAAGAGAAATAACAACGGAAAATGTGCCTTGTTACCTAGGCGAGTTCGTCAACCATGAGGAAAAACACCATTTTTTTAAGGAAAGAGATATCTTTTGGAAAACAATCTGCAAACAGATTTAGAATAAGGAGAAGGCAAGTGGGTAAACAATTTCCACCGCAGTAATCAAGGTATACACGAGGAAAATAAGGTGAAGAATTTTTGCAAATAGACAAAAGAATTAAAAATTCAAGGAGAGAAACATATGATTTTGAAAAATTGCAGGCAGGATAAAAAAATGCAGCTGGAAATTCGAGATCCAGTGAAACGGAAGAATGAAAAATCACCTGGAGTTTTGAAAGAAATTGGATATTTGGGAAAATCTTCCAGTGTTTGAGAAAATAAAGGGAAAAGATGAGAAATATGGATATTTGAAAATATTTTGGAAAAATGTAAGGAAATAGAGGTAACATATAAACAATCGAATCCTGCACAAACATTCATGCACATACAGCACTCCCTAAAAGGCTGACTCTAGATGCATTATTTTGAAAACAACTGTAGGACCCTAATCCTAACTCTAGGTTCAGATCATCTTTGTCTAATCCAGTTATGCCGATATACCCGAATCGAAATTCGAGGTACGTAGCATATAATTTCAACTCCGGTTCTAAGGTAAGGTTTTCCAACATCCTTGAGCGCCTACCGATATACTTCGGACTGTGGCCCGCGGTACGTGGTAGGGGGGTGTTAACCCAAATAATTGGCCCAGTTGTGAGGCTCTGTCCCGAACTAGGGTTCTGGAAGAGAGCCCAGCAACGTGAAGACCGGGTAATGATAGGTAATTGGGGTTTGAAAAAATGATCACATGCAAGCAATAGATGGCTCTAAATCCTAGAGAGATAGACTTTTGAAAATCTTTGAAGAAACATACATTGTTTGCATTCAGATCCTAAATTGAGGAGAGTTGTATTTAGACCTAAGTCTATGTGAGCATGAAAATATCTCCTCAATCTGGTCCTACCAAACCATGCCTAAGCTTTATGCTGTCAATGTCAGCTAGGTCAGAGTCTAGGCTCCTAGGTTCGCATGATATCAAAAGTAAAGAGCTGACATGTTGTGAACATAATTTCAATAATTGAACTAAGTCAAGCATAATTTAGGTCAGACAAGGACAGGTCCCATCTCGGTCGCCAAACCTGTTATCGTCGCAAAATTTTTCCCGTCTTCCCTTCCTTGCGGAAGAGAGAGGGAAAATGCTTTCGCGATTCAAACTTGACCGGATGTTGGAAATTGTTTTGAAATACTCGCCTCCGTTTTGAAAATTGCGGGAAAATCTACAGGATGGGGCTCGACCTGTCGGTACGAGGTTCGACCGTTCCTGCCGCCTTTAACAGGGGTAATCGAACCAAGGACCAAAATTATGCTTGACTTAGTGAAATTACCGAAAGTGCGTTCTATCCTAAATGCACAGAGAATTCAGGCATGTGCTATGAGATTTTTGGAAAATGTAAATTGGAAAATATGATGTATGCTTAGAAAACATTTGGAATTGAAAAGCATTTCTGAGGAAAAAGATGAAAATCAATCTCTCAGGAAACTCAGACGAAGAAGGTTTGAAATCTCGAGAAAGTTTATAAAGAGTTGGAAAATCTTGAAGAAATGAGAATTTCAAGAAAATCTTGAGAAAGTTTAGATGAGAATCTCGGGAAAATCTTGAGAAAGTTTATAAAGACTTAGAAAATGAGAATCTCAGGAAACTTTTGAGAAAATTTATAAAGACTTGGAAAATGAGAATCTCAGCAAAATTTTGAGAAAATTTATAAAGACTTGGAAAACTATGAAGAAATAAGAATCTCAGGAAAATTTTGAGAAAGTTATAAAACTTGGAAAACTACGAAGAAATGATAATCTCGGGAAAATTTTGAGAAAGTTATAAAAACTTGGAAAACTATGAAGAAATGATAATTTCGGGAAAATTTTGAGAAAGTTAAAAAAACTTGGAAAACTATGAAGAAATGATAATTTCGGGAAAATGGAAGGAATTCTTGAGAAAAGATGAACTTTTTGAAACGGAATATACTTATCGGGAAAACTCAGACTTTGAGAATTTTCTTAGGAAAATGAGGGAAAATTTATAGGAAAGATTCATTGAAGAAGGAAATTCAAAACTTAGGAAATTGAAATCCTGAGAATCTGGTTTTTTGCAATATCTGAAAATCAACTTGGATTCTTGAGAAAATGAGAAATTCTTTTTGAAAAGAATCTTTAGGAAATAACTTTTTAAGGAAAATCACAGGAAAACATTTGATTTGGGAAATCCAACTCCGAATATCATCATAGTTTCTTGAAAAAATCGATTCCATGAAGTGAAAATCTTTTGAGAAAATCATGAGAAAAACAAATGATGCAGATGATGTGAATGAATGAATGCACTTTTGAAAAGATTTCTGAAAATTTTATTGGAAAAATGTGGATTAAGCCAAAGTAAATCCTTCATATATTATGACTATGGCCATGAATATATTCAGGGTTTATTTGAGTTAATGCACAATATTTTGAAAACATTGGAAATATGAGGTGCATTTTCAAGATAGCCTAAGAGTGTAGGCTCAGTGTGACTGGTAGAAAGATGATGGATCTGGGTCTCGTCCATATTCCGACTAGGGCCGCAAATATGGACTCCACTGAGTTCATCAACTCTCTAAGAGTTGGTGCACGTGCCATTCGTATTCATCCATGGTGAATTTGGAAAATTGAGATATATGCATCATATAATCAGGATATTACTGAAATCAAACTATATGAGATGCAACCTAATCTAAGCAGTAAAAGTAAATGTTATTTCACGGTTTACATTGGATTGTTACATTGCATAACATAAAGTAAAAGAAAATTGAAATGAAGCCAAGGAATCTGCATCTTCTAGATTTTCCTGCAAAATGAGAGTTAGTGCAAAATAACCAAGGAAATGAACATATATATATAATATATACAATGAAGAGACATATACATATATCGAAATGCTAAAATAGATGCTAAATGTCATGTAACAATGGAGGTGTAACTACATGAGAAAATATATGGATGTTCATACATGGAAATAAGAGCACATGAAGAGATATATATACATATATATAAGTATATATCTAGGTATATATATACATACATATATACGTACACATATAGGTAAATATATATATATATATACATATATATATAGATATATATATACATATAATGAGAAAATATGTACATACTAATGGAAATTACGTATAATAGGTAAAACCAGAAATTACAGGTATATACAGTTTCTGTAGGTGATTTCACACAACCATACTTCTCAAATTATAATGCAATTTTCCGTAAAAATGGGTATGGAGCCTCCCTATATATCCATAATGAAGCACGCCAAAGATGGTTGGGAGATCACGATTGGATATAGAGATATCCGTTCATGAATATGGCCAAATATCAAGACTGCACACTTGCAACAGAAAATGAATATGTGCAGGAAATGGGTTGTGGAAGCATCATGGGCTATTTCAAGGATATCATGAAAAGGATATGAAAAGCTTGATGAATAGGTGAAAATGTCATGGAAAATTATGAAATAATATGTATAATTGGTGCTGCAAATGGGGTGATATAGCAAACAAGAATTTAGCACTAAGCTAAGCAAAATTTCATAAAAACAAGGGTGATGTTCCAGCCATAGCTTCATAAAACAGGGATTTTAATCAGCAAGCTAGACAAAATTTCATAAATCAAATGATGATGTATTTACAAGAGTAAGAGAAAAGAAAAATACATGTAATAGCAAATACTCATGAAGGGATGTATATATATATATATAAGTATATATATACATATATATATACATATATATATCCATACATACATATACACGTATACATATAGGTAGATATACAATAATATACATATATATAGATACATATATACATATAATGAGAAGACAAATATGTTTAATGGAAATTTCACATAATGGGTAAAACCAGAAAATACAGGTATATACAGTTTCTGTAGGTGATTTCGCACAGCCGTATTTCCCAAACTACAAAGTAATTTTCAATAAAAATGGGTATAGAGCTTCTCTATATATCAGTAATGAAGTGTGCAAAATATGGTATAGAGATCATGAACGGATATGGATATATCCGTTCATGAACATAGCCAATTATCAAGACTGCATACCTGCAGAAAATGGAATGGGTATAGACACAAAGGTGCTATTGTAAGTGGTGGCTGTGGAATACTTAAATGACATGATGAATATCACTCCAATGGGCTGTTGATTACCCATTACTTCTTGCAAAACTGATTCCTTTTCTCTATTATGATCTACACATACCAATAACATACAAAACTCCATTGAACCTAGCTAGATTTCAGACTTGCTGTTGACTTATCTATTTCCAGCAGTTTAGGGATCACGATATCAACCACATCTATTTGATAAAACTCAGTGATTGAGAAGGGAGAATGATTTGCCTTTTAGCAGCTAGTGTAGAAATATTAACATATGACGATAGAATATGAATATAGATGCACGAAAGGGCAATGTCAACAGTTGTACAGCAGCAAAAGAAAAATCCAAAGATGAAATTGTCACAAAAAAGAAAGCCATAGGCTAAATTACAAAAGGGGCTTAAACTGCTAAATATTGGATAACATACAGATGATCAAGGTAGTGTGAAATCACAAAAAAATTTAGAACAAGTGCAGGAACTAATCATGATAAGCATAAGATCTGTCATAATGCAGTGTAACAAGGTATCACTTAAGCTAATAAGTTCAGTTTTATCTAAACTCACTTCAATCAGCGAAAACTGGAGATAATGGCATGTATACAACAGGCTAAATTACAGAAGAACAGTTAAAACCATATGCTGTTTCACATTATCTGAATTACAACCACCCAAATTTACATGATGACTCAAGACTATCAGCTATGGATGCTGAAAACAATGTTAATAAAACTATTTACTTACACCTAAAATGAATACAGATCGGATGTCTACATCTTGGAAATTATTAGATATTCAAAACAAAGACTATAGGCAATCCTATATAGAGTAATCAACATTAAGCAACAAGTTACAGGGAACGTTCAAAGGCAAATATTTCTCATGCTGAATACTCTGGATCGATGAACAAAAATTAAATAGAAGAAGAAGAGGAAGATGATGAATCCCAAGAAGAAGAAGAAGACGTTGAATCTTACAAAGGGGCTGGAGGGATTAGAAAAGAGGGTAGTCTCCTGCGTTTTTGCTGGATGGAACTTCAATGGGGCTGGAGACGGATGAGGAGCAGCTTGGCTGGACTTCTGCTGGGATGGTCTTCACGCTAGACCTCCTGCTGTGGTGTTCAAACTGGATGTAGGAGAGGGATGGTTGAAGTGGAGATGGCAATCGGCTGGGCTGAAGAAAGTGGACAGCCGCTGTTGGAGGTTTTGGGGTGGCTGGAATGAAGAAGGGGACCTCTTGTTGGTGGGCTGGACCTCTGCTACTGCTGAAGGATGATGGCAAGTAGCTGGGGTGATCTTCTGTTGGTGGTGGCCTCTCCTACGACTGGGTTGAAGGAAGGATGGGGAGCAGCAATCGTTGGGTTGTGGCTGAATGAAAGTGGAAAGCAATTGATGGAGTTCACGCTGGATGCAGGAATCGCCGGCTGGAGGTGTTTGATGGCTGGGCTGAAGGCAAAAGGTGAAGCAACCGTTGGGCTGTGGCTGAATGAAAGTGGAAAGCAATTGATGGAGTTCACGCTGGATGCAGGAATCGCCGGCTGGAGGTGTTTGATGGCTGGGCTGAAGGCAAAAGGGGCAGCAACCGTTGGGCTGGCTGAAGGCTATGGCTGGACTGAAGAAGGTGATCTTCAACTGCTGTTGGAGGTGAAAGGGGCTCCACGCTGAGAAGTCCCACCTGCAAAACAAAAAAAAACCAATTAATCGGCCAGGCTTCCCCCCTCTCATCGGCTAATGGCTACCCCTCTTAAAACTTTCAGCCCCTGGAAACAAAAAAAACACAGCCCTTTCATTTATGAGGTTCCGTTAAAATTTTTGAATTTTTTTTTTCAAATTGAAACTTAATGCTACCGTTTTAAAAAAGGTGCATCTTCTGATTTTTTCAAATTTTTCATTTCATTTACCTAAGTTTTAGGTAAAATGAAATTTTTATTTTTTTGGAAGTTCGGCTGTGCCATTTAAGGCTGCCTCCTTCTAAAAAAGAAATTTTATTTAAACAAATAAAAAGAAAAAAAAAATGAGAGGCTTTTATGGAAATGCCACCTCAATCCACTTTTAAAATCCTTTTGAAAATAAAGCTTTATTTTGTTTTGTAAAATCTTTTATCTTCAAATAGGGTGCCACATGTGTGTGGGCCCACAAAAAAAAATACATAAATAAATAAGAATTTTAAAAAGAAAATTTTGCAAATTGGTATGACCTCCGAGTGGGTCCCGCTTGAGAATAAGATACTTACCTGGGAATCCGAGTATGGTGCTAGTTCAAAGGCGGGTCCCGCTCCATTTATTTGGAAATACGAGATAAAACATTATTTATTTTCAAGAATTTGGAAAAATTGGGTTTTCAATGCAAAAATATATGGATAAATGTAAAAAAAAATATTGTAAAGAGATTTCAAATCTTTTGCAAAAAGCTTTGAGATAAAATCTTTAAAATCAATATCCAAATATCCAGATTGTTTTCTTGAGAAAATTTTTGTAATTCAAAGTCCTGGGGGTAAAATGAGAAAATTTGGTAATTTTGAATACCCAGGGTTTTAAAAATCAATTTAAAAAAGTTTAAAATCAAATCTGGATGAACAATTTTGAAAATCACGAGTTCTGGATGTCAAAATGACATGTTGTGCAGTGAAATGATGCAATGCTATGCAAAGACATGCTCTATGAAATGTCACTCTGAGCTCGGACTTGGAAATTTTAGCTTTTTGTCCAGAAAAAGGATTTTGAAATTTTGCCATTTGAAGATGTCTCTGAACCTAAATATAGAAATTTTGAGGGTCAAGAATGAAATTTTAGACTTTCTGCAAGGTCTAATCTTGGAAAATGACCATTTTGCCCTTCATTACATCTGAAGAACTGAAATATGATGATTGAGGGCGATGTCAAGAAGGTGAGTGAAAATTTGGGGTGTTTACAGATGCCCCTCTTTGCTACTAAGCCGGTTTATGGCCGAGCTTAGTGGCAAAGAAAACACACCAAATTTGGGCTATATAAAAATGCCCCAGTTAGAAGTATCTGACTGGGTATGAAGAAATTAGCCTGAGGAATATGGTAGATATGAAATGGAGAAATGAAGAGTAAAGACTCACTCTGTGAGAGTGAAATTCAGGTTTATGCCCTTGACCTGGATGAGACAGAAATACCTCGTATGAAACGAAGCTCAGGTTTTAACTCTTGATCTGATTGGGGGAATGAAATTATCTCATTAAAATGAGATTCAGGTTTGTACCCTTAACCTGATCGGGCAGAAAATGGAATACCTCCTTGAATGAGGCTCAGGTTTATACCCTTATCCTGATCGGGTGGAAAATAGAATTTTGGAAGGTGAATAAGACAACTTTTCTTGAAGATGAACAAGGCGATGGAAATGGAATTGTAAGAGGCAATTTTGGAAAATGATCAAGACGATCTGGTGAATTTTCATCATCGTGAAATATGAAGAAGGTAAGGAGTAAGACGACTATTTCGACAATGTGAAAGATGGATATGGCAATCTTTTGACGAGAATAAGGTAACTCTTTCGACAACGCAAAAGACAGACAAGGCAAACTCTTTTAGAGAAGAGTAAGGCAACTCTTTTGGCAACGCAAAAGATGAATAAGGCAATTCAAAGGAACAAGGCGATTCTTTTGACAACGCGAAAGATGACAAAGGTAATCCAAAGGAATAAGGCAATTCTTTCGACAACGCGAAAGATAACAAAGGGTAATCCGAAGGAAAAAGGCGAGTCTTTCGACAACGCGAAGGATGACAAAGGTAATCCAAAGGAACAAGGCGAGTCTTTCGACAACGCAAAAGATGATAAGGCGATCCAAAGGAACAAGGCGATTCTTTCGACACCGCGAAAGATGATAAAGGCAATTCTTTCGACAACGCGAAAGATAACAAAGGCAATCCAAAGGAGCAAGGCGATTCTTTCAACAACGCGAAAGATGACAAAGGCAATCCAAAGGAATAAGGCGATTCTTTCGACAATGCGAAAGAGGACAAAGGAAATCCAAAGGAACAAGGTGATTCTTTCGACAACGCGAAAGATGACAAAGGCGATCCAAAGGAATAAGGCGAGTCTTTCGACAACGCGAAAGATGACAAAGGCGATCCAAAGGAGAAAGGCGATTCTTTCGACACCGCGAAAGATGACAAAGGTAATCCAAAGGAATAAAGCGAGTCTTTCGACACCGCGAAAGATGACAAAGGTAATCCAAAGGAACAAGGCGAGTCTTTCGACAACACGAAAGATGATAAGGCGATCCAAAGGAGTAAGGCAATTCTTTCGACAACAGGAAAGATGATAAGACAATCCAAAGGAGTAAGGTGATTCTTTCGACAACGCGAAAGATGACAAAGGTAATCCAAAGGAACAAGGCGATTATTTCGACAATGCGAAAGATGACAAAGGCAATCCAAAGGAACAAGGCGATTCTTTCGACAATGCGAAAGATGATAAAGGCAATCCAAAGGGATAAGGCAATTCTTTCGACAATGTGAAAGATGATAAAGGCAATCCATTCGGAGAGAAGGCTAATCTTTCAACAACGTGAAAGATGATAAAGGCTATCCTTTCAGAGATAAGGCTAATCTTTCAACAACGTGAAAGGCGACAAAGGAAAATCTCTCGAAGGGGTCAAGATACATCAATATGGACATCAAGCTCTCACTTAACGTCAGGATAGCTAGAAAATATTGTCAAAATGTTGAAAATTTTGCTGATTCAAAGTAATTAAAAATGATTGTGAAAATATTCCTTCTTTTCTACCTCAAGTATTACCTCCAAACAGGATTGACTTCATAGAATCAAGGTTTGGAATCCAAATTGCTCGCGATTGACCTTCTTCAAAGAAGTTATCAATTTCCTTGATATGAACAGGAAAGAGAATTTGATATCCTGAAAGCAATCTATGAAAGGATATTGATAATAGAATTTCACAAATTTAAAGGAGATTTTTGATAAATGTGGCAGTTTGATATCCTGGGAGCTTCTCTCATGATAATCTTTCTGCGCTCTTTTGGCTCTCTTGGGTTTTTGCTACATTCTCCTTCATTTTGGAGATGTTCTGACTTTTCTCTCTTTTTTTTTTTCTTGCTCTCTTTTGGGAAGGGTACGTAACAAACTCCTTCAACTTGGAGATGTTTTGATCCTTCTTTGACGATATTGGCTCTTGGGTTTTGAGATCTTTGGATGATAGCTGAAATTAAATATCTTTTAGGGATTGTCGGGAGGTTCATCGCATCTGCCTTCATCTCGACAGTGCTTTGAACTTTCCCTGGAAGAATCTGTCGCAAACTCCGTCATCTTGGAGATGTTTCAAATCTTCTTTGGCCCCGGAGGTCTACTCGCTTAATTCGCCTTCATCTTGACGACAAGTGAGAGATCCCTTTTGCGGATATTTAATTGCAGCTTAGGTGATTTTGAGGAGACAGGGCTTGGATGAATTCTCTCTTTTTCTAGCGCTCAGGATATTTCCACTGTCTCATTTTCACAAGAATGGTCGTTAAAATGTGCCATTAACTGCGATCAATATCAATCATCTATGGCTTTTGCAAAACATTGAATCTTCTTTTCTGGCCATATCGAGGATTTATCCTTCATCCTTTTGGTTGGCCAATAGAAAGAATTTGGATTTTAAATCCTTCTTCACAAAAGCTTTGCCTTTTTGGAAGTGATACTGAAGGTAAACAGAGGTAAAAGTTTGTGCAATAAAATTCTGAAATCAACAGGTAATGTATTGACAAATTGACAAAGTGTTCTTGAAATCCTTAGTAAAAGAGATCGCTTGACATCCGAGTTGACACATCCATAACGATGATACTCAATTTCAAAGGTAAATCCAATACGAAGTTGGAATTTTGAAGGTAAGTCCTGGCAAAATACTGGATTTTGAAGGTAAGCCTAACTTAAAAGTTGGTTTTGAAAGACCATCCGAATCAGGACTCAGGTTTTACAAGAAGCTGGAAGATTCGAGTCAAAACTCGAGCCTTCAAAGGAAAGCTAGGAAGTTTGGTTTCTAAGGAGATAAAGTTCGGGTTGAAACCCAAATCTTAAAAGGAAAAACTAGGTTAATTCAGATTTTTGAGTCGAAACTCAAATATTCAAAGGAAAGTTGGAAAGTTCGAGTCGGGGCTCGAATCTCAAAGGAAAATCTTTAATCAGAAGATTGAATTTTGAAAATCGACAGTGTAAGGACTGGGATTGAAACTTTTGAGAATGGCCAGTTAGAGGACTGGATTATTTGACTTGCAATGAAAAAGACCATCATATTTAGGTGTATGTGGTCTGATTTTCAGGATTAACCCCTTATCCTGAACGAGGATATGAATAAAATTTGGAAAATCATGGAAAATGATTCAGGTTTATCCCTTAACCTGAAGGGGAAGATAATGGATGCAGAATTAATGTAACATGAAATGCAAATGCACATGAAATGTAAATGAATGCAAAATTAATGCAAGTGAGTGCATATATATGCAAAATGAGAAGTTGGTTTATCCTGCCTGCATACAGAATGTTTTGAGGTAAAGATAGATTTTTCAAAAAAAAATGCCCCAATGTAACTAGGGAAGAAAAATTTAAATACAAAGAAGGATAATCGAGGAATAAGGTGACAGGCTTCTTGATTGAGAGATATCCTCAAGATCATTCCTTACAAGAGACATATTTGTGAAGACGAAAATAAAATGGTGCCAAATTATTGGCGAATTTTATTGATGCTTAAAAATCGAGGAAAGGAAACAAAATTATATTATCCCTTTGACATGAAGAAAGTGCTAGAACATGGGATCTTTAAAGTAAAAGGAGAATGTTATTTTGAAAGTGAGAAATCATTTTGGGAAGAAAATCAACTGCAAGGTTGATTTTGAAGAATGATCAGCGTGAGAGCTGATATTTGAAAAGGGGAATCAACACGAGGGTTGATTTTGAAGAGAGATCATCATGAGGGTTGATTTTGAAAATGAATTGGTTTAACAATAATTTTGAAAAAGAAAATCAACACAAAGGTTGATTTTTAAAGATAATGATTCAAAATTGAATTTTGGAAGTTAAGATCAACACGAGGGTTGATTTTGAAAATGAATTGGTTTAACACTAATTTTGGAAAAGAAAATCAACACCAGGGTTGATTTTAAAGATAATGGTTCGAAACCAATTTAAGAAAAGAAGATCATCCCGATGGTTGATTTTTGAAAAAGATTGGACCGAAATATTAACCTTTTGGGTGATCATAACAAAGATGTTTGTAGAAAATTTTCAAAAAAAATTCACGATTTTTTGAAAAACCCTCATAGGTAATTTCATTTCTCTCATAAATTGCCCCTCGTCTTGAAAAGAATGGGCAAAGAAGATTCTTCAAAACAAAAACAGGTGCCCTAATGGGGCAAAAAGAAAGAAGTATTTGATGAAGAAAATTGACATTTTATTGATAAGCAAAATCGATAACAAAAAGACAGCCTATTTATAAGCACTCGACCAAAAGGTTGCAAAAACTGGGCAGACTTGCCCTTATGAGGTGACTGGCAAAACGAAAGAAAGAAAGCAGGAAACTTTAGCATCGTCAATTTTCTGAATGATCTGGGAAAGGCTTGGTCAAGATGGCCAGCTCTTCTTCTTCTTCTTCTTCAGCAAGGAGGCTCTTGTTAATGCAATCCTGAATAATATTTTTGAAGACAAAACAATGATCAATGTCATGCCCCACTGCCCGATGGAACTTGCAAAACTGATTCTTTTACCTTCCCATGATGGTGGGAGGAGTTGTGGCCTTTGGAAGTTTCACTAATCCCTTAGCCGGCATGAATTCAAGGGCTTCTTCGAGTGTTTGTTTGAGAGGAGTGAACACATGTTCATTACTCCAACCTTCACGCTTTATCTTTTCCTTTTGTGGAAAGTTGGGCTGAGATAGCTTGCTATTCTGTCTTTCCTCTCGATCCGCATAGTTGCCCTTACTACTTTTATTATCATTGCAGCTGATGTTGGCGGAGGAGGTGAAATTTGCCTTTTTCTTTGGATCTAGATTGTTCTTGACGAGGGTGATACCATCGTAGACACCATTCTCCAACCCCATCTCGAGCCACTCGGCTCGTTCAGTAAGCTCTATGAAAGACTTGGAAGGCGAGGTGGAGATAAGACTTCTCAAAGGTTGTGAGAAGTTGTTCAGGATCAGCGATAAAGCATGCCTCTCTGATATAGGATCCCTCATTTTGTTGCAGGTCTCTCGCCATCTGCGAATGAAGTCCCTTGCCTTTTTATTTGCATTCTGCCTTAGATTGCAGAGATGGCTCAATGTTGGGAGCGCTTCAGTATTGAACAGAAATCGCTCAATGAATAGGTTGACCACCTTATCAAATTCTCGCAGCTCGATTGGATTGATATGCTCGGAGTACCTGGGGAAGGTTCTCCAGATCATCGTCTCCTTCTAGGCCATCATAAAGTCCTCGCTGGTGAAGACTTTCTTGCCCTTGTCACGAACTTGCAGGTCTTTAACAACTTTGGCCATTTCTTTGAACTGTGTCTGCAAGAGCTCTTCTGCAACTTGATCTTTTGATTTGCGACTCCTCCTTTGTTTTCGGCCCTGTTTCTGAAATGCCGGAGGCACCTCATATGCTTCATCGGTGTCTTCCTCTGATTCTCATTCATTTGAAATTTCCTCTGGCTGAATTTGCTTCTTGGAGTTCTTCTTATCCTTGTGTCCATGGAACTTCTCTCTGAATGGGTTCTTCTCTGCACTAGTCCCAGCTTGTTCACTCATCATTTTGGTCACCATTTTCTGGAACATGGCATACATCTGTGGGTCTATGCCATCCTCCCCTTACTGCTGCTCTTGACTCCTCTCGGATCGCGGGGAGCCCATCTATTCTTCGGAGGCCGACGAGTACTGAGATGTCGTTGTTCTTTTTCCTGATCTTGTTCGAACCATCAAATGTTGTGGATTTTCTCTGCAGGATGAAGTCTTGATTAGACTCTGAGGGAACTTTGGATTGGGAAGAAAATGATTATTGACGATATGGTAAACAATTGGAAGAACATCCCATTACTAGGGATGGAGTCGCCACTGAAATCACGACAATTGTGTTGTCATTCTTTGTAAGAGAAATACCAACAGAAAATGTGCCTTGTTACCTAGGCGAGGTCGTCAACCATGAGGAAAAACACCATTTTTTTAAGGAAAGAGATATCTTTTGGAAAACAATCCACAAACGGATTTAGAATAAGGAGAAGGCAAGTGGGTAAACAATTTCCACCGCAGTAATCAAGGTATACACGAGGAAAATAAGGTGAAGAATTTTTGCAAATAGATAAAAGAATTAAAAATTCAAGGAGAGAAACATATGATTTTGAAAAATTACAGGCAGGATAAAAAAATGCAGCTGGAAATTCGAGATCCATTGGAACGGAAGAATGAAAAATCACCTGGAGTTTTGAAAGAAATTGGATATTTGGGAAAATCTTCCAGGGTTTGAGAAAATAAAGGGAAAAGATGAGAAATATGGATATTTGAAAATATTTTGGGAAAATGTAAGGAAATAGAGGTAACATACAAACAATCACATCTTGCACAAACATTCATGCACATACAGCACTCCCTAAAAGGCTGACTCTAGATGCATTATTTTGAAAACAGCTGTAGGACCCTAATCTTAACTCTAGGTTCAGATCATCTTTGTCCAATCCAGTTATGCCGATATACCCGAATCGAAATTCGAGGTACGTAGCATATAATTTCAACTCCGGTTCTAAGGTAAGGTTTTCCAACATCCTTGAGCGCCTACCGATATACTTCGAACTGTGGCCCGCGGTACGTGGTAGGGGGTTGTTAACCCAAATAATTGGCCCAGTTGTGAGGCTCTGTCCCGAACTAGGGTTCTGGAAGAGAGCCCAGCAACAAGAAGACCGGGTAATGATAGGTAATTGGGGTTTGAAAAAATGATCACATGCAAGAAATAGATGGCTCTAAATCCTAGAGAGATAGACTTTTGAAAATCTTTAAAGAAGCATACATTGTTTGCATTCAGATCCTAAATTGAGCAAAGTTGTATTTAGACCTAAGTCTATGTGAGCATGAAAATATCTCCTCAATCTGGTCCTACCAAACCATGCCTAAGCTATATGCAGTCAATGTCAGCTAGGTCAGAGTCTAGGCTCCTAGGTTCGCATGATATCAAAAGTAAAGAGCTGACATGTTGTGAACATAATTTCAATAATTGAACTAAGTCAAGCATAATTTAGGTTAGACAAGGACAGGTCCCATCTCGGTCGCCAAACCTGTTATCGTCGCAAAATTTTTCCCGTCTTCCCTTCCTTGCGGAAGAGAGAGGGAAAATGCTTTCGCGATTCAAACTTGACCGGATTTTGGAAATTGTTTTGAAATACTCGCCTCCGTTTTGAAAATTGCGGGAAAATCTACGGGATGGGGCTCGACCTGTCGGTACGAGGTTTGACCGTTTCTGCCGCCTTTAACAGGGGTAATCGAACCAAGGACCAAAATTATGCTTGACTTAGTGAAATTACCGAAAGTGCGTTCTATCCTAAATGCACAGAGAATTCAGGCATGTGCTATGAGATTTTTGGAAAATGTAAATTGGAAAATATGATGTATGCTTAGAAAACATTTGGAATTGAAAAGCATTTCTCAGGAAAAAGATGGAAATCAATCTCTCAGGAAACTCAGACGAAGAAGGTTTGAAATCTCGAGAAAGTTTATAAAGAGTTGGAAAATCTTGAAGAAATGAGAATTTCAAGAAAATCTTGAGAAAGTTTAGATGAGAATCTCGGGAAAATCTTGAGAAAGTTTATAAAGACTTAGAAAATTAGAATCTCAGGAAACTTTTGAGAAAATTTATAAAGACTTGGAAAATGAGAATCTCAGCAATATTTTGAGAAAATTTAAAAAGACTTGGAAAACTATGAAGAAATAAGAATCTCAGGAAAATTTTGAGAAAGTTATAAAACTTGGAAAACTACGAAGAAATGATAATCTCAGGAAAATTTTGAGAAAGTTATAAAAACTTGGAAAACTATGAAGAAATGATAATTTCGGGAAAATTTTGAGAAAGTTAAAAAAACTTGGAAAACTATGAAGAAATGATAATTTCGGGAAAATGGAAGGAATTCTTAAGAAAAGATGAACTTTTTGAAACGGAAAATACTTATCGGGAAAACTCAGACTTTGAGAATTTTCTTAGGAAAATGAGGGAAAATTTATAGGAAAGATTCATTAAAGAAGGAAATTCAAAACTTAGGAAATTGAAATCCTGAGAATCTGTTTTTTTGCAATATCTGAAAATCAACTTGGATTCTTGAGAAAATGAGAAATTCTTTTTGAAAAGAATCTTAAGGAAATAACTTTTTAAGGAAAATCACAGGAAAACATTTGATTTGGGAAATCCAACTCCGAATATCATCATAGTTTCTTGAAAAAATCGATTCCATGAAGTGAAAATCTTTTGAGAAAATCATGAGAAAAACAAATGATGCAGATGATGTGAATGAATGAATGCACTTTTGAAAAGATTTCTGAAAATTTTATTGGAAAAATGTGGATTAAGCCAAAGTAAATCCTTCATATATTCTGACTATGGCCATGAATATATTCAGGGTTTATTTAAGTTAATGCACAATATTTTGAAAACATTGGAAATATGAGGTGCATTTTCAAGATAGCCTAAGAGTGTAGGCTCAGTGTGACTGGTAGAAAGATGATGGATCTGGGTCTCGTCCATATTCCGACTAGGGCAGTAAATATGGACTCCACCGAGTTCATCAACTCTCTAAGAGTTGGTGCACGTGCCATTCGTATTCATCCACGGTGAATTTGGAAAATTGAGATATATGCATCATATAATCAGGATATTACTGAAATCAAACTATATGAGATGCAACCTAATCTAAGCAGTAAAAGTAAATGTTATTCCAAGGTTTACATTGGATTGTTACATTGCATAACATAAAGTAAAAGAAAATTGAAATGAAGCCAAGGAATCTGCATCTTCTAGATTTTCCTGCAAAATGAGAGTTAGTGCAAAATAACCAAGGAAATGAACATATATATATAATATATACAATGAAGAGACATATACATATATCAAAATGCTAAAATAGATGCTAAATGTCATGTAACAATGGAGGTGTAACTACATGAGAAAATATATGGATGTTCATACATGGAAATAAGAGCACATAAAGAGATATATATACATATATATAAGTATATATCTAGGTATATATATATATATACATATATACATACATATATACGTACACATATAGGTAAATATATATATATATATATACATATATATATATAGATATATATATATATACATATAATGAGAAAATATGTACATACTAATGGAAATTACGTATAATATGTAAAACCAGAAATTACAGGTATATACAGTTTCTGTAGGTGATTTCACACAACCATACTTCTCAAATTATAATGCAATTTTCAGTAAAAATGGGTATGGAGCCTCCCTATATATCCATAATGAAGCACGCCAAAGATGGTTGGGAGATCACGATTGGATATAGAGATATCCGTTCATGAATATGGCCAAATATCAAGACTGCACACTTGCAGCAGAAAATGAATGTGCAGGAAATGGGTTGTGGAAGCATCATGGGCTATTTCAAGGATATCATAAAAAGGATATGAAAAGCTTGGTGAATAGTTTAAAATGTCATGGAAAATGATGAAATAATATGTATAATTGGTGCTGCAAATGGGGTGATATAGCAAACAAGAATTTAGCACTAAGCTAAGCAAAATTTCATAAAAACAAGGGTGATGTTCCAGCCATAGCTTCATAAAACAGGGATTTTAATCAGCAAGCTAGACAAAATTTTATAAATCAAATGATGATGTATTTACAAGAGTAAGAGAAAAGAAAAATACATGTAATAGCAAATACTCATGAAGGGATGTATATATATATACATATATATATATATACATATATATATATATATACATGTATATATACATATATATATCCATACATACATATACACGTATACATATAGGTAGATATACAATAATATACATATATATAGATACATATATACATATAATGAGAAGACATATATGTTTAATGGAAATTCCACATAATGGTTAAAACCAGAAAATACAGGTATATACAGTTTCTGTAGGTGATTTCGCACAGCCGTATTTCTCAAACTACAAATTAATTTTCAATAAAAATGGGTATAGAGCTTCTCTATATATCAGTAATGAAGTGTGCAAAAGATGGTATAGAGATCATGAACGGATATGGATATATTTGTTCATGAACATAGCCGATTATCAAGACTGCATACCTGCAGAAAATAGAATGGGTATAGACACAAAGGTGCTATTGTAAGTGGTGGCTGTGGAATACTTAAATGACATGATGAATATCACTCCAATGGGCTGTTGATTACCCATTACTTCCTGCAAAACTGATTCCTTTTCTCTATTATTATCTACACATACCAATAACATACAAAACTCCATTGAACCTAGCTAGATTTCAGACTTGCTGTTGACTAATCTATTTCCAGCAGTTTAGGGATCACGATATCAACCACATCTATTTGATAAAACTCAGTGATTGAGAAGGGAGAATGATTTGCCTTTTAGCAGCTAGTGTAGAAATATTAACATATGACGATAGAATATGAATATAGATGCACGAAAGGGCAATGTCAACAGTTGTACAACAGCAAAAGAAAAATCCTAAGATGAAATTGTCACAAAAAAGAAAGCCATAGGCTAAATTACAAAAGGGGCTTAAACTGCTAAATATTGGATAACATACAGATGATCAAGGTTGTGTGAAATCACAAAAAAATTTAGAACAAGTGTAGGAACTAATCATGATAAGCATAAGATCTGTCATAATGCAGTGTAACAAGGTATCACTTAAGCTAATAAGTTCAGTTTTATCTAAACTCACTTCAATCAGCCAAAACTGGATATAATGGCATGTATACAACAGGCTAAATTACAGAAGAATAGTTAAAACCATATGCTGTTTCACATTATCTGAATTACAACCACCCAAATTTACATGATGACTCAAGACTATCAGCTATGGATGCTGAAAACAATGTTAATAAAACTATTTACTTACACCTAAAATGAATACAGATCGGATGTCTACATCTTGGAAATTATTAGATATTCAAAACAAAGACTATAGGCAATCCTATATAGAGTAATCAACATTAAGCAACAAGTTACAGGGAACGTTCAAAGGCAAATATTTCTCATGCTGAATACTCTGGATCGATGAACAAAAATTAAATAGAAGAAGAAGAGGAAGATGATGAATCCCAAGAAGAAGAAGAAGAAGACGTTGAATCTTACAAAGGGGCTGGAGGGATTAGAAAAGAGGGAAATCTCCTGCATTTTTGCTGGATGGAACTTCAATGGGGCTGGAGACGGAGGAGGAGCAGCTTGGCTGGACTTCTGCTGGGATGGTCTTCACGCTAGACCTCCTGCTGTGGTGTTCAAACTGGATGTAGGAGAGGGATGGTTGAAGTGGAGATGGCAATCGGCTGGGCTGAAGAAAGTGGACAGCCGCTGTTGGAGGTTTTGGGGTGGCTGGAATGAAGAAGGGGACCTCTTGCTGGTGGGCTGGACCTCTGCTACGGCTGAAGGATGATGGCAAGCAGCTGGGGTGATCTTCTGCTGGTGGTGGCCTCTCCTACGGCTGGGTTGAAGGAAGGATGGGGAGCAGCAATCGTTGGGCTGTGGCTGAATGAAAGTGGAAAGCAACTGATGGAGTTCACGCTGGATGCAGGAATCGCCGGCTGGAGGTGTTTGATGGCTGGGTTGAAGGCAAAAGGGGAAGCAACCGTTGGGCTGTGGCTGAATGAAAGTGGAAAGCAACTGATGGAGTTCACGCTGGATGTAGGAATCGCCGGCTGGAGGTGTTTGATGGCTGGGCTGAAGGCAAAAGGGGCAGCAACCGTTGGGCTGGCTGAAAGCTATGGCTGGACTGAAGAAGGTGATCTTCAGCTGCTGTTGGAGGTGAAAGGGGCTCCACGCTGAGAAGTCCCACTTGCAAAACAAAAAAAAACCAATTAATCGGCCAGGCTTCCCCCCTCTCATCGGCTAATGGCTACCCCTCTTAAAACTTTCAGCCCCTGGAAACAAAAAAAACACAGCCCTTTCATTTATGAGGTTCCGTTAAAATTTTTGAATTTTTTTTTTCAAATTGAAACTTAATGCTACCGTTTTAAAAAAGGCGCATCTTGTGATTTTTTCAAATTTTTCATTTCATTTACCTAAGTTTTAGGTAAAATGAAATTTTTATTTTTTTGGAAGTTCGGCTGTGCCATTTAAGGCTGCCTCCTTCTAAAAAAGAAATTTTATTTAAACAAATAAAAAGAAAAAAAAAATGAGAGGCTTTTATGGAAATGCCACCTCAATCCACTTTTAAAATCCTTTTGAAAATAAAGCTTTATTTTGTTTTGTAAAATCTTTTATCTTCAAATAGGGTGCCACATGTGTGTGGGCCCACTAAAAAAAATACATAAATAAATAAGAATTTTAAAAAGAAAATTTTGCAAATTGGTATGACCTCCGAGTGGGTCCCGCTTGAGAATAAGATACTTACCTGGGAATCCGAGTATGGTGCTAGTTCAAAGGCGGGTCCCGCTCCATTTATTTGGAAATACGAGATAAAACATTATTTATTTTCAAGAATTTGGAAAAATTGGGTTTTCAATGCAAAAATATATGGATAAATGTAAAAAAAAAATTTGTAAAGAGATTTAAAATCTTTTGCAAAAAGCTTTGAGATAAAATCTTTAAAATCAATATCCAAATATCCAGATTGTTTTCTTGAGAAAAATTTTGTAATTCAAAGTCCTGGGGGTAAAATGGGAAAATTTGGTAATTTTGAATACCCAGGGTTTTAAAAATCAATTTGAAAAAGTTTAAAATCAAATCTGGATGGACAATTTTGAAAATCAGGAGTTCTGGATCTCAAAATAACATGTTGTGCAGTGAAATGATGCAATGCTATGCAAAGACATGCTCTATGAAATGTCACTCTGAGCTCGGACTTGGAAATTTTAGCTTTTTGTCCAGAAAAAGGATTTTGAAATTTTGCCATTTGAAGATGTCTCTGAACCTAAATATAGAAATTTTGAGGCTCAAGAATGAAATTTTAGACTTTCTGCAAGGTCTAATCTTGGAAAATGACCATTTTGCCCTTCATTACATCTGAAGAACTGAAATATGATGATTGAGGGCGATGTCAAGAAGGTGAGTGAAAATTTGGGGTGTTTACACTTGGTACCAAGGCTTTTTTTTCTGAGTAGCTTGGTTCACGTGTTTAGCTGGAATGAAGGTTGGTTGATTAAGTCTGCCAATCTCGAAGGAACGACAGGATTCACTGTCTTTGAATGACAAAATAGAGCCGAGACAGGCTAAACCATCAACTATATGATTGTATTCTCTCCTGATATGGTTAAGCTGAAATTCTTTAAAGTTGCCTACAAGAGCTAAGGCAATCTTCTGATAAGGGATCAATTTCTGATCTTTCACTTACCATTCTGCATTAACTTGACTGACGACAAGCAATGAATCGCCAAAGGCATGTACTCTTTTGATATTGAAGTCTTGCAGAATATTGAGGCCTTGTATCAAAGCTTCATACTCGACCATGTTGTGAGTACATTGAAAGTTGAGGTTGAGAGAATAAGGGATCATCTCCTTTTCGGAAGTAATCAATAAGATTCTGAACCCTATGCCAGACATATTCCTAGCTCCATCAAAGAAAATGGTCCAAACTAGGGACTCTTGAACGCTGCAGATACGATCATCGAGAAAATCGTCTTCCACCTTGATCTCTTCTGTCAATGGAAAATCCCCCAACTAATCTGCGATAGACTGACCCTTTACCTACTTTTGAGACACATACTCTAAATCATACTGCATCAGGAGGACTTGTCATTTTGCAATTTGTCCAGTAAGGAAATGCTGCTCAAGGATGTACTTGAGAGGATTAAGCTTTGACAAAATTTTGATCTTTGACGCCAACAGATAATGTCTTAACTTTTGACACATCCATACCAAGGTGAGACATGTCTATTCCATCTGAGAATATCTCTTCTCGTAATCGATGAAAGTCTTGCTTACGTAGTAGATGGCATGTTCTATCCAACTGCCTTCCTCATATTGTGCAAGAAATCCGCCACAAGCATTATGATTGATGAAAATGTACAAGAGAAGTGGTTTTCCTAATTCTGGTGGCTTCAGAACAGGTGGATTGAGGAGATACTATTTTATGTGCTCAAATAAAAACTGACATTCTGATCCCCACTTAAATTTCACTTATTTTCTTAACAAGTGATTGAAGGGCTCGCATCTCATGGCTAAATTGGAGATGAAGCACCGAATCGACTGAATGCGCCCTTGAAGGCTCCTCAGCTCTCTAAGATTGGTTGGAGGCGGCATATCAGTAATTGCTTTCGCCTTAGCTAAATCCACCTCTATTCCTTTCTTGCTGATCATAAAGCCAAGCAGTTTGCCTTACTCTACTCCAAAGACACATTTATGTGGGTTGAGCCTCAGCTTGTAGAGAATAAGTCGTTCGAAGACTTGGCTGAGAGCATCAAGATGATCCTCTCCTTCTTTGGACTTGACCAGGATGTCATCCACATAGACATCTATGTTCTTATGCATTTGGTCATGAAAAATAACAGCCATTGCTCTCTGATAGGTTGCCCCAGCATTCTTGATCCCAAACGACATGATTGTGTAGCAAAATGTACCCCAAGATGTGGTAAAAGAAGTTTTTGACTAGTCACGAGCTGCCAGCTTGATCTGATTGTAGCTTTAGTATCCATCCATAAAGGAAAACATGGTGTGGCCCACCATGCTATTGATCAAAAAATCGATGTTGGGGAGTGGATAATCATCTTTTGGGGTAGCCTTGTTGAGATCCCTGAAATCAATGCAAATCTGTACTTTGCCATTCTTTTTAGAAACTGCTACGATGTTCGCCAACCAGTCTAGATAATCAATATTTCATATGAATCCTACCTTTAACAAATCCTCAAGTCCTTCTTTAACTTGGGGTGCCACTCGGGGATCCATTTTCCTTAATTTGTGCTTGATTGGCTTAAAGTCTAGCTTTAAAATAAGACGATGCTCGACCAGTTTGGGATCTAAGTCTGTCATATCCTCATAAGTCCAAGCAAATACCTCTTGATATTGCTTGAGAAAATGGATGAGCATTTCCTTCTTATCTGAATTCAAGCTGGCGCCAATTTTGAGGATTTTCGGATTATCTTCTGAACCAATGTTGACATCCTCTGTCGGATCCTTAACCAAAGGCAATGGTTCATTCTACTTCTGAATATTGGCAAATTCTGGCAATTCTTGAATCGCTGAGTCAAATTCTACTAGCTCTTCAACTTGCCATGTTACCTTGTTTACCCCTACCCCTGCCTTTATCTTGCAAATTCTGGCTGGTTTGGAGTTATTTTGAGGAAAATCAGGATTGATAACGAGCCTTTCAAATGGTTTAGGAGCCATGATTTTGGCAATCCTGAAAAATGCAAAGAGAGGTTTGTTTGAGGAAAATGAGAAATTCAAAATAGCATTTTGTACAGAAACGAAAAATAATGATATAGACAAAATATAGAAAAAAAAATGATTAGACACCAAGATATGAAGAAACGATCAAAATTTCATTGATAGACTAAAGCTGAAGACAACAACTTGATAATTACAGATGTTTCTGACAAAGGAAGGAAAATTGGGACTGTGTTGTCCCTACAAGATGACTAGAAAAGCAAGAAAGAGAAAAACTTTAAACAAAGGCATTATCTTCATTCTGCCCCTTTGATAAATGTAGTTCTTCTGCCAAATATCTGACCAGTAAAACCCAGTCCTGAATCGGTGATGTGTTGGGCAGAAATGATTGGCTCCAGTATGTTGTTCTCATTCTTACCAAGGCCCCTGAAGGGCTGGTAGCCATGTTTCATCAATAGATCGAATCCCTTCTTTGTCTTTGAAAACGGAGGAAACAAAGGATGAGCCTTGAGAGAAGCGCAATTGAGGCGCCCTCCTAGCTTGAAGAAATGAGGTCCCTGCCATTGGACCACTGCCGTAACATTTTCTGTTGGCTAAGTTTCCTCTAGTTTTAACATGTCCAAACTGCCACTTAGATTAATTTCATCAATTTCCCTAATGCTAGGGATGTTTGCTATGAAAGTAGGACGAGAAATCATTGACTGCAGGAGCCTCTCTTTTGAATATTCTCCCAGAACTGTGGTATTCATTCCTCCCTTCGACCATTTGATGCATTGATGAAGGGTGGAGGGAACAACATTAGCATTGTGAATCCAAGTGTGCCCTAGCAGAAGATTATACGTAGGCGGCACATTGACCACATAAAACAGAACTCTATGCACTGAATAGTTGATAAAGATTTTGAGGAAGATCTTCCCCTTGGCAGTCTGCCCATGATTATCAAAGTTGTAGATCGTTATCGGATCTGGAACATATTCCTCTTCTTTTAGGCCCAAGGCCTTGGCTGTCATTTTAGGATAGATGTTGAGGTTGCTTCCTCCATCTGCGAGCACATGAGAGACAGTCATGCCCTGGTCCACACCACTATGTAGAGAGCGTTGTTATGGAATGTATGAGGCTTTGGCAAGTCCTCATCTGAGAAGATTCTTGGTGTGTTTGTCATGTCTTGATTGACTATTTGAGCCATGGCCTGCAGAGTCGTGCTCGGCTTTATCTTGATTTTTCTTAGCAAGTCATCCAGAACTTGCTGATGTTCAGGAGAAGCATGGGCTAAATCCAGAATGAAAATATTTGACAAGGCTGTAATTGGTTTCTGAACTGACTTAGATGCTTCACCTTTCTTTGAAGCTGATTTAATGAAACGCTTCAGGAATCTAGGAGTCTGCCTGACAACTTCTGTTGTTGCTCCTGCTGTCTCACTTGTCGGTTTCATCCTGCTGAGAACCGAGATAATATCCACCCTCTTGGTGGAGGACTGAGCTTGATGTAACACTGGGACCTAATGTTGATCCTGAATGTCCTGGCTAGAGCATGACTGAATATTGCCCTAAAAAAAAGATACTTGCTCTGAAACAACTGATGCTGAATATTTCAGGAATGGCTTGGACAAGATCTCAGGTTGTTCTTCCTCATCATCCTCGATCAACAAATTCTTGTCAATACAGTCCTGGATTATGTTCTTGAGGACAAAACAATTTTCTATGTCATGTCCTACGGTTCGGTGAAACTTACAGAATTTCGCCTTCTACTTGCCAATGATAACTAGAGGATCAACCACTTTAGGGAGTTTGACCATCCCTTTTGACAACATATATTCCAAAACATCTTCACGGGATTGTTCTAGAGCAGTGAACTCTCTGTCATAACTCCAACCATCATGCTTTGGTTTTATTTGTGGATTTACTTCCTGCTGTGGCACTGACTGAATAGGCTGTGGCTTGACAAACTTTTCTTTCTGGGATGCAGAGTTTGCTCTTTTAGTTTTAGAGCTTACTGAACTCTTGCTGCAGTTTTTCCTATTTTTCCTATTGTTTGCACCGCTGCTGCTGCTTGAAATGCCTGCGGAGTAGGTAAAATGTGCCTTTTTCTTTTGCTCAGAGTTACCTCGAACAAAAGAGAAACCCTCATAAAGGTCATTCTCCATTCCTGTCTTGAGCCATTTTGCTCGTTCAATCAACTTAATAAATGATTTCGTTGGAGAAGTGGAGATGAGACTCCTTAGAAGTTGGGAAAAGTTATTGAGGATTATCTGCAACACATGTTCTTCTGGAATGAGGATTTTCATTTTGTTACATATGCTTCTCCACCTATGAATGAGCTCTCTTGCTTTCTCATTCTCATTTTGCTTCAGGTTGTACAGATGGTTGAGAGTGGGTGAGGCCTCGGCATTGAACATGAAGCGCTCGATGAATAAGTTTACTACCTTATCGAACTCTCGTAGTTCGATAGGGTTGATGTGGTCTGCATACTACCTTGTTGTTGCTCCCTCTAAGCTACGTGGAAAGCAGACGAACAAAGCCCTGTTGTCCTTTCGAAAGCGACTGCATTCTGCATAGAATGTGGCCAGATGGGCTTTTGGATTGCCCGTTCCATCAAACTTGAACTTGTGAGGGAGATTCTCTAGATTATCATCTCCGTCTAAGCCAACATAGAAATCTTTGCCAGTATAGGTCTGCTTGCTCTTACTATTGGCTTGAGTGTCTTTCACTGCTCGAGTTACTTCCCTCAACTGCTCATGCATTGGATACTCTGTTGATCCCATACTTGGGCCTGTTGTTCACTGATTCGAGCTCTTCAACTATCTTCATGAACTGTCATGGAGGATTCTGATTGAACACAAATTGTTCTTCCTTTGATTCTTCTTCCTCTACTGACTCAGTGCCCTCAGAAGTACTGTCGGGTTGAACCTTCTTTCTGGTGATCCTGATCTGCTTTCTCACAGGCTTCTTTCTCAATTTGTTCTTTGGAGTTGCCTTCTTCATACTGACTTCGGCTTGCTCTGACACCATTTTGGACATCATATTTTGGAACAAGCTATAAATGACGGGATCTACATCATCCTATTTGTTAGGACTCTGTCCTCTAGATGACCTGGGAGAGTCCATTCCTTTTATTTTGCTGTCATTGTGTTGAGGTGAAACAGTCTACTTTCCGCTTCTTGTCTGAACCATTTCTATAATGCCAATGCTTTATGCATAATAAGGAAATGGTTAGAGCGCGGAAGAAGCTTTTTAAAACAATTTTTTTGAGAAAAGCAAGAATAGAGGACTTGGTAGATAATTTAAAAGGTTATCCCATTACCAGGGATCAAGTCATCACAAGACTTATGATAATTGTGTTACCATTTTCATGATAACTGAAAAATGTGCCTTGTTACCTAGGCGAGGTCGTCAACCATGATAAAAGATATTAAAGAAGAATAGGGGAGATATTTAAAGAGAATATCCCATTACTAGGGATGAGGTTGTCACAAGAATTGTGACCATTTATGCTATAAAACAAATAAAAGAATAAAATTTGGCCCCAAAAAGCTTTTCAGTAGAACAAAAGTAAACTTTATTGATGATAAATTCAAAAACAAAGAGAGGGTGGATAGACAGTTTGTCACCACTCTTGATATTCAGTAGATACATTAGATCCAGGAAATACAGAAAGAGAAATGAAAGAGTCCCAAGTGTATTTGGCTGCATGGTATGCCCCAGACCACTGATCCAACTGCAGATTGAATTCTGGTATTTTGTCTGCCGGGAAATGAGTGTTGACACGAACCTGCCTCTGCAAAAACTGTCTGAGACATCTCTCGGGCTGATAATCGACACAAAAGAAGGGCCCCAGCAATCTGTAACGATTGTTACCTGTATAAGTGTAGCGAGGAACTGATTCTTGCCGGTTGAAGTAATTCCAAACAATCGCCTCCTGATGCAGACTCTTGATCAAGGCTCAACACTGAATGACTGACTTTGGCTTTTTACTATTGAACCTGAAAGAATTGGCCTTTGATGGCATATGTCGCAAAAACCATGACTGCAGGGCATAAGTGAATCTTCCACCAAAATGGTCTCTCCAAGAGCGAAGCGGGCCAAGCCTCGGTAGAGGAAGGCTAAAGCGGCCATAGAAACTGAAAGATGGCGGGTTTGCTTGTTTCCCCATCTTCGAAAGAGTTGGACAACTCTGACATCAATAAAATTTGGATTGTCCTGAAAGAATGCTAATCCCACTGTGCATAGGACCATGGCATGCTGAATTCTGTCTTTCGCTGCTCGGGACAAGGTGTCAACTTTCTCGTAAGCTCCATACTTGCGATAGAGTCCAAACAGGTCAATGAATTGATTTCCACTGATCTTGGTGAGAGGCCAAGATCTGCTCCCTGTTGCTCTAGCTAAAGCTTCTCGAACATCTACCCTTTTGATGTTGATCAGGAACTGCTACTCGACAGGATCATTTGGCTGACCAGCTGGTTCTGGCAATCCTATGATATCATTGAATTCATCTATCAGTAGAGTCATCTCTCC
The DNA here is from genome assembly GCF_984573655.1 of Nuphar pumila. Lineage (NCBI taxonomy): Eukaryota > Viridiplantae > Streptophyta > Magnoliopsida > Nymphaeales > Nymphaeaceae > Nuphar > Nuphar pumila. Next base: position 97,236,531 of record NC_143252.1, on the reverse strand, counting down.
CCATGGAAACCAAAATGTGCAGGTACATGAATTCCACCACTCTGCCATAGCTTGAATCAGACTTTTGTTGATGGTTTGTTTGCCTACTGCTGATGCCATCTCCAATCCATAGTCATCCAAGTGGTCTGGGAACATACGCGAGAAGGTGGAGAACCAAGAATATTACCACCAAGGGAAGAAGGAATGAGTCTGAATAGCTCGATGATCTGGGGATCCATCCCTTATCTGATATGAGGCATGATCTCTGGGAAAGACCACATCAGAAGAATTGGACGCCATTGAAATAATAGTGGGGGAAAGAAGAATGAAGAGGATCAGATAGAATGCAAGACATACAGATAGACTCTCGAAGAAAAAGAGAATAGATACATACCTAGAATTTTTGAAAGATTAAAGGAATTTAGAAAAAAAGATTTTTAGGGTTTTGAGAAAATTTTGATCTAAAAAGAGAAAAAAATGCAGATAGAGGAAAATATACACCTAGGTTGTGAAAGTAAAGGAAAATTTTGAATAATGTACCCAGGGTTTTGAAAATGTTAATATATAAGAAAATACAAGAAAATATCATATGATCACAGTTGCACAAATAATGATGCACACACAACACTCCTTAAAATGCTTACTCTAAATGCAATATTTGAAATGGCTTGTAGGACCTTAATTCTAACTCTATGGTTCAGATTATCTGATTCCAATCAAGGTACATCGATATACGCAAGCCAAAGCTCGAAGTACGTGACATAAAAATATCTCTTCGGTTCTAAGGTAATGGCTTCCCAACATCCTTGGGCACCTACTGATATACTTAAGACTATGGCCCTTAAGTACATGGTAGGGGGTGCTAACCCAAATAAGTGGTCCAGTTGTGAGGCTCTCTCCCAAACTATGGTTCAGTGAGACAGCCCAGCAACGTGAGGACCGAGACAATATAGGTAGGGATGTTTTTGAAAACATGTTCAACATGCAATAAAACCAGATGTTTCTAATGCAAGTCCTAAAGAGATAGAATTTAAATGAAGAGAAGCATACACTTGCATACATTGTTTGCATTCAATCCCTAGAATTGAAGAAAGTTGTATTTCAGACCTAAGTCTAAGTGAGCATGGAATAATCTCCTCAATATGGTCCTACCAAACCATACTTAAATTCTATATGCATTATGTTAGCTGGGACAGAGTCTAGGCTCCTAAGGTTTGCATGAAAAATGAAACTGACATTTGAAGAATAAAGACTGAGATAATATCAAAGTAAAGCAAAAGGCAAAAATCCGACCGGACGAAGACAAGTCTCATCTCGGTCGCCAACTCCTATGATCATTGCAAAAATTTTCTTCTCGTTCCTCTTTTCCTTCTCTTTGCCTTTCTAGCCTCTATTCTATTTTTAATGAGGAATAAAAGATAGAAAAGAAAAGAGAGGAGAAAAGAAAAGAAAGAAGAGAGAGGAACTCTTTTGCAAAGGTCTCACTTGACCTAAATTTTGAAAATGTTTTGAAATTACTCACCTCTGTTTTTAAAAATTTATGAGAAAATGGAGAGACGGGATTCGCTCGTCGGTACGAGGTTTGACCGTTCCTGACACCTTTACCAGGGGTAATCGAACCAACGATCGAACTTATGCCTTTTTGCTTTGCCTAAATATTACCTAAGAATTTATTCTAAGTCAAAAAATACACAGAGAATCATGCTTGTGCAATGCAAATGCAAGGATGTATGCTTTTGAAAAGAAGATTTTAGAACTTTGATAAGTGATTTTGAAATACATTTGAAGATACTTGAAGAAATAATTCAAAGGGTTGAAATTTGTTTGAAAAAGTTAGATTTTGAATCTAACTCAGAACTTGAACAATGGATCTCGAAGAAGAGACTTTGAAATTCTAAGTCTTGGAATAATTAGAGTTTGGAAAATAAATCTTGAAAAAAAAAGAGAATTAGAATTTGAATTTAGAATTTTGAAGTTAGAATGAAATTTCAAACTTAAGGTGAACTTTGAATCTGGATCGATTTTCAAGAATCGATTTTGAAAAGGGATCTTTCGTTTTGAGTTTTGAATTCAGAACCTGAAATAGGAATTTTTGATTTGAAAATTGAATTTAGACTTAGGAAAAAGTGAATTTCAAAAATAGAGTTGGAATTAAAATCTGGATTTTGAAAATCAATGTGAGATATGGAAATGAAATTTGAAATCTGGAATCCTAGATGGAATCAGATCTAAAATCTGGAATCCTAGATGGGATTTGGATCCGAAATCTGGAATCCAAGATGGAATTGAATTTTAAATCTGGAATCCAATATGGATTTGGATTTGAAAATATGGAATCCAAGATGGAACTGGATTGAAATCTGGAATCCTAGATAGAATTGGATTTTAAATCTAGAATTCAATATGGAATTGGATTTAAAAATCTGGAATCCAAGATGAAATTGGATCCGAAAATCGGAATCCAAGGTAGAATTTTGATTTTTGCAATTAGGAATCCAATATAGAATTGGATTTTAAATCTGAAATCTGATATGGAATGGGATTTGAAATCTGGAATCCAAGATGGGATTGGATCCGAAATCTGGAATCCAAGATAGAATTGGGTTTTAAATCTGGAATCCAAGATGGAATTGGATTTGAAATCTGGAATCCAATATGAAATTAGAAGATGGATCCAGATTCTGGGATATTGAATTGAATTTAAAATTGAATCCTAAAAATGGAAATGAATTTGAATTTTTAAAGTTTGAATTGAATTTTGAAATTAGAATATTTTGAATTTTGAATAGAATTGAGAATAGGAAGATGAATTTGAATCAGAATAGAAGATTGATTTGAGAAATGAAGAAGATATTTGAAAAATTATCTCAAAATCACTTAGAGTTTGAAGAAAACTTGAAATACTTTGAAAAATGATGCAATTCTATCCTAAATGATGAATGAATTAAAAAGAATTTTGAAATTGGGCTTTGAAAATCATATTTTATTCTTTAAGTGAATTGAAATAAGATTGAAGATATAATACATCTCTGAATATGGTCATAAAATGTATTATAAGATAATCTATATTTAAATTCAAATGAAGAATAAAACACATTTTGGTGCCTTTATAGAGTTTGAAATGAAATTAAATCTCAATATATTCTGACTATGGCCGTTGATATATATTTTGAGTTAATTTCAAGTTAAACTCTGATAAAGAAAGAAAAATTCAGAAAATATGATGCTTTTTGAAAGAGATCCAGTGTGGATCCAATGTTATTCCATAAAAGATAAAAACCCTAAGTTTTGTTTGCATTTTGACTATGGCCATAATGCATATCGTCAAGTTAGGATTTAATCACCTTTTATTAGAATGGAGCATGTGTCATTCGTGAATTTTTGGAATAAAAGAGAAAATGATATGAAACGGGCAATTTATGATATTTACATACTCATATATTCTAATTTAATGCTGGAAATATAAAGTTTTCATTAATATCTAGCTATTACAACTTGAACTGAATTTAAAATTGTAACTTCTAAGCTAAGAAGGAAAAATAACATTTTCTACCTAATTCCTGCAAAATAGAGTTAGTATGGAGCAAAGATTATAAAATATGGAGGGTGAAGCAAAAAATCTAAATGCTATACTTATATTAAATGGGAAATACATATAGAGAAGCCTTCAACTAAATGAGAATGCGATGCTTATAGGTGAATATGATGGAAACAACATGAATGAGTGATGTGGGTGTTGTGCCACAAGTGCAGGGAAAGATGAAGGTTAATAGATGTTTGGTGAAAACTAAGTGTTAGTGAACGAAATGGGAGGTTGGGTTGCAGTGAGGTGTTTAATGAAGTAGTTACTGCAAACAGGGTTGTAGCAATGGAAGAAAGAGGTTTTGCCTATGGCAGTGTGATTAGGTAGAGTGCTCGAAGGTGGGACATAGCAGCAGGTAGGTGAGTTATGCAGAAAATAGTGAAGGTGAAAGTATGAGGGGATATAGTGTAAACACCCCAAATTTTTCTCATCCATTCCCAAACAAGCCCCCTCGTGTAGGTGTCAATCCTGGCAAGTCAATATAGAAGTCCAACCCCGAGTCTGTCTTCAAAAATTACCATTTTACCCACTTTCATTAGGAAAATTACCATTTTACCCCTAGGTCATCCGAGACCCCGAGTCAATCAGATTCAGCCAAGCTCATTTGTAAATTCAGAACAGTTAGAATGTCAGTCATTTCAAGCTCACTTGAGCCCACGATGAGCAGACCATTTCCATTTCTGACCATTCCTGCCAAAATGGGATCATTTCTTCAGAAATGAGCTCATTTCTCACTCAAATTCGAGCCAATTGTCTCAAAGTCAGTCATTCCCAGTCAATCCTATTTCCTAGAGTCTAGCTTGAGCTCAGCAATAATTCAAGTGCTCCAGTTTCAGTTCAAAACCACTTCCAAGTGTCCAGAAGCCCATTTTAGCACATTTCAGCTCATTTAGCTGAAATTGAGTTGAGTCCAGTCAGTTGAGCTAGTGTTCAAACTTCAATTTTTGTTCATCTCAGTGTTACTGATCTTTTTTTCCAGCTCAAACCCAGCTCTGGTCTATAATTCACTTGGAGTGACCATTTCTCTAAAAATGACAGCTTTTCTTAACAGTTTAGTTTGGGAGTTCAGTTGAGTCAGTATCTTGTCAATTCATTTGAGTTCTGAAAGCCTAAAACCCAGCTCAATCCAGTTCATTTCAGTTCAATCCAACTCACACCTCAATTCTCAGTGTCACTCTCGTCCGACAAAGACAAAAATCATTTCTTGAACCATTTTTATCAAAATTATCACTTTTTAAACTGGTACAAGTGTCAATCAATGTCCAATATCCAAAATTCTTCATCAAGGGTCTGCATTTTGCGTATCATTTCATTTTATTTCTCATCATTTTTATCATTTCATAACATTTCATCACATTTCATTTCATTTTCGAGATCCAGAATTCCAGTTTTAAAAATCTCAATCCAGATTTGAGTTTTAAAGTCTTCAAAAATCAATTTCAAACCCTAGTTTTTCAAAATTGACATTTTTACCCGCAGGATTCTAAATTTGGAAATATTTTTCTCGAGAAAATAATCTGGATTCTTTTCAAACTTGGTTTTTCAAATTCTAAACTGGATTTGCTTCGCAACGGGGTACGAAACTTCGAATTCTGAGCTCATTTCGCCTGAAATTTTTCTGAGAGACCATTCTACCCCTCTAGTTTTCAAAATGAATTTCAAAATTGAATGTGGACCCACTTTCAAGGTGGTGCCACACTTTGAGTTTTCAAAAAGAAAAAAAATATTTTCTTTTTTTCTTGTTTATTTGTTATTCTTTTTGTTGTTTATTTATTTTTTTATTATTATCTCCACCTAGGAGAGGTGGGACCCACAAGGGGGTCGACCCCCTCTCCTCCTCTTCCCTTCCTTTTCTTCCTCTTCTCTTTCTTTCCCTTTTCTTTTCCCTCCTTATTTCCTTCCTTTTCTTCTCTACTTTTCTTTCTTTCTTTTTCCTTCTTCTTTTCTTTCCCTTTCCCTTCTTTCTTTCTTTCTTTCCTTCTTCCTTCCTCCTTTCTTCCTTCTCTTTCTTTCCTCTCTCCTCCTTGACGCCAGCCCCATTCCCCTCTTTTCCTCCTCTTCTTTCCTTTTCTCTCCTTTTCCTTCTTCCCCCTCTTCTTTCCTTTTCCTTCCCTTCCTTCTTTCCCCTTTCTTCCTTACTCCCTTTCTATTTCCACACATACCATACGGTGGCCCTAGAGCCTATTCACTCTCTCTCTCAGCCCTATCTCTCGTTTATCTCTCTCTCTCTCTCATTAACTCCTCTCTCTCCCACTCACATTGATGCCCCTCTCTTTTTAGCCTTATCTCTCCCCCTCTCTTGGCTCCCCTTTGCAATGACCACCTACCTTCAGCTAGCAAGATCAGCCTTGCTACAACTTCCTCCTTCAACCTCGGCAGTAGCTGGTGCTACCTTCTCAATGCAGCCACCATCTTCAACTTCCAACCGATTCAACCTCCTCCATCTTCCTGCAGCCACAAGGCAATACACCAAGGCAACAGCTGCAGTTCGTCCTCAATCAAACAGTTCTAGCTACCTTCACCTTCAACCATTGTAGCCGCTCCATTGTTGGTGTCCAAAGTCTTCCCCAGTGTCTCCAAGGCAGCAACGAACCTTGCTGCAGTCGTTCACCTTTATTAATAGCTTGTCGGATTCCGATCCGACTTGTCGGAGCTGTCAAGCTCCGACCACAGGTCAAAACCAATATTTATAAAAGGTAAAAATCTTTGCATAACTATTTTCTGTCACCCCATAAAATTTGAGAAATTTCTATGGTAGGTTAGTACCTAAAATTTAATTTTCATTAGGTTAAATTTAGAATTTTAGGCAAAAATCTTGATTTTTAGGATTTTTAATTAATTTCTATATTAAAAAATGTCAAAAAAATAGATTTTCGAGTTCCATTTTGTTTTTAGGGTTAGTCTAAGTCTTCTCACTGGCCGTTAAATCAAAGGTTCCATCTCCTTCGCTGGTCGTTAAATGAAAGGTCCCAGTTTTCACTTCTCTGTTGATCAACCAAAAGGATGTAAGAAATATCTATGGTATGATTAGCGAAAGAAATATTCAATGATGTCGAAAAGCTGGAAGTGAATCGATATTGATCATAGCTATGACGCATGTTTAAAGACGACTTTCTGGCAATCAGGCAGTGGAAATATCCTGAGCAATATTCACTCAATCCATATCTCCTCAGTCATTTAAGCTGTGATCAAATATCCGCAAAAGGGATCTCTCAATTGTCATCAAGTTGAAGACGAATATGCGAGTTAAACCCTCGGGGCCAAAGAAGATTCGGATCATCTTCGAGATGAAAGAGTTTGTGACGAATTCTTCCAGGGAACGTTCAGATAACCATCAAGATGAAGGCGATTGCGCTGAACCTCCCGACAAACTATAAAAGATAATTGATTGCTGCTATCATCAAGAGATTTCTGACCAATGAGTCAATATCACCACTATAATTCATGAGAAAAAGAAGGATCAGAGCATCTCCAAGATGAAGGAGTTTGTGACGTACCCTTCCAAGAAAAAGAAAGGCCAGAACATCTCCAAAATGAAGGATGATGTAATGAACTTCCCCCGAAAACCCAAGAAAGATCAATGTCTCAACAAGAGTGCCAGAAAGATCATTATGGGAAAAGCCTCAGGATATCAAATTGCCAAAGTTGCCAGAAATTATCTTTTCTCATACAAAATCCTTTCATCAATATCTTTTCACTGCTTGCTTTTATGAAATTAAGAGTATTTCTTCTCTATTCATGTCAAGGAAATGGATAAATTCCTTGAAGAAACTCAACAACTTTAAAATTTGAATTTGACTCTGGAATCCGGGAAGTTAACTGTTATCGTCGCAAAATTTTTCCCGTCTTCCCTTCCTTGCGGAAGAGAGAGGGAAACGCTTTCGCGATTCAAACTTGACCGGATTTTGGAAATTGGTTTTGAAATACTCGCCTCCGTTTTGAAAATTGCGGGAAAATCCATGAGATGGGGCTAGACCTGTCGGTACGAGGTTCGACCGTTCCTGCCGCCATTAACAGGGGTAATCGAACCAATGACCAAAATTGTGCTTGACTTAGTGAAATTACCGAAATTGTGTTCTATCCTAAATGCACAGAGAATTCAGGCATGTGCTATGAGATTTTTGGAAAATGTAAATTGGAAAATATGATGTATGCTTAGAAAACATTTGGAATTTAAAAGCATTTCTCAGGAAAAAGATGGAAATCAATCTCTCAGGAAACTCAGACGAAGAAGGTTTGAAATCTCGATAAAGTTAATAAAGATTTGGAAAATCTTGAAGAAGTGAGAATCTCGAGAAAATCTTGAGAAAGTTTATGAGGACTTGGAAAACCATGAAAAATGAGAATCTCGGGAAAATCTCGAGAAAGTTTATAAAGATTTGGAAAACCATGAAGAAATGAGAATCTCAGGAAAATCTTGAGAAAATTTATAAAGACTTGGGAAACCATGAAGAGATAAGAATCTCAGAAAAATTGAAGGAATTCTTGAGAAAAGATGAACATTTGAAAAGGAAAGCACTTGTCAGGAAAACTCAGACTTTGAGAATTTTCTTAGGAAAACGAGGGAAAATCTATAGGAAAACTCATTGGAGAAGGAAATTCAAAACTTAGGAAATTGAAATCCTGAAAATATTGTCCTTGAAATATCTAAAAATCGATTTTTGATTCTTGAGAAAGATGAGAAATTCCTTTTGAAAGCATCTTAAGAAAATAATATTTTCAAGGGAAATCACAGGAAAACTTTGATTTGGAAAATCCAACTCCGAATATCATCATAGTTTCTTGAGAAATTGACTCCATGAAATGAAAATCTTTTGAGAAAATCATGAGAAAAATGAATGATGCAGATGATTTGAATGAATGAATGCACTTTGAAAAACTTTCTGAAAAATTTGTTGAAAAAATGTGGATTAAGCCAAAGTAAATCCTTCATATATTCTGACTATGGCCATGAATATATTCAGGGTTTATCTGAGTTAATTCACAATATTTTGAAAACATTGGAAATATGAGGTGCATTTTCAAGATAGCCTAAGAGTGTAGGCTCAATGTGACTGGTAGAGAGATGATGGATCTGGGTCTCGTCCATATTCCTACTAGGGCCGTAAATATGGACTCCACCGAGTTCATCAACTCTCTAAGAGTTGGTGCACGTGCCATTCGTGTTCATCCACGGTGGGTTTTGAAAATTGAGATATATGCATCATAGAATCGGGATATTACTGAAATCAAACTATATGAGATGCGGCCTAATCTAAGCAGTAAAAGTAAATCTTATTCCAAGGTTTACATTGGATTGTTACATTGCATAACAAAAAGTAAAAGAAAATTGAAATGGAGCCAAGGAATCAACATCTTCTAGATTTTCCTACAAAATGAGGGTTAGTACAAGATAACCAAAAAAATGGGTATATATATATATTATATACAACAAAGAGATGTATATCAAAAATTACTAAAATCGATGTTAAATGATATGTATCGATGGAAGTGTATTTACATGAGAAATTAGATACATGGATGCTCATATATGGAAGTAAATATACAATGAAAGGATATATGGATATATATATAAGTATATGCATATATTTATATATGTATGTTCATAACATATATCTATATATATATATGCATACATGTAGGTAGATATACATATATATCGATATATATATATACCTATAATAAGAAAATATACATATAAAGGCAAATTCCATATAATGGGTAAAATCAGAAAATACAGGTATATACAGTTTCTGTAGGGGATTTTACACAGCCGTATTTCCCAAATTACAAGATAATTTTCAATAAAAATGGATCTGGAGCTTCACTATATATCAATAACAAAACATGCCAAAGATGGTCCATAAAGCCTGAATGGATATTAAAATATCCATACATGAACATGGTCAATTATCAAGACTGGGTACCTGCAGCAGAAAATGGATAAGTACACAACATATACAATGTGCAGAGAATGTGCTGCTGTGGGTGAAAACGCACAAGAGGTAGAACGGCGGTAATGCTGTGCAACACAGGAAATGGATGGATGTGGGACAAAAATGAGCTCAATGGCATTGCTAACCAGTCTTATCAAAAGCCCAATTGTAAGTGCTAATGTACCCAAATAATGAACAATTACCTGTAGATTGAATGATAAAGCAATTTTCCCTACAACAGATTTTGTTGATTGATAGAATGAAAAACTAAAAGCAACCAATGATGAACATTTAACTGATGCTAACCTGTAAGATGAGAACGTGCCAGAGTGTAGATGATGCTGAGTTTCTGTTCTTAAAGAGAAATACTAGGAAATAGGAACTTCAATCAACGACCATAATTTCTGTCCCTTTATTTTTTTTAGCATGTGTTGTTCCAATAAATTCCACACTTTGAATGAATATAGAACATTTCAAGGTACTTGGCAAATGAAATTTATATCATATTCTAAGATTTTGCAGGAACTCCTTCCATTCAGATAACCATAGTCATTCAGGCTATATTACCCTGGTCTGACTTCATTGAGTGAGAAAACATTGTTAAACTTCCAACCCACAAGTTAAAAAAAAAACAAAAAAAAAAAAAAAAATTGCAGAGAACTTCCAATATTCCTGATCGACCGATCCTTTTCACATATACAAATTCAATTATGATAAGGCTAATTTCATAATCAGAATATGACTAGAAATTTATACACCTCAATACACCAAACTTCCAAGAACATCTACCAGCAGAAATTCCTAAACTACAGATTTTCTAAGTTCCAACGTAAAAGAATGACAAAATAAGAATTGCAAAACATACATAAGAATCAAAAAGCATGATACATAATGAAAACAGAGACAAAATTTGAGTTTTATGCAGTACCTCTAGCGGCAGGAGGGCTGTAGGGATCACCTCAGGAACATGGCAACCACCATCAGAAACAGTCTGAGCAATCAGAACCAAAGGAAAACCTCAATCGACATTCCCCCTTTTGAATACGATCAATGGCCGGGCTGAAGAAAGATGGTCACGTGGGCTGGGCTGTAACATTGGGTTGGACTTGTGGCTGGGCTAAAATGAATGACAACGTGGGGCTGGAGGAAAGTGGGCTGAAGGAAATGAGTAAGAAGCTCACTGTCTCCTCTGCACCAAATGGATTTGCGGCCAACAAGTGAGGACCTATCCTCTACTGTTGTGCTAAAGGGAATGGGTAGGAGGCTGCTGGGATGCCCTGTGGTTGGGCTGAAGAAGAATGGTGAAGACGATGGCTGGACTGAAGGAAAAGTCCACACCCTGGCTGGACCTATGCTGTTGGGGTGAAGACAATCTTCAGCAAGCTGCTGGAGGTGCCCTGCAGCTGGCTTGATCTTCTGCTGGTGGTGGCTTCTCCTGCGGCTGTGGCTGAAATGGAGGTGAAGATGGCGCTCGGTGGTGGCTCTCTTGTGGTTGGGGTTGAAGTGGGGATGTACGGCAGCTGCTGGAGGTGGAAGACTCCTGTGGCTGGGCTGAAGAAGATCGGGTGCTCCCTCACGCTGCAGAGCTTCCTCCTGCAAAAACCCCCAAAACGAGATTTCAATTCCTCCTCTAATCGATCAATGGCTGGGTCTTTTTAAAGACCTTCAGCCCCTTTCTACAAAAAAAAAATGTATTTTCTTTAAGAGCACCGTTATGGTTTTTGAAATTCTTTTGAAACCGATATTTGAAAATCAAAAGGGCCGCATCTCATTTTTTTTTAAATTTTGTTTCATTTACCTAAGTTTTAGGTAGAATGAATTTTTTTTTTTTGGAAGTTCGGTTGTGGTGGGCACGTTTAATGCTGCTTCCTTCTTAAAAAAAAAATTTATATAAAAAGGAATAAAATAAAAAATGAGTATTGAAATAAATGAAACTTTTATGGAAATTCCACCTCAACCTACTTTTAAAATCCTTTTGGAAAATAAAGTTTTATTTTGTTTTGCAAATCTTTTATTTTCAAGTGGGGTGCCACATGTGTGTGGGCCTGCTAACTAAAAACAAATAAATAAATATTGAGAAATTAAGAAAAAATTGCAAATTGGTATGAACTTCGGGTGGGTCCCGCTTGAGAATAAACAACTTACCTGAGAGTCTGAGTATGATGCTAGTTCAAAGGCGGGTCCCGCTCCATTTATTTGAAGATACGAGATAAAACATTATTTGTTTTTCAAGAAGTTGGAAAAATTGGGTTTTCAGGGCAAAAATATGGATAAATGTAAAAACAAAATTTGTAAAGAGATTTAAAATCTTTTGCAAAAAGTTTTGAGATAAAATCTTTAAAATCAATATCCAAATATCCAGATTGTTTTCTTGAGAAAATTTTTGTAATTCAAAGTCCTGGGGGTAAAATGAGAAAGATTGGCAATTTTGAAATCCCAGGGTTTTAAAAATCAATTTTGAAAAGTTTAAAAATAAAATCTGGATTGACAATTTGGAAAATCAGGAGTTCTGGATCTCAAACTGGCATGCTATGCAGTGAAATGATGCAATGTTATTCAAATACATGTTTTATGAAATGTCACTCTGAGCTTGGACTTGGAAATTCTAACTTTTTGTCCAGAAAGAGGATTTTGAAATTTTGCAATTTAAAGATGTCTCTGAACCTAAATATAGAAATTTTGAGGCTCAAGAATGAAATTTAGGACTTTTTGCAAGGTTCAATCTTGGAAAATGACCATTTTGCCCTTCATTGATTCCGACGATGTCAAGAAGGTGAGTGAAAATTTGGGGTGTTTACAGATGCCCCTCTTTGCTACTAAGCCGGCTTGTGGTCGAGCTTAGTGGCAAAGAAAACACACCAAATTTGGGCTATATAAAAATGCCCCAGTTAGCAGGATCTGACTGGGTATGAAGAAATTAGCCCGAGAAAGATGGTAGATATGAAATGGAGGATAAAGAGAAAATAGATTTGCTCTGAGAGAGCGAAGTTCAGGTTTTTGCCCTTAACCTGGATGGGACAGAAATACCTCGCATGGAACGAAGCTCAGGTTTGACCCTTAACCTGATTGGGGATTGAAATATCTCGTAGAAATGAGACTCAGGTTTATACTCTTAACCTGATCGGGCGGAAAATGGAATACCTCTTTGAATGAGGTCCAGGCTTATACCCTTATCCTGATTGGGCGGAAAATGGAATTTTGGAAGGTGAATAAGACAACTTTTCTTGAAGATGAACGAAGCGATGGAAATGGAATTGTAAGAGGCAATTTTGGAAAATGATCAAGACGATCTGGTGAATTTTTCATCATCGTGAAATATGAATAAGGTAAGGAGTAAGACAACTCTTTCGACAATGCGAAAGATGGATATGGCAATCTTTTGACGAGAATAAGGTAACTCTTTCGGCAACGCGAAAGACAGACAAGGCAAACTCTTTCAGAGAAGAGTAAGGCAACTCTTTTTACAAAGCAAAAGATGAATAAGGCAATTTTTGCAAGGAAGAATAAGGCAACTCTTTCGGCAGTGTGAAAGATGAACGCTGGCGATCCAAAGGAACAAGGCGATTATTTCGACAATGCGAAAGATGACAAAAGGCAATCCAAAGGAACAAGGCGATTCTTTCGACAATGCGAAAGATGACAAAAGGCAATCCAAAGGAATAAGGTGATTCTTTCGACAACGCGAAAGATGACAAAAGGCAATCCAAAGGAACAAGGCAATTCTTTCGACAATGCGAAAGATGACAAAAGGCAATCCAAAGGAACAAGGCAATTCTTTCGACAATGCGAAAGATGACAAAAGGCAATCCAAAGGAACAAGGCAATTCTTTCGACAATGCGAAAGATGACAAAGGTAATCCAAAGGAACAAGGCGAGTCTTTCGACAATGCGAAAGATGATAAGGTGATCCAAAGGAGTAAGGCGATTCTTTCGACAATGCGAAAGATGACAAAGGTAATCCAAAGGAACAAGGCGATTCTTTCGACAACGCGAAAGATGACAAAGGCGACTTAAAGGAACAAGGCGATTATTTCGACAATGCGAAAGATGACAAAAGGCAATCCAAAGGAACAAGGCGATTCTTTCGACAATGCGAAAGATGACAAAAGGCAATCCAAAGGAATAAGGTGATTCTTTCGACAACGCGAAAGATGACAAAAGGCAATCCAAAGGAACAAGGCAATTCTTTCGACAATGCGAAAGATGACAAAAGGCAATCCAAAGGAACAAGGCAATTCTTTCGACAATGCGAAAGATGACAAAAGGCAATCCAAAGGAACAAGGCAATTCTTTCGACAATGCGAAAGATGACAAAGGTAATCCAAAGGAACAAGTCGAGTCTTTCGACAACGCGAAAGATGATAAGGTGATCCAAAGGAGTAAGGCGATTCTTTCAACAATGCGAAAGATGACAAAGGTAATCCAAAGGAACAAGGCGATTCTTTCGACAACGCGAAAGATGACAAAGGCAACCTTTTGACGAGAATAAGGTAATTCTTTCGGCAACGCGAAAAACAGATAAGGCGAACTCTTTCGGAGAAGAGTAAGGCAACTCTTTTGACAATGCAAAAGATGAATAAGGCAATCCTTTCGAGGAGAAGGCTAATCTTTCAACAACGTGAAAGATGAAAAAGGCTATCCTTTCGGAGATAAGGTTAATCTTTCAACAATGTGAAAGACGACAAAGGAAAATCTCTCGAAGGGGTCAAGATGCATCAATATGGACATCAAGCTCTCACTTAATGTCAGGATAGCTAGAAAATATTGTCAAAATGTTGAAAATTTATTATTGATTCAAAATAATTGAAAATGATGCTCATTGTCGCGAAAATATTCCTTCTTTTCTACCTGAAGTATTACCTCCAAACAGGATTGACTTCATAGAATCAAGATTTGGAATCCAAATTGCTTGCGATTGACCTTCTTTAAAGAAGTTATCAATTTCCTTGATATGAACAGGAAAGAGAATTTGATATTATGAAAGCAATTGATGAAAGAATACTGATAATAGAATTTCACAAGATTAAAGAGGATTCTTGACAGATTTGGCAGTTTGATATCCTGGGAGCTTCTCTCATGATAATCTTTCTGTACTCTTTTGGCTCTCTTGGATTTTTGTTGCATTCTCCTTCATTTTGGAGATGTTCTGACTTTTTCTCTCTTTCTTTTTCCTCTCTTGCTCTCTTTTGGGAAGGGTACGTCACAAACTCCTTCAACTTGGAGATGTTTCGATCCTTCTTTGACGATATTGGCTCATGGGTTAGAGATGTTGGGATGATAGCTGAAATTAAATATCTTTTAGGGATTGTCGGGAGGTTCATCGCATCTGCCTTCATCTCGACAGTGCTTTGGACTTTCCCTGGAAGGATCCGTCATAAACTCTGTCATCTTGGAGATGTTTCAAATCTTCTTTGGCCCCGAGGGTCTACTCGCTTAATTCGCCTTCATCTTGACGACCAGTGAGAGATCCCTTTTGCGGATATTTAATTGCAGCTTAGGTGATTTTAGGGAGACAGGGCTTGGATGAATTCTCTCTTTTTCTAGCACTCAGGATATTTCCACTGCCTCATTTTCACAAGAATGGTCTTTAAAAATGTGCCATTGACTGCGATCAATATCAATCATCTATGGCTTTGCAAAACATTGAATCTTCTTTTCTGGCCATATCGAGGATTTATCCTTCATCCTTTTGGTTGGCCAATAGAAAGAATATGGATTTTGAATCCTTCTTCAAAAAAGCTTTGCCTTTTTAGAAGTAGTACTGAAGATAAACTAAGGTAAAATTTTGTGAAATAAAATTCTGAAATCAACAGGTAACTGATTGACAAATTGACAAAGTGTTCTTGAAATCCTTAGTAAAAGAAATCGCTTGACATCCGAGTTGACACATCCATGACGATGGTACTCAATTTCGAAGGTAAATCCAATACGAAGTTGGAATTTTGAAGGTAAGTCTTGGCATAATGCTGGATTTTGAAAGACCATCCGAATCAGGATTCAGTTTTTTTACAAGGAAAGTTGGAATATTTGAGTCGCAAACTCGAGCCTTCGAAGGTAAGCTAGTTTGGTTTCTAATGAGATGAAGTTCGGGTTGAAACCCAAATCTTCAAAGGAAAAACTAGGCCAATTCAGATTTTTGAGTCGAAGCTCAAATATTCAGAGGAAAGTGGGAAAGTTCGAGTCGGGGCTCGAATCTCAAAGGAAAACTGAGAAGTTCAGATTTTGAAGGAAAGAAAACTTGAGTTAAAACTCAAATCTTCAAAGGAAAGCAGGAAAGTTCGAGTCAGGGCTCGAATCTCAAAGGAAAATCTTTAATCAGAAGATTGAATTTTGAAAATCGACAGTGCGAGAGCTGGGATTGAAAGTTTTGAGAATGGCCAGTTCGAGGACTGGATGAAAAGACCATCATATTTAGATGTATGTGGTCTGATTTTCAGGATTAAACCCCTTATCCTGAACGGGGATATGAATAGAAATTGGAAAATCATGGAAAATGATTCAGGTTTATCCCTTAACCTGAAAGGGATAAAAAAAAATGGATGCAGATTTAATGCAAATGCACATGAAATGTAAATGAATGCAAAACTAATGCAAGTGGGTGCATATACATGCAAAATGAGAGATTGGTTTATCCTGCCTGCATACAGGATGTTTTGAGGTAAAGATAGATTTTTTTAAAAAAACATGCCCCAGTGTAACTAGGGAGGAAAATTTTGAATACAAAGAAGGATAATCGAGGAATAAGGTGACAGGCTTCTTGATTGAGAAATGTTCTCAAGATCGTTCCTCACAAGAGACATATTGTGAAAAGGAAAGAGACGCACATAAAATGGTACCAAACTATTGGCAAATTTAATAATTTTATTGATGCTTAAAAATCGAGGAAAGGAAACAAAATTATGTTATCCCTTTGAAATAATAAAAGCAAAAATGAGAAGTGAGAAAGTGTTTGCACATGGGATTTTTAAAATAAAAGGAGAATGTTATTTTGAAAGTGAGAAATCATTTTGGGAAGGAAATCAACTGCAAGGTTGATTTTGAAGAATGATCTGCGTGAGAGCTGATATTTGAAAGGGGAATCAATACGAGGGTTAATTTTGAAGAGAGATCATCATGAGGGTTGATTTTGAAAATGAATTGGTTTAACAATAATTTTGGAAAAGAAAATCAACACAAAAGTTGATTTTAAAGATAATGGTTTGAAACCAATTTAAGAAAAGAAGATCACCGCAATGGTTGATTTTTGAAAAAGATTGGAACGAAACATTAAACTTTTGGGTGATCATAATGAAGATGTTTGTAGAAAATTTTTGAAAAACCCTCATAGGTAATTTCATTTCTCTCATAAATTGCCCCTCGTCTTGAAAAGAATGGGCAAAGAAGATTCTTAAAAACAAAAACAGGTGTCCTAATGAAGCAAAAGAAAGAAGTATTTAATGAAGAAAATTGACATTTTATTGATAAGCAGAACTGATAACAAAAGACTGCATAAGCACTCGACAAAAAGGTTGCAAAAACTGGGCGGACTTGCACCTATGAGGTGACTGGCAAAACGAAAGGAAGAAAGCAGGAAACTTTGGCATCATCAATTTTCTGAATGATCTAGGAAAGGCTTGGTCGGGATGGCAAGCTCGTCTTCTTCTTCCTCTTCAGCAAGGAGGCTCTTGTCAATGCAATCCTGAACAATATTTTTGAAGACAAAACAATAATCGATGTCATGCCCCACTGCCCGATGGAACTTGCAAAACTGATTCTTGAACCTTCCCATGATGGTTGGAGGAGTTGTGGCCTTTGGGAGCTTCACTAATCCCTTAGTCAGCATGAATTCAAGGGCTTCTTCGAGTGTTTGTTTGAGAGGAGTGAACACACGATCATTACTCCAACTTTCACGCTTTATCTTTTCCTTTTGTGGAAAGTTGGGTTGAGATAGCTTGCTATTTTGTCTTTCCTCTCGATTCGCATGGTTGCCCTTACTACCTTTGTTATCATTGCGGCTGATGTTGGTGGAGGAGGTGAAATTTGCCTTTTTTTTTATCTATATTGTTCTTGACGAGGGTGATACCATCGTAGACACCGTTCTCCAACCCCATCTCGAGCCACTCTGCTCGTTCAGTAAGCTCTATGAAAGACTTGGAAGGCGAGGTGGAGATAAGACTTCTCAAAGGTTGTGAGAAGTTGTTCAGGATCAGCGATAAAGCATGCCTCTCTGATATAGGATCCCTCATTTTGTTGCAGGTCTCTCTCCATCTGCGAATGAAGTCCCTTGCCTTTTCATTTTCATTCTGCCTTAGATTGCAGAGATGGCTCAATGTTGGGAGCGCTTCAGTATTGAACAGAAATCGCTCAATGAATAGGTCGACCACCTTATCGAATTCTCGCAGCTCGATTGGATTGATATGCTCGGAGTACCACTTGGCGGCAGTGCCTTCTAAGCTACGAGGAAAACAGAGAAATAGGGCCCTATTGTCTCTCTTGAATTTGGAACATTCAACGAAGAACATGGCGAGATGTGCTTTGGGATCACCAGAACCATCGAACTTGATGAACTTGCGGGGCAGATTTTCCAGATCTTCGTTTCCTTCTAATCCATCATAAAAATCCTCGCTAGTGAAGACTTTCTTGCCCTTGTTGTGAGCTTGCAAGTCTTTAACAACTTTGGCCATTTCTTTGAACTGTGACTGCAGGGGCTCTTCTGCAACTTGATTCTTTGATTTGCGACTCCTCCTTTGTTCTCAGCCCTGTTTCTGAAATGCCGGAGGCACCTCATACTCTTCATCAGTGTTTTCAGTTGAGTCTGATTCATCTGAAGTTTCCTCTGGCTGAACTTGCTTCTTGGAAGTCTTCTTATCCTTGTGCCTGTGGAACTTCTCTCTGAATGGATTCTTCTCTACACTGGTCCCAACCTGTTCACTCATCATTTTGGTCATCATTTTCTGGAACATGGCATACATCTGTGGGTGTATGCTATCCTCCTCTTGTTGTTGATCTTGATTCACGGGATGATCCATTTCTCCTTCTGAGGCTGAGGAGTACTGAGATGCCGTTGTTCTTTTTCCTAATCTTGTTCGAACCATCAAATGTTGTGGATGCTCTCTGCAGGATGAAGTCTTGATTAGACTCTGAGGAAATTTTGGATTGGAAAAAAAAATGATTATTGTCGATATGGTAGACAATTGGAAGAATATCCCATTACTAGAGATGGAGTCGCCGCTGAAATCATGACAATTGTGTTGTCATTCTTTGTATGAGAAATAACAACGGAAAATGTGCCATGTTACTTAGGCGAGGTCGTCAACCACGAGAAAAATACCATTTTTGAAGAAAAGAGATATCTCTTGGGAAAACAATCCGCAAATGGATTTAGAATAAGAAGGCAAGTGGGTAAACAATTTCCACCGCAATAGTCAAGGTATGCACAAGGAAAATAAGATGAAGAATTTTGCAAATAGACAAAAGAATTGAAAATCCAATGAGAGAACACATATGATTTTGGAAAAATGCAGGCAGGATAAAATGCAGCTGGAAATTTGAGATCCAGTAGAACGAAAGAATGAAAAATCACCTGGAGTTTTGAAGGAAATTGGATATTTGGGAAAATCATCCAGGGTTTGAGAAAATAAAAGGAAAAGATGAGAAATATGGGTATTTGAAAATATTTTTGGGAAAAATGTGAGAAATAAAGGTAGCATACAAACAATCACATCCTGCACAAACATTTATGCACATACAACACTCCCTAAAAGGCTGACTCTAGATGCATCATTTTGAAAACAGTTGTAGGACCTTAATCCTAACTCTAGGTTCAGATCATCTTTGTCTAATCCAGTTATGCCGATATACCCGAACCGAAATCCGAGGTACGTGGCATATAATTTCAACTCCGGTTCTAAGGTAAGGTTTCCCAACATCCTTGAGCGCCTACCGATATACTTCGGACTATGGCCCGCGGTACGTGGTAGGGGGGTGTTAACCCAAATAGTTGGCCCAGTTGTGAGGCTCTGTCCCGAACTAGGGTTCTGGAAGAGATCCCAGCAACGTGAAGACCGGGTAATGATAGGTAATGGAAATTTTGAAAAATGATCACATGCAAGAAATAGAGGGCTCTAAATCCTAGAGAGATAGATTTTGAAAACTTTGAAGAAGCATACATTGTTTGCATTCAGATCCTAAAT
The DNA here is from genome assembly GCF_984573655.1 of Nuphar pumila. Taxonomy (NCBI): domain Eukaryota; kingdom Viridiplantae; phylum Streptophyta; class Magnoliopsida; order Nymphaeales; family Nymphaeaceae; genus Nuphar; species Nuphar pumila. The sequence continues at coordinate 97,216,861 of NC_143252.1, read as the reverse complement.
TGAGGAGAGTCGTGTTTAGACCTAAGTCTATGTGAGTATGAAAATATCTCCTCAATCTGGTCCTACTAAACCATGCCTAAGCTACATGCAGTCAATGTCAGCTAGGTTAGAATCTAGGCTCCTAGGTTCACATGATATCAAAAGTAAAGAGCTAACATGTTGTGATCATAATTTCGATAATTGAACTAAGTCAAGCATAATTTTAATCAGACAAGGACAGGTCCCATCACGGTCGCCAAACCTGTTATCGTCGCAAAATTTTTCCCGTCTTCCTTTCCTTGCGGAAGAGAGAGGGAAACGCTTTCGCGATTCAAACTTGACCGGATTTTGGAAATTGGTTTTGAAATACTCGTCTCCGTTTTGAAAATTGCGAGAAAATCCATGGGATGGGGCTGGACCTGTCGGTACGAGGTTCGACCGTTCCTGCCGCCTTTAACAGGGGTAATCAAACCAAGGACCAAAATTGTGCTTGACTTAGTGAAATTACCGAAATTGTGTTCTATCCTAAATGCACAGAGAATTCAGGCATGTGCTATGAGATTTTTGGAAAATGTAAATTGGAAAATATGATGTATGCTTAGAAAACATTTGGAATTGAAAAGCATTTCTCAGGAAAAAGATGGAAATCAATCTCTTAGGAAACTCAGACAAAGAAGGTTTGAAATCTCGATAAAGTTCATAAAGATTTGGAAAATCTTGAAGAAGTGAGAATCTCGAGAAAATCTTGAGAAAGTTTATGAGGACTTGGAAAACCATGAAAAATGAAAATCTCGGGAAAATCTCGAGAAAGTTTATGAAGAAATGAGAATCTCATGAAAATCTTGATAAAATTTATAAAGACTTGGGAAACCACGAAGAGATAAGAATCTCAGAAAAATTGAAGGAATTCTTGAGAAAAGATGAACATTTGAAAAGGAAAGCACTTGTCAGGAAAACTCAGACTTTGAGAATTTTCTTAGAAAAATGAGGGAAAATCTATAAGAAAACTCATTGCAGAAGGAAATTCAAAACTTAGGAAATTGAAATCCTGAAAATATTGTCCTTGAAATATCTAAAAATCGATTTTTGATTCTTGAAAAAGATGAGAAATTCCTTTTGAAAGCATCTTAAGAAAATAATATTTTCAAGGGAAATCACAGGAAAACTTTGATTTGGAAAATCCAACTCCGAATATCATCATAGTTTCTTGAGAAATCGACTCTATGAAATGAAAATCTTTTGAGAAAATCATGAGAAAAATGAATGATGCAGATGATTTGAATGAATGAATGCACTTTGAAAAACTTTCTGAAAAATTTGTTGAAAAAATGTGGATTAAGCCAAAGTAAATCCTTCACATATTCTGACTGTGGCCACGAATATATTCAGGGTTTATCTGAGTTAATTCACAATATTTTGAAAACATTGGAAATATGAGGTGCATTTTCAAGATAGCCTAAGAGTGTAGGCTCAATGTGACTGGTAGAGAGATGATGGATCTGGGTCTCGTCCATATTCCGACTAGGGCCGTAAATATAGACTCCACCGAGTTCATCAACTCTCTAAGAGTTGGTGCACGTGCCATTCGTGTTCATCCACGGTGGGTTTTGAAAATTGAGATATATGCATCATAGAATCAGGATATTACTGAAATCAAACTATATGAGATGCGGCCTAATATAAGCAGTAAAAGTAAATCTTATTCCAAGGTTTACATTGGATTGTTACATTGCATAACATAAAGTAAAAGAAAATTGAAATGGAGCCAAGGAATCAGCATCTTCTAGATTTTCCTGCAAAATGAGGGTTAGTACAAGATAACCAAAAAAATGGATATATATATATATATATATATATATTATATATACAACAAAGAGATGTATATCAAAAATTACTAAAATCGATGCTAAATGATATGTATCAATGGAAGTGTATTTACATGAGAAATTAGATACATGGATGCTCATATATGGAAGTAAATGTACAATGAAAGGATATATGGATATATATATAAGTATATGCATATATTTATATATGTATGTTCATAACATTTATCTATATATATATACATATATATGCATACATGTAGGTAGATATACATATATATCGATATATATATACCTATAATAAGAAAATATACATATAAAGGCAAATTCCATATAATGGGTAAAATAAAAAACATACAGGTATATACAGTTTCTGTAAGGGATTTTACACAGCCGTATTTCCCAAATTACAAGATAATTTTCAATAAAAATGGATCTGGAGCTTCACTATATATCAATAACAAAACATGCCAAAGATGGTCCATAAAGCCTGAATGGATATTAAAATATCCATACATGAACAGGGTCAATTATCAAGACTGGGTACCTGCAGCAGAAAATGGATAAGTACACAACATATACAATGTGCAGGGAATGTGCTGCTGTGGGTGAAAACGCACAAGAGGTAGAACGACGGTAATGCTGTGCAACACAGGAAATGGATGGATGTGGGACAAAAATGAGCTCAATGGCATTGCTAACCAGTCTTATCAAAAGCCCAATTGTAAGTGCTAATGTACCCAAATAATGAACAATTACCTGTAGATTGAATGATAAAGCAATTTTCCCTACAACAGATTTTGTTGATTGATAGAATGAAAAACTAAAAGCAACCAATGATGAACATTTAACTGATGCTAACCTGTAAGATGAGAACGTGCCAGAGGGTAGATGATGCTGAGTTTCTGTTCTTAAAGAGAAATACTAGGAAATAGGAACTTCAATCAACGACCATAATTTCTGTCCCTTTATTTTTTTTAGCATGTGTTGTTCTAATAAATTCCACACTTTGAATGAATATAGAACATTTCAAGGTACTTGGCAAATGAAATTTATATCATATTCTAAGATTTTGCAGGAACTCCTTCCATTCAGATAACCATAGTCATTCAGGCTATATTACCCTGGTCTGACTTCATTGAGTGAGAAAACATTGTTAAACTTCCAACCCACAAGTTTAAAAAAAAACAAAAAAAAAAAAAATTTGCAGAGAACTTCCAATATTCCTGATCGACCGATCCTTTTCACATATACAAATTCAATTATGATAAGGCTAATTTCATAATCAGAATATGACAAGAAATTTATACACCTCAATACACCAAACTTCCAAGAACATCTACCAGCAGAAATTCCTAAACTACAGATTTTCTAAGTTCCAACGTAAAAGAATGACAAAAAAAGAATTGCAAAACATACATAAGAATAAAAAAGCATGATACATAATGAAAACAGAGACAGAATTTGAGTTTTATGCAGTACCTCTAGCGGCAGGAGGGCTGTAGGGATCACCTCAGGAACATGGCAACCACCATCAGAAACAGTCTGAGCAATCAGAACCAAAGGAAAACCTCAATCGACTTTCCCCCTTTTGAATACGATCAATGGCCGGGCTGAAGAAAGATGGTCACATGGGCTGGGCTGTAACGTTGGGTTGGACTTGTGGCTGGGCTAAAATGAATGACAACGTGGGGCTGGAGGAAAGTGGGCTGAAGGAAATGAGTAAGAAGCTCACTGTCTCCTCTGCACCAAATGGATTTGCCGCCAGCAAGTGAGGACCTATCCTCTGTTGTTGTGCTAAAGGGAATGGGTAGGAGGCTGCTGGGATGCCCTGCGGTTGGGCTGAAGAAGAATGGTGAAGACGATGGCTGGACTGAAGGAAAAGTCCACACCCTGGCTGGACCTATGCTGTTGGGGTGAAGACAATCTTCAGCAAGCTGCTGGAGGTGCCCTGCGGCTGGCTTGATCTTCTGCTGGTGGTGGCTTCTCCTGCGGCTGTGGCTGAAATGGAGGTGAAGATGGCGCCCGGTGGTGGCTCTCCTGTGGTTGGGGTTGAAGTGGGGATGTGCGGCAGCTGCTGGAGGTGGAAGACTCCTGTGGCTGGGCTGAAGAAGATCGGGTGCTCCCTCACTCTGCAGAGCTTCCTCCTGCAAAAACCCCCAAAACGAGATTTCAATTCCTCCTCTAATCGATCAATGGCTGGGTCTTTTTAAAGACCTTCAGCCCCTTTCTACAAAAAAAAAAAAACGTATTTTCTTTAAGAACACCGTTATGGTTTTTGAAACCGATATTTGAAAATCAAAAGGGGCGCATCTCATTTTTTTAAAAATTTTGTTTCATTTACCTAAGTTTTAGGTAGAATGAATTTTTTTTTTTGGAAGTTCGGCTATGGTGGGCACGTTTAATGCTGCTTCCTTCTTAAAAAAAAAATTATATAAAAAGGAATAAAATAAAAAATGAGTATTGAAATAAATGAAACTTTTATGGAAATTCCACCTCAACCTACTTTTAAAATCCTTTTGGAAAATAAAGTTTTATTTTGTTTTGCAAATCTTTTATTTTCAAGTGGGGTGCCACATTTGTGTGGGCCTGCTAACTAAAAACAAATAAATAAATATTGAGAAATTAAGAAAAAATTGCAAATTGGTATGAACTTCGGGTGGGTCCCGCTTGAGAATAAACAACTTACCTGAGAGTCTGAGTATGATGCTAGTTCAAAGGCGGGTCCCGCTCCATTTATTTGAAGATACAAGATAAAACATTATTTGTTTTTCAAGAATTTGGAAAAATTGGGTTTTCAGGGCAAAAATATGGATAAATGTAAAAACAAAATTTGTAAAGAGATTTAAAATCTTTTGCAAAAAGTTTTGAGATAAAATCTTTAAAATCAATATCCAAATATCCAGATTGTTTTCTTGAGAAAATTTTTGTAATTCAAAGTCCTGGGGGTAAAATGGGAAAGATTGGCAATTTTGAAATCCTAGGGTTTTAAAAATCAATTTTGAAAAGTTTAAAAATAAAATCTGGATTGACAATTTGGAAAATCAGGAGTTCTGGATCTCAAACTGGCATGCTATGCAGTGAAATGATGCAATGTTATGCAAATACATGTTTTATGAAATGTCACTCTGAGCTTGGACTTGGAAATTCTAACTTTTTGTTCAGAAAGAGGATTTTGAAATTTTGCAATTTGAAGATGTCTCTGAACCTAAATATAGAAATTTTGAGGCTCAAGAATGAAATTTAGGACTTTCTGCAAGGTTCAATCTTGGAAAATGACCATTTTGCCCTTCATTGATTCCGGAGAACTGAAATGTGCCGATTGAGGGCGATGTCAAGAAGGTGAGTGAAAATTTGGGGTGTTTACATTAACCTCGTTGGAGGAAATACTCTGGGTAAGAGAGGGAATATCTTTCGCACATACGTGCACACTTTCAAGCATTTTAATCAATTATAATTTCGTCTTATTGGCAAAATTTTCTGGTTATCCAAGAATGAAATGAATATTCAATATCTATTTTGATGCAACCTAGCGTTGTTTACATTTCCTCAAAAGAGTTTCCTTATTCAGGTGAGGTATCTCTTCTATGTCCCATCACGGTTTCTTCATTCGAGAATTTCGTACAGTCCTACCTGCTCAGGATAAGGGTTAAAACCTGAATTCTTTGTGAAAGGTCATCCATTTTCAAAAGCTATCTCAGTCTCAGCAATGAGACACCCCAAAATCAACCCCTTTTTCCGAGCTTTAGGGAACCCCATTTTCTCCTTTCGCAAACCCCTTTCGGATTTGTTCGTTCAAACTCCGAAAGTCCCATCATGGTTTCTTCATTCGAGGATTTCGTATGGTCGTCCCCTTTCAGGTTAAGGGTTAAGCCTGAACCTCGCTCCTTGAGGTATCGTTCCGTTCAGGTTTGGGTTAAACCTGAGCCTCGTTCCAATGAGGTAGTCCTCCCAGTCCCATCATGGTTTTCCCCACAAAGGAATCTATGCTTTGTATATCCATCCAGAAAGGATCATACTTGAGCTTCATCCCAAGAGACATTCTTCTAAAAGATGTCCCATCAAGGTCTCTGTATACTCCTTTTCCATTCAGGTAAAGGTAGAACTTGAAATTTGTCTTGATATATCTTCGTCCCATCCAGGATAAGGGCTAAACCTGAGTCATTCCAAAAAGCTGATCTCGTCTCATCCATGAGACTTGACCAAAATTCTTATTTCTCACCATTTCAGGCTCTTCATCCAAAGTTCTATCACGATCTCCTCATTTCTGTTATTTGGTCACATCATCTTCAAGGATTTTGTCCCCCCAAAACCATTCAGGATAAGGTGTTAAGCCTGAAAAACCATGTCTTTCAAAGACAAATTCTCCCACGCCCAGTTCAGATCTGCTGTCTGGGGCATTTTTTAAAATTTGGAGTGTTTTCTTTGCCACTTCTGTGATCATGCAAAATTTTTCCTCTCGTTCCTTTCTTCCTTCTCTTTGCCTTTCTAGCCTCTATTCCATTTTTGAAGGGGCATAAAAGATAGAAAAGAAGAAAGAAAAGAAAAGAAAGAAGAAGAGAGAAACTCTTTTGCAATGTCTCACTTGACCAAAGAAATGTTTTTAAAAATTACTCGCCTCCATTTTTGAAAATTTGCAGAAAAAAAGGAGAGACGAGATTCGCTTGTCGGTACAAGGTTCAACTGTTCTCGGCGCCTTTACCAAGGGTAATCGAACAAAAGATCGAATAAATGCCTTTTGCTTTGCCTTAATATTGTCTAAGAATTTTTTCTAAGTCCTAAATGCATAAGGAATCATGCTTGTGTAATGCAAATGCAGAAATGTTTGCTTTTGAGAAAATAGTTTGGAAATTTGGGATTTTCCAAGTGATTTTGAAATAAATTCAATAATGAAGTGAAGAAATGATTCTAAGGCTTGAAATTGGTTTGAAAAAGTTAGATTCTGAATCTAACTTAGAACTTGAAATAGATCTGGAAGAAGAGACTTGAAATTCCAAGTCTTGGAATAATCAGAGTTCGGAAAATGGATTTTGATTTGAAGAGAAAAGAAGAATTGGATTTTGAATTGATATTTTGAAATAAGAAATGAATTTTCAAAGTCAAGATGGACTTCGAATTTTGAGTTGGAATCTAGGATCCGAAATTGAGATAAAACTTTAAGATGAAATTGGATTTCAGATTCAAAATAAATGTGAGTTTTGGAAATGGAATTGAGGTTTGGAAATCAAGTTGGAAAATTGGTTTTGAGAGTCTGAATCCTGGATGGTACTTTGGATTTGAAATCTAAAGTCTTGGATAGAATTGGATTTTGAAATCTGGATTATGAGAGGGAATTGGATTCGAAATCCAGAATCCGAGATGGAATTGGATCTGAAAACTCAGAATTTAAGATGAAACCTGAAAAATGGGAATTGGTTTCAAGAAATCTAGATAAAATTTGAAGATGGATTTGGATTTGAGAATCCAGATTGAATTTTGATTTTGAACTCAGTTTCGAATTTCAAAGAGATCGATTTCATAACCAATCCTCAAAGATTTTGATTTCTTGATTTCAAAATGAAATTGAATTTTGAAGATTTGAAACTTAGAGGAATTCATGATTTGAAGTAAAGAATAAATTTGATTAAAACTTGAATAAGGAGATGAATTTGGATTTTCAAAGTTCAAATTTGGATTTTGAAATACGATATGGGATATTTGAATTTGAATCTTGAAAATGAATTTGGAATTTCAAAGTTCTATTGAACTTTGAAATTTGATTTGAATTGGAAATTGACTTTTGAATGCAAAAATGTATTTGAATTTTCAAAATTAAATTGAACTTTGAATTTGAATTTTTGAATTTGAAATTGAATTTTGAAATATAGAAATAAATTTGAAATTTCAAAGTCAAATTGGACTTTGAAATTGAATTTTGAATTTTGAAATGAGATAGAATTTGATCTGAGAAATGAGGAAGGTATTTGAAGGATTGTCTCAAAATCACTTGGGTTTTTCAAGAAAAATTGAAATGATTTGAAAATATGATGTAATTCTATCCTAAATGATGAATGAATTTAAAGAATTTTGAATTTTGGATATTGAAAAGCATATTTCATTCCTTAGATGAATTTGAAATAAGATTGAAAATATAATACATTTCTGACTAAGGCCATAAAATGTATTATATAATAATCATATTTAAATTCAAAGTAAAGAATAAAACATATTTTGGTGCCTTTATAGAGTTTAAAATGAAATTAACTCTTAATTTATATCCTGACTATTGTCATTGATATATATTTTGAGTTAAATTTAGATTAAACTCTGATAAAGGAAGAAAATATTTGAAAATATGATGATTTTTGAGGAGAGATCCAGTGTGGATCCAAATGTTATTCCATAAAAGATGAAAACCCTAAGTTTTGTTCACATTTTGACTAAGGCCATAAATGCAAATCATCAACTTAGGATTTAATCACCTTTTATTAGAATGGTGCACATGCCATTCGTGTTCCCATTTATGGATTTTCGAAAAATAGAGACAAAATGACATGAAACAAGCAATTCATGATGTTTACATGCTCATTCATTCTATCTAAGACTGGAAATGTAAAGTTTTCATTAATATCTAGATTATTACAACATTGGAATTGAAAAATATCAAAAATTTCTAATCTAAGAAAGGAATTCAAGCTTTTCACACATTCCTGCAAAACAGAGTTAACACAATGCAAAGATAAAAGGAAATTGAAGAAATTAGGTTGGAAATGCAAATGTAGATGCAGATGGTTATGCTAATTCTAACGCAAGATGCTATACTCGCTAAACGAGAAAGGCATATGGCATACCCTACATTGGTGAGAATATATATATATATATATATATATATATATATGGGAAATACCATGGGCAAATGAGGATCCATATGTGAGAAGGCATATGCAATGGACGAAGGCAAGGGCCAAGATGGTCCAAGGGGAACCATCATGAAGTGCAATAGCCATAGCAGCTCATGATGAGCTACTATGGAAATGAAAGACCATAGTGGTTTCTTGTGAACCACTGTGAAAAAGGATGACAGTTATGGTAGTTCTTGGTGAACTACTATAACAATGAAAAAACCACAGTGGTTCCTTGCGAACCACTGTGAAAAGAAAGAATAGTTATAGTAGTTCCTGATGAACTACTGTAACAATGAAAGGCCACAGTGGTTCCTTGTGAACCACTGTGAAAAAGAATGACAATTATGGTAGTTCTTGGTGAACTACTATAACAATGAAAAATCCACAGTGGTTCCTTGCAAACCACTGTGAAAAGAAAGAATAGTTATAGTAGTTCCTGATGAACTACTGTAACAATGAAAGGCCACAGTGGTTCCTTGTGAACCACTGTGAAAAAGAATGACAGTTATGGTAGTTGTTGGTGAACTACTATAACAATGAAAAAGCCACAGTGGTTCCTTGTGAACCACTGTGAAAAAAAAAATGAATCCACCGTCATGTGATGAGATCTGTGGTCATATACATGATCCGATATTTTAGAAGATCGTCTTTAAGGTTTTAAGGAATCCCAGACATAAACACGGTTATGTAAAGTGCAAAGTTTTACGCTGTTCAGAGAATTTCAATGCAACTTTTCCCTGTAAGACGGGGTGAAGTCCAAACATCTGGAGTGAGCTGAGCCATCAATTCATCCATGCCATATAAATGTTGAACTCAAAATAATTAAAATGGGTCAAACGAAATAACACCAGATGAGTTCACAGGATCTTGAGACATTTGCTCAATCGCCACATGTTAACACCTGCTCCGTATTCACAGAGAGTTAGTAAAATGAATAACAAACAACTTGCTACAGATATCAGTTAAAGCGAAGGATAGTAGCTTTTAGATAAAATCTTGGGTTTTGCTTCTTCCTTCCAGTTTGGATGGAGTAACTCAGATGCACCCCTGTGCATCAACACATAGGTGGGTATGACAAGAGAATTCTGAAACTGGTACCCTACGATGCTACCATTTTCACATAATATAACAATTTTATAAATGTGTCCTTGTTTCAAATTCATGCTCTTCCTAGCAGACCTAGGGCAACGACAGTAGGAATGTCGCAGGTGTATGCTATCCATATTTGCGGGAAACATGAAGATGGATGGGCGAAGCATAGTATACAGGGGTATCTGGTGAAGTATGTTGTAAGTGAGGTGGAGGATATTGTGCAAAATGGTGTCGAGCAAAACATCTGACGACGCTCTCTGCTGACAAAAATACTTCTGTAAATCAACCATTCCAGATCTGGGGAAGGCCTTGATGCTATGACAGAGGATGGTGTGGCTGGATGATGGGCAATGTAGCACAATACAGGGATGCATTATAAAGAATCTAAGGCAAACACTAATATGTAGGCACAAAGGATAGGTTTTTGCTGAAGCCAATAATCCTGTGGCAGAAGCATCACGTGCCACTGGATGACTGATTGACAGTCACTGGAATCAGTCCACGAGAGTCTGATAGGTTGGTGGGCTACCTCTAGCGGCCATAAGCAGATTTGCAATGACATTAGTATGTGAATTTTGATGGTGTTAACAGGCAGTCTCCTAGCAGCGTCCATTCACCATTTTAACACATGAACCAATAGGACCGGATGGCGACATGATCAGATGAGCATGGATAGGAACACAATAAGTGCAGAAATTGATAATGACAGTGGGTCTTGTATGCAAGGCTTATGCAAAAAAAATGCATTGGACTGATGATGTTAAAATATGAATATGGATAATAAAATAACTGGAGAGTGGACTACAACATGTCAAATGGAGTGAACTACCTAGAAATGATAGGATAAAGATGGAATATAAAAGAAGTGTAAAACCCACATAAGGGAAGCAATGTTAAAACATTCAGGTACAAGACATAGAAAATGAAATATTAGTTGAACGCCATTATTCGTACATGCTTACCATAATACTGAAATACGCTGATTGGGATCAAAACATCACAGATATATAGAGATATACCAACTGAACTGAATACTAGGCCTATAGACATATTGAGCTATAGGTAAACTAGCTAACTTAATGTAATAGAAAATGTTATACAAGTGTGGGATACAAGGTATACAGGTGACAGGAAATGGAATGTGCAAAGAAGGAACATAACATGCCGAGAGTGTTATACACAGGTGGAATAAAGAGATGAAAGTGCAGCCTATAAAAAAAATGGTGGTGACAACATTCTCCATGTCACTGGATCAACTAACATACCTGGCAGAAATAGAGTCTGAAAATCATCGGGGATGTTCCTCTATTGTAGATCAAACAAAGCCACTCGATCTTTCATCCTGTAGAACAAATTTCCTGTGTCAGCATACAACTTAGTCTCTGGAGTAAGAGGCAGACTATCTCACTTCTCAGATTCATGGCATACATTTGGCTGTTACTCCTGTCAGACCAGGCAAACCTGTTGTGAGCACTGAACATCATAAAACCTCCAGCTCCCCACCTTGCATCTTGAGCAATATCACCCCTGCCAATACTGCCTTTGGGTATGATATTTGGTCTGCTATTTACATATAAGTAGATTAAGGCCACCGTTCCTACAGAACTTTATGACAATATTCTTGACCCCTGACTCAGACTAGTGAAACCAAGAAGGCTGGAATGATATCAAATAGAGGTACAAAGCACCTAATGTTGACAAAAGGAAATGGTAGGTAATGACGATAAGCGCAAACCAGACATGCAATATAAGAGGGAGATCAATCAGTGAAATTGCCATGATTCAAATCGCTGGTATCGATTGACACCTACCCAGCACTCAATGACATTTGAAAATACTACTTAACTACGATCCCTTCATGTATTTCAAAACACTGAATGGGTAAAAGCAAGAGATACCTAGTGACATACAAAAAAAAATGAAAGTCGATGAATATTATCCTGATAAAAATTCCCTGAATATTACACAGACAACCCGTAGCATAACGAGGATGACAACAACATGATGCAAAAATACTGGGTGCAGTTGCTAAGACTTAATGCAGGAGGATGTGGCGAGGTGCGGGTAGGGAAAAAATATGAATGCGAATGCTGGCAATACATATTACAAGCAGGGATCGCATATAAATGACAATTGAAAATGAAAAGACAAAAACACAGAAAGAAGCTAATGAAAAGCATCATGAACAAAATGGATCACTATTAAACAAAATTGATCACTGGAACTTCCTGCAACTGGAATGGTCATGTTCTCTGATTAAAGCTGGAATGTGATTATACATCAAAACTTTTAACACTGGCCCAGTTGATCGATTTCAATATCAGCAACCTTCACTAATTGCTGAGATTTGTAGTAACCTTCAGTGACTTCACATGATTTCCATGATCAACCATAAATCAAAAATCATTCGAATATTATTAACGCTCTGCTTATTAAAACTCTCAAATGTTCAGCGATTAAGGCAAGTAGACTTGCAAACATCCTGAAATCTGGACTTGATAGTTAAGACTTTCAATCGTTGATCATTTCATCAATTCGGCACACAAAATTGTCAAATATTTAGTAGGAATCTGACATACTTCATAAATCCGAACCTGATTTGGAGATCTGATCCAGATTTTAGATTCAGATCTCGAATTACTTTCAGATATTACTTAGTTTGAAATGGGTTTTCATTTAATAGAGGAATAGCAGATGATTGATCATTGATCGATCAATAAACAAAATCATGGTGCATATTAGAGTTAAAACTAAATGGAAAGAGACATAAAAACTATAACCGAAGATTGAAAACAGAATGTGAGATGGAAGTAATGAGAGGAGATGATATATATAATCGAAACACTACTAAAGTAAGAAAACAAACACAAAGCGTATTAGCAGAATAAAATAAAAAGAAAACGCAAAATCTAAAATAATGTTGGGCTAATGCTATCCCATCACTGTTGCACATGGATGTGTTGAAGTTGCTATAGGCAATTCAAATACTACCCAAGGTGCGCCAATGGGGAAAAACAAAAGAAAAAAAAAGTTCACAGAAATTATTTAAGAAGAAATCAGAAGGAAGGGGGATGTCAGGCTCACCAGATGGTCTTGCGTTGCAGGGGTAGGAGGGTAACCAACAGAGGAATGAGGAAAAGGGGTTGAAGATGATGGCGATGGATTGAAAAATGAGTGGTCTTCGATGGTTGTGGATGATCGTGGATACCCCCCCTGCGGTCTCCCTTTATAGCGGGAGGCCATTAGGAAATGTTACGGGAAGGTAAAGATATTTTCAAAAATTTTGAAAACAAGGCTTCTTTAAAAAATTTTCCTAAAAAGGGGTTTGATATTTTCCGAAAAAGGGGATTTTGCTTCCTTATTCCGTATTTTATTTTCTGTTTTGGATTTTTTTCTTTTTATTTTATATTTTCTATATTTTTTTATATTTTTGAAACAGAACTCTGAAACTATGGGAAAACGAGAGATTTAAAACTATTTTTTTGTAATTTTGAGAAATATTTACAAAAGAGGGTTTTTCGAGAATTTTAAAGCTATTCTTTGGAAAATCCTTCAGAAAATGGGTTTGGATCTGAAACTTAAGGAAATATTCGAGTTTTGAACCTCGAATCAAGAAATATAGAGCAGTGGATCCAGACAGATGCCGAATGGACTGTCCGAGCCATTCAAAAACTATTTTTGTAATTTTAAATTAAAAATTGGACAACGAGGCTCAGATTTGGATTTTAAACACTGGGTCCGACTCCAAAATCGAGTCAGATATATAAAAATGGAGTTTATTCCAGAAAATCCGAAGAAGAACTGAAATTTGAATTTGAAATTGCTTCGATTTTCTCAGAAGACAGGGCCAGGGGCAAAAGGGGAATATTTACAAAAATTTATAAAATTTGGGGTGTTTACAGCGCCCCCTACCACGTACTTAAGAGCCATAGTCCAAGGTATATCGGTAGGTGCTCAAGGATGGTTGGAAGCCATTACCTTAGAACCAGAGAAATATTCCTATGCCACATATTTTGAGCTTTGGCTTGAGTATATCGGCGTACCTTGATTGGAATAAGATGATCTGAACCATAGAGTTAGGATTAAGGTCCTACAAGCCATTTCAAATATTGCATTTAGAGTCAGCCTTTTAGGGAGTGTTGTTTGCGCATCCTTGTCTGTGCAACTGTGATTATGCGATGTTTTCTTATATTTCTCCTATGTATATCAAAACCTTTTTTTCAAACCCTGGGTATATTATTCAAAACTTCTTATTTTCAGAAACCCATGCATATATTTTTCCTCTACCTATATTTTTTCCTCTTTTAGATCAAATTTTCTTCAAAAAACCCTGAAAAATTCTTTTAAATTTCCTCAATCTTTCAAAAAATCTCCAGGTTTGTATCTATTCTTCAAGAGTCTATCCGTAAGTCTTGCATTCTATCTAATTCTCCTCATTTTTTTTACCCCAGTATCATTCTGATGGCGTCCAATTCCCTCAATGTTGTCTTTCCCAGAGATCATGCCTTCTATCAGATAAGGGATGGATCCCAAGATCATCGGGTTATCCAGTCTCATTCTTTCTTCCCTCGGTGGTATTATTCTTGGTTCACCACCTTCTCGTGCATGTTCCCAGACCACTTGGACAATTGTGGATTGGAGATGGCATCAGCAATGGGCAAGCGAACCATCAACAAAAGTCTGATTCAGGCTATGGCAGAATGGTGGAATCCACGTACCTGCACCTTTTGGTTTCCATGGCGAAAAATTGAAATGTCACTAGAGGGGGTGAATAGTGAAATATGATAGAGATCAATAATATAAAAATTAAAGACAATAAGGCACAACACAATAAACACAAGATTTATACTGGTTCGGTCGAGTTACTGACCTATATCTAGTCTCCAAGTAAAACACTTAGCCTTTCACTATAAAATCCGTGTTACAAGATAAATAGTATAACACCCTCTTCCTCAGAGGTCTACTTCTCTCAGCAGAGAAGAGAAACACCCTCTTTCACAGAGGTCTACTACTCTCAACAGAGAAGGAAAACACCCTCTTTCACAGAGGTCTACTTCTCTCAACAGAGAAGGGATACAACGGTAAACAGAAAGTTACAACACTTTCCTAAAGAACCTTCAAAATGATTTGCAGAGTATGAATGCACGTATGAAGATTCTCAGAATGTTCTCTCTTTTGAAAATAGGCAGAATAATCTCTCAGGAGAACATAATGTTCTTTTTCTTCACACACTTCATTTTTTTGTCAGAGAGCTTTTCTTATCTTTTTCTCTTTCTTTTCTTTTTTTTTTCTTTTTCAAAGCTCTTTTTCAGTGTATCGAGTAGGAATTTTTCTCTTTGAAAGTTTACTTGTATATATTTTGAAATATTGTTTTGTTTGTATATATATAGGTCTTCAAAAATAGTCGTTGCTTTTTGAAATGCTTTTGAAATAATTGTCCTTTTGTGATGTGAGATGCCAAGTCATCTCAAAAACAACTTTCTATGAGAAAAGGTGTGAAATTGTATGTGTACTATATGTTGCTTTTTCAAAAAGTCATCATTCCATAAATTAAAGAATTGTTAAGTAATAAATGTTTGGTGTATTTAATAATGATACTTTCTTCAAGTCGTTGTTTCTAAAATTAAAAATTTGAGGTACACTATACTTGTAATTAAAAATGAGATTTAATTTATAATGGGTCTTTTCTCAAAATAAATGTTTTGTAGTACATTGAACGTTGAAGTATTTAAAAATGCAATTTATAATGTAATTTGTCTTTACTCAATTAAATGATTTGTAGTACATTAATTGTTTTCTTACAATCGTCACTTCTTTGTTTAAATGTATGTAAGTACAATAAATGCTTGTTAATTACTTTATTTTATAAATGGTCATTTCTTGACTAAATGCTTTTGAAGTGCCATTTAATGTTTACAAAAAGAATGATGACTTTAAATATAAGTCGACATTTTTTAGTTTGGATTTTAGTGTTAAATAAATAAATGGTCATTTCCTAAATTAATTGTCTTGTTAAACAATAAGTAGTTGTGTATAAAATAATATTTGTTTTCTCAAATCATCAATTCAAGATGAACGATTGTGTATTGTGAATTAATGCATTTTGTCTTTTTCTTACATAAATGCTTTTGAAATCATGAGCTTTTATATCTTTTCAAGTTGTCTTTTTCATAAATGCTTGTAAGAAGTACAATTAATGCTTTTGAAATCATGAGCTATTATATCTTGTCAAAATGTTTTTTTCATAAATTCTTGTAGGAAGTAGAATGATTTGTTTCAAAAAGGTATTTTTGAAATGCTATAATATACATAACGTATCTTTTTATGAAAGCTTAACTTTTTGTAAATGAGTGGCTTGTATGATTCCAAAGCATATAGTCTAGTATGAAATATGCATGCTTCTGAAGGTTCTGTTACATATGACTCTAAAGAAGAAAAAAACTTCATCTTGAAGTAGCCGATCTTCTTGGATAATCTTTATGAATGTATGGCCCATCAAGTTTTTCTTCAGAGTAGTATGATTGCATCAAATAGTTGCACTTGATCAGATTATCTTCATTCTTCTTAGGTGAAATAACCTTGCATCAAATACTCGTTAAATACATAGCACATCATATCCAGTCATAATATAACATATTCAGTTTCAAATATGAAAGCATATCATATTTATCATATCTTATGAAATCATATCATATATTTCTCATGTATCATATATATGCATCATGAAAGCATATCATATTGATCATGTATGATCAAAATATAGTTTCTCAACATTCTCCCCCTTTTTGATGATGACAATATATGCTCTCCCTGTCAATAAGCCATATGTATAATGATGATTTAAATATGATATCATACATGAGAAATGCATAAGATGATAGTATTAAAAAACATAATTAATAAAAAGCTTAAGTTCAGGAATTCATTTTTCTCCTATATAGGAGAGGTAGGTTTTTCTCCCCCTTTGTCATTGACAAAAAGGAGGGATCAGAGTAGGAAAGTTAATATTACAGACCAATATTTTAAATCATTCGGAATTGGACGAGGAATGAAGTTGTCGAATGAGAGCATCTTGGCCAATCTTTAGAGAGTGAAAGGCTTGCTGCAGAGAGGCTTGATTCTTCAACAGGAGATCCTGTGTGTTTTGGACATCCACTAGAGCAGAGAATATATCAATTTCAGATGTCTGAGCAGGATCTGCTTCACCAGAGCCTTCGTCGTTAGGATGTTGTGGGAGTGACTCTTCTTCGAAGAAGTAAGTATCATAAAAAACATGTGTAGAATAGCAGACAACCTCATTATGAAGTGACACATTGAAGTATTTAAGAATGAGAGTTATAAAACACCCAAACGAAAGTAAACGAAAGACACAAAAATTTATCATATTGTTAAAAATGATGCTCGACCAGTTGATGGGAAAAGAACAAAAAATCGCATAGATTAAGAGAGAGATCTCGTTTGGCACGAATCCCTTGGAAAGTGGCTTGGGAAAGACATTGTGTGATATGATTTGTGATAGAAGTTGAGCATGAGGTTTCAAATTGTTCATGTGCCATGGAAAGTGGGTAGATCTTGTGGAGTGAAGCACCTTTTTAAACACAATACGATCGATAGGTACTATATTGGGTAAATCAATTCCATTGGATAGAAGGTTTAGAATGCACCCTAAAGTAGGAGCATGAAACGAGATAGTTTTTTCATGAATCATGGTAGAGACAGTAGTTTGGTCATGGTCAGTAGTTAGGTTGGTATAGAACAGTCGGATAAGATCTAGATGATAGGAGGTTTGGTTCGATGATCCTAGAATGTGAGTAAAGTCAGACAGAGAGGTCTCGAGGTCGAACAAGGTGAAGTCTTCGAAGTGAACTAACCTTCATGTTTGGATGGAAAGTGAGCTTACGTAGTTGTAGTGGTGAATGAGATCTAGATATTGCAGATCTGAAGATTTAATCATGTTGAAGTCATCAGAGAAGGATTTGGAAGAGGAGGCCATGGAGAGTAACTAAGAAGATACAGAATAACCTTGGAGAGGATGTAAGGAGATAGAAGCTTTCGAATATGTGATGGATAAGTGATGAATGCATCAGTTCATTAAATAGAAGGATGATGTATATTTTAATAACAACTTGATGTTTTGTGAATGCCAATTGAAATGAGTAAGATTTGAAATTTAGATGGGTCCATTATTCGTGAATGTCTATTTATGAAGAGTAAATTGTAAATTTTAAGGGACTTGTGAATGAGTGATCAAGTCACTCTTTGGAAGAGTGTGTGGATATGGACATAAGGATTTATCATGTCATGTTAGATATGACACATAAAGAGTGATTTGAATTCTTGCGTGTGAAAAAAAATATAGTTTCGAACATTGTATTGAGAGAGAAGGCATGGTTTGAGAATAGTGTGCTATTTGGAACAATCCTTTTATGTGTGATTGATAGGGATAGACAAGATAGAAAGGAAAGACAAAAATATATATATATATAGCACGATGTTTTAAAAATACCATGGTCAAGACAATGGCATGAAAAAGGTGATTTGAATTAAAGATTATTTGAATAAAAGAGATAATGTGAGTAAAGTGAGACGAGTTCAATAATGGCCTAATAAGACAACTAACAATTGGGTATTTTAAAATACATGAATGAAATAGGTTTCATTTTTGTAAGAGAGGTGTTGAGAAAAGGACAAAAATAATTTAAGAGAGTTGAATGATATGAAAAGATGATAACTTATTTAATACTCATAGATTTTATGGGTAGGCGTGAAAGGGGATAAAAAGAGGTAATCATGTAATGTGTACTTGAAAGATGTCATTTTTGAAAGACATGAATGACATAAAGAATGTCATGATGAATGTGTTTTTATTTTTATAACATATATGAGTATACGAAAATTGGAAAGAGACAATGTACTTGACATTATGTCTTTGAATAATGTGAGAAGGAGTTGAAAAGAATGGTAAAACAAATGATGAGATATAAAGTAAAGTATTTGAGAGAGAGAGAATACCAAAAGTGGTGAGAAAAGCAAAAGAAATGATTGTTTTTAAACATAATGAATGAACTAACGTGAGTGACATAAAATGTTTTGATATGCTTATGAGTCAAACTTCAATAATTATTTACTAAAAACATAAAAAAAAAATCGTAAAGGGTGGTTTATAGTAAAATTATAGTTTAATATTTGAAAAAGTAAACTTATGCAAAATGATTTTATTATATCCCAATTAGTCATATGTTAGATTGGATGATTTTTAATTAAGTTAGTGATATTTTATAAATCACTTAATTTACATATTCTTAATTCTCTTCTAATTCGTATAAAATCTTCATGTTTTAAAGGTTTAGTGAAAATGTCTGCTAATTGTTGATTTGTGGGTATGAATTCAAGTTTAATTATATTGTTTAAAACTTGTTCTCTTAAAAAATGATGTCGAATTTGTACGTGCTTTGTACGTGAATGAAGAATAGAATTTTTAGATAAATTAATTGCACTTGTATTATCACACAAAATAGTTGTGTTTTCAAATTTTAAACCAAAGTCTTTTAATGTTTGTTTCATCCAGATGACTTGTGTACATGTTAGGCTTGCAACAATATATTCAGCTTCAGTAGTTGATAATGATACACAATTTTGTTTCTTACTGAACCATGAAACTAGTGAGTGCCCTAGCATATGACATGTTCCACTTGTGCTTTTTCTATTAGATTTACTACCAGCAAAATCAGCATCACTGTATGAGATTAAATCAAATATAGATGATTTTGAATAAAATAACCCAAAATCTACGGTTCCTTTTAGATATCTCATTATTCTTTTTACAGCTTTAAGATGAGATTCTTTTGGATTTGATTGAAATCTAGCACACAAGCAAACATTGAACATGATATCTGGATGGCTAGCAGTTAAATATAGTAGTGATCCTATCATACCTCTGAATAGTTTTGTATCCACAGTCTTACCATCTTCATCTTTGTCCAATACAGTGGTTGTGCTCATAGGTGTATTCTTTGGAGTAGTTGAGTTCATGTTGAACCTCTTCAGAAGTTCATGAGCATATTTAGACTGATTGATGAAGATTCCGTCCTTGGTTTGCTTAATATGCAGTCCAAGAAAGTAGGTGAGTTCTCCCATCATACTCATTTCAAATTCTTTCTGCATGGACTTAGAAAAGTCTTCACAAAGACCATTGTTAGTAGATCCAAAGATGATATCGTCCACATATATTTGAACGATTAAGGTATGATCATTCACTATTTTTATAAATAAAGTTGAGTCTGCTTTGCCTACAAAAAATCTAGTTTTTAATAGAAAAGTTTTAAGTCTATCGTACCAAGCGTGAGGTGCTTGTTTTAATCCATATAAAGCACGTTTTAGTTTAAAAACATGATCAGAAAATTATTCATTTCCAAAACCTGGAGGTTGTTTTACATAAACTTCTTCATTTATAAAACCATTTAGAAAAGCACTTTTAACATCCATTTGATATAGTTTAAAATCCATATAGCTTGCATATGCCAAAAACATTCTTATGGATTCAAGTCTAGCAACAGGAGCAAATGTTTCATCAAAGTCAATACCTTTCGCCTGATTGTATCCTTGATCCACAAACCTTGTCTTGTTTCTTATAACATTACCTGATTCATCCAGCTTGTTTCTGAAGATCCATCTTGTCCCAATGATTTGATGATCTTTTGGTTTTGGTACAAGATCTCATACATCATTTCTTTGGAACTAGTTAAGTTCTTCAGTCATTGCTAGCATCCAGAACTCGTCTATGATGGCTTCATTAATCTTTTTAGGTTCAAGTTGAGAAATGAAAGCCATATTTGCAATACGTTCCGATTGAGCTCTTGTTTGAACCTCCTTGGTCAGGTCTCCCAAAATCTGCTTTTGAGGATGATCTCTGATTTCGGCAAATGTTCTTTGATGATCATCTTCATTAGATTTAGCTGTGTTATCTAAGAGAAAATATGTACTTTCAAGATCATCATCGTTAGTCTGCTTATGAATAGATTGATCAACATATTCATAAAAATTGACATGCATAGATTCTTCAATAGTATTAGTACTCTTATTAAAAACTCTGTATGCTTTACTATGACTTGAATATCCTAAGAATATGCCTTCAACAGATTTAGCATCAAATTTATCAAGGCTATCTTTTGTGTTTAGGATAAAGCATTTACACCCAAAGACTTTGAAGTAATCTATTCTTGGAGTTCTGTCATAGAATAGTTCATAGGGAGTTTTATTCAATAGAGGTCTAATAAGTACTCTATTTGAAATATAGCATGCAGTGTTAACAGCTTCAGCCCAAAAATATTTAGCAAGATTATTATGTTGGAGCATAGTTCTAGCAGATTCTTGAAGGGTTTTATTCTTTCTTTCTATTACACCATTTTGAGGTGCATCTCTAGGAAAGGCAAAGTTATGAGAGATACCATGCAAGTTACAAAAATTTACAAAAAGATCATTATCAAATTCTCCTCCATGGTCACAAGGAATTTTAACAATTGTAGAAGATTTTTTATTTTGTACCTTTTTACATAAAATTTTAAATTCACAAAACGTGTCACTTTTATTTTCAAAAATATTACCCAAGTGAATCTAGAGTAATCATTAGCAATGATAAAAGCATATTTATTATGATTAAGACTAGCTACCCTAGAAGGACCAAAAAGATCCAGGTGAAGAAGCTCTAAAGGTATTTTACTTGACACAATATTCTTTGATTTGAAAGATGATTTTGACAATTTTCCTAATTGACAAGCATCACAAAAATAGTCCTTTTTAAATGATATTTTAAGTAACCCACGTACCAAGTTATTTTTAGTCAGTTTAGAAATATATTTAGAGTTAACATGTCCCATTCTCATATGCCATAAATTTTGAGAGTCATTATTTTCTATAAGACAATGTTCAGTAATATTTTCTAGATGTAATTCATATACATTATTTTTTCTTATACCTTTCAAAATAATATTTTCGTTTGTGTCTGCTATGAGGCATACATCATGTTTGAAACTAACATTATATCATATGTCACACATTTGATTGATACTTAAGAGGTTATGTTTTAAACCTTTAACAAGGAGAATGTCTTTAATAAGAGGTTTATCGATATTACCAATATTGTCAATTCCAATTATTAATCCTTTGTTGTTATCTCCAAAGGTGACAGTTCCTCCTTCTTTATGATGAAGAACAACAAAAAGATCTGGATGTCCTGTCATATGCTTTGAACATCCACTGTCTAATATTTATCTGTTCTTCTTTTTCAGTGCCTGCAATAGATCAAGTAAAAATTCTTTTTGGTACCCGATCGGGTCTCTTTTTGTTAGACTTTGGAACCCATATCCATTTTGATTTGGGTTTATCTACAGACTTAGAGGAGTACATGGTCTTAAAATTGAAATTGTAATACTCCTGTTTAGGTTCAGCAGAACCTTTGACAAAAGTGGTCTTTTGATTCGTACAAGAAGGTCTATGAGATGAGAGTAACCAATATCATTCTTGTAAAAAGAGAATTTTTGAGAGGATAGGAATTTGTCCAGGTTCTCTTTTTCTTTGGTAAACTTGAAAATCGTTTTCATAAGGTTTTCAGTTTTACTTTTTAATTCTGACATTTCTACTTAAAGATTTTTAGTCTTGGAACTAGTAGAACTGATTTCAGAAGTAAGTATAAAATTTTTCTTTTTCAACTCAGAATTTTCAATACTGAGTTTTTCATTTTTCTGGAAAAGCTCTAAATTCTCGGATTTTAAAACTTTGTTTTTGAGAATCATTTTTCTAGATTCTTCAAAAAGTTCTTGAAATGCATTTAGAAGTTCTTCAAAAGAAAAGTCAGAAGTTTCACTTACAGAGCTTTCTTTTGCCATGAAGCACATGTTTGCAGTTTCGGCTTCATCGTCACTTGACTCTTCACTGGTGGATGGTTCTGAATCATCCCATTGAGCATGTAGAGCCTTTTTCTTGAAGAACCTTTTCTTTGGTTCCTCGATTTTGGATCTTCTTTTTAGGAGAGGACAATCACGTCTTACGTGACCTGACTTATTGCATTGATAACACATGGTATCTTCTTTAGAATCTTTCTTTTCTTTGTGCGTATTTGATAGCATGTTCTTTCTCATGAAGTGCTAAAATCTCTGAGTAAGTAGCGCAATTTCAGATTCTTTTTCTGAGTCCTTATTCTCAAAAATGGCTGGGAAGGCTAGATTTTTCTTCGGAGGTTGTTCTTCTTCCCTTCTTTCTTTCATATGGACTTCATAGGCCATAAGATTGCCTATTAAGTCGTCCAGAGTAAGCTTGGATAGATCTTGGGCTTCTTCAATAGCTGTGGTCTTTTTCTCCCAGTCAGTTGTAAGAGATCTCAAGATCTTTTTCACCTTATCAGTCTGGGAATAAGTTTTTCTCAGAGATTTAAGATCATTGTTGATATTGGTGAATCTGGTAAACATTTTTGTGATGGATTCATCTTTATTCATTTTGAATAGCTCGTATTTCTGAACTAAAGATGAGATCTTTGCTTCTTTTACTCTGTTATTTCCTTCGTGGATAACTTCTAGAGAATGCCATATATCATAGGCAAATTCACATACTGATATTCTGTTAAACTCATTTTGATCAATGGTGCAATATATTGCATTCATAGCTCTTGTATTTAGGTTTGCCATCTTCTTTTCTTTGTCAGACCATGAAGCATAGTTTGAAGTTGGAGAAATGTATGGATATTCTACAATCTTTCATACAGCAAAGTCTATAGACTTTAGGAATATGGCCATCCTGCATTTCCAATATCTATAGTTCATGCCATTGAAGAAAGGAGGGCGAGACGAGTGTTGACCTTCGATGTCACGAGCATAAGAGGTTGATGCCATTTATGCTGGAAGACTTGTTATGTGGAAACCAGCAGAACCTGTTCTGATACCAAATGAAATGCCACTAGATGGGGGTGAATAGTGAAATATGATAGAGATTGATAATATAAAAATTAAAGACAATAAGGTACATCACAATAAACACAAGATTTATACTGGTTCGGTCGAGTTACTGACCTACATCCAGTCCCCAAGTAAAACACTTGAGCCTTTCACTATAAAATCCGTGTTACAGGATAAATAGTACAACACCCTCTTTCTCAGAGGTCTACTTCTCTCAACAGAGAAGGGAAACACCCTCTTTCACAGAGGTCTACTTCTCTCAACAGAGAAGAGATACAACAGTAAACATAAATTTACAACACTTTCCTAAAGAACCTTCAGAATGATATGCAGAGTATGAATGCATGTATGAAGATTCTCAGAATGTTCTCTCTTTTGAAAATAGGTAGAATAATCTCTCAGGAGAACAGAATGTTCTTTTTCTTTTTCTTCACACACTTCATTCTTTTGTTAGAGAGCTTTTCTTATATTTTTCTCTTTCTTTTCTTTTTCTTTTTCAAAGTTCTTTTTCAGAGTGTCGAGTAGGAATTTTTTTCTTTGAAAGCTTACTTGTATATATTTTGAAATATTGTTTTGTTTGTATATATATAGGTCTTCAAAAATAGTCGTTACTTTTTGAAATGCTTTTGAAATAATTGTCCTTTTGTAATGTGAGAAGCCAGGTCATCTCAAAAACAACTTTCTATAAGAAAAGGTGTGAAATGGTATGTGTACTATATGTTGCTTTTTCAAAAAGTCATCATTCAATAAATTAAAGAATTGTTAAGTAATAAATGTTTGGTGTATTTAATAATGATACTATCTTCAAGTCGTCATTTCTGAATTTAAATATTTAAGGTACACTATACGTTGTTGTAATTAAAAATGGGATTTAATTTGTAATGGGTCTTTTCTCAAAATAAATGTTTTGTAGTACATTGAACATTGAAGTATTTAGAAATGTAATTTATAATGTAATTTGTCTTTACTCAATTAAATGATTTGTAGTACATTAATTGTTTTCTTAAAAATCATCACTTCTTTGTTTAAATGTATGTAAGTACAATAAATGCTTGTTAATTACTTTATTTTATAAATGGTCATTTCTTGAGTAAATGTTTTTGAAGTGCCATTTAATGTTTACAAAAAGAATGATGACTTTAAATATAATTCGACATTTTTGAGTGTGGATTTTAGTGTTAAATAAATAAATGGTCATTTCCTAAATTAATTATCTTGTTAAACAATAAGTAGTTGTGTATAAAATAATATTTGTTTTCTCAAATCATCAATTCAAGATGAACGATTGTGTATTATGAATCAATGCATTTTGTCTTTTTCGTACATAAATGCTTTTGAAATCATGAGCTTTTATATCTTTTCAAGTTGTCTTTTTCATAAATGCTTGTAGGAAGTACAATTAATGCTTTTGAAATCATGAGCTATTATATCTTGTCAAAATGTCTTTTTCATAAATGCTTGTAGGAAGTACAATGATTTGTTTTAAAAAGGTGTTTTTGAAATGCTACAATATACATAACGTATCTTTTTATGAAAGCTTAACTTTTTGTAAATGAGTGGCTTGTATGATTTCAAAGCATATAGTCTAGTATGAAATATGCATGCTTCTGAAGGTTCTGTTACATATGATTCTAAAGAAGAAAAAATTTTCATCTTGAAGTAGCCGATCTTCTTGGATAAACTTTATTAATGTATGACCCATCAAGCTTTTTCTTCAGAGTAGTATGATTGCATTAAATAGATGCACTTGATCAGGTTGTCTTCATTCTTTTTAAGTGAAATAACCTTGCATCAAATACTCGTTAAATACATAGCACATCATATCCAGTCATAATATAACATATTCAGTTTCAAATATAAAAGCATATCATATCTTATGAAAGCATATCATATGTTTCTCATGTATCATATATATGCATCATGAAAGCATATCATATTTATCATGTATCATCAAAATATAGTTTCTCAACAGAAATGACTCTGCTGATGGACGAGTTCAGTGACATCATGGGATTGCCAGAATCAGCTGGTCAGCCAGATGATCCGGTCGAGCAGCAGTTCCTGATCAACGTCACGGGGGTAGATGTTCGAGAAGCATTAGCCAGAGCAACATGGAGCAGATCTTGGACTCTCACTGAGATCAACGAAAGTCAGTTCATCAACCTATTTGGGCTCTATCGCAAGTACGGAACTTACAAGGAAGTTGACACCTTGTCCCGAGCAGCAAAAGACAGAATCCAGCATGACATGGTCCTATGCACAGTGGGATTAGCGTTCTTCTAGGATGGTCAGAATTTTATCGATGTCAGAGTCACTCAGCTCTTTCGAAGGTGGAAAAGCAAGCAGACCTGTCATCTCTCAGTTTTTTTGGCGGCTTTAGCCTTTCTCTACCGAGGCTTAGCTCGTTTCGCCTTTGGAGAGACCATCTTGGTGGAAGGATGCACTTATGCCTTGCAGTCTTGGTTCCTATGACATGTGCCGTCAAAGGCCAGTTCTTTCAGGTTCAACAACAAGAAGCCGAAGTCTGTCATTCAGTATCGAGCTTCGATCGAGAGTCTGCATGAGGAGAAGATCCTTTGGGATTACTTTGACTGGCGAGAGTCAGTTTCTTGCTACACTTATGCTCGTAGAAAATGCTACAGATTGCTCGATCCCTTCTTCATGTCAACACATGCTTCCCGGCGGGCCACATGCGAGAATTCGATCTGCAGTCGGATCAGTGGTCTGGGGCATACTATGTAACCAAATACACGTAGTGTAAGACCCACAAAATTTTCTGAGGAATTTACTGCTTGCTTTGAGTTGAAATGTATGCTTTCGTGGTATATGAGACTATATCGCGTAATTTGATATAACTTGATTATGCCTTGTGTTTTAGCTTTGCAAGCGCGACCCGAAAATCGCGTAAATATACTCTGTAAGTAAGAAGAGCCTAATTCTGGACGAATTGACCTCTGAAACTTTAAGGGTTAATTTATAATGTATTTGTATAGTGTGTCCCAAATTTTGGGATCTATACGACAAAAAAACCCTGTCAGTGCGTGTGAATTACGAGATTTGCTCAAAGATGGTACGCGAATTTTAACGAGCTTATTTCTTGCAAACGAAGAAAATTTTTCTAAAGAAGCATCGAGCATTTCATGTTAATTAAGGTGTTGAAAATAACCAAATGGTTTATTGAAGTCGAATTTTGGTTTAAAATAATTAAATAAGCATTGTTTTGAAATTAATGCAATTGGCAAGTTTGGATTTGGATCCGGGTCAACTAGAGGTGACCCAAACCCAATGTGCGCCCCTCTAGGGGGACGATTTTGTCCATGGTGGACCAGCTGGTCCAGGTTTGACCAGCTGGGTGGCATATTTGAAAGATTTTGCATGGTTTTGAAAAAGAAGGCCACAATTGGCCATTTTCTCTTTTTAAAACTCATGATGAAGCATAAGGCTTCATCATAAGGGGCCTTTTTCTAATAAAGGGGAGCATGGGGCTGGCACCCCATGGCCCTTTTGTAAATAGTTTAAAGCTTTTCAAAATGATAAATTCGGTTGGCTGGTTTGGGAAGCAGCCAAGGGCACTCCCTTGTAAATTCTAAAAACAATAAAGGCTTTTTGAAACTCTTTTCAATGGCATTTTTGAAAGCCTTTTGAAAAGCTTCAAATGCATGACATGCATTGGGCATGGAGGGGCGTGTTTCACCCTAGCCCTCCATCCAAGATGGGATAATCCTAGTCATCCATTATTTTAAACCCTATGTATTTAAGTCTTCAAAAAGGAAGAAAGAGAGAGCTTGGGGGGCGATTTTTCTTGAGGCCTTCTCTCTCTCCTCTCTTGCTCTCCCCTCTCACCTCTCTTATCTCTTTCTCTCCAAAAATCGTGAGCAGCACCTCTTCCATGTTGTGAAATCCTCGAAGGTGAGACATCTTTTCACCTACCATGTATGGTTTTGATTGATTAAATCTCTACATGATTCTTGCGATTTTCATGAGCTACTATTACATGTTCTTAGGCGTTTTCTTTATGCAATATTGGCATTGTAGCTTAAAGCAATTCAGTTCTTCATGATTTCACGCTTATTGGTACGTTTTAAATTTTGTTTAAGCATTGGAAAAATGTGGATTGCAAGAAAACGTTTTAGTCCTTGCGTTTTCCTCAAAAACTTCGAGTTTTCTTCTTGCATGGGTTGATTTGTAGCAGCAAGGAATTTCTAAAGCATTGGTTCGATTGGCAAGGACACCATGGACCAGCCCCACGCCATGCAGCCTACCCGTTCAAGCCAACCCTTTTGGGTTTGGGTGCTGCTAGCCTGGGCTAGTCGGGTTGAGCCTAGGTGAAGCGCGCCATCGGTTTTCCCCGTTCGCAAATATTTTCTGTTCGTCGAGCCATAGACGCCAGAACCATAAGTTCCTTCACCTTTGTTTCGGTTCAGCTGGACGCATCCAGCAGTTTTGCCCCAGATCGATCCCCCAGTTGGGGCGTTTGCCCCTCTCTTGGTGGTCCGAACCGACCTACAGCCGAACCCTTGGTCGGTTGGGTGGGATTCGGTCCCTGCCTGGCCTGACATCCAGACCTGTCAAAGGCCTGCCTCACGTGTGTTTGTTGGGGCATCTCTCTCTATCTCTATCTCAGCTTTGGCGCCCTTGTGCCAGCACCCAAATTTGGGTGGCTGGTGTGTTTGCTTTGGCCTAACATGGTCTGGACCGGGTGCGGTCCAGACCTGTTAGAGGCCCCTAACTGAACCGAGTTCATTTAAGGGCTCTTCGCCCTTGTGCCCAACAAGTTGGCGTTAGTTGGGGCCGCTGCAGTCTGGTTGCGGCTTTTTGAACCGTGGCTGGGTGCAGACCATGAGCCTGCGCCCCTTCTTTGGTGGCATCTGTGCCACGATTTGGGTCTAGACATCTGGTCGAGACCCTGTACGAGTTAGAGCCGCCCGTTTGTGGGTCTGGACCAGTCGGTTCAGACTTGGGTCTTTCCTGTTGTGAATGAAACCGGGTTGCGTGTGGCTGTGCGGGCTCTTTCTCGGACGCGACACACCTAGTCTGGGGCTCTTGCACTTGCAGCAAGGTCACATTGGCACCTTGTGACAGCTTGGTATGCTCCTCCTCCAGGTTTTGCAGCATTGCCCAAGTCGGGCTTGCGGCATGCGCATGTTTCCCTATGGCACCAGATGGTCGGTTGGGTGGTGGGCCTGTTTTGGTCAACACCAGCCCAGCAGTGGAAATTGTCTCCTTTGTTGCGCTTGTAACTCGGTTAGTGAGCTTTCGGGCTGCAGCCTATAGGGCTGCAAGTGCATACGCAACACGTAGTCCAATACCCCAATAACTTTATGGAATTTGACTCGTTGTGTCACAAACGAATAGTGCATGTCGACCAAAGCAAATCTATATAAATTCGGTTATGAATTCATAAAGAAATGATAAATTCATCGTTGTGGGGCGATGGACTCACACTTATGTACATGTATCCGCGGCTTCATAGAGTGTGAAATGCTTACTAATATCATATTATCGAATGCCCTTCTAATAAAATGAGGTTTGTGTAGTTAAAAGATTTATGGCGCGTTGTTCAAAGCCAATTTACGTAAATATGGTGATGATTGCACAACAATTGATAACCCCACCAATACGGGTAATGTGGATGCGTACTTTATGCATATGGCCGCCTTGGCATAGAACGCAATATATTCACAAATGAATACCTTGTTAAATGCCTTCAAGTAAAATAGGGTTTTTACATAACTACGAAACCTAAGGTGCATGTCATCAAATGAATGTAGTCGAATGATCGTACTTGTTATACTTGATTGCATGACTAACTTTGGCAAATTGAATGTATTTTTCCCTAAGTACGTAGGGATTCTCGAGATCCATGTTTGAGATTATGGTCTTATGAGACATTGGAACTCCTTGGCTTGTTTTGTGTTGGGCGATGGACCCACTTAGCAAGATGAGCTCGCTTATGGTTGAGATACATGGTTTATGAACTTTTACACCACTCGTGAGTCACGCTTTACCGTGGCAAATGTTTTCAACTATCTCATCATAATGTGCAACGATTTGTGTCGCCACTTGACTAGTTCTCGCACTTATGACACGATGCACATACCTGTCCACTTGTATTTGTACACAGTTCACGATGACACATCAGTTTGCATGTCACAGTTTTTGTGTTGTTACATTAGAAATTTTATGTTCCTTGAAGCACACTATACTACTTGATATGAATTGAGAAATGAAATGTCATGCTTTGCTTAATCACATTAACTCCTGCTAGTTATATTCTCCTATTGCTCCATGTGTAGCTTTGTACACTTGCTCATGTTGTAATTGCTCAATTATTATAAATTAACATGCTATGTGTTCATGTTAAATTGTGCTCTCATTTTCTCACACATTGGTATAATGTGATTGGCTTGTCTCACCAGCTCGAAAGAGTACTGACCCCATTTTATGGGGATACAGGTGTTTGCTTAGGCATGCGATGGAGCTCGATGTGCGGCAGCGGATGTGAACCCACACTTCTGAACCTTCAGAGGATCTTGGCAGTTGTTTTGTAAAGGGATTGGTTTTATGATTTGTACAGTTTGAAAAATGATAATAAAAGTTGTTTCTTTCCCTGTTGTTTCACTCCTGCGACCTGCCCTGGAGTTCGCCGCTTGTTTCCTTTTTGGTACTTCCGCACTTGCACATTTGTTTAAAAAAAAAAGGTTTACCCTAAAATCCAAAGGATTTCAAAGGATTTTACAAGTCGAGAATTCTGGGGGGCATCACAATTGGTATCAGAGCGGTGTTTTAAAAAGAGTTACAAAAGTGTGGTTCAAGTCTCTGCACGCATCGACCATCGCACTGTAAGTATGCCTACTTTAGTAGAGTTGTGTTTTTGTTGTTTGATTGCTTATCTTATACGATTAGATGAATTTGTGTGTTTTTCGGGTGTCTTCCGATGCAAGACACAATTTCGTGTTTAAGCCTCGCATTTTGGCTTACAATATCGATTGTGGGAACCTAAGGGTTCGTTTGCGCTTATGAATCTAGTTTCCCAAGCTGATCCGAGTCGACTCCTATGAGGGTTGGATATTTTCAACTAAGACTTAGGGGACTACTTGCGTAGTTCGCCCTTCTCGTTCCACATCATGTGGTGGAAACGATTGATATATCGTAGCGACGATCGAACTTTGACTATAATCATGTTATAGACGAGATGACTTCGATAAGAATCGTCGAGTGAGGCTCTAAGCAAGTGTTTTCCTTCTTTTCCAACTTCGTTGGAATTGTTTGTAACCCTGTCTTTGGCGAAGGGTGTCTTGCTGGAGATAATTCCTTTTGGACAGAAGGCTGAAGCCTTGTCTGTGCCAGTGAGCCTCTGTGTATCCCGTTGGCGGATACTGTTGATTCCCCAGTCGTTCTTGGTGATGAGAACGTATCTGTTGTTACACGCTTGGCATGCTGCATTTTGTTGCCGGTGATGGCATCTGGCTCCTGAGAGGGTCGTGTTCTGGGGATGGCTTAACACCGATCTTTCAGGTGTTGTTGCTCGTGAGAGAGCATTGCGGGAATTTTTGTTTCCCCCACCACTGTCTGGAGGATTGTGGTGAGTTGGCTCAGGAGGTGATTCCTGGTAGCGCCAACTGTGCCGCTGGATGGAGTAGCTCTCCAGTGATGTCGTTAGCATGGTGATTCGCTAATGATGCCATCAGGGTGGTGATTCTCTGATGATGCCATTAGGATGATGATTTTCTAATGATGTTGCTGAAGTGGTGATTCTTCGGCAATATCGTTAGCGTGGTGATTTGCTAACGATGCCATCGGGGTGGTGATTCTCTGATGATGCCATTAGGATGGTGATTTCCTAATGACGCTACTGGGGTGGTGATTCTCCAGTAATGCCGCTAGGGTGGTGATTCTCTAGCGATGCCATTAGAGTGGTGATTCTCTAATGAAGGTCATTGGAGTGGTGATTCTCCAGTGATACCGTTGGAGTGGTGACGCTTCAGCGATACCGCTAGGGTGGTGATTCTCTAGCGATGCCATTAGAGTGGTGATTCTCTAATGAAGGTCATTGGAGTGGTGATTCTCCAGTGATGCCATTGGAGTGGTGACGCTTCAGCGATGCCGTTAGGGTGGTGATTCTCTAGCGATGCCATTAGAGTGATGATTCTCTAATGAAGGTCATTGGAGTGGTGATTCTTCAGTGATACCGTTGGAGTGGTGACGCTTCAGCGATGCCGTTAGCATGGTGATTCACTAACGATGCCATTAAGATGGTGATTTCCTAATGATGTTGTTGGGGTGGTGATTCTCCAGCAATGCCGTCAGCGTGGTGATTCGCTGGCGATGCCGTTAGCGTGGTGATTCGCTAACGATGCCATTAGGATGGTGATTTCCTAATGATGCTACTGGACTGGTGATTCTTCAGTAATGTCATCAGGGTGGTGATTCTCTGATGATGCCGTTAGAGTGGTGATTCTCTAACGATGCCGCTAGGGTGGTGATTCCCTAACGATGTTATGATTGATGATATCATGTGACGATGTTATAGTTGACGATGTCATGCGAGTGATGACTCTCGTGTTTTGTTGTGTTAGAGTGGTAATTCTCTAACATTTGTCGTCTAGAATGGTGATGTTCTAGCATTAGCGACCTTGTATGGTGTCGTTTGAGTCCGTTCGTGGAACATGCTCATTTGTCGTGTTGAGTTGCATGATTGAGTTGTGATGTGACTTTTGTCTAAATTGTGTGTTGTGTGCTCGCGATCTTTGTATGATTGCTGCGAATATTGTTTCACGAGCCTGGTTGTCAGACCTATCGATTGATTTTTGTATGTTTTTGTCATGATAGATGACTTGGAAGACTAGATGCAACGACATTATGGGTATTGTGAAAAATCTTGCAGAGGTTGTGCAACAACAGGTGGTTGCGATCCAACAGATGGGTGCAAATCTTCAGCATGTAGCCCAAGGTGGGCAAAACACGAATACAGTTACCTATAAGCGATTCATGGAGTTGGATCCTCCTACTTTTGAGGATAAGACAGACCCTGAAGCTGCTGAATCTTGAATACGTGAAATAGAATGTATTTTTTGTGTTTTGGGTGTCCCAGAGGAACACAAAGTGAATTTTGGTACTTATCGTTTGAAAAACCACACTGAGACCCTCAAATAACCTTGCTTGGAGTTTGAAAAACCACGCTCATATCGTTTGAAAATGCTCATATTGTTTGAAAAATAGCTACATAAATGCTCATATCGTTTGAAAAACCACGCTGTCCCAGAGGAACAGAAAGTGTTTTGCTTGGCGTTGTGACCCTCAAATAGCTGAAAGGCAACAGTAAGACTAGAATATGGTTTACTTCAATAAAGTTTATGCCTCACCTATATATTTACCTACCTTGCTACCCATTTTCTTTTCTGCAGGTACCCAGTCTGGATAATTAGTCATATTCATGGATGGATATGTCAATATCCATTCATGATTTCTAGACCATCTTCAACATGCTTTGTTATTGATATACAGGGAAGCTCCATACCCAATCTTACCGAGAAATATGTTATAATTTGGGAATTACGGCTTTGTGAAATCATGTACAGCAATTGTATATAACCTATATTTTTTTTTTATATTTACCCATTTGTTATCGTCGCGAAATTTTTCCCCATCTTCCCTTCCTTGCGGAAGAGAGAGAGGGAAACGCTTTCTCGCTTCAAACTTCACCGGATTTTGGAAAATGTTTAGAAATACTCGCCTCCGTTTTGAAAATTGCGGGAAAATCCATGGGATGGGGCTCGACCTGTCGGTACGAGGTTCGACCGTTCCTGCCGCCTTTAACAGGGGTAATCGAACCAAGGACAGAAATTGTGCTTGACTTAGTTAAATCATCAAAATTATGTTCTATCCTGTATACACAGAGAATTCAGGCATGTGCTATGAGATTTTGGAAAATGTAAGTTGGAAAGCATGATGTATGCTTGGGAAACCTTTGGAGTTGAAAGCTATTTCTCAGGAAAAAGGCGAAAGACAATTTCTCAAAAAACTCAGATGAAAGGGGGTTTTTGAAATCACAAGAAAGTTTATAAAGATGTGGGAAAATCAGGAATAGTTGAAAATCCTAGGAAAATAGAAGTGATTCTTGAGAAAAAAAAGTGAACATTTGAAAAGAGAAACACTTCTCATGAAAACTTGGATTTTGAGAATTTTCTTAGGAAAATGATGGAAAATTCATAGGAAAACTTATTGGATAAGGAAATTCAAACTTGGGAAGTTGAAATCCTGGGAATTTTGCCCTTGAAATACTTGGAAATCGATTTTGATCTTGGAAGAAGATTGTAAAACTCTTTTGAATCTCTTAAGAAAATAACATTTTCCAGGGAAGACTGTGGAAAAACTTGACTTGGGAAAACCGATTTTGGAAAATCTTCAGAGTTTCTTGAGAAATCGATTTCTTGAGAATGAAGTTTTCTTAAGAAAATCGTGGGAAAACCAATGATTTCATGATGCAAATGATATGAGTGAATGAATGCATTTTGGAAGATTTTCTAGGAATTTTGTTGGAAAAATGTGTATTAAGTCAAAATAAATCCTTCACATATTCTGACTGTGGCCATGAATATGTTCAGAGTTTAATTGATTTAATGCACAATGCTTCGAAAACATTGGAAATATGATGTGCATTTTAAGATAGCCTAAGAGTGTAGGCTCAATGTGACTAGTAGAAAGATGATGGATCTGGGTCTCGTCCATATTCCGACTAGGGCCGTAAATATGGATTCCACCGAGTTCATCAACTCCCTAAGAATTGGTGCATGTGCCATTCGTGAACATCCATAGTGCTTTTGAAATAAAATGCATGAATCATAGAAACATGATATTGCATAAATTCAAACTATATGATATGCATCCTAGTCTAAGCAGAAAATTAAATCTCTTATTCCAAAATTATTACATCACTAATCAAATGAAATAAATGGAAATTGTAGACTTCAGCTCCTTCTTTTGAATGTCTTTGCCAAACTTGAAATAAGGTTAGCTCAAATATGTGGGTTTTTCCAAGATTTTCCAATAATATTGTGAAATTATTGGATTTAATTGGATATAAACCCTAATCTCATGCTTCCTTGATATTTGAAATGATGTAAATGCAAGAAATTTGGTGTAAAATAGTTTGAAATTCGAAATGGTTGTCAAAATAACCAAAATACCCCTAATTATAAAGTTATACCTTTAAAATCAGGGTTTTTTGAAGGAAAACTTGGTAAAATTGAGATTTCAAAATTCAAATTGAATCAAATGATGATGAAATGCAGTAAGGGACATGATGACATGCTGCTAAATACATTAAGACTGTAAAATCAGAATTTGGTATTTTGCAATTTATCCAAAATAATGAATTTCGCTTGTTTTTCACTTGAATCCGGGTCCTGCGGGGCCCTGTTTTGATATTATGGCTAAACCGAACCTCAAATGGATTCCAAATTACACCAAATTCGGTATGAAGCATCTACATACTCTGATAAACATCCTAGAATGCTAAAAAGCACGAAATGATATGATTTAAATGCTAAAATTTGAAGAAAATCCTAAAATGGTGGATTTTGCCTATGGATCCGAATCAAATGCAATGCTTAACATGATAATGCAAGATTTACAACAATAAAACTTCTGATATTTTTCAGACTGTTAACGGACCCGAAATGGAACATTTTTGGTTTTAACAGCATCGGGATTTGAGCCATGGTGAATGCGGCAACAGAGATTTAGTTCTAACAGAGGTAAAAATCACCCTAATCTGATGTAAAATGCTAAAAAAATAGAAAACAGCCATGGAAATTTATGATATTAATCAGAGTTGCTCACGACACCTACATGAACAACTTTCATGTTTATGACTTTGGCATTTAATCAAAAGAGACACAGGTAAAAATATAACTTTTCATTCCTAAATTGACAGAATCGACAAATATAGCAAAATAGAAGACTGAAAAGAAAAATCCGAAACAGGTATCACAGCTGTTCTAAAAATCACAATATTCTATATGCAAACATAAGACATCTCGGATATAACTTTCACTTTTTACAGGTTTGGATTTGGAGCAACACACAAAGAGAAACCATAGCCCTAAGTCGATCCAAGATCTCAGAGGCCCAAATCTGGCTTTGACACGTGTCCCGAAATCTCGGATTTTTGTCAGACATAAAAAAAATCAGAAAAATCTGACACAATCAGGTTAAAAACTAGACATTCTTTCGAGTTCATAACATATTTCGGATCGAAAATCGGATCTCCCATGAGGGAGATCTCGATTTTACAAGTCTGCAAATGATTTTCAAAACGCATCCCGGGTAGAAAAACCCGACTTGCCATTTTGAATGTTTACCATAGTAAACAATTTCAAATACCTCCGAATTTTTGGAAAAATTCTAGGGACACCTAAGGGCAAATTCTGTGATTTTTTGGGGATTTTTAATAAAAAATAAATGCATGAAATGACGTGTGGACTGACTGACAAAAACAGAGACCTACTGAAAATGAGCAGAATTGAAATAAATGCTAAATTAATCCTAATTAATTCATGAAACATGCTAAATGAATGAAATAAAATGTAAATTAAATCTAGCTAAATGCATGAATGTTAAAAATCATCAAGGAGGCATGATTGAATATTTTTATATATGTCGTTTCAAAAGAATAGCTCAATCCATCCCTCGGATGAGCTTTTTCTTCAAACAACGCGTGAACCGAATTATGAGAGGAAATCAAGAGGGAAAAGAGGTGCACCTTGCTTCGTTACGCCACTTTGAGACTCTTGAAAGGGACGGCTATCACGAGCTTCGTTCATCCTCCGGTCCGGGCTTCAGATGATTCACCAAGATCGACCCATTGCACCTTCTTCACTAAGCCACAGGGGGCGTGAATTCCAAAGTGCAAAAATCAGATTTTCAGGAAGGCTAGGTCGAATTTCCAAGTTCACAAGATTTCTCCTAAGATGGTCTCTTTCATGCTGGGTGTGGAGCCTTGTTTTTATAGATTTTCTAAAAAAAATTGAATTTCAAACAGGCTCAATCTGAGCCCTCCATGTGGCGCCATCTCAGGGGGTGCTATCTGGGGGTTTGAAATTCAAATTTGGCTTTTGCAGGGAGCCCTCAGGTGGCGCCACCTCATGGGGCTATTTTTATAAAAAAATATATTAAATAAAAGAGAGGAAGCCAAGTGGGGCTCTGGATTGGCGCCACCTTAAAAGTGTTTGACACATGTCAGAAGAGCAGAGCAGTGGGCTCAGAAGGTGCCACCTCAGAGGAGTTTGAATTCTACTTTTTCTGATGAAAGGAGATCTGGACATGTGGCAGTCCAGGATGGTTCCATACCTGACAAGTGTCAGCTTGCTGGAGGAGGTTCTTCAGATGGCGCCACCTCAGAGGGGGATTTGAATTTTAAATGGAGGTTGGCCCTGGAGGAATGGAGGGGGGACATGTGGCGCCACCTCAGGGTGGCTCCTACAATGCCATGTGGCAAGAGGGAGGAAAATGAGGGAAAGGGACATGTGGCACCATCTCACACAAAATAGAAAAGGTGAAGTTCAGGATTTGCGCCACCTCACCCTGGAGTTTGAATATTTGAATTCTAGCTTTCTCTGAAGGAGGCAGAAAGTGACATGTGTCACTTGCTTTTTCTGAAGAAAGCAGAGAGAGACACGTGTCTCTTGCTTTTTCTGAGAAGAGCAGAGGGTGACATGTGTCACTTGCTTTTTCTGAGAAAAGCAGGGAGTGACATGTGTCTTCTACTTTTTCTAAAGGAAGCTGGAGATGACATGTGTCATCTACTTTTCTGAGAAAAATAGGAGGGAGACATGTGTCCTCTGCTTTTTCTGAAAGGAGCAGAGATTGACACGTGTCGCTTGCTTTTCCTAAGGAAAGGAGAGAGTGACATGTGTCACTTGCAGGAGACATAATTCAAATGGTGCCACCTCAGGGGAGACAAGTTCTACTTTTTCTGAACAGGACAACACATGACACGTGGCATCTCATGGTGACCTTGGAATGACACATGGCACAGGGTGAAGATGGTAGACATTGACACGTGGCATAAAATGAAGAGGATGACTAATGACATGTGGCGGCATCTTAAGGTGGCTTCACACTGACACGTGTCAAAAGATGGCTGAAGAGAGAAGGTGACATGTGGCGCCAACTCTAGGTGAACCCTATGCTGACACATGGCAGGTAAATGGGAGGAGAGAGAAAAGACAAGTGGCGCCAATCTAGGGGACAAGGCTCCTATATTTTTTGGGTTTTTCAAAATTCAAATTTTCAAAAGAAAAGCCTGTGTGACACCACCTCAATGTGGGTCCCACATTGCTTCTTTATTGAAATAAAGACAAGATAATAAGCCTCTTTTTGGAATTTTCATAAAATCTGGACTAATTGGTAAAACAGGAAATTTTGGAAAGAGTTGGCCCCTGTAGGGTGATTTTGTAAAAGGAAGATATTTGAAATTGTTTGACAAAAGGGCAAAGTCTGAGTTGAAATTTATTGAAAATTATCCAGATTGTTTTCCTAAGGAAATATTTTGAAATTCAGAGCCCTAGGGGTAAAATGGGAAGAATTGATAACTTTGAAGACCCAGGGTTTTGAAATCCATTTTGAAAAGAGTTAAAATTCTAATCTGGATTGAAAATTTTGAAATCAAGAGTTCTGGACCTCAAAATGACATACTGTGCAGTGCAGTGATATGAAATGCTCATGCAATGATATGCAATGCCATGTCTTATGCAATATAATCTTGAACCAAGACTTGGAGATTCCTGTCTTCTGTCAGGAACAAAATTTTGAACATCTGAGCTAAAAATAGAGAATTTTTGAGAGTTGCAGATGAAACTTAGACTTTTGCAAGGTCTGGGTTCAGAAAATGACCATTTTGCCCTCCTAACGATTTCAAAGGCTGAATGATGATGCTTTGTGGAAATGTTGGGGAGGTGAGTGAAAATTTGGGGTGTTTACAGATGCCCCTTTTTGCTACTAAGCCGGCTCATGGCCGAGCCTAGTGGCAAAGAAAAACACACCAAATTTGGGCTATATAAAATGCCCCAGTTAGAAGGATCTGACTGGGTGTGAAGAAATTAGCCCGAGGAAGATGGTAGATATGAAATGTAGAATGGAGAGGAAAGATTCACTCTATGAGAGTGAAGTTCAGGTTTATGCCCTTGACCTGGATGGGACAGAAATACCTCGTATGGAACGAAGCTCACGTTTGGCCCTTAACCTGATTGGGGAATGAAATACGTCTTTGAGTGAGGCTCAGGTTTGTACCCTTATCCTAATCGGGCGGAAAATGGAATACCTCTTTGATTGAGGCTCAGGTTTGTACCCTTAACCTGATTGGGCGGAAGATGAAATACCTCTTTGAATGAGGCTCAGGTTTATACCCTTATCCTGATCGGGCGGAAAATGAAATACCTCTTTGAATGAGGCTCAGGTTTATACCCTTATCCTGATTGGGCGGAAAATGGAATACCTCGTCGATGGAGGCTCAGGTTTATACCCTTATCCTGATCGGGCGGAAAATGAAATATCTCATCAAAGGAGGCTCAGGTTTGTACCCTTATCCTGATCAGGCGGAAAATGGAATACCTCGTCGATGGAGGCTCAGGTTTATACCCTTATCCTGATCGGGCGGAAAATGAAATACCTCTTTGATTGAGGCTCAGGTTTATACCCTTATCCTGATCGGGCGGAAAATGGAATACCTCGAAGAAAGAGACCATGATGGAACCTTTGGATTTTGCACAGTAAATCCGATAGGGGTTTTGCAAAAGAAAGGAAAATGGGGTCCCTAAAGTTTGAAAAGGGATTGATTTTGGGCGTCTCATTACTGAGACTAAAATCAGCTTTTGAAATTGCCTCTTGCGAGAAAATGATCGGTGTTTCGACCTCGAACCGAAATGGGACTGTCTATGGTGGGACAGTGGGGACACCGAAAAGTGTGCAATCTGAGAGTTCATGCTCTCAAAGAAGGGAAGGAATCAAGTCCTTAGGAGGGATTTAAAATTGGTGTCAGGATGCATCGAAAACGGACATCAAGCTCTCACTTCATGTCAGGATAGCTAGAAAATATTGTCAAAATGTTGGAAATTTTGTTGTTGATTCAAAGTTTTTGAAAATGTTGCACATGGTTGCAAAGATGTTCTTTTCTACCCAAAGCATTACCTCCAAATAAGGTTCACTTCGTAGAATCGAGACTTGAAATCCAAATTGCTTGCGATTGCCCTTCTTCAAGGAAGCTATCAGTTTCCTTGATATGAGCAGGAAAGAGAATTTGATATGGTGAAAGCAGTTGATGAAAGAGTATTGATAATAGAATTTCACAAGATTAAAGAGGATTCTTGATAGATCTGGTAGTTTGATATCCTGAGAGCTTCTCTCTTGATAATCTTTCTGCACTCTTTTGGCTCTTTGGTATTTTGGCTATATTCTCCTTCATTTTGGAGATGTTCTGACTTTTTCTCTCTTTCTTTTTCCTCTCTTTCTCTCTTTTGGGAAAAGGGTACGTCACAAACTCCTTCAACTTGGAGATGTTTCGATCCTCCTTTGATGATATTGGTTTATGGATTATTTTGATGATATTGGCTCATTGGCTGGAAGATCTTTAGCTGAAATTAAATACCTTTTAGGGATTGTCGAGGGGTTCATCGCATCTGCCTTCATCTTGACAGTGCTTTGGACCTTCCCTGGAAGGATCCGTCACAAACTCCGTCATCTTGGAGATGTTTCGAATCTTCTTTGGCCCCGGGGGTCTACTCGCCTAATTCGCCTTCATCTTGACGACAGGTGAGAGATCCCTTTTGCGGATATTTAATTGCAGCTTAGGTGATTCTGAGGAGACAGGGTTTGGGTGAATTCTCTCTTTTCTAGCACTCAGAATATTTCCACTGCCTCGTCCTTACAAGAATAGCCTTTAACGATGCGCCATTGACTGCGATCAATATCGATCATCTACGACTTTTCAATAACATTGAATCTTCTTTTCTGGCCATATTGAGGATTTATCCTTCATCCTTTTGGTTGGCCAATAGAAAGAATTTGAGTTTTGAATCTCTTTTCGCAAAAGCTTCACTCTTTTGGAAGTGATGCTGAAGGTAAATTGAGATAGAGATTAGTGCAATAAATATTCTGAAATCAACAAATAATTTGATTGACAATTTGACAAAATTTTCTTGAAATCCCTAGTGAAAGTGAGTATTTAAAATCTGACTCAATACATCCGTGACGAAAATTATCCACTCCTTTCCCCAAAAGAGGCGACTATCAGTTCACTGGGAACAGTGTCAGAACAACCATCGGTTCATTGGAAACAATATCAGTTCAATTAAGAACGCTCATCGCTGGGAATAATATCAGTTCAATTAAGAACGATCATCGGTTCGCTTGGAACTATATCAGTTCACTGAAGAACGACTATCAGTTCACTGGGAACACTATCAGTTCAATGAAGAACATCTATCAGTTCACTTGGAACACTATCAGTTCAATGAAGAACGACTATCAGTTCGCTTGGAACACTATCAGTTCAATGAAGAACGACTATCAGTTCGCTTCGAACACTATCAGTTCCCTTTGAACACTATCAGTTCAATGAAGAACGACTATCAGTTCACTTGGAACACTATCAGTTCAATGAAGAACGACTATCAGTTCGCTTCGAACACTATCAGTTCAATGAAGAACGACTATCAGTTCACTTGGAACACTATCAGTTCAATGAAGAACATCTATCAGTTCACTTGGAACACTATCAGTTCAATGAAGAACGACTATCAGTTCGCTTGGAACACTATCAGTTCAATGAAGAACGACTATCAGTTCACTTGAACACTATCAGTTCAATGAAGAACGACTATCAGTTCACTTGAACACTATCAGTTCAATGAAGAACGACTATCAGTTCACTGGAACACTATCAGTTCAATGAAGAATGACTATCAGTTCACTTAAAACACTATCAGTTCAATGAAGAACGACTATCAGTTCGTTTGGAACACTATCAGTTCAATGAAGAACGACTATCAGTTCGTTTGGAACGACTATCAGTTCGCTTGGAACGACTATCAGTTCGCTTGGAACACTATCAGTTCAGTGAAGAACGACTATCAGTTCGTTTGGAACACTATCAGTTCGATAAAGAACGACTATCACTTCACATAGGAACACTATCAGTTCAATGAAGAACAAGGACCATTATAGAGAGTTGGATTGCTTCTATGAATGGTTTCAGGATTATCCCCTTATCCTAAACGGGGAATGAAAATTGGATGACCTGGCGGTCGAAATTGAGAATTTTGGTGATTTTAAAATTGGGAATTGGGTGACCCGGAGGTCGAAATTGAAGAATTGGATGACTCGAGGGTCGAAATTGAAGAGTTATGGAAAATGATTCAGGTTTATCCCTTAACCTGAAGGGGAATGGAATTGGGTGCATAGTTAATGCAAATGCAATGCACATGCACATGAAATGCAAATGAAGTGCAAATGAATTTAAATTGATGCAAATGAGTGCATATATATGCAAAATGAGAGAATGGTTTATCCTGCCTGCATATAGGATGTTTTGAGGTAAAAAAAAAAAAAAATCCAAAAAAATGCCCCAGTGTAACTAGGGAGAAAGTTTTGAATAGAAGAAGGACAATTGATGAATAAGGCGACAAGTTTCTTGACTGATAGATGTCCTCAAGATCATTCCTCACAAGAGAGACATTATGAAAAGGAAGAGGAAGTAAATAAGATGGCGCCAAGCTATTGAAAAAAAAATTAATGACTTTATTGATGCTTTAAAATCAAGGAAAGAGAATGGGATTACATTATTCTTTTGAAAAAGCAAGATGGGAAATGGGAAATTGTTGGCATTGTCATCTTCTTGAATGATTGTGAGAAAATCTTAGTCAAGATGACTAGTCCTCCTTTTCATCTTCAACGAGGAGCTTCTTGTCAATGCAGTCTTGAACAATGTTTTTAAGGACAAAGTAGTTTTCTGTATCGTGCCCTACTGCTCGATGAAACTTGCAAAACTGTTCTTTGAATCTGCCCATAATTGCTGGAGGATCAACGGCTTTAGGCAACCAGACAAGGTCTTTCTCAAGCATATACTCGAGGATACTCTCGAGTGTCTGATCCAGAGGGGTGAATTCTCGATCAGTTCTCCAGTCTTTGCGCTTTGATTTTTCCTGATCTTTATTTTGATGCCGAGGGCTGGATTGGAGAGGTTTATCACTGTTGATGTCCTTTCCTCTTTGCTTTTTGATTCTCTCCAAACTGTTGCCATGATCATTCTTGTTGCCTTTGCTATTATTGAAAGATTTAGCCGCAAAAGTGAAGTGAGCCTTCTTCTTTTGTTCACCTTGAGGGTTGTTCTTGGAAAATGTGAAGCCTTCATAGACTCCATTCTCCACGCTCAGCTCGAGCCATTCTGCTCGCTCAATGAGTTCAACAAAAGATTTGGATGGTGAGGTAGAGATTAATCCTCTTAGAGGTTGCGAAAAATTATTGAGGATCAATGATAAAGCATGTCTTTCTGATATAGGATCCCTCATTTTGTTGCAGGTCTCTCTCCATCTGCGAATGAAGTCCCTTGCCTTTTCATTTTCATTCTGCCTTAGATTGCAGAGATGGCTCAATGTTGGGAGCGCTTCAGTATTGAACAAGAATCGTTCAACGAACAAATTCACGACTTTGTCGAACTCTTTCAGTTCTATAGGATTGATATGTTCCGCGTACCATTTGGCCGCGACTCCTTCCAGGCTGCGGGGAAAGCATAAGAACAGTGCTTTGTTGTCTCTCTTGAACCTAGAGCATTCAGCCAAGAACATGGCAAGATGTGCTTTCGGGTCGCCAGAACCATCGAACTTGATGAATTTACGAGGCAGGTTTTCCAGATTTTCATCCCCTTCTAAACCGTCATAAAAGTCCTCACTGGTAAAGACTTTCTTGCCCTTGTGGCGGGCTTGCAGATCTTTTACCACCCTGGCCATTTCTCTGAATTGCGCTTGCAGGGGTTCTTCTGTGACCTGACTTTTTGATTTGTGACTCTTCCTTTGGCCACGTTTCTGAAATGCCGGAGGCACCTCATATTCTTCATCGGTATCATCTTCATCTGAAGTATCTTGAACATTCTCCTCAGAGGACTTGGTTGACCTCTTGGCCACACGATCTCTAATTCTCTGACTAAATAGATTTTTGTCTGAGCTGGTGCCAGCCTGCTCACTCATCATCCTCTTCATCATTTTCTGAAACATCGCATACATCTGAGGGTCGATACTGTCATCTCCTGGCTGCTCTTGGTCTTTGTCTGACCTTGGCGAATTCATCTCTCCTTCTGCTGTTGATGAATAGCTGATACGCTGAATTGGTGCGGTCTTCTTCCCTGACCTTGTCTGAATCATCAAATGCTGTGAAGGCTTTCTTGTATTCTCTCTCTTTCTCTGCAGGACTCTGCAGGGCAAAGATAGGATCAAATTTTGAGGATTTTTTTTTGGATTTTTGGAAGGAAATATTAAAGAAAATATGGTAGACCATTGGAAGATTATCCCATTACTAGGGAGTGAGTCGTCATAAGGATTATGACAATTGTGTTGTCATTCTTTATAAGAGAAATAAACAACAGAAAATGTGCCTTGTTACCTAGGCGAGGTCGTCA
Source organism: Nuphar pumila (assembly GCF_984573655.1). Lineage (NCBI taxonomy): Eukaryota > Viridiplantae > Streptophyta > Magnoliopsida > Nymphaeales > Nymphaeaceae > Nuphar > Nuphar pumila. The sequence goes on along the minus strand of NC_143252.1, from coordinate 97,172,463 downwards.
ACCACGAGTAAAACACCATTTTTGAAGGAAAGAGATATCTTTTGGAAAAACAATCCGCAAACAGATTTAGAATAAGGAGAAGGCAAGTGGGTAAACAGTTTCCGCCACAATAATCAAGGTATGCACGAGGAAAATGTGGTGAAGAATTTTGCAAGTAAACAACAGGATCAAAAATCCAATGAGAGAAAACATATGATTTTGGAAAATCGCAGGCAGGATAAAAATGCAACTGGAAATTCGAGATCCAGTAGAATGGGAGAATGAAAAATCATCTGGAGTTTTGAAAGAAATTGAATATTTGGGAAAAACCATCCAGGGTTTTAGAAAATAAAGGAAAAGATGAGAATATGGATATTTGGAAAGATATTTTTGAAAAAAATATGAGAGAAATAAAAGTAGCATACAAACTCACATCCTGCATAAACATTTATGCACATTCAGCACTCCCTAAAAAGCTGACTCTAGATGCATCATTTTGAAAACAGCTGTAGGACCCTAATCCTAACTCTAGGTTTAGATTATCTTTGTCCAATCCAGTTATGCCGATATACATGAATCAAAATCCGAGGTACGTGGCATAGAATTTCAACTCCGGTTCTAAGGTAAGGTTTTCCAACATCCTTGAGCGCCTACCGATATACTTCGGACTGTGGCCCGCGGTACGTAGTAGGGGGATGTTAACCCAAATAGGTGGTCCAGTTGTGAGGCTCTGTCCCGAACTAGGGTTCTGGAAGAGAGCCCAGCAACGTGAAGACCGGGTAATAATAGGTAATTGAGGTTTTGAAAAAATGATCACATGCAAGAAATAGATGGCTCTAAGTCCTAGAGAGATAGACTTTTGAAAATCTTTGAAGAAGCATACAGTGTTTGCATTCAGATCCTAAATTAAGGAGAGTTATATTCAGACCTAAATCTATGTGAGCATGAAAATTTCTCCTCAATCTGGACCTACCAAACCATGCCTAGGCTATATGCAATCAATGTCAGCTAGGTCAGAATCTAGGCTCCTAGGTTCACATGATATTGAAAGTAAAGAGCTGACATTTTGTGAACACGGTTTCAATAATTGAACTAATTCAAACACACTTTTGATCAGACAAGGACAGGTCCCATCTCGGTCGCCAAACCTGTTAACACGGTTTCAATAATTGAACTAATTCAAACACACTTTTGATCAGACAAGGACAGGTCCCATCATGGTCGCCAAACCTGTTATCGTCGCGAAATTTTTCCCCGTCTTCCCTTCCTTGCGGAAGAGATAGAGGGAAACGCTTTCGCGCTTCAAACTTGACCGGATTTTGGAAAATGTTTAGAAATACTCTCCTCCGTTTTGAAAATTGCGGGAAAATCCATGGGATGGGGCTCGACCTGTCGGTACGAGGTTCGACCGTTCCTGCCGCCTTTAACAGGGGTAATCGAACCAAGGACCGAAATTGTGCTTGACTTAGTTAAATCATCGAAATTATGTTCTATCCTGTATGCACAGAGAATTCAGGCATGTGCTATGAGATTTTGGAAAATGTAAGTTGGAAAACATGATGTATGCTTGGGAAACCTTTGGAGTTGAAAGCTATTTCTCAGGAAAAAGGTGAAAGACAATTTCTCAAGAAACTCAGATGAAAGGGGGTTTTTGAAATCACAAGAAAGTTCATAAAGATATGGGAAAATTAGGAATAGTTGAAAATCCTGGGAAAATAGAAGTGATTCTTGAGAAAAAAAAGTGAACATTTGAAAAGAGACACTTCTCATGAAAACTTGGATTTTGAGAATTTTCTTAGGAAAATGATGGAAAATTCATAGGAAAACTTATTGGATAAGGAAATTCAAACTTGGGAAGTTGAAATCCTTGGAATTTTGCCCTTGAAATACTTGGAAATCGATTTTGATCTTGGAAGAAGATTCGAAAACTCTTTTGAATCTCTTAAGAAAATAACATTTTCCAAGGAAGACTGTGGAAAAACTAGACTTGAGAAAACCGATTTTGGAAAATCTTCAGAGTTTCTTGAGAAATCAATTTCTTGAGAATGAAGTCTTCTTAAGAAAATCGTGGGAAAACCAATGATTTCATGATGCAAATGATATGAGTGAATGAATGCATTTTGGAAGATTTTCTAGGAATTTTGTTGGAAAAATGTGTATTAAGTCAAAATAAATCCTTCACATATTCTGACTGTGGCCATGAATATGTTCAGAGTTTAATTGATTTAATGCACAATGCTTCGAAAACATTGGAAATATGATGTGCATTTTAAGATAGCCTAAGAGTGTAGGCTCAATGTGACTAGTAGAAAGATGATGGATCTGGGTCTCGTCCATATTCCGACTAGGGCCGTAAATATGGATTCCACCGAGTTCATCAACTCCCTAAGAGTTGGTGCACGTGCCATTCGTGAACATCCATAGTGCTTTTGAAATAAAATGCATGAATCATAGAAACAGGATATTGCATAAATTCAAACTATATGATATGCATCCTAGTCTAAGCAGAAAATTAAATCTCTTATTCCAAAATTATTACATCACTAATCAAATGAAATAAATGGAAATTGCAGACTTTAGCTCCTTCTTTTGAATGTCTTTGCCAAACTTGAAATAAGGTTAGCTCAAATATGTGGGTTTTTCTAAGATTTTCTAATAATATTGTGAAATTATTGGATTTAATTGGATATAAACCCTAATCTCATGCTTCCTTGATATTTGAAATGATGTAAATGCAAGAAATTCGGTGGAAAATAGTTTGAAATTCGAAATGATGGTCAAAATAACCAAAATACCCCTAATTATAAAGTTATACCTTTAAAATCAGGGTTTTTTGAAGGAAAACTTGGTAAAATTGAGATTTCAAAATTCAAATTGAATCAAATGATGATGAAATGCAGTAAGGGACATGATGACATGCTGCTAAATACATTAAGACTGTAAAATCAGAATTTGGTATTTTACAATTTATCCAAAATAACGAATTTCGGTTGTTTTTCACTTGGATCCGGGTCCTGCGGGGCCCTATTTTGATATTATGGCTAAACCAAACCTCAAATGGATTCCAAATTACACCAAATTCGGTATGAAGCATCTACATACTCTGATAAACATCCTAGAATGCTAAAAATCATGAAATGATATGATTTAAATGCTAAAATTTGAAGAAAATCCTAAAATGGTGGATTTTGCCTATGAATCCGAATCAAATGCAATGCTTAACATGATAATGCAAGATTTACAACAATAAAACTTCTGATATTTTGCAGACTGTTAAAGGACCCGAAATGGAACATTTTTGGTTTTTACAGCATCGGGATTTGAGCCATGGTGAATGCGGCAACAGGGATTTAGTTCTAACAGAGGTAAAAATCACCCTAATCTGATGTAAAATGCTAAAACAATAGAAAACAGCCATGGAAATTTATGATATTAATCAGAGTTACTCACGACACCTACATGAACAACTTTCATGTTTATGACTTTGGCATTTAATCAACAGAGACACAGGTAAAAATATAACTTTTCATTCCTAAATTGACAGAATCGACAAATGTAGCAAAACAGAGGACTGAAAAGCAAAATCCGAAACAGGTATCACCGTTGTTCTAAAAATCACAATATTCTATATGCAAACATAGGACATCTCGGACATAACTTTCACTTTTTACAGTTTTGGATTTGGAGCAACACATAAAGAGAAACTATAGCCCTAAGTCGATCCAAGATCTCAGAGGCCCAAATCAGGCTCTGACACGTGTCCCGAAATCTCGGATTTTTGTCAGACATAAAAAAAATCAGAAAAATTTGAGACAATCAGGTTAAAAACTAGACATTCTCCCGAGTTCAGAACATATTTCAGATCGAAAATCGGATCTCCCATGAGGGAGATCTCGATTTTACAAGTCTGCAAATGATTTTCAAAACGCATCCCGGGTAGCAAAACCCGACTTGCCATTTTGAATGTTTACCATAGTAAACAAATTCAAATGCCTCCGAATTTTTGGCAAAATTCTATGGACACCTAAGGTCGCGTTCCATGATTTTTTTGGGATTTTTAATAAAAAATAAATGCATAAAATGATGTGTGGACTGACTGACAAAAACAGAGACCTACTGAAAATGAACAGAATTGAAATAAATGCTAAATTAATCCTAATTAATTCATGAAACGTGCTAAATGAATGAAACAAAATGTAAATTAAATTTAGCTAAATGCATGAATGTTAAAAATCATCAAGGAGACATGATTGAATATTTTTATATATGTTGTTTCATAAGAATAGCTCAATCCATCCCTCGGATGAGCTTTTTCTTCAAACGACGCTTGAACCGAATTATGAGAGGAAATCAAGAGGGAAAAGAGGTGCACCTTGCTTCGTTACGCCACTTTGAGACTCTTGAAAGGGACGGCTATCACGAGCTTCGTTCGTCTTCCGGTCTGGGCTTCGGATGATTCACCAAGATCGACCCATTGCACCTTCTTCACTGAGCCACAGGGGGCGTGAATTCCAAAGTGCAAAAATCGGATTTTCAGGAAAGCTAGGTCGAATTTCCAAGTTCACAAGAGTTCTCCTAAGATGGTCTCTTTCATGCTGGGTGTGGAGCCTTGTTTTTGTAGATTTTCTAAAAAAAAATGAATTTCAAACAGGCTCAATCTGAGCCCTCCATGTGGCGCCATCTCAGGGGGTGCTATCTGGGGGTTTGAAATTCGAATTTGGCTTTTGCAGGGAGCCCTCAGGTGGCGCCACCTCATGGGGCTATTTTTATAAAAAAATATATTAAATAAAAGAGAGGAAGCCAAGTGGGGCTCTGGATTGGCGCTACCTCAAAAGTGTTTGACACATGTCAGAAGAGCAGAGCAGTGGGCTCAGAAGGTGCCACCTCAGAGGAGTTTGAATTCTACTTTTTCTGATGAAAGGAGATCTGGACATGTGGCAGTCCAGGATGGTTCCATACCTGACAAGTGTCAGCTTGCTGGAGGAGGTTCTTCAGATGGTGCCACCTCAGAGGGGGATTTGAATTTTAAATGGAGGTTGGCCCTGGAGGAATGGAGGGTGGACATGTGGCGCCACCTCAGGGTGGCTCCTACAATGCCATGTGGCAAGAGGGAGGAAAAGGAGAGAAAGGGACATGTGGCACCATATCACACAAAATAGAAAAGGTGAAGTTCAGGATTTGCGCCACCTCAGCCTGGAGTTTGAATATTTGAATTCTAGCTTTCTCTGAAGGAGGCAGAAAGTGACATGTGTAACTTGCTTTTTCTGAAGAAAGCAGAGAGAGACACGTGTCTCTTGCTTTTTCTGAGAAGAGCAGAGGGTGACATGTGTCACTTGCTTTTTCTGAGAAAAGCAGGGAGTGACATGTGTCTTCTACTTTTTCTAAAGGAAGCTGGAGATGACATGTGTCATCTACTTTTCTGAGAAAAATAGGAGGGAGACATGTGTCCTTTGCTTTTTCTGAAAGGAGCAGAGATTGACACGTGTCGCTTGCTTTTCCTGAGGAAAGGAGAGAGTGACATGTGTCACTTGCAGGAGACATAATTCAAATGGTGCCACCTCAGGGGAGACAAGTTCTACTTTTTCTGAACAGGACAACACATGACACATGGCATCTCATGGTGACCTTGGAATGACACATGGCACAGGGTGAAGATGGTAGACATTGACACGTGGCATAAAATGAAGAGGATGACTAATGACATGTGGCGGCATCTTAAGGTGGCTACACACTGACACGTGTCAAAGGATGGCAAAAGAGAGAAGGTGACATGTGGCGCCAACTCTAGGTGAACCCTATGCTGACACATGGCAGGTAAATGGGAGGAGAGAGAAAAGACAAGTGGCGCCAATCTAGGGGACAAGGCTCCTATATTTTTGGGTTTTTCAAAATTCAAATTTTCAAAAGAAAAGCCTGTGTGACACCACCTCAGTGTGGGTCCCACATTGCTTCTTTATTGAAATAAAGACAAGACAATAAGCCTCTTTTTGGAATTTTCATAAAATCTGGACTAATTGGTAAAACAGGAAATTTTGGAAAGAGTTGGCCCCTGTAGGGTGATTTTGTAAAAGGAAGATATTTGAAATTGTTTGACAAAAGGGCAAAGTCTGAGTTGAAATTTATTGAAAATTATCCAGATTGTTTTCCTAAGGAAATATTTTGAAATTCAGAGCCCTAGGGGTAAAATGGGAAGAATTGATAACTTTGAAGACCCAGGGTTTTGAAATCCATTTTGAAAAGAGTTAAAATTCTAATCTAGATTGAAAATTTTGAAATCAAGAGTTCTGGACCTCAAAATGACATGCTGTGCAGTGCAGTGATATGAAATGCTCATGCAATGATATGCAATGCCATGTCTTATGCAATATAATCTTGAACCAAGACTTGGAGATTCCTATCTTCTGTCAGGAACAAAATTTTGAACATCTGAGCTAAAAATAGAGGAATTTTGAGAGTTGCAGATGAAACTTAGACTTTTGCAAGGTCCGGGCTCAAAAAATGACCATTTTGCCCTCCTAACAATTTCAAAGGCTGAATGATGATGCTTTGTGGAAATGTTGGGGAGGTGAGTGAAAATTTGGGGTGTTTACACCATTATATATGGAATTTCAATCACTAAGTATATTTTCCCATTATATGTACACCTACCTATGTATATATATATATATATATATATATGGATCCCTTCATGTACACTTGTTTCCATATATGAGCATTTATGTAGCTATTTTTTTTAATGTAAATACACCTCCATTGTTACATGTCATTTAGCACAAATTTTAGCATTTAGACATATATATATACCTCTTCGTTGTATATGTTCTATATATATGGCCATTTCCTTGGGTATCTTGTATATCCATTCCTCGTGCTAATTCTCATTTGGCAGGAGAATCTGAAGGATGCTGATTCTTTTACACTGTATTTTTTTTTTCATTCATGTCAAGAGATGTAATAATCAAATTTGGAATAATATTTACTTTTACTGCTTAGATTAGGATGCATATCATGTAGTTTGATTTTGCAAGATCCTGACTCTATGAGTCATGCATTTTATTTCAAAATCACTGTGGATGAACACGAATGGCACGTGCACCAACTCTTAGAGAGTTAATGAACTCGGTGGAGTCCATATTTACGGCCCTAGTCGGAATATGGATGAGACCTAGATCCATCATCTTTCTACCAGTCATACTGAGCCTACACTCTTAGGCTATCTTAAAATGCACATCATATTTCCAATTTTGCAAAACATCGTGAATTAAATCAATTAAACCGTGAACATGTTCATGGCCACAGTTAGAATATGTGAAGGATTTAATTTGACTTAATACATATTTTTCCAACAAATTTTCTCAGAAAATCTTTTCAAAGTGCATTCATTTATTCAAATCATCTGCATCATGGCATCATCTGCTTTTCTCATGATTTTCTCAAGAAAATGTCATTCTCTGGAAATCGATTTCTCAAAAAAACTTTAAACATTTTCAAAGTTGGATTTTCCAAGTCAAGTTTTCCCTGGAAAAGGTTATCTTCTTAAGACTCATTTTCAAAAGGAATTTCTCATCTTTCAAAATCGATTTTCAGACATTTCGAGCACAATATTCTCAGGATTTCGGTTTCCCAAATTTTGAACTTCCTTCTCCAAAGAGTTTTCCTATAAATTTTCTACCGTTTTCCTAAGAAAATTCTCAAAGTCCGAGTTTTCCTGACAAGTGTTTTCCTTCTCAAATGCTCATCTTTTCTCAAGGATTCTTCTCCATTTTCCCAGGACTTTCATTCATTCACGATTTTCCAAAAACTTCATAAACTTTCTGGTGATTTTCCAATTTTTTTCATCTAAGTTTCCTAAGAGATCGATTTCTATATTTTTTCTAAGAAATGCTTTTCAACTCCAAATATTTTCAAGCATACATCCTAGTTTTCCAACTTATATTTTACCAAATCTCATAGCACACGCCTGAATTCTCTGTGCATTTAGGATAAAATACAATTTCGATAATTTAACTAAGTCAAGCATAATTTTGGTCCTTGGTTTGATTACCCCTGTTAAAGGCAACAGGAACGGTAGAACCTCGTACCGACAGGTCGAGCCCCATCCCATGGATTTTCTCACGATTTTCAAAAATAGAGGCGAGTATTTCAAAATAAATTTCTAAAATTCGGTCAAGTTTGAATCGCGAAAGCATTTTCCTCTCTCTCTCCCAGGGAAGGGAAGACAAAAAATTTTTGCGACGATAACAGGTTTGGCGACCGTGATGGGACCTGTCCTTGTCTGACCAAAATTGTGCTTGACTTAGTTCAATTATCGAAACTGTGTTTACAAAATGTCAGCTCTTTTACTTTTGATATCATGCGAACTTAGGAGCCTAGATTCTGACCTAGCTGACATTGGCTGCATATAGACTAGGCATGGTTTGGTAGGACTAGATTGAGGAGATATTTTCATGTACACATAGACTTAGGTCTAAATACAACTCTCCTCAATTTAGGATTTGAATACAAACAATGTATGCTTCTTCAAAAATTTTTAAAAATCTATCTCTCTAGGACTTAGAGCCATCTATTTCTTGCGTGTGATCATTTTTTTAAAAACCTCCATTACCCGGTCTTCACGTTGCTGGGCTCTCTTCCAGAACCCTAGTTCGGGACAGAGCCCCACAACTGGGCCACTTATTTGGGTTAACACCCCCTACCACGTACCGCGGGCCACAGTCTGAAGTATATCGGTAGGTGCTCAAGGATGCTGGAAAACTTTAATTTAGAACCGGAGTTGAAATTATATGCCACATACCTCTTATTTTAGTTCGAGTATATCGGCGTAACTGGATTGGACAAAGATGATCTGAACCTAGAGTTAGGATTAGGGTTCTACAGCTGTTTTTCAAGATGATGCATCTAGAGTCAGCCTTTTAGGGAGTGCTGTTTGTGCAAGATGTGATTGTATGTTACCTTTATTTCTCTAATATTTTCCCCAAAATATTTTTCAAATATTCTCACCTTTTCCTTTATTTTCTCAAACCCTGGATGATTTTTCAAAATATCCTATTTCTTTTAAAACTCCAAGAGATTTTCCATTCTACCTATCTATTAGATCTCGAATTTCCAGCTGTATTTTATATCCTGCCTGCAAAATTTTCAAAATTTCCATAATTTTCCTAAGTCTCATTCTATGTCTTTTTCTGTTTTCAGTTTAATGGCATCCAGTCAAGTCAATCCTATTTTTCCTGAAGGTCACATCTCCTACGAGGTGCGACAAGGTCATCCTGAACATCGATCGCTTAGCACCAGAACTTTCATTCCCCGGTGGTACTATTCCTGGCTCAAAAGCTTTTCTCGAATGTTCCTGGACCATTTAAGCGAGTGCGGATTAGAAGTGGCTTCAGTAGTCGGAAAGCATACCGTCAACGGCAACATGATCCATGCAATGGCAAAACGATGGAATCCGCGGACATGCACCTTCTGGTTCCCATGGGGAGAGATGACCATTCTAATGGATGAATTTTCAGAAATTATGGGATTACCAGAACCAGCCGGTCAACCAGAAGATCCATTAGAGCATCAATTCCTGATCAATGTCAAGGGTTTGGACCCTCGAGACTCATTAGCTCGTATGACAGGTCGTCGATCCTAGCCCCTGATTCAGTTGGACATAAATGAATATGTCAACCAGCTCGAGTTGTAACGCCAATATGGAACCTTCGTCGAAGTCAGCCCGTTATCAAGGACAGCGAAAGAAAGGATCCAGAATGCAATGGTTCTGTGCATTGTATGATTAGCCCTCTTTCCATATGCACAAAACTACATGGACATCAGAATAATCCAGCTTATGAGAAGATGGGGAAGTCGACAAACCAACCGTCTCTCCATAGCCATGGCAGCGCTCGCTTTCCTGTATCGGGGTCTGACTCATTTCTCACTCGGAGAATCCATCTTAGTTGAAGGTTGCATCTACGCACTCCAATCCTGGTTCTTCCAGCATGTTCCAGCCCGAGCAAACTCTTTTAGATACAATGGTCAAGAACTTCTTCCAGTGGCACGATACCGGTCCATGATCGACAACATTCAAGAAGATGACGTAGTCTAGGATTACTTTGATCGACAATTATCCCCTCCCAGATACACGTACGCTTATGACAAGCGGTTCAAATTATTGGGACCATTCTTCTGCACTTACTATCAACCGGAGCGATGTGTTCGACTGTTCTCCCAGAGGCAGCAGTACGTCAAAGCTCGATTGCTATCAAGAGCTATGGCAGACTTTGATCTCACTTCCGCACAATGGTTCGGGGCATATCATTCTGCCCGCTACGGCTGGGATTCCTTTGTTTCTCTTAAAATCTTTCCTGGTTCTAGAGTGTCTGCCGACTATCATGAATGGTGGCAAATTGTTTGTCCTCCACCTCTTTGTCAAGATCAATAAAAGTTCAATTTTCTCATTCCAATAAAATTTTCTCTCTCTATTATGGTTTGACGACCTCGCCTAGGTAACAAGGCATATTTTCGTTGTTTATTTCTCTTGCAAAAAAGAATGACAACACAATTGTCGTGATTCCCGCGACGACTCAGTCCCTAGTAATGGGATATCTTTTTCAAATTGTCTACCATATTTTCAGCAAATATTTCTTCCAAAAACCAATTCCTTCAGAATCTAATCAGGTCTTTGCCTTGCATAGAGCATTCACAACATTTGATGGTTAGGACAAGGTCAGGAAGAAGAACCGCATCACCGCAACACTCCTCAGCCTCAGAAGAAGAAATGGATCCCCCCGGGAGTCAAGATCAGCAACAAGAGGATGAGGGCATAAACCCTCAAATGTATGCCATGTTTCGAAAAATGATGAATAAGATGATGAATGAGCAGCCCAGGACCAGCTCAGAAAGGAATCCATTCAGAGAGAAGCTCCACAACCACAAGGATAAGAAGTCTAACAGAAAGCAAGTCCAGCCACAAGAGATTTCAGACGAATCAGATTCAGCGGAAGACACTGAGGAAGAATATGAGGTGCCTCCAGCATTTCAGAAACAGAGCCGAGAACAAAGGAAAAGCCGCAAATCAAAGAGTCAGGTCACAGAAGTGCCTCTGCAAGCACAGTTCAGGGAAATGGCCAGAGTTGTTAAAGATCTGCAAGCCCGCAACAAGGGCAAGAAAGTATTTACTAGTAAAGATTTTTATGATGGCTTAGAAGGGGACGATGATCTCGAGAACCTTCTGTGATCATCACAAAAATTTTCCTCTCTCGTATCTTTCTCTCTCTTCCTTCTCTTTTCCTTTTCTAACCTCTATTTTTCTCCTTTTTGAAGGGAGAAGAATAAAAGAAAGAAAAGAGAAAGAGAAGAGAAAAAAAAGAAAGAAAAAAAAGAGAAGAGGAACTCTTTTGCGCGGTCTCACTTGACCTTGATTTGAAAATATTTAGAAAATAACTCACCTCCGTTTTGAAAATATTTGCGGGAAAATGGGGAGACGGGATTCACTCGTCGGTACGAGGTTCGACCGTTCCTGGCGCCTTTACCAGGGCTAATCGAACCAAGGATCGAATCTATGCCTTTTGCTTTGCCTAAATATAATCTAAGAATTTATTCTAACTCTAAATGCACAAAGAATCATACTTGTGCAATGCAAGGATGTATGCTCTTTTGAAAGATGTTTTTGAAAATCTCCAAGTTTTTCTGAGATGAACTTGGTAAAAGAGTGAAGAAATGATTGAATCTAACTTAGAATTTGAGATAGATCAGAGAAGTTCTAAGTTTTTGAAGTAAATCAAAGTTGAAAGAATAAATCTTTGATTTTGAAAAAGAATGATTTGAAGGTGAGATAAAGGGAAAAGAAAGGAAATTTCAAAGTCTGAAATGGACTTCGAATTTTGGACTTGGATTTAGGAGGGATAAATCTGTGGAAAGAGGAATTTAGAATTGAGACTTTCAAAGTCATAATGGACTTTTTGAATTAGAATCGATTTTCAAGGGTCGATTTTGAATTCAACATAGGAATTTGAATTTAGAATTTAGACTTGAGAAATAATATTGGCTTTTGAGAATAGAAGATGAATTTAGATTTGAAATGGAATCTTGATCTAATATCTGAGATGAAACTGGATCTGGGATTTGAAATAGAATTTGGATGTAAAATTTTGAGATCCAGGATGGAATTGAATTCTGGATCCTAAAGGGGATTTGGATCTGAAGTCTGAGATTCAAAGTGGAACTGGGTTCTGGATCCTAAAATGGATTTTGGATCTGGAATCTGAGATCCAAAGTGGCATTGGATTCTGGATCCTAAAATAGAATTAGATCTAGAGTCTGAGATCCAATGTAGAGTTGGGCTCTGGATCCTAAAAATGGAATTGGATCTGGAGTCTGAGATCCAAAGTGGAATCGGATCCTGAATCCTAAAATGGAACTGGATCTAAAGTCTGAGATCCAAGGTAGAGTTGGATTCTGGATCCTAAAGGGGAATTGGATCTGAAGTTTGAGATCCGATATGAATGTTGAATCCTGGATCCTAGAATGGGTTTTGGATCTGAATTTGAGATCCAAAAAGGGGGGATTTGTACTTGGAAATCTGGATCCAAGTTGGATTTAGGATCTAACTTTGGATTTGGAATTTCAAAATTTGATTTGAGAATTTTGAACTTGGAATATGAATTTCAAAGTCAAATTGGACTTTGAATTTGAAGTTTGAATCTGGAATTTAGAAGATGAATCAAGAATTTCTAAGTTTGAATTGAATTTGGAAAAATGAATTTTAGAAATTGAATCTCGAATATACAGATGAATTTCAAAGTTAAATTGTACTTTGAATTTGAGATAGAATTTGGAATTTGAAATACAAGATGATTCTGAAGTTTCAAAGTCAAATGGGACCTTGAAATTAAATTCTTGAATCTTTTTGAGAAATTTGAATTTATGAATAGGTTTTGATCTGAGAAATGAAGGAAAGAATCACTTGGATTTATGAAAAGGGATTTTGAAAATATGATGCAACTCTATCCTAAATGATGAATGAATATAAAGAATTTGAATTTAGATTTTGAAAAGCTATCTTATTCTTGAAATGAATTAAAATAAGATTGAAGATATAATACATCCCTGACTATGGTCATTGAATGTATTATATAATAATCTATATTTAAATTCAGGTGAAGAATAAAACACATTTGGTGCTTTTATAGAATTTAAAATGAAATTAACTCTCAATATACCCTGACTAAGGCCATTGGTATATATTTTGGATTAATTTTAAGTTAAATTCTGATAAAAGAAGAAAATATTTAAGGAAAATATGATGAATTTTGAAAACGGATCCAGTGTGGATCCAGTGTTATTTTGTAAAAGATAAAAATACTAAGTTTTGTCCACACCCTGACTATGGCCATTGATGTGGATCATCAACTTAGTATCAATTACCTCTTACGAAATGGTGCACGTGCCATTCGTGTTGCCATTTGTGAGAATTCAAGAAATAAAGGCAAAAATGCATGAAAACAAGTAATTCATGATATTTACAATGCTCATTCATTTTATCTAAAATATGAAATATAAATTCTCATTCAGATCTAGCTATTACAACACATAAATTCAAATTTACAACTCCAAATAATGACCTTTTTCATATATTTCCTGCAAAAACAACTAATTTAATATGAAGATAGAAGAAAAGAAAGAAAAAATTTGCATATATCATATGGAGGTTAATGGTAAAAATGATCATACGCCAAGATGTTTATGTTCAAGAAAGTAGAAAACGATATACACTTGTATATATATAGCCATGTATATGTATATATATATATATATATATATATATATATATGTGTGTGTGTGTGTGTGTGTGTGTGTGTGTGTGTATGGCATATACTCTACCTTATAAGAAAGATGAGGATTGGGATGCACACTCATACTATGATAATGAGTTGAACTATTTCAGCTTGTTGATATGTTGAACAGACTTAACAGTATTAGCAAATTGGCTTCAGTCAGCACATCCAAATGTTTGTGAAATGACACATAATGAAGGCTGGGATGGAGTTGTGATTGTCTAAATTGGTGAAACAGATACAGATAATGAAGGTATGTAGGCACTTTTGCAAATGCAGCCAAGGATTAGACGTTTGATAATAAGATAGATAGCTATATGCTATGTGCAGAAATCATAAGATACACAGTGAAAATGCACAAGGATGAGTGTTTGATGTAGGAGAAATATATATGTGAATGCCCAAAAAATAACAGGAAAAGGAAAGTATAATGATATGAAGGGGTAAACAAGAACTGAGAATAAGCTGGGTTATGCAGAGGTTAACAGGTAGGCAGTTGAGTATGATTGTGATATGAAATGCAGATCGATAGATGTTGGAAATGCAAAAGTGGAAAGACCAGTAGGTGGCGGCTGGATGAACACAAGTAAAAGCAGCAAGATGTAGGGGATGGTTTAAGATGCTTGGAATGAAGCTACAACGGAAAAAGCCACAACAATGCATGGATCAGGACTGTGGTTATGCTACAGCAGCACACAGCACTGCTGTAGGTATATGGAAGGTGGCAGCAACGTTTGACATTGCTACAGCTGTATAGAATTTATAAAGTGCATGGAAGGTTATGAGAGATGTACACATGCTGTGACAGAGTGTAAATGTGTTGTTAAAGAACACAAGTGTTGTATGCTGGAGGTTGAAATGGTGTTTGGGTCTAACGAAGCCATCGGTGCAACTGTGTGCAAACGGGGGACTGTGGAATGAGATGAATGGTGCATCTTACAAAAAGTGTAAACGTGTGGTGGGTGTTAATGAATGAGTGAAAGCAAATGCTGAAATGAGGTGACTTATGCGATACTTGGGTATTGTACATGAGGGTATGATAAAAATATTGGCAAATACAACGATGGTGGTGGAGGCATGCTGCCGTGACAACAGTGTTACAAACACAGGGGAATGATAAGTGCAGGTGTAGACACAACGAAGGGTGTAAGGAGTGTCACCATAGTGGCAATAATGGTAACACTCAAAAACCATAATATTCTAAAAAAAAAGAAAAGAAAGAGTACCTGGGGAAACATTTCTTCTACATCATCCGACGATTCAATATGTATGGGCAGGACATCATGATGGGATGCTAACTTTTGCTCCACCCTCTCTGAATTTTATGAATGTAAATGGCATGTAACTAATTGACAGGAAACATCACCTAGACGAGCTGGAGACAACACTATATTGACCTTTATAGGGACTGTTTATATATATTTTTTATTTTTATTTTATATATATATATTTTTTTGGTCATTACCTGAACAATTGTTACCAGTGCCTCCTAAATCATGAGGAATTGATAGAACACCCTTTGTTCACTGGGTTTTCATCAGTCCATCACTTGTCGATGGATGATAGTTGTGCCATCCTTAGCATGAGGAACAATGGCGCTATCATCTGATGGCAAGGGATATATGTATGAAGCAGAGAACATACAGGTGGACACAAGATGTGCAACAAATATTTCAGGGGAATAGCTACTGTAAGGCAGGGTGCTTGAGAAATTAAGACAATGGTGAAATGACCAGTCTCACTTATATGCCAATGAATGCTGAAGACTGAATCGGTGATTGTAAGGCATAAGTTTATATGAATGTTGTTTACATAGGAGGTGCGATAACGCTGCAGATGCCACCCCTCCTGCAAAACAAAAGAACTAAAAAAAAAAGAAAATTGGAGATTCAGTGATATCAAAGCAGCAACTATCCATTCAAAAGAAACAAAGTGAAGAAACTAAAAATGAAAGGGGTTGAACTACTCAGAAGAGAAGATGGTGGCATAGATTAATACATCTCATTACCAGGAGATCAGATCATACCTGTACACTTGGCATGTTCACTAGCAGAATCGATGTGCTGCAAAATCTATCAAAGAACACGTTAAGCACATATTCTTTGTATATTTTCAAGCTGCTACGAAGGATAACCTGAAACTTAGAACATCCTTTGGACACATGATTGGTAATGTTATTAGTGATATCTTAAACTGAACTCTCAGAAGGAATAAAAGGCCAATCTGTAGGATTGGGTCAATAGCAGCAATTGTACCCAGAGCAGTCACAATACTGCTGAGATGGACTCCTTGTAATGCTTCTTGAAGGTACCATGAATTCATGGATTTTGATAGGAAGAATGAGCTTACTTTGAGGATCAATTTAGGGATAAATACCCATCAGATAAGCCATCAAAATGACGCAGGGATGGACTGACTTGAAGGGGCTTCACGATGACCGAACAGTTTGCCGTGGGATCAAACTCAAATCCGAGTCTCGGTGAACCTGATCTTTAAATGACTACCATTCTGTGTAGTATCTCACGGTAGAGGATTTTTATCGTGGTTTGATTGCAGCTATTGTCAAGGTCGATTGGGATGAATAGCCTTCTTACGGTGAATGCCTGTACAGGTTTTATCAACTGGTCATCTAACCAGATCAAAAACACATAGAGGTGCTGATCTTCTATGTGAATCCTATTGGTAATGGGAGCAGGAATAAACTAACTGTATTGAATCAAAAGAGAATAGGATACTGACCTAAGGTAAAATGTGAAGATCGATATGGTGAATCATAAATCAAAGATGGAATGGCATGTGTGATAGAATGTGATACACAAATGCCACAACACGCAGAAGAGAAATCCCAATGAATAGTCCGATAACCAAACACATTTATGTAATATAACAGATTTTCCATATAGAACAGGAAATTCAGTTTGATGGAAAATCAAAATCAAGATTCAGCAATAGAAAATAAAAAAAAATGATCCGAGCATAAACTGGTTAGCAGAAGGGGATTGAGAATCAAATGTAATACAGTAATTGAAGTAAGAAAGAGAGAATCAAAGTAAAATCAAGAGTGCAAAACCAAAAAGAAAACTTAAACCGAAAATCAAAGAGTAAAAGAACAGCTAATTACTGCTAACAAAACGAAATTAAAAGGAAAGGAACAAAATAACAAAGAAAAGAAAAAAAAGGGAAAAATCAACTATAACTAGAACAGGAGATTGAAAGTAAATTGGGAATCCCATGCAGTCTGAAAATCAGGATAAAATGGTAGAAATACAAATGAATTGTCAAGGTAAAAAGACAAATATAAAAAAAAAAGAATAAATAAAAGAAACAAGAAATCAGAATCAGAAAAGAAATCCCAATGCAAACTGCAATCAAGATGGAAAGAAAAAAAAGGGGACATGGATCAGGATAAACTAAAACAAAGATTCATAAATAAATAGGAAAGAGAGTGTTGGAACACAAGTGTTCCATTTCTGTTGCACGTATGTAGGTTGATCTTGTTGCAAACAGATCGATTCTATATGTGTGTTTTGATAAAGAAAGAAAGGAAGATCGGAAAATAAGATACAAGAAGAAAATGAAATTGGAAAAGAAAAGGAAAGGGATTGTCACTTACCTTGGCCTTGGCGTGAAGGTTGATTGGCTTCCTTCATCTGATCGGAAGAGGAAGACTCGGGAATCCAGAGAAGAGAGAAGAGGGAAACGAAGAAGAGGCGTATGGAGGGGTGGGAACGGATGGGATTTTAGGGTGTCCTGTGTGCCTCTTTTAAAGGGGAAAAAGGAGGATGCGGTTGAAGATGGGGGGCTGGAGAGGCTGAGGATGGAGATTTTTCCGCAATGAACGAAGGAGGAGAGAAGGAGGGCCATGGAGGAGTACGACTGAGGGCTTCGAGAGTGAGAGAGGGAGAAGCTTCTGGAGAAGGGGAGAAAATGTTCGGCCTCCGACCTCTTGCGAGAAAACCCTAAAAAATTGTTCAGTCCCTCAGATTTACGTAATTTCCAAAGAGAAGGCTCCTTCAACAAGATTTTTTGTAAAAATGGTTTTAGAATGAGTTTTT
The DNA here is from genome assembly GCF_984573655.1 of Nuphar pumila. Classification (NCBI taxonomy): domain Eukaryota; kingdom Viridiplantae; phylum Streptophyta; class Magnoliopsida; order Nymphaeales; family Nymphaeaceae; genus Nuphar; species Nuphar pumila. The sequence continues at coordinate 97,154,612 of NC_143252.1, read as the reverse complement.
TAGCAAAATTGACTTTAAAACTCATTCATTTTTCTTGTAATTTTTCCAATTTTTTGGTTTTTATGTTATTTTCATTTTTTTGTATTTTTGGAATAAAAATCTAAGATTTTATGAGAAACAAAGATTAAACACCAACTTTTTTGTACTTTTCTGAGAATATTTACAAAAGTATTTTTCTGAGAATTTTAGTCCATTTCGGAAAAAAATCTTCAGAAAAGGGGTTTGGACCCAAGATTTGAGAATATGTTCGAGTTTTGAAACTCGAATGGAAAAATACAACGTGATGGATCCAAACAGGTGTCAGAGGGACTGTCCGAGCTGTATTAAAACTATTTTTGGTATTTTCTGTAATTTCAATTTAAAAGTTTGGACAATGAGACTCAGATTTGGATCTGGACAGTGGATCCAGATCCAAAATCAATTTAAACATATGAAATGAATTTAATTTCAGTAAAACTTGAGAAATGAACTGGAATTTAGATTTAAAAATGACTCGTTTGCTCAAAAAAAATGAATTTAGGGGGAAGAAGGGAATATTTAAAAGATTTTGAAAAATTTGGGGTGTTCACAGATGCCCCTCTTTGCTACTAAGCCGGTTGAAAGTCGAGCTTAGTGGCAAAGATAACACTCTAAATTTTGAAAAATGCCCTAGTCAGCAGATTTGAACTGTGTGTGGAAGAATTTATTTGAAAGACATGGTTTCAGGCTTAATACCTTATCCTGAATGGCTTGGGGGAGACGAAATCCTCGAAAATGATATGATTGAGTAGAAAATGAGGAAATCATGATGGGACTTTAGGTGATGATCCCGAAATAATGAAAGATAGGAGTTTTGATCAAGTCTCAAGGGTGAGGCAAGATCAATCTTTTGAAATGACTCAGGTTTAGCCCTTAACTGGATGGGGCAAATATATCTCGAAATAACCTGAATGGGGAAAGGAATATATAAGGACCTCGATGGGACATTTATGAGAGAAGGCCTTGTGAGATGGAGCTCAAATAGGATCCTGTCCTGGATGGATTTACACAGCATGAATTCCTTAATGGGAAGAACCATGATGGTACTGGAGGAAGAAATACCTCGTCGAAACGAGACTCAGGTTTAACCCAAACCTGAAAAAGGAAAAATACCTCGAGGCACGAGGTTCAGGCTTAACCCTTAACCTGAAGAGGACAACCAAATGGAATCCTCGAACGAAGAAACCATGATGGGACCTTCGGAGTTTGGACGAACAAATCCGAGAGGGGTTTGCAAAAGGAGGAAAGAAATGGGGTTCCCTAAAGCTTTGAAAAGGGGAGGATCTTGAGCGTCTCTTGGCTGAGACTGAAATAGCTTTTGAATTTAATGACCTCTCGCAGGAAGTACAGGTTTTGACCCTTAACCTGAGTGGGAACAACCATACGGATTTCTCGAAACCGTGATGGGACAGGAGAGATACTTCAGCTGAATGAGGCAACTCTTCTGGAATGTGAGAGATGGAAAATAAGGGGATGTAAGAAAAAAAATGAACGATGAGTAAGGTAACAGGAGGCGAATCTTTCGATGGGGTGAAAGATGAATAAGGCGAACCTTTTATCAAGGAGACGAATCTCTTGACAAGGCAAAAAGATGGAAGAGGGCAAATTCTTCGGACAGGAGAAGGTAAAAAGCGAAATATGAAGATGGCGATTAAGATGGCAATCCTTTTAGCAAGGAGAAGGTAAAATATGAAGATATGAAGATGGCAATAATAAGGAGAAGGCGAAATGTGAAATATGAAGAAGGCAATCCTTTTAACAAGGAGAAGGCAAAATGTAAGATATGAAGAAGGCAATCCTTTTAGCAAGGAGAAGGGAAAAAGTGAAATACGAAGATGGCAATCCTTTTGGTAAGGAGAAGGCAAAATGTGAAATATGAAGAAGGCAATCCTTTTGGTAAGGAGAAGGTAAAATGTGAAATATGAAGAAGGCAATCCTTTTGGTAAGGAGAAGGTAAAATGTAAGATATGAAGAAGGCAATCCTTTTGGTAAGGAGAAGGTAAAATGTAAGACATGAAGAAGGCAATCCTTTTAACAAGGAGAAGGCAAGTCTCTCGACAAAGCGCAAGACGAGGAAGACAATCCTTTTATCAAGGAGAAGGCAAGTCTCTCGACAAAGCGAAAGATGGAGAAGGCGAGTCTCTCGACAAAGCGAAAGATGGAGAAGGCAATCCTTTTATCAAGGAGAAGGCGAGTCTCTTGACAAAGCGAAAGATGGAGAAGGCAATCCTTTTATCAAGGAGAAGGCGAGTCTCTTGACAAAGCGAAAGACGAAGAAGGCAATCCTTTTATCAAGGAGAAAGCAAATCTTTCGATCAAAGCGAAAGACGGAGAAGGCAATCCTTTTATCAAGGAGAAGGCAAATCTTTCGATCAAAGCGAAAGACGGAGAAGGCGATCCTTTTAGAAAGGAGAAGGCGAGTCTCTCGACAAAGCGAAAGACGGAGAAGGCAATCCTTTTATCAAGGAGAAGGCAAATCTTTCGATCAAAGCGAAAGACGGAGAAGGCAATCCTTTTATCAAGGAGAAGGCAAATCTTTCGATCAAAGCGAAAGACGGAGAAGGCAATCCTTTTATCAAGGAGAAGGCAAATCTTTCGATCAAAGCGAAAGACGGAGAAGGCGATCCTTTTAGAAAGGAGAAGGCGAGTCTCTCGACAAAGCGAAAGACGGAGAAGGCAATCCTTTTATCAAGGAGAAGGAAAATCTTTCGATCAAAGCGAAAGACGGAGAAGGCAATCCTTTTATCAAGGAGAAGGCAAATCTTTCGATCAAAGCGAAAGACAAAGATGGCGATCCTTTTAGAAAGGAGAAGGCGAGTCTCTCGACAAAGCGAAAGACGGGGAAGGCAACACCAAGATGTATCAAAACAGATGTCAAGTTCTTATTTCTTATCAGGAAAGCTGGAAAATTTTGCCAAAATGATAAAATTTATAGTTATTTCAAGATAATTGAAGGTAAGCACTTTCGAAAGATGTTCCCTCTTCCACCTAGTATTACCCCCAACTAGGTTAACTCTATAGAATCCAGAATCAAAGCCAAATCTTTGTTTGTTGGTTTTTCTTCAAGGATGCTATCAATTTCCTTGATATGAAAGGAGAGGAGATATTCTTAGCTTCATAAAAGCAATTAAATGAAAGGATATTAATAGAAGACTTTCACATAGGTAAAGAAGATTCTTTGCAGTTTGGGTAGTTTGATATCCTGGGCATTTTTCCCATGATGATCTTTTTGCACTCTTTTGAGTCACGGGGCTTTCTTGGGCTTTTACATCATCCTTCATTTTGGAGATGTCCTGACTTTTCTCTCTTTTCGAGGAAGGGTACGTCACAAACTCCTTCATCTTGTGGATGTTTCGATCCTTCATTTATCTCAGGGATTATATATGATGGTATTGGCTCAAAGGTCTTTAGATGATAGCTGGAATCAAATATCTTTTAGGGTTTGTCGGTAGGTCCATCACATCCGCCTTCATCTCGACGGTGATCCGAACTTTCCTCGGAAGGATCCGTCACAAACTCCGTCATCTTGGAGATGTTTCAAATTTTCTTTAGCCCCGGGGGTCTACTCGCTTAATTTGCCTTCATCTTGACGACAATTGAGAGATCCCTTTTACGGATATTTGATTGCAGCTTTGGAGGACTGAGGATATAGATGGATTGAGTAGGTCCTTTTTTGACTGCCCAGGATATTTCCACTGTCTTACTGCAAAAAGGAATAATCTTTAAGGATGTGCCATAGCTATGATCAACATCAACTCATTTATGGCTCTTCAGCATCATTGAATATTTCTTTCGCTGGTCATGTCGAAGATTTTTCTTTATCCTCTTGGTTGACCAACAAAAAATTTGGAGTTTGAGCCTTTTTTCACAGAAGCTTCACCCTTTTGGAAGGAATACTTAAGGAGATTTGAGGAAATTTTTTATATAATTTTGAGATTAACAACTACTTTATGGTAAGTTGGCAATATATTCCTGAAATCCTTGATGACGAAACCTTTGCTTAACATCGAATTTTGACATATTAGTGGAATTCTGGAGAGGAATCCAACATGAGGCTGAATTCTGAAGGTAAATATAAATTTAAAGTTATGAAGGCAAGCTTGACAAAAAACTGGATTTTGAAGGTAAGCCTTTGAAAGAGTATCCGAATCAGGACTCGGATTCTACAAGAAAAATAGGGAAATTCAAGTTTAAAACTCGAATTTTCAAAGAAAAAGTGGGAGGTTCGAGTCGGGGCTCGAATCTGAAGGAAAAACTTGAAAATTCATTTATTGAAGGCAAGAAAACTTGAGATAAAACTCAAATTTTCGAAGGACAGCAGGAAGGTTTGAGTCAGGGCTCGAATCTCAAAGGAAAACTTGAAAGTTCATTTATTGAAGGCAAGAAAACTTGAGACAAAACTCAAATTTTTGAAGGAAAGCAGGAAAGTTCGAGTCAGAGCTCGAATCTTGAAGGAAAAACTTGGAAATTTATTGAAGGCAAGAAAATCCGAGATAAAACTCAAATTTTCGAAGAGAAGCAGAAAAATTTGAGTCAGGGCTCGAATCTCGAAGAAAAACTTGAAACTTTAGATTTTGAAGGTAAGAAGACTCGAGTTAAGACCCAAATCTTCAAAGGAAAGCTGGAAAATTCGAGTCAAGGCTCGAATCTGAAAGGAAAACTTGAAAGTTTTATTTATGGAAGGAAAGAAAACTCAAGATAAAACCCAATTTTTCAAAGGAAAGCTGGAAAGTTCGAGTCAGGGCTCGAATCTGAAAGGAAAATTTTGAAAGTTTTATTCATTGAAGGAAAGAAAGCTCTAGATAGAACTCATTTTTTCAAAGGAAAGCTGAAAAGTTTGAGTGAGGGCTCGAATCTTGAAGGAAAACTTGAAAGTTCAGATTTTTGAAGAAAAGGAAGACTCGAGTTAAAACCCAAATCTTTGAAAGAGAGTTGGAGAGTTCGAGTCAAGGCTCGAACCTCGAGGAAAAAAAGTTTGAAGTTCGAAATTGAAACTCGAATCTCAAAGGAGAATTGATGAGAAGGGATAGAAATTGATGGAAGATTGACAGAATTTGAGGAAAATTGAGGAAAGATTGTGACCTGAGGGCTAACTGATCAGTCAGCCAGACACTAGCACGAGTGCTAGGTTTACCTATATGAGTACTGGATTTTTCAAAAAAATGCCCAAGTGTGGGTACTGGGTTTTCTGATGGAGACTTGAAGAAAAAAGGGACACCGACATTCTTTAAGATATTTGAGATTTGAGCAAGAATGATTGTCGGCGTTTTCAGGATTTTCCCTTATCCTGAAGGAGAAATGGAATAGACATTTTGATGAGGATTTAGAAAGGAATGATTCAGGTTTACCCCTTAACCTGAAAGGGGAGAAGAATAAAATTTATAAAAATGGAGAAGAAGAAAGGAAAGAAATTTTGAAAATTTATTTTGGAAAAGAATTCTCACAGGTAGCATTGTTGCTCCTATGAGGGGTTTCAGGATTTTCCCTTATCCTGAATGGGAACAAGAATAAAATTTAAGAAAATTTAACGAAGGGAAATTGATATAAATCTAGAAACTCAATAAAGATTTGATAAAACTTGTATTTACAAAAAAAATCCTCATAGGTAGCGTCATTGCTCCTACAAGGGGTCTCAGGATTTTCCCTTATCCTGAATGGGAGCACCTCGGACAACGAGGGTCAGGTTTATCCCTTAACCTGAGCGGGAAATAAGAAAAAAGGAAATACCTCATGGGAAAGAGGCATCAGGTTTATCCCTTAACCTGAAAGGGTAGAAGAATTGAGGAAATATTGATAAATTCGATAAAACTTGATAAAATCGATGTAAACTTGATAAAAATATGAATAAAATGAATGAAACTGATAAAGATATCAAAATTAACTGAAAATTTATAAGATTTAAAAGGAAAAGGAGTTTTTCTGATCCTGCCTGCATATGGGATCTTGAAAGGGAAATGTTTATTTAAAAGATAGGTGAAAAATCATTTTTGGGAGGAAAATTCATTTGTAAGAAGAACGATCAGCGCAAGATCTGATCCTTTAAAAAGGAGAATCATTATGAGAGATCATCATGAGGTTTGATTTCGAGGATAGTGGTTTAAAACCAGTTTTGAAAGAGAAAACAAACATGAGGTGATGATTTTGAAGACAAATGGTTTTCAAAACCTAATTTGAAAAAGGAAAATCAACATGTTAGTTTATTTAAAAGGGATTTAGATCAAAATATTTGAATCTTTTGAAGACTTTTTAGAAGAAATTTTATGATTTTGAAAATCCTCATAGGCAATATCATTTCTCTCATGATGGAGGAAAACAAATTTTGAAAATAGATGACAAGGATTTAAAATTTTGAAAAATAGCAGGCAGGATCAAAAGATTTTGAAGAAATCAGAAAGAAAAGGCAATACACCTGGGTTTTTAAAAGAGGGAATTTTGAATAATATATACACAGGGTTTTGGAAAATATAAGGAAGATACATATACATATATAATATCATTCAATCACAGACATACAAGCAAGGATGCACAAATAGCACTCCCTAAAGCTGACTCTATATGCAATATTTGAAATGGCAAATAGGATCTTAATCCTAACTCTAAGATTTAGATCATCTGATTTCCATCAAGGTATGCCGATATACTCAAGCCGAAGCTCGAAGTACGTGGCATATAAGATATCTCTTCGGTTCTAAGGTAAAGGCTTCCCAACATCCTTGAGCACCTATCGATATACCTCGGACTATGGCCCTTAGGTACGTGGTAGGGGGGTGCGAACCCAAATAAGTGGTCCAGTTGTGAGGCTCTCTCCTGAACTATGGTTCAGTGAGACAACCCAGCAATGTGAAGACCGGGACAATATAGGTAGGGATGTTTTAAAAATATGATCAACATGCAATAAATCCAGAAGGCTCTAATGCAAGTCCTAAAGAGATAGATTTAAATAAAGAGAAGCATACACTTGCATACATTGTTTGCATTCAATCCCTAAAATTGAGGAGAGTTGTATTTAAGACCTAAGTCTAATGTGAACATAGAATAATCTCCTCAATATGGTCCTACCAAACCATACTTAGATCCTATATGCAATGATGTCAGCTTTAGGACAGAGTCTAGGCTCCTAAGGTTTGCATGAAAATGAAGCTGACATAGAAGAATAAAGACTTAGAAAATATTTAAAGCAAAGCAAAGGCATAGATTCAACCGGACGAAGACGAGTCCCATCTCGGTCGCCAAAGCTGTGATCATCGCAAAAAATTTTCTCTCTCTTCCTTCTCTTTTCCTTTTCTAACCTCTATTTTTCTCCTTTTTGAAGGGAGAAGAATAAAAGAAAGAAAAGAGAAAGAGAAGAGAAAAAACAGAAAGAAAAAAAAGAGAAGAGGAACTCTTTTGCGTGGTCTCACTTGACCTTGATTTGAAAATATTTAGAAAATAACTCACCTCCGTTTTGAAAATATTTGCGGGAAAATGGGGAGACGGGATTCGCTCGTCGGTACATGGTTCGACCGTTCCTGGCGCCTTTACCAGGGGTAATCGAACCAAGGATCGAATCTATGCCTTTTGCTTTGCCTAAATATAATCTAAGAATTTATTCTAACTGTAAATGCACAAAGAATCATACTTGTGCAATGCAAGGATGTATGCTCTTTTGAAAGATGTTTTTGAAAATCTCCAAGTTTTTCTAAGATGAACTTGGTAAAAGAGTGAAGAAATGATTGAATCTAACTTAGAATTTGAGATAGATCAGAGAAGTTCTAAGTCTTTGAAGTAAATCAAAGTTGAAAGAATAAATCTTTGATTTTGAAAAAGAATGATTTGAAGGTGAGATAAAGGGAAAAGAAAGGAAATTTCAAAGTCTGAAATGGACTTCGAATTTTGGACTTGGATTTAGGAGGGATAAATCTGTGGAAAGAGGAATTTAGAATTGAGACTTTCAAAGTCATAATGGACTTTTTGAATTAGAATCGATTTTCAAGGGTCGATTTTGAATTCAACATAGGAATTTGAATTTAGAATTTAGACTTGAGAAATAATATTGGCTTTTGAGAATAGAAGATGAATTTAGATTTGAAATGGAATCTTGATCTAATATCTGAGATGAAACTGGATCTGGGATTTGAAATAGAATTTGGATGTAAAATTTTGAGATCCAGGATGGAATTGAATTCTGGATCCTAAAGGGGATTTGGATCTGAAGTCTGAGATTCAAAGTGGAACTGGGTTCTGGATCCTAAAATGGATTTTGGATCTGGAATCTGAGATCCAAAGTGGCATTGGATTCTGGATCCTAAAATAGAATTAGATCTAGAGTCTGAGATCCAATGTAGAGTTGGGCTCTGGATCCTAAAAATGGAATTGGATCTGGAGTCTGAGATCCAAAGTGGAATCGGATCCTGAATCCTAAAATGGAACTGGATCTAAAGTCTGAGATCCAAGGTAGAGTTGGATTCTGGATCCTAAAGGGGAATTGGATCTGAAGTTTGAGATCCGATATGAATGTTGAATCCTGGATCCTAGAATGGGTTTTGGATCTGAATTTGAGATCCAAAAAGGGGGGATTTGTACTTGGAAATCTGGATCCAAGTTGGATTTAGGATCTAACTTTGGATTTGGAATTTCAAAATTTGATTTGAGAATTTTGAACTTGGAATATGAATTTCAAAGTCAAATTGGACTTTGAATTTGAAGTTTGAATCTGGAATTTAGAAGATGAATCAAGAATTTCTAAGTTTGAATTGAATTTGGAAAAATGAATTTTAGAAATTGAATCTCGAATATACAGATGAATTTCAAAGTTAAATTGTACTTTGAATTTGAGATAGAATTTGGAATTTGAAATACAAGATAATTCTGAAGTTTCAAAGTCAAATGGGACCTTGAAATTGAATTCTTGAATCTTTTTGAGAAATTTGAATTTATGAATAGGTTTTGATCTGAGAAATGAAGGAAAGAATCACTTGGATTTATGAAAAGGGATTTTGAAAATATGATGCAACTCTATCCTAAATGATGAATGAATATAAAGAATTTGAATTTAGATTTTAAAAAGCTATCTTATTCTTGAAATGAATTAAAATAAGATTGAAGATATAATACATCCCTGACTATGGTCATTGAATGTATTATATAATAATCTATATTTAAATTCAGGTGAAGAATAAAACACATTTGGTGCTTTTATAGAATTTAAAATGAAATTAACTCTCAATATACCCTGACTATGGCCATTGGTATATATTTTGGATTAATTTTAAGTTAAATTCTAATAAAAGAAGAAAATATTTAAGGAAAATATGATGAATTTTGAAAACGGATCCAGTGTGGATCCAGTGTTATTTTATAAAAGATAAAAGTACTAAGTTTTGTCCACACCCTGACTATGGCCATTGATGTGGATCATCAACTTAGTATCAATTACCTCTTACGAAATGGTGCACGTGCCATTCGTGTTGCCATTTGTGAGAATTCGAGAAATAAAGGCAAAAATGCATGAAAACAAGCAATTCATGATATTTACAATGCTCATTCATTCTATCTAAAACATGAAATATAAATTCTCATTCAGATCTAGCTATTACAACACATAAAATCAACTTTACAACTACAAATAATGACCTTTTTCATATATTTCCTGCAAAAACAACTAAGTTAATATGAAGATAAAAGAAAAGAAAAAAAAAATTGCATATATCATATGGAGGTTAATGGTAAAAATGATCATATGCCAAGATGTTTATGATCAAGAAAGTAGAAAACGATATACACTTGTATATATATAGCCATGTATATGTACATATATGCATATATATATATATATATATATATATATATATATGTGTGTGTGTGTGTGTGTGTGTGTGTGTATGGCATATACTCTACCTTATAAGAAAGATGATGATTGGGATGCACACTCATACTATGATAATGAGTTGAACTATTTCAGCTTGTTGATATGTTGAACAGACTTAACAGTATTAGCAAATTGGCTTCAGCCAGCACATCCAAATGTTTGTGAAATGACACATAATGAAGGCTGGAATGGAGTTCTGATTGTCTAAATTGGTGAAACAGATACAGATAATGAAGGTATGTAGGAACTTTTGCAAATGCAGCCAAGGATTAGACGTTTGGTAATAAGATAGATAGCTATATGCTATGTGCAGAAATCATAAGATACACAATGAAAATGCACAAGGATGAGTGTTTGATGCAGGAGAAATATATAGGTGAATGCACATAAATAACAGGAAAAGGAAAGTATAATGATATGAAGGGGTAAACAAGAACTGAGAATTAGCTGGGTTATGCAGAGGTTAACAGGTAGGCAGTTGAGTATGATTGTGATATGAAATGTAGATCGATAGATGTTGGAAATGCAAAAGAGGAAAGACCAGCAGGTGGCGGCTGAATGAACACAAGTAAATAGGCAGCAAGATGTAGGGGATGGTTCAAGATGCTTGGAATGAAGCTACAATGGAAAAAGCCACAACAATGCATGGATCGGGACTGTGGTTATGCTACAGCAGCACACAGCACTGCTGTAGGTATATGGAAGGTGGCAGCAATGTTTGACATTGCTACAGTTGTATAGAATTTATAAAGTGCATGGAAGGTTATGAGAGATGTACACATGCTGTGAGGGAGTGTAAATGTGCTGTTAAAGAACACAAGTGTTGTATGCTGGAGGTTGAAATGGTGTTTGTGGCTAACGAAGCCATCGGTGCAACTGTGTGCAAACGGGGGCTGTGGAATGAGATGAATGGTGAATCTTACAAAAAGTGTAAACGTGTGGTGGGTGTTAATGAATTAGTGAAAGCAAATGCTGAAATGAGGTGACTTATGTGATACTTGGGTATTGTACATGAGGGTATGATAAAAATATTGGCAAATACAATGATGGTGGTGGAGGCATGCTGCCGTGACAACAATGTTACAAACACAGGGGAATGATAAGTGCAGGTGTAGACCCAGCGAAGGGTGTAAGGAGTGTCACCATAGTGGCAATAATGGTAACACTCAAAAACCATAATCTTCTAAAAAAAAAGAAAAGAAAGAGTACCTGGGGAAACATTTCTTCTACATCATCCGACGATTCAATATGTATGGGCTGGACATCATGATGGGATGCTAACTTTAGCTCCACCCTCTCTGAATTTTATGAATGTAAATGACATGTCACTAATTGACAGGAAACATCACCTGGACGAGCTGGAGACAACACTATCTTGACCTTTATAGGGACTGTTTATATATTTTTTTATTTTTATTTTATATATATATATATATATATTGGCCATTACCTGAACAATTGTTACCAGTGCCTCCTAAATCATGAGGAATTGATAGAACACCCTCTGTTCACTGGGTTTTCATCAGTCCATCACTTGTCGATGGATGATAGTTGTGCCATCCTTAGCATGAGGAACGATGGCTCTATCATCTGATGGCAAGGGATATATGTATGAAGCAGAGAACATACAGGTGGACACAAGATGTGCAACGAATATGGCAGAGGAACAACTACTGTAAGGCAGGGTGCTTGAGAAATTAAGACAATGGTGAAATGACCAGTCTCACTTATATGCCAATGAATGCTCAAGACTGAATCGGTGAATGTAAGGCATAAGTCTATATGAATGCTGTTTACATAGGAGGTGTGATAACGCTGCAGATGCCACCCCACCTGCAAAGCAAAAGAACTAAAAAAAAAAGAAAATTGGAGATTCAGTGATATCAAAGCAGCAACTATCCATTCAAAAGAAACAAAAGTGAAGAAACTAAAAATGAAAGGGGTTGAACTGCTCAAAAGAGAAGATGGTGGCATAGATTAATACATCTCATTACCAGGAGATCAAATCATGCCTGTACACTTGGCATGTTCACTAGCAGAATCGATGTGCTGCAAAATCTATCAAAGAACACGTTAAGCACATATTCTTTGTATATTTTCAAGCTGCTACGAAGGATAACCTGAAACTTAGAACATCCTTTGGACACATGATTGGTAATGTTATCAGTGATATCTTAAACTGAACTCTCAGAAGGAATAAAAGGCCAATCTGTAGGATTGGGTCAATAGCAGCAATTGTACCCAGAGCAGTCACAATACTGTTGAGATGGACTCCTTGTAATGCTTCTTGAAGGTACCATGAATTCATGGATTTTGACAGGAAGAATGAGCTTACTTTGAGGATCAATTTAGGGATAAATACCCATCAGATAAGCCATCGAAATGACACAGGGATGGACTGACTTGAAGGGGCTTCACGATGACCCAACAGTTTGCCGTGGGATCAAACTCAAATCCGATTCTCGGTGAACCTGATCTTTAAATGACTACCATTCTGTGTAGTATCTCACGGTAGAGGATTTTTATCGTGGTTTGATTGCAGCTATTGTCAAGGTCGATTGGGATGAATAGCCTTCTTACGGTGAATGCCTGTACAGGTTTTATCAACTGGTCATCTAACCAGATCAAAAACACATAGAGGTGCTGATCTTCTATGTGAATCCTATTGGTAATGGGAGCAGGAATAAACTAACTGTATTGAATCAAAAGAGAATAGGATACTGACCTAAGGTAAAATGTGAAGATCGATATGGTGAATCATAAATCAAAGATGGAATGACATGTGTGATAGAATGTGATACACAAATGCCACAACACGCAGAAGAGAAATCCCAATGAATAGTGCGATAACCAAACACATTTATGTAATATAACAGATTTTCCATATAGAACAGGAAATTCAGTTTGATGGAAAATCAAAATCAAGATTCAGCAATAGAAAATAAAAAAAAATGATCCGAGCATAAACTGGTTAGCAGAAAGGGATTGAGAATCAAATGTAATACAATAATTGAAGTAAGAAAGAGAGAATCAAAGTAAAATCAAGAGAGCAAAACCAGAAAGAAAACTTAAACCAAAAATCAAAGAGTAAAAGAACAGCTAATTACTGCTAACAAAACGAAATTAAAAGGAAAGGAACAAAATAACAAAGAAAAGAAAAAAAAGGGAAAAATCAACTATAACTAGAACAGGAGATTGAAAGTAAATTGGGAATCCCATGCAGTCTGAAAATCAGGATAAAATGGTAGAAATACAAATGAATTGTCAAGGTAAAAAGACAAATATAAAAAAAAAAGAATAAATAAAAGAAACAAGAAATCAGAATCAGAAAAGAAATCCCAATGCAAACTGCAATCAAGATGGAAAGAAAAAAAAGGGGACATGGATCAGGATAAACTAAAACAAAGATTCATAAATAAATAGGAAAGAGAGTGTTGGAACACAAGTGTTCCATTTCTGTTGCACGTATGTAGGTTGATCTTGTTGCAAACAGATCGATTCTATATGTGTGTTTTGATAAAGAAAGAAAGGAAGATCGGAAAATAAGATACAAGAAGAAAATGAAATTGGAAAAGAAAAGGAAAGGGATTGTCACTTACCTTGGCCTTGGCGTGAAGGTTGATTGGCTTCCTTCATCTGATCGGAAGAGGAAGACTCGGGAATCCAGAGAAGAGGGAAACGAAGAAGAGGCGTATGGAGGGGTGGGAACGGATGGGATTTTAGGGTGTTCTGTGTGCCTCTTTTAAAGGGGAAAAAGGAGGATGCGGTTGAAGATGGGGGGCTGGAGAGGCTGAGGATGGAGATTTTTCCGCAATGAACGAAGGAGGAGAGAAGGAGGGCCATGGAGGAGTGCGACTGAGGGCTTCGAGAGTGAGAGAGGGAGAAGCTTCTGGAGAAGGGGAGAAAATGTTCGGCCTCCGACCTCTTGCGAGAAAACCCTAAAAAATTGTTCAGTCCCTCAGATTTACGTAATTTCCAAAGAGAAGGCTCCTTCAACAAGATTTTTTGTAAAAATGGTTTTAGAATGAGTTTTTTAGCAAAATTGACTTTAAAACTTATTCATTTTTCTTGTAATTTTTCCAATTTTTTGGTTTTTATGTTATTTTCAGTTTTTTGTATTTTTGGAATAAAAATCTAAGATTTTATGAGAAACAAAGATTAAACACCAACTTTTTTGTACTTTTCTGAGAAATATTTACAAAAGTATTTTTTTGAGAATTTTAGTCCATTTCGAGAAAATTTCTTTAGAAAAGGGGTTTGGACCCAAGCTTTGAGAATATGTTCGAGTTTTGAAACTCGAATGGAAAAATACAACGTGATGGATCCACACAGGTGTCGGAGGGATTGTCCGAGCTGTATTAAAACTTTTTTTGGTATTTTCTGTAATTTTAATTTAAAAGTTTGGACAATGAGACTCAGATTTGGATCTGGACAGTGGATCCAGATCCGAAATCAATTTAAACATATGAAATGAATTTAATTTCAGTAAAACTTGAGAAATAAACTGGAATTTAGATTTAAAAATGACTCGTTTGCTCAAAAAAATGATTTTAGGGGCAAGAAGGGAATATTTAAAAGATTTTGAAAAATTTGGGGTGTTCACACCTTCCTCGAAAATTCATCAAGTTCGACAGTTCTGGCGATCCAAAAGCTCATCTCGCCACTTTCTTTGCAGAATTCTCAAGGTTCAAGAGAGACAAGAGAGCACTACTTTTGTGTTTCCCCCGCAGCTTGGAAGGAGTTGCCGCTAAATGGTATGTTGAGCATATCAACCCCATCGAGCTCAAGGAGTTTGGTAAAGTGGTAAACTTGTTTAGCGAACGCTTCCTGTTCAACGTAGAGGCGCTCCCGACACTAAGCCATCTCTGCAATTTGAGGTAGAATGAGAATGAAAAGGCACGGGATTTCATTCACAGATGGAAGTCAGCTTGCAACAAAATGAGAGATCCTATATCTGAAAGGCACACTCTGTCCCTAATCTTCAACAACTTTTCTCAACCATTAAGAGGATTAATCTCTACTGCACTGTCTCGTACTTTCATTGAGCTAACTGAGCGAGCAGAATGGCTCCAGCTGAGTGTGGAAAATGGAGTCTATGAAGGCTTCACATTGCCCAAGCATGACCCCCAAGGTGAACAGAAAAAGAAAACTGATTTCACCTATTCTGCCAACAACAACAACAGCCGAAACCATCACAAAGGGCAGAAGAAAGATTACTGCTATGGCGCAGAAAGTTCGAATAACAAAGGTGATTAGAAAATGAAGCCTGCCCCTCAATACAGCAAGCCTCCTTAGCAGGATCAAGGGCTGAAACTGCGTGAGAAGACCAAACATGAAGGATGGAGTTACGATAGAAAATTTACTCCTTTAGACCAATCACTCGAAGATGTGCTCGAGTACATGTTGTCGAAAGAGATGGTCAAGTTACCTAGATTGGCCGATCCCCTTGTGCCTATGGGGAAATGGAAAAATCAATTATGCAAGTTCCACAGGACAGTGGGACACAACACTGAGAACTGCTTTGTTCTCAAGAACATTGTGCAAGATCTTATTGACAAGAATCTTTTAGTGGAAGGAGATGAAGAAGAGAAGATGGATATTCTAAATCAACCCTTTCCTTCACACACCACAGCAGTAGTGTCTGAACGGCCATTCCTACCTCATGAACACATCAAGCCATGTTTTGTTCAAGACCTCTAGATGCAACATCAGGTGTCAGTGCTACGACAAGCAGATCCAACTTCTAAGAAAATGGACATAATCTCAGCATTTGGCAGGATGAAAGTGTCTGAAGAGCCCACAGAGTCATCCCCCAAGTCAAAGGGAATTCCTGATTTCCTTAATCAAATCATCAAACCCAGGCCAGAGAATTCAAGTCAGAAGCCTCTGACTGCTCTGTCCAATGTTTCCATTTTTGACTTGACCAAGAACTCCTACAAGCATCAACAAGTACTGGATGATTTGCTCAAAAAAATCAAAGTCAAACCCAGTACCACACCTGAAGACATGGCACAAATAGTGAATTCAGCCATGACAAATGCATCAATCACTTTCTCGGATAAGGACCTTCCAAAGCCTCACTCCTTTCATAATAATGCCTTATACATTGTCGTTCGAGTGAGAGGAAAGACGGTACCACATGTGCTAGTTGATGGAGGTAGTAGCCTCAACATATGTACTGAAATGACCGCAAAAGCATTAGGGATCAAGGACGAAGAGTACATTCCAGATCCTATCACCATCTATGGGTTTGACAATCATGGTCAAACAGCTAAAGGCAAAATATTCCTAGAGGTGTTCATAAACTACTCGGTGCACTCAGTACTTTTCCATGTGGTCAATGTACTACCCACCTACAATCTGCTGCTCGGAAGGACATGGATCCATAATGCGAATGCGGTTCCTTCCACCCTGCATCAATGCGTGAAATGGTCAAAAGGTGGAATGATTACGACAGTACTGAGAGAAGACCCAGAAGAAAGGCTCCGGCAGCCCATGATCTCTAGACCATCATTCACTGCAGATATCCCTAGCATCAGGGAAAGCAAAGAAACCAGTCTTGGAGAAAGTCGGGAAATACTCCAGACATCCTCAGAACTGTCTCTGCACACAGTAGCCATGGCTCGATGGAGAGGTCCTGAATTCTTCAAAATTGGAGGCCGAATCAACTACAGCGCTATTAAAGATCATCTGTTGCTCCTGCAATTCATGAAAGCAAGAAAGGAATTTTATTTACTCCTGAAACATGGTTATCAACCCTTCAAAAGACTTGGCTAAAACGAAGATGGTCGTGTTGAGCCAGTGATCCAAAAGCATCGTCCCCACAGAGCAGGACTAGGGTTCTCTGGCGGGAGCTCACTAAAGAAGACTATTTTTTGTCAAAGGGGCACATCGAGAACCATTCGTTATTTTCTTTCTATTCTTTCCCAAATAAATGTCTCATTCTATCAATGTCTTTGATCAATTCAAAAGCAATAAAATTCTAAGTTTCTTTGTCTATCTGGATGGCATCTATTTCCCTTCTCTATCTCCTCATTTTCTAATGACATTTTATGCATGGTTCTCTTCAAATGATTGCTTGACTTATGATGGGCGATTTTATTTGAATCAAGTTTCTCATCCAAATTTCCAGAATGTCTTCCCGAGCAATCAAGAAGCTTGTTCTCAATCCAAAGGCTTTCCAAAAGATGACAGTAATTCACCGAGTCAAAGCAAGCACTGAAGATGGCAAGATTGCAAAGTAGTCAGATGATTGTGCAGAATATGATCAACCTCTTCAGGAATTACCAGAGTTCGCCTCGGTTCAGAAGCAGGACGAACCATCTCCTCTAGTACAAGATCCAACTGAAGATGTCAATATAGGTTTAGAGGACAATCCCAAAATTCTCTAGATCGGAACCAGTCCATGTCCGGAAGAAAAGAAAAGGCTTACAAATCTTCTCAAGCAACATGAAGAAGTGTTCGCATGGACATATGAAGATATGCCGGGCTTAGACCCCAAATTGGTCGAACACTGCCTCGTTCTGAAGCTAGATGCTAAGCCAGTTAAGCAGAAGCTGAGAAAAATGGATCCCAAAATAGAACAACAAGTCAAAGAAGGACTTGAAGATTTATTCAAAGCAGGATTCATTCGATCTATTGACTACCCGGATTGGTTAGCCAATATTGTCGTGGTTTCAAAGAAAAACGGCAAAGTGAGGATTTGCATAGACGTAAACACCGCAAATTTTCACTCACCTCCCTGACATCTCCCTTAATCGGCACATTTCAGTTCTCTGGAATCAATGAAGGGCAAAATGGTCATTTTCTGAGATTGAACCTTGCAGAAAGTCTAAAATTTCATTCTAGAGCCTCAAAATTTCTATATTTAGGTTCAGAGACATCTTCAAACTGCAAATTTTCAAAATCCTATTTCTGACAAGAAGTTAGAATTTCCAATTCTAGATTCAGAATGACATTTCATAGAACATGTCTTTGCATAGCATTGCATGAACATTTCATATCATGTCATTTCGAGGACCAGAAACTCTCGATTTCAAAAATTTTCAATCTAGATTTGAGTTTAACTCTTTTCAAAATTGATTTCAAAACCCTGGTTTTCTAAATTGTCAATCTTTTCTATTTTGCCCCAAGGACTTTTTAATTACAAAAGTTTTCTCTAAAAAATAATCTGGATATTTTGATATTGATTTTAAAGATTTTATCTCAAAACTTTTTGCAAAAAGATTTTAAATCTCTTTACAAAATTATTGTATTTTCTTTATCCATATTTTTGCCCTGAAAAACCAATTATTTCCAAATTCTTGAAAACAAACAAAGTTTTATCTCATATTATAAAAATTCAAAAAAAAGAAAGAAGTTATTTCTTCTGTTTTTATTTTCAAATAAATGGAGCGAGACCCGCCTTTGAACTAGCATCATACTCAGATTCCCAGGTAAGTTTCTTATTTTCTAGCGGGACCCACCTGGAGATGGCACCAATTGTGCAAAAACATATTTTTATGTTGGTCATCTTATAAAATATGTTAGTGGGCCCACACACATGTGGCGCCCCACTAAGCTCCCTGCAGAAGAAACCAAACCAAAATAAAACTTTATTTTCAAAAAAGAACTTAAAAAAGAAAAGGTTGGCTGAGGTGGCATCTCCCATTTAATGTTAATTTTTTTTTTTTTTTTTTATTGTTTTTATTCAATATTCCTTTTTCTAAGAAACGACCTCAAAATGGCGCCACAGCCATACTTTCCAAAAAAAAATCATCTTACCTAAAACTTAGGTAAATGAAATTAAAATTTTGAAAAACACAAGAGGCGCCCCTCTTGAAAACGACTACATTAAAATTTTCAATTTCAAAAATTTTCAAAGAGATGTAACGGAATCTCTGAAAGGAAACTGCGATTTTTCTTGGAAGAAGGCTGAAAATTTCTTTAAAAGAGGGGGCTATTGATCGAAAAGGGGAGGAAGCCGATTGATTGTTTTTTTTCGGTTTTGCAGGTGTTTCTTTCTCAGCGTGGAGTTCTCTTCCACCTCCAGTGGCTGCTGCCCATCATTTCTTCAGCCCAGCAACTGCTTCTTACCTTTCTTCAGCCCAGCCGCAGGAGAGCCAGCTGCTCCCCATCCACTTTCAGCCCATTGCAGATCTCCATCCAGCATTTTCAAAGGTTGTTTCCCCTTCTTCTGCCGCCTACCAGTCGTTTGATGCAGGAGATCCAGCCATCAGCTCCTTCACATTGCCTTCAGACAGTAGGCCGTCTCATCCTTCTCCAGCCCCAGCAGTAGAGAGCCACCTCTTCCTACCGTTTACAAAATCAATTGGAAGCAGGAGATCTGCAAAGCTGCTGCTCATTTCTTCAGCCCAGCAGTAAAGCATGGCTTCTCATTTGCTAATTACAAGATTCATATAGTGCAAGGGATCTACAAGGTAATGCAAAGTTATGATTCTCTCATACTTGCGTTCAATTTTATCAAAAAAAATCTTGTGTGCATTTTGTTAGCTGGAATAAACGTAAGGTGAATATCCATTTATGGTTTTATTTTCAGCATAATAGCAGAATTCTATTTTTTTTTTCTTTTTTTCCCTTCTTGCATCTTGTGTTATCTTCAACCTCTCACATTTTCTACATCTTAGGTTAGTTTTTAACGTTTTCTGTTTTCTTCATCTTGTGTTACCTTTAACTTCTCACATTTTTTGCATCTTAGATTAGTTTTACCATTTCATATTTTCTGTTTGCTTCATTTTTTTTGTTGTCTTTAACCTCTCACATTTCTGTATCTATCATTAGCTTTAATATTTCTCTTATTTCTGTTAGCCTCATCCAGATTTATGCATCCTGTAAACATTTGACATAATTGATGCTAGTATATCTTAGTTTATCTAATAAATATAGTTGTGTTCTATATTAGCTATGTCCTAAAGATGTTGACGAGCTCTTATTAAAAACAGAGCTAAACAATCCTGCGTTACTTGCTGGAAATTGGTTATAGTTTTGCTCCACTTGCAATATATGCCCTGCTTCTACCTTCCAAACCAGTTTTTTTTTATTTGTCCACCATGATTGACATCATGCCAATATGCTGTTATGAGTAATGGTTGGCTTATCATCCATCGACCCTCTCATCAATTTCTGCTAGATGTTTTGCTGTTAGATGTCTTGCTGCAACTTTTTAGCATTTGTTATAAGATAGTTCATTATTGATGAATAGTAATACAAATCCGTTGTTATCTACCAGTTGCATTTTTAAACTCAACAACTTTCACTACACCTTCACCATCACTTTCCTCACGTTCAGCCTTAAACACTGCCTCATCAACAACAAGCTTCAGGCATCACCTCTATCTAATGCTCAAATTCACACATATGTACATGGACAACCTCCTGCAGCATTTACGTTTCCATTTGCAGCATCAATTATACATTTTTTTTCACTTTCCACAACATCTTCACCTCTCCACTAAGCTTTTCACACCCTTTTCACAATATTCTTGAAACAGCCCATGGTGCTTCCACAATACATTTCCTGCACATTGTGTATGTTATGTATTTACCGATCTCTTCTTCTGCAGGTACCCAGTCTTGGTAATCAGCTATATTCATGAACGGATATATCCATATCCATTCATGATCTCTAAACCATCTTTGGCATGCTTTGTTATTGATATACAAGAAAGCTCCATACCCAATTTTACTGAGAAATATGTTATAATTTGGGAATTACGGCTTTGTGAAATCACATACAGAAACTGTATATACCTTGTATTTTCTGATTTTACCCATTACATATAGAATTTCAATTATTATGTGTATTTTCTCATTCTATATATATATATACTTATATATATGTATGTATATCTTCATGTATAATTGCTTTCACATACAAGTATTTATGTAGATATTATTTTTTTTTTTTTGTAAATACACCTTCATATCACTTAGCACAAATTCAAGTATTTAGATATAACCATGTATATCTTCGTTGTACATATTATATATGTACCCATTTCCTTGGTTATCTTGTACTAATTCTCATTTTGCAGGAAAATCTGGAGGATGCTGATTCTTTTATACCATTTTTTTTTTACTTATGTCAGAGATGTAACAATCAAACTTGGAATAATATTTACTTTTACTGCTTAGATTAGGATGCATCTAATGTAGTTTGATTCCTGCAATATCCTGATTCTATGATTCATATATCTCATTTTGCAAAATCACCATGGATGTACACGAATGGCACGTGCACCAACTCTTAGAAAGTTGATGAACTCGGTGGAATCCATATTTACGGCCCTAGTCGGAATATGGACAAGACCCAGATCCATCATCTTTCTACTAGTCACACCGAGTCTACACTCTTAGGCTATCTTAAAAATGCACATCATGTTTCCAATTTTTCAAAATATTGTGAATTAACTCAAATAAACCCTGAACATATTCATGGCCACAGTCAGAATATGTGAAGGATTTACTTTGGCTTAATACACATTTTTCCAACAAATTTCTCAGAAAAATCTTCTCTAAGTGCATTCATTCATTCAAATCATCTGCATCATGGCATCATCTGCTTTTCTCAAGAAATTTTCATTCTTTGAAAAATCGATTCCTCAAGAAACTATAAAGATTCTCGAAGATTGGATTTCCCAAGTCAAAGTTTTCCCGTGATTTTCCCTGAAAATGTTATTTTCTTAAGATTCATTTTCAAAAGGAATTCCTCATCTTTCTCAAGAACAAAAGTTGATTTTCAGATATTTCAAAGACAAGATTCTCAGGCTTTCAATTTCCTAAGTTTTGATTTTCCATTTCCAAAGAGCTTTCCTATAAAGTTTCCATTATTTTCCTAACAAAATTCTCAAAGTCAGAGTTTTCCTGATAAATATTTTCTTTTTCAAATATTCAGCTTTTCTCAAGAACCTTGTCCATTTTCCCAGGACTTTCATCCATTCACGATTTTCCCAAAACTTCATAAATTTTCTGGTGATTTCCAAATTCTTTCATCTGAGTTTCCTGAGAGATTGATTTCCATCTTTTTTTTTTCTGAGAAATGCTCTTCAACTCCAAATGTTTTCTAAGCATACATCATATTTTTCCAACTTACATTTTACAAAATCTCATAGCACAAGCCTGAATTCTCTGTGCATTTAGGATAGAACACGATTTTGATAATTTTACTAAGTCAAGCATATTTTTTGGTCCTTGGTTTGATTACCCCTGTTAAAGGCGGCAGGAACGATCGAACCTCGTACCGACAGGTCGAGCCCCATCCTATGGATTTTCCCGCGATTTTCAAAACGGAGGCGAGTATTTCAAAAACAAATTTCCAAGATCTGGTCAAGTTTGACTCGCGAAAGCATTTCCCTCTCTCTCCCACAAGGAAGGGAAGACGGAAAAAAAAATTGCGACGATAACAGGCTTGGCGACCGTGATGGGACCTGTCCTTGTCTGATCAAAATTGTGCTTGATTTAGTTCAATCATCGAAACTGTGTTCACAAAATGTCAGCTCTTTTTGTTTTTAATATCATGCAAACCTAGGAGCCTAGATTCTGACCTAGCTCACATTGACTGCATATAGCTTAGGCATGGTTTGGTAGGACCAGATTGAGGAGATATTTTCATGCTCACATAGACGTAGGTCTAAATATAACTCTCCTCAATTTAGGATCTGAATGCAAACAATGTATGCTTCTTCAAAGATTTTTCAAAATCTATTTCCCTAGGATTTAGAGCCCTCTATTTATTGCATGTGATCATTTTTTTCAAAACCTCCATTACCTATCATTACTCGGTTTTCACGTTGCTGAGCTCTCTTCCAGAACCCTAGTTCGGGATAGAGCTTCACAACTGGGCCACTTATTTGGGTTAACACCCCCCTACCACGTACCGCGGCCCACAGTCCGAAGTATATCGGTAGGCGTTCAAGGATGTTGGAAAACCTTATCTTAGAACCGGAGTTGAAATTATATGCCACGTACCTCGAATTTCGATTCGGGTATATTGGCATAACTGGATTGGACAAAGATGATCTGAACCTAGAGTTAGGATTAGGGTCCTACAACTGTTTTCAAAATGATGCAGCCTTTTAGGGAGTGTTGTATGTGCATAAATGTTTGTGCAGGATGTGATTATTTGTATGTTACCTCTATTTTCTTACATTTTTTTCAAACTATTTTTCAAATACCCATATTCTCATCCTTTTCCTTTATTTTCTCAAACCTTGAATGATTTTCTCAAATATCTCATTTCTTTCAAAACTCCAGGTGGTTTTTCATTCTACCTTTCTACTGGATCTCGAATTTCCAGCTGCATTTTATATCCTGCCTGCAAATTTTTCAAAATTTTCCTATATTTCACTAAGTCTCATTTGGAGTCTTTCTTTGTTTTCAGTCCGATGGCATCCAGTCAAGTCGACCCTATTTTTCTTGAAGGTCACATCTCCTACGAGGTGCAACAAGGTCGTCCTGAACATTGAGTCCTTAGCACCAGAACTTTTATTCCCCGGTGGTACTATTCTTGGCTCAAAAGCTTTTCTCGAATGTTTCCGGACCATTTGAGCGAGTGCGGATTAGAATTGGTGTCAGCAATCGGAAAGAAGACCATCAATGGCAACCTGATCCACGCAATGGCGGAACGATGGAATCCACAAACGTGTACCTTCTGGTTCCCATAGGGAGAAATGATCGTTTTAATGGATGAATTTTCAAAAATTATGGGATTACCAGAACCAGCCGGTCAACCAGGAGATCCATTAGAGCATCAATTCCTGATCAATGTCAAGGGTTTAGACCCCGAGACTCCTTAGCCCGTATGACAGGATGCCAATCCTGGCCCCTGATCCAGTTGGATGAAAATGAATATGTCGACCTGCTCGAGTTGTATCGTCAATATGGGACCTTCGTTGAAGTTAACCTAATATCAAGGACAGCTAGAGAAAGGATTCAGAACGCAATGGTTTTATGCACTGTAGGATTATCCCTCTTCCCAGATAGACAAAACTACATGGATATCAGAATAATCCAGCTCATGAGAAGATGGGGAAGTCGACAGACCAACCGACTCCCCATAGCCATGGTAGCGCTCGCTTTTCTATATCGGGGTTTAACTCGTTTCTCACTTGGAGAATCCATCTTAGTTGAAGGATGCATCTACGCGCTTCAATCCTGGTTCTTCCAGCATGTTCCAGCCCGAGCAAACTCTTTCAGATACAATGGCCAAGAGCTTCTTCTAGTGGCGCAGTACCGATCCATGATTGACAACATTCAAGAAGATGACGTAGTCTGGGATTACTTTGATCGAGAAGTATCTCCTCCCAGATACACATATGCTTATGGCAAGCGGTTCAAATTGTTGGGACCTTTCTTCTGCACTTACTACCAACCAGAGAGATGTGTTCGACAGTTCTCCCAGAGGTAGCAGTACGTCGAAGCCAGACTATTATCAGAAGCTATGGCAGAATTCGATCTCACTTATGCATAATGGTCCGGGGCATATCATTCTGACTGCTACGACTAGGATTCCTTTGTTTCTCTTAAAATCGTTCCTGGTCCTAGAGTGTCTGCCGACTATCGTGAATGGTGGCAAATTTTCTGTCCTCCACCTCTTTGTCAAGATCAATAAAAGTTTGAAATTTTATCATTTAAATAAAATTTTCCATCTTTCTATTATGGTTTGACGACCTCGCCTAGGTAACAAGGCACATTTTCCATTGTTCATTTCACTTGCAAAAGATGACAACACAATTGTCGGGATTTCTGCGACGACTCAGTCCCTAGTAATGGGATATCTTTTTCAAATTGTCTACCATATTTCCAATAAATATTTCTTCCAAAAGTCAATTCCTTCAGAATCTAATCAAGTCTTTACCCTGCAGAAAGCATCCGTAGCATTTGATGGTTAGAACAAGGTCAGGAAGAAGAACCACATCATCACAACACTTCTCAGCTTTAGAAGGAGAAATGGATCCCCTCGGGAGTCAAGATCAGCAACAAGCGAATGATGGCATAGACCCACAAATGTATGCCATGTTCTGGAAGATGATGAACAAAATGATGAGTGAACAGGTTGGGACCAGTGCAGAGAAGAATTCATTCATAGAGAAATTCCACGGGCACAAGAATAAGAAGGCTTCCAAGAAGTAGGTTCAGCCAGAAGAAATTTCAGACGAATCAGAATCAGCGGAAGACACTGAGGAAGAATATGAGGTGCCTCCGGCATTTCAGAAACGTGGCCGAGAACAAAGGAGAAATTGCAAAACAAAGAGTCAGGTCATAGAAGAACCCCTGCAAATACAATTCAGAGAAATGGCCAAAGTTGTTAAAGATCTGCAAGCCCGCGACAAGGGCAAGAAAGTCTTCACCAACGAGGACTTCTATGACAGCCTCAAAGGGGGTGATGATCTTGAAAACCTTCCCCGAAAATTCATCAAGATCGATGGTTCTGGCGACCCGAAAGCTCATTTCGCCACATTCTTCGCAGAGTGCTCAAGGTTCAAGAAAGATAATAGAGCACTATTTCTGTGTTTCCCCCGCAGCTTGGAAGGAGTTGTAGCTAAATGGTATGTTGAGCATATCAATCCCATCGAGCTCAAGGAGCTCGATAAAGTTGTAAATTTATTCATTGAACGCTTCCTATTCAACACGGAGGTGCTCCCGACATTAAGCCATCTCTGCAATTTAAGGCAGAACGAGAATGAGAAAGCACGGGATTTCATTCACAGATGGAGGTCAGCCTGTAACAAAATGAGAGATCCTATATCTGAAAGACATGCTTTATCACTAATCCTCAACAATTTTTCGCAACCTCTGAGAGGATTGATCTCCACCGCACCATCCAGGACCTTCATTGAATTAACTGAACGAGCAGAATGGCTCGAGCTGAGTGTGGAGAATGGAGTCTATGAAGGCTTCACATTTTCCAAGAACAACCCTCAAGGCGAACAAAAGAAGAAAGCTCACTTCACCTTCTCTGCCAACAACAACAACAACAATAATCGTTATAAAGGGCAGAAGAAAGATTACTGCTAGGGCGCAGGCAATTCTAACAATAAAGAAGATCAGAAAATGAAGTCTGCTCCTCAATACAACAAACCTCTTCAACAAGATTAAGGGCCAAAACTGCGTGAAAAAGCCAAACATGAAGGATGGAGCTATGACCGAAAGTTCACACCTTTAGACCAATCACTCGAAGATGTGCTCGAGTATATGCTGTCGAAGGAAATGGTCAAGTTGCCTAGACTGGACGATCCCCCTGTGCCCATGGGGAAGTAGAAAGATCAATTCTGCAAGTTCCACAGGACAGTGGGACACAACACTGAGAACTGTTTTGTTCTCAAAAACATTGTGCAAGATCTTATTGACAAGAATCTATTGGTAGAAGGAGAAGAAGAAGAGAAAATGGATATTCTCAATCAGCCCTTTCCTGCTGTGAACACCCCAAATTTTTTAAAGATTTACAAAATGACCCTTTTTGCCCCTAGCCCTGTTTTATGAGAAAATCAAGTCATTTCTTCAGATTTTCTGAATTAAAATCCATATTAATATATTCAAATTCCAAACCCGGATCCAAATTCAATACTTTAAATCCATATCTCCTCAAAACCCGGGTCCTACTGCATTTTTTGAAGAAATTTTCTCAAAATAGCTTTTGAATTCTCAAAAAAATTCCTTTTTGTAAATATTTTTTGCAAAAATACAAAAAAATAGTATTTATCTTTGTTTTCTCGCAAATCTTAGGATTTTACTTAAAAATGCAAAAAAATGGAAAAATAACACCAAAAACTAAAAAAATAAAAAAATTACGAGGAAAAATGAGTTTAAACACTTTTCATAAAAAAAACTTTTCGAGGGAGGCCCCCTTTTTGTAAAAACCTAAAAGCAAAAGGGGCCCCTTTCGTAAATTTGTTTCTTAGGGTTTCTTTGGAAACCCTTCGTAAGAAAAAAAGAGAGAGGGGGCGGCGCCTTTTGCGCCAAACCTCTCTCCCCTTCTCGGCTCCCATTCACGAATCCACCGAAACCCTTTGCCAGCTTTCCCCTCTCAATCCTCCATTGCCAACCCTTCAATCATCTCACCTCAGCCGTCGATCCATAACCTCCACCCTTCCAGACCCTTCTCCTCCATCTTTAAAAGCAACCACACATGGGAACTCAAAACCACCGCTTCTCACCCCCGCACCCTTCTTCATGCACGATCGCCTTCACCCCTCCATAGCCTTCTCTCTCTTGAACACGATCCATCTTCTGCCTCCCCATTGGTATCTTTCTTCCCCTTCTTACCTCTTCAAACCATCCTCTCTTCTTCCTCTGGCGGTTTGAGGAAAACTTCTGCCCCTTCAGCAAGCAAGTCTGGAAGGAGCATCGCCCGATCGATCAAACCTTCTGAAGAGAACCCCATCTACGAGATCCCGCAGCTCCTTCCTTCGGAATTTCCACTGTTACAACAAGGCTACGATCGCTTGATCCTGTAGTAAAAGAATCAAAGTGAGTTTCAATTTCAGCGGCAGTAACAAAAGGAGTGAACCCATTTTCAAATCTCAGAAGGAAAACGCCTTCCTGCTCGATCTCTTCTGCCTCTTTGACTCCCTTTCTCCCGAGTTTCTTTCCTCGGGTCTCCTTAAAATAATAGAAAAGGGTCGATTCTCTCTTCTGAATCAGGTAAACACCTTTCCCCTCCTCCAATTTCTTTATTTTTTTTTTTCCTTTTTTTTTTTAGTTTTCCCCTTTATTTTGGTCCATCAAAGCACCCGTGCGAGATCATTCTGCTGGTGGCAAAATTGGTCTACATATGTGCAAAAACAACAGGAACCCATGAGTTCCCATATTTTTTTTTCTTTTTTCTTTTCTTCGTTTTACGATTCCCTCATCCTTTGCATTATTTTTGCCTTTTATTTCTTTAACTCCTGTTCATTCCCTTAAGTATTAAAATTATTTTTTAGCATGTCGATTTTCATTTTAAAACTTTATTTCCCTGCATTATAGCATTCGTTCCCAAGTTATGCTGTTTGTTATAAATATCAGATATGTCTTCATGGTTATGTAATTCCGACAGTTTATCGATTCATCCTACTGCTGTAACAAAATCCCTGTTTTGCTTTGATTATATGTAATATCCCTTAAGATATTTCTGATTCATTTTCTTTATGTGCTTTACTGTATTTTAATGTTTGGTTGATCATGATATTCGAAACCCCCTTTAGTTTCATTTGGGTCATCATTGTTGTTCTAGCATCGATCGGATGGGATCACGACTCATGTATATCCTCATGGCTTCATCATGCCATGCCGAGTTTAATGGGGTCACCCCCATAAGTAACAGTGCCCATGTCTTGCCTACATTAGCCCCACCATAAATCAACTCAGATTCACAGTAAAAACGACTAGAAAACCCCATAGTTGCAGAGAAATATTTGAAAGTCCGTGCGTGAATGGCTCATAAGCGCAGCCCTGTCAAATACATTATGGACAAGGTGGGGTCCATATTAAAATGGAGGAATTGAATCGAGAATGCTGCAGGAGTTGATAGCAATCAGGTTCCAAGAATTCCTCATTTCCAAGATTTCGAGGTGATCGATACCATGCTCATCTGAAAAGCTTCAACATCGGTGGTCATTCTTGTTCCAGTCAACAGAAATTCCTTCCAGTATGGAATCATTGGTGATGTCAGTAGTGGTGGTGAGATTATGCCTGACGGTTCATGTTTCTCTGAAAAGGTTTTTAGAATATCTGTATAATCTCAATTTGTTTGTCTCAAACAAATGGTTCAATTCATTCATGTCCAGTTATACTATGGTAGTTAATGGCTCTGATGATATGTGATAGCGAAAATCTGTGTAGTAGATGTATAGCACATGAATACAGGTATGTCGTCACACCATCTCTGAGGTAAGAGGAGATGGAAATCCAAGAGTTTGCATTATGGTTCACGATGCAGTATTTTTTTTACATCATATGCATGATTTCTTGCAACTGTAAGTTATTGAGTACTACTCCAAGTTGAGAATCTCTGGGATATCTTTATGCTCTCTCAGCGGCTTGTTCCTGCAGGGGTAGAAATTCGCAGCCAACCCCTAGCAAGGTAGGTTGTTGGTTGATTGGAAAAATTTTGTGATGTCGAGGTCTGTGCATGATCTTAGGCAATTAAAAGACCACATGTTCTTCCAATCAACCTGCGGAATCAACTCATCATGGGGTATCAATCTGGGTAAGCTTTTCACAAGGAACAAGCTATTGGACAGACCGTGACAATCAGTATTGTGCTCTTGCAACCCAAGTAAACTTCCCAGGAAAATCTCTCGCCCCCAGACATGGTCCATCCAGCAACACCCATGCAGTGATGTCGCTACATCTGAAAGTATGTCTGAGTCGTCTTCCTAAAAAAAAAAAAAGGGATAGATCTCCACTGGTTCACTCACATGGTGATTATGAGGATTGTGTATATGGTCTTGCATGGAGTTGTCAGGAACCATGGATATTTGTATCTTTATCATATGATGGGAGGGTAAGTAGATGATCGACTTTATTTTCAGTCTTTTTAAGTTGTTGTGCAATGTTACAGAGATATATTTTATTTTCAGACATTATTTATTTTCAGAATATTTTGTTTATTCCTCATCAAATTGAAGAGTGCCATTTTTCAAGTTCTGATATAATTTCCAGCCTTCTGTGGTGGTCGTGTACACTTTGCTTTCATGTCTCATTTACTTTTAAAATGGATGTGGTACTATGTCTCATTCACTGATTTTTCCTTTTATGTTTAGTACTGCCACAAATTTGGGATATACTGGACTACCATACAGGTTAGTTTCTTTTTCTCCTTGAAATGAATCAATAGGTTTGAATATTCTCAAAATTTGAATATCATTCGCATTTGAACTGCTGTTAATTGTAGAGTTACCAATGCTTTTGGCTTAACCCTGGATAAACGTGCTCTTTTCACGTGATTGTGAAATCCATTCAGTATCTTACAGATGTTCCTTTTATTCTGACTTCATGTTAAGTTCCTTTTCCATGATATATATTTTGTGCTTACATGGTTAGACCCAAAATATTGATGCATTACAACTTGGATGATATTTCTGAAATGCACGCAAAGAAGCATAATGGTTGAACGCTACAACTACTGCCTAAATCCTGTGGCAACACTGTCGACATTAGCATTCAGGGCGCAAATAAATGTTAAGTGTCACCATTTCATATAATTTCTTGGTTAGCAATACAGTAGGGTGACATAATGGGAAAATACCCGGCTTCTGCTCTCCAATTTTATGACCAATTGAAAGATACCTTTGTTGTGCTCAATCAATGTGTTCCTTGTTACTGTTGCAGGTGGTGGCAGAATCTGTGAAGTCATATCTTCACTAGCTATCATTTGGCTATCCATACACCTACACTGCTGTAGCCTTTGCACATACTCACAGCAGTGCCAATGCACTGCTGTGTCTCACTCTTCTGGCACTCATAACAGTGTAGCAACCCATATTATACCCCATTACCACAGCACCCACCTGCTGTCCTCCTTGTTGCATACCACATTTCTTCACTACCCACCTTCCTCCTCACAACATCATTACACCTACCACCTCTTTATGGTTCCTCAACACTGTAAAGGCAGCTGCAGTTTCAGCATAATTGCACCTTGTCACCATCACCCACAGCAGCACTCTTATTCATTTATAATGAGTGCATATCACATGTGATATACATATATATGTATATACATATATATATATATACATATATATATATGTGTATGTTCATATATATGTATAGGCAAGCATGTACATACATGTACATAAGTATATATGTCGTTTTCCATCTTTCTATCATTTATATCTTGACATATGAGCCTTTCATCATTGATATGTACAATTCCTTTTATATTAATCAAGTGTTTTGCAGGGGATACGTGGAAAATATCATTACTTGGAATCATAAAATTTTCATATCTTGTAATAATTAGATCTTGAATGAAAATTTATATTTCCTGTCTTAGATAGAATGAATGAGCATTATAAATCTCATAAATTGTTTCCATGCTTTTTATCTCTATTTCTCAAAATCCCCACAATGGTGAAACACGAATGGCACGTGCACCATTTTATAAAAGGTAAGTTAATTCTAAGTTGATGATTTACACCAACGGCCATAGTCAGGGTGTAAACAAGACTTAGTATTCTTATCTTTTATGAAATAATACTGGATCGACACTGGATCCTCTTTCAAAAATCATCATATTCTTCAAATATTTCACCTTTTATCAGAGTTTAACTTAGAATTAATTCAATATATATACCAATGGCCATAGTCAGGGTATATTGAGAGTTAATTCCATTTTAAACTCTATAAAAGCACAAAATATATTTCATTCTTCACCTGAGTTTAAATATAGATTATTATATGATACATTCAATGACCATAGTCAAGGATGTATTATATCTTCAATCTTATTTCAATTCATGTAAAGAATGAAATACAATTTTCAAAATCTAATTTCAAAATTTAAATTCATTCATCATTTAGGGTAGAACTGCATCATATTTTCAAAACTTCCTTTTTAAAATTCCAAGTGTTTCTTCTTCTTCATCAGATCTTATTCAAATCCAATTCTATCTCACTTCAAGATTCAAGAATTCAATTTCAAAGACCAAGTTGACTTTGAAATTTCAAAATCATTTCATATTCAAAACTTCAAATTTCCAACTCAAATCAAAATCCAAATTCAAAGTTCAATTTAACTTTGAAATTATCTCCTGATTTTAAAAAAACCAAGTTCATTCCCTTATCTTCAATCAAGGTTTGGATTCGAATCTCAAGTTTAAATTTGGGTTTCTAAAACCCAGATCCGTCTTTAAAGGTCCTATTTGGACTTTTCATAAACCAAATCCAAAATCAAATCCTAATCTCAACTTGGATCCAGATTTCCAAGTATAAATTCCATTCCACTTTGGATTTCCCATCACCATTTAGGATCTGAAACCTTGTTCCACCTTTTTGATCTCCAATCACAGATCCAAAATTCATCCTCATTCTACCATTGGATCTCAGATTCGGATCCAAATTCCAATTCTTAGGGTCCAGAATCCAATTCTGCTTTGGGTCTCAGATTCAGATCCAAATTCCGAAATTCTTAGGATCCAAATCCTTATCCCATTTTGGATCTCCCATCACAAATCCAAATTCCATCCAAATCCTTATTACACTTTTTGGATCTCCAATCATAGGTCCAAATCTCTTTTAGGATCTAGATCCTCATTCTACCATTGGATCTCAGATTCAGATCCAAATTCCAATTCTTAGGATCTAGAAACCAATTCTACATTGGATCTCAGACTTCAGATCAAAATCCACTTTTAGGATCCAGATCCTCATTCTACTTTGGGTCTCAAACTTCAGATCCAAATCCATCTTAGGATCCAGAGCCCAACTCTACCTTGAATCTCAGACTTCAGATCCAATTCCATCTTAGGATCCAGAGTTCAAATCCACCTTTTCAGATCCAAATACTATCTTGGATTCCAAATCTTGAATCCAATTCCATTCAAAATTCCAAATCCAATATTCCATTTTTTTCTCCAATTCTTAAAACCAATTCCATTTCATTCCAGATTTCAAATCAAGTTCCCATTTCAGATCCTAAATCCAAAATTCAACTTTGAACTCTATTCTGAATCCAGATCTCGGATTCGGATTTCATCTTGAAATTCCAACTTTTAAATCAATTCCATTTTTCAATTTTTTTCCCAATTCTATCTTTCTTACTGATTCAATTCCATTTTCATTTCTATTTCTGACTCAAAGTCCATTTATAACTTAGAAAATTTCTTTCTTCTTCTTTTATCTCAAAAAAAAAACTTCAAAAACCATCTCTTTCCAGATCTAGATTTATCTTCCCAAGCTCTTGATTGTTCTAAAAACTTAGAACTTTAATCTTAAGTTCTAAGTTAGGAATCATTTCTTCACTTTATCAATTTCACTTGGAAATTCTTCAAAATATTTTTTCAAAAAGAGCATACATCTTTTGCATATTGCACAAGCATGATTCATTGTGCATTTAGACTTAGGATAAAAACTTAGATAAAATCTTTGCAAAGCAAAAGGCATAAAATTCGATCCTTGGTTCGATTACCCCTGGTAAAGGCGCCAGGAACGGTCGAACCTCGTACCGACGAGCGAATCCCGTCTCTCCATTTTTCCCGCAAATTTTCAAAACAGAGGCGAGTTAAATTTCTAAATATTTTTCAAATTAAGGTCAAGTGAGACCGCGCAAAATAGTTCCTCTTCTCTCTTTCTTTCTTTTCTCTTCTCTCTTTCTTTTCTTTCCTTTATTTTTCTCCCTTCAAAAAGGAGGAAAATAGAGGTCAGAAAAGGAAAAGAGAAGGAAGAGAGAGAAACCACCAGAGAGGAAAAATTTTGCGATGATCACAGGTTTGGCGACCGTGATCGGACCCGTCTTCGTCCGGTTGGATCTATGCCTTTGCTTTGCTTTTATATAATCTAAGTCTTTATTCTAACATATGTCGGCTTCATTTCCATGCAAACCTTAGGAGCCTAGACTCTGTCCTAAAGCTGACATCATTGCATATAGGATCTAAGTATGGTTTGGTAGGACCATATTGAGGAGAATATTCCATGTTCACATTAGATTTAGGTCTTAAATACAACTCTCCTCAATTTTAGGGATTGAATGTAAACAATGTATGCAAGTGTATGCTTCTTTTCATTTAAATCTATCTCTTTAGGACTTGCATTAAAGCCTTCTGATTTTAGTGCATGTTGATCATATTTTGAAAACATCCCTAACCTATATTGTCTCGATCTTCACGTTGCTGGGCTGTCTCACTGAACCATAGTTTGAGAGAGAGCCTCACAACTGGACCATTTATTTGGGTTTGCGCCCCCCTACCACGTACCTAAGGGCCATAGTCCGAGGTATATCGGTAGGTGCTCAAGGATGTTGGGAAGCCTTTACCTTAGAACCGGAGTAAATACTTTATATGCCATGTACTTCGAGTTTCGGCTTGAGTATATCGGCGTATCTTGATTGAAATCAGATGATATAAATCTTAGAGTTAGGATTAAG
Source organism: Nuphar pumila (assembly GCF_984573655.1). Classification (NCBI taxonomy): domain Eukaryota; kingdom Viridiplantae; phylum Streptophyta; class Magnoliopsida; order Nymphaeales; family Nymphaeaceae; genus Nuphar; species Nuphar pumila. The sequence goes on along the minus strand of NC_143252.1, from coordinate 97,120,683 downwards.
GTCCTATCAGTCATTTCAAATATTGCATATAGAGTCAGCTTTAGGGAGTGTTGTTTGTGTATCCTTGCTTGTATATCTGTGATTGTATGATATTATATATATATATATATATCTTCCTTATATTTTCCAAAACCCTGGGTATATATTTCAAAATTTTCTCTTTGTTTTTAAAACCCAGGTGTATTATTCTTTCTCTTCTTCTTCTTCTTCTTCCTCTAAAAATTCTTCCAAATTCTTCTGATCCTGCCTGCAAGTTCTTCAAAATTTTAAATCCTTAGCATTTATTCTCAAAATTCCATTTTTCCTTTTATTTTTCTTCTGTTTTTATATTTCTTGTTTATAAAAATCTCTTTCCATCAAGAGATATCCTTTTTAAAAATAATATTTTCTTTTCATATTTTCAGTTGGTTACTCTCCCTCGTAAAGTAAACAACGCAATTGTCACAAATTTGGTGGCAACTCAATCCCTAGTAAGGGGATACAATTAAATTTTTAACCTAAATCCTTCCTCTTTGTCAGAATATCTCCAAAAAGTATCTTTGGTCTAAAAACCTCCACTTTTTCTCCACAGAGAGTTCTGATATTTCAAAAATAGTCACTACAAGAGGGGGGAAAGAAACAGATCCTCAACTCAGCGACAGTGAGGCGGAAGAGATGAGCTCTCCTAAATCAGTCAGGGGACAGGGTCAGAACAAGAAAGATGACATCGACCCCGCTATGTATGACATGTTCCAAAAGATGATGGCGAGGATGATGTCAGAGCAAGCTGAGGCCAAGCTTAAAGAGGCAGCTCCTAAAAGCAAGCTGAAGAAGAAGCCTGTAAAGAAGCAAGTCAGAATCATAAAAAAGAAGGTACAGCCAGACACTGCTTCTGAGGAATCAGAGTCAGTCGAGGAAGAATCAGAAGAGGAAGAGCAGATTGTCTACAAACGGAATCCTCCGAGACAGACTAAAGATAGCTGCAGAAGAGCCTGAATCCGTCAACAAGCTCAAGTCTGGGGCTCCAGCAGAGGACCTGATGAGCAAGCAGATGAAGGAGATGAATCGAGCTATTAAGGATATTCAAGCCAAGGGTAAGGGCAAGCAGACCTATACTGGCGAAGATTTTTACGATGGTCTAGACGGGGATGATAACCTGGAGAATCTTCCTCGCAAGTTTCTCAAATTTGACGGGACTGGCAACCCTAAAGCCCACTTGGCCACATTTTATGCAGAGTGCAGCTGTTTCAGGAAAGATAACAGGGCTCTGTTCATCTGTTTTCCCCGCAGTCTGGAGGGTGTAGCAGCTAGATGGTATGCTGATTATGTGAATCCTATCGAACTACGAGAGTTTGATAAGGTAGTAAATATGTTCATTGAGCGTTTTCTATTCAACATTGAGGTTTCCCCTACGCTCAATCACCTTTACAACCTAAAGCAGAATGAGACAGAAAGAGCAGGAGAGTTCATCCACAGGTGGAGAAGTACCTGCAACAAGATGAAAGTTCCCATTCCAGAGGAGCATGCATTGCAAATAATCCTCAGCAATTTCTCTCAGCCTCTGAGAAGCCTCATTGCCACTTCTCCAGCAAAATCCTTTATCAAATTAATTGAGCGAGCCGAATGGCTCGAAGCAGGAATAGAAAGCGGGCTTTACGAGGGCATGCCTCTGGCCAAAAGCATCCAAGACCAGAAGAAGAAAGCACAGTTCACTCATGCAGCTGATACCTCTGGCAATGATCATGACAGTAACAGAAAAAACAGAAATGACAGCAAGAATGGCCAGAACCACGGCGCAGCTCAAAGGGAGAAGTCTTCCAAGCAGAATAACAAGTTGTCTCAGTCTAACTTTCCGCAGAAAGAAAAGATAAAACGCGAAGGTTGGAGTAATGATCGTGAGTTCACTCCTCTGAAGCAAACGCTCGAAGAAGCCCTTGAATTCATGCTGGCCAAAGGATTGGTTAAACTCCCGAAAGTCGCGGATCCTCCCACGGTCATGGGAAGGTTCACAAATCAATTCTGCAAATTTCATCGAGTAGTGGGGCATGACACCGATCACTGCTTCGTCTTCAAAAATATTGTTCAGGATTGCGTCGACAAGAATCTCTTTGCTGAAGATGAAGAGGAAGATGACCTAGCCGTCATGACCAAGTCTCTCCCCGGCTACTCAGAAGACTGAAGATGTCAGAATTTTCCTAACTTTTCCCTTTTTGCCAAGTCACCTTGTAGGGGGCCAGTCAGCCCAGTCCTTTTGTGACCTTTTTGTCAAAGTGTTTGTAAATACTTCAGTCCTTTGTTATCAATCTATTTTCCATCAATGAAATGTCAATTTTCCTTTATATCTCTAAATATCACAATACTCTCTTCCTCTGCCACATAGAGGCATTTGCTTTTGAAAATCTATATTTCAAAAATTTCTTCATCGGCTTCTATTAAAATCACATTTAAAATTCCTGTTCTTTTTCAGAATGCGGGGCAATCCTGACATCATTCATGAGAGAAATGATATTACCTATGAGGGCTTTTTCAAAAATCATGAAATTTTAAAAATCTTCGTTATGACCAAGGAGTTCAAATATTCCTTGGTCTAACCTTTGACAAAAAAAATCAACCCTCGTGTTGATCATGTCTTCAAAAATAAGTTTTTCAAACCATTATATTGAAAGATCAACCCTTGTGTTGGTCTTATCTTCCAAAATGAATTTCATATTCAAAGATCAAATCCTTGTGTTGATCCTATCTTTCAAAGTGGATTTCAAAGCCTTTATATTCAAAGATCAATCCTTGTATTGATCTTATCTTCCAAAATGGATTTCAAATCTTTTTATTCAAAAGATCAACCCTTGCGTTGGTCTTATCCTCCAAAATTGATCTCAGAAACTTTTCAAAGATCAACCCTGGCATTGTTCTTATCTTTTAAAATGGGTTTTAAATCATTATATTCAAAGATCGACCCTGTGTTGGTCTTATCTTCCAAGATTGGTTTTTAAGCATTACCTTCAAAGATCAACCCTTGTGTTGATCTTATTATCAATTTCGAACTGTTATTTTTAGAAATCAGATCTATTGTTGATCTTCTTCTTCAAAATTAGGTATTCAAAACCATTGCCTTCGAAAATTAACCCTCATGATGATCTCTCATGTTTAATTTAAAGGATCAGATCTCGCGCTGATCATTCTTCTTGTGGTGGATTTTTCTTCCCCCAAAATGATTTCTCGTTTACCTTTAAATGAACATTTTCCTTTCAAGATCCCATATGCAGGCAGGATAAAAAAAACTCCTTTTCCTCTTAAATCTCATAAAGTTTCAGTTAAATTTTATATTTTTATCAGTTTCATTCATTTTATTCATATTTTTGTCAAGTTTATATCAATTTTATCAAGTTTTATCAAAGTTTATCAATATTTCCTCAATTCCATTAAATTTTATCAATCTTTTTACCCTTTCAGGTTAAGGGATAAACCTGATGCCTCTTTCCCATGAGGTATTTCCTTTATTCTTATTTTTCCCGCTCAGGTTAAGGGATAAACCTGACCCTCGTTGTCCGAGGTGTTCCCATTCAGGATAAGGGACAATCCTGAAACCCCTCGTAGGAGCCACAATGCTACCTATGAGGATTCTTTCGTAAATACAAGTTTTGCCAATCTTTATTGATTCTCTAGATTTATATCAATTTTCCTTCATTTTACTTTTCTTAAAATCAGGATAAAAGGATAATCCTGAAACCCCTCATAGGAGCAACAATGCTACCTGTGAGAATTCCTTTCCAAAATAAATTTTCAAAATTTCTTTCCTTTCTTCTTCTCCATTTTTATAAATTTTATTTTCTCCCCTTTCAGGTTAAGGGGTAAACCTGAATCATTCCTTTCTAAATTCTCATCAATAGTCTATTTCATTTCCCCTTCAGGATAAGGGAAAATCCTGAAAACGCCGACAATTATTCTTGCTCAAATCACAAGTATCTTAAAGAATGTCGGTGTCCCCTTTTTCTTCAAATCTCCATCAGAAAACCCAGTACTTACACTGGGGCATTTTTGAAGAATTCAGTACTCAAACAGGTAAGCCTAGCACTCATGCTAGTGCCTGGCTGACCAATCAATTAGCCTCTCAGGATCAGTCTTTTGCACTGACCCTTCATAAAAAATCAGAGCTCTAAATCCAATGTCGATCTTCGGGTCATTCAAGTCTCAAATTCAAGCCTTCATGTTACAATCTTTCCTCGATTTTCCTTAAATTCTGCCAGTCTTCTTCTATCCATTCTCATCAACTCTCCTTTGAAGATTCGAGTTTTCGACTCGAACCTCCAACTCTTTCCTTTGAGATTCGAGCCTTGACTCGAATTTTTCAGTTCTCCTTCGAAGGTTTGGGTTTTTACTCAAGTCTTCTGTTCTTTCACAAATCTGAACCTTTCCAGTTTTCCCCTGAAATTCGGGCCCTGGCCCGAACTTTCCAACTTTCCTTCAAAAAATTTGAGTTTTAAATTTTCTTGCCTTCAGTAAATAAACCCTCAAAATTTTTCGAGCCCTGACTCGAACCTTCCTACTTCCCTTCAAAAATTTGAGTTTTGTCTCAAGTTTTCTTGCCTTCAATAAATGAACTTTCAAGTTTTCCTTTGAGATTTGAGCCCTGACTCGAACCTTCCTGCTGTCCTTCGAAAATTTGAGTTTTATCTCGAGTTTTCTTGCCTTCAATAAATGAACTTTCAAGTTTTCCTTTGAGATTCGAGCCCCGACTCGAACCTCCCAGTTTTCCTTTGAAAATTCGAGTTTTACTCGAATTTCCCTGTTTTCCTTGTAGAATCCGAGTCCTGATACCCTTTTCAAAGGATTACCTTCAAAATCCAGTTTTATATCAAGCTTACCTTCAGAACTTTAAATTCACATTTACCTTCAGAATTCAATCTCATGTTGGATTCTTCCCCAGAATCCCACTGATGTGTCAAAATTTGATGTTAAGCAAAGGTTTCGTCATCAAAGGATTTCAGGAATATCTTGCCGAATTGCCATAAAATAGTTGTTGATCTCAAACTTTTATTACATAAAGAATTTCCTCAAATCTCCCTAAGTATTCCTTCCAAAAAGGGTGAAACTTTTGTGAAGAAAGGCTCAAACTCCAAATTTTTTGTTGGTCAACCAAGAGGATGAAGAAAAAATCTTTGACATGACCGGTAAAGGAAATATTCAATGATGCTGAAGAGCCATAAATGAGCTGATATTGATCATAGCTATGGCACATTCTTAAAGATTATTCTTTGGCATTAAGACAGTGGAAATATCCTGGGCAGTCAGAAAAGAACCTACCCAATTCATGTCTCCTCAAGTCAGCTAAGCTGCAAATCAAATATCCGCAAAAGGGATCTTTCAATTGTCGTCAAGATGAAGGCGAATTAAGCGAGTAGACCCCGGGGCCAAAGAAGATTTGAAACATCTCCAAGATGACGGAGTTTGTGACGGATCCTTCCAGGGAAAGTTCGGATCACCGTCGAGATGAAGGCGGATGTGATGGACCTACCGACAAACCCTAAAAGATATTTGACTCCAGCTATCATTTAAATACCCTTGAGCCAATACCATCATATATAATCCCTGAGATAAATGAAGGATCGGAACATCTCCAAGATGAAGGAGTTTGTGACGTACCCTTCCCTGAAAAAGAGAGAAAAGTCAGGACATCTCCAAAATGAAGGATGATGTAAAAGCCCAAGAAAGCCCCATGACTCAAAAAAGTGCAAAAAGATCATCATGGGAAAATGCCTAGGATATCAAACTGCCCAAACTGCAAAGAATCTTCTTCATCTATGTGAAATTCTTCTATCAATATATTCTCATTTAATTACTTTTATGAAGCTAAGAATATTTCCTCTCCTTTCATATCAAGGAAATTGATAGCATCCTTGAAGAAGACCAACAACTAAATTTGACTTTGATCCTGGATTCTATAGAGTTAACCTAGTTGGGGGTAATACTCTAGGCGGAAGAAGGAACATCTTTCGAAAGTGCTTACCTTAAAAAATACCTTGAAACAACGACAATTTTGTCACTTTGGCAATATTTTTCCAGCTTTCCTGATGAGAAATAAGAACTTGACATCTGTTTGGATATATCTTGGTGTTGCCTTCTTCGTCTTTTGCTCTGTCGAAAGACTTGCCTTCTCCTTTGTTAAAAGGATTGCCTTCTCCGTCTTTCGCTTTGTCGAGAGACTTGCCTTCTCCGTCTTTCGCTTTGTCGAGAGACTTGCCTTCTCCTTGATAAAAGGATTGCCTTCTTCGTCTTTCGCTTTGTCGAGAGACTTGCCTTCTCCTTGATAAAAGGATTGCCTTCTCCGTCTTTCGCTTTGTCGAGAGACTCGCCTTCTCCTTAATAAAAGGATTGCCTTCTCCGTCTTTCGCTTTGTCGAGAGACTCGCCTTCTCCTTAATAAAAGGATTGCCTTCCTCGTCTTTCGCTTTGTCGAGAGACTTGCCTTCTCCTTTCTAAAAAAAAAAAAAAAGGATTGCCTTCCCCGTCTTTCACTTTGTCGAGAGACTCGCCTTCTCCTTGATAAAAGGATCGCCTTCTCCGTCTTTTTGCGTTGTCAAAAGATTTGTCTTTCTCCTTGATTAAATAATTGCCTTCTTCGTCTTTCGCTCTGTTGAGAGACTCACCTTCTCCTTGATAAAAGGATTGCCTTCCTTGTCTTTCGCTTTGTCGAGAGACTCGCCTTCTCCTTGATAAAAGGATCGCCTTCTCCGTCTTTTTGCGTTGTCAAAAGATTTGCCTTTCTCCTTGATTAAATGATCACCTTCCTCATCTTTCGCTTTGTCGAGAGACCTACCTTCTCCTTATCAAAAGGATTGCCTTCTTCATATCTTACATCTCACCTTCTCCCTGCTAAAATAATTGCCTTCTTCATATTTCACATTTCGCCTTCTCCTTACTATTGCCATCTTCATATCTTCATATTTTACCTTCTCCTTACCAAAAGGATTGCCTTCTTTATATTTCATATTTTACCTTCTCCCTGCTAAAAGGATTGCCATCTTCATCGCCATCTTCATATTCTCGCTCTCACCTTCTCCTGTCCAAAGGATTTGTCCTCTTCTATCTTTTTGCCTTGTCAATAGATTCATCTTCTTGATAAAAAGTTTGCCTTATTCATCTTTCACCCCGTCGAAAGATTCACCTCCTGTTACCTTATTCATCCTTCATTTTGTCTCACATCTCCTTACTTTCCATTTCTCACATTTTTCGGAAGAGTTACCCCATTCAGTTGAGGTATCTCTCCTGTCCCATCACGGTTTCGAGAAATCCGTATGGTTGTTCCCACTCAGGTTAAGGGTCAAAACCTGTACTTCCTGCGAGAGGTCATTAAATTCAAAAGTTGATCTAGTCTCAGCAATGAGACGCCCAAGTTCATTCTTTTTTTTTTAAAGCTTTAGGGAACCCCATTTTCTTCCTCCTTTCGCGAAACCCCTGTCGGATTTGTTCGTCCAAACTCCGAAGGTCCCATCATGGTCTCTTCACTCGAGGATTCCGTATGGTCGTCCCCTTCAGGTTAAGTGATCATGCATATATTTTAGGGATTTTTCATATAAAAATATGCATGATTTCATGAGAAAATGATTTAAAAACACAATTTTATGTTAGTTTCGAGTAAATGTGCTAAAATAATTTAAAAATAGAAAATGCATGAAAAATAGTTTTATTTTACATTTTAATGCCTATTTTAGTGTTTGTCATAATTGTAGTTGTTTAGTTTTTGAAAATCATAAAAAAATTAGATTTAGAATAGACTTAGTTTTTGTATTTTCTAAAACATAGTCATTTTGAGTTGCTTTGTAAATAACTTTTTGAAGAGAGGTTTTGAAATGGAATTCTTTGAAATAAAATGAACTTATGGAAAAACTTTCAAAATTATAAATACCATACGTAGGGGGAAGAGAGGCTTGTCTTCTCTCTTTTGCCTAAGCCCTCTCTTCTTCCCCTTCTTCTCCACCTCTTCTTACCTCTTCTTCTCCTTCTTCCTATTTTCCCTTCTTTTTCTCATCCTCTTTCCGGTGGAGTATTCCGACAACGGCTGAAGCAAGAGAGAGGATTCCAACCTCTCTTCTAACCCTTCCAGTTCGGATAGCACGAGACTGAAGCGGAAGCGATTACATGACACGAAGTACGAAGAATAAAGCTTCTTTTTGCTTTTATTTTTAGAATTAGAAATTTAATTGGGTTTGTAAATATTGTACTTTACGCCCTCTGCGAAGGGTATTCATTTGTTGTAATAGTTAGTTGTTTTTACATCTTTTAAAACATTTTACATTTCAATAATTCGGCAATAAAGAATAGTTTAGACTTGTTTGTTTGAATACAACATATTCCCGTTCCCTGAGTTCGATCCGGTCTCATCCACTAGTGAGAACCAGTTTTTATTATTTGATGTCTGGTTTTCACATGTTTTTCATATAAAAATCTTTTCAAAATTACAACGATTTAAAAGAAGACATCAAATTTTTGGTGCCGTTGCCGGGGAACGGCGTAATATTAGTATTTACTTTATTGCCTAGTGTTGGTGTTGCATTTAGGTTTAGAACCACGTATGTGCATATCTTAGAGACGAGCTTACTTTTCTGCACAGCCCACCTATTAGGATCCTCTTAGAGGTGACTGTGTACGATTGGTACCGTACACATAGACTTCATATTTCTTATGCATAATCTCTGTTATGTGTAACTGCGTGGTGTTTGTTTAGTTTCTGTTGTTTTTAGTTCACTCGCTTTGTGGTTTGCGTGGTTTGGCCGCTTAGTGCGTTAGTTAGGTAGAAAACCCAAAGTTAGGACGTGTGCTACACCGGTCTACTCTAAGGTGTACGCAATGGCTGACGATCATCAATTGATCCGTCCTTTGAGGGAGTACTTCATGCCAAATACGTATACTCCCACCTCCTGCATCACGAGACCTGATGTAGGAGCGAGCCATTTTGAGATTAAGGCCAGTGTGATTCAAATGCTACCTTCGTTTTATGGCCTTAGCAATGAGGACCCATATCGTCATCTCGACAAATTCCTTGAAATTTGCTCGACTCTGCGAATCAATAACTTTGGAGATGATGCTATGAGGTTAACTTTGTTTCCGTTCTCTCTCAAAGATAAAGCCAAGCACTGGTTAAAATCTCTTGAGACGGTTCGTATTACTACTTGGGAAGGAATGCAAAAAGAATTTTTAAAAAAATATTTCCCAATTAGTAAAACGAATCAGTTGCGTAAAGCTATAACCAGTTTTTCTCAAATTGAGGGAGAACAATTTCACGAGTCTTGGGAGAGATTGAAAGATCTTCTCCGCAAGTGTCCCCATCACCAGGTGCCTCGTTGGCAGTTGGTGCAGTAATTTTATGACGGGCTTACTGAAAAGCATTGTCAAATGGTTGATTCGTCTTGTGGAGGCACTTTTATGCTCAAAAGTGAGGACGAAGCGTGGTCTCTATTCGAGACCTTGAGTGAAAACACGATGCATCATGCTTTGTCTTCACGACTCGATAGGACTACTTCTCTGTCTAGTGGTCCTAGGAAAGTTGGGATTTCCGAAGTTGGGTCCGAGTTAGAATTGCGTACCAAGGTTGACCAGTTGACTAGGAAGTTAGATCACTTCTTAGCCAATTCTTCGAGAAATTAAGTAGAAAGAGTGTGCGAGCTATGTGCTAGCCCTGCACACTGTGTTGCGGATTGTCCGACAGCGTCATTATATCCTGAATTCGTTCAGGAGCAGGTGAATGCTGCCCAAGGTTTCGCTAAACCCATGCCCGATTCATTTACATCCTCATATAACCCAGGTTGGCGAAACCAGTTTATTTCCTCATCCCATCAGCCCTCCCAGACATAGTATAGACCCAGTAACCCTTCACAAGGTTACTCACATCCCATTTTTCCACAGGTTCATCCCCTAGCCCAACATGCTTATACTCAACCCCATCTTCATGAGCATTCATTTAGTCAATCCTTCCAAGATAGGATATTACAACTTTTGAGTTCCCATACGCAGTCAATAGCCAAGCTAGAGACTCAAATGGGACAGTTGGTTGAGACTTTTACTAGGCAAAGCCAGGGGAACCTTCATAGTCAGTCTATTGTCACATCCAAGGGAGAGGATTCCATGTTATTTGACTTGCAACCTACTTCACCTCATGAGCCAGTCAAATCTATTACATCCCTCCAGTATGGGAAGGCGTGTCACTCCACTCAGGAATCGACTCATGAACCTCATAGCATTTCTACTGACGAGTCGATCTCCATGATACCTCAACAGAAGGGGCCTTACTCACAGCATACATTTTCATCATATAAAGCCCCATTTTCTCAGCCTTTAGGATCACCAATTTTTAGTAAGCAAGAGGTACAGATGCAGAAGGTGCTTGACCAAGTCAAGCCTGATCATATTCACCACTTGTCTGAAGTTGCATTCATTGATACTCGGTCGGTCCTAGACTCTCGATTCTTGACCAGTCTCTCAGATGAGACTAATCTCCGTTCTTCATGTCAAGAGAGTCATGATACTACATTTGGAGGTAGAAGGGATGGAAACACAGTGTGTAGTGTCACAGATGACACTCTTTTCTATATAGAGCCCGGTTGAGTCTGACTTCATGTCCATTGATCTCATGGACGATGAAGGATTTTTTCAGGGATCCGTCTGGCTGGGGACGTGAAACTTAGCGCTTTATGGGAGGCAACCCATATTCTGTACAGTTTTACATTTGTTAGGATTTGTAGATTTCATTTGATTTTATTTTTCGTTTTCTATCTTTTCTATGAGTTTCATGTTTTGTCATGTATACATTACATTCATTACATTCATAGAATGTGCATTTTTAATTCATGTTAGGTCATTCTACTCTTTTCCCTCATTTATTTCTCTCATGTGCATTCACTTAGTTTCATTCAAGCATGGGGGAGTGCCACTGGGACAGTGTCATTCAAGCATGGAGGAGGGTGTAGAATGCACATCTTGATATTTCTGTTTACGTTCTTGCACATGTTTACACATCTCTCATGAAAAGTAGATTTTTAAAGAAAGAGTTTGAACTTATATGAATGTTATTTCAAATCTAATGTTTTTAGAGGATTTTTAAGGCCCACGAAAATTTTTTCTGACATAGATCTAAAAATTATGGTTGTTTATGCGGATTTCAAAGAAATGATGATAGATACATGTTAGAATTTATTTTGAATCATAAATATGAATATGCACAGTTCTATTTTTGAAAAACTAAGCAAATGAACAAAAGCATAAAAATGAGCTCAAAAAGTGAGAAAAAGCATGCGTTAGGTTGTTTGGATAATTCCACAATCCTTAGTAGATGAAACTTAGATGTAAGTTGAAACTTTTAATTCCATTTTTCGAAAAGGAGAGTGGAAAACTTTGTGATCCTAAGTAACTGAGAACAGATACAAGTTGAAATATTTGACTCTCATGTTATAAAGGTGAATGAAGGAAGTCACTTTTATGTCTTAGTTGATATCTTTTGGGATGTATTGAAAAAGTATAGAAGATATTGACATTGCACAAGGCATAAAAGCAGACCACACACAAGCTATAAGAGAAAAATAAGTGCACAAAAAGAAAAAGCGTGAAAAAATGAAAAAATTGAGAAAAGAGCTGAAAAAGAGAGAAAAGTTCAGTGCTTAGAAGTGTGATTGAGAAAACCTGTGCAGAAAACATGAGTGAGGATAAGTAAATAATAATATGTTTTTATTGGATTTTCTAAGAAAAAAACATAAATAATTGTGATATTTAGAAAAGTGAAAGAAATTTTTTTTCTGTGGTGGTACATAAAAGATTCTAATTATATTGTGATTTTGAAATAACAGGAAATATTTGTGAAAATAAAGTCTTTAATTATCTACTGATTGTGAGGATGTGTAATATTATGCATACATGACAGAGATGTTTGTGGGTAGCATCACTGCAAACCCTCACGAGAACTTACTCGTCCACTGGGGTAACCCAGGGGTTGAAAGGGCTTGCTGCATGAGCTAAATGCAACTGTGATTCCTACGAAAGTGAGTTAGGTGATAGTTTGATTTCTTGCATTTTTCTAGTTTGCTCGAGGACTAGCAAAACATAAGCATGGGGGTATTTGATCATGCATATATTTTAGGGATTTTTCATATAAAAATATGCATGATTTCATGAGAAAATGATTTAAAAACACAATTTTATGTTAGTTTCGAGTAAATGTGCTAAAATGATTTAAAAATAGAAAATGCATGAAAATAGTTTTATTTTACATTTTAATGCCTATTTTAGTGTTTGTCATAATTGTAGTTGTTTAGTTTTTAAAAATCATAAAAAAAATTAGATTTAGAATAGACTTAGTTTTTGTATTTTCTAAAACATAGTCATTTTGAGTTGCTTTGTAAATAACTTTTTGAAGAGAGGTTTTGAAATGGAATTCTTTGAAATAAAATGGACTTATGGAAAAACTTTCAAAATTATAAATACCATACGTAGGGGGAAGAGAGGCTTGTCTTCTCTCTTTTGCCTAAGCCCTCTCTTCTTCCCCTTCTTCTCCACCTCTTCTTACCTCTTCTTCTCCTTCTTCCTATTTTCCCTTCTTTTTCTCATCCTCTTTCCGGTGGAGTATTCCGACAACGGCTGAAGCAAGAGAGAGGATTCCAACCTCTCTTCTAACCCTTCCAGTTCGGATAGCACGGGACTGAAGCGGAAGCGATTACATGACATGATGTACGAAGAATAAAGCTTCTTTTTGCTTTTATTTTTAGAATTAGAAATTTAATTGGGTTTGTAAATATTGTACTTTACGCCCTCTGCGAAGGGTATTCATTTGTTGTAATAGTTAGTTGTTTTTACCTCTTTTAAAACATTTTACATTTCAATAATTCGGCAATAAAGAATAGTTTAGACTTGTTTGTTTGAATACAACATATTCCCGTTCCCTGAGTTCGATCCGGTCTCATCCACTAGTGAGAACCGGTTTTTATTATTTGATGTCTGGTTTTCACATGTTTTTCATATAAAAATCTTTTCAAAATTACAATGATTTAAAAGAAGACATCATTAAGGGTTAAGCCTGAACCTCATGCATCGAGGTATCTTCCTTTTTCAGGTTTGGGTTAAACCTGATTCTCGTTCTAACGAGGTTTCTCGTTTTGACGAGGTGTTTCCTTCCAAGTCCCATCATGGTTCTTCCCATCGAGAAATCCATGCTTTGTATATCCATCCGGAATAAAGTCATACTTGAACTTCATCTCATGAGGCGTTTTCTCAAAAATGTCCCATCAAGATCTTCTTCTATTCCTTCCCCATTCAGGTTGTTTTGATATATCTTCGTCCCATCCAGGTTAAAGGCTAAACCTGAGTCGTTCCAAAGGTTGATCTCGCCTCATTCATGAGGCTTGATCAAACTTCTTATCTTTCATCATCTCGGGATCTTCACCCAAAATCCCATCACGATTTCCTCATCTCTATTACTCAATCATATCATCTTCGAGGATTTCGTCTCCCCAAAACCATTCACGATAAGGTTTTAGCCATATTTTCAAAATTAATTCTTCCACACCCAGTTCAGATCTGCTAACTGGGGCATTTTCAAAATTTGGAGTGTTGTCTTTGCCACTAAGCTCGGCTCCCAACCGGCTTAGTAGCAAAGAGGGGCATCTGTGAACACCCCAAATTTTTCAAAGATTTGCAAAATGACCCTTTTTGCCCCTAGCCCTGTTTTATGAGAAAATCAAGTCATTTCTTCAGATTTTCTGAATTAAAATCTATATTAATATATTCAAATTCCAAACCCGGATCCAAATTCAATACTTTAAATCTATATCTCCTCAAAACCCGGGTCCTACTGCATTTTCTGAAGAAAGTTTCTCAAAATAGCTTTTGAATTCTCAAAAAATTCCTTTTTGTAAATATTTTTTGCAAAAATACAGAAAATTAGTATTTATCTTTGTTTTCGCGCAAATCTTAGGATTTTACTTAAAAATGCAAAAAAATGGAAAAATAACACCAAAAACTAAAAAAATGAAAAAATTACGAGGAAAAATGAGTTTAGACACTTTTCATAAAAAAAACTTTTCGAGGGAGCCCCCCTTTTTGTAAAAACCTAAAAGCAAAAGGGGCCCCTTTCGTAAATTTGTTTCTTAGGGTTTCTTTGGAAACCCTTCGTAAGAAAAAAAGAGAGAGGGGGCGGCGCCTTTTGCACCAAACCTCTCTCCCCTTCTCGGCTCCCATTCATGAATCCACCAAAACTCTTTGCCAGCTTTCCCCTCTCAATCCTCCATTGCCAACCCTTCAATCATCTCACCTCAGCCGTCGATCCATAACCTCCACCCTTCCAGACCCTTCTCCTCCATCTTTAAAAGGAACCGCACATGGGAACTCAAAACCACCGCTTCTCACCGCCGCACCCTTCTTCATGCACGATCGCCTTCACCCCTCCATAGCCTTCTCTCTCTTGAACACGATCCATCTTCTGCCTCCCCATTGGTATCTTTCTTCCCCTTCTTACCTCTTCAAACCATCCTCTCTTCTTCCTCTGGCGGTTTGAGGAAAACTTTCGCTCCTTCAGCAAGCAAGTCTGGAAGGAGCATCGCCCGATCGATCAAACCTTCTGAAGAGAACCCCATCTACGAGATCCCGCAGCTCCTTCCTTTGGAATTTCCACTATTACAACAAGGCTACGATCGCTTGATCTTGTAGTAAAAGAATCAAAGTGAGTTTCAATTTCAGCGGGGCTCGACCTGTCGGTACGAGGTTCGATCGTTCCTGCCGCCTTTAACAGGGGTAATCAAACCAAGGACCAAAAAATATGCTTGACTTAGTAAAATTATCAAAATCGTGTTCTATCCTAAATGCACAGAGAATTCAGGCTTGTGCTATGAGATTTTGTAAAATGTAAGTTGGAAAAATATGATGTATGCTTAGAAAACATTTGGAGTTGAAGAGCATTTCTCAGAAAAAAAAAAGATGGAAATCAATCTCTCAGGAAACTCAGATGAAAGAATTTGGAAATCACCAGAAAATTTATGAAGTTTTGGGAAAATCGTGAATGGATGAAAGTCCTGGGAAAATGGACAAGGTTCTTGAGAAAAGCTGAATATTTGAAAAAGAAAATATTTATCAGGAAAACTCTGACTTTGAGAATTTTGTTAGGAAAATAATGGAAACTTTATAGGAAAGCTCTTTGGAAATGGAAAATCAAAACTTAGGAAATTGAAAGCCTGAGAATCTTGTCTTTGAAATATCTGAAAATCAACTTTTGTTCTTGAGAAAGATGAGGAATTCCTTTTGAAAATGAATCTTAAGAAAATAACATTTTCAGGGAAAATCACGGGAAAACTTTGACTTGGGAAATCCAATCTTCGAGAATCTTTATAGTTTCTTGAGGAATCGATTTTTCAAAGAATGAAAATTTCTTGAGAAAAGCAGATGATGCCATGATGCAGATGATTTGAATGAATGAATGCACTTAGAGAAGATTTTTCTGAGAAATTTGTTGGAAAAATGTGTATTAAGCCAAAGTAAATCCTTCACATATTCTGACTGTGGCCATGAATATGTTCAGGGTTTATTTGAGTTAATTCACAATATTTTGAAAAATTGGAAACATGATGTGCATTTTTAAGATAGCCTAAGAGTGTAGACTCGGTGTGACTAGTAGAAAGATGATGGATCTGGGTCTTGTCCATATTCCGACTAGGGCCGTAAATATGGATTCCACCGAGTTCATCAACTTTCTAAGAGTTGGTGCACGTGCCATTCGTGTACATCCATGGTGATTTTGCAAAATGAGATATATGAATCATAGAATCAGGATATTGCAGGAATCAAACTACATTAGATGCATCCTAATCTAAGCAGTAAAAGTAAATATTATTCCAAGTTTGATTGTTACATCTCTGACATAAGTAAAAAAAAAATGGTATAAAAGAATCAGCATCCTCCAGATTTTCCTGCAAAATGAGAATTAGTACAAGATAACCAAGGAAATGGGTACATATATAATATGTACAACGAAGATATACATGGTTATATCTAAATACTTGAATTTGTGCTAAGTGATATGAAGGTGTATTTACAAAAAAAAAAAAATAATATCTACATAAATACTTGTATGTGAAAGCAATTATACATGAAGATATACATACATATATAGAATTAGAAAATTTCTTTCTTCTTCTTTTATCTCAAAAAAAAAACTTCAAAAACCATCTCTTTCCAGATCTAGATTTATCTTCCCAAGCTCTTGATTATTCTAAAAACTTAGAACTTTAATCTTAAGTTCTAAGTTAGAAATCATTTCTTCACTTTATCAATTTCACTTGGAAATTCTTCAAAATATTTTTTCAAAAAGAGCATACATCTTTTGCATATTGCACAAGCATGATTCATTGTGCATTTAGACTTAGGATAAAAACTTAGATAAAATCTTTGCAAAGCAAAAGGCATAAAATTCGATCCTTGGTTCGATTACCCCTGGTAAAGGCGCCAGGAACGGTCGAACCTCGTACCGACGAGCGAATCCTGTCTCTCCATTTTTCCCGCAAATTTTCAAAACGGAGGCGAGTTAAATTTCTAAATATTTTTTAAATTAAGGTCAAGTGAGACCGCGCAAAATAGTTCCTCTTCTCTCTTTCTTTCTTTTCTCTTCTCTCTTTCTTTTCTTTCCTTTATTTTTCTCCCTTCAAAAAGGAAGAAAATAGAGGTCAGAAAAGGAAAAGAGAAGGAAGAGAGAGAAACCACCAGAGAGGAAAAATTTTGCGATGATCACACCTGCACACACCACAGCAATGATATCAGAACAACCATTTATACCTCACGAGCATATCAAGCCATGTTCTATTCAAGACCTCCAGATGCAACATCAGGTGTCAGTGCTACCACAAGCAGCTCCAACTTCCAAGAAGATGGACATAATCTCAGCACTTGGTAAGATGAAAGTGTCTGAAGAACCTGCAAAGTCATCCCCTAAGTTAAAAGGAATTCCTGATTTCCTTAATTAGTTCATCAAGCCTATGCCGAAAAAGGAAAATCAAAAGCCTTTGACTGCTTTGTCCAATGTCTCAATTTTGGACTTAGCCAAGAGTTCCTGCAAGCATCAACAAGTACTGGATGATTTTCTTAGGAAAATTAAAGTTAAACGTAGTACCACACCTGAAGACATGGAACAAATTGTGAATTCATCCATGATTATGTGATCATCGCAAAATTTTTCCTATTCTCTTGTGGTTTCTCTCTCTTCCTTCTCTTTTCCTTTTCTAACCTCTTATTTTTCTCCTTTTTGAAGGGAGAAGAATAAAAGAAAGAAAAGAAAGAGAGAAGAGAAAAGAAAGAAAGAAAGAGAGAAGAGGGACTATTTTGCGCGGTCTCACTTGACCTTAATTTGAAAATATTTAGCAAATAACTCGCTTCCGTTTTTGAAAATATGCGGGAAAATGGAGAGACGGGATTCGCTCATCGGTACGAGGTTCGACCGTTCCTGGCGCCTTTACCAGGGGTAATCAAACTAAGGATCGAATCTATGCCTTTTTGCTTTGCCTAAATATAATCTAAGAATTTATTCTAACTCTAAATGCACAAAGAATCATGCTTGTGCAATGCCATAATGTATGCTCTTTTTGAAAGATATTTTGAAAATCTCCAAGTTATTTTGAGATGAACTTGATGAGGGAGCAAAGAAATGATTGAATCTAACTTTAGAACTTGAGATAGATCAGAGGAGTTCTAAGTTTTTTTTGAAGTAAATCAGGATTGGAAGAATAAATGAGAAGGAATGACTTAAAGCTTTAAAATGAAGTTTCAGAGTCAGAGATGGAGTTTGAATTTGAACTTTGAATTTACGAAAGGAGATGAATACTTGAGATGAAATTTGAATTTAAATTTTGAAGTTTTGAAATTTAGAATGGATCTGAGAAAATCAAATGGTATTTAAAAATAGAAATTGATTTAAGAAATTCGGATTAGATCCGAAAATGGAATTGGAATCTAAAATTGGAATTGGATTCTGGATCCTAATATGGATTTGGATCTGAAGTCTGAGATCCAAGGTGAATTTGGAGTCTGGATCCTAAGGAGAAGTTGGATCTGAAGTCTAAGATCCAAAGTGAATTTGGACTCTGGATCCTAAAGAGGAATTTGGATCTGAAGTCTGTAGAGTTGGATTCTGGATCCTATCATGGATTTGGATCTGCGTTCTGAGATCCAAAGTGAAATTGAAGTCTGGATCCTAAAGGAGAATTGGATCTGAAGTCTGAGATCCAAACATTGGAAATGGGTCCTGGATCCTAAAGAGGAATTGGGTCTAAAGTCTGAGATCCAATATGAGTGTTGAATCCTGGATCTTTAGAATGGGTTTTGGATCTGAATTTGAGATCCAAAAGTGAGGATTTGTACTTGGAAATCTGGATCCAAGTTGGATTTAGAGTCTAACTTTGGATTTGGAATTTTTAAAATATGATTTGAGAATTTTGAACTTGGAATATGTATTTCAAAGTCAAATTGGACTTCGAATTTGGAGTTTGAATCTGGAATTTAGAAGATGAATCAAGAATTTCTAAATTTGAATTGGATTTGAAAAAAATGAATTCAATCTTGAATATACAGATGAAATTTCAAAGTTAATATTGTACTTTAAGATAGAATTTGGAATTTGGAATACAAGATGATTCTGAAGTTTCAAAGTCAAATTGGACTTTGAAATCTGATTTGAATTTTGAATATAAAATGAATTTGAAATCTCAAAGTTAATTTGAACTTTGAGATTGAAAATAGAATTTTGAAAATTTGAAAGAATGAATTGGATTTTATAAGAATAGATTGAGGAAGATATTTACATCACTTGGAGCTTTTGAAAAAGAAATTTTGAAATATGATGCAATTCTATCCTAAACGATGAATGAATTAAAAGACTTTGAATTTAGATTTTGAAAAGCTATCTTATTCTTGAACTGAATTAAAATAAGATTGAAGATATAATACATCCCTGACTATGGTCATTGAATGTATTATATAATAATCTATATTTAAATTCAGGTGAAGGATAAGACACATTTGGTGCTTTTATAGAATTTAAAATGAAATTAATTCTCAATATACCCGGACTATGGCCATTGGTATATATTTTGAATTAATTTTAAGTTAAATTCTGATAAAATGAGAAAATGTTTAAGGAAACATGATGAGTTTTGAGGATAGATCCAGTGCGGATCCAGTGTTACTTCGTAAAAGATAAAAACACTAAGTTTTGTCCACACCCTGACTATGGCCATTGATGTGGATCATCAACTTAGGATTAATTTACCTTTTACGAAATGGTGCACGTGCCATTCGTGTTTCACCATTTGTGAGAATTTGAGAAATGAATATAAAGATGCATGAAAACAAGCAATTCATGATATTTACAATGCTCATCCATTCTAAGCTAATACTGAAAATGTAAATATTTCCATTATATCTAGTTATTAGAAGTTTGGAAATACAAAGAAATAATGAAATCCTAAAAAGAAATTTCAACAATTCTTGAATACTTCCTGAAAAGGAAAACACGTAGTTAGTATAAAGTGAGAGGCAAAATATTTACATTGAATCTAAGGGTTTCAATAATTAGATAGACATACCTGAATAGGTATTCATATTCAATTAAGAAAAGAATGCATATAAGGATTGACATATGAGATGCACTGTAAATGTATATGAAGAGCCATGAGAATGTATGCTGAAAATGATGCTTTCAATGCTTAACAATATCAATCTGATTCTGCTATAAATCAAAAACAGTTTATGATAGCAAATTGATTTGATGTAAATCACTCAATGAGTTTTGATCTCGTGGATGCCAGCAATATTAAACCACCGATTTTTATAACAGCATACCCAAACGATTTCGGCATAGCATCACCAAGATAGCCATTAAACAGTATACCTAAGGATATGTAATCATATTCAGCTACTTTTTCAAACTACATCTTTCACTATTCAGAAAATTACCAAATTTTCAATAGTATCTAAAGATTAAGCTAAGGCTTACGGCCAGATGATATATCAGTTAAGGCTAGTTGATTCTTCAATCCCTAAACAATCCAGCTGCTAGTTACAGACAATGGCTCCCATCTGTTATCTCTAGCCCAGGTAGGCACTCCTGTTTCCTTAAAACCCATGCCCAGCCGTATGTAAAACTTAATACATGATATATAACCCAAACCCAAAGGAGCTCTAGAGCCTATTTATCAAAAAGATAGCTTCATGTCAAAACAAATATCTGGAAATTCTGGCTGCCTTGATTGAGATAAGGTAAACTCGTCAACTGTAAGCATTGTACAACTCCTTCCGCCAATGGTATACTTTGGCAGATCTGGCTCTGATATGGAGATTATGCTGAAGGGTGGTAGCCTATCAATATGAGGGTGATGCTAACATGTGAAGATGGAATGATAAGTGTAAGTAATGAATGCAGGGTATATAATGACATTGTCGCAGGAAATAAAACCAGCACATGTTGTGGTGAATGTTAAAGAGGTGAATGAAGGTGTTTAACTGTGGAATGAAGTGTTGTGGTAGTTGAAAATAGGTGATGATGCTGTGCAAGCTAAACAATGCTGGGACAGGGGGAAGGGTCTGTATGTATGCTGATAAAGGGATGGTAATTACAGCAGAAAAAGTGACTATATTGATGATCTTTTGTTTTGTCAGCAGTGAAGGCAAACAATGTACAGTTGCTGGGTATAAAAATACCAGATATATGATATAAAAATGTATTGTATTGAACAACAGGGAAGACATAAATATCAATCTGATGTATCCATGTTACAGAAAAATATGGAGCTGGAGATAATTTCGGATAAAATTACCTAAATTTTCATTATTTCATACCTGATTGGGAAGAGGCTTTCTCAAGCCTTCTCGGAATAGCCACTCAATATGTCATGAGGAAACCATTATTAGAGCATAACTCTGACATATCAAGTGTTTGTGGCTCATCATCCCTTCGGAAAATGGAAGCATTTCCAGGCCCTTGAACTGAAATCTTTTGCTCATTAACAGAAATTGACGGTGCAACATAATCCTTCTCGCCATTGCTTACGGATGCAACTAAAGCCACTTGTTGTTGCTTCACATTGAACTCGTAGAAGTAATAGGTCCTGAGACCTTCTTCCTTGATCTTTATTGTTCGTGTCGGCTGTGAGGTTGTTCCTTCAAGAACGAAGATCTGAGCTACCTCTTTCAATGAGCCTAAATCTGCAATATCTTTAGCCTCTAAGGAAATTATCTTTGGTTGATTACAGAGTTCAATCACTGCACTTAGCGTTTCTGGTCAATTTACATTTCAATTTCTGCACTACCACATCAGTGCAGCTTGAACTGCAAATGACATACCACATCAAAATTTCAGCCAGGAAACAGTTTCTAACATTAAGGCCTGCTCAAAGAAATGAACCAGTGGGGTAAGTCATATATGAGCCATACCTGCACTCCTCGCAAATCCGAATTGGCACAATATTGACACTCGGTGCACAATTATTCCAGAAATGTGCAGAATAAATCATGATGCGATAGATCGAATATTACATGCAGAATGTGATAATATAATGATGCTAAAGTAACAGTACTATCAAAACCATGTTTAATAGATGCAAATATTATACTTACCGGTAAATGTAAAGTGTCCCTTTTCCCTTTTTTTTTTGTTGTTTTTGCAGTTGAAAAAGGGAGATCATGTGGTGAATGCTTATGAAGATTCAACAACTCATGGAAATGATACTGTATGACCGATTGACTAGAATCAAATGAGCTGTAACGAAAATGTTGTAAGAAATAAAATCGTAAGCCTATGTTATGAAAAATAAGACACAGAAGATGATATGGATGATACCAAACTAATGTAGAACATGGTGCAGTGATGTTGTGCTGCAAATAAGATAGAATATACCATATAATCACATGTAAAATTCAATGATACAACAGATAGTTCTATTTGGATTGCTCGTATGCCATTGGTCTCGAAGCCTTGAGCTCTAAAGGCAATGTGATGTCATCTTGCGAGCATGTCTCATCATCAATGCCCTTCTCGGACATATGACTCTTATATTTGACATTTTCAATTCAATTGATATTTCAAGAAGAGCAAAACTATCCACAATAGATGCATATCTCTCAGGGCAATGACCAACCGATGAACTGTAGTTGTGATATTAATATACTGATAGCAGTAATTC
The DNA here is from genome assembly GCF_984573655.1 of Nuphar pumila. NCBI lineage: Eukaryota > Viridiplantae > Streptophyta > Magnoliopsida > Nymphaeales > Nymphaeaceae > Nuphar > Nuphar pumila. Next base: position 97,098,509 of record NC_143252.1, on the reverse strand, counting down.
CTCTTTTCCCAACGCAATGCTTCAGATGTGCTTGTGACCTTCAAACTATGCCACGCATATTGACATCCTTGTTTTCATATCCAATCATACAGATGGCATAAAAAGAATTACCATACGCTGAATCCTTCCATCAACCGTGTACAGTAAGGCAAACGCCTTCATTAATGAATCTCAATCCCCAACATAGTGTTAATTACAGGATGCAGAAAAATAAAAGGGGGTGACATTTTGAGCCATCAAGCATGAGAATAACGAATTCAATATCAACATAAAATAAAAAAAATCAAGATCTATATTGCTTCATCGGGTTGGAATAAGATTCCGATGTAGGCAGGGAATAGGAAACAAAACAACAAAAAAAAAAAAAAAAGGAAAACGATGGAAGAAAAGAAAAAATAGAGAAAGGCAAAAGAAATTTTTTGTTGGAATAGACATTTCGTTGATGTTGCATAGGATGGGTCGATCCTGCTATAGGCAAGCCGACCCACCATTTTGCCTAAAAAAAAGAAAACCAGAAGAAATACAGGACGATATTATGGGAGGAAGAGAGGAATTTCAGAAAGAATTAGATAGGGCAAGGTTACTTACATGTAACTTCCGAGATTGATCGATCCCTTTATGTCGGTTGGGAAAAAGCCGAAACGAAAATGTGAAGGAGAGGAAGAACATGGTATCTTTGAAGCGAGTTGCAGAAGCTTCAGAGTGGTCGACTCCCTGTAGCTGTATGGATTCTGAAGGAGGAAGAATAACCTTCTGTAGAAGAGGCACCGTGAAGGAGTTAATGGCAGTCGCTTGCTATCCTTCTTTCTTGAGGGTTTCATTTCATTCCCTTGATCATAGGGAACATCCGAGGACCGAAAGAAGAGATAGAGGGGAAGACAAGGATGAAGGGAAAAGGGAGAAGGATCGAGGATTGATCATGAAAGAGGGGTGTTGGGGTGATAACAGGTAAGGAAAAGGGTTTTCGTTGGCCGATTTTAAAGGGGAAGAAAGAAGTCTCGGTTGGGGGATGAAGGGTGAAGATGGGGGTTGTTGGTGATGAGGGGTTGGAAATGGAGGGTTCGGCCATGGAGGAGAGAGAGAGGCGGCTGAGGTGAAGCAAGGAAGATGGCGAGAGTTAGGGTTTTTCAAAACCCTAACTCGACTCTTAAAATGAAAATATGGTTTTTCCACGGAAGGGCCTCTCCAAAAAGTTTTCTCTAAAACGGGTTTCTAAAAACCATTTTGCAATTTTCTTCATTTATTTTTGAATTTTTTTGTTCTTTTCTGAATATTTTTTTTTTGTATTTTTTTGGAATGAAGATTTGAGAAAACAAAAACCCTAATTTTTTTGTATTTTTCTAAAAGGAATATTTACAAAAGTATTTTCTTGAAAATTTCAGACCATTTCGGGGAAATTTCTTCAGAAAAAAGGGGTTTGGACCCAGGTTTTGAGAAAATGTTCGAGTTTTGATACTCGAATCAAGAAATACAATTCGATGGATCCAAACAGATGTCGGAGGGACTGTCCGAGCTATTTTAAAAACTATTTTTGGTATTTTATGTAATTTTAATTTAAAATTTGAACAATGAGACTCAGATTTGGATCTGGACAATGGATCCAGATCCGAAATCAATTTAAACATATGAAATGAATTTAATTTCGATAAAACTTGAGAAGTGAACTGGAATTTAGATTTGAAATGACCCATTCACTCAAAAAATGAATTTAGGGGCAAAAGGGGAATATTTAAAAGATTTTGAAAAATTTGGGGTGTTCACAGATGCCCCTCTTTACTACTAAGCCGGTTGAAAGCCGAGCTTAGTGGTAAAGAAAACACTCCAAATTTTGAAAAATGCCCCAGTCAGCAGATCTGAACAGGGTGTGGAAGAATTTGATTTAAAAGACATGGTTTCAGGCGACGAAATCATCGGAAATGATACGACTGAATAATAGAGATGAGGAAATCGTGATGGGACTTTGGGTGAAGATCCTGAAATGATGAAAGGTAAGAATTTAGATCTAGTCTTGTGGGCGAGACAAGATCGATCTTTTGAAATGACTCAGGTTTGGCCCTTAACCTGGATGGGACGAAGATATATCAAAATAACCTGAATGGGAAAAGGAATATATGAGGACTTTGATGGGATGTTTATGGGAGAATGCCTTGTGAGATGAAGCTCAAATAGGATCCTGTCCTGGATGGATATACGAAGCCCAGATTCCTCGATGGGAAGAACCATGATGGGACTGGAGGAAAACACCTCATCGAGACGAGAGTCAGGTTTAACCCAAACCTGGAAAAGGAAGATACCTCGATGCACGAGGTTCAGGCTTAACCCTTAACCTGAAGGGGACGACCATATGGAATCCTCGAGTGAAGAGACCACGATGGGACCTTCGGAGTTTGGACGAACAAATCCGAAAGGGGTTTGCGAAAGGGGGAAGGAAATGGGGTTCCCTAAAGTTTTGAAAAAGGGATGAACTTGGACGTCTCATTGCTGAGACTAAATCAGCTTTTGAATTTACTGACCTCTCGCGGGAAGTACAGGTTTTGACCCTTAACCTGAGTGGGAACAACCATACGGGATCCTCGGGTGAAGAAACCGTGATGGGACAGGAAGAGATACTTTTAATTGAATGAAGCAATTCTTCCGGGAAATGTAAGAGATGGAAAATAAGTAGATGTGAGACAAAATGAACGATGAATAAGGTAACAGGAGGCGAATCTTTTGATGGGGTAAAAGATGAATAAGCCAAGCCTCTTATCAAGGAGATGAATCTATTGACAAGGCGAAAAGATAGAAGAGGACAAATCCTTTGGACAGGAGAAGGTGAGAGCGAGAATATGAAGATGGCGATGAAGATGGCAATCATTTTAGCAAGGAGAAGGTAAAATATGAAGATATGAAGATGACAATAGTAAGAAAAAGGCGAAATGTGAAATAAAAAGAAGGCAATCATTTTAACAAGGAGAAGGCAAGATATGAAATATGAAGGAGGCAATCCTTTTGACAAGGAGAATGTAAGATGTGAAATATGAAGAAGGCAATCCTTTAAACAAGGAGAATGTAAGATGTGAAATATGAAGAATGTAATCCTTTTAACAAGTTGAATGTAAGATGTGAAATATGAAGAAGGCAATCCTTTTGGTAAGGAGAAGGCAAGTCTCTTGACAGAGCGAAAAACGAAGAAGGCAATCATTTAATCAAGGAGAAAGGCAAATCTTTTGACAACGCAAAAAGACAGGGAAGGCGATCCTTTTATCAAGGAGAAGGCAAGTCTCTCGACGGAGCGAAAGACGGAGAAGGCAATCCTTTTATCAAGGAGAAGGTGAGTCTCTCGATAAAGCGAAAGACGAGGAAGGCAATCCTTTTATCAAGGAGAAGGCAAGTCTCTCGACAAAGCGAAAGACGAGGAAGGCAATCCTTTTATCAAGGAGAAGGCAAGTCTCTCGACAAAGCGAAAGACGAGGAAGGCAATCCTTTTATAAAGGAGAAGGCAAGTCTCTCGACAAAGCGAAAGACGGGGAAGGCAATCCTTTAGTCAAGGAGAAGGCAAGTCTCTCGACAAAGTGAAAGACGGGGAAGGCAATCCTTTTATCAAGGAGAAGGCGAGTCTCTCGACAGAGCGAAAGACGAAGAAGGCAATCCTTTTATCAAAAAGAAGGCGAGTCTCTCGACAAAGCGAAGGACAAAGAAGGCAACACCAAGATATATCAAAACAGATGTCAAGTTCTTATTTCTTTATCAGGAAAGCTGGAAAATTTTGCCAAAATGATAAAATTTACAGTTGCTTCAAGGTAATTTTAAGGTAAGCACTTTTTGGAAGATGTTCCCTTTTCCACCTAGAGTATTACCCCCAATTAGGTTAACTCTATAGAATCCAGGATCAAAGTCAAATTTAGTTGTTGGTCTTCTTCAAGGATGCTATCAATTTTCTTGATATGAAAGGAGAGGAAATATTCTTAGCTTCATAAAAGTAATTGAATGAAAAGATATTGATAGAAGAATTTCACATAGATAAAGAAAATTCTTTGCAGTTTGGGCAGTTTGATATCCTGGGTACTTTCCCATGATGATCTTTTTGCACTCTTTTGAGTCATGGGGCTTTCTTGGGCTTTTACATCATCCTTCATTTTGGAGATGTCCTGACTTTTCTCTCTTTTTCGGGGAAGGGTACGTCACAAACTCCTTCATCTTGGAGATGTTCCGATCCTTCATTTATCTCAGGGATTATATATGATGGTATTGACTCAAAGATATTTAGATGATAGCTGGAATCAAATATCTTTTAGGGTTTGTCGGTAGGTCCATCATATCCGCCTTCATCTCGACGGTGATCCGAACTTTCCCTGGAAGGATCCGTCACAAACTCCGTCATCTTGGAGATGTTTCAAATCTTCTTTAGCTCCGGGGGTCTACTCGCTTAATTCGCCTTCATCTTGATGACAATTGAGAGAGCCCCTTTGCGGATATTTGATTTGCAGCTTAGCTGACTTGAGGAGACATGAATTGGGTAGGTTCTTTTCTGACTGCCCAGGATATTTCCACTGTCTTAATGCCAAAGAATAATCTTTAAGAATGTGCCATAGCTATGATCAATATCAGCTTATTTATGGCTCTTCAGCATCATTAAATATTTCCTTTACCGGTCATGTCGAAGATTTTTTCTTCATCCTCTTGGTTGACCAACAGAAAATTTGGAGTTTGAGCCTTTCTTCAGAGAAGCTTCACCCTTTTGGAAAGAATACTTAAGGAGATTTGAGGAAATTCTTTATGTAATAAAAGTTTGAGATCAACAACTATTTTATGGCAATTTGGCAAGATATTCCTGAAATCCTTTGATGATGAAACCTTTGCTTAACATCAAATTTTGACACATCAGTGGGATTCTGGGGAAGAATCCAACATGAGATTGAATTCTGAAGGTAAATGTGAATTTAAAGTTCTGAAGGTAAGCTTGATATGAAACTGAATTTTGAAGGTAATCCTTTGAAAAGAGTATCAGGACTCGGATTCTATAAGGAAAACAGAGAAATTCGAGTAAAAACTCGAATTTTCAAAGGAAAACTGGGAGGTTCGAGTCGGGGCTCGAATCTCAAAGGAAAACTTGAAAGTTCATTTATCGAAGGCAAGAAAACTCGAGATAGAACTCAAATTTTCGAAGGACAGCAGGAAGGTTTGAGTCAGGGCTCAAATCTCAAAGGAAAACTTGAAAGTTCATTTATTGAAGGCAAGAAAACTTGAGACAGAACTCAAATTTTCGAAGGGAAGCAGGAAGGTTCGAGTCAGGGCTCGAATCAAAATTTTGAAGGTTTATTTACTGAAGGCAAGAAAATTTAAAACTCAAATTTTTGAAGGAAAGTTGGAAAGTTCGGGCCAGGGCCCGAATTTCAAGGGAAAACTGGAAAGGTTCAGATTTGTGAAGGAACAGAAGACTTGAGTAAAAACCCAAACCTTCGAAGGAGAACTGAAAATTTTGAGTCAAGGCTCGAATCTCAAAGGAAAGAGTTGGAAGTTCGAGTCGAAAACTCGAATCTTCATAGGAGAGTTGATGAGAATGGATAGAAGAAGACTGGCAGAATTTAAGAAAAAATGAGGAAAGATTGTAACATGAAGGCTTGAATTTGAAACTTGAATGATTCGAAGATCGACATTGGATTTAGAGTTCTGATTTTTGATGAAGGGTGAGTGCAAAAGACTGATCCTGAGAGGCTAACTGATCGATCAGCCAGGCACTAGCATGAGTGCTAGGCTTACCTGTATGAGTACTGAATTCTTCAAAAATGCCCCAGTGTAAGTACTGGGTTTTCTGATGGAGATTTAAAGAAAAAGGGGACACCGACATTCTTTAAGATACTTGTGATTTGAGCAAGAATGATTGTCGGCGTTTTCAAGATTTTCCCTTATCCTGAAGGGGAAATGGAATAGACATTTGATGAGAATTTAGAAAGGAATGATTCAGGTTTACTCCTTAACCTGAAAGGGGAGAAAATAAAATTTATAAAAATGGAGAAGAAGAAAAGAAAGAAATTTTGGAAATTTATTTTGGAAAAGAATTCTCATAGGTAGCATTGTTGCTCCTATGAGGGGTTTCAGGATTATCCTTTTATCCTGAATTTAAGAAAAGTAAATGAAGGAAATTTGATATAAATCTAGAGAATTAATAAAGATTGGCAAAACTTGTATTTACGAAAGAATCCTCATAGGTAGCATTGTGGCTCCTACGAGGGGTTTCAGGATTGTCCCTTATCCTGAATGGGAACACCTCGGACAACGAGGGTCAGGTTTATCCCTTAACCTGAGCGGGAAAATAAGAATAAAGGAAATACCTCATGAGAAAGAGGCATCAGGTTTATCCCTTAACCTGAAAGGGTAAAAAGATTGATAAAATTTAATGGATTTGAGGAAATATTTGATAAACTTGATAAAAACTTGATAAAATTGATATAAACTTGAATAAAATGAATGAAACTAAAAAATATCAAATTTAACTGAAAATTTATAAGATTTAAGAAAAAAAAAAGAGTTTTTCTGATCCTGCCTGCATATGGGATTTTAAAAGGAAGATGTTTATTTAAAAGATAAATAAGAAATCATTTTGGGAGGAAAATTTATTTGTAAGAAGAATGATCAGCGCGAGATCTGATCCTTTTTTAAAAAGGAGAATCATCATGAGAGATCATCATGAGGTTTGATTTCGAGGATAGTGATTTAAAAACCAGTTTTGAAAGAGAAAACAAACATGAGGTGATGATTTTGAAGACAAATGGTTTTTAAAACCTAATTTGGAAAAGGGAAATCAACATATTAGTTTATTTGAAAGGGATTTAGATCAAAATATTTGAATCTTTTGAAGACTTTTTAGAAGAAATTTTATGATTTTGAAAATCCTCATAGACAATATCATTTCTCTCATGATGGAGGAAAACAGATTTTGAAAAAATGGATGACAAGGAAAAAAAATCTTGAAAAATAGCAGGCAGGATCAAAAAGATTTTGAAGAAATCAGAAAGAAAAGGCAATACACCTGGGGTTTTAAAAAGAGGAAATTTTGAATAATATATACCCAGGGTTTTTTGAAAATATAAGGAAGATATATACATATATAATATCATTCAATCATAGACATACAAGCAAGGATGCATAAATAGCATTCCCTAAAGCTGACTCTATATGCAATATTTGAAATGGCTGATAGGACCTTAATCCTAACTCTAAGGTTTATATCATCTGATTCCAATCAAGGTACGCCGATATACTTAAGCCGAAGCTCGAAGTACGTGGCATATAAGATATCTCTTCGGTTCTAAGGTAATGGCTTCCCAACATCCTTGAGCACCTACCGATATACCTCAGACTATGGCCCTTAGGTACGTGGTAGGGGGGCGCGAACCCAAATAAGTGGTCCAGTTGTGAGGCTCTCTCCCGAACTATGGTGCAGTGAGACAGCCCAGCAACGTGAAGACCGGGATAATATAGGTAGGGATGTTTTCAAAATATGATCAACATGCAAATAAAACCAGAAGGCTCTAATGCAAGTCCTAAAGAGATAGAATTTAAATGAAAAAGGAGCATACACTTGCATACATTGTTTGCATTCAATCCCTAAAATTGAGGAGAGTTGTATTTAAGACCTAAGTCTAATGTGAACATGGATAATCTCCTCAATATGGTCCTACCAAACCATACTTAGATCCTATATGAAAATAATTTCAGCTTAGGACAGAGTCTAGGCTCCTAAGGTTTGCATGGAAATGTAGTTGACATATGTTAGAATAAAGACTTAGATTATATAAAAGCAAAGCAAAGGCATAGATCCAACCGGACGAAGACGGGTCCCATCACGGTCGCCAAAACTGTGATCATCGCAAAAATTTTCCTATTCTCTTGTGGTTTCTCTCTCTTCCTTCTCTTTTCCTTTTCTAACCTCTTATTTTTCTCCTTTTTGAAGGGAGAATAATAAAAGAAAGAAAAGAAAGAGAGAAGAGAAAAGAAAGAAAGAAAGAGAGAAGAGGGACTATTTTGCGCGGTCTCACTTGACCTTAATTTGAAAATATTTAGCAAATAACTCGCCTCTATTTATGAAAATATGCGGGAAAATGGAGAGACGGGATTCGCTCGTCGGTACGAGGTTCGACCGTTCCTGGCGCCTTTACCAGGGGTAATCAAACCAAGGATCGAATCTATGCCTTTTTGCTTTGCCTAAATATAATCTAAGAATTTATTCTAACTCTAAATGCACAAAGAATCATGCTTGTGCAATGCCATAATGTATGCTCTTTTTGAAAGATATTTTGAAAATCTCCAAGTTATTTTGAGATGAACTTGATGAGGGAGCAAAGAAATGATTGAATCTAACTTTAGAACTTTAGATAGATCAGAGGAGTTCTAAGTTTTTTTTGAAGTAAATCAGGATTGGAAGAATAAATGAGAAGGAATGACTTAAAGCTTTAAAATGAAGTTTCAGAGTCAGAGATGGAGTTTGAATTTGAACTTTGAATTTAGGAAAGGAGATGAATACTTGAGATGAAATTTGAATTTAAATTTTGAAGTTTTGAAATTTAGAATGGATCTGAGAAAATCAAATGGTATTTAAAAATAGAAATTGATTTAAGAAATTCGGATTAGATCCGAAAATGGAATTGGAATCTAAAATTGGAATTGGATTCCGGATCCTAATATGGATTTGGATCTGAAGTCTGAGATCCAAGGTGAATTTGGAGTCTGGATCCTAAGGAGGAGTTGGATCTGAAGTTTAAGATCCAAAGTGAATTTGGACTCTGGATCCTAAAGAGGAATTTGGATCTGAAGTCTGTAGAGTTGGATTCTGGATCCTATCATGGATTTGGATCTGCGTTCTGAGATCCAAAGTGAAATTGAAGTCTGGATCCTAAAGGAGAATTGGATCTGAAGTCTGAGATCCAAACATTGGAAATGGGTCCTGGATCCTAAAGAGGAATTGGGTCTAAAGTCTGAGATCCAATATGAGTGTTGAATCCTGGATCTTTAGAATGGGTTTTGGATCTGAATTTGAGATCCAAAAGTGAGGATTTGTACTTGGAAATCTGGATCCAAGTTGGATTTAGAGTCTAACTTTGGATTTGGAATTTTTAAAATATGATTTGAGAATTTTGAACTTGGAATATGTATTTCAAAGTCAAAATGGACTTTGAATTTGGAGTTTGAATCTGGAATTTAGAAGATGAATCAAGAATTTCTAAATTTGAATTGGATTTGAAAAAAATGAATTGAATCTTGAATATACAGGTGAAATTTCAAAGTTAATATTGTACTTTAAGATAGAATTTGGAATTTGAAATACAAGATGATTCTGAAGTTTCAAAGTCAAATTGAACTTTGAAATCTGATTTGAATTTTGAATATAAAATGAATTTGAAATCTCAAAGTTAATTTGAACTTTGAGATTGAAAATAGAATTTTGAAAATTTTAAAGAATGAATTGGATTTTATAAGAATAGATTGAGGAAGATATTTACATCACTTGGAGCTTTTGAAAAAGAAATTTTGAAATATGATGCAATTCTATCCTAAATGATGAATGAATTAAAAGACTTTGAATTTAGATTTTGAAAAGCTATCTTATTCTTGAACTGAATTAAAATAAGATTGAAGATATAATACATCCCTGACTATGGTCATTGAATGTATTATATAATAATCTATATTTAAATTCAGGTGAAGGATAAGACACATTTGGTGCTTTTATAGGATTTAAAATGAAATTAATTCTCAATATACCCGGACTATGGCCATTGGTATATATTTTGAATTAATTTTAAGTTAAATTCTGATAAAAGGAGAAAATGTTTAAGGAAACATGATGAGTTTTGAGGATAGATCCAGTGCGAATCCAGTGTTACTTCGTAAAAGATAAAAACACTAAGTTTTGTCCACACCCTGACTATGGCCATTGATGTGGATCATCAACTTAGGATTAATTTACCTTTTACGAAATGGTGCACGTGCCATTCGTGTTTCACCATTTGTGAGAATTTGAGAAATGAATATAAAGATGCATGAAAACAAGCAATTCATGATATTTACAATGCTCATCCATTCTAAGCTAATACTGAAAATGTAAATATTTCCATTATATCTAGTTATTAGAAGTTTGGAAATACAAAGAAATAATGAAATCCTAAAAAGAAATTTCAACAATTCTTGAATACTTCCTGAAAAGGAAAACACGTAGTTAGTATAAAGTGAGAGGCAAAATATTTACATTGAATCTAAGGGTTTCAATAATTAGATAGACATACCTGAATAGGTATTCATATTCAATTAAGAAAAGAATGCATATAAGGATTGACATATGAGATGCACTGGAAATGTATATGAAGAGCCATGAGAATGTATGCTGAAAATGATGCTTTCAATGCTTAACAATATCAATCTGATTCTGCTATAAATCAAAAACAGTTTATGATAGCAAATTGATTTGATGTAAATCACTCAATGAGTTTTGATCTCGTGGATGCCAGCAATATTAAACCACCGATTTTTATAACAGCATACCCAAACGATTTCGGCATAGCATCACCAAGATAGCCATTAAACAGTATACCTAAGGATATGTAATCATATTCAGATACTTTTTCAAACTACATCTTTCACTATTCAGAAAATTACCAAATTTTCAATAGTATCTAAAGATTAAGCTAAGGCTTACGGCCAGATGATATATCAGTTAAGGCTAGTTGATTCTTTAATCCCTAAACAATCCAGCTGCTAGTTACAGACAATGGCTCCCATCTGTTATCTCTAGCCCAGGTAGGCACTCCTGTTTCCTTAAAACCCATGCCCAGCCGTATGTAAAACTTGATACATGATATATAACCCAAACCCAAAGGAGCTCTAGAGCCTATTTATCAAAAAGATAGCTTCATGTCAAAACAAATATCTGGAAATTCTGGCTGCCTTGATTGAGATAAGGTAAACTCGTCAACTGTAAGCATTGTACAGCTCCTTCCGCCAATGGTATACTTTGGTAGATCTGGCTCTGATATGGAGATTATGCTGAAGGGTGGTAGCCTATCAATATGAGGGTGATGCTAACATGTGAAGATGGAATGATAAGTGTAAGTAATGAATGCAGGGTATATAATGACATTGTCGCAGGAAATAAAACCAGCACATGTTGTGGTGAATGTTAAAGAGGTGAATGAAGGTGTTTAACTGTGGAATGAAGTGTTGTGGTAGTTGAAAATAGGTGATGATGCTGTGCAAGCTAAACAATGCTGGGACAGGGGGAAGGGTCTGTATGTATGCTGATAAAGGGATGGTAATTACAGCAGAAAAAGTGACTATATTGATGATCTTTTGTTTTGTCAGCAGTGAAGGCAAACAATGTACAGTTGCTGGGTATAAAAATACCAGATATATGATATAAAAATGTATTGTATTGAACAACAGGGAAGACATAAATATCAATCTGATGTATCCATGTTACAGAAAAATATGAAGCTGGAGATAATTTCGGATAAAATTACCTAAATTTTCATTATTTCATACCTGATTGGGAAGAGGCTTTCTCAAGCCTGCTTTCTCAAGCCTTCTCGGAATAGCCACTCAATATGTCGTGAGGAAACCATTATTAGAGCATAACTCTGACATATCAAGTGTTTGTGGCTCATCATCCCCTCGGAAAATGGAAGCATTTCCAGGACCTTGAACTGAAATCTTTTGCTCATTTGCAGAAATTGACGGTGCAACATAATCCTTCTCGCCATTGCTTACGGATGCAACTAAAGCCACATGTTGTTGCTTCACATTGAACTCGTAGAAGTAATAGGTCCTGAGACCTTCTTCCTTGATCTTTATTGTTCGTGCCGGCTGTGAGGTTGTTCCTTCAAGAATGAAGATCTGAGCTACCTCTTTCAATGAGCCTAAATCTGCAATATCTTTAGCCTCTAAGGAAATTATCTTTGGTTGATTACAGAGTTCAATCACTGCACTTAGCATTTCTGGTCTATTTACATTTCAATTTCTGCACTACCACATCAGTGCAGCCTGAACTGCAAATGACATACCACATCAAAATTTCAGCCAGGAAACAGTTTCTAACATTAAGGCCTGCTGAAAGAAATGAACCAGTGGGGTAAGTCATATATGAGCCATACCTGCACTCCTCGCAAATCCGAACTGGCACAATATTGACACTCGGTGCACAATTATTCCAGAAATGTGCAGAATAAATCATGATGCGATAGATCAAATATTACATGCAGAATGTGATAATATAATGATGCTAAAGTAACAGTACTATCAAAACCATGTTTAATAGATGCAAATATTATACTTACCGGTAAATGTAAAGTGTCCCTTTTCCCTTTTTTTTGTTGTTTTTGCAGTTGAAAAAGGGAGATCATGTGGTGAATGCTTATGAAGATTCAACAACTCATGGAAATGATACTGTATGACCGATTGACTAGAATCAAATGAGCTGTAACGAAAATGTTGTAAGAAATAAAATCGTAAGCCTGGGTTATGAAAAATAAGACACAGAAGATGATATGGATGATACCAAACTAATGTAGAACATGGTGCAGTGATGTTGTGCTGCAAATAAGATAGAATATACCATATAATCACATGTAAAATTCAATGATACAACAGATAGTTCTATTTGGATTGCTCGTATGCCATTGGTCTCGAAGCCTTGAGCTCTAAAGGCAATGTGATGTCATCTTGCGAGCATGTCTCATCATCAATGCCCTTCTCGGACATATGACTCTTATATTTGACATTTTCAATTCAATTGATATTTCAAGAAGAGCAAAACTATCCACAATAGATGCATATCTCTCAGGGCAATGACCAACCGATGAACTGTAGTTGTGATATTAATATACTGATAGCAGTAATTCCTCTTTTCCCAACGCAATGCTTCAGATGTGCTTGTGACCTTCAAACTATGCCACGCATATTGACATCCTTGTTTTCATATCCAATCATACAGATGGCATAAAAAGAATTACCATACGCTGAATCCTTCCATCAACCGTGTACAGTAAGGCAAACGCCTTCATTAATGAATCTCAATCCCCAACATAGTGTTAATTACAGGATGCAGAAAAATAAAAGGGGGTGACATTTTGAGCCATCAAGCATGAGAATAACGAATTCAATATCAACATAAAATAAAAAAAATCAAGATCTATATTGCTTCATCGGGTTGGAATAAGATTCCGATGTAGGCAGGGAATAGGAAACAAAACAACAACAAACAACAAAAAAAAAAAGGAAAACGATGGAAGAAAAGGAAAAATAGAGAAAGGGAAAAGAAAAATTTTGTTGGAATAGACATTTCGTTGATGTTGCATAGGATGGGTCGATCCTGCTATAGGCAAGCCGACCCACCATTTTGCCTAAAAAAAAGAAAACCAGAAGAAATACAGGACGATATTATGGGAGGAAGAGAGGAATTTCAGAAAGAATTAGATAGGGCAAGGTTACTTACCTGTAACTTCCGAGATTGATCGATCCCTTTCTGTCGGTTGGGAAAAAGCCGAAACAAAAATGTGAAGGAGAGGAAGAACATGGTATCTTTGAAGCGAGTTGCAGAAGCTTCAGAGTGGTCGACTCCCTGTAGCTGTATGGATTCTGAAGGAGGAAGAATAACCTTCTGTAGAAGAGGCACCGTGAAGGAGGAGTTAATGGCAGTCGCTTGCTATCCTTCTTTCTTGAGGGTTTCATTTCATTCCCTTGATCAGAGGGAACATCCGAGGACCGAAAGAAGAGATAGAGGGGAAGACAAGGATGAAGGGAAAAGGGAGAAGGATCGAGGATTGATCATGAAAGAGGGGTGTTGGGGTGATAACAGGTAAGGAAAAGGGTTTTCGTTGGCCGATTTTAAAGGGGAAGAAAGAAGTCTCGGTTGGGGGATGAAGGGTGAAGATGGGGGTTGTTGGTGATGAGGGGTTGGAAATGGAGGGTTCGGCCATGGAGGAGAGAGAGAGGCGGCTGAGGTGAAGCAAGGAAGATGGCGAGAGTTAGGGTTTTTCAAAACCCTAACTCGACTCTTAAAATGAAAATATGGTTTTTCCACGGAAGGGCCTCTCCAAAAAGTTTTCTCTAAAACGGGTTTCTAAAAACCATTTTGCAATTTTCTTCATTTATTTTTGAATTTTTTTGTTCTTTTCTGAATTTTTTTTTTTGTATTTTTTTGGAATGAAGATCTGAGAAAACAAAAACCCTAATTTTTTTGTATTTTTCTAAAAGGAATATTTACAAAAGTATTTTCTTGAAAATTTCAGACCATTTCGGGGAAATTTCTTCAGAAAAAGGGGTTTGGACCCAGGTTTTGAGAAAATGTTCGAGTTTTGATACTCGAATCAAGAAATACAATTCAATGGATCCAAACAGATGTCGGAGGCACTGTCCGAGCTATTTTAAAAACTATTTTTGGTATTTTATGTAATTTTAATTTAAAATTTGAACAATGAGACTCAGATTTGGATCTGGACAATGGATCCAGATCCGAAATCAATTTAAACATATGAAATGAATTTAATTTCAATAAAACTTGAGAAGTGAACTGGAATTTAGATTTGAAATGACCCATTCACTCAAAAAATGAATTTAGGGGCAAAAGGGGAATATTTAAAAGATTTTGAAAAATTTGGGGTGTTCACAGACTAATGTGCCAATCACCTTCTCAGATGAGGACCTTCCAAAGCCTCATTTCTTTCATAATAATGTTTTGTACATTGTCGTTCGAGTAAGAGGAATGACAGTACCCCATGTGCTAGTTGATGGAGGCAACAATCTCAATATATGTCCTGAAATGACAGCAAAGGCGCGAGGCATCAAGGAAGAAGAATATATTCCAAATCCTATCACTATCTATGGGTTTGACAATCATGGTCAAACAGCTAAAGGCAAGATATTTCTGGAAGTATTCATCAACTATTTGGTACATTCAGTACTCTTTCATGTGGTCAATGTACCACCTACCTACAATCTGCTGCTCGGAAGGACATGGATCCATAATGTGAATGTGGTACCTTCTACTCTCCATCAATGTGTAAAATGGTCAAAAGGTGGAATGATTACAACAGTATTGGGAGAGGACCCAGAAGAAAGGCTCCCACAGCCCATGATCCCTCGACCATCGTTCACTGCAGATATTCCTAGCATCAAAGAGAATGAAGAAATAAATCTCGAAGAAAGTCAGGAAATACTCCAGGCAACATCAGAATTATCCCTGCACACCTTAGCCATGACCCGATGGAGAGGTCCCAAGTTCTTCAAGATTGGAGGTCGTGTCAACTATGACACTATCAAAGATCATCCATTGTTCCCACAGTTCATGAAAGCAAGAAAGGGATTTGATTTACTTCTGAAACATGGTTATCAACCCTTCAAGGGACTGGGCAAAAATGAAGATGGCCGCATCGAGCCAATGATCCAGAGGCATCGTCCCCACAAAGCAGGACTAGGATTCTCCGGTGAAAGTCAGCAAAAGAAGACTGTTTTTGTTAACAGGGCATATTGAGAATCGTTGTTGCATTTCCTTTCTATTCCTTTCAAAATAAATGTCTTAGTGTTTTTTATCAAGTCAAATCAATAAAATGTCAAGTTTCTTTGTCTATCTGGGTGCCATCTATCTTCCTTCTCTATATCCTCATTTTATAATTCAATGTCATTTTATGCATGATTTTTTTCAAATGATTGTTTGTCGTATGATGGACGAGTTTTCCTTAATCCAATTTCTTATCTAAAATTTCAGAATGTCTTCCCGAGCAATCAAGAAGCTCGTTCTCAATCCAAAGGCTTTCCAGAAGTCGGCAACAATTCATCGAGTCAAAGCAAGCATCGAAGAAGGCAAGGTTGCAAAGCAGTCAGATGATTATGCAGAATTTGATCAGTCTCTTCACGAATTACCAGAGTTTGCCTCAGTTCAGAAGCAGGATGAACGATCTATTCTAGTACAAGATCCGACTGAAGATGTTAATACCGGCTCAGAGGAAGATCCCAAGATTCTCAAGATGGGTACCAGTCTGAGTCCAGAAGATAAGGCAAGGCTCAGTAATTTCCTCAAGCAACATGAAGAAGTGTTCGTATGGACATATGAAGATATGTCGGGCTTAGACCCAAAATTGGTCGAACACCGCCTCATTTTGAAGCCAGATGCCAAGCCAGTTAAGCAGAAGCTGAGAAAAATGGATCTCAGAATAGAACAACAAGTCAAGGAAGGACTTGAAGATTTGCTCAAAGCAGGATTTATCCGAACTATTGACTACCCAGATTGGTTAGCCAATATTGTCATTGTTCCAAAGAAAAGCGGGAAAGTGAGGATTTGCATAGACTTCAGAGACCTCAATAAAGAGACTCGAAAGGATGACTATCCACTTCCAAGCATTGATCTTCTAATCGACAGCACGACACGACATGCCATGTTCTCTTTTATGGATGGATATTCTGGCTACAATCAGATTAAGTTGGTGGCCCACGACCAATCAAAAACTTCCTTCACTACGCCTTGAGCACTTTCTGCTACACAGTTATGCCTTTTGGGCTCAAAAATGCGAGAGCAACATATCAACAGGCAATGGTCGTTATCTTTCATGATCAGATGCGCAAAATCATGGATGCGTATGTTGATGATATCCTCGTAAAATCTATAGAGGAAGAAGATCACCTCGAAGCCCTTGATCAAGTCTTTAAGCGACTCATTCTTTATAAGTTAAGACTTAACCCACAAAAGTGTGTCTTTGGAGTTGAATCAGGCAAATTGTTGGGTTTTCTGGTCAGTAAAAAGGGAATTGAAGTTGACCCAGCCAAAGCAAAGGCTATCATTGATATGTCGCCCCCGAAGAATCTCAAAGAATTGCGTAGCCTTCTGGGACGCATGCAGTCAATTTGGCGGTTTATTTCCAATTTGGCAATGAGATGCGAACCTTTCAATCACTTGCTCAGAAAAGGAGTGAAGCTCGAATGGGGACCAGAATGTCAGCAATCTTTCGATCGTATCAAGAAATATATTCCCAATCCTCCAATCCTGAAGCCCCCAGAATTAGGGAAACCTCTTTTATTATACATCTCAGTCAATCAAGTCGCATGCGGCGGAAGCTTGGCTCAGTATAAAGAAGGCAGCTTGATAGAGCACGCCATTTATTATGTGAGTAAGACTTTCATAGACTATGAGAAGAAATACTCTCAAATAGAGAAGACCTGCCTAGCTCTGGTGTGGATGTGTCAGAAGCTAAGACATTACCTGCTGGCATCTGAAGTCAAAATCTTGTCTAAACTCAACCCTCTCAAGTACATCCTAGAGCAACCTTTCCTCAGTGGACGAGTCGCCAAATGGCAAGTCTTACTGATGCAGTATGACTTAGAGTATGTCTCACAACAATCAATCAAAGGACAAGCAATTGCAGATCAATTGGCGGATTTTCCTCAGGCAGAAGAAGTGAAAGTCGAAGATGATTTCCCAGATGAGCAAATCTGCAATATCCAGCAATCTCCAATCTAGAATTTATTTTTCGATGACTCCAAGAACATGGCCGGAATAGTGTTATCATCGCAAAATTTTTCCCCTCCCTTGCGAGAGAGAAACGAATTTCGCGAGTCAAACTCGACCAAAGTTTTAAAAATGATTTTTGAAAATTTACTCGCCTCCGTTTTGAAAATTTGCGAGAAAATTTCGTAGAATGGGATCCGCCTGTCGGTACGAGGTTCAACCGTTCCTGGCGCCTTTACCAGGGGTAATTGAACCAAGGACCAATTATGTGCTTTAACTCAACTCAAATATCTAAATTATGCTCTATTTTTCCTAGAATGCACAAAGAATCAGGCTTGTGCTATGGAATTTTTTTAAAAAAATGCAAGTTTGAGAAAATATGATGTTTGCTTTGGAAAATATGCTTGGAAAAGTACTTGAAAATTGAATTCCTGGGAAAATCTTTGAAGTTCATTGGAAATCAGAAATTTGCATTGGAAAGTGATTTCTTAAGAAAATTTGAACTTTAGAAAATTGATTTTGAAATTTGGAATTGCTTTTCTGAGGAAATGGATTTGAAAATTCTAAGAAAATTGAGAAGTTCATTGGAAAAGGATTTTTGAAATGGAAAATGAATTCTCAGAAAACTGGGTTCTCAAGAAAATAGGAAATCTGAGAAAATTGATTTTTGAAAACTTGGGATTTTGAAATTTGAGAATTTTAAAACATTGGAAAATCTTAATTTGAACCTGGGAAATGCTTTTAAATGTCATTTGAAAACTTAGAATTTTGAGAAAACCAGATCCTGAGAAAGACTTGGAAATTCTTGAGAAAACTGAATTTTCTGAAATTGAAATTGGAAAATGAGTTTGAAAATAATGCAATTTGAATGAATGAATGAATATGAATTTGAAAAGGGAATTTCATTGAGGAATTGGGAAATCCTTTTAAAACTTTGAAAAATGCAGCGCATTTTGAAGTTAGCCTAAGTGTGTAGGCTGAATGTGGCTGATATAAAGATCATAAATCTTGGTTTTCTTCGTATTCTGACTATGGCCATAAATACGAATCCCACCGAGTTTATAAACTCCATAAAAGCTTGTGCACGTGCCATTCGTGTAAACCATAGTGAATTTGAAATAAAGGGCATGAATCATACATCACATATTAAAATTTGCATAAATTAAACTATATGCAATGCAGCCCTATTCTAAGCAGAAATGTAACTCTTATTCCAAATATTACATTGATTTTTACATTGAATTGAAATAAAAGAAATAAAATGGCTAAGTCTTCTTCTTGAATATTCCTGCAAAACTGGAAAATAATGTTAGCACAGAAATGTAGGTTTTTCTGAATTTATCCGAAAATATGGAAAATTATCGGATATTATTCAGATATAAACCCATAATCATACCCCCTTTGATATAAACATGAGAAATAATGAATAAATTTTGAAAATAAACTTGAAAATTCGAAATTGGGGTCAAAATGACCAAAATACCCCTGATGACCTTGAAATCAGGGTTTTATGAAAGAATTTTTGTAAATTTTGGAATTTTGAAAATCAAATGAAATAAATCAAACATAATATGATAAGATATGATGATATGCATGAAATTTTGGAGAATTAGAAATTGAAATTTCGAAATTTAGGTCAAAATGACCAAAATACCCCTGATAACAAGACTATGGCCTTGAAACCAGGGTTTTCTGAAATAAATTTTGCAAAATTGAAAAAATTGAAATGCAAATGAGATTAAAATTAACCCTAATATGATTCTACATGCTTATGTACATGATAAAAACCCTAACATGACGAAAATATCATAAAATATCGAATTTAACTTGATTTTCGCTTCTGAATTTAAAGATAAACTAACACATGGAGCAAATGAACTTGAAATTAAACCAAATTTAGCATGGACAACTAAAATAACCCTATAAACATAATGGAGCTCGAAAATCTATTTTTTTTGTATTTTTAAATATGGAAATTTAAATAAAAACCCTAAATTTTGTGATTTTTGCCTAAAATGTTGATTCTAAAGGGGATTTAGGATATCAAATTTCCATAAAAATTTCCCAAATTTTATGGGGTGATAGAGAACAGTAAGAAAAGGATTTTTTATTTTTACACTTTCTGGTTTTGACCTATGGTCGGAGCTGTACCACTCCGGCAAGTCGGATCGGAATCCGGCGACTCTAGGATTTAGGGGAAACAGACAGGTTTCGGGATAAAATGTGGGAAAAATAGCAAACAGATGGGAAAAAGGTTAAAATTGTGGAAAAATGTTTCTGACAAACAGAGAAAGATTTGATCTTTTGACACCATTGGGATTCGGGTTACGGTTTGGAAAAGGCCACACTGTTATCAGAGACCTAAATCGCTGGAATTTCTGGACATTGAAATATGTTAGACAGAAAGAGAAAATCCGGGAAAAATAATGAAACAGATCCAATAATTCTCAAATTTTGGGAAATGACAGGAATTTATGTTAGGAAAAACTTTCATGTTGAAAGTTTTTGCAGACGAATTACAGATTGGGTGGACTTGGTGCATTATATTCTGTCTATACCCTGACGAAAGAAAATCAATATTTTCCCATGGGTCTGAGAAATCTGATTTTTTACAGAGATCAAAACTGCTTGGAAAAACCTAAAAAATTCCATATCATTAGTAGATTCAATCATGAATCCACTGTGATTTTTAGGGAAAATCCGGATGCTCCACAAGGATGAATCCGAAGGTTATTTTCTGCTAAATCAGAGATTGGAATTTTTGGAGAGTTCAAAACTTGATTCGGTTCTTGACTTTTGAAATGAAATTTCTGACCTCAAACCAATCTAGAATTTTTGCAGGATATCAATAACACGCAAGAATGTCTAATACAAAATTTTTAGGATTTATCAACGAAGATTCATACATGAGATAACAACTAGACTCTATACATGAATAAAAAAAAATGATAAAGCAATAGACATGTATTAATGAAACTAATAAAAGAAAAAAAAAACAATAACTAATTAAGCTAAACGCCTAAGGCATATGATTTTCACTAAAATGATGATTAAAATAACATAAAATAATAATAAATAAAAAATAAGAAAAAGGGGATATGAAATTGATTGTTGTTGGCTTTTGACATAAGAGATCTGATTCATCTTCCGAATGGATCATCTTACATGCATAGCGTTGACATGGGCGACTACCGTTTCACATCATTCAATCCTCATAAAGAAACTCGTGAATCCATTTTTAAACTGTATTCGTGTTAGATCTATGTAAACATCATATGAAAAATTTTCATTGCACCTTGAGACAGAGTTTTTCTTTTTGCTTCTTTTTTTTTATCTCTTACTTTACCTTGAAGGAGACTTGTTGCTGTGGCTGTCACTTTGATCGGAGAGGAGGGCTACCTTGGTGGAGATGCTGGACTGTTGAAGCAGGTGGAGATTTGTTGTTGTGGCTGTCACCTTGATCGGAGAGGAGGGCTTGTTGCTGAAGGTGTTGAAGGAGATGGGCAGAAGCAGGCAACTGCTTCCTTTTGCTGGAGATCTTGAAGTTTGAAGGTGCTGCAACGATGGAAGTTGGAGCTAATGATGATAGTATGTTGCTGCTGCCTTGATTAGGGAGGAGCTTGCTGGAACTTGAAGATGAAGCTACTGTGCTGTGGTGAAAGATGGGCTGCATCAAGTGTAGGTGGTGCTGTCAAGGAAGGAGAGGTGGAGAAGCTGCTGTGGATGTTGCAGCAATGGTGAGGAGCTGCTACAAGGAGGATGGCTGTTGTGGCTGCAACAGCCAAGAGAGAAGGAGAGAGCTCAAGGGAGAGAGAGAGAGAGAAAGAGAGAGACGTGAATTGAGCTTGGGAGGCCAGCCGTTCTTTTTTTTCTTTTGTTTTTGATTGGTAAATTAGGAAAGATGATATCTTTCCCTAAGTTACCATTGATTAATGAATAAGGTTGTGTAATGCCCAAGGCTACAGCCGTATGGCTTTGGAGGAAGAAAAGAGTAAGGAAGGGAAGAAGGAAAAGGAAAAGGAAAGAAGAGGGGAGAAAGAAAAGGAAAGAAAGGGAGGAAAAGGAGAGGGAAAGAGGAAGAGAAGGGGCTGGATAGGGTATACGTGAGTGGCTGGGAGAGGAAAGAAAGGAGGAAAGAAAGAAAGAAAGAAAAAGAAAGAAGAAAGAAAGAAAAGAAAGAAAAGAAAGAAAAAAGGAAAGTAAAAAATAAAAATAAAAATAAAAATAAAAAAGAAAATGGAGGAAGAAAGAAAGGAAATGGGCTGGATTGAGGGCTAGGGTGGTCGACCCCCTTGTGGGTCCCACCTTAGGAAAATAAAATAATAAAAAAAAATAAAAAAATAAAACAAACAAAAAAATAAAGAAAAAGGTAATTTTTTTTTCTTTTTTTATAAATTAAAACAGAAAATGCAAATGGATGGGCCATCTCAGAGCGGGTCCAAATTCCACTTTTGAAATTCATTTTGACGATTAAAGGGGTAAAATAGTCTTTTCAGAAAATTTCCAGATGAAACGAGCTATTTTTGGCAGTTTTTGAAACGAGCTCGGATTTTGAAGTTCAATACCTCGTTGCGAAGCAAATCCAATGTAGAATTTAAAAATTTAATTTTGGAAGAAATCCAAATTGTTTTTGTTGAGAAAATGCTTCCAAATCTATTTTCAGACAAAATGAGCTATTTTTGGCAGTTTTTGAAACGAGCTCGGATTTTGAAGTTCAATACCTCGTTGCAAAGCAAATCCAATGTAGAATTTAAAAATGTAATTTTGAAAGAAATCCAGATTGTTTTTCTTGAGAAAATATTTCCAAATGAAATGAGCTATTTTTGGCAGTTTTTGAAACGAGCTCAGATTTTGAAGTTCAATAGCTCATTGCGAAGCAAATCTAGTGTAAAACTTGAAAATTTGATTTTGAAAGAAATCCAGATTATTTTTCTTGAGAAAATATTTCCAAATTTAGACTCACGGGGTGAAAATGTCAATTTTGGAAACCCGAGGTTTGAAATTGATTTCTGAAAACTTTTAAAACTCAATCTGGATTGAAATTTATAAAGCTGGAGTTCTAGACTTCGAAAATGAAATGAAATGTGATGAAATGTTATGAAATGCTGAGAAATGATATGAAATGATGAGAAATGACATGAAATGCTATGCGAAATGCTAACCCTGAATGAAGAATTTGGGATGTTACACCCCGATTGACACTTGTACCAGTTCAAAAAGTGTTAAAATTGACAAAATTTGCAAAAATGGTGAAGAAATGATTTTCGAGCTCTGTCAAGCTAGAGTAACACTGAAAATTAGGGTTTGAGCTGGAACAAAGGTTAGTAATACTGAGGTGAACTAAAATTGAAGCTTGAACACTAGCTCAATTGGCTGAACTTGACTCAATTTCAGTTGAAAGAGCTGAAATTGACTAAAATGGGCTCCAGGACACTTGGAAATGGTTTTGAACTGAAACTGGAGCGCGTGAACTTCTGGTGAGCTTAAGTTAGACTCTGGGGAGTATAACTGACTATGAATGACTGACTCAGAGACAATTGGCTTGCATTTGAGTGAGAAATAAGCTCATTTCTGAAGAAATGATCCCATTTTGGCAGGAATGGTCAGAAATGGAAATGGTTTATTCATTATGAGATTAGATGAGCTTGAGATGATTGATATTCTAACTGTCTTGAACTGACCAATGAGCTTGGTTGACTCCGACTGACTGGGGTCCGGGATGACCTAGAGGTAAAATGGTAATTTTCTTAATGAAAATGGGTAAAATGGTGATTTTTTGAAACTGACTCAGGGTTTGACTCCTACATTGATCTAACAAGGTTGGCACTGCACGAGGGGGGTTGTTTGAGAATGAATGTGGAAAATTTGGGGTGTTTACAGATGCCCCTCTTTGCTACTAAGCCGGCTTGAAGACGAGCTTAGTGGCAAAGAAAAATACACCAAATTTGGGCTATAAAAATGCCCCAGTTAGAAGGATCTGACTGAATATGAAGAGATTTAGCCCCAATGAAAATGGTAGATATGAAATGGAGAATAAAGAAGAAAAATTTTGCCTCAAAAGAAGTGAGATTCAGGTTTTTGCCCTTAACCTGGATGGGACAAAAAATACCTCGTGTAGAAACGAAGCTCAGGTTTAACCCTTAACCTGACCTGGAAACGAAATACCTCATCAAAATGAGGCTCAGGTTTGTACCCTTATCCTGATTGGGCGGAAAATAAAATACCTCATCAAAGGAGGCTCAGGTTTATACCCTTATCCTGATTGGGCAGAAAATGAAATACCTCATCAAAGGAGGCTCAGGTTTGTACCCTTATCCTGATTGGGCAGAAAATGAAATACCTCATCAAAGGAGGCTCAGGTTTGTACCCTTATCCTGACCGGGAATGAAAATGGTAAGTTGGATGGTGAATAAGACAATTTTCTTGAAGAGGAATAAGGTGACTCTTTCAACAACACGAAAGATGAATTCTTTCGACAACGCGAAAGATAACAAGGCGATCCAAAGGAACAAGGAAATTCTTTCAACAACGCGAAAGATGACAAGGCAATCCAGAGGAGCAAGGCGATCCTTTTGACAACGCAAAAGATGAATTCTTTCGACAACGCGAAAGATGACAAGGCGATCTAGAGGAGCAAGGAGATTCTTTTGACAACGCAAAAGATGAATTCTTTCGACAACGCGAAAGATGGTAAAGGTTACTCTCTCAAGGAGGTAAAAGGTGATATCAGGATGTGTCAAGATGGACATCGAGCTCTTCACTTCATGTCAAGATAGTAAAAAAATATTGCCAAAATGTTAAAAATTGTTTGTTGATTCAAAATGTTTGAAATTGATGTATATTGGTATGAAAATCTTTCCTCTTTTCTACCTGAAGTATTACCTCCAAACAAGGTTCACTTTGTAGAATCGAGACTTGAAATCCAAATTGCTTGCAATTGACCTTCTTTAAGGAAGCTATCAATTTCCTTGATATGAACAGGAAAGTGAGAATTCAATATTATGAAAGCAATTGATGAAAGAGTATTGATAATAGAATTTCACAAGTTTAAAGAAGATTCTTGATAAATTTGGCAGTTTGATATCCTGTGAGCTTCTCTCATGATAATTTTGCTGCACTCTTTTGGGTTTTTTGCTACAGTCTCCTTCATTTTGGAGATGTTCTGATTGTTTTTTTCTTTTTCCTCTCTTTCTCTCTTTTGAAAGGGTACGTCACAAGCTCCTTCAACTTGAAGATGTTTCGATCCTTTTTTTTTTTTTGACGATATTGGCTCTTGGGTTTAGAGATCTTTGGATGATAGTTGAAATTAAATATCTTTTAGGGATTGTCGGGAGGTTCATCGCATCTGCCTTCATCTCGACAGTGCTTTGGACTTTCCCTGGAAGAATCTGTTGCAAACTCCGTCATCTTGGAGATGTTTCAAATCTTCTTTGGCCCCGGGGGTCTACTCGCTTAATTCGCCTTCATCTTGACGACAAGTGAGAGATCCCTTTTGCGGATATTTAATTGCAGCTTAGGTGATTTTGAGGATACAGGGCTTGGATGAATTCTCTCTTTTTCTAGCGCTCAGGATATTTCCACTGCCTCATTTTCACAAGAATGGTCTATAAAAATATGCCATTGACTGCGATCAATATCAATCCTCTATGGCTTTGCAAGAACATTGAATCTTCTTTTCTAGCCATATCGAGGATTTATCCTTCATCCTTTTGGTTGGCCAATAGAAAGAATTTGGATTTTGAATCCTTCTTCACAAAAGCTTTGCCTTTTTGGAAGTAATACTGAAGGTAAACTGAGGTAAAAATTTGTGCAATAACGTTTTGAAATCAACAGGTAATTGCCTGACAAATTGACAACATGTTCTTGAAATCCTTGGTGAAAGAGAGTATTTGAGGTCCGGCTCAACACATCCGTGACGAAAATTCTCATCTCCTTTCCAAAGTAGACGACTATCAGTTTACTAGGAACAATATCAGTTCAATTAAGAACGACCATCGGTGGGAATAATATCAGTTCAATTAAGAACGACCATCGGTTCGCTGGAACACTATCAGTTCAATGAAGAACGACTATCAGTTCGTTTCGAACACTATCAGTTTGATGAAGAACGACTATCAGTTCGCTGGGAACACTATCAGTTCAATGAATAACGACTATCAGTTCACTTGGGAACAATATCAGTTCGATGAAGAACGACTATCAGTTCGCTGGGAACACTATCAGTTCAATGAAGAACGACTATCAGTTCACTTGGAAACAATATCAGTTCACTGAAGAACGACTATCAGTTCACTTGGAACACTATCAGTTCAATGAAGAACGACTATCAGTTCACTGGAACACTATCAGTTCAATGAAGAACGACTATCAGTTCGCTGGGAACACTATCAGTTCAATGAAGAACGACTATCAGTTCACTTGGAAACAATATCAGTTCACTGAAGAACGACTATCAGTTCACTTGGAACACTATCAGTTCAATGAAGAACGACTATCAGTTCACTGGAACACTATCAGTTCAATGAAGAACGACAAAGAAAGAAAGAAAGAAAAAGAAAGAAAAAAAGAAAGAAAAGAAAGAAAAGAAAGAAAAAAGGAAAGTAAAAAATAAAAATAAAAATAAAAAAGAAAATAGAGGAAGAAAGAAAGGAAATGGGCTGGATTGAGGGCTAGGGTGGTCGACCCCCTTGTGGGTCCCACCTTAGGAAAATAAAATAATAAAAAAAAATAAAAAAAAATAAAAAAATAAAGAAAAAGGTAATTTTTTTTTCTTTTTTTATAAATTAAAACAGAAAATGCAAATGGATGGACCATCTCAGAGCGGGTCCAAATTCCACTTTTGAAATTCATTTTGACGATTAAAGGGGTAAAATAGTCTTTTCAGAAAATTTCCAGATGAAACGAGCTATTTTTGGCAGTTTTTGAAACGAGCTCGGATTTTGAAGTTCAATACCTCGTTGCGAAGCAAATCCAATGTAGAATTTAAAAATTTAATTTTGGAAGAAATCCAAATTATTTTTGTTGAGAAAATGCTTCCAAATCTATTTTCAGACAAAACGAGCTATTTTTGGCAGTTTTTGAAACGAGCTCGGATTTTGAAGTTCAATACCCCGTTGCAAAGAAAATCCAATGTAGAATTTAAAAATGTAATTTTAAAAGAAATCCAGATTGTTTTTCTCGAGAAAATATTTTCAAACGAAATGAGCTATTTTTGGCAGTTTTTGAAATGAGCTCAGATTTTGAAGTTCAATAGCTCATTGCGAAGCAAATCTAGTGTAAAACTTGAAAATTTGATTTTGAAAGAAATCCAGATTATTTTTCTTGAGAAAATATTTCCAAATTTAGACTCCCGGGGTGAAAATGTCAATTTTGGAAACCCGTGGTTTGAAATTGATTTCTGAAAACTTTTAAAACTCAATCTGGATTGAAATTTATAAAGCCGGAGTTCTGGACTTCGAAAATGAAATGAAATGTGATGAAATGTTATGAAATGCTGAGAAATGATATGAAATGATGAGAAATGATATGAAATGCTATGCGAAATGCTAACCCTGAATGAAGAATTTTGGATGTTACACCCCGATTGACACTTGTACCAGTTCAAAAAGTGTTAAAATTGACAAAATTTGCAAAAATGGTGAAGAAATGATTTTCGAGCTCTGTCAAGCTAGAGTAACACTGAAAATTAGGGTTTGAGCTGGAACAAAGGTCAGTAATACTGAGGTGAACTAAAATCGAAGCTTGAACACTAGCTCAATTGGCTGAACTTGACTCAATTTCAGTTGAAAGAGCTGAAATTGACTAAAATGGGCTCTTGGACACTTGGAAATGGTTTTGAACTGAAACTGGAGCGCTTGAACTTCTGGTGAGCTCAAGTTAGACTCTGGGGAGTATAACTGACTATGAATGACTGACTCAGAGACAATTGGCTTGGATTTGAGTGAGAAATAAGCTCATTTCTGAAGAAATGATCCCATTTTGGCAGGAATGGTTAAAAATGGAAATGGTTTATTCATTATGAGATTAGATGAGCTTGAGATGACTGATATTCTAACTGTCTTGAACTGACCAATGAGCTTGGTTGACTCCGACTGACTGGGGTCCGGGATGACCTAGGGGTAAAATGGTAATTTTCTTAATGAAAATGGGTAAAATGGTGATTTTTTGAAACTGACTCGGGGTTTGACTCCTACATTGATCTAACAAGGTTGGCACTGCACGAGGGGGGTTGTTTGAGAATGAATGTGGAAAATTTGGGGTGTTTACAAATAGGCATTGGAATCTTATTAATCACTCTTGAGAAGGAGATGATTCAATTTTCTCTCAAGTTAGATTTTCAATGCACCTATAATATGGCCGAGTACGAAGCCCTGATTCAAGGTCTAAAGATTCTATTAGACTTCAATGTCAAAAGAGTTCACGCTTACGGCGACTCATTACTCGTTGTCAATCAAGTTCAAGCCGAATGAAAAGTCAAAGATCAAAAGTTATTTCGTTATCAGAAAATTGTTTCAGCTCTTGTCAGCAAGTTTGAAGAATTTCAGCTCTTTCATATCAAGAGAGATTTTAATCAAGTGGCCGATAGTCTAGCCAGTTTAGGCTCTATTATGGCATTAAAAAATGGAGAATCTTGTCGCTCTTTTGAAATTAGCAGACTTGACCAACCTGCCTTCCTTCCAACAGAACATGTAAACCAGGCTGAGCAGAAGAAGAAGCCTTGGTATTACAACATCAAAAATTTCATAGAAACTGAGGAATTTCCTCCAGAACTCTCAAAGAAAGAGCAGCGAGCAATTCAGTGTATGTCTACTCGATATTTCATTCTGGCCAATGTCCTCTATCGTCATGGATTTAGTTCAGAGTATTCCAGATGCTTAGACGAAGACGAAGCCAAAGAAGTCGTGCGAGAAGCACACGAAGGTATTTGTGGTGGCCACATCGGCTACCAAACCCTTGTCAAGCAGATCATCAGAGCAGGTTATTATTGGAAAACTATGCAGCAAGACTGTTATCATTATGTGAAGAAGTGTGTTCAATGTCAGATACATGCACCTTCTATTCATGCTCCAGCAACATATTTACAGTCTGTTGTCTCTCCATGACCGTTCTCTATGTGGGCCTTCGACGTCGTAGGTCCCATCACTCCCTCTGCTTCAAATGGCCACAAATACTTCCTTGCCGCGACAGAATATTTCACCAAGTGGGTAGAAGCTATCACTCTTCGCACAGTAGAAGGCCGGCACGTAGTCTCTTTCATTCACAAGAGCATCCTTTGCCGTTTTGGCATCCCACATGACATCGTGTCAGATAATGGTAGTCATTTCAAGAATGAAAAAATGAAGACATTCTGCTCAAAGTTCAAAATCTATCATCATTTCTCTGCTCCCCACTATCCTCAAGGAAATGGCCAGGCAGAAGCTACCAACAAAATCCTAATTCGTATCTTGGAGCGAACTGTAGAAACAGGCCACGACTGGCATGAGAAGATCCACGATGCACTATGGGCCTACCGGACCACCATTCACACTCCAACAAATGCTACTCCATTAGAATTGGTCTACGGAGCAGAAGTAGTATTGCCGCTACATGTTCAGAAGCCCGCTTTGAAATTTGCTTCACTCCTGCAATTACCCCTTGATCAATACCAACAACAACGACTAGTACAGTTAGACTTGCTCGACGAGAGAAGGCTAAAAGCAACAGAGCATGCTCAATCCTATCGCCAAAGAGTGGCCAGGCAGTACGCGAAGTCTGTCATCGAAAGAAGATTCAAAGTCAATGATTTAGTGCTTCGATCCATAGCTTATCTCAAGCATCATCCTGGTGGTAAATGGTCGCCAAATTGGGAAGGTCCCTATGTCATCAAAGAAGCATTACCCCGTAACTCATATCGGCTCATCAATGCCGATGGGGTAGAATTACCAGATCCCACTAATGCTCGACACTTGAAAAAGTTCTATACTTGAAGCACCTATTCTTCCCTTGTAATCCTCCTATTCTCTTTAATAATGATCAAACTTTCTTTTCCCAGTTACACTGGGGCATTTTAAAATTTTTTGTTCTATGTGCAGGCAGGATAAAAAAATCTCTCATTTTACACACTTATGCATTCATGTGCATCAATTTGCATTCAGTTGCATTCAACTGCATTAACAACAATCTGGTCAGTATTGGGATTTCAACAAACAGTCCCATCATAATTCCTAATGATTCAAAGTTGAAAGATAATCATCAGTACTGAACCAAAACCCAGTGCTCGAACTGGTATTATTTCAAAATCCAGTACTCAAACTGGTATATTTTCAAAATCCAACTTTTAAGTCGGTCTTTGAAAATCGAGTTCCGACTCGGGTTTTTAATCAAAATATCTTCCTTTGAAGATTCGAGTTCCGACTCGGGTTTGTTTCAAATTATTTTCTTTGAAAATCGAGTTCCGACTCTGATTTACCTTCAAATTATTTTTCTTTTTGAAAAACTGAGTTCCGACTTGGGTTTTCCCTTTAAATTATTTTCCTTTGTTGATTCGAGTTCCGACTCGCGATCTCTTTACCTTATTTGAGCTCTGACTCGAGCTCTTCATTCTCTTTTTTATCCGGTTTCCGACTCGTGATCTCTTTGCTCTGTTCGAGCTCTAACCCGAGCTCTTAATTCTCTTTTGTTAATCCGGGTTCTGACTCGTGATCTCTATATTTTATTCAAGCTCTGACTCAAACTCATCATTCTCCTTTGTTGATCCAAGTCATCTCGATCCTCAGGGTCTGTCAATTGCTCAAATTTGATATTTTGCCCACCAATTTTCAATTCAAATCTTCGGATCATTCAATTCTCCAATTTTGACACCTGAGTCACCCAATTTCCAATTTCAAATTCCAATTCTCAATTCTTAATTCCAAATTCTCAATTTTGACCTCCAAGTCATTCAATTTTCAATTTTTGACCTTCGGGTCACTCAATTCTCAATTTCGACCTTCGGGTCACACAATTTCGACCTTCGGGTCACTCAATTCTCAAATTTTGACCTTCGGGTCACACAATTACGACCTTCGGGTCACTCAATTCTCAATTTCGACCTTCGCGCCACACAATTTCGACCTGTTGGTCAACCAATTCCCAATTTCGACTGTTAGGTCATCCAATTTCGACCTCAGGGTCATTCAATTTCCAACAATCAATTTCCCAATTTCCAATTTCGACCTTCGAGTCAATCAATCCCAATATCCAATTTCAATCATTTTCTCTTGCGAGAGACCCTTTTTATAGAGAGAGTTCGAGGGAGCCCGTTCTTTTCGCATGCTATCCAATTTGTTCACTTAGCCCCTTTTTAGGGAGAGTTTGAAGGGACTCGCGTCTTTGTGAACCCTTTGCAAAACAATTTACAATTTCACACAAGAAACCCTTTCATAGGGAGAGGCTCGATAGAGACTCGCTTTTCTTGTGGCCACCCCAATTTCCATACTAGGCCATTTTCGTCATGAAGGACCCTCTTTTTAGGGATAGTGTGATGGACTCGTTCCTTTCATGACCCAATTTTCTGACCTCACTATTATCGGCCCCTTTCCATAAGAGAAGTCTAATATTAGGGAGCTTTGACAAAAGCTTAATTTCTCTTCGAAAGTTCGTTTTGCAAACAACTCCTCTTCAGGGAAGAGAGGAGTATTTCCCATTTCCCATTCAGGTAAGAGCTAAGCCTGAGTCTCTCTTTTTGAGGAAAAAAAGAGGAAAATTTTCGTCATGGATGTGTTGAGCCGGACCTCAAATGCTCTTTTTCACTAAGGATTTCAAGAAAATTTTGACAAAATTGTCAATCAAATTATTTGTTGATTTCAGAATCTTTATTGCATACATCTCTATCTCAGTTTACCTCTAGCATTACTTCTAAAAGAGTGAAGCTTTTGCGAAAAGAGATTCAAAATTCAAATTCCTTTTATCGGCCAACCAAAAGGATGAAGGATAAATCCTCGATATGACCAGAAAAGAAAATTCAATGTTATTGCAAAGCCATAAATGATTGATATTGATTGCAGTCAATGGCACATCTCTAAAGGACCATTCTTGTAAAAATGAGGCAGTGGAAATATTCTGAGTGCTAGAAAAAGAGAAAATTCATCCAAGCCTTGTCTC
Source organism: Nuphar pumila (assembly GCF_984573655.1). Lineage (NCBI taxonomy): Eukaryota > Viridiplantae > Streptophyta > Magnoliopsida > Nymphaeales > Nymphaeaceae > Nuphar > Nuphar pumila. Next base: position 97,066,918 of record NC_143252.1, on the reverse strand, counting down.
CTCAAAATCACCTAAGCTGCAATTAAATATCCGCAAAGGGGATCTCTCAATTGTCGTCAAGATGAAGGCGAATTAAGCGAGTAGACCCCCAAGGGCCAAAGAAGATTTAAAACATCTCCAAGATGACGGAGTTTGTGACGGATCCTTCCAGGGAAAGTCCAAAACACTGTCGAGATGAAGGTAGATGCGATGAATCTCCCGACAATCCCTAAAAGATATTTAATTTCCACTATCATCCAAAAATCTCCAGCCAATGAGCCAATAACGTCAATATAATCCTTGAGGCAAAGAAAGGATTGAAACATCTCCAAGTTGAAGGAGTTTGTGACATACCTTTCCAAAAGTGAGAAAGAGAGGAAAAAGAAAGAGAGAAAAGTCAGGACATCTCCAAAATGAAGGAGAATGTAACCAAAACTCAAGAGAGCCAAAAGAGTGCAGAAAGATTATCATGAGAGAAGCTCCCAGGATATCAAACTGCCAAATTTATCAAGAATCTTCTTTAAACTTGTGAAATTCTATTATCAATATCCTTTCATCAATCGCTTTCACAATACTAAATTCTCTTTTCTGTTCATATCAAGGAAATCGATAGCTTCCTTGAAGAAGGTCAATCACAAGTAATTCAGATTCCCAATCTTGATTCTATGAAGTGAATCTCATTTGGAGGTAATGCTTCAGGTAAAAAAAAAAGAATATTTTGCAACAATGCGTATCATTTTCAAATACTTTGAATCAACAACAGAATTCTCAATATTTTGACAATATTTTTTAGCTGTCCTGACGTGAAATGAGAGCTTGATGTTCGTTTTTTATACATCTTGACACCAATTTTTAATCCCTCTGAAGGACTTGATTCCTTCCCTTCTTCGAGAGCATGAGCTCTCAGATTCGCACACTTCTCTGTGTCCCCACTGTCCCACCATAGACAGTCCCATTTCAGTTCGAGGTCGAACCACCAATCATTTTCTCGCAAAAGAAAATTTCAAAAGCTATTTAGTCTCAGAAATGAGACGCCCAAGATCAATCCCTTTTCAAGCTTTAAGGACCACATTTTCCTTCCTTTTGCAAAACCCCTGTCGGATTTATTGTGCAAAATCCTAAGGTTCCATCATGTTCTCTTCTTTCAAGGATTTCATTCCATTTTTCGCCCAATCAGGATAAGGGTACAAACCTGAGCCTCCTTTGATGAGGTATTCCATTTTCCACCCGATCAGGTTAAGGGTACAAACCTGAGTCTTATTTTCATGAGATATTTTCATTCCCCGATCAGGTTAAGGGTCAAACCTGAGCTTCGTTCCATACGAAGCATTTTTTGTCCCATCGAGGTTAAAGGCAAAAACCTGAACTTCACTCTCACCAGAACAAATCTTTTCTCTTTATTCTCCATTTCATATCTACCATCTTCCTCGGGCTAATTTCTTCATACCCAGTCAGATCCTGCTAACTGGGGCATTTTTTTTATGGCCCAAATTTGGAGTGTTTTTCTTTGCCACTAAGCTCGACTACGAGTCGGCTTAGTAGCAAAGAGATGCATCTGTAAACACCCCAAATTTTTACTCACCGCCCTGACATCTCCCTCAATCGGCACATTTCAGTTCTCCGGAATCAATGAAAAGCAAAATGGTCATTTTCTGAGATTGAACCTTGCAGAAAGTCTAAAATTTCATTCTTGAGCCTCAAAATTTCTATATTTAGGTTCAGAGACATCTTCAAACTGCAAATTTTCAAAATCCTATTCCTGACAAGAAGTTAGAATTTCCAATTCTAGATTCAGAATGACATTTCATAGAACATGTCTTTGCATAGCATTGCATGAACATTTCATATCATGTCATTTCGAGGTCCAGAAACTCTCGATTTCAAAAATTTTCAATCCAGATTCGAGTTTAACTCTTTTCAAAATTGATTTCAAAACCCTGGGTTTTCTAAATTGCCAATCTTTCTCATTTTACCCCCAGGACTTTTTAATTACAAAAGTTTTCTCTGGAAAATAATCTGGATATTTGGATATTGATTTTAAAATTTTATCTCAAAACTTTTTGCAAAAAGATTTTAAATCTCTTTACAAAATTACTGTATTTTCTTTATCCATGTTTTTGCCGTGAAAACCCAATTCTTTCCAAATTCTTGAAAACAAACAAAGTTTTATCTCGTATTATAAAAATTTTTAAAAAGAAGAAGTTATTTCTTCTGTTTTTATTTTCAAATAAATGGAGCGGGACCCGCCTTTGAACTAGCATCATACTCTGATTCCCAGGTAAGTTTCTTATTTTCTAGCGGGACCCACCTGGAGATGGCACCAATTGTGCAAAAACATATTTTTATGTTGGTCATCTTATAAAATATGTTAGTGGGCCCACACACATGTGGCGCCCCACTAAGCTCCCTGCAGAAGAAACCAAACCAAAATAAAACTTTATTTTCAAAAAGAATTAAAAAAAAAAAAGGTTGGCAGAGGTGGCATCTCCCATTTAATGTTATTTTTTATTTTTTATTTTTATTCACTATTCCTTTTTCTAAGAAATGGCCTCAAAATGGGGCCACAACCATACTTTCCAACAAAAATTCATCTTACCTAAAACTTAGGTAAATGAAATTAAATTTTGAAAAACACAAGAGGCGCCCCTCTTGAAAACGACTATATTAAAATTTTCAGTTTCGAAAATTTTCAAAGAGATGTAACAGAATCTCTGAAAGGAAACTGCGATTTTTCTTGGAAGAAGGCTGAAAAATTCTTTAAAAGAGGGGGCTATTGATCGAAAGGGGGAGGAAGCCGATTGATTGTTTTTTTCGGTTTTGCAGGTGTTTCTTTCTCAGCGTGAAGCTCTCTTCCACCTCCAATGGCTGCTGCCCATCATTTCTTCAGCCCAGCCGCAGGAGAGCCAGTTGCTCCCCATCCACTTTCAGTCCATTGCAGATCTCCATCTAGCGTTTTCAAAGGTTGTTGCCCCTTCTTCTGTAGCCTAACAGTCGTTTGATGCAGGAGATCCAGCCATCAGCTCCTTCACATTGCCTTCAGACAGTAGGTTGTCTCATCCTTCTCCAGCCCCAGCAGCAGAGAGCCACCTCTTCCTGCCGTTTACAAAATCCATTGGAAGCAGGAGATCTGCAAAGCTGCTGCTCATTTCTTCAGACCAGCAGTAAAGCACGGCTTCTCATTTGTTGATTACAAGATTCATATAGTGCAGGGGATCTACAAGGTAATGCAAAGTTATGATTCTCTCATACTTGTGTTCAATTTTATCAAAAAAAAAATCTTGTGTGCATTTTGTTAGCTGGAATAAACGTAAGGTGAATATCCATTTATGGTTTTATTTTCAGCATAATAGCAGGATTCTATTTTTTTTTCTTTTTTTCCCTTCCTGCATCTTGTGTTATCTTCAACCTCTCACATTTTCTACATCTTAGGTTAGTTTTTCACGTTTTCTGTTTTCTTTAATCATGTGTTACCTTTAACTTCTCACGTTTTCTGCATCTTAGATTAGTTTTACCATTTCATATTTTCTGTTTGCTTCATTTTTTTTGTTGTCTTTAACCTCTCACATTTCTGCATCTATCATTAGCTTTAATATTTCTCTTGTTTCTGTTAGACTCATCCAGATTTATGCATCCTGTAAAGATTTGACATAATTGATGCTAGTATATCTTAGTTTATCTAATAAATATAGCTGTGTTCTATATTAGCTATGTCCTAAAGATGTTGATGAGCTCTTATTAAAAACAGAGCTAAACAATCCCCCGTTACTTGCTGGAAATTGGTTACAGTTTTGCTCCACTTGCAATATATGCCCTGCTTCTACCTTCCAAACCAGTTTTTTTTTTATTTGTCCACCATGATTGACATCAAGCCAATATGCTGTTATGAGTAATGGTTGGCTTATCATCCATCGACCCTCTCATCAATTTCTGCTAGATGTTTTGCTGTTAGATGTCTTGCTGCAACATTTTAGCATTTGTTATAAGATAGTTCATTATTGATGAATAGTAATGAAAATCCCCTGTTATCTACCAACTGCACTTTCAAACTCAACAACTTTCACTACACCTTCACCATCACTTTCCTCACGTTCAGCCTTAAACACTGCCTCATCAACAACAAGCTTCAGGCATCACCTCTATCTAATGCTCAAATTCACACATATGTACATGGACAACCTCCTACAGCATCTACATTTCCATTTGCAGCATCAATTACACATTTTTTTTATCACTTTCCACAACATCTTCACCTCTCCACTAAGCTTTTCACACCCTTTTCACAATATTCTTGAAACAGCCCATGGTGCTTCCACAATACATTTCCTGCACATTGTGTATGTTATGTATTTACCCATCTCTTCTTCTGCAGGTACCCAGTCTTGATAATTGGCTATATTCATGAACGGATATATCCATATCCATTCATGATCTCTAGACCATCTTTGGCATGCTTTGTTATTGATATAAAAGGAAGCTCCATACCCAATTTTACTAAGAAATATGTTATAATTTGGGAATTATGGCTTTGTGAAATCACATACACAAACTGTATATACCCTGTATTTTCTGATTTTACCCATTACATATAGAATTCCAATTATTATGTGTATTTTCTCATTATACGTATATATATATATATATATATATATATATATATATATACTTATATATATGTATGTATATCTTCATGTACAATTGCTTTCACATACAAGTATTTATCTTGATATTTTTTTTTTCTTTTTTGTAAATACACCTTCATGTCACTTAGCACAAATTCAAGTATTTAGATATAACCATGTATATCTTCGTGGTACATATTATATATATACCCATTTCCTTGGTTATCTTGTACTAATTCTCATTTTGCAGGAAAATCTAGAGGATGCTAATTCTTTTATATCATGTAATTTTTTTTTTGACTTATGTCAGAGATGTAACCATCAAACTTGGAATAATATTTACTTTTACTGCTTAGATTAGGATGCATCTCATGTAGTTTGATTCCTGCAATATCCTGATTCTATGATTCATATATCTCATTTTGCAAAATCACCATGGATGTACACGAATGGCACGTGCACCAACTCTTAGAAAGTTGATGTACTCGGTGGAATCCATATTTACGGCCCTAGTCGGAATATGGACGAGACCCATATCCATCATCTTTCTACTAGTCACACCGAGCCTACACTCTTAGGCTATCTTAAAAATGCACATCATGTTTCCAATTTTTCAAAATATTGTGAATTAACTCAAATAAACCCTGAACATATTCATGGCCACAGTCAGAATATGTGAAGGATTTACTTTGACTTAATACACATTTTCCAACAAATTTCTCAGAAAAATCTTCTCAAAATGCATTCATTTATTCAAATCATCTGCTTTTCTCATGATTTTCTCAAGAAATTTTCATTCTTTGAAAAATCGATTCCTCAAGAAACTATGAAGATTCTCGAAGATTGGATTTCCCAAGTCAACGTTTTCTCGTGATTTTCCCTAAAAATGTTATTTTCTTAAGATTCATTTTCAAAAGGAATTTCTCATCTTTCTCAAGAACAAAAGTTGTTTTTCAGATATTTCAAAGACAAGATTCTCAGACTTTCAATTTCCTAAGTTTTGATTTTCCATTTCCAAAGAGCTTTCCCATAAAGTTTACATCATTTTCCTAAGAAAATTCTCAAAGTCAGAGTTTTCCTGATAAATATTTTCTTTTTCAAATATTCAGTTTTTCTCAAGAACCTTCTCCATTTTCCCAGGACTTTCATCCATTCACGATTTTCCCAAAACTTCATAAACTTTCTGGTGATTTCCAAATTCTTTCATCTGAGTTTCCTGAGAGATTGATTTCCATCTTTTTTTTTTTCTGAGAAATGCTCTTCAACTCCAAATGTTTTCTAAGCATACATCATATTTTTCCAACTTACATTTTACAAAATCTCATAGCACATGCCTGAATTCTCTGTGCAGTTAGGATAGAACACGATTTTGATAATTTTACTAAGTCAAGCATATTTTTTGGTCCTTGGTTCGATTACCCCTGTTAAAGGCGGCAGGAACGGTCGAACCTCGTACCGACAGGTCGAGCCCCATCCCATGGATTTTCTCGCGATTTTCAAAATGGAGGCGAGTATTTCAAAAACAAATTTCTGAGATCTGGTCAAGTTTGACTCGAGAAAACATTTTCTTCTCTCTCCCACAAGGAAGGGAAGACGGAAAAATTTTTTGCGACGATAACAATAGACTTCAGAGACCTCAATAAGGCAACTCCGAAGGATGACTATCCACTGCCAAGCATTGATCTTCTAGTCGATAGCACGACAAGACATGTTATGTTCTCTTTTATGGATGGATATTCCGGCTACAATTAGATTAAGTTGGCCGCCTGCGACCAATCAAAGACTTCCTTCACTATGGCTTGGGGCACTTTTTGTTATACCGTTATGCCTTTTGGGCTCAAGAATGGTGGAGCAACATATCAACGCGCAATGACTGTTATCTTTCACGATCAAATGCGCAAAATCATGGATGCATATGTTGATGATATCCTCGTGAAATCTAAAGAGGAAGAAGATCACCTCGAAGCCCTTGATCAAGTTTTTAAGCGACTCATTCTTTATAAGTTAAGGCTTAACCCCCAAAAGTGTGTTTTTGGAGTCGAATCAGGCAAACTGTTGGGTTTTCTGGTAAGCAAAAAGGGAATTGAAGTCGACCCAGCCAAAGCAAAGGCTATCATTGATATACCACCCCCGAAAAATCTCAAAGAATTGTGTATCCTTCAGAGACGCATGCAATCAATTCGGCGATTTATTTCCAACTTGGCAATGAGATGCGAACTTTTCAACCACTTACTCAGAAAAGGAGTGAAGTTTCAATGGGGACTAAAATGTCAACAATCATTCAATCGTATTAAGAAGTATCTTCTCAATCCTCCCATCCTCAAAACCGCCACAATTGGGAAAACCCCTTTTGTTATACATCTCAGTCAATCAAGTCGCATGCGGCAGATTCTTGTCGCAATACAAAGAAGGCAGTCTGATAGAGCACATCATTTATTATGTGAGTAAGACTTTCATAGACTATGAAAAGAAATACTCTCAAATAGAGAAGACCTGCCTAGCTCTAGTATGGATGTGTCGGAAGCTAAGACACTACCTGCTGGCATCTGAAGTCAAAATCCTGTCTAAACTCAATCCTCTCAAATACATCTTAGAGCAACCTTTCCTCAGCAGACGAGTCACCAAATGACAAGTATTACTGATGCAGTGCGACTTAGAATATGTCTCGCAGCAATCAATCAAAGGCCAAGCAATTGCTGATCAATTGGCAGATTTTGCTCTGGCAGAAGAGGTGAAAGCCGAAGATAACTTCCCAGACAAACAAATATGCAATATCCAGCAATATCCGATCTGGAATTTATTTTTTGACGGTTCCAAGAATATGGCCGGAATAGGCATCGGAATCACTCGTGAGAAAGAGATGATTCAATTTTCTCTCAAGTTAGATTTCCAATGTACCCACAATATGGCTGAGTACGAAGCTCTAATTCAAGGTCTAAAGATTCTACTAGACTTCAATGTCAAGAGAGTTTATGCTTACGGTGACTCATTACTCGTTGTCAATCAAGATCGAGCCGAATGGCAAGTCAAAGATCAAAAGCTATTCCCCTATCAGAAGATCGTTTCAGCTCTTGTCAACAATTTTGAAGAATTTCAGCTCTTTCATATCAAGAGAGACTTTAATCAAGTGGTTGATAGCCTAGCCAGTTTAGGCTCCATTATGGCATTCAAAAATGGAGAATCTTGTCACTCCTTTGAAATTGGTAGACTTGACCAACCTGCTTTTCTTCCAACAGAACAAGTACACCAAGCTGTGCAAAAGAAGAAGCTTTGGTATTACAATATCAAAACTTTCATAGAAACTGGTGAATTTCCTCCAAAACTCTCAAGGAAAGAGCAGTGAGCCATTCAACATATGTCTACTCGATATTTTATTTTGGCCAATGTCCTTTATCGTTGCGGATTCAATTCAGAGTATTCCAGATGCTTAGATGAAGATGAAGCCAAAGAAGTCATGCGAGAAGCACACGAAGGCATTTGTGGTGGCCACGTCGGCTACCAAACCCTTGTCAAGCAAATCATCAGAGCAGGTTACTATTGGAAGACTATGCAGCAAGACTGTTACTATTTTGTGAAGAAGTGTGTTCAATGTCAGATACATGCACCTTCTATTCATGCTCCGACAACTTATTTGCAATCTATTGTCTCTCCATGGCCATTTTCTATGTGGGCCTTCGATGTCGTAGGCCCCATCACTCCTTCTACTTCGAATGGCCACAAATACTTCCATGTTGCGACATAATATTTCACCAAGTGGGTAGAAGCCATCACCCTTCGCACAGTAGAAGGCGGGCACATAGTCTTTTTCATTCACAAGAGCATCCTTTGTCGTTTCGGCATCCCACATGACATTGTGTCAGATAATGGCAGTCATTTTAAGAACGAAAAGATGAAGACATTCTGCTCAAAGTTCAAAATCTATCATCATTTTTTTGCTCCATATTACCCTCAAGGAAATGGTCAGGCAGAAGCTACCAACAAGATTCTAACTCGTATCTTGGAGCGAACTGTAGAAACAGGCCGTGACTGGCATTAGAAGATCCATGATGCACTATGGGCCTATCGGACCACCATTCGCACTCCCACAAATGCTACTCCATCAGAGTTGGTCTACGGAACAGAAGTAGTGTTGCCTCTACATGTTCAGAATCTCGCTTTGAAATTTGCATCACTTCTAGAACTACCTCTTGATCAATACCAGCAGCAGCGACTGGTACAACTAGACTTGCTCGACGAGAGAAGGCTAAAAGCAGCAGAGCATGCTCAATCTTATCGCCAGAGAGTAGCCAGGCGGTACGCGAAGTCGGTCATCGAAAGAAGATTCAAAGTCAATGATCTAGTGCTTTGATCCACAACTTATCTCAAGCATCATCCCGACGGCAAATGGTTGCCAAATTGGGAAGGTCCCTATGTCGTCAAAGAAGCATTACCCCACACTTGATATCGGCTCATCAACGCCGATGGGGTGGAATTGTCAGATCCCATTAATGCTCGACATTTGAAAAAGTTATATACTTGAAGCATCTACTCTTTCCTTGTAATCCTCCTATTTTCTTTAAATAATAATCAAACTTTCTTTTCCCAGTTACACTGGGGCATTTTAAAATTTTGTTCTGTACGCAGGCAAGATAAACAAATCTCTCATTTTACACACTTGTGCATTCATGTGCATCAATTTGCATTCAACTGCATTAATAACAATCTGGTCAGTATTGGGATTTCAACAAACAGTCCCATCACAACTCCTAATTGTTATTCAAAATCAAAAAACAATCATTAATGTTGAACCAAAATCCAGTGCTCAAACTGGTATTATTTCAAAACCCAGTGCTCGAACTGGTATTATTTCAAAATCCAGTGCTCGAGCTGGCATTATTTTAAAATCCATCTTTCAAGTTGGTCTATGTTTTCTTTCGAAAAACCAAGTTCTGACTCGGGTTTTCCTTCAAATCATTTTTTTTCTTTTGAAGACCTGAGTTCCGACTCAGGTTTTCCTTTAAATTACTTTTCCTTTTGAAGAGCCGAGTTCCGACTCCGGTGTTCCCTTAAATCATTTTCCTTTGTTGATCCGAGTTTCGACTCGAGATCTCTCTACCTTATTCGAGCTCAGATTCAAGCTCTTCCTTTTCTTTTGTTGATCCGGGTTCTGACTCGAGATCTATCTACCTTATTCGAGCTTAAATTCGAACTCTTCATTTTCCTTTATTGATCCGAGTTTCGACTCGTGATCTCTTTACCTTATCCGAGCCCTAACTCGAGCTCTTCATTTTCTTTTGTTGATCCGGGTTCCGACTCGAGATCTCTTTATTTATTCAAGCTCCGACTCGAGCCCTTTATTTTCCTTTGTTGATCCGAGTTATGACTCATGATCTCTTTACTTTATTCGAGCTCCGACTCGAGCCATTTATTCTCTTTTATTGATTCAAGTCACTTTGATCCTCAGGATCAGTCAATTTCTCAAAATTGACCTTTTGTCCACCCATTTCCAAATTTAAGTCTTTGGATCATTCCATTCTCCAATTCCGACCCCTGGGTCACCTAATTTCCAATTTCAAATTCCAATTCTCAATTCCAATTACCAAATTCTCAGTTTTGACAGTCAGGTCACTCAATTTCCAATTTTGACCGTCAGGTCACTCAATTTCCAATTTTGACCGCCAGATCACTTAATTTCCAGTTTTGACCGTCAGGTCACTCAATTTCCAATTTTGACCTCATGGTCATTCAATTTCTAATTTCAATCTTTTGGTCAATCAATTCTCAATTTCGACCATCAGGTCATCCAATTTCGACCTCCGGGTCATTCAAACAATCAATTTTCCAATTTCCAATTTCGACCTTTTGGTCAATTAATTTCAACATCCAATTTCAATCATTTTCTCTTGCGAGAGACCCTTTTTAGGGAGAGTTCGAGGGAGCTCATTCTTTTCGCATGCTATCCAATTCGTTCACTTAGCCCCTTTTTAGGGAGAGTTTGAAAGGACTCGCGTCTTTGTAAACCGTTTGCAAAACAATTTCCAATTTCACACAAGGAACCCTTTTATAGGGAAAGACTCGACGGAGACTCGCTTTTCTTATGACCCCCCAATTTCATACTAGGCAATTTTCGTCATGGAGGACCCGCTTTTTAGGGAGAGTGTGATGGACTCGTTCCTTTCATGACCCAATTTTCCAACCTCACTATTATCGGCCCCTTTCCATAATAGAAGCCTAATATTAGGGAGCTTTGACGAAAGCTTAATTTCTCTTCGAAAGTTCGTTTTGCAAACACCTCCTCTTCAGAGAAGAGAGGAGTAATTTCCATTTCCCATTCAAGTAAGGGCTAAGCCTGCGTCTCTTTTTTTGGGAAAAAAGAGAGGAGAATTTTCGTCACAGATGTGTTAAGCCGGACCTCAAACGCTCTCCTTCACCAAGGATTTCAAGAATATTTTGTCAATTTGTCAATCAATTACCTGTTGATTTCGAAACTCTATTTCTATCTCAGCTTACCTTTAGCATTACTGCCAAAAGAGTGAAGCTTTTGCGAAAAGGGATTCAAAATCCAAGTTCTTTTTATTGGCTAACCAAAAGGATGAAGGATAAATCCTCGACACGGCCAGAAAAGAAGATTCAATGTTATTGCAAAGCCACAGATGATTGATCAATTGATCGCAGTCAATAGCACATCTTTAAAGACCATTCTCGTGAAAACAAGGCAATGAAAATATCCTGAGCGCTAGGAAAAGAGAGAATTCATCCAAGCCTTGTCTCCTCAAAATCACCTAAGCTGCAATTAAATATCCGCAAAGGGGATCTCTCAATTGTCGTCAAGATAAAGGCGAATTAAGCGAGTAGACCCCCGGGGCCGAATAAGATTTGAAACATCTTCAAGATGACAGAGTTTGTGATGGATCCTTTCAGGAAAAGTCCAAAGCACTGTCGAGATGAAGGCAGATGTGATGAACCTCCCGACAATCCCCAAAAGATATTTAATTTCCGCTATCATCCAAAAATCTCTAACCCAAGAGCCAATATCGTCAAAGAACGATCGAAACATCTCCAAGTTGAAGGAGTTTGTGACGTACCCTTCCCAAAAGAGAGCAAGAGAGGAAAAAGAAAGAGAGAAAAAGACAGAACATCTCCAAAATGAAGGAGAATGTAGCAAAAAACCCAAGAGAGCCAAAAAAGTGCAGAAAGATTATCATGAGAGAAGCTCCCTGGACATCAGACTGCCCCATTTATCAAGAATGCTCTTTAAATTCGTGAAATTCTATTATCAATATCCTTTCATTGATTGCTTTCATAATATTAAATTCTCTCTTTCTTGTTCATATCAAGGAAATTGATAGCTTCCTTGAAGAAGGTCAATCACAAGTAATTTGGATTCCAAATCTCGATTCTATGAAGTTAATCTCGTTTGGAGATAATGCTTCAGGTAGAAAAGAAGAAATATTTTGCAACAATGTGCATCATTTTCAAATACTTTGAATCAACAACAGAATTCTCAACATGTTGACAATATTTTCTAGCTATCCTGACGTGAAGTGAGAAGCTTGATGTCCGTTTTTTATACATCTTGATGAAATTCCACTAGAGGGGGGGTGAATAGTGAAATATGATAATGATCGATAAAATAAAATAATTAAGCAATAAGGCACAACACATAAAACACAGAAGTTATACTGGTTCGGTCAATATCCAGACCTACATCCAGTCCCCAAGCAAACCACTTGAGATTCCACTATAACATCCGAGTTACCGGATAAATAGTACAACACCCTCTTCCCAAGAGGTCTTCTTCTCTCAACAGAGAAGGGGCACACCCTCTTCCCAAGAGGTCTTCTTCTCTCAACAGAGAAGGGCAACACCCTCTTTCACAGAGGTCTACTTCTTTAAACAAAGAAGGAATACAATGAATAACAGAGTTACAATACTTCCTATAGAACCTTCAGAATAATATGAATGCACGAATGAAGGATTCTAAGAATGTTCTGTTTGTCACTCAGAGGATACTCTTTGTCAAAGAGCTGGACTTGGCTTTTTCTCTTTTCTTCCTTTTTCTTTTTCTCTTTCTTTTTCAAGGCTCTCTTTTCAAATCACGAATAGAAATTTTTCTCTTTGTAAGCTCACACGTCTATTCTATTCCTCTTGTTTGAATAGTTTATTTGAGTGTGTTTATATAGCCTTTAAAAAGTAGTCGTTACATTTTGTAATTGTAACTTTTTGAAATGTGAACTGTTATGTCATTTCAAAAATATCTTTTAGAGAAGATCGAGAATGCCTTTTTCCATAAGAGTAAAATAGAGGGTACACTAGTCGTTGTTTTGTTTTTAGGTAATACATATTTTATGTAAAAAGTCTATTTCTTACAATAGTACATTTGAACGTTGGGTTGTAGTTTTTGTCTTTATTCTAATTAATGATTTGAGGTACATTAGTACTTCTTTGCTTTAAATGAGTGTAAGTACTATTTTATTTGTACATAGTCATGTCAAGTGTTTTCTTTATGTTGTGTATTTCAAAGTCTCTAGAGAGAATGAGGACCAAAAAGAAGGTCGACATTCTTTGAGAAGGATATTTAACAAGGATTTGTTACAGAAGGCATTTAATGCTTTGTAAAGAGAATGATGACTTCAAGTAAGTCGACATTCTATGGTTATGAGAAAAAGTAACTATAGTCCTTTTAAAACCATATTTTATTTGTTTTTCTTATGTGTAGCCGATTTATGTTTTTGTCTTCTTTTTGTATATAAGAAACATTTCATTAGAGAAGATAACTAAGGTCTTTTCAAAAACATATTTTATTTATTTTTCTTATGTAGTCGATTTTATGTTTTTGTCTTCTTCTTATATTAAAAAAAAACATTTCATTAAAGAAGATAACTAAAGTCTTTTCAAAAACATATTTTATTTGTTTTCTCCATGTAGTCGATGTTATGTTTTCGTCTTTTTCCTACATTCCTTTTTTCATGTTGTCTTGTATATAGTGTAAGGTACAATGATTATATGACAAAAAGTCTTTTTCATAAAAGGTTGTAAGAAGGTACACTTATTATATGACAAAAAGTCTTTTTCATAAAAAGTTGTAAGAAGGTACACTTATTGGTTTTCAAAAAAGAAGCTTTTTGAAACTATCGTATACTTTTATGATATAGAATGTATGAATGAGTATGTAATATGCAAAATGCAAGATCCTGAAGGTTCTGTTACATATGACTCTAAAGAAGAAAAAATCTTCATCTTGAGGTAGCCGATATCTTCATTTGAACTTTAGGAAAGCATGGCTCATCAAGCTTTTTCTTCAAGGAGTATGATTGCACCATAGTTGTACTTGAACAGGAAGTCTCCATCCTTATTGGGTGAGATATCCTTGCATCAAATACTCGTTAGATTTAAGGCAAAACATATTCAGTCATAATATAACATTATTTCAAGAGAACATATTATCATATCATACAAAATCAAATAAGACAGTGTATCATATTATGTGACATCAAAACCGAGTTTCTCAACATTCTCCCCCTTTTTTATGATGACAAAATATGCTCCCCCTGTCAAAAAGACATTATGCATAGAAATAATAATATGATAAAAAAGGTGAAATAATGTTTAAAGAGAGAATATTTCTCCAATAATGGAGACAGGTTTTCTCCCCCTTTGTCATGGACAAAAAGGAGGGATAAGAGTAAAAAAAATATTACAGACCGAAAGTATTTAAAAGTTATTACAGACCAAATAAAAAATGAGTCTTAGTCAGAGTCAGTGGTATTGAGCTTGCGGCGACAGCGACGTGAATCTTGGCCCATTGTCAAGGAGTCAAAGGCCTGTTGCAGAGAGGCTTGATTCCTGAGAAGTAGAGCCTGGGTATTTTGGATGTCGACGAGGGTAGAGAAGATGTCGGGGTCAGAGCTTGCGGGAGGATCAGCTTCACTGGTGCTTTCATCGTCAGAGTGATCTCGAGGGGACCCTTCGTCAGGGAGGTATGAGTCATCGAAAGCATGATCAGACCGGTGAATGATGTCTTGGTGGAGAGGCACCTGGAAGTGCTGAAGGATATGGGTTATGAAGTACCCGAAAGGAAGAGAGTGGAAGGCCCGAAAATTGATCATGTTATTGAAAATGATACTGAACCAGTTGATGGGAAAGTTGCAGAAGATTGCATATAGGAGAAGGGAGATTTCGTTTGCCACGAAACCCTTGGAAGAAAGCTTTGGAAAGACATTGGATGAGAGGATGTGTGAGAGTATTAGAGCATGAGGTTTGAGATTGCTCGTATGCCATGGGAAATGGGTGCAGCGAGTGGAGATAAGGACTTTCTTAAACACAGTTCGATCTATCGGAACTATGTTAGGAAGCTCAATGCCATAGGAGGAAAGGTTTAGAATGCAGCCTAGTTGAGAGATATTGAAGGAGATGAGTTTTCCATGTACCATGGATGTAATGGTGGTGTGGTCACGGTCTACAGAGAGGTTGGTATAGAAAATTTTGATGAGATGAGGATAGTAGGTCATGGAGTTAGTCGTTCCTAAGATGGGAACAAAATCTTGAAGAGAGGTATGGAGGTCAAAGGATGTGAAGGCGTCGAAGTTTACTAGTTTGCCAGTTTGAATTGGCAAGGTGCTAATGTACTGAAAGTGGTGAATAAGGTCGGGGTATCTTAGATCTGCGGAGGTGATCGCATTGGTAGAGGAGGAAGCCATTTTCGAGTATCTTGAAAATAAAGCACTAGGAGAGAAAGGAGCTAGAACCGAGAGAAAGTTTGTATAAGGATAGAAAAGATCGAATGGAATGGTAAGAGATGAACCAATTGATTAAATAGAAGGAAGAAAATAATTGTTGATATGAAATGAATGACATTGGAAGTGAGTAATTTTTAGATTTTAGTCAAATAAGGAAATCCGTGAGGAGTAAGTTAATAGACTTGTGAATGACAAATCAAATCAATGTTTGAGGATAGTGTATTATATTAGATTGAGGAGGACATAGTTATTGAAATATATAGATTTTACTATGGGTGAGTTTATCGACTAGTGAGAGAACCCATTAATAGAGTATGGGGTGTCATGTTGAATAACAAAATGATTGATCTTTGAGAATAATGGCCTAACAAGACAAACAACTTGTTATTCTATGTGAAGGGATTCTAAATTCGTGAATGGAGAGTTAAAGACATAAAAAAGATGATGTGGATATCTAGAGAGGAGAGAAAAAAAATAAAGGACAACATTTACTTGATTGGGATATGACATAAAGTAAAGATAGAATAAATAAAGGTTCTCGATTTTAGAGAGATATACAATAAGAGAGAGACAAGGTCACGGATGGAAAGAAAGGTCATAGGGTGATCATGTGATATGATATTTTTTAAAAAAATGTTTTATGATTTGTAATTTTTTAAGAGTATACGTGGATATGAGAAGGACATATTTGGACTTAGACTAGTGGTGAGAGAGATGATGAGACAAAAAGGAGAAAGAGTTAAAAAAAAAAAATATAAGAATTGAAATAAGAATAGACATGTAGGAGTCGGATTCAAAAATGTATAAAAAAAAACGTATTCGAGAGATGAAATGAGGAGACAAAGAAATATTTATGAATGAAGAGTAATAAATGTGAGTTGTCATAGAGAGAGGTGAGATGACATATATGGATTTTTGTGAAGGACAAAGAAGTAATAAAAAAAGGTTGATGAAAGACATGAGGTTATGATTGATATGAATTATTATTTATATTCTTAAAGAAACTCGACAAGGTTAGGTTAAAACAAGAGTTGACAAGAATGGAGGCTTAATATGTATATGAAAGAGATGATAATAGATAGTTTGTAGGGCTATGATATAACATATGATATAGTAAAAAATAATTTACGTGAGAATATAGCAACTAGATCTTTTAAAGGAACTAAATAGTCATTCGATTTTAACTAATGAAGAGTAATAAGTTCTCATAAACTAAGTAGGACCATTTATCGTAAGAAAAGTTTTTATAAAAGGACAAAAATAATAAAGGAGTAGAGTGATGTGAACATTGTTATGATGGCTTTTAATATAATTAGTTCTTATGGATATGAGAGAAAGAAGATAGGACAAGGAGTTATAATGGATGTGTACTTGAAAGATGACAAGTTTGAATGACATAAAGAATGTGTCTTATAAGAATATGTGAATATGGAAACTTAGTTTGACTAACTAAAAATGATAATAGGGAAAGCAATTTAAAATACGATTTAAACAAGATTTAGAAGAAGTATTATCTTAAGTGTAATTAATTTATAAGTCACTTAGTTTGCATATTCCTAGTTCTCTTCTAATTTGTGTGAAGTCTTCATGTTTTAATGGTTTAGTGAATATGTCTGCTAACTATTGATTAGTGGGTATGAATTCTAGTTTAATTATGTTGTTTAAGACTTGTTCTCTTAAGAAGTGGTGTCTTATTTGAATGTGCTTAGTTCGTGAGTGTAAAATAGGATTCTTAGATAGGTTTATAGCACTCGTATTATCACAGAAAATAGTTGTATTTTCAAAATTTAAACCAAAATCTTTTAAAGTTTGTTTCATCCAGATGACTTGAGTACAAGCTAGGCTAGCAGCAATGTATTCGGCTTCAGTAGTTGATAATGATACACAATTCTGTTTCTTACTTAACCATGATACTAGTGAGTGCCCTAGCATATGACATGTTCCACTTGTGCTTTTTCTGTCAGATTTACTTCCAGCAAAGTCAGCATCACTGTATGAGATTAGATCAAATGTAGAGGATTTTGAATAGAATAATCCAAAATCAACTGTGTCTTTTAAATATCTCATTATTCTTTTTACAGCTTTAAGATGTGATTCTTTTGGATTTGACTGGAATCTAGCACACAAGCAAACACTAAACATTATATCTGGACGGCTAGCAGTTAAATAAAGAAGTGATCCTATCATACCTCGGTATACTTTTGTATCAACAGACTTACCATCTTCATCTTTGTCCAACACAGTAGTAGTGCTCATAGGAGTAGATTTTGAAGCAGTTGAGTTCATGTTGACCTCTTCAGAAGTTCACGAGCATACTTAGATTGGTTGATGAAAACTCCATCCTTGGTTTGCTTAATATGCAGTCCAAGAAAGTAGGTGAGTTCTCCCATCGTACTCATTTCGAATTCCTTCTGCATGAACTTAGAAAAATCTTCACAGAGAGTGCTGTTAGAAGATCCAAAGATGATGTCGTCGACATAGATTTGAACAATTAGGGTATGATTATTCACTACTTTGATAAATAGTGTAGAATCTGCTTTGCCAATAGAAAAACCAGTTTTTAATAAAAAGGTTTTAAGTCTTTCGTACCAAGCACGAGGTGCTTGTTTTAAACCATACAAAGCACGTTTGAGTTTAAAAACATGATCTGAGTATTATTCATTTTCAAATCCTGGAGGTTGTTTTACATAGACTTCTTCATTTATAAAACCATTTAAGAAAGCACTTTTAACATCCATTTGAAATAATTTGAAATCCATATAGCTTGTATATGCTAAGAGCATTCTAATAGATTCAAGTCTAGCAACAGGAGCAAATGTTTCATCAAAGTCAATACCTTTCTCCTGGTTGTATCCTTGAGCTACTAGTCTGGCCTTGTTTCTTATAACATTACCTGTTTCGTCTAGCTTGTTTCTGAAGATCCATCTTGTCCCAATGATTGGATAATTCTTTGGTCTCGGTACAAGATCCCAAACGTCATTTCTTTGGAATTGATTCAGTTCTTCAGTCATGGCTAGCATCCAGAACTCATCAATGATGGCTTCATCAATCTTCTTTGGTTCAAGTTGAGAAATGAATGCCATGTTTGCAATCCGTTCTAGCTGAGCTCTAGTTTGAACCCCCTTTGTTAGTTCTCCTAAAATATGCTTTTGAGGATGATCTTTGATATCGACAAAGGTTCTTTGGTGATCATCTTCATTAGACTTAGCTGTGTTATCTAAAAATAAATCTGTACTTTCAACATCATCATCATTAGTTTGTATATGAACAGATTGATCAATAGATTCACAAAAACTAACATGCATAGATTCTTCAATAGTATTATGACACTTATTGAAAACTCTGTATGCTTTACTATGACTTGAATATCCTAAGAATATGCCTTCAACAGATTTAGCATCAAACTTATCCAGGCTATCTTTTGTGTTTAGGATAAAGCATTTACATCCAAAGACTTTGAAGTAGTCTATTCTTGGAGTTCTGTCATAGAATAGTTCATAGGGAGTTTTATTTAATAAGGATCTAATGAGAACTCTATTTGTTATGTAGCATGCAGTATTAACAGCTTCTGCCCAAAAAGATTTTGCAAGATTATTGTGTTGGAGCATAGTCCTGGCAGATTCCTGAAGGGTTCTATTCTTTCTTTCTACTACACCATTTTGAGGTGCAGCTCTAGGAAAGGCAAAGTTATGAGAAATACCATGCAAGTTACAAAAATTTTCAAAGAGTTCATTTTCAAATTCTCCTCCATGGTCACTACGGATTTTAACAATAGAACATGATTTTTCGTTTTGTAATTTTTTACATAAGATTTCAAACTGACAAAACGTGTCACTTTTGTTTTTCAAAAATATTACCCAAGTAAATCTTGAGTAATCATCTACAATGACAAAAGCATATCTATTATGATTAAGGCTAGCTACCCTAGAAGGACCAAAAAGGTCCAGGTGGAGAAGCTCTAAAGGTCTTTTACTTGAAATGACATTTTTTGATTTGAAAGAAGATTTTGACAATTTTCCTAATTGACATGCATCACAAAAATAATCTTTTTCAAAAGATATGTTGGGTAACCCACGTACTAATTTATTTTTAGCTAGTTTGGACATGTATTTTGAATTGACATGGCCCATTCTCATGTGCCATAGATGTTGAGTGTCATTATTAGCTATGAGACAATGTTCTGTGATGTTTTCTAGGTATAGTTCATATATATTATTCTTTCTTATACCTTTTAAGATGATGTTTTCATTTGTGTCAGCTATGAGGCATGCATCATGATTAAAGCTAACATTATAACCTGTGTCACACATTTGACTGATACTTAGTAGGTTATGTTTTAAGCCTTTAACAAGGAGAACGTCTTTGATAAGAGGTTTGTCTATGTTACCAATATTTCCAATACCAATTATCAAACCTTTGTTGTTATCTCCAAACGTGACGGTTCCTCCTTCTTTATGATGAAGAACAGCAAAAAGGTCTGGATGTCCTGTCATGTGCTTTGAACATCCACTATCTAGTATCCATCTGTTCTTCTTCTTTGGAGCCTGCAAAACATTAAGTAAATCTTCTTTTTGGTACCCAATCGGGTCCTTTTTTGTTAGACTTTGGAACCCATATCCATTTGGATTTGGGTTTGTCTATCTCTTTAGAGGAGTTAAAAAGATTATCAATATAATACTCCTTATTTGGTTCAGATGAACTTTTCACAAACGTGGTCTTTTGATTTATACAAGAAGGTTTTTTGAAATGAGAATAGCCAATCCCATTCTTGTAAAAGGAGACCTTCTGAGAGGATAAGAGTTTATCCAAGTTCTCTTTACCTTTAGTAAACTTGAAAACCGTTTTCATGAGGTTCTCAGTTTTACTTTTTAGCTCTGAAATTTCTACTTGCATATTTTTAGTTTTGGAGCTAGTAGAAGAAATTTCAGATATAAGCAAAAAAAATTTCTTTTTCAACTCAGAATTTTCACTTCTGAGTTTTTCATTCTCTTGAGAAAGCTCTAAATTTTCAGATTTTAAAACTTTATTTTTGAAACTCAATTTTCTAGATTCTTCAAATAGTTCTTGAAAAGCATCTAGAAGTTCTTCAAAGGAAAAATCAGAGATTTCACTTACCGAACTTTCGTTTGCCATGAAGCACATATTTGCAGTTTCGGCTTCATCATCACTTGACTCTTCACTAGTGGATGGTTCTGAATCATCCCATTGAGCATGCAGAGCCTTTTTCTTGAAGAACCTCTTCTTTGGTTCCTCAGTCTTGGACTTTCTTTTGAGAAGGGGACAGTCACGTTTTAAGTGGCCTGGCTTATTACACTGAAAGCACATGGGATCTTCTTTAAGATCTTTTCTTTCCTTGTGCCTGTTTGGAAGCCGGTTCCTTCTCATGAAGCGCTGGAATTTTCTGGTAAGTAGCGCAATTTCTGATTCTTTATCTGAGTCTTCATTCTCAGATAGGGCTGGGAAAGCTAGAGTTTTCTTTACTGGTTGCTCTTCTTCCCTTCTTTCTTTCATGTGGACTTCATAGGCCATAAGATTGCCTATTAAGTCGTCCAATGTAAGCTTAGATAAATCTTGAGCTTCTTCAATAGCAGTGGTCTTTTTCTCCCAATCAGTTGTGAGAGATCTCAAGATTTTCTTCACCTTTTCAGTCTGGGAATATGTTACACCCAGAGATTTCAGATCATTGGTGATGTTGGTGAATCTGGTAAACATCTCTGTGATGGGTTCATCTTTGTTCATTTTGAACAACTCATATTTTCTAACAAGAGATGATATTTTGGCTTCTTTAACTTTGTTGGTTCCTTCATGAATAACCTCCAAAGAATGCCAAATGTCATATGCAGATTCACATATAGATATTCTGTTGAATTCATTCTGATCAATGGCACAATATAAGGCATTCATAGCCTTTGCATTTAGGTTTGCCATTTTCTTTTCTTCATCAGACCATAAGTTATAGTCTGCGGATGGAGATGTGTATGGATGCTCAACAATTTTCCATACAGCAAAGTCTATGGATTTGAGAAAGATAGCCATTCTGCACTTCCAATATCCATAGTTGGAGCCATTGAAGAAGGGAGGACGAGATGCGTGTTGACCTTCAATATCACGAGCATAAGAGGTAGATGCCATTTGTGCTGGAAGACTTGTTACGTCAAAACCAGCAAACCTGCTCTGATACCAAATGAAATTCCACTAGAGGGGGGGTGAATAGTGAAATATGATAATGATCGATAAAATAAAATAATTAAGCAATAAGGCACAACACATAAAACACAGAAGTTATACTGGTTCGGTCAATATCCAGACCTACATCCAGTCCCCAAGCAAACCACTTGAGATTCCACTATAACATCCGAGTTACCAGATAAATAGTACAACACCCTCTTCCCAAGAGGTCTTCTTCTCTCAACAGAGAAGGGGCACACCCTCTTCCCAAGAGGTCTTCTTCTCTCAACAGAGAAGGGCAACACCCTCTTTCACAGAGGTCTACTTCTTTAAACAAAGAAGGAATACAGTGAATAACAGAGTTACAATACTTCCTATAGAACCTTCAGAATAATATGAATGCACGAATGAAGGATTCTAAGAATGTTCTGTTTGTCACTCAGAGGATACTCTTTGTCAAAGAGCTGGACTTGACTTTTTCTCTTTTCTTCCTTTTTCTTTTTCTCTTTCTTTTTCAAGGCTCTCTTTTCAAATCACGAATAGAAATTTTTCTCTTTGTAAGCTCACACGTCTATTCTATTCCTCTTGTTTGAATAGTTTATTTGAGTGTGTTTATATAGCCTTTAAAAAGTAGTCGTTACATTTTGGAATTGTAACTTTTTGAAATGTGAACTGTTATGTCATTTCAAAAATATCTTTTAGAGAAGATCGAGAATGCCTTTTTCCATAAGAGTAAAATAGAGGGTACACTAGTCGTTGTTTTGTTTTTAGGTAATACATATTTTATGTAAAAAGTCTATTTCTTACAATAGTACATTTGAACGTTGGGTTGTAGTTTTTGTCTTTATTCTAATTAATGATTTGAGGTACATTAGTACTTCTTTGCTTTAAATGAGTGTAAGTACTATTTTATTTGTACATAGTCATGTCAAGTGTTTTCTTTATGTTGTGTATTTCAAAGTCTCCAGAGAGAATGAGGACCAAAAAGAAGGTCGACATTCTTTGAGAAGGATATTTAACAAGGATTTGTTACAGAAGGCATTTAATGCTTTGTAAAGAGAATGATGACTTCAAGTAAGTCGACATTCTATGGTTATGAGAAAAAGTAACTATAGTCCTTTTAAAACCATATTTTATTTGTTTTTCTTATGTGTAGCCGATTTATGTTTTTGTCTTCTTTTTGTATATAAGAAACATTTCATTAAAGAAGATAACTAAGGTCTTTTCAAAAACATATTTTATTTGTTTTTCTTATGTAGTCGATTTTATGTTTTTGTCTTCTTCTTATATTAAAAAAAAACATTTCATTAAAGAAGATAACTAAAGTCTTTTCAAAAACATATTTTATTTGTTTTCTCCATGTAGTCGATGTTATGTTTTTGTCTTTTTCCTACATTCCTTTTTTCATGTTGTCTTGTATATAGTGTAAGGTACAATGATTATATGACAAAAAGTCTTTTTCATAAAAGGTTGTAAGAAGGTACACTTATTATATGACAAAAAGTCTTTTTCATAAAAAGTTGTAAGAAGGTACACTTATTGGTTTTCAAAAAAGAAGCTTTTTGAAACTATCGTATACTTTTATGATATAGAATGTATGAATGAGTATGTAATATGCAAAATGCAAGATCCTGAAGGTTCTGTTACATATGACTCTAAAGAAGAAAAAATCTTCATCTTGAGGTAGCCGATATCTTCATTTGAACTTTAGGAAAGCATGGCTCATCAAGCTTTTTCTTCAAGGAGTATGATTGCACCATAGTTGTACTTGAACAGGAAGTCTCCATCCTTATTGGGTGAGATATCCTTGCATCAAATACTCGTTAGATTTAAGGCAAAACATATTCAGTCATAATATAACATTATTTCAAGAGAACATATTATCATATCATACAAAATCAAATAAGACAGTGTATCATATTATGTGACATCAAAACCGAGTTTCTCAACACTTGACACCAATTTTAAATCCCTCTTAAGGACTTGATTCCTTCCCTTCTTTGAGAGCGTGAGCTCTCAGATTTTCACACTTCCATGTGTCCCCACTGTCCCACCATAGATAGTCCCATTTCGGTTCGACGTCGAACCACCAATCATTTTCTCGCAAAAGGCAATTTCAAAAGCTATTTAGTCTCAGCAATGAGACGCCCAAGATCAACCCCTTTTCAAGCTTTAGGGACCCCATTTCCTTTCCTTTTGCAAAACCCCTATCGAATTTATTGTGCAAAATCCGAAGGTTCTATCGTGGTCTTTTCTTTCGAGGATTCTATTCCATTTTCCGCCCGATCAGGATAAGGGTATAAACCTGAGCCTCATTTGATGAGGTATTCCATCTTCTGCCCGATCAGGATAAGGGTATAAACCTGAGCCTCATTCAAGGAGGTATTCCATTTTCCGCCCAATCAAGATAAGGGTATAAACCTCAGCCTCATTTAATGAGGTATTCCATTTTCCGCCCGATCAGGATAAGGGTATAAACCTGAGCCTCATTCAAGGAGGTATTCCATTTTCCGCCCAATCAGGATAAGAGTATAAACCTGAGCCTCATTTAATGAGGTATTTCATTTTCCGTCCGATCAGGATAAGGGTACAAACCTGAGCCTCATTCAAAGAGGTATTCCATTTTCCGCCCGATCAGGTTAAGGGTATAAACCTGAGTCTCATTTCTATGAGATATTTATATCCCCAATCAGGTTAAGGGTCAAACCTGAGCTTCATTCCATACGAAGTATTTTTGTCCCATTCAGGATAAGGGCAAAACCTAAACTTCACCGCCACAGAGCGAATCTTTCCTCTTTATTCTCCACTTCATATCTACCATCTTCCTCGGGCTAATTTCTTCATACCCAGTCAGATCCTTCCAACTGGGGCATTTTTTTTATATATAGCCCAAATTTGGAGTGTTTTTCTTTGCCACTAAGCTCGGCGACAAGCCGGCTTAGTAGCAAAGAGGGGCATCTGTAAACACCCCAAATTTTCACTCACCTCCCTGACTCATCACATTTCAGTTCTCCGGAATCAATAAAAGGGAAAAATGGTCATTTTCCAAGATTGAACCTTGTAGAAAGTCCTAAATTTCATTCCTAAATCTCAAAATTTCTCCATTTGGACTCAGAAATATCTTCAAACTGCAAAATTTCAAAATCCTACTCTCGACAAGAAGCTGGAACTTTCAAGCCCTAATTTAGAGGGGCATTTCAGGAAACATGTCTTTGCATAGCATCGCATGAGCATTTCGTATCATTTCACTGCACAGCATGTCATTTTGAGATCCAAAACTCTCAATTTTCAAAATTGTTAATCCAGATTGGAGTTTTAAACTTTTCAAAATTTGATTTCAAAACCCTGGGTTTTTAAAATTGCCAATTCTTCCCATTTTACCTCCAGAACTTCGAATTACAAAAGTCTTCTCAAGAAAACGATCTGGAAAGTTTTTGACATTGATTTTCAAAATTTCGTCAATCGAAAAGAGGGGGACACAATTTCAAATTCAGAAGACCTTATGTCAAACTTCTACAAGAAGGGTTCCGAATTGCTCCGCATCTTTCTAAATTTTACCCTGAAGAACCATTTTCTTCTAAGTTTTGAAACCGAACCAAAGTTCACTTCGTGTTTTCTAAACTTAGCCTACTATTATGAAAATTCCAAAATATCTCATTTGGCTTTTAATTCAAATAAGTGACGTGAGACCCGCCTCGAGGTGGTGTCACACCTAAATTTTCAAATATTTCTCTTATTTTCAAAACAATGCCCATCTGGAAGTGGCACTGATTTATATAAAAAAAAAATCATTTAACTTAATAAAATAATTAGTGGGCCCACATAGGTGGCTCCCCACTAAGACTCTTTGCTAAGAAAACAAATTTTTTATATACTTCAAAAAGTTTTCAAATCCAGATGAGGTGGCACCACCTTAAAAAAAAAGAGAAAAAGAAAAACAAAATTCATTTTTTTTATCATTTTTTTTTAGTTATTACTTTTCGGCCCCCCAAAGAGCGCCACCGTGAAGCCCTATCCACAAAAGGGGTTCACTTTACCTAAGTTGTAGGTAAATGAACCGAGATTTCCGAAAAAAGCCAGTCGTCCCCTTCTCAAAAATTGACGAAGTTTCATAAATTTGTTTAAAAGACTCTCAAATGCTTTAAAAAATTCGGTGAAAAAAATTTCAAAAACGCTGATCTTTTGGATAAAAACTTCCGAAAATCTTTAAAAAGGGACCAAAATGATGGCACAGGGGGCAGAATTTTTTTTGGGCTCTAGCTTCCCCTATTTCTCAAGTCCTCTGTTTCTCCATTTTGAGGAGAGTGCTTCCTTTTCAAAAATCTTTTTTTTCATCTTGCAGATCGGACTTATGTTCTCCCCATCCGTTCCTCTTTGATCCTTCCTCCATCCTCCTTCAACAGAAGAATAGAGGAATTCCAGCGAATCTACAAGTTTTGAAGAACTGCCATCCAAAAGCATGTAGTTTGAACACTCAGGTAAGAAAATTTGATCATTCTTTTAGGAATTATAGTCTCGTTGAGTTCATTAAAGTTGACATGGGTCTGATTCTGTTCATTATGCAGTATGTCTAATCTAACATTTTTTTTTCTTTCTTTCATTGCATCATAGGATTATCTCATTACATATGCACTGCAAATCCGTTGCACCTATTGATGTGGTTTGCATTCATGGTCATATTCTACATTGATGATCGATGATGCCTCGCAATGGCATCATCGGTTCCTCTGAACATCCCATTTTAACGAAACAATCATTTTTTTTATTATCCTATTTGATTTGTTCCAGCATTGCAGGCGTCATGGGATGACAATTTCATTTCAATTTAAGGGTTTTCAGACCCATACCTAAATCATCCCATGATGCACATCATTGACATCATCTATGCATTTAAGAGTTACTCATTGTAAAAAAAAAAAAAATCTTTTTATCTTCGTCCTTGTGTCGGCCTTTAGATGCTGCAAGAAAGCCTATTTGAATTTTTTTTTTCTTATGACACCCCTTTCATCATAAGCCATTCTTTGATGTTATTATCTTCCCATATCTTCCATTTTTTTTTTGAAAAGCTTTCATGTTTAACAGTGACTTTGCCCAACCTTCTTGTGTTTTACATGTCTCTACCTATTTATATTGTCTTGATTCCGCATTTGAAAGTAACTGTACCAAACGATACCTGTAATGGTTCATTGTACATCAAATAGTGCCCTTGATCTAGGCACAACACCTTCCTTTTATTTGGATCCTCTTCTTTTATATTTATATTTTCTGTGTTTCATTGAATTTTTTTTTTTTACCTTATCCTATTACGTTTGGCATCTTATTGCTTCATCTCCATCGCAAGTTGCTTCAGTATGCTGTAGTGCTTCAATATCTCTAGCAATTTTGGCAATGTGATGGTCAATAACTTCATATTCACCCTCAACTAATTATAAGCCCTATGGTGTCTTGGGGTAAAAGACACAGTAATCTAGAATATACAGACATGAACTCTACGTTGGATTCATAGAGTTTATTACAAAACCCAGATCTGAATTTCTGTTTGGTTTTGCATGAAATCTCTGCTACAACAGAGATGACGTGCAATGTTATTACTGTAACATCCCATTTCGTGGTAACTAACCATTGATTTTCTCAATGTTTGCTAAAATCGACACAGATCCATCATGTGGGCTTGTATTCTGTCAGGCAAGATTTGGATTCATGATATATCATTATATCTCAATGGATATGGTATCTAACTGACTATAAATTTCTGTGAACAAAAGGACCAGAGCAGTCCCCGTGAGTTGAGTTATTTCTTAGCTCTATGACATCAAGGTCTCAACAAAGATGACAGGCACTAATAAAAGATTTGTTTGATGTGCCGATCCAACAAAGTCTCTATATTACCTGTTTGTGTGCCATAAGAAAGCAAGCATAATCAGTTTGCAGGAATTGACGTGTGGCTGGCAGTGCATTTGAATGATATTCATTAGTCGCCCATGCGTTCCAAAGTAGTCAATGGTTTCATTTCTATATACCATCAGCCTGTTATCATCCCATATCTGTTTGTGCAATTTCCTGTTATTTATGCCCACTTATAGTTGTGCCTTATGCTCTTCCACTGTATATATTTCACTCTACCACACAACCTCTGTTTATTAATTCAGGCATCATAGCATCTTGCAATCTGACTTTCTTTATCACGTACATTTGTTCCCTTTCCTGTAGCACTATTTTAACATCTACCCATCATTCGCATAGTTGTAGCAGTCTAATGTGTTCCCATGTAATATATTTAGAGGCCATTTGTTTCAGCCATTAAATATCATCACCTTTGTATTTACATCATTACTATGTTATATAGCTATGTTCAATATGTATTAAAAGCATCATACACATCACCTGTTGTGGCCAAATTGGTAAAAGCAAAAGGACATGTTTTGCTTGGCGTTGTGACCCTCAAATAGCTGAAAGGCAACAGTAAGACTAGAATATGGTTTAGTTCAATAAAGTTTATGCCTCACCTATATATTTACCTACCTTGCTACCCATTCCCTTTAATGCAGGTACCCAGTCTGGATAATTAGTCATATTCATGGATGGATATGTCAATATCCATTCATGATTTCTGGACCATCTTTGGCATGCTTTGTTATTGATATACAGAAAAGCTTCATACCCAATCTTACCGAGAAATATGTTATAATTTGTGAATTACGGCTTTGTGAAATCATGTATAGAAATTGTATATAACCTGTATTTTTTTTTATATTTACCCATTATATATGAAATTTCAATCACTAAGTATATTTTCCCATTATATGTACACCTACCTATGTATATATAATGTATATATGCCTATATCTATATATATATACTTATATATATATATATATATATGTGGATCCCTTCATGTACACTTGTTTCCATATATGAGCATTTATGTAGCTATTTTTTTTCATGTAAATACACCTCCATTGTTACATGTCATTTAGCACAAATTTTAGCATTTAGACATATATATATACCTCTTCGTTGTATATGTCCTATATATATATGCCCATTTCCTTGGGAATCTTGTATATCCATTCCTCGTGCTAATTCTCATTTTGCAGGAAAATCTGAAGGATGCTAATTCTTTTACACTATGTATTTTTTTTTCATTCATGTCAAGAGATGTAATAATCAAATTTGGAATAATATTTACTTTTACTGCTTAGATTAGGATGCATATCATGTAGTTTGATTTTGCAAGATCCTGACTCTATGAATCATGCATTTTATTTCAAAATCACTGTGGATGAACATGAATAGCACATGCACTAACTCTTAGAGAGTTAATGAACTCAGTGGAGTCCATATTTACGGCCCTAGTCGGAATATGGACGAGACCTAGATCCATCATCTTTCTACCAGTCATACTGGGCCTACACTCTTAGGCTATCTTAAAATGCACATCATATTTCCAATTTTGCAAAACATCGTCAATTAAATCAATTAAACCCTGAACATGTTCATGGCCACAGTCAGAATATGTGAAGGATTTATTTTGACTTAATACACATTTTTCCAACAAATTTTCTCAGAAAATCTTTTCAAAGTGCATTCATTCATTCAAATCATCTGCATCATGGCATCATCTGCTTTTCTCATGATTTTCTCAAGAAAATGTCATTCTCTCGAAATCGATTTCTCAAAAAAACTCTAAACATTTTCAAAGTTGGATTTTCCAAGTCAAGTTTTCCCTGGAAAAGGTTATCTTCTTAAGACTCATTTTCAAAAAGAATTTCTCATCTTTCAAAATCGATTTTCAGATATTTCGAGCACAATATTCTTAGGATTTGGTTTCCCAAATTTTGAACTTCCTTCTCCAAAGAGTTTTCCTATAAATTTTCCACCGTTTTCCTAAGAAAATTCTCAAAGTTCGAGTTTTCCTGACAAGTGTTTTCCTTCTCAAATGCTCATCTTTTCTCAAGGATTCTTCTCCATTTTCCCAGGATTTTTATCCATTCACGATTTTCCCAAAACTTCATAAACTTTCTGATGATTTCCCAATTTTTTTCATTTGAGTTTCCTAAGAGATCGATTTCTATATTTTTCCTGAGAAATGATTTTCAACTCCAAATATTTCCAAGCATACATCATAGTTTTCCAACTTATATTTTACCAAAGCTCATAGCACATGCCTGAATTCTCTGTGCATTTAGGATAGAATACAATTTTGATAATTTAACTAAGTCAAGCATAATTTTGGTCCTTGGTTCGATTACCCCTGTTAAAGGCGGCAAGAATGGTCGAACCTCGTACTAACAGGTCGAGCACCATCCCATGGATTTTCTCGCGATTTTAAAAAACGGAGGCGAGTATTTCAAAATAAATTTCCAAAATACGGTCAAGTTTGAATCACGAAAGTATTTTCCTCTCTCTCCTGCAGGGAAGGGAAGACGGAAAAATTTTGCGACGATAACAACCTCCTTTACTTTCAAGATTTTATAAAAAGGGGGCTCCTTTCAAGAGTTTTCTAAAAAAGTGACTTCATAAAAAATGATTTTCAAAAAGGGGTTTTTAGAAAAAGGATATTTTCAAAAAGGAGGTTTTCAAAACTATTTTTTTATTTTTTTGTTCTTTTCTTCATTTTCTATATTTTTTTGGTATATTTTGAAATAACACTATGAAACTAAGAAAAATAAGGGATTTAAAAATTATTTTATAATTTTTGAGAAATATTTACAAAAAGAGGGGTTTTCTGAGAAATCAGGGTTATTTTGGGAAAATTTCTTCAGAAAAATGGATTTGGACCCAAGTTTTGAGAAAATATTTGAGTTTTGAACCTCAAATTGAGGAATATAACGCGATGGATCCAAACAGATACCGGACGAACTGTCTGAGATTTTCAAAAGCTAATTTTGGTAATTTTGAGAATTTGGTTTAAAATTGGATGACAAAGCTGAGATTTGGACTTTGGTAATGGATCCGGATCCGAAATTGAGTCAGATATATAAAATGGATTTAATTTCAGTAAAACCTGAGAAATAAGCTGGTATTTAGATTTAAAACTGACTAAATTACTTAGAAAATGGGGGCAAAGGGCAAAAAGGGAATATTTACAAAATTTAAAAAATTTTGGGGTGTTCACATGTATATAAGGAAAACAAACAAACATAAGGAAATTAGGTGCTGAAAGGAGAACGAACGGCTTAGCACTAATTCATACCGATGTTTGTGGATATTTTCCTACGGCTTCTTGGAATGGTCAACAATATTTTATTATGTTCATAGATGACTATTCTCATTACGGGTACCTATATTTAATTCATGAAAAGTCTTAGTCCCTGAATGTGTTCAAATCGTATATGGCCGAAGTTGAAAACCAACTTGGCAAAACAATTAAGGTCGTCGGATCTGACCATGGAGGTGAGTACTATGGTAGATATGATGGATCAAGTGAATAATGTCCAGGGCCTTTTGCTAAATTCCTAGAGGAATGTGGGATCGTCTCTCAATATACCATGTTAGGCACCCCTAGTATGAATGGTGTTGCTGAGAGACGAAATAGGACTCTTAAGGATATGGTAAGGAGTACACTACAAGAAACATGTGGATTAGCGACGACCTAAATTCGACGCTAATCCGTCGCTAAACAGCTTAGCGACAGATTAGCATCGGATTAGAGACGAATAGCTTCCATCACAATTTTTTTGACACTAATTAGCGACGAAATATATCTGTCGCCCATTTCGTCGCTAAGCAGCGACAGAATGTATATGTCGTCAGTTTTGTCGCTAAGTTGCGATGGAATAACGAATACCAATATCCGTCGCTAGGCCGTCGTTACTATACAGTGATTTTGGTGTTGCGATGGATTTATAGTCATTGCTACATTCAATGCTAATAGTAATTAGCGACAGATATATCCGTCGCTAATGCATCGCAAACAAGGAAAAAAAATTTAAAAAAATATTTGAAAATTAAATATCGAGAAAAAATTTCTCGTGATACAATTTATATTTTCTGTAAACAAAAAACAAAGTACACATCCAAATACATATAAAAGGAAACTAAAACAATTAATCGATCCACTGTAAAATTCGCAAGTTCTAATTATTTACAATTCAACATTTACATTTTTGAAATAAAAAGAAAGTAGAACAAATTCAACACATGAATCTAATCATCACCAGGATTTTGTGCGTCCTCTTGTTCATTGTCTTGATCTGTCCCTTCAGCTCCACTACGCTGATTATCGCCAGCAACCTACATTAGAAAAGAAAGGTCAGTATTGATAAACAAAATATACTGAAAATAAATTATACTCTATATGTGATTCTATCATGCTCATATGTGTTCTAAGGCAGTAAAAAAACTGTATATGTGATTCTATCATGCTCATATGTGTTCAAAGGCAGTAAAAAAACTGTATATGTGATTCTATCATACTCATATGTGTTCTTAAGGCAGTAAAAAAAACTTATATGTGATTCAATCATGCTCATATGTGCTCTAAGGCAGTCAAAAAAATGTATATGTGATTCTACCATGCTCATATGTGTTCTAAGGCAGTAAAAAAACTTTATATATGATTCAATCATGCTCATATGTGTTCTAAAGACAGTAAAAAAACTGTTTTTGTGATTCTATCATACTCATATATATGTGCTCTAAGGCAGTAAAAAAACTGTATATGTGATTCTATCATGCTCATATGTGTTCTAACGCAGGCAAAAAACTGTATATGTGATTATATCATGCTCATATGTGTTCTAAGGCAGTTAAAAAACTTTATATGTGATTTAATCATGCTTATATGTATTCTAAATAAAATAAAAAAACTTTATATGTGATTCTACCATGCTCATATGTGCTCTAAGGCAGTAAAAAAACTTTATATGTGATTCTACCATGCTCATATGTGTTCTAAGGCAGTAAAAAAAACTTTATATGTGATTCTATCATGCTTATATGTATTCTAAGGCAGGCAAAAAAGTTTATATGTGATTCTATCATGCTCATATGTGTTCTAAAGCAGACAAAAAACTGTATATGTGATTATATCATGCTCATATGTATTCTAAGTCAGTCAAAAAACTTGTATATGTGATTCTACCATGCTCATATGTGCTCTATGGCAGTCAAAAAACTGTATATATGATTTTATCATGCTCATATGTGTTTTAAGGCAGGCAAAAAACTATATATGTAATTATATCATACTCATATGTGTTCTAAGGCAGTTAAAAAAACTTTATATGTGATTCTATCATGGTCATATGTGGTCTAAAGCAGTCAAAAAACTTTATATGTGATTCTATCATGCTCATATTTGTTTCTAAGGCAAACAAAAAACTGTATATGTGATTATATCATGCTCATATGTGTTCTAAGGCAGTAAAAAAACTGTATATGTGATTTTATCATGCTAATATATGCTCTAAGGCAGTCAAAAAACTATATATGTGATTCTATCATGCTCATATGTGTTCTAAGGCAGGCAAAAAACTGTATATATAATTATATCATGCTTATATATGTTCTAAGGCAGTAAAAAAAACTGTATATATGATTCTATCATGCTCATATGTGCTCTAAGGCAGTCAAAAAACTGTATATGTGATTCTATCATGCTCATATGTGTTCTAAGGCAGGCAAAAAACTGTATATGTGATTATATCATGCTCATATGTTCTCTAAAGCAGTCAAAAAAACTGTATATGTGATTCTACCATGCTCATATGTGTTCTAAGGCAGTGAAAAAAAACTATATATGTGATTCTATAATGCTCATATGTGCTCTAAGGCAGTCAATAAACTGTATATGTGATTCTATCATGCTCATATGCGTTCTAAGGCAGACGAAAAATTGTATATGTGATTATATCATGCTCATATGTGCTCTAAGGCAGTCAAAAAAACTATATATGTGATTCTACCATGCTCATATGTGCTCTAAGGCAGTAAAAAAACTGTATATGTGATTCTACCATGCTCATATGTGTTCTAAGGCAGTAAAAAAACTTTATATGTGATTCTATCATGCTTATATGTATTCTAAGGCAGGCAAAAAAGTTTATATGTGATTCTATCATGCTCATATGTGTTCTAAAGCAGACAAAAAACTGTATATGTGATTATATCATGCTCTTATGTATTCTAAGTCAGTCAAAAAACTTGTATATGTGATTCTACCATGCTCATATGTGCTCTATGGCAGTCAAAAAACTGTATATATGATTTTATCATGCTCATATGTGTTCTAAGGCAGGCAAAAAACTATATATGTGATTATATCATACTCATATGTGTTCCAAGGTAGTTAAAAAAACTTTATATGTGATTCTATCATGGTCATATGTGGTCTAAAGCAGTAAAAAAACTTTATATGTGATTCTATCATGCTCATATGTGTTTTCTAAGGCAGGCAAAAAACTGTATATATAATTATATCATGCTTATATCTGTTCTAAGGCAGTAAAAAAAACTGTATATGTGATTCTATCATGCTCATATGTGCTCTAAGGCAGTCAAAAAACTGTATATGTGATTCTATCATGCTCATATGTGTTCTAAGGCAGGCAAAAAACTGTATATGTGATTATATCATGCTCATATGTTCTCTAAGGCAGTCAAAAAAACTGTATATGTGATTCTACCATGCTCATATGTGTTCTAAGGCAGTGAAAAAAACTATATATGTGATTCTATTATGCTCATATGTGCTCTAAGGCAGTCAAAAAACTGTATATGTGATTCTATCATGCTCATATGTGTTCTAAGGCAGACAAAAAATTGTATATGTGATTATATCATGCTCATATGTGCTCTAAGGCAGTCAAAAAAACTATATATGTGATTCTACCATGCTCATATGTGCTCTAAGGCAGTCAAAAACTGTATATGTGATTTTACCATGCTCATATGTGCTCTAAGGCAGTAAAAAAATTATATATGTGATTCTATCATGCTCATATGTGTTCAAAGGCAGTAAAAAAACTGTATATGTGATTCTATCATGCTTATATGTGTTCTAAGGCAGTGAAAATATTATACTGAAATACTATATAAAAGGTCAGTATTGATAAACAAAATATACTGAAATAAATTATATGCAATGCACCTAAGTTAAGGCAATCAAAATTACATGAAATCTAACGACATTCAATACATCACATGAAACTTTCATACCGAAGAGGCACCTGCAAACGAAGCTCCCATGTTATGCAAAAAACTGTTGAACTCATCTCGGAGAACGTCGACAATTATTTTATGGAAGTAGTCACGCATTGTGTCTTTAACGATCTGGCGTACATCATCCCAAGAATGAGTCGAATGCTTGGAGTTGATGTTGACGGGAGAAGTCTATGAGCTATGACTGAAGGAAGCAATGACTGGTGAGGTGTTTATATTACTCCCAAACCCGAACACACGACCTTTTTTGGGTTCACCAGCTGCAGTCACCCATGCTGCAGGATCAAATGATGGATGCTGAGTAGAGTCATCGCCATATCGCTCTACCGTCTGTTGCTCATATGACTCCTACAAAATAATGTTTACAGTATGAATTAATAATTAAGAATTATAATGTTTATGATAACTTGTATATTATAATGAATATTAATACAATAAATACATACTGTTGTCGTTCTCGCCTTCTCCGATACGAACTCTCTTGTGGT
The DNA here is from genome assembly GCF_984573655.1 of Nuphar pumila. Taxonomy (NCBI): domain Eukaryota; kingdom Viridiplantae; phylum Streptophyta; class Magnoliopsida; order Nymphaeales; family Nymphaeaceae; genus Nuphar; species Nuphar pumila. The sequence goes on along the minus strand of NC_143252.1, from coordinate 97,031,782 downwards.
CTTATGTTTATGTGTTTGAACAAACACATCCTTGTATGGCACAATGCCTCCTTTTTCTGCTTTCTACAAAGTGAAATGATAAAAGATTTAGTTAACAAGTTTGCAACAATACTTATAAAATTAATTTATTTATATATTGACGAGTTACCATTTTCTTTAGGTGGCTCCCAAAAGTCCTAGATCCACCTATGTGTAGATGGGCTTCGAACATTTTTGCTCGATTTTGTGCAGCCTTCGCTGACCGGTTTCGAAATGCATCCCCAGCCCACTTGTCACACATTGCATCCCAAACATCTGACCTGATAGTAGGAGGTTCATGGCCCTTCCACTGCAGTGAATCATCTATCTCGCCAGATGCTTTTCTTGTTGCAGTCTTCATATTATGCAGCATGTTTGCAAATCGATTGACAGCCACCTTTTGCCACACCTTCCTTGCATCATGTTTCTCTATCGTAGTTGCGAAGCGATTTGAAGCCTATAAATATTTTCAAAAAGTTAGTAGACATGACTATAACAAATAATTAAATATAAAACACATTAACTATGACAAACAACTGTATATCGTGAATGAGGACCATAATCTGTCTATCACCTCTTTTGGATACTCTTTTAATTGAGTAATCGGTCCTGATAGATGTTGAAGTAGTGAATTCCTAATATCGCGTACTACTTGTGGCTCAAACCTCGTACTGCACATGAATTGGTACACAGTAAATATCAATATATAATATTTATAAGATATGCAATAAGTGAAAATAAAATACTTATGGTCGATTATCGATATACACTATTCGAATGAGTCTTCTTGTGCCAGACTGAGAAGACCCTGCATCCTGTGTTGGCTCCTGACTTGTATGATTAACTGGTATAGGTGGGTCATGTACAGGCGAAACATTATCTATAAAAAATTATGTTAAAAATTCTCAGAATGTGCATTTCAACTAATCAAGCATCCAATTAGTTAAATGATATACCTATCAAAGGAGCCTGTGAAGATGAAGGCTGAGACTGGCTACTACTGGATGAACGACCACTGTAAGCTCTACGAACTATATTCTAACAAATAAAAAATGTCATGCAATACATTCAAATTGTTTCAAATCATTCACATCAAGTATTTCAGTACATTCAAATAATTCAAATCAAGTATTGCAATACATTCAAATCATTCAAATCATTGGAATACCTGCAAATCATTCAAATCATTGTAATACATTTTAATACATTCAAATAATTCAAATCAAGTATTGCAATACATTCAAATCATTGCAATACATTTCAATATATTCAAATAAATCAAATCAAGTATTTCAATACATTCAAATCATTGGAATACCTGCAAATCATTCAAATCATTGCAATACATTCAAATCATTCACATCATTCACATTAAGTATTGCAATGCATTCAAATCATTCACATCAAGTATTGTAATATATTCAAATAATTCAAATCACTCACATCAAGTATTGCAATACATTCAAATCATTCAAATCATTGTCACACATTTCTATATATTCAAATAATTCAAATCATTCACATCAAGTATTGCAATACATTCAAAATATTGGAATACATTCAAATAGAGGTTTGTATTACAAGATTTTGCTCACTAGCTCGACAATTCTTCCTCGTCACTTGTTTGACTTTCATATTCTTCTTCTTCTTCTTTATCCTCTTCATTGTTTGCCCATCCACTTGGTATATCATTTGGATCACATTCTTCTATGAATGTTTCATCGACCAATGGAGATATGACATGCATATCATGTGCAACATCGTGACCATAAGAGAAGTCATAGATATCATCTGATTGATAGTAATCACTCTCTTCAGTTAACTTGTGTTCCTGTAACTGATCATACTTAGGGTATAGTTTGGACTTCACCTTGCAAACTGCCCACCATTCATTTCTATCTGACTTTTTTGTACTCGGATATAAAATATAATAAACTTGTTGAGCTTGCAAGGCTAATATGAATGGTTCATATGTTTCAAACCTTGATTTATGATTCACCTCCACAATGCCTGAGGCTTTGTCGACTCTTGTTGCAGTTGGATCAAACCAATGACACTTGAATAAAGTTACCCTATTATTTATGCCTAAGTAAGTCAACTGCATTATTTCCTCTATAACACCATAGTAATCATATTCATTTTCACCGTAGTTGGTACCTGTGAACACCCCAAATTTTTCAAAATCTTTTAAATATTCCCTTCTTGCCCCTAAATTCATCTTTTGAGCAAAATGAGCCATTTTTTTTAATCTAAATTTCAGTTCATTTCTCAAGTTTTACTAAAATTGAATTCATTCTATATGTTTAAATTGATTTCGTATCTGGATCCATTGTCCAGATCCAAATCTGAGTCTCATTATCCAAATTTTAAAATAAAATTACAGAAAATACCAAAAATAGTTTTTAAAATAAGCTCGGACAGACCCTCCGACATCTGTTTGGATCCATCAAATTGTATTTTTTGATTCGAGTATCAAAACTCGAACATTTTCTCAAAACCTGGATCCAAACCCATTCTTCTGAAGAAATTTCCCTGAAATGGTCTGAAATTCTCAAGAAAATACTTTTGTAAATATTCTTTTTAGAAAAATACAAAAAAATTAGGGTTTAGTCTTTGTTTTCTCAGATTTTCATTCCAAAAATACAAAAAAATAGAAATTCAAGAAAAGAACAAAAAATTCAAAAATAATGAAAGAAAATTACAAAAAATAGAAATGGTTTTTAAGAGAAACCCATTTTTGAAAAAGACTTTTTAAAGAGGTTCCTTTTAGGAAAAACTTTATTTTGGTTTTAGGGTTTAAAAAACCCTAACTCTCGCCTTCTCCTTCTCTTCCCATCCAAAAGAAACCCTCAGCCATCTTCCCCTATTTCCTTCCCTCCATCCCCAAAACCTTCTGGAAGCCACCTCACCATCGGACTCGATCGATCGCCATGGCCATTCGCCTCAACCGCTCATCTTCAACGGCCTCACCCTTCTCGAGCCTTCTTGTTTTCCCTTAAAAAGACATCCAGAAATCCATTTTTCTTCACCCGTTATCACCCCCGCACCGCTCTTCTGCATGCATCATCCATCTTATGCCTCCCCATCTTCTTCTCCTTCACAATCCACCGCTTCTTCACCTCCCCATTTCCTCCTTCACGATCTGTTCTCACCCCGCCACTTACATTTTTTTTCACTGCTTCTCTTTTGCCCTTTTCCCTCTAATCACCTCTTCTTGATATTCTCCCTTTTTTCTCTCTGGTCCTCCTCTTCATGATAGGAAGGAAGCCGATCAATTGCCCCTACGATTACAGGTAAGTAATCATTTTCTTTATTTTCCTATTTTCTATGAATAATTTTTCCTTTATCGTTCAATATTCCTCCGTTCTGATTTTTGTTCATCTTCATTTCTTTAATTTTGTTACAAGGCAAAGTGGTGGAATCGACCTGCATGTAGGAGGATCGATCCATCCATGGCAACATTAACGGAATCTACTGATTCCAACACCTAATTTACTACCTTTTTTTTTCCTTTCGTTCTTTCCCCTTTTGTTCATCTTTCGCGTTGATTTCTCATTTAAAAGCATCAGATGGCCTTTCGTTTGCCCTAATCTGTCATATTTTGTTCATTTTCACACGAATTTCCTTAATTTCTTTGGTATGTTTTTTTTTTATATATAAGCGGTAATTCATTTCCTGTATCTGTTTTCCTTTTCTTCTTATTTTATTTTATATAATACGTCCTTCTCCCGATTTTCATCTCAGCATTCTATCGCTTGGATTTAAATTTTGCAAATAATCTTTGATTGAGGTCTCTGGTTCGATTTGTGTTTAGGTTTCTGTTCTATCAGTTTTCATTTTATTTGCCTTCATCATGCTTCTGCTGTTCATTGCATCGTGAATCCATAATTCATCATAAATTCATTTTGCATCATCTTATTGAAATGATGTTGCAATATCAACCCTTCGGCATTACCATCAACTGTATCATGGTGTTGAGACAGAGTAGCATTGGATGTAGTACCCCTTTCTTTTTTTTTTATATATCTCCTTGAATGACGGTTGCTCCTTTTGGAGTATTGTGGAGTCCTGTAAGGGATTCATCAATGTATTCCCCTTTTGGTTTGGTTGATATGAGAGCTCCTGATGATATCACAATAAGAGTAACAACCAACTCCCTTTTTAGCTTTGAGATCATTGATAAAGTCAAAAGCATCCCAAACTACTCCGAAAAAAATCCTAACCATATGCAATGGACAATGGTAGCCTTTCATCAAGAGATTCCTTGCCAACGAAAATATCTCTGGACAAAAATGGCAAAAAGTCAGTTTCCACTCTTATGAGTGAAGAGTAGGCTGAAGAAGTTGAAATGACGTCCTTCATCACATGGTCAAGCATCATGCCGGTAATTGACAATTCTCCTATTTTTGGTTTGTTATACTCAAGTTCGTTTATGGCTGCAGGAGATCCTTTGTAGTTCAAGGTTGCCTACACTCTAGCTCACAAAGCGTCATAGCTGCATCTTTGGTTATGTACATGGTTCATACATTTCTCTTTTATTTGGTGCCTCTTACTAACTTTCTAATCTTCCATGTTCCACTGAGACAGACATTCAATCAATTAGTCGTCAAAACTTTCAATATGTCAGTTTGCACTGTGAGGAATAAGACATATGAAAATACAGTGGAAATTTTGTCAATGGCATTGATGACCATTCGTAGATTTGATGTTCTTCTGCAAAGCATATCCCATGTTCAAGCTTGATATACATGTACATTGTCTCCTTGGATGGTCACGGTGGTACCTTTGCCACCTCTATTCAGTGGGTAATGAATGGTGAAGGAGCTGAAGCAAGTCAGCAACGACAGAAGTATCATCCTAAGAGAAAGAGCCTTCGCAATACTTGCTGACACGTTTTGCAACATATCATCCTGCCGATGAGCATATCAGATGTACAGTTCGCAGCAAATGTGATGTAGGGAATATCCAGCTCACAGGAATGAAACAGTTCAAATGATGCTGACAACATGTCGAAAAGTCATGATTCCCCTTTCTTTAGATTCGTTAATATCATGAGATACTGTCTTGCCAAGATGGTATTGAAGCCGGTGCACTCCTGTTAGGACTTTAAAGGTATGTGTATAAGTCCTTTGATATGAAATATAATCCAACTCTGTAAGGCCAAAATTAGTTAATGAATGAACCTCACCAAGTTGAATATATCGCATTCGTGAGTTACTGATTAGTATCCTGATACATATCCTGTTAGGCATTCTTAAGTACAGTAATTCATCCACTGTTACCTCTGCATGTCGATTGATATACCTACAACACACTTTGCAGAGCCAACATAGCATTCTTCCACAACACTGCATCATTGCATTTCTGCATTTTCCCATTATGCGTTTCATTATCACTTCTGCACCTATATGTTCATTATTAGCTCTGCATATTCTCACTGACATAGCACAAAGTATACAAAAAAAAAGAGCTGCATCGATACAAGGGATTTGTTGGCTATTGTATTCATGAGTAATTGATTCCCTTTGGGCAAAGTTTATATATATAGTTTATTTCATTCATTGATGAATGCCTCTAAATTGTAATATCATATTTTATGTATTTGTGGATATAATTCATGCTTGTCTTGTAGGGAATTTCTATTGGTTAAGTTGCTTGCCTATAAAAGAGCTGATCGAAGCCAAATTTGTACATGATTGATCAACTTTGTTATATGGTGAGAGGTACCAACAAACAATAAGATTAGTTAAATATATGGGATATTCTTTTTAACTGAATAGAACTAGTGACAAAAATAGTTTATGCGCATCAAGAGAATGGAAAGTGAATATGCTAATGGAGATACTCAAGTTCTTTGGCATTGTAGAATCTTGTAACATCAGAGGAAATGCCTTGATGCATGTTAGGGGGTTTTTGTGGTTACTAATTCTCTTTGAAGATGCTAAATAACGGTTTTAAATATTGTCCTTGAAGTCTTGTTATTGAACTTTGACTCATTGTAAAAATGGGCATCATGCTTGTGCTTTGCAGCACACAAATGAGCAATTGAGAAAGCGAAAGTGCTCACGAGTTTAGTGCTTGCCAACCAAAACAACAACCTTCCTACTTCTTAGGTATTGGAGAATTTATTGCTGAGAATTCAAAATGGGTTCATTTGTGCATATTTTGGAAGACTGTAAAATTTCTTTGTAAAGTTTGTCTAGCTTTGATTCTGTGGACTTGTTATTAAGTACATATTAAGATATACTTTACATAGGTTATTTGGTTCGGCTGTCTAGGGGGCCATTAGCTTGTTCCTGTTTGTAAAAGGAAAAGCTCTCTGATTTGTTCCTGACATGCCGTAAAATCTGCAAAATTTCCTGTGTTATTTGGTTTGACTGTCAACATAAGCTAGGTTATTTCAGACATTAAATCTTCTGTTTCCGTAGCCATCTGCCGCAACATCTATGGCAATACCTACAGCTGCCCAACACCCTATACCTATCACACACCAGCTACACAGCAGTACTTGGCTGCGTTTTGCTTTCCCCAATTGACATTATCTATCCCAGATGTTAAAATTGTTGTGCCTGTGTTATGAGATTAGCTGACCGAAACCAATCCATAGGCTTGTTTATTGGACAGTATCCCAGGTTTTTGTGGGCTCACTAGAAATTTCTTAGGACTGTTGTGAATAAATTGTTGAATATATCCTGGAGTTCATGATATGGCTTGTAATATATTCTTGAAGATTGTTCAGAAGATGCCCTGGTTGGTTCGGATGTTGAATTCTTATGGAGTTACACTTGGAGGGTGATTACATTATTGCCTCCTGACACCGAGACTGGACCCGAAATTCAGCTAGTTGCACATGAAGCATTGACTGATGGGAGACTAGCACGCAGTCGGCAAGTTGTTTTTAATTCACTGAAAGTGGTGCAGTTTGGTTTCATTGTTGTCCATCCCATATCACATATTTGACAATGGAGTTGAGCTGGAAGTTTTGTTACACTTGGTGATGAGGACCTAAGCGTGTGGAAGTCAGAGGCACAGAGATGGGCCAGGATGCTCTTCCTCAAAGAGAGCCAATTGGAACATATATTTTCATAAAGTATGGTTGACCATCGTCTTCAGAACATTCTGACAGCGTAAGGACCAACATATCCTCTGCAAAGTGGGAAAGCCTGGGAGCTTCCACAAGTGGATCGAACCTCAATAACCTAAGAAAAAGTCTATCTGCAGTATTTGTTGCTTCCTTTGTGATCTGTGATGAATAATAAGAATGCAAGAACTATGATCATTCATCAGTTAACGGTTCCATAATTGGTCTGATTGAAGGGTCTGATGTGAAACAGAAAGAGAGTTTTACAGATAAATATGATAGAAACAGGTAAGCTTGAGCATGCTTCAACTTCAACACCTTCTGTCACTTTTTGGGTAGGGCCCTGATCAACTGAGCTGCAACATTACCTATCTTCCACAAGTATGCTCCATCGGTTGAGGTAAGTATCACCTTAGATTCTATGTATATTTTCCATATGAGTATAACACCTTAGATTCGGTTTAATATTGTCTATCATCTTTTTGCAAATCTTGCCATATACTAAATCTGTTTTGCAGAAATATCTAGAATTTATTGAAATTCCCTCTTAGATTAGGATTCTATCATATCATTTTCAATTCTAGGGTTATAATAGTTAAGATATTAAAGATAATTTTACCTTTTCAAAAGCATAGATTAGAATGTATGAGCATGGTAAAAATCATGAATTGTTTGTTTTCATGCTTTTCCCCTTTATTTTCCAAAATCTCACAATGGTGAAACACGAATGACACGTGCACCGTTTCATAAGAGGTAATTAACCCTAAGTTGATGATTTACACCAACGGCCATAGTCGGGATGTAAACAAGACTTAGGATTTTTATCTTTTATAAAATAACATTGGATCCACACTGGATCCTTTTCAAAAATCATCATATTTTCAAATATTTCATCTTTTATTAGAATTTAACTTAAATTTAACTCAAAATATATACCAATGGCCATAGTCAGGGTATATTGAGAGTTAATTTCATTTTAAATTCTATAAAAGCACCAAATGTATTTTATTCTTCTCTTGAATTTAAATATAGATTATTATATAATACATCCAATGACCATAGTCAAGGATGTATTATATCTTCAATCTTATTTTAATTCATTTAAAGAATGGAATAGCTTTTCAAAATCCAATTTCAAAAAGTTAAATTCATTTATCATTTAGGATAGAATTGTATCATATTTTTAAAATTTCTTTTTCATAAATCCAAGTATTTCTTTCCTTCATTTCTCAGATCAAAACCTATTCATAAATTCAAAATTCTCAAAAGATTCAAGAATTCAATTTCAAGGTCCCATTTGACTTTGAAACTTCAGAATCATCTTGTATTTCAAATTCCAAATTCTATCTCAAATTCAAAGTACAATTTAACTTTGAAATTCATCTGTATATTCAAGATTCAATTTCTAAAAATTCCTTTTCCCAAATTCAAATCAGACTTAGAAATTCTTGATTCATCTTCTGAATTTAACTCCAATTCCTCTTTAGGATCCAAACTCCAATTCCACTTTTTTTTCAGATCCAATTTCCTTATAGGATCCAGAACCAATTTCACTTTGGATCTTAGACTTCAGATCCAATTTCGTTATAGGATCCAGAACCAATTTCACTTTGGATCTTAGACTTCAGATCCAATTTCCTTATAGGATCCAGAACCAATTTCACTTTGGATCTTAGACTTCAGATCCAATTTTCCATTTTAGGATCCAGAACCAATTTCACCTTGGATCTTAGACTTCAAATCCAAATCCATCTTAGGATCCAGAACCCAATTCTACATTGGATCTCAGACTTCAGATCCAAATCCATCTTAGGATCCAGAATCCAACTCTACATTGGATCTTAGATCTCAGATCTTAAATCCATTTTAAGATCCAATTCCATTTCATTTTCAGATTTCAAATCTAAATCCACTTACAGATCATATTTGGATTTCTTAAATTCATTTCTACACCATTTAGATTTCTCAGATCCATTCTAAATTTAAGATTTCCAATTTCAAAATCTAAATTCAATTCCATCTCAAGTATTCATTTCCTTTCCTAAATTCAAGTTCAAATTCAAAGTTCATTTCCGACTTTGAAACTTCATTTCCTTTCATTTCAAAGCTTTAAATCATTCTTTCTCAAAGTCAAAGATTTATTCTCCCAACTCTGGTTTACTTCAAAGACTTAGAACTCCCTTTCTAAAGTTAGATTCAATCATTTCTTCACTCCCTTGTCAAACTCATCTCAGAAGCACTTGGAAATTTCCAAATCATTCTTTTCAAAAGAGCATACAACCTTGCATTGCACAAGCATGATTCTTTGTGCATTTAGATCTTTAGGATAAATTCTTAGATAATATTTAGGCAAAGCAAAAGGCATAGATTCGATCCTTGGTTCGATTACCCATGGTAAAGGCGCCAGGAACGGTCGAACCTCGTACCGACGAGCGAATCCCGTCTCTCTATTTTTTCCCGCAAATTTTCAAAATGGAGGCGAGTAATTTTCTGAATATTTTCAAATCAAGGTCAAGTGAGACCGTGCAAAAGAGTTCATCTTCTCTCTTTCTTTCTTTCTTTTCTCTTCTCTCTCTCTTTTCTTTCTTTTATTTCACTCCCTTCAAAAAGGAAGAAAATAGAAGCTGGAAAAGGAAAAGAGAAGGAAGAGAGAGAAACAACGAAAGAGGAAAAAAAATTGCGATGATCACAGTTTTGGCGACCGTGATGGGACACGTCTCCGTCTGGTCGAATTATGCCTTTGCTTTGCTTTAATATTTTCTAAGTCTTTATTCTATAAATGTCAGCTTCATTTTCATGCAAACCTTAGGAGCCCAGACTCTGTCCTAAGCTGACATTATTTTCATATAGGATCTAAGTATGGTTTGGTAGGACCATATTGAGGAGATTATATCCATGTTCACATTAGACTTAGGTCTTAAATACAACTCTCCTCAATTTTAGGGATTGAATGCAAAACAATGTATGCAAGTGTATGCTTCTTTTTCATTTAAATCTATCTTCTTTAGGACTTGCATTAGAGCTTTCTGGTTTTATTGCATGTTGAGCATATTTTGAAAACATCCCTACCTATATTGTACCGGTCTTCACGTTGCTGGGCTGTCTCACTGAACCATAGTTCGGGAGAGAGCCTCACAACTAGACCACTTATTTGGGTTCGCGCCCCCCTACCACGTACCTAAGGGCCATAGTCCGAGGCATATCGGTAGGTGCTCAAGGATGTTGGGAAGCCATTACCTTAGAATCGAAGAAATATCTTTATATGCCACGTACTTCGAGATTCGGCTTGAGTATATCGGCATACCTTGATTGAAATCAGATGATCTAAATCTTAGAGTTAGGATTAAGGTCCTATCAGCCATTTCAAATATTGCATATAGAGTCAGCTTTAGGGAGTGCTATTTGTGCATCCTTGCTTGTATGTCTATGATTGAATGATATTATATATGTATATATCTTCCTTATATTTTCCAAAAACCCTGGGTATATATTATTCAAAATTTCCTCTTTTAAAACCCCAGGTATATTGCCTTTTCTTTCTGATTTCTTCAAAATCTTTTTGATCCTGCCTGCTATTTTTCAAAATTTATAAATCCTTGTCATCTATTTTCAAAATTTGTTTTCCTCCATCATGAGAGAAATGATATTGCCTATGAGGTTTTTCAAAATCATAAAATTTCTTCTAAAAAGTCTTCAAAAGATTCAAATATTTTGATCTAAATCCCTATTAAATAAACTAACATGTTGATCTTCCTTTTTTAAATTAGGTTTTGAAAACCATTTGTCTTCAAAATCATCACCTCATGTTTGTTTTCTCTTTTCAAAACTAGTTTTGAACCACTATCTTGAAAATCAAACCTCATGATGATATCTCATGATGATTCTCCTTTTTTAAAGGATCAGATCTCGCGCTGATCGTTCTTCTTACAAATGAATTTTCTTCCCAAAATGATTTCTCACTTATCTTTTAAATAAACATTTTCCTTTCAAGATCCCATATGCAGGTAGGATCAGAAAACTCTTTTCATCTCAAATCTTGTAAATCTTCAGTTAATTTTGATATCTTCATCAGTTTCATTCATTTTATTCATTTTACATCAATTTTATCAAGTTTTATCAAGTTTATCAATATTTCCTCAATTCTATTAAATTTTATCAATTCTTTTACCCTTTCAGGTTAAGGGATAAACCTGATGCCTCTTTCCCATGAGGTATTTTCTAAATATTCTTTGTTACCCTTTCAGATTAAGGGATAAACCTGACCCTCGTTGTCTGAGGTGTACCCTTTTAGGTTAAGGGATAAACCTGACCCTCGCTGTCCGAGGTGTGCCCTTTTAGGTTAAGGAAAAAACCTGACCCTCGTTGTCCGAGGTGTTTCTGCTCAGGTTAAGGGATAAACCTGACCCTCGTTGTTCGAGGTGTTCCCATTCAGGATAAGAGAAAATCCTGAGACCCCTCGTAGGAGCAAAAACGCTACCTATGAGGATTCTTTTGTAAATACAAGTTTTGCCAATCTTTATTGATTTTCTAGATTTATATCAATCTCCCTTCATTAAATCTCTTTAAATTCTATTCTTTTTCCCATTCAGGATAAGGGAAAATCCTGAAACCCCTCGTAGGAGCAATAATGCTACCTACGAGCATTCTTTTGTAAATACAAGTTTTGTCAACCTTTATTGATTTTCTAAATTTATATCAATTTCTCTTCACCTTCTTAAATTCTATTCTTTTTCCATTCAGGATAAGGGAAAAATCCTGAGACCTCTCGTAGGAGCAACAATGCTACCTATGAGAATTCTTTTTGCAAATACAAGTTTTATCGATCTTTATTGATTTCTAAATTTATATCAATTTCTCTTCAAATTCTATTCTTTTTCCCATTTAGGATAAGGGATAATCCTGAAACCCCTCGTAGGAGCCACAACACTACCTATGAGGATTCTTTTGTAAATACAAGTTTTGTTAATCTTTGTTGATTTTCTAGATTTATATCAATTTCCCTTCATTAAATCTCTTTAAATTCTATTCTTTTTCCCATTCAGGATAAGGGAAAATCCTGAAACCCCTCGTAGGAGCAATAATGCTACCTACGAGAATTCTTTTGAAAATACAAGTTTTGTCAACCTTTATTGATTTTCTAAATTTATATCAATTTCTCTTCACCTTCTTAAATTCTATTCTTTTTCCCATTCAGGATAAGGGATAATCCTGAGATCACTCATAGGGGCAACCATGCTACCTGTGAGAATTCTTTTTACAAAAATAAATCAATTTCCTCAAATGTTCTACATTTTTCTATATCCTTCTGTCTTCTCAAAGTTTATTCTTTCTATATTCCCCGTCAGGATAAGGGTTTAATCCTGAAAAATGGACCGCATACCTGGTCCATCTAAATCATAGATCATAAATTCTAAACCTTGTCATATCCCTTCTAAATTCAAGTTTCAAGTTATCTCGTCACAAAATCTTCCATTTCCCCTTCAAATTAAGGGATAAACCTGAATCATTCTTTTCCTAAATTCTCATCAAATGTCTATTCCATTTCCCCTTCAGGTTAAGGGATAAACCTGAATCATTCTTTTTCTAAATTCTCTTCAAAATGTCTATTCTATTTTTCCTTCAGGATAAGGGATAATCCTGAAACCCCGGCCATTCTTCTTGCTTCGATCTCTAAATACCTTAAATAGGCCGATCTCCTTCCCGACTCTCAATTGGAAAACCTAGTGTTCGCGCTAGCTACTTTGCTAAATTTTCAAAATCTAAAGATCAAGTTCAGTCACAAAACTTAGTCCTCGTACTGGTTGTCTTTCAAAAGTCTCAAACTTAAATCAGGTCATTGAATGAAAAGTCCCAGCTACTTTGCTGGTCGTTAAATGATTAAATGAAATGTCCCAGCTACTTCGCTGGTCGTTAAATGATTAAATGAAATGTCCCAGCTACTTCGTTGGTCGTTAAATGATTAAATGAAATGTCCCAGCTACTTCGTTGGTCATTAAATGATTAAATGAAATGTCCCAGCTACTTCGCTGGTCGTTAAATGATTAAATGAAATGTCCCAGCTACTTCGTTGGTCGTTAAATGATTAAATGAAATGTCCTAGCTACTTTGTTGGTCATTAAATGATTAAATGAAATGTCACAGCTACTTCGTTGGTCGTTAAATGATTAAATGAAATGTCCCAGCTACTTCGTTGGTCGTTAAATGATTAAATAAAATGTCCCAGCTACTTCGCTGGTCGTTAAATGATTAAATGAAATGTCTCAGCTACTTCGTTGGTCGTTAAATGATTAAATGAAATGTCCCAGCTACTTCGTTGGTCGTTAAATGATTAAATGAAATGTCCCAGCTACTTCGTTGGTCGTTAAATGATTAAATGAAATGTCCCAGCTACTTTGCTGGTCGTTAAATGATTAAATGAAATGTTCCAGCTACTTCGTTGGTCGTTAAATAATTAAATAAAATGTCCCAGCTACTTCGTTGGTCGTTAAATGATTAAATAAAATGTCCCAGCTACTTCATTGGTCGTTAAATGATTAAATGAAATGTCCCAGCTACTTCGCTGGTCATTAAATGATTAAATGAAATGTCCCAGCTACTTCGCTGGTCGTTAAATGATTAAATGAAATGTCCTAGCTACTTCGCTGGTCGTTAAATGATTAAATGAAATGTCTCAGCTACTTCGCTGGTCGTTGAATCATTAAATGAAATGTCCCAGCTACTTCGCTGGTCGTTAAATGATTAAATGAAATGTCCCAATTTTCACTGGTCATTAAATGAAATGTCCCAGCTACTTCGTTGGTCGTTAAATGAAATGTCCCAGCTACTTCGCTGGTTGTTAAATGAAAAGTTCCAGCTACTTCGTTGGTCGTTAAATGAAAGGTCCCAGTTTTCACTGGTCATTAAATGAAATGTCCCAGCTACTTCGCTGGTCGCTAAATGAAATATCCCAGCTACTTCGCTGGTCGCTAAATGAAATGTCCCAGCTACTTCGCTGGTCGCTAAATGAAATGTCCCAGCTACTTCGCTGGTCGCTAAATGAAATGTCCCAGCTACTTCGCTGGTCGCTAAATGAAATGTCCCAGCTACTTCGTTGGTCGTTAAATGAAATGTTCCAACTCCTTCGTTAGTCGTTAAATGAAATGTCCCAGTTTTCACTGGTCATTAAATGAAAGGTTCCAGGTCCTTCGCTGGTCGTTAAATGAAAGGTCCCAGTTTACTGGTCAGAATGTTCAAAATCATAAATTGCAACTAAAAGTCGCATCAAAATCTATATTGAGTAAATATTTCACATAGAAGTCATGAAAAATTTGCCAATTTGCTAAAAGTATTTGTTGATTCCAGTATTCTTACTGCACAAAAGAATTACCTCGAATTACCTCTAGTATTTTCTTCCTAAAAGGTGAAACTTTTTGCGAATAAGAGGTAAAATTCAAATCTTTTTCCTGTTGATCAACCAAAAGGATGAAAGAAATATCCTCGGTATGATTAGTGAAATAAATATTCGATGACATTGAAAAGCCGAAAGCGAATTGATATTGATCATAGTTATGACACATGTTTTAAAATGACTTTCTGGCAATTAGGCAGTAAAAATATCCTGAGCGATAAAAAGAAACCACTTAATCCATATCTCCTTATCCATTTTAAAAGCTGCAATCAAATATCTACAAAAGGGATCTCTCAATTGTCGTCAAGATGAAGGCAAATAGGCGAGCAGATCCCCGGGGCCAAAGAAGATTTGGATCATCTATCGAGATGAAGGAGTTTGTGAAGGATCCTTCCAGGGAAAGTTCAGATCACCGTCGAGAGGAAGGCGAGTGTGATGAACCTACCGACAAACCCTAAATGATATTTGATTTCAGCTATCATCTAAAGACCTTTGAGCCAATATCATATATAATCTTTGAGAAAAATAAGGATCGGAGCATCTCCGAGATGAAGGAGTTTGTGACGTACCCTTCCCTGAAAAAGAGAGAAAAGTCAGGACATCTCCAAAATGAAGGATGATGTAAAAAGCCCGAAAAAGCCCAATGACTCAAAAGGAGTGCAAAAGATCATCACGAGAAAACAACCAAATATCAAACTGCCTAAATTGCCAGAAGTCGTTGTTTCTCATGCAAAAATTTTTTATCAATGTCTTTTCACTATTTGCTTTTATGAAATTGAGAATATTTCTTCTCTTCTCATATCAAGGAAATGTATAGCTTCCTTGAAGAAAATCATCAGCGCTAAAAATTTTGAATTTGACTCTTAAAACCGAGGAGTTAACCTCGTTGGAGGAAATGCTTTAGGTAAAAGAAGGAATATCTTTTGCACACATGCACATTTTTTTCAAGCATTGAAGTCAACTATAAATTTATCTTATTGGCAAAATTTTCTAGATATTCTAAGAATGAAATAAATATTCAATATCCATTTTGATGCAACCTAGCGTTGTTCATGTCTTCCAGAAGAGTTACCCCATTCAGTTGAAGTATCTCTCCTGTCCCATCATGGTTTCGAGAAATCCGTATGGTTGTTCCCACTCAGGCTAAGGGTCAAACCTGTACTCCCTGCGAGAGGTCATTAAATTCAAAAGCTGATTTAGTCTCAGCAATGAGACGTCCAAGTTCATCCCTTTTTCAAAGCTTTAGGGAACCCCATTTCCTTCCTCCTTTCGCAAAACCCCTTTCGGATTTGTTCGTCCAAACTCCGAAGGTCCCATCATGGTCTCTTCACTCGAAGATTTCATATGGTCGTCCCCTTCAGGTTAAGGGTTAAACCTGAACCTTGTGCATCGAGGTACCTTCCTTTTTTAGGTTTGGGTTAAACCTGAGTCTCGTTTCGATGAGGTATTTTCCTCCAATCCCATCATGGTTCTTCTCATCGAGGAATCCGTGCTTCATATATCCATCCAAGATAGGATTCTACTTGAGCTTCATCTCATGAGGCATTTTCCAAAAATGTCCCATCAGGGTCCTCACATATTCCTTTCCCCATTTAGGCTATCTTGAGATATCTTCATCCCATCCAGGTTAAGGGCTAAACCTGAGTCGTTCCAAAGGCTGATCTCGCCTCACCCATAAGACTTGATCAAACTTCTTACCTTTCATCATTTCGGGATCTTCACCCTAAGTCCCATCACGATTTCCTCATTCTTTACTCAATCATATCATTTTCGAGAATTTCGTCTTCCCAAAGCCATTCAGGATAAGGTTTTAAGCCTGAAAAACCATCTTTTCAAAATAATTCTTCCACACCCAGTTCAGATCTGCTGACTGGGGCATTTTTTCAAAATTTGGAGTGTTTTCTTTGCCACTAAGCTCGGCTTTCAACCGGCTTAGTAGCAAAGAGGGGCATCTGTGAACACCCCAAATTTTTCAAAATCTTTTAAATATTCCCTTCTTGCCCCTAAATTCATCTTTTGAGCAAAATGAGCCATTTTTTTTTAATCTAAATTTCAGTTCATTTCTCAAGTTTTACTAAAATTGAATTCATTCTATATGTTTAAATTGATTTCGGATCTGGATCCATTGTCCAGATCCAAATCTGAGTCTCATTATCCAAATTTTAAAATAAAATTACAGAAAATACCAAAAATAGTTTTTAAAATAAGCTCGGACAGTCCCTCCGACATCTGTTTGGATCCATCAAATTGTATTTCTTGATTCGAGTATCAAAACTCGAACATTTTCTCAAAACCCGGATCCAAACCCATTCTTTTGAAGAAATTTCCCCAAAATGGTCTGAAATTCTCAGGAAAATACTTTTGTAAATATTCTTTTTAGAAAAATACAAAAAAAATAGGGTTTAGTGTTTGTTTTCTCATATTTTCATTCCAAAAATACAAAAAAATAGAAATTCAAGAAAAGAACAAAAAATTCAAAAATAATGAAAGAAAATTACAAAAAATAGAAATGGTTTTTAAGAGAAACCCGTTTTTGAAAAAGACTTTTTAAAGAGGTTCCTTTTAGGAAAAACTTTATTTTCGTTTTAGGGTTTTGAAAACCCTAACTCTCGCCTTCTCCTTCTCTTCCCATCCAAAAGAAACCCTCAGCCATCTTCCCCTCTTTCCTTCCCTCCATCCCCAAAACCTTCTGGAAGCCACCTCACCATCGGACTCGATCGATCGCCATGGCCATTCACCTCAACCGCTCATCTTCAACGGCCTCACCCTTCTCGAGCCTTCTTGTTTTCCCTTAAAAAGACATCCAGAAATCCATTTTTCTTCACCCGTTATCACCCCCGCACCCCTCTTCTGCATGCATCATCCATCTTCTGCCTCCCCATCTTCTTCTCCTTCACAATCCACCGCTTCTTCACCTCCCCATTTCCTCCTTCACGATCTGTTCTCACCCGGCCACTTACATTTTTTTCACTGCTTCTCTTTTGCCCTTTTCCCTCTAATCACCTCTTCTTGATATTCTCCCTTTTTTCTCTCTAGTCCTCCTCTTCATGATCTGAAGGAAGCCGATCAATTGCCCCTGCGATTACAGGTAAGTAATCATTTTCTTTATTTTCCTATTTTCTACGAATAATTTTTCCTTTATCGTTCAATATTCCTTCGTTCTGATTTTTGTTCATCTTTATTTCTTTTATTTTGTTACAAGGCAAAGTGGTGGAATCGACCTGCATGTAGCAGGATCGATCCATCCATGGCAACATTAACGGAATCTACTGATTCCAACACCTAATTTACTACTTTTTTTTTCCTTTCTTTCTTTCCCCTTTTGTTTATCTTTCGCGTTGATTGCTCATTTAAAAGCATCAGATGGCCTTTCGTTTGCCCTAATCTGTCATATTTTGTTCATTTTCACACGAATTTCCTCGATTTCTTTGGTATGTTTTTTTTTTTATATATAAGCGGTAATTCATTTCCTGTATCTGTTTTCCTTTTCTTCTTATTTTATTTTATATAATACATCCTCCCGATTTTCATCTCAGCATTCTATCGCTTGGATTTAAATTTTGCAAATAATCTTTGATTGAGGTCTCTAGTTCAATTTGTGTTTAGGTTTCTGTTCTATCAGTTTTCATTTTATTGGCCTTCATCTTGCTTTTGCTGTTCATTGCATCGTGAATCCATAATTCATCATAAATTCATTTTGCATCATCTTATTGAAATGATGCTGCAATATCAACCCTTCGGCATTACCATCAACTGTATCATGGTGTTGAGACAGAGTAGCATTAGATATAGTACCGTTTTTTTTTTATATATATATCTCCTTGAATGACGGTTGCTCCTTTTGGAGTATTATGGAGTCCTGTAAGGGATTCATCAATGTATTCCCCTTTTGGTTTGGTTGATATGAGAGCTCCTGATGATATCACAATAAGAGTAACAACCAACTCCCTTTTTAGCTTTGAGATCATTGATAAAGTCAAAAGCATCCCAAACTACTCTGAAAAAAATCCTAACCATATGTAATGGACAATGGTAGCCTTTCATCAAGAGATTCCTTGCCAACAAAAATATCTCTGGACAAAGATGGCAAAAAAGTCAGTTTCCACTCTTATGAGTGAAGAGTAGGCTGAAGAAGTTGAAATGACGTCCTTCATCACATGGTCAAGCATCATGCCGGTAATTGACAATTCTCCTATTTTTGGTTTGTTATACTCAAGTTCGTTTATGGCTGCAGGAGATCCTTTGTAGTTCAAGGTTGTTTACACTCTAGCTCACAAAGCGTCATAGCTGCATCTTTGGTTATGTACATGGTTCATACATTTCTCTTTTATTTGGTGCCTCTTACTAACTTTCAAATCTTCCATGTTCCACTGAGACAGACATTCAATCAATTAGTCGTCAAAACTTTCAATATGTCAGTTTGCACTGTGAGGAATAAGACATATGAAAATACAGTGGAAATTTTGTCAATGTCATTGATGACCATTCGTAGATTTGATTTTCTTCTGCAAAGCATATCCCATGTTCAAGCTTGATATACATGTACATCGTCTCCATGGATGGTCACGGTGGTACCTTTGCCACCTCTATTCAGTGGGTAATGAATGGTGAAGGAGCTGAAGCAAGTCAGCAACGACAGAAGTATCATCCTAAGAGAAAGAGCCTTTGCAATACTTGCTGACACGTTTTGCAACATATCATCCTGCCGATGAGCATATCAGATGTACAGTTCGCAGCAAATGTGATGCAGGGAATATCCAGCTCACAGGAATGAAACAGTTCAAATGATGCTGACAACATGTCGAAAAGTCATGATTCCCCTTTCTTTAGATTCGTTAATATCATGAGATACTGTCTTGCCAAGATGGTATTGAAGCCGGTGCACTCCTGTTAGGACTTTAAAGGTATGTGTATAAGTCCTTTGATATGAAATATAATCCAACTCTGTAAGGCCAAAATCAGTTAATGAATGAACCTCACCAAGTTGAATATATCGCATTCGTGAGTTACTGATTAGTATCCTGATACATATCCTGTTAGGCATTCTTAAGTACAGTAATTCATCCACTGTTACCTCTGCATGTCGATTGATATACCTACAACACACTTTGCAGAGCCAACATAGCATTCTTCCACAACACTGCATCATTGCATTTCTGCATTTTCCCATTATGCGTTTCATTATCACTTCTGCACCTATATGTTCATTATTAGCTCTGCATATTCTCACTGACATAGCACAAAGTATACAAAAAAAAAGAGCTGCATCGATACAAGGGATTTGCTGGCTATTGTATTCATGAGTAACTGATTCCCTTTGGGCAAAGTTTATATATATAGTTTATTTCATTCATTGATGAATGCCTCTAAATTGTAATATCATATTTTATGTATTTGTGGATATAATTCATGCTTGTCTTGCAGGGAATTTCTATTGGTTAAGTTGCTTGCCTATAAAAGAGCTGATCGAAGCCAAATTTGTACATGATTGATCAACTTTGTTATATGGTGAGAGGTACCAACAAACAATAAGATTAGTTAAATGTGAATAGAACTAGTGACAAAAATAGTTTATGCACATCAAGAGAATGGAAAGTGAATATGCTAATGAAGATACTCAAGTTCTTTGGCATTGTAGAATCTTGTAACATCAGAGGAAATGCCTTGATGCATGTTAGGGGTTTTTTGTGGTTACTAATTCTCTTTGAAGATGCTAAATAACGGTTTTAAATATTGTCCTTGAAGTCTTGTTATTGAACTTTGACTCATTGTAAAAATGGGCATCATGCTTGTGCTTTGCAGCACACAAATGAGCAATTGAGAAAGCGAAAGTGCTCACGAGTTAAGTGCTTGCCAACCAAAACAACAACCTTCCTACTTCTTAGGTATTGGAGAATTTATTGCTGAGAATTCAAAATGGGTTCATTTGTGCATATTTTGGAAGACTGTAAAATTTCTTTGTAAAGTTTGTCTAGCTTTGATTCTGTGGACTTGTTATTAAGTACATATTAAGATATACTTTACATAGGTTATTTGGTTCGGCTGTCTAGGGGGCCATTAGCCTGTTCCTGTTTGTAAAAGGAAAAGCTCTCTGATTTGTTCCTGACATGCCGTAAAATCTGCAAAATTTCCTGTGTTATTTGGTTTGACTGTCAACATAAGCTGGGTTATTTCAGACATTAAATCTTCTGTTTCCGTAGCCATCTGCCGCAACATCTATGGCAATACCTACAGCTGCCCAACACCCTATACCTATCACACACCAGCTACACAGCAGTACTTGGCTGCGTTTTGCTTTCCCCAAATGACATTATCTATCCCAGATGTTAAAATTGTTGTGCCTGTGTTATGAGATTAGCTGACCGGAACCAATCCATAGGCTTGTTTATTGGACAGTATCCCAGGTTTTTGTGGGCTCACTAGAAATTTCTTAGGACTGTTGTGAATAAATTGTTGAATATATCCTGGAGTTCATGATATGGCTTGTAATATATTCTTGAAGATTGTTCAGAAGATGCCCTGGTTGGTTCGGATGTTGAATTCTTATGGAGTTACACTTGGAGGGTGATTACATTATTGCCTCCTAACACCGAGACTGGACCCGAAATTCAGCTAGTTGCACATGAAGCATTGACTGATGGGAGACTAGCACACAGTCGACAAGTTGTTTTTAATTCACTGAAAGTGGTGCAGTTTGGTTTCATTGTTGTCCATCCCATATCACATATTTGACAATGGAGTTGAGCTGGAAGTTTTGTTACACTTGGTGATGAGGACCTAAGCGTGTGGAAGTCAGAGGCACAGAGATGGGCCAGGATGCTCTTCCTCAAAGAGAGCCAATTGGAACATATATTTTCATAAAGTATGGTTGACCATCGTCTTCAGAACATTCTGACAGCGTAAGGACCAACATATCCTCTGCAAAGTGGGAAAGCCTGGGAGCTTCCACAAGTGGATCGAACCTCAAAAGCCTAAGAAAAAGTCTGTCTGCAGTATTTGTTGCTTCCTTTGTGATCTATGATGAATAATAAGAATGCAAGAACTATGATCATTCATCAGTTAACTGTTCCATAATTGGTCTGATTGAAGGGTCTGATGTGAAACAGAAAGAGAGTTTTACAGATAAATATGATAGAAACAGGTAAGCTTGAGCATGCTTCAACTTCAACACCTTCTGTCACTTTTTGGGTAGGGCCCTGATCAACTGAGCTGCAACATTACCTATCTTCCACAAGTATGCTCCATCGGTTGAGGTAAGTATCACCTTAGATTCTATGTATATTTTCCATATGAGTATAACACCTTAGATTCGGTTTAATATTGTCTATCATCTTTTTGCAAATCTTGCCATATACTAAATCTGTTTTGCAGAAATATCTAGAATTTATTGAAATTCCCTCTTAGATTAGGATTCTATCATATCATTTTCAATTCTAGGGTTATAATAGTTAAGATATTAAAGATAATTTTACCTTTTCAAAAGCATAGATTAGAATGTATGAGCATGGTAAAAATCATGAATTGTTTGTTTTCATGCTTTTCCCCTTTATTTTCCAAAATCTCACAATGGTGAAACACGAATGACACGTGCACCGTTTCATAAGAGGTAATTAACCCTAAGTTGATGATTTACACCAACGGCCATAGTCGGGATGTAAACAAGACTTAGGATTTTTATCTTTTATAAAATAACATTGGATCCACACTGGATCCTTTTCAAAAATCATCATATTTTCAAATATTTCATCTTTTATTAGAATTTAACTTAAATTTAACTCAAAATATATACCAATGGCCATAGTCAGGGTATATTGAGAGTTAATTTCATTTTAAATTCTATAAAAGCACCAAATGTATTTTATTCTTCTCTTGAATTTAAATATAGATTATTATATAATACATCCAATGACCATAGTCAAGGATGTATTATATCTTCAATCTTATTTTAATTCATTTAAAGAATGGAATAGCTTTTCAAAATCCAATTTCAAAAAGTTAAATTCATTTATCATTTAGGATAGAATTGTATCATATTTTTAAAATTTCTTTTTCATAAATCCAAGTATTTCTTTCCTTCATTTCTCAGATCAAAACCTATTCATAAATTCAAAATTCTCAAAAGATTCAAGAATTCAATTTCAAGGTCCCATTTGACTTTGAAACTTCAGAATCATCTTGTATTTCAAATTCCAAATTCTATCTCAAATTCAAAGTACAATTTAACTTTGAAATTCATCTGTATATTCAAGATTCAATTTCTAAAAATTCCTTTTCCCAAATTCAAATCAGACTTAGAAATTCTTGATTCATCTTCTGAATTTAACTCCAATTCCTCTTTAGGATCCAAACTCCAATTCCACTTTTTTTTCAGATCCAATTTCCTTATAGGATCCAGAACCAATTTCACTTTGGATCTTAGACTTCAGATCCAATTTCGTTATAGGATCCAGAACCAATTTCACTTTGGATCTTAGACTTCAGACCCAATTTTCCATTTTAGGATCCAGAACCAATTTCACCTTGGATCTCAGACTTCAGATCCAAATCCATCTTAGGATCCAGAACCCAATTCTACATTGGATCTCAGACTTCATATCCAAATCCATCTTAGGATCCAGAATCCAACTCTACATTGGATCTTAGATCTCAGATCTTAAATCCATTTTAAGATCCAATTCCATTTCATTTTCAGATTTCAAATCTAAATTCACTTACAGATCATATCTGGATTTCTTAAATTCATTTCTACACCATTTAGATTTCTCAGATCCATTCTAAATTTAAGATTTCCAATTTCAAAATCTAAATTCAATTCCATCTCAAGTATTCATTTCCTTTCCTAAATTCAAGTTCAAGTTCAAATTCAAAGTTCATTTCCGACTTTGAAACTTCATTTCCTTTCATTTCAAAGCTTTAAATCATTCTTTCTCAAAGTCAAAGATTTATTCTCCCAACTCTGGTTTACTTCAAAGACTTAAAACTCCCCTTCTAAAGTTAGATTGAATCATTTCTTCACTCCCTTATCAAACTCATCTCAGAAGCACTTGGAAATTTTCAAATCATTCTTTTCAAAAGAGCATACATCCTTGCATTGCACAAGCATGATTCTTTGTGCATTTAGATCTTTAGGATAAATTCTTAGATAATATTTAGGCAAAGCAAAAGGCATAGATTTGATCCTTGGTTTGATTACCCCTGGTAAAGGCGCCAGGAACGGTCGAACCTCGTACCGACGAGCGAATCCCGTCTCTCCATCTTTTTCCCGCAAATTTTCAAAACGGAGGCGAGTAATTTTCTAAATATTTTCAAATCAAGGTCAAGTGAGACCGTGCAAAAGAGTTCCTCTTCTCTCTTTCTTTCTTTCTTTTCTCTTCTCTCTCTCTTTTCTTTCTTTTATTTCACTCCCTTCAAAAAGGAGGAAAATAGAAGCTGGAAAAGGAAAAGAGAAGGAAGAGAGAGAAACAACGAAAGAGGAAAAAATTTTACGATGATCATATTACCCTTGACACACATGCCACTATTCATCATTGATTTGTTTATACCGTAGTCTTTTGTATAGAATCGATAACCATTTACGATGTACCCATTGTAACATTGCACAACTTTGCTCAGACCATTTTGTAAATCACATATTTCTTGATCTTTAACATCACCATGGCGGACCTACAAACATAAACAATTATTGTGATCACGACCAATTAAGTAACTTAGTGTTGTTTACAAGTATATAATTTATGTGAGCGTCCTTACCAACTCTTTTAACCACTCCACAAACTTAGTTTCACGTTCTTTTTGTACTTTTACATCAGTGGGATGTGAAACTTCTCTTCGTAACTCCAGATTAAATCGTCTGCAAACCACAAATACTTATATTACCAAACCATGTATGCACGTATAGAACATAAAAGGATTTAGAATTGTGTTGCGTCTACATATACTTACTCGATATATGGGTCGATCGCTGAGCATTTAAAAAGAATATAGATGTATATTGTGTCTTGCTCTCAATCTGCCAAGAGTCTTGATCGGCAACTACCAAATGCATGCTCAAGTGGTTGAAATATCGACAGTTTGTCAGCTACAATTACTTGTTCTCTCATCGTTACGATGTGAGCATGTGTAACGTGTTGGAATGTGAGGTTCAAAGTACATAGATGAGAAATTTGAAATCTCTTCTAAGGTGTACACCTCACAAATAGAGCCTTCTACTCTTGCTTTATTACGAACCTTTTTTATTGAGGTCAAACATGCACCTGTCAAAAATATACATTTCAAATTTAAAATATCTATCATTGAAGAGACAAATATAAGAAAACATATGCCTTTCAAATGGGTACATCCATCGATATTGCATAGGACCACCAACCCTTAGTCTATATGACAAATATATGATCAAATGTTCCATAACATCGAAAAATGCTGACAGAAAAATCTTTTCTAGCAGACAAATAGTAGTGATGACAGAGTCCTCGAGATTCTTTACATCAGATACTATGACTTCCGATGCACACAATATTCTAAAAAATCCACTCAACTCAGACAATACCCCCCATATAGGTTTTTCTAACATATCATGGAATGCTAGGGGTATCAATCGTTGCATAAAGATATGAAAATCATGGCTCTTCAACCCATATAATTGTCCATTGTCAATCTTCACAGCCCGAGCAATGTTAGAGACATATCCATCTGGAAATCTCAACTGTCTCAACCATTGACATACGTGCTTTATTTGATCAGGTCCAAGCACGTACCTTGCCTTTGGTTTCAGTACTTTGCCATTATACTCTTTGAGTTCCAATTCTGGTCTTTTACATATTACTTTTAAATCTATACGGGCCTTCGGATTATCCTTCGTTTTCCCTTTAACATTCATTACTGTATTGAACATATTATCAAACACATTTTTCTCCACATGCATCACATTCAAATTATGTCGTATCAATAGGGTCGGCCAATATGGTAGTTCCCAAAAAATAGATTTCTTTGTCCAATTATGATCCTTCCCAAATCCAAGGAAGGGTGTCGGACTACGGGCATCTGTTAATACATCTAGAAAGTATCACAATCTTCTTAAAATATCTATGCTAGACAATCTTGTGGGTGGACCTTCCATTTTAGTTGTGCCTGCTCGAAACACATTATTTTGTCGTCGAAACAGATGGTCGCTGGGTAGAAATTGACGATGACACTCAAACTAGTAAAGCTTTCTTCCATGCAGTATGCACATGCCAACCTCCCATGTGTGCTCCAACCAGATAACATACCATATGCAGGGAAGTCACTGATTGTCCATAGAACAACGACCATTATATTGAAATTTTAGTTTTTGTGGGTATCATACGTGGTAACATCGTCATCCCATAATACTTTTAGTTCATTAATCAATGGCCTTAAATATACATCAAGATTTTGGACAGATGAAGTCGGACCAGGGGTCAATACAGACAAGAAAAGATTTGGATGCTTCATACACAAGCTTGGTAAAAGGTTGTATGGAGTTACAAATACTGGCCAGGATGAGTATGGAGTTGATCTACCTCCAAATGAATTAAATTCATCTGTACATAGACAAAGTCTAACATTTCTCACTTTCATTGCGAAGTTTTGATGAGTACGATCAAAGTGCTTCCAAGCTTCTACGTCAACAGGATGCGTGATCTTGTCTTCAACATGTCAAACTTTATTTGCATGCCATCTCATGTGTTTAACTGTCCTTGAAGACATATACAATCGTTGCAATCTAGGAGTGATAGGAAAGTAGCAGAGCAACTTGTATGAAACTTCTTTTGATCTCGTGCTACCATTGCCTCTTGTCTTTAGCTTGAACCGAGGATGCCCACATAATGGGCATGATATGTTGTTTTCCTGATCCTTGAAATACAACATGCAGTGATTTGGACAAGCATCTATCTTTTTATACTCCATACCTAGAGCGTTGACCATAACCTTCACACGATAGAAATCTTGTGGCAACTTCTGTGATCATCGCAAAAAAAATTTCTCTTTGTTCTCTCTTTTCCTTCTCTTTTTCTTTCTAGCCTCTATTTCTCTTTTTGAAGGGGAAATAAAAGACAAAAAAGAAGAGAAAAGAGAAAAAAGAAAAGAAAAGAAAGAGAGAGAAAATCTTTTGCAAAGGTCTCACTTGACCTTCATTTTAAAAAGGTTTTGAAAATTTTACTCGCCTCCATTTTGAAATATTTACGAGAAAAAGAGAGAGACGGGATTCGCTCGTTGGTACAAGGTTCGACTGTTCCTTACGCCTTTACTAGGGGTAATCAAACCAAGGATCGAATTTATGCCTTTTGCTTTGCCTAAATATTATCTAAGAATTTATTCTAAGTCAAGAAAATGCACAAAGAATCATGCTTGTGTAATGCAAATGCGGAAATGTATGCTTTTAAAAAAAATAGTTTGAGATTTTTTTTCCAAGTGATTTTTGCAATGAATTTAAGAATATTTGTGAAGAAATGGTTTTTGAAAGTTGAAGATGAACTTGGAGAAGTTAGATTTTTCTAACTTAAGATTTAGAATAGATCTTGAGTTTTGAAATAATCAAAGATTGAGATGAACCTAAATTTGAAAAATAGAGATTTAAAAAATGAATAAATACTTCAAAAAAATGGATCGAAAGTCAAGATGGAATTTGAGAAATGGAGTGAAATTCTAGATTTGAATTTTGAAATCAGAATAGATCTTGGGTCTAAGTGAAATTTGAAAACATGATTGGATTTTTAGATTTGGATTTCAAGATAGATTTGAATCCGAAATCTAGAATCCTAAATGGCATTGGATCCGAAGTCTAGAATCTAAGATGGGATTGGATTTGAAATCTGGAATCCTAAATGAAATTGGATACGAAGTCTGGAATCTAAGATGAAGTTGAATCCGGAATCTAGAATCCTAAATGAAGTTGGATCCGGAGTCTGGATTTTGAATATGTGTTTGGGTTTCAAGATCTAAATTGAATTTGGGTTTGGATCTTTAAAATATCCAAGTTGAATTTAAAAGTGGAAAATCGGATTTTGAGAAATCTAGAATTGAATTTGAGAATCCATAATGAATCTGAATTGGATTTGAGAAATCCCCATGGAATTCTGAAGATAGAATTGGATTTCGAAAATCCAGATGAAACCTGGAATTAGATATGAGAGATCGACTTTTGAAATTTGAAAGGAAGGATAGAGAATAAAACTTGAATTTTGAAATCAGGAGATGAATCTGGAAATTTCAAAGTTGAATTGAACTTTGAAATTTGATTTTGAACATTAAATTAAATTTGAAATTGAATCCTGATCCTGGAAATGAATTTGGAATTTCAAAATTGAATTGAACTCTGAAATTTGATTTGAGTTGGAAATTAAATTTTTGAATTTGAAATTTCAAAGTTAAATCAAACTTTGAAATTGGGATATTGAATTTTGAATTTTTAAGTAAAATAGAATTGAGAATATGAAGATGAATTTGAATTTATGAATAAGAATTGAAGAAGATATTTGAAGAATTGTCTCAAAATTACTTAGATTTTGAAAAAGAATGATGTAATTATATCCTAAATGATGAATAAATTAAAGAATTTTTGAAAAATCGAATATTTAAAAAACATATTTCATTCTTTAAATGAATTGAAATAAGATTGAAGATATAATACTGTTATCGTCGCGAAATTTTTCCCGTCTTCCCTTTCTTGCGAAAGAGAAAGAGGGAAATGATTTCGCGCTTCAAACTTGACTGGATTTTGGAAATTGTTTTGAAATACTCGCCTCCGTTTTGAAAATTGCGGGAAAATCCATGGGATGGGGCTCGACCTGTCGGTACGAGGTTCGACCGTTCCTGCCGCCTTTAACAGGGGTAATCGAACCAAGGACCAAAATTGTGCTTGACTTAGTTAAATCATCAAAATCGTGTTCTACCCTATATGCACAAAGAATTCAGGCATGTGCTATGAGATTTTGGAAAATGCAGCTTGGGAAAACATGATGTATGCTTGGAAAATATTTGGAGTTGAAAAGATTCTCTCAGAAAAAAGCTGAAAGTCAATTTCTCAGAAAACTCAGATGAAAAAGATTTGAAATCTCGGGAAAGTTCATAAAGTTGTGAGAAAATCATGAATGGTTGAAAATCCTGGGAAAATGGAGGTGATTCTTGAGAAAAGGGTGAACCTTTGAAAAGGGAAACACTTCTTAGGAAAACTTGGACTTTGAGAGTTTTCTTAGGAAAATGATGGAAGATTTATAGGAAAACTTATTGGAGAAAGAAGTTCAAAACTTGGGAAATTGAAATCCTGGGAATTTTACCTTTTTAAACACTTGGAAATCGATTTTTGATCTTGGAGAAATATTGAAAAACTCCTTTGAAGCTCTTTAAGAAAATAACATTTTCCAGGGAAAACTATGGAAAAACTTGACTTGGGAAAACCGATTTTAGAAAATACTCAGAGTTTCTTGAGAAATTGATTTCTTGAGAATGAAGTTTTCTTAAGAAAATCATGGGAAAACCAATGGTTTCATGATGCAAATGATATGAATGAATGAATGCACTTTGAAAGATTTTCTAAGAAATTTGTTAAAAAAATGTGTATTAAGTCAAAATAAATCCTTCACATATTCTGACTGTGGCCATGAATATGTTCAGAGTTTATTTGATTTAATGCACATGATTTTGAAAACTTTGGAAATATGATGTGCATTTTAAGATAGCCTAAGAGTGTAGGCTCAATGTGACTAGTAGAAAGATGATGGATCTGGGTCTCGTCCATATTCCGACTAGGGCCGTAAATATGGACTCCACCGAGTTCATCAACTCCCTAAGAGTTGGTGCACGTGCCATTCGTGAACATCCATAGTGCCTTTGAAATAACAATGCATGAATCATATAAGCAGGATATTGCATAAATTCAAACTATATGATATGCATCCTAGTCTAAGCAGGAAATTAAATATCTTATTCCAAAATTTACATTATTACATCACTAAATAAAGAAAATAAAAGAAATTTGCAGACTTCAGCTCCTTCTTTTGAATGTTCCTGCCAAACTTGAAATAGGGTTAGCTCAAATATGTGGGTTTTTCCAAGATTTTCCAATAATATTATGAAATTATTGGATTTAATTGGATATAAACCCTATTCTCATGCTTCCTTGATATTTGAAATGATGTAGATGCAGGGAATTCAGTGGAAAACAGTTTAAAATTCGGAATTGGGGGTCAAAATAACCAAAATACCCCTAAAATTAAAGTTACACCTTTAAAATCAGGATTTTTTTTGAAGGAAAACTTGGTAAAATGGGGATTTCAAAATTCAAATTGAGTCAAATGGTGATGAAATGCAGTAAGAGACATGATGACATGCTTCTAAACACATTAGGACTGTAAAATCAGAATTTGACATTTTGCAATTTATCCAAAATAACGAATTTCGCTTATTTTTCACTTGGATCCGGGTCCTGCGGGACCCTGTTTGGTATTATGGCTAATCCGAACCTCAAATGGATTCCAAATTGTACCAAATTCGGTATGAAGCATCTACTTACTTTGCTAAACAGCCTAGAATGCTAAAAATCATGAAATGATATGATTTAAATGCTAAAATTTAAAGAAAGTCCTAAAATGGTGGATTTTGCCTATGGATCCGAACCAAATGCAATGCTTAATATGATAATGCAAGATTTACACCATGAAAACTTCTGATATTTTGCAGACTGTTAAAGGACCCGAAATGGAACATTTTTGGTTTTTACAGCCTCTGGATTTGAGCCATGGTGAGTTCAGAAACAGGGATTTAGTTTTGACAGAGGTAAAAATCACCCTAATCTGATGTAAAATGCTAAAAAAATATAAAACAGCCATGGAAATTTATGAAATTAATCAGAGATACTTACGAAACCTACATGAACAACTTTCATATTCATGACTTCGGAATTTGATCAACAGAAACATGGATACAAATATAACTTTGTGTTCCTAAATTGACAGAACAGACCAATGTGACCAAACAGGGGATGGACAAGAAAAATCCGAAGCAAGTATCAACACTGTTCTAAAAATCACAAGCTTTCAGATGCAAACAGAGAACACCTCGGAAATAACTTTCACTTTTTACAGTTTTGGATTTGGAGCCACCCACAAAGAGAAACCATAGCCCTAAGTCGATCCAAGATCTCAGAGACCCAAATCAGGCTCTGACACGTGTCCCGAACTCTCGGATTTTTGTCAGACACCAAAAAAATCAGAAAAATCTGAGAAACTTCTATTACAAACTAGACATTCTCCCAAGTTCAGAATAGTTTTTGGATCGAAAATAGGATCTCCCATGAGGGATATCTAGATTTTACAAGTCGGCAAATGATTTTCAAAACGCATCCCGGGTAACAAAACCCGACTCACCATTTTGAATGTTTACCATAGTAAACAAATTCAATTGCCTCCGAATTTTTGGCACAATTTTAGGTACATCTAAGGGCGCATTCCGGGATTTTTTTGGGATTTTTAATAAAAAATAAATGCATGAAATGACGTGTGGACTGACTGACAAAAACAGAGACCTACTGAAAATGAGCAGAATTGAAATACATGATAAATTAATCCTAATTAATTAATGAAATATGCTAAATGAATGAAATAAAATGAAAATTAAACCTATCTAACTACATGAATGTTAAAATCATCAAGGAAGCCTAATTAAACATTTTTATATATGTCGTTTTATGAGAATAGCTCAATCCATCTCTTGGATGAGCTCTTTCTTCAAACGACTCCCGAATCGATTTATGGAATCAAATCAAAGGGAAAAAGAAGTGCACCTTGCTTCGTTACGCAGCGTAGAAGCTCTTGAAAGGGGCGGCTACCACGAGCTTCCTTCGTCCTTCGCTCCGGGATTTGAATGGTTCACCAAAATCGACCTATGCTCGAATTGAATTGGCCACTGCATGAACTTTACTCCACCTTCTCCAATGAGCTAAAGGGGCGTGATTTCCAAAGTTCAAAATCAGACTTTTAGGAAGGCTAGGTCGAATTTCAAGTTCACCAAAAATGGTCTCCCCTATGCTGGGCGTGGAGCCTTGTTTTTATAGATTTTCTGAAAACTTTTGAATTTCAAACAGGCTCAATCTGAGCCCTCCATGTGGCGCCATCTCAGGGGTGCTATTTTGATTTTTGGAAAATAAAAAATAAGATTTTTGTGGGTGAGACACCTCAGTAGGATTTGAAATTTTTCAAAGCTTGATTTTCTCTGCAGGAAGCTCCCAGATGGCGCCACCTCAGAGGGTGCTCTCTTGGAATTTGAAATTCAAACTCACCTTTTGTAGGGAGTCCTCAGGTGGCGCCACCTCATGGTGGGCTACTTTTATTAAAAATAAAAAAAATAAAAATGGAGCCAAGTGGAGTCCTGGAATGGCGCCACCTCAAAAGGTGTTCTGAGGTGTAAAGTTGGAACAGTAGGGGCATGCCATGTGGCACCACCTCTGGGGAGTTCAAATGTTTGAAATTTTGCTTTTTCTGCAGGAAAGGAGAGGCTGACATGTGGCATTTTCTTAGAGTGGTTCCTACGATGTCATGTGGCAGGAGAACATGAAGGGAGGAAGCAAAATGCGCCACCTCATAGGGGGGGTTTTTCTACTTTTTCTGATGCAGGGAGGTCTGGACATGTGGCGGACAAGTGTCAGCTGTCTGGAGAGGCCTTCTCAAATGGTGCCACCTTAGAGGAGAATTTGAATTTCAAATGGAGGTTGGCCCTGGAGGAATGGAGGATGGACATGTGGTGCCACCTCAGGGTGGCTCCTACAATGCCATGTGGCAAGAGGGAGGAAAAGGAGAGAAGGGACATGTGGCGCCCTCATAGGCCATCTGAAAAAAATCAGAGCTCAGGATTTGCGCCACCTAGGCCTTGTTTGAATTTTGAATGGTTTGCTTTTTCTGAAGAAAGCCAGGAGTGACATGTGTCTCCTACTTTTCTGAGAAAAGTAGGGAGAAGACATGTGTCCTCCACTTTTTCTGAAGGAGTTAGAAGGAGACATGTGTCACCTGCTTTTTCTGAAAAAAACAGGGAATGACACGTGGCAGAGGGTAGAGAAGGAGGGCCAAGCCATGTGGCGCCATCTCAGACAACATGGAAAGGTAGAAGTCCAGGATCTGCGCCACCTATGAGGAGATTTGAATCTTTGAATTCTAGCTTTTCTGAAGAGGGCTCGGAAATGACACATGGCATGTGCTTTTTCTGAGGAAATGAGAGATGGACATGTGTCCTCTGCAGGAGACACACTCCAAATGGCGCCACCTCAGAGGAGACAAGCCTACCTTTTCTGGAGGAATCTAGGAGTGACACGTGTCTCCTACTTTTTTGAGAAAAGTAGGGAGAGACATGTGTCAGGCTACTTTTCTAGAAGGAGGGAGAGGTTGACACGTGTCCCCTGCAGGAGACACACTTCAAGTGGCGCCACCTCAGAGGAGACAAGCTCCACTTTTTCTAGACAGGACAACCTATGACACTTGGCATCTCCTGGTAATCTTGGAATGACACATGGCGCAGGATGGATATGGTGGATGCTGACACATGTCAGATAAATGGGATGACATGTGGCGGCTTCTTAGGGTAGACCCACACTGACACTTGGCATGAAAATGGGAGGAGAGAGAAAAGACAAGTGGCACCAATCCAGGGGACAAGGCTCCTATATTTTTGGGTTTTTCAAAATTCAAATTTTCAAAAGAAAAGCTTGTGTGACACCACCTCAGTGTGGGTCCCACATTGCTTGAAATAAGGATAAAACAACAACTTCTTTTTGGAATTTTCATGAAATCTGGACTAATTGGTAAAACAGGAATTTTTGGAAAGAGTTGGCCCTTGTAGGGCAATTTTGTAAAAAGAAGATATTTGAAATTGTTGCCAAAATGGCAAAATCTGAGATAAAGTGGCTGAAATCCATATTGAAAACTATCCAGATTGTTTTCCTGAGGAAATATTTTGAAATTCAGAGTCCTGGGGGTAAAATGGGAAGAATTGATAATTTTGAAGACCCAGGGTTTTGAAATCAATTTTGAAAAGAGTTGAAATTCTAATCTGGATTGAAAATTTTTAAATCAAGAGTTCTGGACCTCGAAATGACATGCTGTGCAGTGCAATGATTTGAAATGCTCATGCAATGATATGCAATGTCATGTCTTATGAAATGCAATCTTGAACCAAGACTTGGAGCTGTCTGTCTCCTGTCAGGAGTAAAATTTTGAACATCTGAGCTGAAAATAGAGAAATTTTGAGAGTTGCAGATGAAATTTTGACTTTTGTAAGGTCCGGGATCAGAAAATGACCATTTTTTCCTCCGGCGATTTCAAAGGCTGAATGATAATGTTTAGTGAAAATGTTGGGGAGGTGAGTGAAAATTTGGGGTGTTTACAAATACATCTCTGGCTATGGTCATAAGATGTATTATATAATAATCGTATTCAAATTCAAGTGAAGAATAAAACACATTTTGGTGCTTTTATAGAGTTTAAAATAAAATTAACTCTCAATATATCCTGACTATGGCCATTGATATACATTTTGAGTTAATTTTAACTTAAACTCTGATAAAGGAGAAAATTATTTAGAGATATGATGATTTTGAAAAGAAGATCCAGTGTGGATTCAATGTTATTCTATAAAAGATGAAAATCTTAAGTTTTGTTTATACCTTGACTATGGCCATTGATGTAAATCGTCAACTTAGGATTTAATCACCTTTTACTAGAATGATGCACATTCTATTCGTGTTCCCATCATGAATTTTTGAAATAAAAGAGAAAAATATCATGAAACAAGCAATTCTAGAAGATGTATATGCTCATACATTCTAATCTAGTACTGAAAGGGAAAGATTCTCAATGATGTCTAGCTATTACAGGTTTGAAATTGGAATTGAAGTTATAACTACTAAATTCTGAAGGAAAATAGCCTCTCTTATATAACTCCTGCAAAGTTTGTTCGAGTTAGCATAAGCAATATAGAAAAGACATATCATGCTAAAGAATTAACATGCATATATATACCTCTGGGAGCTAAATGAGGATATGCCTATCTGGAATGCATGAGTAGTATCCTACATTCATGGAAAATTGGATGTGACGATGTGTATATGATACACTAAATCAAATGAGAGAATGCATATATAATACTAAAATATCATGCATGAGTTAATTAGGGAAGTGTACATATAATACTGAAGCATCATGCATGAAAAAGAGAGAAAAAAAAAGTGCAGATATGATACATAGACCAATAGAAAAGGAAATGCATGATTCCTATATACTGTGCATAAACTAAGAAGAGAGTGCACACGTATGCTTGCACAAAGGGGATGTATAAGAAGACTACATCAACTTATGTAAGATATGTAAATGGCCAAATGGAATGCAGTGGATAGTGATACTGCAGTGTGATGGAAGTGCAATGTGATGGTGAAGTAGCAGGTGATGTATATACAGATGGTAGGTGCAAAGGTGAGAAGGGGTAGTATTGTAGAAGTGGTTAATGTGTGATTATGATAATGAGTGTGAAAGTGGCTTGTGCAGAAAAAGTAACCTGTGAAAGGTTTGCTGCAATAGCAGTGAATGATGCTGTGGGAAAAGAGGGGTTATTGTTGTAAAGGCAGCCAAATGGCTGAGGACTGTGGCTAACATGATGTTGCCATGGAGGTATAAGTGGTGCATTACAGGGGAAGGTGTAGGAGATGGTAGACATGCTGCTGGTGATGTTGTGGAGGGGTTGGATGGAGCTATCAGGTAGCAGGTGGGTGCAGTAACAATACAACAGGGAGATGGAGATCAGGGAGATGGAGATGATGATAAAGGAGTTGCCACAGGTAGGGGCATGTGGGGTATAGCAGCAATGAAGGTCGTGTGTGAGATGATGTGAGAGTGCAGATGCATAGGGGATAGTAATATGGCTATTGGTGAATTGAATCAGGTAAGTGATGAAGGAGCTGGTGATATTTGTTAGAACAGGTGGACTGTGTAATGGGTGAATGAAGATGTTTGTAGAAGACATATACAATATAAGATGGACCTAGCAACGAATATGGTATATGTATATAGGGAGATGGAAACCAGATTGTTGTGAAGGGAATATGAAGTGTCGTGCACAAGGCTATAGGTGAATGATGCTGAAGGTATTACAAAAGATGTATTGACAGAGATAATGATGTGAATAGTGTCCTTTGCAGGACACACAAATGGTGTGACTAATATTACTATTAAGGCATACATGCATGAAGGGTGATCATAAGTGCGAAGGTATGAATGATAAGCCAAGTATGTGGAAAATGCCAGAATGTAGTTGGAATGCATGGCAGGCTTGCAAAACATGAAATGAATCTATAAATACCAATATGAAAACAAAAGAAATGCCAACGCAACACAATTCTACAACAAGAAAATGTAACATATTTGAAACAATGTAAAGCATACAGGGAGATGCTGATTCTAAAAAAAACCCAGAGCAATACAGAGGGACACAACACCAATCAGATTAGGATCACTGAAAGAGGAAAATCGCAATGGAATTTGAGATAAAACCAGAAGGAAATTATGATCATTGATGCTTCAAATAAGTTACATGAGAACATGCAGGTTCTATAGATGCATTAACACATTTATAACTACAGAAAATAAAACTTTGAACTTTAAATTTATAATTTAGCGATGAGATATAAGCAATAATGCTAATGCTGAGCAGAGACAAGGTGTTATGAGATTTTAGATACCTCACCATGAAAGATCGATTGCTGGGATGAGAAGCCTTGTCGGGAAATGGATTTCCCAATCATTCGGCAAGATAATCTCACAAGTCATAAGGCTGAGGTCGAGCAGAATGTGGCTCGTGGCCAACCAGATTCCAGCAATGGGTAATCGATTTCAGTAAACTAACGAGTTGGCATGGATAGACAGCAGACCAATTTGAGGTCTCGTGAGGTCTTCAGCTTCAATGGGGCGGAAATTGAGCTAAAATTATCTTGTGAACTTGAATCATTAGTCAAGCTGGTGATGGATCCATGGGGTCCAGCTCTTGGAAAATAGACTGGTGCATGCTGGCTCACTAATGCTTAGTGGGCTCTATACTTCCATGTGAGATTTACAGGTGATAATGAACACGATATAGAGATCATATGATGAGCACTTACCTGGGTGATCCTGTATGGTGTCTCTGGCATCACGTGAAAGGGGTTTTTTGATACTAACCTCACCAGGAGCTTTGTTGAAAATGGAATTATCAGCATCTCTTACCAAGATTTTCACAGATTTCCTTTTAGGAAATTGTGCAGTTACAGATATTCCTTGCGGGTGCTATCGGATCCCCACAGGCCCCAACTTATACAACCTTAGCCTCCCGACCATTGAGCTTTCAGAAGCGCACTTAGTGATATACCCTTGAACAGAGGGGTGTCATACTAATAGGAATTTCGGTGGAGACAGATATCTCGGCCATCACTACCAACACATATATGTTATCCGAATGTAATGTTTGAACATGCTAAGGTCGAGGGAAAAGAGGCTGCCTATATCGAGAGTTCTCAAAGAAAGTAAACAGCCTGATTCCTTCCTTTAATAAGGAAAATCGAGCAATGTTACACCCATTAATCCTTAACCCAGGAAGGATGCAGATGAGATGACAAAACTGATTGCAGAGAAGATACATTATGACGTTATGAATGAGTGATCCTACAACAAAGGAGCAATATACACATGCGATGTTGAAACAAGGGTGAACAAAGCGTAGATTCTAAATGCTATTATATTTAAAACGTTATGGGTGCAGTGAATCGGCCAAAAGGATCAAACATAATGATGTATTACAGGAATGATGAATAGAGAAACAGAAAGGACAAAAAAAAAGGATTATCCAATATCATGTTCAATGAGATCAAATGTACAATGCTTAAACAACCATACGACCAGCACTCCCAGGGGAACAAGACATACAGAATATCAAAATCATAATGCAACAACCAGCAAATAAGCAGAAAGTGCAAGGAAAAAGAAAGAAAGAGAATTCGGTGAACGCAAGGTATACAAGTATTCGGGGATAGATTAGAAAGAGGGAAAATAACGATGCATTATAAAATACAGAAATTCATAGAAAATGGAAAAATCAGAAATCGAACTAAGAAGACTTCAAATGTAATGAACAATGATACATCATAGAAGAAATGAACACAATAAAATGGACAAATCAAATATCATCCTAAACCAGAAATCAAACATAAATGAAAAGAAAGAAAAAAAAATGTTGGAACGCATCCGTTCCCTTTGATATTGCATTTTTTCATAGATCGGTGCTTGCCATAGGTAAAATCGATGCTATGTGGATGCTCTAATGGGGGAAATTATCCAGAAAATTAAAAGAAAACCAGGAAAACAGACATTACAGAGGGAAGATGGGGAAAGGCACTTACCGGATTACTTGGAGTCCCTCTGTGGTGTTGGAATTCTGAAGGAGAGAGAAGGGCTTCTTTGACAGCTCAGAGGGGAATCATCGGAAGAGGAAGGGAACAGGGGAAGAGGAGGGAAGACAGAAGAAATGTCGAGAAATGCTGGGGTGAAGAGTGGTGCCTAAGGGCTTCCCCTTCGTGCTTCTTTTAAAGAGAGAGAAGAAGGATCGGGAAATGGGGCAGTTGGAGATGAACGGGAGAGGGAGAGGATCGAGGTGATTCCCTCCATCGCCCCTCCCTGCGGTTCCTTGCAACGGCAAGCCGTTGGGGATTTTTTGAAATAGGCCCCTTGATTTTCATGAAATTTCAAAAGGTGGTCTTTTCAAAAAGTTTTCAAAAAGGGTGCGTAAAACCACTTTCTGGAATTCATTTTTAGGTTTTTGACATAAAACCTTTAAAAGTATTGGAAAAATGCGAGGTTTCCTTAGAAAATGGGATCCAAATGGGGTTTTGAAGTATTTTTTTACCAAAAAAATTTATTTAAAAACTTTTAAGATTTTTTTAAAATGAGGTTTCTGAGGAAAAACACCTGATTTCTCAGAAAATGAATCCCAAAATGGATCTGGATCCAGGGTTTTTGATAAAGCTTTAAAAATTAGATTTTGGATTGGGTTTGGACCCTGAATTAAGAAAAACCTCAAGAGAATAGGAAGAAATTGAATTTTTTGAGAAATAAGAGATCCGGGATCAGAATTGGATCCGGGTATCTGATTCAGATCAGAAATTGGGTCAGAGATGAAAGTTGAGTCTGGATTTCAGTGAATCTGAGAAATAAATGGACTTTTATCAGAGATTGACCCAATTTATTCAGAAGCTGGAGCCAGGGGCAAGAAGGAAATTTTTTGGATTTTTTTGGAAACTTTGGGGTGTTCACACCCATACCTAGAGCATTGACCATAACCTTCGCACGATAGAAATTTTGTGGCAATTTCTCATCTTTGGGAAACATACTCTTCACAATTATGCACAAACGGTCAAAACATGATTGACTCGAATTATACTCAGACTTCAAATTCATTAGTTGAAGAACTGCAGACAAGATAGTGTGACTCTCTCAACCGTTCCAAAGTGGCTCGAAGTAAATCATAAAATCTACTAGCAGCATCGTTTGATGATTCTTCATCTACTGCAGTTGTTACATCACTAAGACCCATAGCAGAACCCAGTTTTGTTCCTGCGGCATCAAATATCAAATTCATATATGGATTATCATGCACCACATTCACCCGTGAATCAAAATTGTTTCTAAATTCTTCACCATGAAACGTTCAATTCTGATAATCATTCACAAAACCCTTCATGTATAGGTGACGTCTAATGCCATGAGGTTCTACAAATCGATTGTTCTTACAAATCTTGCAGGGACACCTAATCCATCCTGCGGGATCCACTATACTGACACTTGCCATTGCAAATTCAATAAAACTTTCAACACCATCCATATATTCATGCGATAACTCATTGTCAACTATCCTACGGTACATCCATTCACAGTTTGCAGTCATTTTGTCATATGATGTTACAAATAGTATCCTAACCAGTTAAAAGAGAATCATCAGAATGTTATGATGAAGAAAATATCAAATTTATCATGCAATATATGATGTCATATAATCATAAAAATTTATGATGCATGCATTGATAACTTAATATTTTCATATGCAAACTATTTATTACACGATACATTCATTTGAAGCATGCTTTCATTATACAATTTCACATGTAGGTCATAATCAAATTGAAAGTAACTACATGCAAGCATGGATACAATCATATCAAACATTGCAATATATCGAAAATATTCATATTAAAAAAATGTCAAGCATGTATCTGCAGCAAACACACTCCAATATCCCGCTAACTAATACCATGCCTAGCATGGAATACGTACTCCAAAAATATGAACACTTCTATTCTCATACATTAAAATCATGCTCAACATGATCTCCAAACTCCAACAAAGCAGTCCTAGATATCAACAACTAAGTGAGTGTGTGAACAGTAAAGTGTTGCATCCAATAAATTCAATAACATGTAATGCGCTTGCATCACTTACTCACCACGGGTATTTACCCGATTTGCATTATTTTTGTCACTTACTTACCACGGGTAGCGGGGCACAAGCGGGATCCGTTGAGAAATCTGCAAGAGACACTGTGTTAAAATGAAGTCACCCTCTGCTGAAAGAAAAAAAAATTAGAATAAATATCGAAGTCGGATGGGATTTCGGCTAGGTGGAATGCCTCCCAGGCATCGACCACCTCTCCATTTGGCCCAACAGGTTTTCGAGTTCGGTCGGCCAGTCAGTAGGCAAGCGATGTACGACAGTGACACGAGGTCTCCGGAGGCAGTGATCATCCCCCGGAGCGGCAGACACGGGGTGATGCCATGGTTCAGGAACCCGACGATCGTCGGGCGCCCCCCGGCCCGTCGCCCCTTTGCCGAAAAAAAAATGAGGCAGGAGGGGCGACCCCCCGCCGGAAAAAAAAAACGACCTTGCCCGAAAAAAAAAAGTGGCAGGGGGGCGACCCCCTACCGGAAATGCAGAGGAGTGACCCCATGTCCGAATAAAAAAATGAGGCAAGGGAGGTGACCCCCTGCCAGAAAAAAAAAAGAGGAACGGGTCCCCCCCTTACCGGAAAAAAAGAGAGGTAGGGGGGCGACCCCTCCTGCCAGAAATAAAAAATGAGGCAGGGGGCGACCCCTTGCCGAAAAAAAAAATGAGGCAGGCGCACCCCTGTAAACACCCCAAATTTTCACTCACCTCCCCGACATTTTCACCAAACATCATCATCCAGCCTTTGAAATCGCTGGAGGGCAAAATGGTCATTTTTGAGCTCAAAACTTGAAAAGTCCAAATTTCATCTGCAACTCTCAAAATTTCTCTATTTTAGCTCAGATGTTCAAAATTTTATTTCTGACAGGAGACAGGCATCTCCAAGTCTTGGTTCAAGATTCTATTGCATAAGACATGGCATTGCATATCATTGCATGAGCATTTCATATCACTGCACTGCACAGCATGTCATTTCGAGGTCCAGAACTCTCGATTTCAAAATTTTCAATCCATATTTGAATTTC
This sequence comes from Nuphar pumila, assembly GCF_984573655.1. Lineage (NCBI taxonomy): Eukaryota > Viridiplantae > Streptophyta > Magnoliopsida > Nymphaeales > Nymphaeaceae > Nuphar > Nuphar pumila. The sequence continues at coordinate 96,990,754 of NC_143252.1, read as the reverse complement.
AACTCTTTTCAAAATTGATTTCAAAACCCTGGGTCTTCAAAATTATCAATTCTTCCCATTTTACCCCAGGGCTCTGAATTTCAAAATATTTCCTCAAGAAAACGATCTGGATAGTTTTCAATATGGATTTCAGCCACTTCACCTCAGATTTATCCCTTTTGTCAGCTATTTCAACTATCATTCTTTTACAAAATTGCCTTACAGGGGCCAACTCTTTTCAAAAAAAAAATTATGTTTTACCAATTAGCCCAAATTTTATGAAAATTCCAAAAAAGAGGTTGTTGCCTTGTCCTTATTTCAAAAAAGAAGCAATGTGGGACCCACACTGAGGTGGTATCACATAGGCTTTTCTTTTGAAAAATCTGAACTTTGAAAAACCCAAAAATATAGGAGCCTTGTCCCCTAGATTGGCGCCACTTTTCTTTTCTCTCTCCTCCCATTTATTTGCCAAGTGTCAGTGTGGGGCTACCTTAAGAAGCCACCACATGTCATTCTATGCCATGTGTCAGTATCCACCATCTCCACCCTGCGCCATGTGTCATTCCCAAGATCACCCTGAGATGCCAAGTGTCATGTGTTGTCCTGGCCAGAAAAAGTAAAACTTGTCTCCTCTGAGGTGGCGCCATTTGAAGTGTGTCTCCTGCAAAGGACATGTGTCAATCTCTACTTCTTTCAGAAAAAGCAGGATGACACATGTCTCCTTCTACTTTTCTCAGAAAAGTAGGTGACACATGTCATCTCCAGCTTCCTTCAGAAAAATAGAGGACACATGTCACTCTTGGCCTTCTTCAGAAAAAGCAAACCATTCAAAAATTTTCAGACAAGGCCTAGGTGGCGCAAATCCTGAGTTCTGCCTTTTCCAGATGGTCTATGAGGGTGCCACATGTTCTTTGTTCCTCCCAACTGCCACATGGCATTGTAGGAGTCACCCTGAGGTGGCACCACATGTCCATCCTCCATTCCTCTAGGGCCAACCTCCATTTGAATTTCAAATCCACCCTGAGGTGGCGCCATTTGAAAAGGCTCCTCCAGACAGCTGACACTTGTCAAAACCAAGGATCATCCTGAACTGCCACATGTCAGCCTCTCCTTTCCTGCAGAAAAGTAGAAATTTGAACTCCTCTGAGGTGGCACAGTCTGCTTCTTCCATTCCTGTACTTCTGACATGTGTCAAGAGCTTCCAGAGGTGGCGCCACATGGCATGCTCCTACTGCTTCCAACTTTACACCTCAGAACCTCTTTGAGGTGGTGCCATTCCAGAACCCCACTTGGCTCTATTTTAATATTTATTTTAATATTTATTTTATATTTTTTTATAAAAGTAGCCCCTGAGGTGGTGCCATTTGAGAAGCTTCAGAAAAACAAAGTTTGAATTTCAAACTCCAAGAGAGCACCCCCTGAGGTGGCGCAATTTGGGAGCCTCCTGCAGAGAAAATCAAGCAAACCCCAATTTTAAAAATTTTCAAATTCTGCTGAGGTGTCTCACCCACAAATTTCCCATTTTATTTTCTCAAAAAATCAAAATAGCACCCCTTGACATGGCGCCACATGGAGGGCTCAGATTGAGCCTGTTTGAAATTCAAAATTTTCAAAAAAATTCTACAAATACAAGGGCTCACGCCCAGCCTAGAGGACTCCAATTTTTGGATTTTGAACTTCAGCTTAGATCCCTTTTAGAACTCAAGTGTGTTTCTTGGAATTCACGCCCCCCTTGGGCTCAGTGGAGAAGGTGCAGTGAAGCATCTACATTGCTCGTGTCGTGGCCAATTTGATTCAAGCGTGGGTCGATCTCTATGAATCATTTGAAGCCCGGATCGAAGGACAAACGAAGCCATTGGTAGCCATCCATCTCGAGAGTTTCAAATCTGCATTACAACGCAAGGTACACCTCCTTTCCCCTTGATTTCATAATATCATGATTTGATTCACGTGTCGTTTGAAGAAAGAGCTCATCCGAGGAATGGATTGAGCTATTCTCACAAAATGACATATATAAAAAAAAATACAATTATGCTTCCTAGATGATTTCTAGCATTCATGCATCTAGTTAAATTTAATTTATATTTTATTTCATTTATTTAGCATGTTGTATAAGTTAATTAGGTTTAATTTGGTGTTTATTTCAATTCTGCTCAATTTCAGTAGTTCTCTGTTTTTGTCAGTTAGTCCACACGTTATTTCATGTATTTAATTTTCGTTAAAAATTCTAAAAACATCTTGGTATGCGCCCTTGGGTGTCCCTAGAAATGTGCCAAAAATTCGGAAGGATTTGAATTTGTTTACTGCGGTAAACATTCAAAATGGTAAGTCGGGTTTTGTTACCCGGGATGCGTTTTAAAAGCTCATTTCTGACTTGTAAAATCGAGAACTCTCTTATGTGAGGTCCAATTTTTTATCCAAAAGATGTTATGAACTCGGGAGGATGTCTAGTTTTTAACCTGATTTTCTGAGAGTTTTAGGATTTTTCTTGACATCTGACAAAAATCTGAGAGTTTGGGACACGTGTCAGAGCCTCATTTGGTCCTCTGAGATTTTGGATCGACTTAAGGAGATGGGTTCTCTTTGGGTATTGATCCAAATCCAAATATGTAAAAGTGAATGTTATGTCCTAGATGTCCTCTATTTGCATCTGAAAGCTGGTGATTTTTAGAACAGTTGTGATATCTGTTTCGGATTATTCTTGTCAGTCTCCTGTTCTGTCGCATTTGTATGTTCTGTTGATTTAGACGTGAAAAGTTATATTTTTATCTGTGTTTATGTTGATCAAATGCCGAAGTCATGAACATAAAAGTTGTCTCTGTAGGTGTCGTGAGTAGCTCTGTCAAATATCAGAAATTTCCATGGCTGTTTTCTATTTTTTTTAGCATTTTATATTAGATTAGGTCGATTTTGCCTCCATCAGAACTGAATCCCCGTTACCGAACTCATCATAGTTCAAATCTCGAGGCAGTAAAAACCAAAAGGGTTCCATTTCGGGTTCTTTAGCAGTCTGCAAAATATCAGAAGTTTTTATGGTGTAAATTTTGCATTATCATATTAAGCATTGCATTTGGTTCGGGTCCATAGGCGAAATCCAACCTTTTTAGGACTTTCTTTAAAGTTTAGCATTCAAATCATATCATTTCGTGATTTTTAGCATTCTAAGCTGTTTATCAGAGTAGGTAGATGCTTCATACCGAATTTGGTGTAATTTAGAATTCATTTGAGGCTTGATTTAGCCATATCATCAAAACAGGGCCCCGCGGGACCCGGATCCAAGCGAAAAACAAGCGAAATTCGTTATTTTGGATAAATTGCAAAATGTCAAATTCTGATTTACAGTTCTAATGTGTTTAGCAGCATGTCATCATGCCTCATACTGAATTTCATCATCATTTGATTCAATTTGAATTTCGAGATATCAATTTTACCAATTTTTCCTTCAAAAAACCCTGATTTTAAAGGGATAACTTTATAATTAGGGGTATTTTGGTCATTTTGACAACCATTTCGAATTTCAAACTATTTTCTACTGAATTTATTGCATTTTCATTATTTCAAATATCAATGAAGCATGAGAATAGGGTTTATATCCAATTAAGTCCAATAAATTCGTAATATTATTGGAAAATCGTGGAAAAACCCACATATTTGAGCTAACCTTATTTCAAGTTTGGCAGGGATATTCAAAAGAAGGAGCTGAAGTCTGCCATTTCTTTCATTTCATTTATTTAGTGATGTAATAATATAAATTTTGGAATAAGAGATTTAAATTTCTGCTTAGACTAGGATGCATATCATATAGTTTAAATTCATGCAAAATCCTGTTTCTATGATTCATGCATTTTATTTCAAAAGCACTATGGATGTTCACGAATGGCACGTGCACCAACTCTTAGAGAGTTGACGGACTCGGTGGAATCCATATTTACGGCCCTAGTCGGAATATGGACGAGACCCAGATCCATCATCTTTCTACTAGTCACATTGAGCCTACACTCTTAGGCTATCTTAAAATGCACATCATATTTCTAATATTTTCAAAGTATTGTTCATTAAATCAATTAAACTCTGAACATATTCATGGCCACAGTCAGAATATGTGAAGGATTTATTTTGACTTAATACACATTTTTCCAACAAATTTCTTAGAAAATCTTTCAAAGTGCATTCATACACTCATATCATTTGCATCATGAAATCATTGGTTTTCTCGTGATTTTCTTAAGAAAGTTTCATTCTCAAGAAATCAATTTCTCAAGAAACTCTGAGAATTTTTCAAAATCGCTTTTCCCAAGTCAAGTTTTTCCACAGTTTTTCATGGAAAAGGTTATTTTCTTAAGATTTTCAAAAGAAGTCTCTCACCTTTCTCAAAGATCAAAATCGATTTCCAAGTATTTCAAGGGTAAGATTCCCAGGATTTCAATTTCCCAAGTTCAATTTTTTTTCTTCTCCAATGAGTTTTCCTATATATTTTCCATCATTTTCCTAAGAAAATTCTCAAAGTCCGAGTTTTCCTGAGAAGTGTTTCCCTTTTCAAATGTTCAACTTTTTCTCAAGAATCACTTCTATTTTCCCAGGATTTTCAACTATTCATGATTTTCCCACATCTTTATGGACTTTCTCGTGATTTCAAAAACCCCTTTTCATCTGAGTTTTCTGAGAGATTGACCTTTTTTCTGAGAAATGTTTTTCAACTCCAAAACCTTTTCTGAGCATACATCATGTCTTTCCTAGTTACATTTTACAAAACTTCATAGCATATGCCTGAATTCTCTGTGCATTTAGGATAGAACATGATTTTGGTAATTTAGCTAAGTCAAGCACAATTTTGGTCCTTGGTTCGATTACCCCTGTTAAAGGCGGCAGGAATGGTCGAACCTCGTACCAACAGGTCGAGCCCCATCCCATGGATTTTCCCGCAATTTTCAAAAACGGAGGCGAGTATTTCAAAAACAATTTCCAAAATCCGGTCAAGTTTGAATCGCGAAAGCGTTTCCCTCTCTCTTCCGCAAGGAAGGGAAGACGGGAAAAATTTCGCGACGATAACAGGTTTGGCGACCGTGATGGGACCTGGCCTTGTCTGACCAAAATTGTGCTTGACTTAGTTTTTGAAATTATGTTCACAAAATGTCAGCTCTTTACTTTTGATATCATGCGAACCTAGGAGCCTAGATTCTGACCTAGCTGACATTGACTGCATGTAGACTAGGCATGGTTTGGTAGGACCAGATTGAGGAGATATTTTCATGTTCACATAGACTTAGGTCTAAATACAACTCTCCTCAATTTAGGATCTGAATGCAAACAATGTATGCTTCTTCAAAGTTTTCAAAATCTATCTCTCTAGGATTTAGAGCCCTCTATTTCTTGCATGTGATCATTTTTCAAAATCTCCATTACCTATCATTACCCGGTCTTCACGTTGCTGGGCTCTCTTCCAGAACCCTAGTTTGGGACAAAGCCTCACAACTGAGCCACTTATTTGGGTTAACGCCCCCCTACCACGTACCGCGGGCCACAGTCCGAAGTATATCGGTAGGCGCTCAAGGATGTTGGAAAACCTTACCTTAGAACCGGAGTTGAAATTCTATGCCACGTACCTCGGAATTCGGTTCGGGTATATCGGCATAACCGGATTGGACAAAGATGATCTGAACCTAGAGTTAGGATTAGGGTCCTACAACTGTTTTCAAAGTGATGCATCTAGAGTCAGCCTTTTAGGGAGTGCTGAATGTGCATAAATGTTTGTGCAGGATGTGATTGTATGTGTGTTATTTCCTCAATTCTTTATATTTCCCAATGTTTTCCAACTTATTAGGCCTTTTTAAAAATATCCTTATTTTCCACGCGATCTTTTTCTCAAACCATGGATGATTTTCTCAAATCTCCCATTTCTCTCAAAACTCCAGGCGATTTTTCATTCTACCTTTCTACTGGATCTCCAATTTCTAGCCGCATTTTATATCCTGCCTGCAAAATTTTTCAAAAATTTCTCACATTTCCCAAAAGTCTCATTCTGAGTCTTTCTCTATTTTCAGTTCGATGGCATCCAGTCAAGTCGATCCTATGTTTCCTGAAGGTCACATCTCCTACGAGGTGCGACAAGGTTGTCCTGAACATCGAGCCCTTAGCACCAGAACTTTCATTCCCCGGTGGTACTATTCCTGGCTAAAAAGCTTTTCCCGAATGTTCCTGGACCATTTGAGCGAGTGCGGATTAGAACTGGCATCAGCAGTCGGAAAGCAGACCATCAACGACAACCTAATTCACGCAATGGCGGAGCGATGGAATCCACGGACGTGCACCTTCTAGTTTCCATGGGGAGAAATGACCGTTTTAATGGATGAATTTTCAGAAGTCATGGGGTTACCAGAACCAGCCGGTCAACCAGGCGATCCATTAGAACATCAATTCCTTATCAATGTCAAGGGTTTGGACCCCCGAAATTCATTAGCTCGTATGATAGGCTGCCGATCTTGGCCCTTGATCCAGTTGGACGAAAATGAATATGTTGACCTGCTCGAGTTGTACCGCCAGTACGGGACCTTCGTTGAAGTCAGTTCGTTATCCAGGACAGCTAAAGAAAGGATTCAGAATGCAATGGTTCTGTGCACTGTAGGATTATCCCTCTTTCCAGATGGACAAAACTACATGGACATCAGAATAATCCAGCTTATGAGAAGATGGGGAAGTCGGCAGACCAATCGCCTCTCCATAGCCATGACAGCGCTCACCTTCCTATATCGTGGTCTGACTCGATTGTCACTGGGAGAATCCATCTTAGTTAAATGTTGCATCTACGCACTTCAATCCTGGTTCCTCCAACATGTTCCAGCCCGAGCAAGCTCTTTCAGATACAATGGTCAAGAACTCCTTCCAGTAGTGCAGTACCGATCCATGATCAACAACATTCAAGAAGATGACGTTGTCTGGGACTATTTTGATCGACAATTATCCCCTCCCAGATATACATACGCTTATGGTAAGCGGTTCAAGTTGCTGGGACCTTTCTTCTGCACTTACTACCAACCAGAGAGATGTGTTCGACAGTTCTCCCAGAGGCAGCAGTACGTCGAAGCCCGACTGTTATCAGGAGCTATGCCAGAGTTCGATCTCACCTCCGCACAATGGTCTGGGGCATATCATTCTGCCCACTACGGCTGGGACTCCTTTGTCTCTCTTAAAATCTTTCCAGGTCCTAGAGTGTCCACCGACTATCATGAATGGTGGCAAATCGTCTGTCCTCCACCTCTTTGTCAAGATCAATAAAATCATATTTTCCTCATTTCTATAAAATTTTCTCTCTTTCTATTGTGGTTTGACGACCTCGCCTAGGTAACAAGGCATATTTTCGTTGTTTATTTCTCTTGCAAAAAGAATGACAACACAATTGTCGTGATTCTCGCGATGACTCAGTCCCTAGTAATGGGATATCTTTTCAAATTGTCTGCCATAGTTTCAGCAAATATTTCATCCAAAAACCAATTCCTACAGAATCTAATCAGGTCTTTGCCCTGCAGAGAGCATCTACAGCATTTGATGGTGCAAACAAGATCATGCAAAAGGACAGCGGCATTTCAGTACTCGTCGGCCTCAGAAGAAGAGATGGGTTCCCCCCGGTCTGAGAGGAGTCAAGAGCAGCAACAAGAAGATGATGGCATAGACCCTCAAATGTATGCCATGTTTCGGAAGATGATGAACAAAATGATGAATGAGCAGCCCGAAACCAGCTCAGAAAGAAACCCATTCAGAGAAAAGTTCCATGGCCAAAGGGACAAGAGGACTTCCAGAAAGCAGATCCAACCGAAAGAAATCTCAGATGGAACAGACTCAACTGAAAACACAGATGAAGAGTATGAAGTGCCTCCGGTATTTCAGAAGCGGGGCCGAGAACAGAGAAAAAGCCACAGATCAAAAAGCCGAGATGCAGAAGAGCCCTTGCAAGCACAGTTCAGGGAAATGGCCCGAGTTGTCAAGGATCTGCAAGCCTGCGACAAGGGCAAGAAAGTCTTCACCAGTGAGGACTTCTATGATGGCTTAGAAGGGGATGATGATCTGGAGAATCTCCCCCGTAAATTCATCAAGTTCGACGGTTCTGGCGACCCAAAAGCTCATCTCGCCACATTCTTTGTTGAATGCTCGAGGTTCAAGAGGGACAACCGAGCACTGTTTCTATGCTTCCCCCGCAGCTTGGAAGGAGTTGCAGCTAAGTGGTATGCTGAGCATATCAACCCAATCGAACTCAAGGAGTTCGACAAAGTAGTAAACCTATTCATCGAACGCTTCTTGTTCAACACAGAAGCGCTTCCTACATTGAGTCATCTCTGCAATCTCAGGCAGAATGAGAATGAAAAAGCACGGGGCTTTATCCACAGATGGAGATCAGCCTGCAACAAAATGAGAGATCCTATCTCGGAAAGGCACGCACTGTCCCTAATCCTCAACAACTTTTCGCAGTCTTTAAAAGGATTGATCTCCACCGCACCATCCCGTACCTTCATCGAATTAACTGAGCGAGCCGAATGGCTCGCGCTGAGTGTGGAAAATGGAGTCTACGAAGGCTTCACTTTTTCCAAAAGCAACCCTCAAAGTGAGCAGAAGAAGAAAGCTCACTTTACTTATTCTGCCAACAACAACAACAAAAGCCGAAATCAGCATAAAGGGCAGAAGAGGGATTACTGCTATGGCGCAGGAAGTTCGAACCACAAAGGAGATCAGAAAGCAAAGCTTGCTCCTCAATACAGCAAGCCTCCTCAGCAAGATCAAGGGCCGAAACTGCGTGAGAAGACCAAACAAGAAGGATGGAGTTATGATAGAAAGTTTACTCCTCTTGATCAATCACTGGAAGACGTGCTCGAGTATATGTTATCGAAGGAAATGGTCAAGTTGCCAAGACTGGCTGATCCCCCTGTGCCTATGGGGAAATGGAAAGATCAATTTTGCAAGTTCCACAGGACAGTGGGACACAACAATGAGAACTGCTTTGTTCTAAAAAACATTATACAAGATCTTATTGAAAAAAATCTTCTAGTGGAAGGAGAAGAAGAAGAGAAAATGGATATTCTCAATCACCCCTTTCCTCCACACACCACGGCAGTAGTGTCTGCACAGCCATTTCTACCGCACGAACACATCTAGCCGTGTTCTGCACAAGATCTCCAAGTGCAGCACTAGGTTTCGGTGCTACGGCAAGCAGCACCAGCCACCAAGAAGGTGGATCTAATTGCAGCTTTTGGCAAGTTAAAAGTAGCAGCGGAGCCAGCCGAAATATTTCTTGCAGCAGCCAGTAAAATTCTGAGGCTCCCAGAGCATTTTCTCAAATCCCACCCAAAAAAGAGAGAAACTTCAACTCAGAAGCCTCTGACCGCTCTATCTAATGTTTTTATCTTTGACTTGGCCAAGAATTCTAGCAAGCACCAACGAGTCCTGGATGATTTACTCAGGAAAATCAAAGTTAAGCTCAGTACCACTCCTGAAGACATGGCTCAGATTGTGAACTCTGCCATGACCAATGCGCCAATAACCTTCTCAGATGAAGACCTTCCAAAGCCTCATTCATTTCATAATAATGCCTTATACATTGTCGTTCGAGTCAGGGGAATGACAATATCGCATGTGCTAGTCGATGGAGGCAGTAGCCTCAATATTTGTCCCAAGATGACAGCGAAGGCATTAGGGATCAAGGACGAAGAATATATTCCAGATCCCATCACTATCTATGGGTTTGACAACCATGGTCAAACGGCCAAGGGCAAGATATTTCTGGAAGTATTCATCAACTATTCGGTGCACTCCGTCCTTTTCCATGTGGTCAATGTGCCACCTACCTACAACTTGCTGCTCGGAAGAACATGGATTTATAATGCAAATGCAGTGCCTTCCACCCTCCATCAATGTGTAAAATGGTCAAAAGGTGGAATGATTACCACAATACTGAGAGAAGACCCAGAAGAAAGGCTCCCGCAGCCCATGATTCCCCGACCGTCATTCACTGCGGATATTCCCAGCATCAGGGAAAGTGAAGAGATTAATCTCGGAGAAAATCGAGAAATACTCCAGGCATCCTCAAAAGTATCTCTGCACACTGTAGCCATGAACCGATGGAGAGGTCCTTAATTCTTCAAGGTTGGAGGCCGGATCAACTACAGTACCATTAAGGATCACCCATTATTTCCCCAATTCATGAAGGCAAGAAAGGGATTTGAGTTACTTCTAAAGCACGATTATCAACCCTTCAAGGGACTTGGCAAAAATGAAGATGGCCGCATCGATCCAGTGATCCAGAAGCATCGGCCCCACAGAGCAGGACTGGGGTTCTCCGGAGGAAGCTCGTCAAAGAAGACTATTTTTGTCAAAGGAGCACATTGAAGACCATTTGTTGTTTTCCATTCTTTCAAAATAAATGTCTCATTTTCTCAATGTCTTTGATCAATCCAAAATCAATAAAATTCCAAATTTCTTTGTCTATCCGGATGCCATCTATCTTCCTTCTCTATCTCCTCATTTTATAATTCAAAGCCATTTTATGCATAGTTCTCTTCAAATGATTGCTTGTCTTACGATAGGCCGATTTATCTGAACCAAATTTCTTATCTAAAATTTCAGAATGACTTCTCGGACAATCAAGAAGCTCGTTCTCAATCTCAAGGCTTTTCAGAAGACGACAATAATTCACAGAGTCAAAGCAAGCAGCGAAGATGGCCAAATTGCAAAGTGATCAGATGATTGTGCAGAATATGATCAGTCTCTTTAGGAGTTACCAGAGTTCGCCGCAGTTCAGAAGCAAGATGAACCATCTCCTCTAGTACAATATCCGACTGAAGAGGTCAATGTCGGTTCAGAGGAAGATCCCAAAATTCTCTAGATCGGAACCAGTCTGAGTCCAGAAGAGAAGGAAAGACTTACAAATTTTCTCAAGCGACATGAAGAAGTGTTCGCATGGACATATGAAGATATGCCGGGCTTAGACCCAAAATTGGTCGAACACCGTCTCGTCTTGAAGCCAAATGCTAAGCCAGTCAAGCAGAAGCTGAGAAAAATGGATCCTAGAATAGAACAACAAGTCAAAGAAGGACTTGAAGATCTGCTCAAAGTAGGATTTATCCGAACTATTGACTACCCAGATGGGTTAGCCAATATTGTCGTTGTCCCAAAGAAAAGCGGCAAAGTAAGGATCTGCATAGACTTCAGAGACCTCAATAAGGCAACTCCGAAGGATGACTATCCACTTCCAAGCATCGACCTTCTAGTCGACAGCACGGCAGAACATGCCATGTTCTCCTTTATGGATGGATATTCCGGCTACAATCAGATTAAGTTGGCCGCCCGTGACCAATCAAAAACTTCCTTCACTACGCATTGGGGCACTTTCTGCTATACAGTTATGCCTTTTGGGCTCAAGAATGCAGGAGCAACATATCAAAGAGCGATGGCTGTTATCTTTCACGATCAGATGCGCAAAATCATGGATGCGTATGTTGATGATATTCTCGTGAAATCCAAAGAGGAAGAAGATCACCGTGAAGCTCTTGATCAAGTCTTTAAGCGACTCATTCTTTACAAGTTAAGGCTTAACCCGCAAAAGTGCATTTTTAGAGTCGAATCAGGCAAACTGTTGGGTTTTCTGGTCAGCAAAAAGGGAATTGAAGTTGACCCAGCCAAAGCAAAGGCTATCATCGATATGCCACCCCCGAAAAATCTCAAAGAATTGCGTAGTCTTCAAGGGCGTATGCAATCAATCCGACGATTTATTTCCAACTTGGCAATGAGATGCGAACCTTTCAATCATTTGCTCAGAAAAAGAGTGAAGTTCGAATGGGGACCAGAGTGTCAGCAATCGTTCGATCGAATCAAGAAGTATCTTCTCAATCCTCCCATCTTGAAGCTGCCAGAATTGGGAAAACCTCTTTTATTATACATCTCAATAAATCAAGTCGCATTCGGCGGATTCTTGGCGCAGTACAAAAAAGGCAGCTTGATAGAGCATGCCATTTATTATGTGAGTAAGACTTTCATAGATTATGAAAAGAGATACTCTCAAATAGAGAAGACCCGCCTAGCTCTGGTATGGATGTGTCAGAAGCTAAGACACTACCTACTGGCATCTGAGGTCAAAATTTTGTCGAAGCTCAATCCTCTCAAGTACATCTTAGAATAACCTTTTCTTAGCAGACGAGTCGCAAAATGGCAAGTCTTACTGATGCATTATGACTTAGAATATGTCTCGCAGCAATCAATCAAAGGCCAAGCAATCGCTGATCAATTGGCAGATTTTCCTTTGGCAGAAGAGGTGAAAGCCGAAGATGATTTCCCAGATGAGCAAATTTGCAATATCCAGCAATCTCTAGTCTGGAATTTATTTTTCGATGGTTCTAAGAACATGGCTGGAATAGGCATTGGAATCTTATTAATCACTCTTGAGAAAGAGATGATTATGTTTTCTCTCAAGTTAGATTTTCAATGTACCCACAATATGGCTGAGTATGAAGCCCTGATTCAAGGTCTAAAGATTCTATTAGACTTCAATGTCAAGAGAGTGCATGCTTACGGCGACTCATTACTTGTTGTCAATCAAGTTCGAGCCGAATGGCAAGTCAAAGATCAAAAGCTATTCCCCTATCAAAAACTTGTTTCAGCTCTTGTCAGCAAGTTTGAAGAATTTCAGCTCTTCCATATCAAGAGAGATTTTAATCAAGTGGCTCATAGCCTAGCCAACCTAGGCTCCATTTTGGCAGTCAAAAATGGAGAATCATGTTGCTCCTTCGAAATTGGCAGACTTGACCAACCTGCTTTCCTTCCAACAGAACAAGTAAACCAGGTTGAGCAAAAGAAGAAACCTTGGTATTACAATATCAAAACTTTCATAGAAACTGGCGAATTTCCTCCAGAGCTCTCAAAGAAAGAGCAGTGAGCAATCCAGCGTATGTCCACTTGATATTTCATTCTGGCAAATGTCCTCTATCATCGAGGATTCGGTTCAGAGTATTCCAGATGCTTGGACGAAGACGAAGCCAAACAAGTCGTGCGAGAAGCACACGAAGGCATTTGTGGTGGCCACGTCGGCTACCAAACTCTTGTCAAGCAGATCATCAGAGCAGGTTACTATTGGAAGACCATGCAGCAAGACTGTTACTATCATGTGAAGAAGTGTGTTCAATGCCAAATACACGCACCTTCCATCCATGCTCCGGCAACTTATTTACAGTCTGTTGTCTCTCCGTGGCCGTTCTCCATGTGGGCCTTCGATGTCGTAGGTCCCATCACTCATTCTGCTTCAAATGGCCACAAATACTTTCTTGCCGCAATAGAATATTTCACCAAGTGGGTAGAAGCTATCACTCTTCGCACAGTGGAAGGCCGACACGTGGTCTCTTTTATTCACAAGAGCATCCTTTGCCGTTTCGGCATCCTGCATGACATCGTGTCAGATAATGGCAGTCATTTCAAGAATGAAAAGATGAAGACATCCTGCTCAAAGTTCAAAATCTATCATCATTTCTCCTCTCCCTACTATCCTCAAGGGAATGGTCAGGCATAAGCCACCAACAAAATTTTAATTCGTATCTTGGAGCGAACCGTAGAAATAGGCCATTTCTGGCATGAGAAGATCCACGATGCATTATGGGCCTACCGGACCACCATTCGTACGCCAACGAATGCTACTCCATCAGAACTGGTCTATGGAACAGAAGTAGTATTACCACTACATGTCCAAAAGCCCGCTTTGAAATTCGCATCGCTTCTAGAATTACCTCTTGATCGATACCAATAGCAGCGACTAGTGCAGCTAGACTTACTCGACGAAAGAAGGTTAAAAGCAGCAGAGCATGCTCAATCCTATCGTCAGAGAGTAGCCAAGCAATATGCGAAGTCTATCATCGAAAGAAGATTCAAAGTCAATGATTTAGTACTTTGATCCACAACTTATCTCAAGCATCATCCCGGCGGCAAATGGTCGCCAAATTGGGAAGGTCCCTATGTTGTCAAAGAAGCATTACCCCGCAACTCATATAGGCTCATCAACGCCGATGGGGTGGAATTGCCGGATCCCATTAATGCCCGACACTTGAAAAAGTTTTATACTTGAAACATTTATTCTTCTCTTGTAATCCTTCATATTTTCTTCAAATAATGATCAAACTTTCTTTCCCAGTTACACTGGGGCATTTTTAAAAAAAAAATTGTTCTGTATGCAGGCAGGATAAACAAATTCCTCATTTCATGCACTTGTGCATTCATATGCGTCAATTCATATTCATTTGCATTCAACTGCATTAACAACAATTCGGTCAGTATTGGGATTTCAACAAACAGTCCCATCACAATTCCTAAATGATTCAAAATTGAAAGGTAATCACCAATACTGAACCAAAACCCAGCGCTCGAACTGGTATTATTTCAAAATCTAGTGTTCAAACTGGTACATTTTTAAAATCCCAACTTTTCAGAAAACCGAGTTCCGACTCGAGTTTTTATTCAAATCATTTTCTTCTGTTGATCCGGGTTTCGACTCGAGATCTCTTTATTCGAGCTCAGATTCGAGCTTGTCATTTTTTTTTTTGTTGATCCGGGTTCCGACTCGAGATCTCTCTATTCATTTGAGCTCAAATGCGAGCTCTTCATTTTCTTTTGTTGATCCGAGTTCCGACTCGTGATCTCTCTACATCATTCGAGCTCAGATTCGAGCTCTTTATTTTCTCTTGTTGATCCGGGTTCCGACTCGTGATCTTTATTTTTTATTCAAGCTTTGACTCGAACTCATCATTCCCCTTTGTTGATCCAAGTCATTTCGATCCTCAGGGTCTATCAATCACTCAAATTTGATATTTTGCCCTCCAAATTTCAATTTAAATCTTCAAATCAACCAATTTCCAATTTTCGACCTTCGGGTCACTTAATTTCCAATTTTCGACCTTCAGGTCACCCAATTTCCAATTTTCGACCTTCGGGTCACTCAATTTCCAATTTTCGACCTTTAGGTCACCCAATTTCCAATTTTCGAACTTCGGGTCACTCAATTTCCAATTTTCGACCTTCAGGTCACTCAATTTCCAATTTTCGACCTTCGAGTCACCCAATTTCCAATTTTCGACCTTTGGGTCATTCAATTTCCAATTTTCGACCTTCGGGTCACTCAATTTCCAAACTTCAACCTTCGGGTCACTCAATTCTCAATTTCAATCTTTTTGGTCAAACCAATTCTCAATTTCGATCGTCAGGTCATCCAATTTCGACATTCGGGTCATTCAATTTTCAACAACCAATTTTCCAATTTCCAATTTCGACCTTTGGGTCAATCAATCTCAATATCCAATTTCAATCATTTTCTCTTGCGAGAGACCCCTTTTAGGGAGAGTTCGAGGGAGCTCATTCTTTTCGCATGCTATCCAATTCGTTCACTTAGCCCCTTTTCAGGGAGAGTTTGAAGGGACTCGCGTCTTTGTGAACCGTTTGTAAAACAATTTCCAATTTCACACAAGGAACCCTTTGATAGGGAGAGGCTCGACGGAGACTCGCTTTTCTTGTGAGCCCCCAATTTCATACTAGGCCATTTTCGTCATGAAAGACCCTCTTTGCAGGGAGAGTATGATGGACTCGTTCCTTTCATGACCCAATTTTCAGACCTCACTATTATCGGCCCCCTTTCCATAAGAGAAGCCTAATATTAGGGAGCTTTGACGAAAGCTCAATTTCTCTTTGAAAGTTCGTTTTGCAAACACCTCCTCTTCAGGGAAGAGAGGAGTATTTCCCATTTCCCATTCAGGTAAGGGCTAAGCCTGAGTCTCTCTTTTTGGGAAAAAAGAGAGGAGAATTTTCGTCACGTATGTGTTGAACCGGACTTCAAATGCTCACTTTCACCAAGGATTTCAAAAAAAATTTGTCAATCTATCAATCAAATTATCTGTTGATTTCAGAATCTTTATTATACGAATCTTTACCTCAGTTTACCTTTAGCATTACTTCCAAAAGAGTGAAGCTTTTGCGAAAAGAGATTCAGAATAAATTCTTTCTATTGGCCAACCAAAAGGATGAAGGATAAGTCCTCGATATGGGTAGAAAAGAAGATTCAATGTTATTGAAAAGCCACAGATGATCGATATTGATCGCAGTCAATGACACATCTTTAAAGACTATTCTTGTAAAGACGAGGCAGTGGAAATATCCTGAGTGCTAGAAAAGAGAGCATTTATCCAAGCCATGCCTCCTCCAAATCACCTAAGCTACAGTTAAATATCCGCAAAAGGGATTTTTCACTTGTCGTCAAGATGAAGGCGAATTAAGCGAATAAACCCCTGGGGCCAAAGAAGATTTGAAACATCTCCAAGATGACGGAGTTTGTGACGGATCCTTCCAGGGAAAGTCCAAAGCACTGTCAAGATGAAGGCAGATGCGATGAACCTCTCGACAATCTCTAAAAGATATTTAACTTCAGCTATCTTCCAAAGATTTCTAACCCATGAGCCAACATCGTCCAAGAAGGATCGAAACATCTCCAAGTTGAAGGAGTTTGTGGCGTACCCTTCCAAAAAAGAGAAAGAGAGGAAAAAGAAAGAGAGAAAAAAAAGTCAGAACATCTCCAAAATGAAGGAGAATGTAGCCAAAACACCAGAGAATCAAAAGAGTGCAGAAAGATTATCATGAGAGAAGCTCCCAGGATATCAAACTGCCACATTTATCAAGAATCCTCTTTAAATTTGTAAAATTCTATTATCAATATTCTTTTATCAATTGCTCTTATAATATCAAATTCTCTTTTCTGTTCATATCAAGGAAACTAATAGCTTCCTTGAAGAAAGGCAATTGCAAGTAATTTGGGTTTTCCATCTCGATTCTACGAAGTGAACCTTGTTTGGAGGTGATTCTTTGGGTAGAAAAGAAAGAATATCTTTATAACTATGTGCAACATTTTCAAAATTTTTGAATCAACAGCAAAATTTCCAACATTTTGACAATATTTTTTAGCTATCCTGACGTGAAGTGAGAGCTTGATGTTCATTTTTGATACATCCTGATACCAATTTTAAATCCCTCTTAAGGACTTGATTCCTTCCCTTCTTTGAAAGCGTGAGCTCTCAGATCTGCACACTTCCCTCTATCCCCACTGTCCCACCATAGACAGTCCCATTTCGGTTCGAGGTCGAACCACCAATCATTTCCCCCAAAAGGCAATTTCAAAAGCTATTTAGTCTCAATAATGAGGCACCCAAAATCAATCCCTTTTCAAGCTTTAGGGACCCCATTTTCCTTCCTTTTGCAAAAACCCTGTCGGATTTATCGTGCAAGATCCGAAGGTTCCATCATGGTCTCTTCCTTCGAGGATTCCATTTCATTTTCCGCCCGATCAGGATAAGGGTATAATCCTGAGCCTCATTCAAAGAGGTATTTCATTTTCTGCCCAATCAGGATAAGGGTACAAACCTGAGCCTCAATCAAAGAGGTATTTCATCTCCGCCCAATCAGGATAAGGGTACAAACCTGAGCCTCAATCAAAGAGGTATTTCATCTTCCGCCCAATCAGGATAAGGGTACAAACATGTGCCTCAATCAAAGAGGTATTTCATCTTCCGCCCAATCAGGATAAGGGTACAAACCTGAGCCTCAATCAAAGAGGTATTTCATTTCCGCCCAATCAGGTTAAGGATACAAACCTGAGTCTCATTCCCCAATCAGGTTAAGGGTCAAACCTGAGCTTCGTTCCAAGCGAGGTATTTCTGTCCCATCCAGGTTAAGGGCAAAAACCTGAACTTCACTGTCAAAGAGTGAATCTTTCTTCCTCATTCTCCATTTCATATCTACCATCTTCCTCGGGCTAATTTCTTCACACCCAGTCAGATCCTTCTAACAGGGGCATTTTTTTTATATATATAGCCCAAATTTGGTGTGTTTTTCTTTGCCACTAAGCTCGGCCATGAGCCAGCTTAGTAGCAAAGAGGGGCATCTGTAAACAAACCAAATTTTCACTCACCTCCCCGACATTTTCACCAAACATCATCATCCAGTCTTTAAAATTGTCGGAGGGCAAAATGGTCATTTTCTAAGCTCAGAACTTGAAAAGTCCAAATTTCATCTGCAACTCTCAAAATTTCTCTATTTTAGCTCAGATGTTCAAAATTTTATTTCTGACAGAAGACAGGCATCTCCAAGTCTTGGTTCAAGATTCTATTGCATAAGACATGGCATTGCATATCATTGCATGAGCATTTCATATCACTGCACTGCACAACATGTCATTTCGAGGTCCAGAACTCTCGATTTCAAAATTTTCAATTCATATTTGAATTTCAACTCTTTTTAAAATTGATTTTAAAACCCTGGGTCTTCAAAATTATCAATTCTTCCCATTTTACCCCCAGAGCTCTGAATTTCAAAATATTTCCTCAAGAAAACGATCTGGATAGTTTTCAATATGGATTTCAGCCACTTCACCTCAGATTTTGCCCTTTTGTCAGCTATTTCAACTATCATTCTTTTACAAAATCGCCCTACAGGGGCCAACTCTTTTCAAAAAAAAAATTATGTTTTACCAATTCGCCCAGATTTTATGAAAAATCCAATAAAGAGGTTGTTGCCTTGTCCTTATTTCAATAAAGAAGCAATGTGGGACCCACACTGAGGTGGTATCACATAGGCTTTTCTTTTGAAAAATTTGAACTTTGAAAAACCCAAAAATATAGGAGCCTTGTCTTCTGGATTGGCGCCACTTTTCTTTTCTCTCTCCTCCCATTTATCTACCAAGTGTCAGTGTGGGGCTACCTTAAGAAGCCGCCACATGTTATTCCATGCCATGTGTTAGTATCCACCATCTCCACCCTGCGCCATGTGTCATGTGTTGTCCTGGCCAGAAAAAGTAAAACTTGTCTCCTCTGAGGTGGCGCCATTTGAAGTGTGTCTCCTGCAGAGGACACGTGTCAATCTCTGCTTCTTTCAGAAAAAGCAGGATGACACATGTCTCCTTCTACTTTTCTCAGAAAAGTAGGTGACACATGTCATCTCTAGCTTCCTTAAGAAAAATAGAGGACACATGTCACTCTTGACCTTCTTCAGAAAAAGCAAACCATTCAAAAAATTTCAGACAAGGCCTAGGTGGTGCAAATCCTAAGTTCTGCCTATTCTAGATGGTCTATGAGGGCGCCACATGTTCTTTGCTCCTCCCAACTGCCACATGGCATTGTAGGAGCCACCCTAAGGTGGCGCCACATGTCCATCCTCCATTCCTTCAGGGCCAACCTCCATTTGAATTTCAAATCCACCCTGAGGTGGCGCCATTTGAGAAGGCTCCTCCAGACAGCTGACACTTGTCAAAACCAAGGATCATCCTAAACTGCCATATGTTAGCCTCTCCTTTCTTGCAGAAAAGTAGAAATTTGAACTCCTCTGAGGTGGCACAGTCTGCTTCTTCCATTCATGTACTTCTGACATGTGTCAAGAGCTTCCAGAGGTGGCGCCACATGGCATGCTCCTACTGCTTCCAACTTTACACCTCAAAACCTCTTTGAGGTGGCGCCATTCCAGAACCCCACTTGGCTCTATTTTAATATTTATTTTATATTTTTTTATAAAAGTAGCCCCTGAGGTGGTGCCATTTGAGAAGCTTCAGAAAAACAAAGTTTGAATTTCAAACTCCAAGAGAGCACCCTTTGAGGTGGCGCAATTTGGGAGCCTCCTGCAGAGAAAATCAAGCAAACCCCAATTTTAAAAATTTTCAAATTCTGCTGAGGTATCTCACCCATAAATTTCCCATTTTATTTTCTCAAAAAATCAAAATAGCACCCCCTGACATGGCGCCACATGGAGGGCTCAGATTGAGCCTGTTTGAAATTCAAAATTTTCAAAAAAATTCTACAAATACAAGGGCTCACGCCCAGCCTAGAGGACTCCAATTTTAGACTCCAATTTTTGGATTTTGAACTTCAGCTTAGATCCCTTTTAGAACTCAAGTGTGTTTCTTGGAATTCACGCCCCCCTTGGGCTCAGTGGAGAAGGTGCAGTGAAGCATCTACTTTGCTCGTGCCGTGGCCAATTTGATTCAAGCGTGGGTCGATCTCTGTGAATCATTTGAAGCCCGGATCGAAAGACGAACGAAGCCATTGGTAGCCGTCCATCTCGAGAGTTTCAAATCTGCATAACAACACAAGGTGCACCTCCTTTCCCCTTGATTTCATAATATCATGATTTGATTCACGTGTCGTTTGAAGAAAGAGCTCATCCGAGGAATGGATTGAGGTATTCTCACAAAACGACATATATAAAAAAAAAAAAAAATTATGCTTCCTTGATGATTTCTAGCATTCATGCATCTAGTTAAATTTAATTTATATTTTATTTCATTTATTTAACATGTTTTATAAGTTAATTAGGTTTAATTTGGTGTTTATTTCAATTCTGCTCAATTTTAGTAGTTCTCTGTTTTTGTCAGTCAGTCCACACGTTATTTCATGTATTTAATTTTCGTTAAAAATTCTAAAAAAATTGTGGTATACGCCCTTGGGTGTCCCTAGAAATGTGACAAAAATTTGGAAGAATTTGAATTTGTTTACTATGGTAAACAGTCAAAATGGTAAGTCGGGTTTTGTTACCTGGGATGCGTTTTAAAAGCTCATTTCCGACTTGTAAAATAGAGATCTCTCTTATGTGAGGTCATATTTTTTATCCGAATGATGTTATGAACTCAAGAGGATGTCTAGTTTTTAACCTGATTTTCTGAGAGTTTTAGGATTTTTCTTGACATCTGACAAAAATCTGAGAGTTTGGGACACGTGTCAGAGCCTCATTTGGTCCTCTGAGATTTTGGATCGACTTAAGGAGATGGGTTCTCTTTGGGTATTGATCCAAATCCAAATCTGTAAAAAGTGAATGTTATGTCCTAGATGTCCTCTGTTTTCATCCGAAAGCTGGTGATTTTTAAAACATTGTGATATCTGTTTCGGATTTTTCTTGTCAGTCTTCTGTTCTGTCACATTTGTATGTTCTGTTGATTTAGATGTGAAAAGTTATATGTTTATCTGTGTTTATGTTGATCAAATGCCAAAGTCATGAACATGAAAGTTGTCCCTGTAAGTGTCGTGAGTATCTCTGTCAAATATCAGAAATTTCCATGGCTGTTTTCTATTTTTTTTAGCATTTTATATTAGATTAGGTCGATTTTGCCTCCATCAGAACCGAATCCCCGTTACCGAACTCATCATAGTTCAAATCTCAAAGCTGTAAAAACCAAAAGGGTTCCATTTCGAGCCCTTTAGCAGTATGCAAAATATCAGAAGTTTTTATGGTGTAAATTTTGCATTATCATATTAAGCATTGCATTTGGTTCAGGTCCATAGGCAAAATCCAACCTTTTTAGGACTTTCTTTAAAGTTTAGCATTCAAATCATATCATTTCATGATTTTTAGCATTCTAGGATGTTTATAAGAGTAGGTAGATGCTTCATACCGAATTTGGTGTAATTTGGAATTCATTTGAGGCTTGATTTAGCTATATCATCAAAACAGGGCCCCGCGGGACCCGGATCCAAGCGAAAAACAAGCGAAATTCGTTATTTTGGATAAATTGCAAAATGTCAAATTCTGATTTTACAGTCCTAATGTGTTTAGCAGCATGTCATCATGCCTCATACTGAATTTCATCATCATTTGATTCAATTTGAATTTCGAGATATCAATTTTACCAAATTTTCCTTCAAAAAACCCTTATTTTAAAGGTATAACTTTATAATTAGAGGTATTTTGGTCATTTTGACCACCATTTCATATTTCAAACTATTTTCTACTGAATTTCTTGCATTTTTATTATTTCAAATATCAAGGAAGCATGAGAATAGGGTTTATATCCAATTAAGTCCAATAAATTTGTAATATTATTGGAAAATCTTGCAAAAACCCACATATTTGAGCTAACCTTATTTCAAGTTTGGCAGGGATATTCAAAAGAAGGAGCTGAAGTCTGCCATTTCTTTCATTTCATTTATTTAGTGATGTAATAATATAAATTTTGGAATAAGAGATTTAAATTTCTGCTTAGACTAGGATGCATATCATATAGTTTAAATTCATGCAAAATCCTGTTTCTATGATTCATGCATTTTATTTCAAAAGCACTATGGATGTTCACGAATGGCACGTGCACCAACTCTTAGAGAGTTGACGGACTCGGTGGAATCCATATTTACGGCCTTAGTCGGAATATGGACGAGACCCAGATCCATCATCTTTCTACTAGTCACATTGAGCCTACACTCTTAGGCTATCTTAAAATGCACATCATATTTCTAATATTTTCAAAGTATTGTGCATTAAATCAATTAAACTCTGAACATATTCATGGCCACAGTCAGAATATGTGAAGGATTTATTTTGACTTAATACACATTTTTCCAACAAATTTCTTAGAAAATCTTTCAAAGTGCATTCATACACTCATATCATTTGCATCATGAAATCATTGGTTTTCTCGTGATTTTCTTAAGAAAGTTTCATTCTCAAGAAATCAATTTCTCAAGAAACTCTGAGAATTTTTCAAAATCGCTTTTCCTAAGTCAAGTTTTTCCACAGTTTTCCATGGAAAAGGTTATTTTCTCAAGATTTTCAAAAGAAGTCTCTCACCTTTCTCAAAGATCAAAATCGATTTCTAAGTATTTCAAGGGTAAGATTCCCAGGATTTCAATTTCCCAAGTTCAGTTTTTTTTCTTCTCTAATGAGTTTTCCTATAAATTTTCCATCATTTTCCTAAGAAAATTCTCAAAGTCCGAGTTTTCCTGAGAATTGTTTCCCTTTTCAAATGTTCACCTTTTTCTAAAGAATCACTTCTATTTTCCCAGGATTTTCAACTATTCATGATTTTCCCACATCTTTATGGACTTTCTCATGATTTCAAAAACCCCTTTTCATCTGAGTGTCCTGAGAGATTGACCTTTTTTCTGAGAAATGTTTTTCAACTCCAAAACCTTTTCTGAGCATACATCATGTCTTTCCTAGTTACATTTTACAAAATTTCATAGCACATGCCTGAATTCTCTCTGCATTTAGGATAGAACATGATTTTGGTAATTTAGCTAAGTCAAGCACAATTTTGGTCCTTGGTTCGATTACCCCTGTTAAAGGCAGCAGGAACAGTCGAACCTCGTACCGACAGGTCGAGCCCCATCCCATGGATTTTCCCGCAATTTTTAAAAATAGAGGTGAGTATTTCAAAAACAATTTCCAAAATCCGGTCAAGTTTGAATCGCGAAAATGTTTCCCTCTCTCTTCCGCAAGGAAGGGAAGACGAGAAAAATTTCGCGACGATAACTACCCCCTGCCGAAAAAAAAATGACCCACTTACCTGGGAGACGTCGGGCGGCAGGCGGGGGGAAACGGACGGCGGAATGGGGGGCGATGGGCTAGGGGAGGGATGGGTGGCAGAACGGGGGGCGATGGGCCAGGGGAGGGACGGGCGGTGGAACGGGGGGCGATGGGCCGAGGGAGGGACGGGCGGCGAAATGGGGGGCGATGTGCCGGGGAGGGACGAGCGGCGGACCGGGGAGCTACGGGCGGCGGGCAGGGTGTGCGTTGGGCGGGAGAGGGCGGCGGCAGAAGGAGTGCATCGGGCAAGAGAGACGAAACATGAAAGAGAAAAAAGGGTTCTGATTAGAGATTTACAGGAAACTTAGCGACGGATTTGGCGATGGCCTACTTCCATCGCAACTCTATCGCAAATTTACATGACGAGTTAGCGACATAATATTTTTGCCGTTGACGTCGTCGCTACGTAGCGACGAAAAACCTTTGTTGCCAAATCTGTCGCTAAATACCGTGGGTATTGCGACAAAAACCTAACGTCGCTAAGGCGTCACTAATTAGCGACAGATTTGGCGATGAAATTTTTTTCGTCGCCATTTTCGTAAATATTACGAATTTTAGCGACGGATTTGTTTCTATCGTTAATCTGTCACAAAGTTGCGACAGATAAAATTCATCTTAAACTTTCGTCGCTAATGGCCATTTTTCTTGTAGTGGTATGATTTCTCATTCTACCTTACCAGAGTCCCTTTGGGGAGAAGCATTAAAAACTGTAGCCTATGTTTTGAATAGGGTACCCTCTAAAGTAGTAACCAAGACCCCATATGAATTATGGATAGGCCAAAAGCCTAGTTTAAAATATTTTCATATTTGGGGATATCCAGTTGAGGCAAGGTCGTACAGACCATATGAAATGAAACTGGATTCTAAAACGGTTAGCTGCTATTTTGTTGGATATTCTAAAAGGTCTAGGGGCTATAAGTTTTATGACCCTGCGAATAAGTCCTTTTTTGAAACAGAAAACACTTGTTACTTTGATGGTGCTGAGTTTGGGGGTCTGGGTGATAAAGTAAAAGACATTGCCTTTAAAGAAGACTTTTTTCCTTTCCTACAGTTGTGGATGACAATGATAAGATTCTCATTCCTGACATTGTTCCCATAAATTCGAATCAAGGTAATGTTTTAGATCTCTCTACCCAAAATCAAGCTTTTACTTTTGAAGTGCAAACTCAACAACCTCAAGAAACACTTCAAGAACCAGTGCCATTAAGAAAATCCACTAGAGAGAAAAGAAGGGCAATTTTGAATGATTATATTGTATTTCTATAAGAACATAAGGGTAATACTGGCCTAATAGAAGATTATCCAATCAAGCCACACAAAGTTCTAACTCTCAAAAGTGGATTAAATCCATCAGTGACAATGATGTGTGAGATCTTGTCCCATTACCTAAAGGTGCGAAACCCATTGGTTGCAAATGAATATTTAAAACCAAAAGAGATTCAAAGGGTAATGTGAAAAGATATAAGGGTCGTCTTGTTGCAAAAGGGTTTATTCAAAGGGAAGGCATTGACTATACAGAAACTTTCTCTGCGGTTTCTATGAAAGACTTTTAGAATTATGATGGTACTTGTAGCTCATTATGACTTAGACCTACATCAGATGGATGTTAAAACTGTATTCTTTAATGGAGACATCGATGAGACAATATACATGGTCCAACCAGAATATTTTGTCTCAGGCGATGTCAAGAAAATGGTTTGTAAACTAAAGAAATCCATCTATGGACTTAAGCAAGCTTCTCATCAGTGGTATCATAAATTTCATCAAGTTGTCCTCTCGTTTGGTTTTGAGATGAATGTCATTGATGAATGCATATACCACAAGTTCAGTGGGAGTAAATTTATTTTTCTGGTTATGTACGTGGATGACATATTTCTTGTCAATAATGATATAGGCATACTACACAAAACCAAGAGATTTCTGACAAAGAAATTTGAAATAAAAGATCTTGGGGAAGCCTCTTTTGTATTAAGGATCCAGATACATCGGGACCATTCTCGGGTATTCTTGGATTATCACAAAAGTGCTATATCGAAAGGATTCTGAAAAGGTATGGCATGAAGGATTGCAAATCAAGGGATACTCTCGTTGTTAAAGGAGACAAGTTTAGTCCTGCTCAGTGACCCTGTAAACACCCCAAATTTTCACCCTCATCCAGTGTTTGTCCATTTCATGTGTCATTGCATATCATTGCATGAATTCAGCATACCATCTCATTGCATTGCATAGCATTGCATAGCATTGCATAGCATTGCATGATATTGCATCTCATTCTTGAGATCCAGCACTCCAGCTTTCAAAACATTCAATCCAGATTTAAATTTCAAAGCTTTTATTTCAAAAAAATCAATTTCAAAACCTGGGTTTTTATTCAATACTCCGTCATTTTCCGACCCCAGGACTTTATATTTCGAAATATTTTCTCAGAAAACGATCTGGATTCATGTTAAATTCAAATTTCAATCGATTTCAATTCTCAGATGAGACCCATTGAGATGGGGTCGCTTCTGAATTTCTCCATTCATCAAATTTCTCAAATTTTTGAAAGTTTCAGTCCGATCAGGACTCTGTCCCAGAGTCCAAATCCAGTCAAAAATTTGTTTTGAAGTCTGTTTACTTCCATCTTCAGTCTTTTTCGATTATTGTCAAAATTTAGGTCATTTTACAGAGTCTAGTTAGTTCAAAACTCTATTTTAGAGTTCGGTCGAGTTAGGAGTCTAACCCTGACTGTGTTTTTTGACTTATTTCATCATTTCTTGGTAAAATCTTTCAAAAAATTTTACATTTGAATTCTAAAATTTAAAATCTCAGAGTCCTAAGAGTTCAGGACTCTAACTCGGAGTTCCAGTTCGCTTGAGACCCTATTTTCAAAGATCTTGAATTTCAAATGTCGATTTTAACCCTTTTTCAAAGCCATTTTCAGTGTTTATTTCAAAAAATTTCAAAATTCGATGTGGGCCCACTCAGTTGGCACCATATCCAGAGGAGTTCTAACCTAGTTAGGACCCTATGCCATTTCAAAAATTATAACTTTGAAGTTTGTCTTTGAAAATCCTTTTGAAAACTCCTTCAATTTCAAGTTTTAAAATCGCTTTTTGAAAAACTCAAGTAGGGCCCACTCGGGGTGGTGCCATATTCGAGTCAGTCAGGGCTAGACTAGGGTTAGTTGATGTCTTGGTTAGTGTTAGAGGTTTAGAAGAGTCAAAACATTTTGAAAAACTCATTTTTGAAAGTTAGTTTTTAAAACTAGTGTTTTTAAAGGTTTTTAAAGGTGTTTTAAAAAGCCAAATGTAGAAAATGCCAAGTGGCATTACATTTGGGGATTTTTTAGGAAAGTCTAGGGGTTAATTAGGCATTAGTTTAGATAATCTAGGCTAGGGGTAGTTAGGTCTTTCCACCCAAAAATCACCCCCCCTTGTTAGAGTCCAAAAAATTCAAAATTCCCAATTTTTAAACCTAAAAAAATTCTATAAATAGTCTCCATAGGGGGGTCGATTTTTCCAACTTGCTCTCCATGGGATTCTTGGAGCTTCTCTCTCCTCTCCAGCCCTTCCTCAATTGCAGCCACCTCAAGGTAATTATTTTGTTTAATTTTTAGCTTTTATTTCATGTTTTTAATAGTTTTAAATCAATTTTAGTCATTAATACCTCCTATTTCATGGATTCAACCATGGTTTCACCTCAAGAACCATCAAGAATCAGCAAGAACGATCCAAGAAGGTGATCTAACCCTGTTTTGGGTGATTTACAAGGATTTTAATCCACTATAAATGATTTTAATATGATTCTTTACATTATTAACCAATATGATTTACCCTTTTAATGGGTTAAATCTATGTTTTAAAGGTGATATCAAATTCCAGCCATTGATTCCCTGTTTTTATTTTATTTTCATGGTTTATTCATGTTTGTTTTACGTTCTATAGCATAGAAATAATTTTTATTTACTGTTTTATGGTTTATTTTATTGATTTACATTAGTTAATGCATGGTTTTTCCAAGTTTCTTAAATTTCTGTGTGTTTTAGGTTTAGAACAGTAAAGATAATGTTATTTCGGATTGAAGTACTCATTGTTTATTTCTGATTTTTTTATATGTGATGCATTCATGAGTTATTGAGTTACTGTAGAAAAATCAGAGGTTTTGGATCTCGGGAACCCTGTCAAAAAAATCGGACATCAAATCGGGTTTTTAAAGCTTTAAAATCGTGGTTAAAATCAAGAAGGTAACTTGCTGTTATGATATTTCTCTCATCTTATATCTTATTTTAGATCTGTAAAATTCTATGGATTCACATTGAGTAGATATGTCTGCTGTGAAATTTTAGGATTTTTTGATCACTGTTTAGTATTTGTCCCCTTTTAGAGAATCTGTTTTTAAATTTAAAACTCCTTAGGGTTTACCAAAACCCTAATCAGACTTGGGTTAGTCATAAATCCCAAACCACAGATCCGATTCATGATCTGTAAAAAGTGAGTATTGCTATTTTTCTGTCTACTGTTTAATATTAAAATTTCAGAGATTTTTGTTTAGGTTTGCTATTTATGTTTGTATTTTCAATCTGAAACAACTGTTTTAATCCCTGTTAAAAGAGATATATTTTAGCTCAGATTGACAGAAGGATTTCTCCCTAACTGGAGATGCTTTCTCCAATCTGTAAATTGGGAAATCTCTGTTTTTATTTTTAGTTAGTCTCTGTAAAATTTCATAAATTTTCATGGAGATTTGACCCCTGGTTCGGGTCTTGGACTAAGACTGGTTAGTGAATTAGGTTAAAAATAGCATATTTTTAGGGTTTAATGCAATTTTCGGATTAATTTAATGTCAAAAAAATATTTTTATAATTCTAATTTGATATTAGGGTTATAACAAGTGCAGGTACCGAATTTGATGAATTTTGGAATCCATTTGATGTCTGAATTAATAAAATTGCAAAACAGGGCACCCGAAGAATTCCAAAACACTGCAAAAATCACAAAAATTGTGATATTCTTGAATTTTCGTGCATAAGAATATATTTTTAGGGTTTAATCATGTTCATAATCATATTAGGATGCTTTAGGTTTAATTTTATGCTCCTTTGATTTCATTTAGTGCATAAAACCTAAGTTTTTACCAAAATATTTTCAGAAAACCCTGATTTCAAGGCCATAGTCTTGCTATCGGGGGCAATTTGGTCATTTGACCTCAATTTCGAAATCCCTAACCCTAATTTTCACATATTTAAGCATGTCACATCATATTTTGCTTAGTTTATTCCATTCAAATTTCAAAACTTGCATTTTACCAAATATATTTCTAAAAACCCTAATTTCAAGGCCATGGTCTTGTTATTAGGGGTATTTTGGTCATTTTGACCCCAATTTCGAAATTTCATATCTTCTCTTTCATATTTATTCAATTTTATTTCATACTTTATCAATTTTGATTTAAGGGAATCATGGCAAAAAGGCTTATATCTAGCAAAATCCAACAATTTCCTAATATTGTTAGATAAATCTAGAAAAGCCAACATATCATCACTAACAAGTTTTCTAGTTTTGCAGGTACATTGAAGACTTTATTTTTCATGTATTTAAATTTCAATAGTGATGTAATTTATAATTAAACTTTGGAATAAGAATTTACATTTCCTGCTTAGCTTAGGCAGCATTGCATATAGTTTATTTTTTTAAATAATGTTAATGTGTGATGGATGATGATTCATGCATATTCAAACTCACTATGGTCTACACGAATGGCACATACACTAGCTTTTATGAAGTTTATAAACTTGGTGGAATTCGTATTTATGGCCATAGTCAGAATATGAAGGATATATAGATTTATGATCTTCACATTAGCCACATTCAGCCTACACTCTTAGGCTAACTTCAAAAATGCACTGCATTTCTCAAAAATACAAAAAGTATTTCTCAATTCCTCAAATCCATATTCATTCATTTCTTGCATTTTCCAATTCCAATTCAAATCTCAATTCAAAGAAGTTCATTTTCTCAAAATCCTCTAAGTCTTACTCAAAAATCGATTTTCTTAAAATATTGATTTGCCAATGATATTTCAAGTATTTCACAAGTTCCGAATTCGATTTTCTAAGTTATATTTTCAATTTCAAAGTTTGAATTCAAAGAAATCAAGTTTTCCAAAGCTATTTCACATTTCTCAAAATCGATTTTCACAAAATCCTTATATTTCTTCAGAAATCGATTTTCACTTTCTCAAATACAGTATCTCAATCATGATTCACGATTTTCAAAGAGTTTATTTTCCAAATATTTTCCAATCTTTGAAGCAAACACCATGTTTTCAAATGTGCATTTTTAGAAATTCATAGCACATGCCTGATTCTATGTGCATTTAGAAATTAGAATATGATTTAGATAAGTTGAATAGAGCAGAGCAGTAGATTGATCCTTGGTTCGATTACCCCTGTTAAAGGTGGCAGGAACGGTCGAACCTCGTACCGACAGGCGAGTCCCATTCTACGGAATTTTCCCGCATTTTAAAACGGAGGCGAGTTATTTTCAAAAACTATTTCAAAGGTCAGTTTGATTTGCAAAAGTAAAAATTTTGCGATGATAACAGGTTTGGCGACCGTGATGGGACCTGTCTTTGCCTGTTCAATCTAATGCTCTACTTAGTTCAAATTGTCAAAATCGATTTCCATGGAATGTCAGCTTTGCTTTATGATATCATGTGAACCTAGGAGCCTAGACTTGAACCCAGCTGACATGGAATGCATATAGACTAGGTATGGTTTGGTAGGACCATATTGAGGAGGAAATTATTCATGCTCACATAGACTTAGGTCTAATACAACCCTCCTGAATCTAGGTTTGATTGAAAACAATGTTTGATTCTTCAAATTTTTCAAAATTCTATCTCTTTAGGTTTTAGAGCCTTCTGATTTGATTGCATGTGCTCATATTTTTCAAAAACCACCCCACCTATATTGTCTTGGTCTTCACGTTGCTGGGCTCTCTTCCAGAACCATAGTTCGGGACAGAGCCTCACAACTGGGCCACCTATTTGGGTGAAAACCCCCCTGCCACGTACCAAGGGCCATAGTCCAACGTATATCGGCAGGTGCTCAAGGATGTTGGAAAACTTGAACCTAGAACCAGAGAAATTGATTTTATGCCACGTACATCGAGCCTTGGCTTGAGTATATAGGCATAACTGGATTGGATACAGTTGATCTGAACCTTAGAGTTAGGATTAAGGTCCTACAGCTATTTCAAAATCTGTGCATCTAGAGTCAGCTTTTAGGGAATGTTGTATGTGCATACTTGTTTATGCAGAATATGATTGAATGTGTTATTTCCTTTTTATTTTCCATATTTTCCCAATTTTCTAAAATACTGGACGATTTTCTTAAAATTCCCCAATCTATGTCCATGTACTGTCCATGTTTTAAACCTTGGACGATTTTCCAAATACTTCATTTTCCATTTACTTATATTTCATTAAACCTTGGACGATTTTCATGAAATTCCTCTATTTTCTTCAAAACTCCAGGTGATTTCCCATCTTTCCTGTCTTCTGGATCTCGAATTTTCTACTTTATTTTTTATCCTGCCTGCATTTTCCCCAAATTTCCTGTATTTTCCCAAGTCTTATTCCAATTTTCCATGTTTTCCAGTCTGATGGCATCTAGTCAGCTTGATTCAGTCTTCCCTGAGGGTCACATCTCCTACGAGGTGCGACAAAGTCTTCCCGAACATCGAGTCCTCAGCACCGGATCCTTCTTTCCCCGGTGGTACTATTTATGGTTCAAGAATTTCTCTCATATGTTTCCGAACCACTTGGACGATTGTGGGTTAGAACTGGCGTCCGCAGTGGGAAAGCAGACAGTCAACGACAACTTGATCCATGCACTAGCAGAACGGTGGAATCCGAGCACTTCTACCTTCTGGTTCCCGTTGGGCGAGATGACAGTACTGATGGATGAATTTTCAGAAATCATGGGATTGCCCGAGCCAGTCGGTCAGCCTGGAGATCCATTGGAGAAACAGTTTCTGATTAATGTTAAGGGTTTGGACCCTAAGGATGCCTTAGCTCGCATGACAGGACGCAAATCTTGGCCATTGATCGAAGAAGATGAAAACGAATATGTGGATCTGCTCGAAATCTACAAACAGTATGGGACATTTGTGGAAGTCAGCTCGTTGTCCAGGACAGCTCGAGAGAGAATTTAGCACGCGATGGTTCTGTGCATGGTGGGATTAGCTTTCTTTCCCGATGGATGGAATTACATGGATATCAGAATAGTTCAGCTTCTAAGGAGATGGGGAAGTCGACAGACCAACCGCCTCTCGATAGCCATGGCCGCACTCGCCTTCCTATACCGAGGGTTGACCCGTTTCACACTTGGAGAGTCGATCCTAGTTGAAGGGTGCACCTATGCCTTGCAGTCTTGGTTCCTCCGGCATGTGCCAGCCCGAGCCAGTTCCTTCAGATATAATGGTGAAAAGCTTCTGCCAGTTGCGCGATACCGATTCTTGATCGACAACCTTCAGGAGGAAGAAGTCGTATGGGACTACTTTGATCGTCAGGAATCACCTCCCAGATATACTTACGCTTATGGCAAGCGGTTCAGGCTACTCGACCCCTTCTTCTGCGCGTACTACTATCCAGAGCGGTGTGTCAGGCAGTTCTCTCAGAGGCAGAAGCGCGTAGAGATTCGTCCACTATCGGGGGTCTTGCCAGAGTTCGACCTCGCATCAGATCAGTGGTCCGGAGCATATCATTCTGCCAGACATGGCTGGGATTCTTTTGTCACTCTCACTATTTTTCCTGGTCCTCGAGTGTCCTCTGATTATCAGGAGTGGTGGAAAATTGTCTGTTCCCCTCCCCTTTGTCGAGTCTATTATTAAATCATGTCCTTTTCTTCAATAAAAGTCCTTTAAATTTCATCCTATCTTGGTTTGACGACCTCGCCTAGGTAACAAGGCATACTTCCAGTTGTTTATTTTGCAAAGAATAGCAACGCAATTGTCGTAATTCCAGCGACGACTCAATCCCTAGTAATGGGATAATCTTCCAATTGTCTACCAAAATTCTCAATAAATATTTTCCTCCAAACCAAATTCCCTTTAAGAACCTAACCATCAATCCTACCTTGCAGAGAGCATCAGCAATATTCAAGAGAACATTTGTGATACTCGATGGTTCATACAAGGTCCGGAAAGAAAACCCTATCAATCGAAGGTGTCGCATACTCAGTAGCTTCAGAAGAGGAAATGGACTCCCCCCGATTAGCTAAAAATCAGGGCCAGCAGGTTGAGGATGACATTGATCCTCAAATGTACGTCATGTTCAAGAAAATGATGACCAAGATGCTGGCAGAGCAAGCTGAGGCCAGTACTGAGCAAATTCAGACCAAACAGAAGGATAAGGGTCATGCCATCAAGAATGTGAAGATCAGCAAAAAGCAGAGTCGTCACGAGGAAATGTCTGATGAGTCAGAATCAACCGACGATGCTGACAAGGAATGTGAAAATAAACATGAATTCAAAAGGTCGACTCAAAGCCAGGGGTTGGCTTACAAATCCAAAAATCAGTCTGTTGATGACCCTACTCAGTCACAATTAAAAGATATGATGAGAATGGTCAAAGATCTGCAGGCCCGCGACAAGAGCAAGAAAGTCTTCACCAGCGAAGACTTCTATGATGGTTTAGATGGGGACGACAATCTGGATAATCTCCCCAGAAAATTTATCAAGTTTGATGGTTCTGGCGACCCTAAGGCTCACCTCGCCATGTTTTTTGCTGAATGTTCACGATTCAAGCATGACAATCGGGCACTCTTCCTTTACTTCCCTCGCAGTCTGGAGGGAACGACAGCTAAATGGTACTCGGAGCACATCAACCCCATAGAGCTGAAAGAATTTGATAAGGTGGTGAATATGTTCATTGAGCGCTTTTTGTTCAATGCTGAGGCGCTCCCGACCCTCAGCCACCTCTGTGGTCTGAAACAGAGAGAAAATGAAAAGGCCCGAGATTTTATCCACTGCTGGAGGTCAGCTTGCAATAAGATGAGAGACCCCATATCAGAAGGGCATGCTTTGTCCTTGATTCTAAGCAATTTTTCGCAGCCTCTAAAAGGCCTCATCTCTACTGCGCCATCCAGATCATTTATTGAGTTAACAGAGCGGGCCGAATGGCTCGAGTTAAGCATGGAAAATGGTTTCTACGAAGGTTTCACTTTCACCAAGAACAACAATCAGAATGAGTCGAAAAAGAAGACTCATTTCACTAATTCTGTCAGTAATAAACGAAATCATCGCAAGGGGCAGAATAGAGACTTCTGTTATGGGACAGGAGGTTCAAACAAGAATGACCAGAAAGGAAAGTCGATCCCGCAATTCAGCAAGTCGCTTCAGCTGGAGCAGGGACCAAAACCCTGAGAGAAAGTGAAGCACGAAGGATGGAGCTATGAGAGGAAGTTCACTCCATAGGTCAATCACTCGAGACTGTGCTTGAGTACCTGTTGACCAAGGAGATGGTCAAATTGCCGAGGCTGGTCGATCCTTCCGCTCCTATGGGAAAATTCAAAGACCAATTCTGCAAGTTTCATCGAACAGTGGGGCACAACACTGAGAATTGCTTCGTTCTGAAGAACATTGTTCAGGACCTTATTGATAAAAATCTTCTGGTAGAAGGTGCGGAAGATGAAAATATAGATATTCTAAAAGAGTCATTTCCTCGTCATTCTACAGTAGTCATTACCGAACAGTCGTTTCAACCACAGGAGCATATCAGACCATGCTCTAAAAATGATATGCAAGCTCAGCATCGGGTCCTAGTATTGCAACAGGCTCAGTCCAAGGCCCAGAAGATGGACCTTATTTCAACTTTCGGCAAATTGAAAGTATCTAACAAGCCCGCTGGGGTATCTCCCGAGGTAGCCAGAAGTATGCCATGGCTCCCTAAGCATCTCATTAAGTCCACCCCAAAGAAAAGCGGGACATCCACTCTAAAGCCTATTACAGCATTATCCAATGTCTCAATTTTGGACTTAACCCAAGCTTCCGCTAAACATCAGCAAGTATTAAATAATCTGTTGCAGAAAATCAAGGTGAAACCAAGCATAACTCCGGAAGACATGGCCCACTTAGTCAATCAGGCCATGACTAATGCTCCAGTTACTTTCTCCGAGGAGGATCTCCCTAAACCTCATGTATTTCACAACAATGTCTTGTATGTTGTGGTTCGAACCAGAGGCATGACAGTTTCTCATGTGCTGATCGATGGAGGCAGCAGCCTCAATATATGTCCGGAAATGACCGCCAAAGCTTTGGGCATTAAAAAAGAAGAATACATTCCAGATCCAATCACCATTTATGGGTTCGACAATCATGGTCAAACAACGAAAGGAAAAATCTTCCTGGAGATCTTCATTGACTACTCGGTCCATTCAATTCTCTTTCACGTGGTCAATGTGCTGCCCACTTATAATCTGCTTCTCGGGAGACCATGGATCCACAACAAAAACACAGTACCGTCTACTCTGCATCAGTGCATCAAGTGGTCAAAAGGTGGTATGATCACGACAGTCGATCCGGAGCAGAGGCTAGCACAGCCCATGGTTCCCAGGCCCTTTTTCACTACTGATATCCCTAGCATTAGGGGTATCGAAGAGGTCAGCTTTGAAGAGAATTCAGGAATAATACAGATGACAGAGCAACCCGGGCATACGGTGGCTGCGACCCGATGGGGAGGCCCACAGTTCTTCAAGATTGGAGGACGAATTGATTATAGCGCACTTAAGGGTCATCCTCTATTCTCCCAATTTATGAAAGCTAAAAAGGGATTTGATTTACTAGTGAAGCACGGCTACCAGCCTTTTCAAGGCCTAGGCAAAAATGAAGATGGTCGTCTTAAACCAGTGATTCCTCAGCATTGCCCTAAAAGGACCGGATTGGGCTTTAATGGCTGAAGATCTCAAAAAGGGACTGTTTTCATTAAGGGAACGCATTAGAAGAATTTATTTGTCTTTCCTTTTCTATTCTTTTGTCGGGATGATATCCCATTTCATTCTCATCATTGTCATTAATTCTATCTTTCAATAAAGTTGTCAGTTTCCTTTGTCTATCTTGGTGCCATTTGTCTCTTTACTTCTCAATATTAAATCTTCACAAAATTGAAATCAATTTACTCTTTTATCTTTCCAATTATTTTCAATAAAAGCAATTTATTTCATGATGAGCAATTTCCCTAAATCAATTTATCTTCCAATTTTCAGAATGTCTTCCCGATCTATCAAGAAGCTCGTCTTTAATCCAAAAGCCTGTTCGAAATCAGCAATAATTCATCAGGTCAGAATAAGAACAGAATGTAGTCAGACTGCAAAGCAGTCAGAAGAATCCACAGAGTTCGATTCAGCTCTTCAAGAACTGCCAGAATTTGCATCGGTTCAGAAGCAGGATGAGCCATCATCCTTAGTTCAAGATCCGACTGAGGATATCAATATCGGATCAGAAGACGATCCTAGAATTCTCAAGATTGGCAGTGGTTTGAGTCCAGGTGAGAAAGAAAGGCTCACTAATTTCCTCAAGCAGCATGAAGAAGTATTCGCATGGACTTATGAGGATATGCCAGGTTTAGATCCGAAATTGGTGGAACATCGCCTCGTTCTGAAGCCTGAGGCGAAACCAGTCAAGCAGAAGTTGAGAAAAATGGATCCTCGAATCGAGCAATAGGTCAAGGAAGGACTTGAGGATCTACTTAAAGCAGGATTCATTCGAGCAATTGATTACCCGGATTGGTTGGCGAATATCGTAGCAGTTTCTAAGAAGAATGGTAAAGTGCAAATCTGTATCGACTTCCGTGATCTCAATAAAGCCACTCCGAAGGATGACTATCCACTCCCAAACATTGATCTCCTAGTCAATAGCACAGCCGGGCATGCTATGTTTTCCTTTATGAACGGATACTCCAGATATAATCAAATCAAGTTGGCCGCTCGTGACCAATCCAAAACATCCTTTACCACGCCATGGGGCACTTTCTGTTATACAGTTATGCTTTTTGGGCTCAAGAATGCGGGAGCCACTTATCAGCGCGCTATGGCCGTTATTTTCCATGATCAGATGCACAAGACTATTGATGCATGTGTCGATGATATTCTGGTGAAATCCAAAGAAGAGGAAGATCACATCGAAGCTCTTAATCAAGTCTTCAAGCGACTCATTCTTTACAAGCTAAGACTCAATCCACAAAAATGTGTCTTTGGAGTCGAATCAGGCAAGTTGCTAGGCTTCTTGGTCAGCAAGAAGGGGATAGAAATGGATCCCGCTAAGGCCAAAGCTATCATTGGCATGCCGCCCCCGACTAATCTCAAAGAATTGCGTAGCCTTCAAGGACGCATGCAATCAATTCGGCGATTCATTTCTAATTTGGCCATGAGATGTGAGCCTTTCAATCATTTGCTCAGAAAAGGAGTGAGGTGCGAATGGGGACCAGAGTGTCAGCAGTCGTTCGAACGCTTCAAGAAATATCTTCTCAATCCTCCTGTTTTAAAGCCGCCAGAATTAGGGAAACCCCTATTGCTATACATTTCAGTTAATCGAATTGCTTGTGGCAGATTCTTAGCGCAATACAAAGAAGGCAGCTTGATAGAACATGCCATTTACTATGTGAGCAAGACCTTTATTGATTACGAGAAGAAATACTCTCAGATAGAGAAGACGTGTTTAGCTCTGGTATGGATGTGTCAGAAATTGAGACATTATCTATTGGCGTCTGAAGTCAAGATTCTATTTAAATTAAATCCTCTCAAGTACGTTCTTGAACAACCATTTCTCAGCGGATGAATCGTCAAATGACAAGTCCTATTAATGCAATACGACTTGGAATATGTCTCTCAGCAATCTATCAAAGGCCAAGCAATTGCAGACCAATTAGCAGATTTTCCTCTAGCAGAGGATGTTAAAGCTGAGGATGATTTCCCCGATGAGCGGATCTGCAATATTCAACAATCCCTAATTTAGAATTTATTCTTCGACGGTTCCAAGAATATGGCAGGCATAGGAATCGAAATTCTGCTAATCACACCAGAGAAAGAGATGATTCTCTTTTCTCTCAAACTGGATTTTCAGTGCACTCACAATATGGCCGAGTATGAAGCTTTGATACAAGGTCTGAAAATTCTACAGGACTTCAATGTCAAAAGAGTGCATGCTTATGGTGACTCCTTGCTCGTCGTCAATCAAGTCCTAGCCGAATGGCAAGTGAAAGATCAGAAATTACTTCCTTACCAGAAGATTGTTTCAGCTCTTGCCCACAAATTCGAAGAATTCCAACTTTTTTATATCAAGAGAGATTTCAATCAAGTTGCAGACAGTTTAGCTAATCTGGGATCCATCATGTCTTTCAGGAGTGGAGAATCTTGTCGCTCATTTAAAATTGGCAGACTTGATCAACCCGCTTTCGTCCCAGTAGAGCAGATAAACCAGGCTGAGCAGAAGAAGAAGCCTTGGTATCATGATATCAAGAATTTCATTAAAACTGGCGAATTTCCTCCAGAATTATCAAAGAGAGAGCAGCGAGCAATTCAACGCATGTCTGCTCGATATTTTATTCTTGCCGACGTCCTTTATCGTCGCGGATTCAGTTCTGAGTATTCCAGATGTTTGGACAAAGAAGAAGCCGAAGAAGTTGTGCAAGAAGCACATGAAGGCATTTACGGTGGTCATGTTGGCTATCAGACTCTCGTCAAACAAATCATCCAAGCAGGATATTATTGGAGAACTATGCAACAAGATTGCTATCGTTTTGTGAAGAAGTGCGTTCAATGTCAGATGCATGCGCCTTCCATTCATGCGCCAGCGACATACTTGCAATCTGTCGTCTCGCCATGGCCATTTTCCATGTGGGTTTTCGATGTTGTAGGTCCCATCACTCCTTCAGCCTCCAATGGTCATAAATATTTTCTTGCCGCAACAGAATATTTTACTAAATGGGTAGAAGCAGTCCTCTACACACAGTAGAAGGTCGACACGTGGTTTCTTTCATCCATAAGAATATCCTTTGCCGTTTCGGTATACCGCATGATATTGTGTCGGATAATGGCAGTCATTTCAAGAATGAGAGAATGAGGACATTCTGCTCAAAGTTCAAAATTCATCATCATTTTTCCGCTCTTTGTTATCCTTAAGGGAATGGTCAGGCAGAGGCCACCAACAAGATTCTGATTCGAATCCTGGAGCGAACTTTAGAAACGGGCCGTGACTGGCATGAAAAGATTCATGATGCATTATGGGCATACAAAACCACCATTCGAACTCCAACGAATGCTACTCCGTCAGAACTTGTCTACGGAACTGAAGTAGTACTACCTCTACATGTTCAGAAACCTTCTCTGAAATTTGCATCACTTCTAGAATTACCTCTTGATCAGTATCAGCAACAACGACTGGTACAACTTGATTTGCTCGATGAAAGAAGGCTCAGAGCAGCAGAGCATGCTCAATCCTATCGCTAGAGGATAGCCCGACAATATGCAAAATCTGTCATTGAGAGAAAATTTCGGGTCAATGATCTAGTGCTCAGATCAACAGCTTATCTCAGGCACCGCCCGGGTGGCAAATGGTCGCCAAATTGGGAGGGTCCTTATGTTGTCAAAGAGGCACTACCTCGCAATTCATATTGGCTCATCAATGCTGATGGAATAGAATTACCAGATCCCATCAATGCTCGACATTTGAAAAAATTCTATACTTGAACAATTTCCTATTCTTTGTAATTCTTCCAAATTTTCTTCAATAATGATCAAAATTCTTTTTCCCAGTTACACTGGGGCATTTTAAAATTTTGTTTTTATCTACAAATATCCTGTATGCAGGCAGGATAAACAAATCTCTCATTTCACGCACTTGTGCATTCATGTGCATCAATTTGCATTCATTTGCATTCAATCCCATTAATAACGATCTAGTCAGTATTGAGATTTCAACTATCAATCCCATCACAATTCCTAACGATTCAAGATTGAAAGACAATCACCAGAACTGAACCAAAATCCAGTATCCAAACTGGTACATTTTTAAAACCGGTATGCATACCGGTATCCTTTCAAAATCGAGCACTCGTGTTAGTGTTCCACTGAATGGTCATGTCAGTCGACCTCTTGAGTTCAGTCTTCGTGCTGATCACTCATCCAATTCCCAAATTTCTAATTTCCAATTTCCAAATATCAATTTCCAAATTCCAAAATTCTAATTTCCAATTTCCAAATATCAATTTCCAAAATTCTAATTTCCAATTTCCGAATATCAAATTCCAAACTTCCAATTTCTAATTTCAAATATCAAAATTCCAATTTCAAAAATTCAAAATTCAAAATTCAAAATTCGAAATTTCGACCTTTTGGTCACTCAATACCAATTCCAAAAAGTTCTCTTGCGAGAGACCCTTTGTATAGGGAGAGTTCGAGGGAGCTCGCTCTTTTCGCATGCTATCCAATTCGTTCACTTAGCCCCTTTTCAGGGAGAGTTTGAAGGGACTCGTGTCTTTGTGAACCGTTTGCAAAACAAAATTCCAAATTTCACACAAGGAACCCTTTTTATAGGGAGAGACTCGACGAAGACTTGCTTTCCTTGTGGCCCCATAATTTCAGACTAGGCCATTTCATCATGAAGGACCCTCTTTTCAGGGAGAGTGTGATGAACTTGTTCCTTCATGACCAATTTACCAACCTCACCAATTCCGGCCCCCTTTCCATAAGAGAAGCCTAATGTTAGGAAGTTTTGACGAAAGCTTAATTTCTCTTCGAAAGTTCGTTTTGCAAACACCACCTCTTCAGGGAAGAGAGGAGTAATTCCCAATTCTAATTTCTGAATCTTCTCCTTTGGGGAAAGGAGAAGAGAATTTCTGTCATGGATGTGTTGCGTTGTGCTTTAAATGCTCGCTTTCATAAAAGGATTTCAAGAAAGTTTTGCCAATTTGTCATTAAATATTTGTTGATTTCAAAAAACTTTATTGCACAAAATTATTACTTCAGAATACCTCCACTATTACTTCCGAAAGGGCAATGCTTTCGCAAAAAAGGATTCAAAATTCAAAATCTTTCTATTGGCCAACCAAAAGGATAAAGAATAAATCCGCAATATGGCAGCAAAGAGAATTCAATGTTGTTGTGAAGCCATGAGTGATCGATATTGATCGCAGTCAATGACACATTTTAAAGACCATTCTTGAAAAATAAAGCAGTCGAAATATCCTGGGTGATACAGAAAAAAAAAATCCACTTAATTTTCATATCTCCTCAATCACTTAAGCTGCAATTAAATATCTGCAAAAGGGATCTCTCAATTGTCGTCAAGATGAAGGCGAATTAAGCGAGTCGATCCCCGGGGCCAAAGAAGATTTGAATCATCTCCAAGATGACGGAGTTTGTGACGGATCCTTCCAGGGAAAGTTCAGATCACCATCGAGATGAAGGCGAGTGTGATGAGCCTACCAACAAACCCTAAAAGATATTTGATTCCAGCTATCATCAAGAGATTCTCAACCAATGAGCCAATAACTATCAAGATAATCCCTGAGAGAAAAGAAGGATCAGAACATTTCTGAGATGAAGGAGTTTGTGACGTACCCTTCCCAAGAAAAAAAGAGAGAAAAGTCAGGACATCTCCAAAATGAAGGATGATGTAATTCCCGAAAAATCCAAGAGAGCTCCAATCTGCTAAAAAAAGAGTGCAGAAAGATCATTATAAGAAAAGAATCCCAGGATATCAGACTGCCGAATCTATCAAGAATCTTCTTTAATTTTGTGAAATTCTTTTATCAATATTCTTTCACCAATAGCTCTCGCAATATCAAGAATACTTTCTTTTCCGTCCATATCAAGGGAATTGATAGCTTCCTTGAAAGAAAGTCAATCGCAAGCAATTTGAATTCGAATCTTGATTCTACGGAGTTAAGCCCAGTCGGAGGTAATACTTCAGGTAGAAAAGAGAGAATACTTTCAAAACAATGTGCATCATTTTCAATTATTTTGAATCAACAACAATTTTCAACATTTTGACAATATTTTCTAGCTATCTTGGCATGAAACGAGAGCTTGAGGTTCATCTTTGGCGCATCCTGACACCATCCCTTTTTAGGACTTGATTACGGGAGTTTTCAAGATTCCTTCCCTTCTTTGGTATAATCTGAGCGCACGGGCTCTCAGATTCGCACACTTTCCTGTGTCCCCACTGTCCCACCATAGACAGTCCAATTTCGGCTTGAGGTTAAGCCACCAATTCCAGCAAAAGGCAATTTCAAAAGTTAATTAATCTCAGCAATGAGGCGCCCAAAATCAAATCCCTTTTTAAACTTTAGGGACCCCAATTTCCTTCCTTTTGCAAAAACCCTATCGGATTCATTGTGCGGAAATCCGAAGGTTCCATCACGGTCTCTTCTTTCGAGGATTCCGTCCATTTTTTGCCAAATCAGGTTAAGGGTACAAACCTGAGCCTCACGTGATGAGGTATTTCATTTCCCAATCAGGTTAAGGGTTAAGCCTGAGCTTCGTTCCATACGAGGTATTTCCCGTCCCATCCAGGTTAAGGGCAAAACCTGAATCTCACTTCTTTTGAAATAAAATTTTCTCCTTATTCTCCATTTTATATCTACCATCATCACTTGAACTAATTCTTTCATACCCAGTCAGATTCATCTAACTAGGGCATTTTTATGGTTCAAATTTGGTATGTTTTCTTTGCCACTAAGCTCGACTTTCAACCGGCTTAGCAGCAAAGAGGGGCATCTGTAAACACCCCAAATTTTCACCCTCATCCAGTGTTTGTCCATTTCATGTGTCATTGCATATCATTGCATGCATTCGGCATACCATCTCATTGCATTGCATAGCATTGCATCTCATTCTTGAGATCCAGCACTCCAGCTTTTAAAACATTCAATCCAGATTTGAATTTCAAAGCTTTTATTTCAAAAAAATCAATTTCAAAACCTGGGTTTTTATTCAATACTCCGTCATTTTCCAACCCCAGGACTTTATATTTTGAAATATTTTCTCAGAAAACGATCTGGATTCATGTTAAATTCAAATTTCAATCGATTTCAATTCTCAGATGAGACCCATTGAGATGGGGTCGCTTCTGAATTTCTCCATTCATCAAATTTCTCAAATTTTTGAAAGTTTCAATCCGATCAGGACTCTGTCCCAGAGTCCAAATCCAGTCAAAAATCTGTTTTGAAGTCTGTTTACTTCCATCTTCAGTCTTTTTCGATTATTGTCAAAATTTAGGTCATTTTACAGAGTCTAGTTAGTTCAAAACTCTATTTTAGAGTTCGGTCGAGTTAGGAGTCTAACCCTGACTATGTTTTCTGACTTATTTCATCATTTCTTGGTAAAATCTTTCAAAAATTTTTACATTTGAATTCTAAAATTTAAAATCTCAGAGTCCTAAGAGTTCAGGACTCTAACTCGAAGTTCCAGTTCGCTTGAGACCCTATTTTCAAAGATCTTGAATTTCAAATGTCGATTTTAACCCTTTTTCAAAGCCATTTTCAGTGTTTATTTCAAAATTTTTCAAAATTCGATGTGTGCCCACTTAGTTGGCACCATATCCAGAGGAGTTCTAACCTAGTTAGGACCCTATGCCATTTCAAAAATTATAACTTTGAAGTTTGTCTTTGAAAATCCTTTTGAAAACTCCTTCAATTTCAAGTTTTAAAATCGCTTTTTGAAAAACTCAAGTAGGGCCCACTCGGGGTGGTGCCATATTCGAGTCAGTCAGGGCTAGACTAGGGTTAGTTGATGTCTTGGTTAGTGTTAGAGGTTTAGAAGAGTCAAAACCATTTTGAAAAACTCATTTTTGAAAGTTAGTTTTTAAAACTAGTGTTTTTAAAGGTTTTTAAAGGTGTTTTAAAAAGCCAAATGTAGAAAATGCCAAGTGGCATTACATTTGGGGATTTTTTAGGAAAGTCTAGGGGTTAATTAGGCACTAGTTTAGATAATCTAGGCTAGGGGTAGTTAGGTCTTTCCACCCAAAAATCGCCCCCCCTTGTTAGAGTCCAAAAAATTCAAAATTCCCAATTTTTAAACTTAAAAAAATTCTATAAATAGTCTCCATAGGGGGGTCGATTTTTCCAACTTGCTCTCCTTGGGATTCTTGGAGCTTATCTCTTCTCTCCAGCCCTTCCTCCATTGCAGCCACCTCAAGGTAATTATTTTGTTTAATTTTTAGCTTTTATTTCATGTTTTTAATAGTTTTAAATCAATTTTAGCCATTAATACCTCCTATTTCATGGATTCAACCATGGTTTCCCCTCAAGAACCATCAAGAATCAGCAAGAACGATCCAAGAAGGTGATCTAACCCTGTTTTGGGTGATTTACAGGGATTTTAATCCACTAGAATTGATTTTAATATGATTCTTTACATTATTAACCAATATGATTTACCCTTTTAATGGGTTAAATCTATGTTTTAAAGGTGATATCAAATTCCAGCCATTGATTCCCTGTTTTTATTTTATTTTCATGGTTTATTCATGTTTGTTTTACGTTCTATAGCATAGAAATAATTTTTATTTACTGTTTTATGGTTTATTTTATTGATTTACATTAGTTAATGCATGGTTTTTCCAAGTTTCTTAAATTTCTGTGTGTTTTAGGTTTAGAACAGTAAAGATAATGTTATTTCGGATTGAAGTACTCATTTTTTATTTTTTATTTTTTTATATGTGATGCATTCATGAGTTATTGAGTTACTGTAGAAAAATCAGAGGTTTTGGATCTCGGGAACCCTGTCAAAAAAATCAGACATCAAATCGGGTTTTTAAAGCTTTAAAATCGTGGTTAAAATCAAGAAGGTAACTTGTTGTTATGATATTTCTCTCATCTTATATTCGATTTTAGATCTGTAAAATGCTATGGATTCACATTGAGTAGATCTATCTACTGTGAAATTTTCAGATTTTTTTATCACTGTTTAATATTTTTCCCTTTTTAGAGAATCTGTTTTTAAATTTAAAACGCGTTAAGGTTTACCAAAACCCTAATCAGACTTGGGTTAGTCATAAATCCCAAACCACAGATCCGATTCATGATCTGTAAAAAGTGAGTATTGCTATTTTTCTGTATACTGTTTAATATTAAAATTTCATAGATTTTTGTTTAGGTTTGCTATTTATGTTTGTATTTTCAATCTGAAACAGCTGTTTTAATCCCTGTTAAAAGAGGTATATTTTAGCTCAGATTGCCGGAAGGGTTTCTCCCTAACCGGAGATGATTTTTCCGATCTGTAAATTGGGAAATGTCTGTTTTTCTTCTTAGTTAGTTTCTGTAAAATGTCATAAATTTTCATGGAGATTTGATTCCTGGTTCGGGTCTTGGACTAAGACTGGTTAGTAAATTAGGTTAAAAATAGCATATTTTTAGGGTTTAATGCAATTTTCGGATTAAGTTAATGTCAAAAAAATATTTTTATAATTCTAATTTGATATTAGGGTTATAAAAAGTGCAGGTACCTAATTTTATGAATTTTAGAATCCATTTGATGTCTGAATTAATAAAATTGCAAAACAGGGCACCTGAAGAATTCTAAAACACTA
Organism: Nuphar pumila; assembly: GCF_984573655.1. Taxonomy (NCBI): domain Eukaryota; kingdom Viridiplantae; phylum Streptophyta; class Magnoliopsida; order Nymphaeales; family Nymphaeaceae; genus Nuphar; species Nuphar pumila. Next base: position 96,945,866 of record NC_143252.1, on the reverse strand, counting down.
CAAAAATCACAAAATTTGTGATATTCTTGGATTTTCATGCATAAGCATATATTTTTAGGGTTTAATCATGTTCATAATCATATTAGGATGCTTTAGGTTTACCTTGATGCAACTTTGATTTCATTTAGTGCATAAAACCTAAGTTTTTACCAAAATATTTTCAGAAAACCCTAATTTCAAGGCCATAGTCTTGCTATCGGCGGCAATTTGGTCATTTGACCTCAATTTCGAAATCCCTAACCCTAATTTTCACATATTTAAGCATGTCACATCATATTTAGCTTAGTTTATTCCATTCAAATTTCAAAACTTGCATTTTACCAAATATATTTCTAAAAACCCTAATTTCAAGGCCATAGTCTTGTTATTAGGGGTATTTTGGTCATTTTGACCCCAATTTCGAAATTTCATATCTTCTCTTTCATATTTATTCAATTTTATTTCATACTTTATCAATTTTGATTTAAGGGAATCATGGCAAAAAGGCTTATATCTAGCAAAATCCAACAATTTCTTGATATTGTTGGATAAATCTAGAAAAGCCAACATATCATCACTAACAAGTTTTCTAGTTTTGCAGGTACATTGAAGACTTTATTTTTCATGTATTTAAATTTCAATAGTGATGTAATTTATAATTAAACTTTGGAATAAGAATTTACATTTCCTGCTTAGCTTAGGCAGCATTGCATATAGTTTATTTTTTTAAATAATGTTAATGTGTGATGGATGATGGTTCATGCATATTCAAACTCACTATGGTCTACACGAATGGCACATACACTAGCTTTTATGAAGTTTATAAACTTGGTGGAATTCGTATTTATGGCCATAGTCAGAATATGAAGGATATCTAGATTTATGATCTTCACATTAGCCACATTCAGCCTACACTCTTAGGCTAACTTAAAAAATGCACTGCATTTCTCAAAAATACAAAAAGTATTTCTCAATTCCTCAAATCCATATTCATTCATTTCATGCATTTGCCAATTCCAATTCAAATCTCAATTCAAAGAAGTTCATTTTCTCAAAATCCTCTAAGTCTTACTCAAAAATAGATTTTCTTAAAATATTGATTTGCCAATGATATTTCAAGTATTTCACAAGTTCCGAATTCGATTTTCTAAGTTATATTTTCAATTTCAAAGTTTGAATTCAAAGAAATCAAGTTTTCCAAAGCTATTTTACATTTCTCAAAATCGATTTTCACAAAATCCTTATATTTCTTCAGAAATCGATTTTCACTTTCTCAAATATAGTATCTCAATCATGATTCACGATTTTCAAAGAGTTTATTTTCCAAATATTTTCCAATCTTTGAAGCAAACATCATGTTTTCAAATGTGCATTTTTAGAAATTCATAGCACATGCCTGATTCTATGTGCATTTAGAAATTAGAATATGATTTAGATAAGTTGAATAGAGCAGAGCAGTAGATTGATCCTTGGTTCGATTACCCCTGTTAAAGGTGGAAGGAACGGTCAAAACTCGTACCGACAGGCGAGTCCCATTCTACGGAATTTTCCCGCATTTTAAAACGGAGGCGAGTTATTTTCAAAAACTATTTCAAAGGTCAGTTTGATTTGCAAAAGTAAAAATTTTGCGATGATAACAGACCCAAACACCAGTCTGAAATTAAGGCTATAGAACAGATTCCCTATGCATCCGTTGTGGGGAGTCTCATGTATGCTCAGGTGTGTACGTGTCTGAATTTAGCGTACATTGTCGAGATGTTAGGCATATATCTTAGTAACCCAGGTATGGATCATTGGAAAGCAGCCAAAAGGGTTCTGCGGTATTTGCAAAGAACAAAAGGTTACATGTTCACATACAGAAAGTCAGATCAGTTGGAGATCATTGGGTACTCTAATTTTCTGATTTTGCGCGATGCCAAGATAGTCATAGATCCACGTTAGGCTATGTTTTTCTGTTGGTCGTGGGAGCTATTTCCTAGAGGAGTGCCAAGCAGACACTTATTGTTTCTTGCACCATGGCAGCAAAATTCATGGATTATTATGAGGCATCCAACCATGGGATATGGCTATGTAATTTTTTCACTAGCCTATGGATTTTGGATAATGTTGAAAGATCGCTAAAGCTATTTTGTGACAATAATTCAGCAACGCTATATTCCAATAACAACAGAAGCTCATCCAAGTGAAAGCATATTGACATTAACTTCCGTGTTGTTAAAAAAAGAGTACAGAATGGTCAAATATTGATAGAACATATTGGCACAAAGTCCATGATTGTGGATCCGCTTACTAAAGGTTTGCCACCCAAGGTCTTTCACGAGCATATCGCTCGCATGGGTGCTTTATCATTTTATGATATGCTGGTTTAGTGGAAGTTTGTTGATGATGCATGAAATGCACATCATTTCTATATAAAATTCATGCATTTTCACATGTTTTGAAGGCTTAGAACCCATGTTTTGGTGTGTTTAGGTATAAAGAGGCTATGATTCGAATTTCACTTTAATTAGAGTTAAAACAAGGGAATTAGAGGTTTTTCAAGATTTTTGGAGAGGTTTTTGAGGAAAATTGGATCCAGATCAGACCCAAGGGCCCACTTTTGGATCATGATTTAATTCTTAAACTGTTCTAATCCAATCCACACATTATCTAAGGTCCAAAAGATGAATAATTTCATAAAACCCTCTCAAGAAATGACGCCTCGCAAAATATTTTATTTTAAACCTATTTTTGAAAATTGCAAAACTTTGTAATAGGTTTAAATAGTTTTTGAAAAAACCCTAGCAGACTTCTTTGGCTGGAGAACTGACGCTCCTTCCTTCCTCTCTCCCTCTCTATTGTCATCTCTTGCTGACTCCTTTCTTTTCCCCTACTTTCTCACTCTATCCACCACTCTGTGAACATCTTCTTTCTCAATGCCCATCTTACGTCTCTTCTCTCTTCTTTACTTCATATGTAGTATCCATTGATGTGTTTCACTTTGGTGTTATTGCTGTATTTTTGCAGGTTCCAGTCGTACAGATAGTACCTTTAACTCGGATTCGGTTTGCCATTTACCACACCTGAAGACCGGCCATGCTTCTCCTTCAACTGATCTTTTGTCTTCGCATCCACCACGTGCTTTCTTCTTTGTATCTAGGGTGCTGTGAACACCCCAAATTTTTCAAAATTTTAAAGATATTCCCCTTTTTTCCCCTTGGCCCCATTTTTTTGAGGAAATTGAGTCCATTTCAATCTAAATTTCAGTTATTCTTCGAATTTACTGGAATCAAATTCATTTTCTATATCTAACTCCATTTCGGATCCGAATCCAGTGTTAAAATCTAAATCTGAGCCTCGTTATCCGATTTTTAAATTTAATTTACAAAAATACCAAAAAATAATTTCTAAAAGGGCTTAGACAGTTGATCCGATATCCATTTGGATCCATTTACTCTGTATTTCTCAATTCGAGGTTCAAACTCAAATATTTCCTCAAAATCCGAATTTAGACCCATTTTCTGAAGAAAATTCCAAAGATCAAACCCCGAATTCTCAGAAAACCCCTCTTTTGTAAATATTTCTATTTTTTTTAGAAATCCCATAGTTTCTAGAGTTTGATTTCAAAAATACAAAAAATGCAGAAATCAAAAAGAAAAGAAACAAAAAAATCGATATAGAAAAGAAAAATACAAAAGATAGTTTTAAAGACCCCTCTTTTAAAAATCACTTTTTGCTTAAAACCTCCTTTAGGAAAGCATTTTGAAAACAAAACCACGGTTTTGAAAATTTCTAAAAGGTTAAAGTGATCCCCGATGAAAAAGCCCAACTACCCCTTCTTGGAGAGTTCTCGCGTAAAGATCGAAGGACGGAAGACCTCTCGATCACCCTCTTCATCTCCATTGCCCTCCATCGCAAATTGTCTGCCTCTCCCCCCCCCCCCCTCGACCGTCGATCCCTAACAACATCCACCTCTTCCAGATCCTTCCTCCATCTCCTATATAAGCAAACCACAGGGAGGAGGGTCGAGGATCGATTGTTCTCGCATCGCCTCTCACCTCTCCTTCACAACACTTCTCCATCCTTCGATTACATCTATCCTTTTTCGCCAAGCTCGATTGTGAACACCCCAAAATTTTCAAAATATTCCCTTTTTGCCCCCAAACCCATTTTTTGAGGGAATCAAACCCAAATTTCTTAGAAAAAACATCTTTTGTAAATATTTCTCGAAAATACGAAAAAAAAAGTAGTTTTAAATCCTTGTTTTCTCGTAAATTTTAGGATTTTATTCCAAAAATACAAAAAAATTGTAGAAAATGGAGAAAAGAACAAAAAAAAAGAAAAAAAAAGTGGAAACGAAAATCAGTTTTGAAAACTTTCTTTTTCTTTTTGAAGAATAAGCCTTTTTTTTTTACTAAAAACAGTTTTCGCAAAAAGCTTTTGAAAAAAAGAATTGGCTTTCTAAAAAAAAAAGTATCTCTTTGATAAAAAAGTTTTCTTTTTAAACAAAAATTTTTTTTTTAGAGGGTTACAGGGGTTCCCTTCGTTCTCTCGAACTCTCTCTCTTTCACCAAAACCCTCTCTCTCGACCGAACCCTCCAGAAGTTTCTCCCCATCTTCAACCCATCAGCCGCACTCTCCTTTTGCAAAAACCGCCATCTCCAGAAGCTTCACTATGCCATCCACCCTCCATCACCGATCCTCCACGAGCTTCTCCATAGCCATCGCCCATCATCAACGGCTTGCCGCACCCCCTCATCTACCCTTTATCTGCAACAACCCTGCCCACCTCTCTTCCTCAACCCTCGATCTCCAACCGTCGCCTAACTCCCAGTTCTTTCCTTTTCTCTCTATAAAAAGGGCGCAAAAGGAGGAGAAGGGATCATCGATCATCGACCATTCTCGCTCCCCATCGGCGCTTGCTATTTTCCTTTTCTGAGAAGATTGATCTCCTCCCATCTCATTATTCCTTGGGATCTCCTCTCCAAAGGGCTGAAGGTCGACCCTCCTACAATCCGTTCTGAAGTAGCAAGAGTCTTCAGGCGGGACTCTCTGTCTTCCTCTCGAATCAAAACAAGGTTGTGGCTCGATCTACCCTCCAAGGAAACATCCCTCTCAGAGTCGCTGCAATACGTCTAAAAAAAAATCTTCAGACGAGAAAAGAAAAAAAAAACCTTCTGAATCCCTGTTGTAGCGAGGTAAGAAGCTCACCTCTCTTCTTTCTTTCATCCTCTGATTTCCTCTTAATTTTTTTTTTCTTTTTCTCTTTTTCCTTTGCCCCATTTGAAGCACCATGATAGTATTGGTTTGCCTATAGCAAAACCAATCTCCCTTTCGTGCAATAGCAACAAGACGATAACATCCCAACATCCCTGATATGTCTTTGTTTTGTTCATGTCGCGAAATCCTACTCTTGTTGGGCTCAGATCATCGGATCCGATAATCCGATGGGATTCATCCAGATCTCGGTCCAGATTTATGTTCTTGTGGTGAATTCTTAAGCTTTGCTTTCACTTTGGAACTCCTATTTCCATTGCGCACCTCTGTAGATCATGGTATTTCAATTATTGTCGTATGGGGTTATGAAAATCTGTTAATCGTTGTAATTTGTTTTAGTATTCTGCATAATTTTTTCCCCTCTTGTGCTCTAAGCCGTGATATGCTAATATTTCAATTCCATCTTTGTAACTACACTTGTCTATTTCATTTTTTTTTTGACACCCGATCTGATCCAACATTAGATCGAGTCCTTTAAATCGAAATTTTCATCGATTTCGTACTTCTTGTTCATTTCCTGGATTTGGCTCCCTGTCCTGCTCGTGAGCCCTATCAATATAATATACTCGGCATTGCCAAGTCATTTCTCTGTTTGTGTTAAATACCGTGATGTGTAAATACCAGGTGCTATCTTCTCATTGTGTGATGCCATCGTTTTGACCCCCTGTTAATACTATGTGTTGCAAAAATAAAAAAATTTAAAAAATGGTTGCAGAGATATACTCAGTGATTTAATGGGTATGAAGATTCACCTTCATGATCCTCATACATTCACTGGTTACAGATACTAAGAAATAGTGGGTTTATCTCCAGTTTTCTCTAAAAACAAATGTGCGTGTATGTATTTGATAAGAAATGGCGCATCAGAATTTTTTTTTTAGGCAGTCCACTTGTTTGTCTTGTCATTCACCTTATCAGATTCCCTGTTGACATCCTCTGTGTTATTGCTTTATTTTATTGTCATATTTTCACTTCCTCTACTTGGTTATGAAGAAATATCTCTATAGCATTTCTAAAATCATAGATTCACCATTTGTTTGTTATCTTCATATCAGTCCATTTTTTTTTAAATCAAGGTGATACACCGCAACATTGTTTTCATTCATAGTGCTATTGCCTACCCTGCTCATCATCTACATTCGCAAGGTAATTACCATGCTCCAATATCATGTAACATCACAGCAATAAGAGGACTCCACAGTATCTGGTGTCCTGAAATATATCTCTGGAGGATCAACTCGTGAACCACTTCATGGACAAAGCAAATTCCAGGAAACAACTACCTGGAACTATGTTATATGTATTCTTCCTAGATTTGTTTACATACACAGCAGAAGAAGTGTGTACGGGGATGTCAATGAAGTCCACATACTAGTTAATCCTAGTAGGTGTGGTCAAGCTGGTGGATTCCGGTATAACAAGACCTATCAGTTTTTTTTTTTTTTAGAAGTTACAAATTCTTTTGCCAGTTTGTCTGTTCGATTGATAAACTGACCTTTAGTGATTTATTAATCTAGTCATTGTTTTACATATTTGGTTCATTAACAGTTGTGTGAATCCATTGACTCATTTGTTGGCTTCGTTAGGTGGTTTATTGACAGGTGCTTGCGTCTATCGATTCATTGATTGGTACAGGAATTGACATTGAAGCCCTTTTGTTGATATAGGTATGTTGACCATCTATCTTTCTGCTGAATTCATACATATGAAATATTAACTGTTGTCCAATCTATCAATCTGTTTATTGGATTATTTAACTTTAGTAATTATCTGCTTAAAGTATTGAGTCTCATTGATCCTACTTTTTGTTATATCCAATTGTCTTACCTCGCCCATTCATCTTCATCTTCTGTGTTAAGCTCCCTTCATATAAATTTGAGGGATCAGCTTGATAGAATCGAGTCACCCATACCTTTTGAGACTGTGCACATTAAGGAGGGCCATTAGTTTCCTTTTATCACAGGTTTGAGTCATCGCCCCACTGGAGTTGAGCGTCTAAATAGAACCTGTCATGATCCAATCAAATTATGCATATGCCGTGGGTATTTCTGCATCCAATCGTCATAAGACCTCCATCTTATGAACCTTTTAGTTCATCAGCATGCCCATCATAGAGGTCCAAAATTTTAGGAATCACCATCCATGAAGGGGCACTCAACTGGGTCCATAATAGCAGAACTTAATCTCAGGTCCGGACTGGAATTCCTCCACCTAAGTCAGCTTGATAGAATTGATCTCTTTGGAAATGTCGTGTGTCCAGAATTTGACTTCAAGGATGTCGCAATTTCTGTAATAGTTTTACATTGCATTGATCTTGGATTTATAGATTTTCTTTTTATGTAACATCATATATTTGCATTCTAACCCTGCATTTTTTTTTATTTCTCTTAATCCTTTAGACCTTAACCCAGTGGATGTCTATGTTTCCAATAAACAATGGTAGGTATGCCTTTTTATATTAGCTAATGATTTATTTTGATAATATTATAACAAAATGGCATGTTGTCCAGGAATTGGTCCCCTGTTGGTTCAGAATTTTTCTAAGTTCTGCAAAATGTATACTGTCAAAATCAACCATTTCATTTATATGTCAGCAGCATCCATTTGGAAACAATTGATGTATTGGCTCATTTTTTTTTTGTAGTTTGCCTTAGTGATGGTAATCTCGATGCATACAAAATAACATTACGCATCACATGCTCACTGGAGGTGCATGGCACCACCTTACATCTACCTTATCTTCACAACCCTTCACAGCCACCAGTTACTCATGGCTGTCTCAAATAGCCATGTTGTAAGCCATCGACTGTCATTCCCAATTAATTCCCATTGTTAACAAGACCAATGTATGTTTGAGTTACCAAATGATTGATCCATGGGGAAGTTACCTGTTACTGTAAAAGGAATAAAAAAAAAACCTGGGACTAGCTGATCTAAGTAAGAGCCGATTGAGTGAATCTTTCCTCAGAGACAGCCTCTCAATCCTTGCAGATGAATCACCTGATTGTTTTATGTAAATCTGCTGGACCGGCTAGCATTAGTCAATGCTTTAAAGAAGAGTTTTCCAAGGGCAAGTTCCTTTGGTCCTGGAAATAATGTTGCCTTTAGAGGGTTCTTTAGAGGACTTATAGGCTCTCGTTTGAAGATGCAAATTATGTTCAATATTCATTCAGATCTCTGAATGACAACAAGGTTTAACATTGATAATGGGCAGCCTGTTGCTCTGATATTCCTAAGGAAACTTAAAATGGTCTCAAGACTGGATGTTAAGATACTAAAAGCCTTTACTGCCTTCAGCCATTATGACTTCCCATACTCAGGCTTTCATTTGCTTATGGTATTATTCATATACATATATATATATATATATAAACATATATATATACATATATGCATATATATATATATATATATATATATATATACATATATATATATATATATATGCATATATGTATATATATATATATATATATATATATATAGGTACACATGCATACGTATGCATGAGCACACGAATATGTGTATGTCCTCTCATAAATACAAGGGATACTACATGCTTCTTTTAACATAATGTAGCATCTTAAGTTAAAATTAGCATAACTACCTATACCTTGGCTTGGCGCTAACTTTTCTTTCTTGCAGGAATCTCTGGAAAATGTTGATTTCCTTCTTAGAAGAAGATTCTATCATTTCAATTCTCATTGTAATAAGCTAGCTATTAATGTGAATTTATTACATTCCCTGTTTTAGATTAGAATGAATGAGCATTGTAAATATCATAATTTGTTTGTTTTCATGCTTTTTGCTTTTATTTTTCTCAAAATCTCACAATGGTGAAATACGAATGGCACGTGCACCATTTCATAAGAGGTAATTAATCCTAAGTTGATGATTTACATCAATGGCCATAGTCAGGATGTAAACAAAACTTAGAATTTTTATCTTTTATAAAATAACACTGGATCCACACTGGACCCTCTTCAAAAATCATCATATTTTCAAATATTTCCTTCTTTTATTAGAGTTTAACTTAAAATTAACTCAAAATATATATCAATGGCCATAGTCAGGATATATTGAGAATTAATTTTATTTTAAACTCTATAAAAGCACCAAAACAGGTTTCATTCTTCACCTGAATTTAAATATAAATTGTTATATAATACATTAATGACCATAGTCAAGGGTGTATTATATCTTCAATCTTATGTTTAATTCATTTAAAGAATGGAATAGCTTTTCAAAATCCAATTTCAAAATTATTTAAATTCATTCATCATTTAGGATAGAACTGCATCATATTTTCAAAATTTCTTTTTCAAAAACTCCAAGTGATGTTAATACCTTCTTCAATCAATCTTCAATTCTTGTAAAATCCTATTCATCTTTTCATTTTCAATTCTATTTCATTTTCAATCTCAAAGTCCAATTTAACTTTGAGATTTCAAATTCATTTTGTATTCAAAAATTCCAATTCAAATCAGATTTCAAAGTTCAATTTGACTTTGAAATTCCAAATTCATCTTTTATTCAAAACTCCAATCAAATTCAAAGTTCAATTTAACTTTAAAATTTTGGATGCATCTTCTGATTCCCAATTCAAACTTTGAATTCAAAGTCCAATTTGACCTTGAAATTCATTTGTATACTCAAACTTCAATTTTCAAATCAAATTCCAAAATCATTGTCAAAGATTCAAATTCAAATTCAAATTCAATTTGACACCTCAAAATTCTATTTTTCAAAATCTCAAATTAACTTTGAAAACCTCTGATTCACCTTCTGATTTCAAATTTAAAACCAAGTTTATCTTTCTCACCTTCAAAAATCAAAATCAAGGCTTGAGTTTGATTCTGAATCTCAAAACTTAACCCTTCTTAAAATTTAAATTTAATCAGGGTTTTCAAAACCCAGATCCATCTTCAAAAGTCCCATTTGAACTTTCAGAATCCAAATCCAAAGTTTTATTTTAATCCCAATCTGGATCCAAATTTCCAAGTACAAATCTTCACTTTTTGGATCTCAGGTTTCAGATCCAAAAATCCATTTAGGATCCAGAATCCAACTTCCACTTTCGGATCTCAGATTTCAGATCCAAATCCATTTTATGATCCAGAATTCAATTCCACTTTGGATCTCAGACTTCATATCCAAATCTATTTTAGGATCCAGAATCCAATTTCATCTTGGATCTCAGACTTCAGATACACTCCATTTTAGGATCCGGAATCCAATTCTATATTAAATCTCAGACTTCAAGATCCAAATCCATTTTTAGGATCCAAAACCCAGTTTTACTTTTGGATCTCAGACTTCAGATCCAAAGTCCATCTTAGGGTCCAGAGTCCAACTCTATCTTGGATCTCAGATTTCAGATCCTAAATCCATTTTAAGATCCAAAATCCACCTTAGGATTCAGAATCTAATCCCATCTTGGATTCCCGATCTTTTGATTCAATTCTATTTAGGATCCAGGATCCAATTCTATTCCCAATTCTAGATTTCAAATCCAATTCTAATTTCAGACCTCATCCGAACTTCCTAAATCCATTTCTATTTTAAATACCATTCGGATTTCTCAAATCCATCCTGATTTCAAATTTTAAATTCAATTCCATTTCAAATCTTATCTTTTCTCCTAAATCTAAGTTCAAAGTCCATTTTTCTGACTTTGAAATTTCCTTCCTTCACTCATCCTCCAATCATCCTTTTCAAATTCAAAATCTTATTTTCCCAACTCTAATTACTTCAAAGACTTAGAATTTCTCTGATCTATCTCGAGTTCTAAGTTAGATTTTACCATTCAGAAACCATTTCTTCACTCCATTATCAAGTTTATCTCAGAACACTTGAAAATTTTTCAAAACATCTTTCAAAAGAGCATACATCCTTGCATTGCACAAGCATGATTCTTTGTGCATTTTTTGACTTAAGATAAATTCTTAGATAATATTTAGGCAAAGCAAAAGGCATAGATTCGATCCTTGGTTCGATTACCTCTGGTAAAGGCGCCAGAAACGGTCGAACCTCGTACCAACGAGCGAATCCCGTCTCTCCATTTTTCTTGCAAATATTTCAAAACGGAGGCGAGTAATTTTCTAAATATTTTCAAATCAAGGTCAAGTGAGACCCCGCAAAAGCGTTCCTCTTCTTCTCTTTCTTTTCTTTTCTCTTCTTTTCTGTCTTTTCATTTCTCCCCTCAAAAAGGAGAAATAGAGGTCAGAAAGGAAAAGAGAAGAAAGAGAGAGAAACCACGAGAGAGGAAAAATTTTGCGATGATCACATCGATTCGTCCCCTCCCCTCTCAATTCCTCTCCTGGCGTCCGAGCTATTGAAGGAATCAGCTATCCATCGCTGGTGCTCTCATCATTCTCCATCCGGATTCCCATCCTTCAGAAATCACGGCAAACTACGGTGAGTACCCCTCTTCCCTTTTGCTGTTCTGGATTTTCTTTTGATTTCTTTGTTTTTGACCCCCATTAACGCATTTGTCGTAGTGAAGGTCTGCCTATGGCATCACTAGCCTACACATTGCAATATCAATGGAGTTTTTACTCCAACATCTCTTTCCTCTTTGCTATATTCGAGCTTCTTTGATTTATTTATACTCCAATTAAGCAGACATGCCTTTTCATTTAGATCATCTATTTGCTTTCGGTTATGGCATCTCTTTCTTTTATTTTACCTTTGATCTTCTGTCTATAATTTCCTTTGATTTAGTTTTCTTCAATTTTATTATCATTTCTTCTTCTTTTTTTATCTTGATTCCTTGTTCATATTTTCAATTTCTTGTTTAATTTTGATCATGCATATAATTCAGGGTTTATTAACATTTAAATATGCATGATTTTATAAAATAATGTTTCAAAAACCCAATTTTATGATAGTTTTCAAGTAAATGTGCTAAAATGATTTAAAAATAGAAAATGCATGAAAAATAGTTTTATTTTACATTTTTATGCATATTTTAGTTTTTGTTATAGTCATAGTAGTTTTAGTTTTAGTTTTCAATAAAAATAATAATAAAAATAAAAAATAAAAATAAAATAAAAATTAGAGTTAAAAATTAGAGTTAGATATATTGTGAAATGAGGTTAGTGTAAATGATTTTTAGAGTAGTTAGTTAGTTTGAGGTTTTTAGTAAATAGTTTGTTTTTTTTAATACTCTTTTAAATAGTTTGTTTTTTAGATTTTTTTAAAAAAAAAAAAGAGAAAAAAAAAATAATAATAAACCAAACCGGTTTGCATTTGGTTTTTAAACTGAAAAAAATATATATATAATAATCACAAACCGGTTTAACCGGTTTGCAATTCAAAATAAAGAAAATAAACCGGTTATGAACCGGTTTGGATTTTGTTAAAACAAACAGCAAACCGGTTCAAAACCAGTTTGCTTGTTTTTAAAAAACCCCAAAAATGCAAAAATCGGGGTCTCCCCTCTTGCGTCTAAGCTCTCTTCTTTCCCCCTCTTTTCAGTCTCTTTCCTCCCTTCTCAACCACCGCCGGACCCTTCTTCCCTCTCTTTTTCCCTATCTTCTTCCCCTCTTTCTCTTTCCCTTTCTTTCAATCCGGTGGAGGCTCTTCTCAGTCGGGCAATGGCGTGAGGGAGGAGTCCGATTTCTCTCCTAACCCCTCCAGTTCATGGTAAGCAACTTCTTCTTTCTCTTCTTCTTCCTCTTCTTCTTCTTCTTCTTCTTCTTCTTCTTCTTCTTCTTCTTCTTCTTCTTCTGATTTCATTCTGTTCTTCTTCTTCTTCTTCTTCTTCCTCCGATCTTCATTTTTTTCTTCTTTTTATTCCATTTATTCTGTGTAAAATGAAATAAAAATTTAAAAACGAGAAAAAGAAAAAAAATACAGTCAATAGAATCCAATATTTTCTGATTTTATTCTTCTTTTGATCTGTTTTTTTTTCTTCATCTTCTTCTTCTTCTTTCAACTTGTCCGATTATATTGTTTTTGTCTGAAAAAGAAAAAAAAATAGAAATAAAACGGAAAAAAAATTAAACCGATCATTGATGTTTCTGAATTTTTTTTCATCTGCTAATCAATTTCGTGCTGTCTTTGATTTTCTGTTTGTTATTTTTTTTTTCTCATTTCTAAAAATTCTGTTCATAGCGTGATTTAGTTCCAGATTTTTTTACATTAATTTCTGTGTTGATTTCACTTGATCGGATATCTGAATTCCTTTTATTGCTGTGTTTTTTTTTTTGATCATCATATATCTGTATTGAGTTCCATCAGATGGCATGAGGTTTACTGCAAATCCGGAGATGGATTTTTGTTTAATGGTTTCTCCAGCAAGGGATTGTTTGAAAGCTCATTGAATGATTTCTGATCCGATATTACTGATCTCGGATTGAAGTACCACCTGAACTTTCTGGTTGATTATGTGATTTCTGTAGAAGGCTTGGTTAATGAAAGAGAAAGGTGTTCAACCATTTTGTTTGATTTTGAATTACTGGATCAAAAGTGACGATCATTGTTGTTCTCTGAATTAATTTGATCTCTGAATCAGTCTGAATGATCAATGTAATTTCAAATTTTTGAAGATCTATCTGATTTTCATTGATCTGAAGTATATTTTACTGAGTTTTTTTTACAATGTTGTTTTTAGCTCATTTTCCAGTGGTGGCTGTTTAAAATTTAAATCAGTATTGTGGAAGGAGTGATCAGATGGCTGGATTGCATTGTTAGTTCATTGAATTGTTAGCTGTTAGTTGTTAGCATATTTGATTGATACAAGCAATTTGTATTTTTAATTACTTAGTTAATTGTCATTAGGTTTATCTAGTTATTGTCATTTAGATTTCGTTTATTTTACTTTCCATTGTTTTAGTATTCTCCGTTTAGCACTGTTTCTACTTTTCTCTCTTGTACTGCTCGTGTTCATCTGAATTGTGCAGGATAGCACAGACTGGAGCAGAAGCGATTACGTGACATAAAGTACTAAGAATAAAGTTTCTTTTTTGTTTCTTTTTTAGAATTAGGAATTTAATTGGGTTTGTAAATATTGCACTTTACGCCCTCTGCGAAGGGTATTCATTTGTTGTAATAGTTAGTTGTTTTACTTTTCTTAAACATTTTACATTTCAAATAATTCGGCAATAAAGGTTAGTTTAGATTTGTGTACTTGAATATGATATATTCCCGTTCCCTGAGTTCGACCCGGTCTCATCCACTAGTGAGAACCGGTTTTTATTATTTGATGTCTGGTTTTCACATGTTTTACATTTAAAAATCTTTTCAAAATTACAACGATTTAAAAGAAGACATCAAATTTCCATTTCGTTTTCCTCGTTTTCATTATCATCTTCATTGTTATCACGGCTTTCAAAATGAATATCTGATCTGATCCGGCATTAGATCAGGTTTTACTCTGCCATAATCATCGATCAATTTTGCATTTTATTTGTTACTTTCACTGTAATAACTATCTTCGCATTCTGATTTCCTAGATGCAAAAGCATTCCATACTTTGCTTGTTATCTCGTCATAAGCATCTATGCCTACTGAAATCCTATCTCTGCTATCTGTGTTCAATGGAGTTGGGATTTATTTCCCCGCTTAACGTTTGTATCAGATTCTCGTTGAAGCATGCGATTTCTAATTGTACCCATCCATGTTGTATTTGTTTCAGTTTTCAGCATTTAGCAACATATGGTGGTATTGATTTTGTACTACCATTCACCCCATTGCATTGACGCCATCATAGTAGCTATTACATGGATCATTCAATAGGTTTTGCATTCATTGCCCTTAATGTATTTTAGATTTTCATTTGTAACATATTCGAGGCCATTCGTCGTTTGTTGATGCATTACATTCCAGTATATCCATAGCCACAGTTTGTTCTGCATTATATATCATCTTGTATATGTCCAGCACATTCAATTGTTGCTTTGCTACAATATCTACGTTCAGAAGTGCATATGTTGGTCATTGATTTAGCATTGCAGTATCTATATTCTGCAACTTTACACATTTGTATAGCATGGTTAAGCGTCATGGTTCTCGTTGTGTCAGAGCGTCTTCATCATATGCTCTTTCCTGTGCACTCGCAGGCGCATTTACATCTTAGTGTAAAAGGATATCATTCGAATCAAGCACCGCACATCTGTGCTCATCCTTACCTCCAGCATTCAGAAGTTAATTCAACATTGTGCAGGATTCACCCAATCAGAGATCCGGTTAATCATAGAGTTTTAGATGGATCTGCCTTGAGAGAGGGATCTAGATTTTGTTCCTTCCCTCTATTTATCATCTGTGATTTTCATACATTTTTTTTAGCGCCTATATTTGCCAAAATATCAGATCCATCTTCCCCCTTTGTTCCCTTCTGAGTCATTTGAAGGCCAAGAAATCTTTCGGTGAAGTGATTCCAAGACCTGTTAGATATTATATCATTGTGAGTATAGAATCATAAGTTCGTTGTAAGAACTATAGAACTGGAGAGTCATCACATTTGGCGATCATTAAGATACAGTCATCACAGGACAAATTCATTCTGGTAAAGGCTGGATTCAATGGAAAATGTTGAACATAGGTAAACAAAATCTCTTTACAAAACATCAAAACATTCCAAAAAAAACTCATGCTAATTGATGATGCATGAAATGCACATCATGTTAACAAGTTTTTCATGCATTTTGTAATGAGTTTAAGGGTTTAAACCCATGTTTAGATGCATTTTGATAGTAAGGGGTTGTGGTTCAAATTTCAGAGAAATCGGAGTTAAAATGAGAGAGTTATGGCTATTTTAGTGTTCTGGCACAAATTTCAAGGTGGATCAGATCCATATCCGACCCAATTAGGCTTTTTGGACCTTGGATCAACCTTTAGAAAGCCCAAAATCCAACCCACACGCATATCCATATCCATTTCAAAAAGTTTTGCAGAAAACCCCTCAGAAAGTGGCGCCTAGTAAAATATTTTTTTATAACCTTGTTTCTGAAATTCCAAAAAGTATAAATATAATTTTTAGAAGAACCCTAGGCATATTTGGCATTGGGATTGGCACCTCTTGCTGTAATTCTAGCTCCAGCCATTTCCTACCTATCGTTCCATCACCTTCTCCATTAAAGATTGGTTTATGCTTGGAAATCAAGCATATTTCTTTCTCCCGTTTCATTTCTTTTCAGTTCTTTAGCATCCTTGCTGCGTTTTCTCACCATTTTCTGTATTTTTGCAGGTGTAGCAGAGGTGGAGACCATTAATCTTGCTTGAAAGTGCGCAACACGACAACAAGATGAGCCGACCCTACCTCCATCCGGTTTTTTGAGCCCTCCGATCGCGAATCGGCACCCGTTCCATCTTCAGTGGAACTCCAATGTGTTGCAGCTATGGAAATACTGTTTGTGTTGATATTCCAGCATTCTCGAACGGTTTGGGACGTCAAACCAAGGCCATTGTCCGCTCTCTTCTTCCCCACGATCGTCGGATCGCCCTTGAGGTAGGTCTTCTTCTCTCTTTTCTTCTAGATAAAACCCAAAATAGTGTGTGTTGGTTTTCTTGTTTTATTTTCTGTGTGTTTTCTTTATTTTTATTGTTTCAACCTTAGAATAGCATTCGTGCATAGACCAGAACGGTAGTTAGGTTTTGTTTCATTGTTTTTATGTTCGAATCGTGAATTTGCATCATTTTTCATCCAAAACGTGAGGATCGGCTAGATTTTCATCTAGCCGATTGTTATTTTCTGTCCAGTGTGTTTACTGAGTTATTTTTTTACAGATTAAAGTGTTGCAAATTTTAAGTTTGATTTAGTTGAGTCATTGGGCTTAAAGAAAGGGGCGTGTTTAATTGAAAACCAATAAATCGGCTAGATCCATTCTAGCCGATCTTGGTTCATTTTTTTATGTGAAGCCTTTGGTCATTTGAGCAGAATAACAGGGTTAGTAGACCTCATTTAGGATGAGCCCAATTTGATTTCTTATGTGCCGTGTAATTTGTTTCAGTAAAGTCGTTGAATTTTAGTTCATCTAGATAAAAGCGTGTGATTTAAAATTTTTTTTAGTTAATTTTTGTGTTTTGTTTGTTGGTCTGTCATTTCCAGCATATTGTAATTGTTAAAGTCCCAACTTCCTAGGAGTGTGGTTGAGTTCATCATATTAAGATTTTTCTACACATCCTTTTGTTTCTTTTGATGTTTTAGTTCTATTGCGAAAAGAAAAGAAAATTTGAGTATTGTTTTCACTTTGTAGGTTCGTCCAGCTGGTTGTATGATGTCCATATAGTTCATAGTTATGTCATTAATTTAAGTTGTTGTTTGATGCTTATTCCAGTTAGATGTTAACTATGCAAGAGTGTTAATTTTAATTCTTTTGTGTTTTAAGTTAGGATTCTAGTGATTTTGTTGTTATCATTTAATGTAATGTTTTATTTTCAGCATAATAGCTAGATTGCTTAGTTTTTCGTTAGTTTAAATAGTTAGATAGCTATGTGCTAGTTTATTTTATCATTTTCATGATCGTTTTTAGTCTAATTGCTTATTATTTAATTTTAGTGTTTTGCTAGTCATCTTCCCCAAGGAGGGGCGGCACCCATTAGAGCTCTAGGCTGTCTTTGGTAGGAGTTAATTGCAATTAGGTAGGTTTATTAGGGTGTCTACATTCATTGTATTAGGTTTTAGTGTTTTAGACATTTTTTCTTTTTGGAGTCCATTTAGGTAAGTCTTGAAGTAGGTGTAGCATTTATTTATTTTAGAAAGTTATGTTTTCATTTAATTACTAAACTTTCATTACCCTAGGTAGTCTTTAAATTACTTAGTCTAGAATAACCTTAATTAGGTATTGATGTTTTTTTAGAAGGAGGGTAAGTAAGTAATCTTCAATAAAAACGATTTTGGAAATTGGAAAAGCTATTCAAATTCGTGGACTTCCATTGGAGAAGCGTAACTCCTCTTTCAATTTTTGGAAATAAATGTGAGTTGGAATTTCAATTCCCAAAATCGTTTTAAGGAAAGATTTTCAAAATCTCATTTATTGCTTTTAATGCATAAGGAAAAATGTATGAGGGTCTTTGTGCTAGACGGTTTCACTCTCTCCACTTACCCAAATCAGTTTTAAATGTCATTAAAGAAAATCATAACCTTTGGGTTGGACGATTTTTGATAATCCAAACTTTCCAAAATTTGTTAATCGGCATTTATCACCTTCTTTTCCAACCTTCTATATTAGATTCGATTAGATTGGAATTAATTTTAGGTTATTAAAGTAGTCAATCTAACCTAGCCAACCTAGGTGAATCGGGTATCTAGTCCTAGTCAACTGAGTCAACTTAGTTGACCTAGTTAGCTTAGTCAAGTCCTAGTCCAAGCGAGGTCGAGTCAACCGAGTCAACTTAGTCGAACCTAGTCTAAGTCAACCCTTAAACTGCACCCCTTTGGTATTTAGTAGTCTAGTTACCTTTAGTTTTAACTTATATTAATTTTAGTATAATTAGTTTAGTTATTCATCTAATTGATTTCATTAGATTTTAGAAATAAGTGTTGATTTAAGGTGTGTTTGTTTATTGTTTTTGATGTTAGTAATTCAATTAGTTCATGAGCATGTATTTTGTATTAATTTCATTTATTCATTCATATAGTTAAGTGCATTTTTAAGTACATTAGTTGCATTATTAGTTCATTTAGTTTTAATCATAATTTGCATAATTGGTTCCATTGTTATTACATTTCGCAAATTTGCATTCATCATCTGAATATGCACTGTTATTTAGTGTCATTTAGGTTGCATTAGGGTTAGATTGCATTTCTAGGGTTTAAAATAGACTTATAGAGTGAATAGTACACTGAAATCAAAACCCGGTTTTTTCCCTGTCGCACTGTCGTTATTTCATGAGCAAAAATTTCAAGTTTTCCAAATATTATTTTTCTATTCACTTTATTGGTGTGTTAACTGTCCGCAGACCAAATTTTAGCTCAATCCGAGTTGGTTTGGTCTGATTTTTAAGCGTTTTGCAAAAACTGCTTTTGCGGATTTGAAAATTTCGAGACCTGCGATATCCTGACTTTTCCCAGTTTTGAAACGCTTATATCTGGAGTTCCAGATATTAATTTTTAATTTTGTAAAAACTGTCAGATTCTTTAATCTGTTAGTTACAGAACAGAATAAATTTTGGGAAAATCGGACCTTGTTTGCCTTGTCAACAGTAATTTTCTGACAAGCTGTCAGAAGTCTATTTTACACTAGTTAGGGGCATATTGGTAATTTCATTATTGTCGGCATTTTCATACTGTTTCCAGTATTTTCTGCATATTAGGTGCTGCATATGCATCATACAGTATTGTTAGACTTAGATTAGTTAATTTTAGAATTAGTTTGACCTTTTATTTGATTATTTTATCATAATTAGGATTTGTTTTATTAATTTCTTGAAAATTAGATTTAGTTTCAATTATAACTTGCATTATTAGAATAAGTTACTAACTCTTCATTTTCCTTTGTTTTTAGGTTGAAAAGCATAATCATTTTCCAGTGTTTCTTGTTCAAGTGAGAAGAGTGGATAACAGGCAAAAAGACAGAAATACCCTTGGCGTGCATAGAAGACTGAATTGTTGTTTCATTTTCTTTTCGTATTGCAATTGCAATTGTAGTAGCTTTGTAATTGTAGACTGATATTTGTAATTAATAAATTAAATTTTTGAGAAATATTTTAAGTAATTCCTGTTCCCTGTGGATTCGACCCGTACTTACCACTTCGTGGAAAGTCGGTTATTTACATTTGGTTGACGATTTTCCAAAGCTTTTATTGAAAATTATTGTTTTAAAAATACCACTTCCAAAATATCAACCAAATTTTGGCGCCATTGCCAGGGAACGGCGAATTACTTATTTTATTTCTTAGAGTTTGATTTATTAATCTGTTTTAAGTAGTTAGTTAGTTGTTTTATTTTCTAGTTAGTAGGAGTAGTAAGTGAATATAGGATTAACATAGTAAATATAGGATTCACGTACTGTTTTATAGGATTCACTGTATATTCATTCTGCAAGGAGTGAGTAGACAGGTGGGTTTTAGAAAAACTTAGTTTGTAATTTCCTGTATTTCTCTTTTCAGTACTTTAGAGTAGTTTATTTTGTTAGTTCATTTACTTAGTTACATAATTCTGACATAGATAGTTTGGCATATTTGTTTCTTAGTTGCTTTTATTTGTGTTACTTACATTCTAGTACCTATTTTAGTTTTAGTTTTAGTATTAGGTTGTGTGCTTACATCTGGTCTTAGTACCAGTGTATGCAGGGGAGACGAGGTCTAGGAGCACCATTACATCCATTTGTTGACAACCCAGAGAGGATTTTACATTCTCCTCAAAATTCGACAACAATGGCTGACATGGATCCTCCACCTCCACCCCCAGTTTATCCACGTCCTTTGCGGGAATACTTCATTCCTACAGATTATGTCCAGGCATTCTGCATTCGGAGACCCGATGTAGGAGCGCCTCACTACGAGATTAAGGCCAACATTATTCAGATGCTCCCATCCTTTTATGGCCTTAGTCACAAGGATCCCTACCGACATTTAGACGAATTCCTCGAGATCTGTTCTACTATAAAGATACAGAATTTCGACGATGATGCTTTGAGGTTGACCCTATTCTCCTTTTCATTGAAGGACAAGGCCAAGTATTGGCTAAAGTCCTTAGATTTTGTAGAGATAGGGTCCTGGGATCAGTTGCAGCAGAAGTTTCTTTGGAAATACTTTCCCATTGGTCGTACGAACCAATATCGTAGAGCCATCACTAGCTTCTCAGAGCTAGATGGTGAGCACTTTCATGAGACCTGGGAGAGAATGAAAGATCTCCTTAGAAAATGTCTCCATCATCAGGTGCCGAGATGGCAGTTGGTGTAGAGTTTTTACGATGGATTGTCTGACAAGAATCGTCAGATGATCGACTCTTCATACGGGGGGACATTCATGTTGAAGAGCGAGGATGAAGCATGAAGATTATTTGATACATTGGCCGAGAATTCCCTCCACCATGCTTCGAGCTCTCATTCAGATAGAGCCACACCCAACATTCAGAAGAAAGCTGGTGTTCTTGAGATTAGTCCATCTACTGCACTACAGTGCAAGGTAGATATGATTGCTCAGAAGCTGGACCAGCTTCTCTCAGGACCACCCATGACTCAGCAGGTGTGTACTCTGTGTGCCAGTCCGGCACATGATATTACTGAGTGCCCTTCGGCAGCTCAATACCCTGAATTTACGCAAGAACAAGTTCAGGCAGCTCAGGGTTATGTCAGACCACCGAACAACCCATTCTCATCTGCATATAATTCGAGTTGGTGTAACCATCCCAATTTTTCATGGAAGAATCCACAGTCTTCCATGCAGATGCCTACATCCTCTCAGCCAGCTAGGCCTCCATCTTTTTCTCAGACATTTCAGAGGCCGAGCTATTCTCAGCCTTCTCCCTCATTTCCTCCCCCGATTTCGCAGGAGTCTGCACAACAAACCTCTTTTGAGGAGAGACTTCTCCAGGCATTCCAAGAGGTGAAAACCTCTAATCAGAATGCCTTCAAGAAGTGTAGTCAGATATTGAGCTCACATACGCAGTCCATTGCGAAGTTAGATTCGCAAATGGGATAGTTAGTTGAGGCTATCAGTAGGAGACCCGAGGGTACATTGCCGAGACAGGCTGTTATGAACCCAAAGGGCAAGGACCAGATGACTGGAGGCCTGTTTCATGCTGAGTCACAACAGCAGGCCAAATCTGTTATGGCCCTGAGAAGTGGACGTGAGTATCACGTCGAGAGCAGAGAGAGAGAGAGTAGAGAGAGGATAGAGGAGCCAGAGACCATTGTTTCACCTTCGTCGGCTCCCCCATCATTATCATCCCCGTCCCCATCATCACCATCATCATCAGCTTCATCTTCATCCTCAGTGCAGAAGAAGGATAGGAGTGAGCCTTCTCACAAAGAGGAGGAACCACCAGCTTATATTCCCCCACCACCCTATCCCAAAGCATTAGAGTCTCCCGTATTCAGAGGGAAGCAGTGTGCGAAGATCCAGGACATGCTTGATATCTTCAAGCGTGTGCAGATCAACTTGCCTTTGCTTGATGCAATTCAGCAGGTGTCGGCTTATGCCAAATTTCTAAAGGAACTCTGTACGCAGAAGAGGAAATCCAAAGAGAGAGTTCCTAACAGGGTCCATCTTACTGAGCAGGTGAGTTCAATACTTCAGCATCAGACACCACCAAAGCTCAAGGACCCTGGAGCCCCCATCATTGCTTGTACTATAGGGAACATTCGGATAGAACGCACTTTGCTCGATCTTGGAGCAAGCATGAACATTCTACCCGGGTATTTCTTTGATTCTTTTGAGCTAGGAGAGATGAGATCGACTCCTATTACACTTCAACCAGCAGATCGTTCTGTCAAGGTATCGAGAGGTGTCTTGGAGGACGTGCTAGTTAAAGTGGATGATTTTTATTTCCCCGTCGATTTTATTATTCTGGATATGGAAGGAGTGGATAGCTAACACCAGACTCTGATCATTTTGGGCAGACCATTCTTGGCGACTGCCAATGCATGCATCAACTGTAGGACCAGAGCCATAGATCTCTCATTCGGCAATAGGAAGGTCAAGCTGAATATTTTCAATGCCGCTATGGGACCAACAGGAGACATGGACTGCTTCCATGTAGATATTGCACAGGAGTTAGTGGAGGAGCATCCCGAGTTGTACATTACTGAGGATCCGTTAGATCTGTACCATATAGAGAATGATAGTTGTACAATTAGTGTAGATGTGTCTAGAGTGTCGTCAGATTTCCCACCTTGGAGAGCTATCATTGAGCCTCTTCCACCACTTGCGGAGTCCCCCGCCAAGTCTTCGATCGAGTCACCTTCGAAACTTGAGTTGAAACCCTTACCGGATTCACTCAAGTATGCATACCTCGGAGATGAGGAGACTCTGCCTGTGATCATCTCGTCCCTGCTCTCTGAGGAGCAGAAGTAGAGATTGTTGACTATTCTACGAGAGCACAAGGCAGCGATTGGCTGGGGAATTGCTGATCTGAAGGGGATTGATCCTTTGTTCTGCATGCATAGAATTAATTGCAATGAGGAAGTCAAGCCGGTGAGAGATATGCAGAGAAGGCTAAATCCCAATATGAAGGAAGTGGTGAAGAATGAGGTGGTGAAGTGGTTGGATGCCAAAATTATCTACCCTATTTCTGATAGTCAGTGTGTTAGTCCGATTCAGGTTGTTCTGAAGAAGTCAGGACTCACTATTGTGAAGAACGAGAAGGGTGAGAGAATTTCGATGAGGACCACTACAGGATGTCAAGTCTGCATCGATTATAGGAAGCTGAACGTGGCAACTAGGAAAGATCATTTCCTGTTGTCGTTCATTGATCAGATCTTAGAGAGACTCGCAGGACAGAGCTACTATTGCTTTCTAGACGGGTATTCAGGATAGAATCAGGTAGTTGTCCATCCTGACGACCAGGAGAAGACGACATTTACATGTCCTTATGGCACCTTCGCGTTCAGACATATGCCGTTTAGGCTCTGCAATGCCCCGGCCACTTTTCAGAGGTGCTGCTTGCTATCTTCTCGAACATGATAGATGATGTGATGGAGGTTTTCATGGACGACTTTTCAGTGTATGACTCTTCATTTGAAGATTGCCTCAAAAAACTTACTCGAATACTGAGTAGGTGTGCGAAGACAAATCTTGTCTTGTGTTGGGAAAATAGCCACTTTATGGTCCAGGAGGGGATTGTGCTTGAACACATTGTGTTCAAGCGAGGCATTGAGGTTGACAGAGCGAAGGTGAAATCCATTTCGCAGTTGACTCCACCCACCTCTATGAGGCAGATTAGGTCATTTTTAGGGCATGCAGGTTTTTATAGGCGGTTCATAAAAGATTTCAGCAAAATATCTCCACCGCTTTGCACTTTATTGGAGAAGGACCAGCCCTTCGTTTTTAGCGAGGATTGTATGAAGGCCTTTGAGATTCTCAAAGAGGCCTTGATTACTGCACCCATTTTGAGACCTCAAGATTGGACTCTCCCATTTGAGATTATGTGTGATGCATCTGACTATGCTATGGGGGCTATTTTAGGACAGCGCATAGATAGGAAGCCCTATGTGATTTACTACGCAAGTAGAACTCTGTCTGATGCTCAGATGAATTATACCACGACAGAGAAGGAGCTACTTGCTGTAGTGTTCGCATTAGACAAGTTTAGGTCATATTTGCTCGGTTCGAAGGTGGTTGTCTATTCTGACCATGCTGCATTGAAGTATCTTTTGAATAAGAAAGACACCAAACTGAGACTGATTCGTTGGGTTCTGCTACTACAAGAGTTTGATCTCGAGATTTGAGATAAGAAGGGAAGCGAGAATATAGTAGCAGACCACCTTTCTAGACTGATCGTGGAGACCACACAGGATTAGAGGCCGATCAGTGATTCTTTCTTCGATGAGCAGATCATGTCAGTTAGGACATCGCAGTTACTTTGGTTTGCTGATATTGTGAACTATCTGGTTTTGAGACAGATACCTGAGCATTGGAACAAGAATGAGCGCGAGAGATTCCTATCTCAGGTGAGGCACTATTATTGGGATGAACCAGAATTGTTCAGATATTGTGCAGACTAGATCATTAGGAGATGTGTTCCGGAGGAGGAGTATGAGTCCATTTTGAGTTTTTCCCATTCATTAGCCTGTGGAGGGCAATTTAGCAGTAGGAAGACAGTTGCAAAGGTTTTGCAGTCTGGATTTTATTGGCCCACACTCCACAGGGATGCACATGAGTTTTGTAGGCGTTGCATTAAATGTCAATAGATTGGGAACATGTCCAAGAGGGACATGATGCCCTTGCTTCTGATATTGATAGTTGAGATTTTTGATGTTTGGGGCATTGATTTCATGAGACCATTTCCGCCTTCATTCGAAAATTTATATATTCTTGTGGCGGTTGATTATGTGTCTAAGTGGGTCGAGGTTGTGGCAACCAAGACCAATGATCATAGAGTGGTGCTTAAGTTCATTAAGCACAACATTTTCAGTCATTTTGGTGTGCCACGTGCGATGATTAGCGATGGTGGCAAGCATTTTAGGAATGTACAGATAGCTTCTCTGCTGAGAAGATATTCTGTCAATCATAGATTCACCACGCCATATCATCCGCAGACTAGTGGACAGGTAGAGGTGTCGAATAAAGAGATTAAGCGGATTTTAGAGAAGACAGTTCGCCCAGACCGCAGGGATTGGTCCCAGAGCTTAGATAATGCACTTTGGGCATATAGGACTACATTTAAGACTCCCATTGGCATGTCTTCGTATCGCCTTGTATTCGGCAAAGCATGCCATCTTCCTGTCGAGCTGGAGCATAGAGCATATTGGGCCATCAAGAAGTTGAATTTTGACTTCACCCAGGTTAGCAAAGCGAGAGCACTGCAGCTCTCAGAATTAGAGGAACTCAGGAATGATGCTTATGAGAACACCAAGTTATACAAAGCTCGCACTAAAGCATTTCATGATAAGCACATTGTCAGAAAAGTGTTTGAGCTGGAGCAGAAAGTGTGGCTATACAATTCTCGTTTGCATTTATTCCCAGGGAAGTTGAGATCGAGATGGACAGGACCGTACATAGTGAAAGAAGTGTTTCCACATGGAGCAGTAACATTATTTGATCCTATGACCCAAGGTACATTCAAGGTTAATGGCCAAAGACTGAAGCCCTTCATTTCAGATTCCTTACAGAATGGTGAGTGTGAGATAGTGCATCTCACGAAGGCATGAGGATTCGACCAGAGGCATGTATCATATGTATATTAGTTTGTTTCTCATTTCGGTATTTTTATTTATTTCAGTATTTTATTTCATATGTGCTGACATTTGTTTTGATGTATACAAGATAAATCTAACACTTAGTGTATCAGTTACCAGATGCAGGGCAGAGCTTTCAAAGAATTCAGTGATCAGATGAAACTAAAATTCAGAAGCCCAGAGCAGATCAGGTTGTATCTATCATTTCTCCCATATTTATATTTATTGTCTTTTAGTGTGCATTTGCATTGCATTTTTATATATTTTGTATGCCACTAGGGACAGTGTCATTCAAGCATGGGGGGTGGTTTAGATGCACACTAAATTTTTTTTTTAGGTCTGGTAGCTAAAGTAGGCATTTGAGAACAAGTTTGTAGCATATATGATTGTTTTGGCATAATCTAACAGTGTAGAAATTTTTAATCCCCATGTAAAAAAATTTTCTTTGAACTGATTCAAATAGAGTAGTGATTTATGAGAAAATTCAAAAAAAAGATAGTATTTGATTGTTAGAAAATTTTGAATCACTTTAGTATAAGTATGCACAGTATGTTTTGTGAAAGAAATAAGCAATGGAAAGATGTTTTTGAAAAATGAGTTTAAAAGATTAGAGCTACGTTTAGTTGTTGATGTCTTCGTGAATCCTAGTAGTAGAACTCAGACATAAGATGAAGTGTTTGAGTCTCTTGACGAAAAGGACAACGAAGGAGATCATTCTCTTGTCTAGTCGATATTTGTGGCCTTTGTAGTTCGAGTAAGTAGAATCTGAAGGGTGTTTTACACCTGGTGCCCCAAAGCCAGCTGGTTTGGGAGCCACCGGTTCGAAAGCTTGTTTCACGGACTGTATAGAAAGCCTAAGAGATAGAGACATTGCACATGACGAGAGGAAGACTATACGAAAACTATTAGAATAGAAGGTCTAGTGACTCAAGCAATTAAGTCTGAGGGATACTTTGTATCTAGTGCCCTAAGGTCAGCCGGCCTGGGAGTCACTGACCCAAAGCTCGCTACACGGGTCATGAAAACTAAATATTCGAAATAGTGCTCATGTGAGAAGAATGCTCAAGAGAGAAAAATTAAAAAAGGGTGAAAAATTGAAAATCCAAAGAAAGAAAAAGAATGTGCTGAATGAGAAAAATTTCATTGCTTAGGAATATGTATGATTTACTGTGCAGAAAATATACAAGTGAGGAAAAATGAGTAAAACATGATAGTACTTGACTTTCTGAGAAAAATCATAAAATATCTACAATATTAGAAAAAGTGAAGGAAAAAGAATTTTTACTGCGGTGGCATGAGATTTCTGAATTTGTTATGAGAATGTCCATTACATGAAATATTTGTTCCAACTATTTTCTTAATTGCCTAATATTCTTGAAAAGTCATTTCTGCATTTCATTGATGTTTGTGGGCAGCATCTCTGCAAACCTTCACGAGACCTTACTCGTCCACTGGTGTAAGCCACGGGTTTAAAGGGC
Organism: Nuphar pumila; assembly: GCF_984573655.1. Classification (NCBI taxonomy): domain Eukaryota; kingdom Viridiplantae; phylum Streptophyta; class Magnoliopsida; order Nymphaeales; family Nymphaeaceae; genus Nuphar; species Nuphar pumila. The sequence goes on along the minus strand of NC_143252.1, from coordinate 96,918,367 downwards.
TTGTTGCATATGCTAAATGCAACCGTGATTCCTACGAAAGTGAGTTAGTTTTGATGCATTCATGGTTAGCATTTTTTGTCTCTGTTGCATAGCATAGTTAGGGTTTGTTAAGGGACTAACAAACATTCAAGCATGGGGGTATTTGATAATGCATGAAATGCACATCATGTTAAAAAGTTTTTCATGCATTTTGTAATGAATTTAAGGTTTTAAACCCATGTTTAGATGCATTTTGATAGTAAGGGGTTATGGTTCAAATTTCAGAGAAATCAGAGTTAAAATGAGAGAGTTATGGCTATTTCAGTGTTCGGGCATGGATTTCAAGGTGGATTGGATCAATATCTGACCCAATTAGGCTTTGTGGACCTTGGATCAACCTTTAGAAAGCCCAAAATCCAACCCACACGCATATCCATATCCATTTCAAAAAGTTTTTGCAGAAAACCCCTCAGAAAGTGGCGCCTAGTAAAATATTTTTTTATAACCTTGTTTCTGAAATTCCAAAAAGTATAAATATAATTTTTAGAAGAACCCTAGGCGTCTTTGGCATTGGGATTGGCACCTCTTCCTGTGATTCTAGCTCCAGCCATTTCCTACCTATCGTTCCATCACCTTCTTCATTGAAGATTGGTTTGTGCTTGGAAATCAAGCATATTTCTTTCTCCCGTTTCATTTCTCTTCAGTTCTTTAGCATCCTTGCTGCGTTTTCTCACCATTTTTTGTATTTTTGCAGGTGTACCAGAAGTGGAGACCATTAATCTTGCTTGGAAGTGCACAACACCACAACAAGATGAGCCGACCCTACCTCCATCTGGTTTTCTAAACCCTCTGATCGCTAATCGGCACCCGTTCCATCTTCGGTGGATCTCCAACGTGTTGCAGCTATGGAAATACTGTTCGTGTTGATATTCCAGCATTCTCGAACGGTTCGGGACGTCAAACCAAGGCCATTGTCCGCTCTCTTCTTCCCCACGATCGTCGGATAGCCCTTGAGGTAGGTCTTCTTCTCTCTTTTCTTCTAGATAAAACCAAAAATAGTGTGTGTTTGTTTTCTTGTTTTATTTTCTGTGTGTTTTCTTTATTTTTATTGTTTCAACCTTAGAATAGCATTCGTGCATAGACCAGCACGGTAGTTAGGTTTTGTTTCATTGTTTTTATGTTCGAATCGTGAATTTGCATCATTTTTCATCCAAAAGGTGAGGATCGGCTAGATTTTCATCTAGCCGATTGTTATTTTCTGTCCAGTGTGTTTACTGAGTTATTTTTTTTACAGATTAAAGTGTTGCAAATTTTAAGTTTGATTTAGTTGAGTCGTTGGGCTTAAAGAAAGGGGTGTGTTTAATTGAAAACCAATAAATCGGCTAGATCCATTCTAGCCGATCTTGGTTCAATTTTTTATGTGAAGCCTTTGGTCGTTTGAGCATAATAACAGGGTTAGCAGACCTCATTTAGGATGAGCCCAATTTGATTTCTTATGTGCCGTGTAATTTGTTTCAGTAAAGTCGTTGGATTTTAGTTCATCTAGATAAAAGCGTGTGATTTAATTTTTTTTTAGTTAATTTTTGTGTTTTGTTTGTTGGTCTGTCATTTCCAGCATATTGTAATTGTTAAAGTCCCAACCTCCTAGGAGTGTGGTTGAGTTCATCATATTAAGATTTTTCTACACATCCTTTTGTTTCTTTTGATGTTTTAGTTCTATTGCGAAAAGAAAAGAAAATTTGAGTATTGTTTTCACTTTGTAGGTTCGTCCAGCTGGTTGTATGATGTCCATATAGTTCATAGTTATGTCATTAATTTAAGTTGTTGTTTGATGCTTATTCCAGTTAGATGTTAACTATGCATGAGTGTTAATTTTAATTCTTTTGTGTTTTAAGTTAGGATTCTAGTGATTTTGTTGTTATCATTTAATGTAATGTTTTATTTTCAGCATAATAGCTAGATTGCTTAGTTTTTCGTTAGTTTAAATAGTTAGATAGCTATGTGCTAGTTTATTTTATCATTTTCATGATCGTTTTTAGTCTAATTGCTTATTATTTAATTTTAGTGTTTTGCTAGTCGTCTTCCCCAAGGAGGGGCGGCAGCCATTAGAGCTCTCTTAGAGCTCTAGGCTGTCTTTGGTAGGAGTTAATTGCAATTAGGTAGGTTTATTAGGGTGTCTACATTCATTGTATTAGGTTTTAGTGTTTTAGACGTTTTTTTTTTTTAGTCCATTTAGGTAAGTCTTTAAGTAGGTGTAGCATTTATTTATTTTAGAAAGTTGTATTTTCATTTAATTACTAACCTTTCATTACCCTAGGTAGTCTTTAAATTACTTAGTCTAGAATAACCTTAATTAGGTATTGACGTTTTTTTAGGAGGGTAAGTAAGTAATCTTCATTAAAAACGATTTTGGAAATTGGAAAAGCTATTCAAATTCGTGGACTTCCATTGGAGAAGAGTAACTCCTCTTTCAATTTTTGGAAATAAATGTGAGTTGGAATTTCAATTCCCAAAATCGTTTTAGGGAAAGATTTTCAAAATCTCATTTATTGCTTTTAATGCATAAGGAAAAACGTATGAGGGTCTTTGTGCTGGACGGTTTCACTCTCTCCACTTACCCAAATCACTTTTAAATGTCATTAAAGAAAATCATAACCTTTGGGTTGGACGATTTTTGATAATCCAAACTTTCCAAAATTTGTTAATCGGCATTTATCACCTTCTTTTCCAACCTTCTATATTAGATTCGATTAGATTGGAATTAATTTTAGGTTATTAAAGTAGTCAATCTAACCTAGCCAACCTAGGTGAATCGGGTATCTAGTCCTAGTCAACTGAGTCAACTTAGTTGACCCAGTTAGCTTAGTCAAGACCTAGCCTAAGTCAAATCCTAGTCCAAGACAGGTCGAGTCAACCGAGTCAACTTAGTCGAACCTTGTCTAAGTCAACCCTTAAACCGCACCCCTTTGGTCTTTAGTAGTCTAGTTTCCTTTAGTTTTGACTTATATTAATTTTAGTATAATTAGTTTAGTTATTCGTCTAATTGATTTCATTAGATTTTAGAAATAAGTGTTGATTTAAGGTGTGTTTGTTTATTGTTTTTTATGTTAGTAATTCAATTAGTTCATGAGCATGTATTTTGTATTAATTGCATTTATTCATTCATATAGTTAAGTGCATTTCTAAGTATATTAGTTGCATTATTAGTTCATTTAGTTTTAATCATAATTTGCATAATTGGTTCCATTGTTATTACATTTCGCATGTTTGCATTCAGCATCTGAATATGCACTGTTATTTAGTGTCATTTAGGTTGCATTAGGGTTAGATTGCATTTTTAGGGTTTAAAATAGACTTATAGAGTGAATAGTACACTGAAATCAAAACCCGATTTTTGCCGTGTCGCACTGTCGTTATTTCATGTGCAAAAATTTCGAGTTTTCCAAATATTATTATTCTATTCACTTTATTGGTGTGTTGACTGTCCGCAGACCAAATTTCAGCTCGATCCAAGTTGGTTTGGTCTGATTTTTAAGCGTTTTGCGAAAATTGCTTTTGCAGATTTGAAAATTTCGGGACCTGCGATATCCTGATTTTTCCCAGTTTTGAAACACTTATATCTGGAGTTTCAGATATCAATTTTTAATTCTGTAAAAACTGTCAGATTCTTTAATCTGTTAGTTACAGAACAGAATAAATTTTGGGAAAATCGGACCTCGTTTGCTCTGTCAACAGTAATTTTCTGACAAGCTGTCAGAAGTCTATTTTACACTAGTTAGGGGCATATTGGTAATTTCATTATTGTCGGCATTTCGTACTGTTTCCAGTATTTTCTGCATGTTAGGTGCTGCATCTGCATCATACAGTATTGTTAGACTTAGATTAGTTAATTTTAGAATTAGTTTGACCTTTTATTTGATTATTTTATCATAATTAGGATTTGTTTTATTAATTTCTTGAAAATTAGATTTAGTTTCATTTATAGCTTGCATTATTAGAATAAGTTACTAACTCTTCATTTTCCTTTGTTTTTAGGTTGAAAAGCATAATCATTTTCCAGGGTTTCTTGTCCAAGTGAGAAGAGTGGATAACAGGCGAAAAGACAGAAATACCCTTGGCATGCATACATGAATATATACACATGTGAAAGTCTAAGGTATGATGAGGGTAACGAAGGTAAAATTCAATGACCATATAATATTATCAGTTGTTATGATGAGGATGCGGCTAATGTATTGTAGATGATGACAACAAGAGTTGTTGCAAATGGGTGAAGGTAGGTTGGAGGTATCATCTTGAAGAAAGTATCAAATGCCTAAGTGCTATAGACAGGTGTAGCAGTAAGTTGGCAACCCAATTCATGTGGTTGGGCCTGCGCCTATTACTAAGTTTGGGGCTACTTTTTTTTTTTTGACAGATGAGTTGTAGGTTGTGAAGATAATGATTGTTGATGGCAGCGAGGACTTATGAAGGGTTGCTGGAGCTAACAGGGGACTTATGCAGCAGGAAATGGAAGAGGGTAGTGCACTTGTAGTGACAGGTGAGAGAACAGTGTAAATGGAGCATAGTAAACTACAAGTGAATGGCAATTGCAACAGGGTTAATAGTGCCATTAGCAACAAAAGTGCAGAAAATATATGCTGGAGAAAAAAAAATATGATGATGAGATGTTGCAGCAATCTTGATTGCTATTCCAACTGGAGAATGGTTACAGCAGTGCTCGGCACCGCTGCAACTGAAAGGGGGTGGATACTTGTGGTAATACAATGAGAGGATGTGGAGGCCACTGTGAGGGGTGAAGGCTATGGGTCAGCAAAAGGGGGTAGGTGAATGTGGCGCCTATGCTGTAGGTAGGTGGGGGCATATATGTTACAGAGATTCGAGTTGTCTTGCAAGTTGTTACAACTCTTGTTAATGATAGGCGGGGCTAAAGAGGTGGTGGACAATGGGTGGTAGTTATTGTGAGTGTATGCATGTGAAAGAGGTATTGGGGGTATGTGATAGCAGGTAAATGCAACAATGGGATATGTGCTGGAGTGATAATGGAGGCGGAAATGGTGACAACCAAGTGGTAGTTGGTGTAAAGAATGGGATGCTAACATGTATGCTGAAATGTTGTGGAGTGAATATATGTACAGAAGATGATACAGATAGATATGCTATGATGAACAATGTCAAATGCAGGAATATACAGTAGATAGTGCAGAGAATGATGGATATATATATACAGGGTGTGGTAGTGTCACGCACAGGAGTGTGAAACATGACGTTGGCAGCTGTTGGGAGAGTGAAGCAATATAAAGAAAGGGGCAGTATGTTGTATGATGGGGTGAATATGAAAACATGAATGATGATAGAGGAACTTATACAAGTGGTCATCTTTAGCAATTACAACCATCACCACTGTGAATCAACTTCACACAGTTGATTGCTTAGATATGGAGGTTAGCAGATCAGTGCAGAGATACAAAAAAAAAACACGGATATACAAGGAATGAAATGAACATATGGGGCTGTGATGAAATGCAGTGCAATCCATAAAATACAACAAAGGATAAGCAAATAAAAAGGTTGTAATGCCATGAGAGGTAAGTTAAATATATATTTTCAAATCAACTTTATGTGCATTTTGTATATCTTGCAATGTTGTTCTATGTTAACTCTATTTTGCAGGAATTATGCCAAAATTGTCATTTTCCTTCTTAGATTAGGAGTTTTAATTTTAACTCAATTCCAACTTGTAATAGTTAGATGATCAATGAAAATATTTACTTTCCAACATAGATTAGAATGTATGAGCATATATATTCTCTAGAAATGCTTGTTTCATATCATTTTATTTTTTATTGCAAAATTTCACAAATGGAAACACGAATGGCACGTGCACCATTTTAAAAAAGGTGATTAAATTCTAAGTTGACGATTTGCATCAATGGCCATAGTCAGGATGTAAACAAAACTTAGGATTTTCATCTTTTATGGAATAACATTGGATTCACACTGGATCTTTTTAAAAAATCATCATATTTTCAAATATTTTCTCCCTTTATCAGGGTTTAACTTAAAATTAACTCAAAATGTATATCAATGGCCATAATTAGGATATATTGAGAGTTAATTTCATTTTAAACTCTATAAAGGCACAAAATGTATTGCATTCTTCACTTGAATCTAAATATGATTATTATATAGTATATTCAATGACCATGGTCAGGAATGTATTATATCTTCAATCTTATTTCAAATTCACTTAAAGAATGAAATATGCCTTTCAAATCCAATTTCAAATTTTTCAACTCATTTCATCATTTAGGATAGAATTGCATCATATTTTCAAAATTCTTTTTTTCAAAATCCAAGTGAACTTGAATATCTTCTTCATTTCTCAAATCAATCTTCAAATTTCAATTTTTATTCATCTTTCTATCTCATTTCAAAATTCAAAATTCAAATTCAAAAGTTCAATTTGACTTTAAAATTTCGAATCCTCTTCTTATATTCAAAATTCGATTTCCAATTCAAAGTTTAATTCAACTTTGGAATTCCAGATTCATTTTCAGGATTCACTTTCAAATTCAATTTAACATCTCAGGTCAAATTTCAAAGTTCAATTTAACTTTGAAATTCCTAATTCATCTTGAGATTTTAAATTCAAACTTTAAAATCAAAGTTTATTCTTTATCTTCAAAGTTCTATCTAAAGATTGAGTCTTGATTCTCAATTCAAAATCAAAGTTTTGAAATTAATTCTAAATCTCAGAATTCGGTTTTTCCTAAGTTTTAAATTCAAAATCTGGATATTCAAAATCCAGATCCATCTTCAAAGTCCCATTTTTTATTTTCAAAATCCAATTCCATCTAGGATTTCAGATCCCGGATTCAACTCCATCTTGAATTCTAGACTTCAGATCCAATTCTATTTACAATTCCAAACTTCGGATCCAACTTCATTTTGGATTCTAGACTTCGGATCCAATTCTATTTAAGATTCCAGATTTCGGATCCAACTCCATTTTAGATTCCAGACTTCGGATCCAATTCCATTTTCCAGATTTCAGATTCAACTCCATTTTGGATTCCAGACTTCGGATCCAATTTCATTTAGGATTCCAGATTTTGGATTCAACTCCATTTTGGATTTCAGACTTTGGATCCAATTTCATTTAGGATTCCAGATGTCAGATTCAATTGCATCTTAGATCCCAAACTTCAGATCCAAATTCCATTTAGCATTCCAGATTCTGGATTCAGTTCCATCTTGGGTGCCAGATTACAGATCAAAAATCCATTTCAGATTTCAGATCAAAATTCCATTCTAGATTTCAAATCTAAATTTCCAAATTCTCATTTCCAAAAGCTAATCCCAAGTCTATCTCTCAAAATCTGAATTTAAATTCAATTCCTGTTTTAGGTCTTGAATTCAAGATTTCCTTTTTAAAATTGATTCTTGAAAATCGATCCAAATTCAAAGTCCATTCTGACTTTGAAAAAAATCATTCTTATTTCAAAACTCCAATTCTAAATTCCCTTTCTCTTCATCTAAAGACTTATCTTTCCAAAAATTTGATCATCCTGAGACTTAGAAATTTTAAGTCTCTTCTTCCAGACCTATTTCAAATTCTGAGTTAGACTCAAAATCTAACTTTTTCAAAACCAAATTCCAATCTTTGAATCATTTCTTCACTCCATTATCATATTTATTTTAGAATCACTTGAAAAAAGCCCAAATTTCCAAACTAGTTTTTTCAAAAGAGCATGCATCCTTGCATTCGCACAAGCATGATTCTTTGTGCATTTTAGACTTAGGATAAATCCTTAGATAATATTTTAGCAAAGCAAAAGGCATAAATTCGATCCTTGGTTCGATTACCTCTGGTAAATGCGCCAGGAACGGTCGAACCTCGTACCGACGAGCGAATCCCGTCTCTCCATTTTTCTGCAAATTTTCAAAATGGAGGTGCATAATTTTAAAACATTTTTTCAAAATTTTGGTCAAATGAGACCTTGCAAAAGAGTCCCTCTCTCTTCTTTCTTTTCTCATTCTCTCTTCTTTTCTATCTTTTATTCCCCTTCAAAAGGGAATAGAGGCTAGAAAGGCAAAGAGAAGGAAAAGAGGAACGAGAAAAAATATTTTGCATGATCACAGGATTTGGCGACTGAGATGGGACCCGTCTCCGTCTGGTCGAATCTATGCCTTTTGCTTTGCTTTGATATTACCTAAGTCTTTATTCTACAAATGTCAGCTTTATTTCCATGCAAACCTTAGGAGCCTAGATTTTGTCCTAGCTGACATAATACATATAGGATTTAAGTATGGTTTAGTAGGACCATATTGAGGAGATTATTCCATGTTCACATTAGACTTAGGTCTGAAATACAACTCTCCTCAATTCTAGGGATTGAATGCAAACAATGTATGCAAGTGTATGCTTCTCTTCATTTTAATTCTATCTCTTTTAGGACTTGCATTAGAGCTTTCTGGTTTTATTGCATGTCGAACATGTTTTCGAAAACATCCCTAACTATATTGTTCTGGTCTTCACGTTACTGGGCTGTCTCACTGAACCATAGTTTGGGAGAGAGCCTCACAACTGGACCACTTATTTGGGTTAGCGCCTGTAAACACCCTAAATTTTTTAAAATTTTGTAAATATTCCTCTTTTGCCCCTGACTCTATCTTCTGAGAAAATTGAAGCAATTTCAAATCTAAATTTCAGTTATTCTTCGGATTTTCTGGAATAAACTCCATTTTTATATATCTGACTCGATTTTGGAGCCGGACCCAGTGTTTAAAATCTAAATCTGAGCTCCGTCGTCCAATTTTCAATTTAAAATTACAAAAATACCAAAAATAGTTTTTGAATAGCTCGGACAGTCCATCCGGCATCCGTCTACATCCACTGCTCTATATTTCTTGATTCGAGGTTCAAAACTCAAATATTTCCTCAAGTTTCGGATCCAAACCCATTTTCTGAAGGATTTTCCAAAGAATAGCTTTAAAATTCTCAAAAAAACCTATTTTGTAAATATTTCTCAAAATTACAAAAAATTAGTTTTAAATCTCTCGTTTTCCCATAGTTTCAGAGTTTTGTTTCAAAAATACAAAAAATATAGAAAATATAAAAGAAAAAGAAAAAAAACCAAAACAGAAAATAAAATACGAAAGAAGAAGTAAAAACCCCTTTTTCGGAAAATATCAAACCCCTTTTCAGGAAATTTTTTTAAAGAAGCCTTGTTTTCAAAATTTTTGAAAATATCTTTACCTTCCCGTAACATTTCCTAACGGCCTCCCGCTATAAAGGGAGACCGCAGGGGGGGTATCCATGATCATCCACAACCATCGAAGACCATTCATTTTTTAATCCATCGCCATCGTCTTCAACCCCTTTTCCTCATTCCTCTGCTAGTTACCCTCCTGCCCCTGCAACGCAAGACCATTTGGTGAGCCCGACATCGCCCTTCCTTCTAATTTCTTCTTAAATAATTCCTGTGAAGTTTTCTTTTCATTTGTTTTGCCCCATTGACACACCTTGGGTAGTGTTTGAGTTGCCTATAGCAACTTCAACACATCCCTGTGCAACAATGATGGGATAGCATTAGCCCAACATTATTTTAGATTTTGCGTTTTCTTTTTATTTTATTCTGCTGATACACTTTGCGTTTGTTTTCTTGCTTTAGTAGTGTTTCAATTATATATATCATCTCCTCTCGTTCCTTCCATCTCACATTTTGTTTTCAATCTTCGCTTATAGTTTTTATGTCTCTTTCTATTTAGTTTTAACTCTAATATGCACCATGATTCTATTTACTGATCGATCAATGATCAATCATCTGCTATTCCTCTATTAAATGAAAAACCCCTTTCAAACTAAGTAATAACTGAAAGTAATTCGAGATCCGAATATAAAATCTAGATCAGATCTCCAAATCAGGTTCAAATTTATGAAGTATGTCAGATTCCTACTAAATATTTGAGAATTTTGTGTGTCGAATCGATGAAATGATCAACGATTGAAAGTCTTAACTATCAAGTCCAGATTTCAGGACATCTGCAAGTCTACTTGCCTTAATCGCTGAACATTTGGGAGTTTTAATAAGGAGAGCGTTAATAATATCCGAATGATTTTTTATTCATGGTTGATCATGGAAATCCTGTGAAGTCACTGAAGGTTACTGCAAATCTCAGCAATTAGTGAAGGTTGCTGATATTGAAATCGATCAGTTGGACAGGTGTTAAAAGTTTTGATATATAATCACATTCCAGCTTTAATCAGTGAACATGACCATTCCAGTTGCAGGAAGTTCCAGTGATCATTTTTGTTTAATAGTGATCCATTTTGTTCATGATGCTTTTCATTAGCTTCTTTTTGTGTTTCTGTCTTTTCATTTCCAATTGTCATTTATATGTGATCCTTGCTTGTAATATGTATTGCCTGTATTCGCATTCACATTTTTTCCCTACCCGCACCTCACCATATCCTCCTGCATTAAGTCTTATCAACTGCACCCAGTATTTTTGCATCATGTTGTTGTCATCCTTGTTATGCTACGGGTTGTCTGTGTAATATTCAGGGAATTTTTATCAAGATAATATTCATCGACTTTCATTTTTTTTTGTATGTCACTAGGTATCTCTTGATTTTGCCCATTCAGTGTTTTAAAATACATGAAGGGATCATAGTTAAGTAGTATTTTCAAATGTCATTGAGTGTTGGGTAGGTGTCAATCGATACCAGCGATTCGAATCATGGCAATTTCACTGATTGATCTCCCTCTTATATTGCATGTCTGGTTTGTGCTTATCGTCATTACCTACCATTTCCTTTTGTCAGCATTAGGTGCTCTGTATCTCTATTTGATATCATTCCAGCCTCTCGGTTTCACTAGTCTGAGTCAGGGGTCAAGAATATTGTCATAAAGTTCTGTAGGAAGGGTGGCCTTAATCTACTTATATGTAAATAGCAGACCATATATCATACCCAAAGGCAATATTGGCAGGGGTGATATTGCTCAAGATGCAAGGTGGGGAGCTGGAGGTTTTATGATGTTCACTGCTCACGACAGGTTTGCCTGGTCTGACAGGAGTAACAACCAAATGTTGGCCATGAATCTGAGAAGTGAGATATTCTACCCTGACATAGAAAATTTGTTCTACAGGATGAAAGATTGAGTGGCTTTGTTTGATCTACAGCAAAGGAACGTCCCCGGTGATCTTCAGACTCTATTTTTGCCAGGTATGTTACTTGATCCAGTGACATGGAGAATGCTGTCACCACCGTTTTTTTTATAGGCTGCACTTTCATCTCTTTATTTCACCTGTGTATAACATTCTCAGCATGTTATATTCCTTCTCTGCACATTCCATTTCCTGTCACCTGTATACCTTGTATCCCACACTTGTATAACATTTTCTATTACATTAAGTTAGCTAGTTTACCTGTAGATCAATATGTTTGTAGGCCTAGTATTCAGTTCAGTTGGTATATCTCTATATATCTGTGATGTTTTAATCCCAATCAGCGTATTTCAGTATTATGGTAAGCATGTACAAATAATGGAGTTCAACTAATATTTCATTTTCTATGAATTGTACCTGAATGTTCTAACATTGCTTCCCTTATGTGGGTTTTACGCTTCTTTTATATTCCATCTTTATCCTGTCATTTCCATGTAGTTCACTCCATTTGACATGTTATAGTCTGGTCTCCAGTTATTTTATTGTCCACATTCATATTTTAACAACATCAGTCCAATGCATTTTTTCTGCATAATCCTTGCATACCAGACCCACTGTCATTATCAATTTCTGCACTTATTGTGTTCCCATCCATGCTCATCTGATCATGTCGCCATCCGATCCTATTGGTTCATGTGTAAAAATGGTGAATGGGCGCTGCTAGGAGACTGCCTGTTAACACCATCAAAATTCACATACTAATGTCGTTGCAAATCTGCTTATGGCCGCTAGAGGTAGCCCACCAACCTATCGGACTCTCCTGGACTGATTCCAGTGACTGTCAACCAGTCATCCAGTGGCACGTGATGCTTCTGCCATAGGGTTATTGGCTTCAGCAAAAACCTGTCCTTTGTGACTACATATTAGTGTTTGCCTTAGATTCTTTATAATGCATCCCTGTATTGTGCTACATTGCCCATCATCCAACCACACCATCCTTTGTCATAGCATCAAGGCCTTCCCCAGATCTGGAATGGTCTCTTTACAAAAGTATTTTTGTCAGCAGAGAGCGTCACTAGATGTTCTGCTCGGCACCATTTTGCACAATATCCTCCACCTCACTTACAGCATACTTCACCAGATACCCCTATATACTATGCTTCGCCCATCCATCTTCATGTTTCCCGCAAATATGGATAGCATACACCTGCGGCATTCCTACTGTCGCTGCCCTAGGTCTGCTAGGAAGAGCATGAATTTGAAACAAGGACACATTTATAAAACTATTATATTATGTGAAAATGGTAGCATCGTAGGGTACCAGTTTCAGAATTCTCTTATCATACCTACCTATGTGTTGATGCACAGGGGTGCATCTGAGTTACTCCATCCAAACTGGAAGGAAGAAGCGGAACCCAAGATTTTATCTAAAAGCTGCTATCCTTCGCTTTCACTGATATCTGTAGCAAGTTGTTTGTTATTCATTTTACTAACTCTCTGTGAATACGGAGCAGGTGTTAACATGTGGCGATTGAGCAAATGTCTCAAGATCCTGTGAACTGATCTGATGTTATTTCGTTTGACCCATTTTAATTATTTTGAGTTCAACATTTATATGGCATGGATGAATTGATGGCTCGGCTCACTCCAGATGTTTGGACTTCACCCCGTCTTACAGGGAAAAGTTGTATTGAAATTCTCTGAACAGTGTAAAACTTTGCAGTTTACATTCCTGTGTTTATGTCTGGGATTCCTTAAAACCTTAAAGATGATCTTCTAAAATATCGGATCCTGTATATGACCACGGATCTCATCACAGGGCGGTGGATTCATTTTTTTTTTTCACAGTGGTTCACAAGGAACCACTGTGGCTTTTTCATTGTTATAGTAGTTCACCAAGCACTACCATAACTGTCATTCTTTTTCACAGTGGTTCACAAGGAACCACTGTGGCCTTTCATTGTTGCAGTAGTTCATCAGGAACTACTATAACTATTCTTTCTTTTCACAGTGGTTTGCAAGGAATCACTGTGGATTTTTCATTGTTATAGTAGTTCACCAAGAACTACCATAACTGCCATTCTTTTTCACAGTGGTTCACAAGGAACCACTGTGGCCTTTTATTGTTATAGTAGTTTATCAGGAACTACTATAACTATTCTTTCTTTTCACAGTGGTTTGCAAGGAACCACTATGGCTTTTTCATTGTTATAGTAGTTCACCAAGAACTACCATAACTGTCATCCTTTTTCACAGTGGTTCACAAGAAACCACTATAGTCTTTCATTTCCATAGTAGCTCATCATAGCTGCTATGGCTATTGCACTTCATGATGGTTCCCCTTGGACCATCTTGGCCATTTCCTTCGTCCATTGCATATGCCTTCTCACATATGGATCCTCATTTGCCCATGGTATTTCCCATTATATATATATATATATATATATATATATATATATATATATATATATATATATATATATATATATATATATATATTCTCACCAATGCAGGGTATGCCATATGCCTTTCTTGTTTAGCGAGTATAGCATCTTGCGTTAGAATTAGCATAACCATCTGCATCTACATTTGCATTTCCAACCTAATTTCTTTCATTTCCTTTTATCTTTGCATTGTGTTAACTCTGTTTTGCAGAAATATGTGAAAAGCTTGAATTCCTTTCTTAGATTAGAAATTTTTTATATTTTTCAATTTCAATATTGTAATAAGCTAGATATTAATAAAAACTTTACATTTCCAGTCTTAGATAAAATGAATGAGCATGTAAACATCATAAATTGCTTGTTTCATGTCATTTTGCCTCTATTTTTCAAAAATCCACAAATGGGAACACGAATGGCACATACACCATTCTAATAAAAGGTAATTAAATCCTAAGTTGATGATTTGCATTTATGGCCTTAGTCAAAATGTGAACAAAACTTAGGGTTTTCATCTTTTATTGAATAACATTTGGATCCACACTGGATCTCTCCTCAAAAATCATCATATTTTCAAATATTTTCTTCCTTTATCAGAGTTTAATCTAAAATTAACTCAAAATATATATCAATGACCATAGTCAGGATATAAATTAAGAGTTAATTTCATTTTAAACTCTATAAAGGCACCAAAATATGTTTTATTTTTTACTTTGAATTTAAATATGATTATTATATAATACATTTTATGGCCTTAGTCAGAAATGTATTATATTTTCAATCTTATTTCAAATTCATCTAAAGAATGAAATATGCTTTTCAATATCCAAAATTCTTTAAATTTATTCATCATTTAGGATATAATTACATCATATTTTCAAATCATTTCAAATTTTCTTGAAAACCCCAAGTGATTTTGAGACAACCTTTCAAATACCTTCCTCATTTCTCAGATCAAATTCTATCTCATTTCAAAATTCAAAATTCAATTTCAAAGTCCAATTTGACTTGAAATATTCAAATTCATTTCTATATTTCAAAATTCAATTTCAAATTAAAAAATCCAAATTCAAAGTTCAATTTAACTTTGAAAATTCAAATTCATTTTTACATTCAAAAGACAATTTCCAATTCAAATCAAATTTCAAATTTCAATTCAACTTTGAAATTCCAAATTCATTTTCAAGATTCAAATTCAAATATCCCATATCGTATTTCAAAATCCAAATTCGTCTCCTTATTCAAGTTTTAATCAAATTTATTCTTTACTTCAAATCATGAATTCCTCTAAGATTCAAATCTTCAAAATTCAATTTCATTTTGAAATCAAGAAATCAAAATCTTTGAGGATTGGTTATGAAATCGATCTCTTTGAAATTTAAAACTGAGTTCAAAATCAAAATTCAATCTAGATTCTCAAATCCAAATCCATCTTCAAATTTTATCTGGATTTCTTGAAACCAATTCCCATTTTTCAGGTTTCATCTTAAATTCTGAGTTTTCAGATCCAATTCCATCTCGAATTCTGGATTTTGAATCCAATTCCTTCTCATAATCCAGATTTCAAAACCCAATTCTATCTAAGACTTTAGATTTCAAATCCAAAGTACCATCCAAGATTCAGACTCTCAAAACCAATTTTCTAACTTGATTTCCAAACCTCAATTCCATTTCCAAAACTCACATTTATTTTGAATCCGTTATCTCAATTTCGGATCCTAGATTCCAACTCAAAATTCAAAGTCCATCATGACTTTGAAAATTCATTTCTTATATCAAAATATAAATTCAAAATCCAATTCTTCTTTTCTCTTCAAATCAAAATTCATTTTCCGAACTCTGATTATTCCAAGACTTGGAATTTCAAGTCTCGTCTTCCAGATCTATTTCAAGTTCTAAGTTAGATTCAAAATCTAACTTTTTCAAACCAATTTCAAGCATTTGAATCATTTCTTCACTTCATTATTGAATTTATTTCAAAATCACTTAGAAAATTCTAAATTTCCAAACTATTTTCTCAAAAGCATACATTTCTGCATTTGCATCGCACAAGCATGATTCCTTATGCATTTAGGACTTAGAATAATTTCTTAGACAATATTAAGGCAAAGCAAAAGGCATTTATTCGATCCTTGGTTCGATTACCCCTAGTAAAGGCACTGGGAACAGTTGAACCTCATACAGACAAACGAATCCCGTCGCTCCTTTTTTTCCCGCAAATTTTCAAAAATTCTTTGGTCAAGTGAGACCTTGCAAAAGAGTTTATCTCTTCTTCTTCCTTTTCTTTTCTCTCTTCTTTTCTGTCTTTTATTCCCCTTCAAAAATGGAATAGAGGCTAGAAAGGCGAAGAGAAGGAAGAAAAGAACGAGAGAAATTTTTTTGCATGATCACAGAAGTGGCGACCGTAATGGGACCTTGTCTTAATCTGGTCGAATTTTTGCCTTTGCTTTGCTTTGATATTATCTAAGTCTTTATTCTTCAAACGTCAACTTCATTTTCCATGCAAACCTTAGGAGCCTAGACTCTGTCCGAGCTGACATAAATGCATATAGAATTTAAGTATGGTTTGGTAGGACCATATTGAGGAGATTATTCCATGCTCATTTAGACTTAGGTCTGAAATACAACTCTCCTCAATTCTAGGGATTGAATGCAAACAATGTATGCAAGTGTATGCTTCTCTTCATTTAGCATCTATCTCTTTTAGGACTTGCATTAGAGCTATCTGGTTTTATTGCATGTTGAACATGTTTTCAAAAACATCTCTACCTATATTGTCCTGGTCTTCACTTTGCTAGGTTGTCTCACTGAACCGTAGTTCAGGAGAGAGCCTCAGAACTGGACCACCTATTTGGGTTAGCACCCTCCTACCACGTACCTAAGGGCCTTAGTCCGAGGTATATCGGTAGGTGCTTAAGGATGTTGGGAAGCCATTACCTTAGAAGCAGAGAAATATTTCTATGCCACGTGCTTCGAGCTTCGGATTGAGTATATTGGTGTACCTTGATTGGAATCAGATGATCTGAACTTTAGAGTTAGGATTAAGGTCCTACAAGCCATTTCAAATATTGCATTTAGAGTCAACTTTTATGAAGTGTTGTTTGTGCATCCTTGTTTGTGCAACTGTGATTATGTAATACTTTGTATTTCCTTATTTATCTTAACCTTTTTTACAAAATCCTGGGTATAGCATTCAAAATTTTCCTCTTTATTTTCAAACCCAGATATATATTTCCTTTGCCTTCGTTCTTTTCTATTTTATATCAAATTTCTCCAAAACCCTGGAAATCATTTTCTAAAATTCCTCGGTCTTTCAAAATTTCCAGGTTTGTATCTATTCTCATTTCTTCAAGAGTATATCCATAAGTCCTGTATTCTATTTGATTCTCTCCATTCTTCTTTGCTCTAGTATGATTTCAATGACGTCCAACTCCCTTGATACTATATTTTCCTGAGATTATGTCTCCGGTTGGATAAGAGATGGACTCCCAAATCATCGGGTTATTCAGAGTCATTCCTTCTTTCCTCGGTGGTATTATTTTTGGTTTGCCACCTTCTCACGTATGTTCCCAGACCACTTGGATGACTGTGGATTGGAGATGACATCAACAGTAGGCAAGCAAACCATCAATGGAAGTCTGATTCAAGCTATGGCAGAGTAGTGGAATCCACATACCTGCACATTTTGGTTTTCATGGAGAGAAATGACTCTACTGATGGATGAGTTCAATGACATCATGGGATTGCCAGAACCAGCTGGTCAGCCAGATGATCCTATCGAGCAGCAATTCCTCATCAACATCAAAGGAGTAGATGTTCGAGAAGCTTTGGTCAGAACAACAGAGAGCAGATCTTGGCCTCTCATCGAGATCAACGAAGATAAGTTCATTGACTTGTTTGAACTCTATCGCAAGTATGGAGCATACAAGGAGGTTGATACTTTGTCTCGAGCAGCCAAAGATAGAATTCATAATGCCATGGTCCTATGCACAGCGGGATTAGCGTTCTTTCAAGATAGCCAGAATTTTGTAGATGTCAGAGTTGCCCAACTCTTTCAAAGATGGGGAAGCAAACAGACCCGTCAGCTTTCAGTTTCCATGGCTGCCTTAGCTTTTCTATACCGAGGCTTGGCTCGTTTCGCTCTTGAAGAGACCATTCTGGTAGAATGATGCACCTATGCTCTGCAGTCGTGGTTCTTATGACATGCGCCATCAAAGGCCAGTTCCTTCAGATTCAACAGTAAGAAGCCAAAGACAGCCATTCAGTGTCGAGCCTTGATCGAGAAACTGCATCAGGAGGAGATTGTTTGGGATTACTTTAACCGGAAAGAGTCAGTTTCTCGCTACACTTATGCGCGACTCAAGCAGTACAGATTGTTGGGGCCATTCTTTTGTGCCGACTATCAGCCCGAGAGGTGCCTCAGACAGTTTTTGCAGCAGCAGATTTGAGCCAACACTCATTTTCCGGTGGGTAATGTGCCAGAATTCAATCTGCAGTCGGATCAATGTTCTATAGCATACCATGCAGCCAAATACACTTGGGACTTTTCATTCCTCTATCTATATTTTCAGGACCCAATGTATCTTCTGAATATCAAGAGTGGTGGCAAACTGTCTGCCCACCCTCTCTTTGTCTTTGAATTTATCATTAATAAAGTTTACTTTTGTTTTACTGAAAAGCTTTTTGGGCCAAATTTTATTCTTTTATTTGTTTTATGGCATAAATGGTCATGATTCTTGTGACAACCTCATCCCTGGTAAATGGGACATTCCTTCCATTCTTCTTCAAATATCTTTTATCATGGTTGGTGACCTCGCCTAGGTAACAAGGCATATTTTTCCATTATCATGAAAATGGTAACACAATTATCACCAATCTTGTGATGACCCGATCTCGGGTAATTGGATAACCTCTTAAAATTGTCTACCAAAGCCCTTCATTCTTGCTTTTCTCAAAAAATTTTGTTTTCAAAAGAGTTTCTTCCGCATTCTAACCACTCCTTTCTTCTGCAGGAAAACTTTGGCATCTAAAAAATGGTTCAGACAAGAACTGGCAAGCAAACTGTTCAGCAGCACAGTGATAGTGAGATAGAAGAAATAAACTCTCCCAGATTGTCTAGGGGACATGGCCCAGAAGAAGAAGATGATGTTGATCCTGCCATGTACAAAGTGTTTTAGAAAATGATGTCAAAAATGATGTCTGAGCAGGCTGGTGCTGGTCCAAAGAAAATATCATCTAAGAGCAAAATCAAGAGAAAACCCATAAAAAGGCATGTCAGGATCAATAAACAAAAAATCCAGCATGACAACACCTTTGAAGACTCGAAATCCGCAGAGGAGGGTTCTGAATAAGAAGAGCAATTGATGTTCATCCTGAAACATCTGCAACAGTCTAAGAGGGCAGTTGAAGAGCCTGTATCAGTGAGCAGACCTAAATACGGGGCCTCCACAAAAGATCCAATTCAAGCGCTGACCAAGATAGTCAAGGATCTGCAAATCTGAGACAAAAGAAAGAAATCATATACCAGGCAAGACTTCTACCTCGAATTGGAAGAGGATAATAATCTAGAGAACCTCCCTAGAAAGTTCATTAAGTTTGATGGATCCAGCGATCCCAAGGCCCATCTTGCAATGTTTTTTGCAGAATGCGCTAGGTTTAGCGAAGAGAACCATGCTCTTTTTCTATGCTTCCCTCGCAGTTTGGAAGGTATAGCTGCTAAATGGTATGCATAGCATGTCAACCTCATTGAGTTGCGAGATTTCAACAAGGTTGTTAACATGTTTATTGAATGATTTCTGTTCAATACAGAAGCTCTGCCCACGCTCAATCATTTGTACAACCTCAAGCAAGAAGGCAATGAGAAGGCCAGAGATTTCATCCGTAAATGGAGAAGTATTTGCAACAAAATGAGAAATTCCATCTCTGAGGAGCATGCCCTTCAGATTATCTTCAACAACTTCTCACAGCCTTTGAGAAGCCTCATTTCCACTTACCCGTCCAAATCATTCATTGAGCTGACAGAACGAGCAGAATGACTCAAAATGGGAATGGAGAATGGAGTATATGAGGGCATTATTCTGGTCAAGAATGCTCAGAATCAGAAGAAAAAGGTACATGTCGCTTGCTCAGCCGATACCCTAGGTAATAGTCATGGAAGTGGCAACAAGAACAACAATAACAGTGGCACAAAGCCTGATCAGAACAAAGGACAGAAAGAAAAGTTCTTCAAGAACAGTGACAGGCCTCTTACAAGCGGTTTCTAACAAAAAGAGGATCTCCAAGAAAGACCCAAGCACATCAATTGGAATAGGGATCGTGAATTCACTTTTTTGGATCAG
The DNA here is from genome assembly GCF_984573655.1 of Nuphar pumila. Lineage (NCBI taxonomy): Eukaryota > Viridiplantae > Streptophyta > Magnoliopsida > Nymphaeales > Nymphaeaceae > Nuphar > Nuphar pumila. The sequence goes on along the minus strand of NC_143252.1, from coordinate 96,898,434 downwards.
CCTCTAGAGAAAGTACTAGAATATCTGTTGTCCCAAGGGGTGGTTAAGCTCCCTAAAATCGTAGATCCACCAGTGATCATGGGAAGATTCAAAGAGCAATTTTGCAAGTTTCATAGGGCAATATGGCATGATACAGAATATTGCTTCGTCCTTAAGCACTTGATCCAAGATTGTATTGACAAGAACATCCTCATAGAAGATGAAGAGGAAGAAAAGATGAAAATCTTGTCAGCTCCATTCCCAAATCATTCTGCAGTAGCCATCTCAGAATGCTCATTTTTACCACAAGGCCATATATGTCAATGCTCCAATAAGGACATAAGTCTCTAGCATCAGGTCATGGTTCTGCATCGAGACCAGCCCGCGCCCAAAAAGATGATCATCATCTCCATCCTGAGTCAGAGGAACTCGTCAGCTAAGGACAAAAGGGTCCCTGAATTCCCCAAGAAATTCATTAAAAAGCAAGTCCCTGCAGAAGAAGCAAAAACCTCTAAGGCAGCTGAAGAGCGAGCTAATCTGCTAAAAATGTTAGTGACAGCACTCTTGCTATCGTCGCAAAATTTTTTTTTCGTTTTCCCTTCCCTGCGGAAGAGAGAGGAAAATGCTTTCATGATTCAAACTTGACCGGATTTCGAAAAATTGTTTTGGAATACTCGCCTCCGTTTTTTAAAATAGCGAGAAAATCCATGGGATAGAGCTCGATCTGTCGGTACGAGGTTCGACCGTTCCTGCCGCCTTTAATAGGGGTAATCGAACCAAGGACCAAAATTGTGCTTGACTTAGTAGAATCATCGAAATTGTGTTCTATCCAAAATGAACAGAGAATTCAGGCATGTGCTATGAGATTTTATAAAATATAAGTTGGAAAAACATGATATATGCTTAGAAACATTCTGGAGTTGAAAAGCATTTCTTAGGAAAAAGATGGAAATCAATCTCTCGGGAAATTCAGATGAAAGAGTTTTGAAATCACAAGAAAATTTATGAAGTTTTGGGAAAATCATGAATGGTTGGAAATCCTGGGAAAATACAAGTAATTCTTAGGAAAAGGGTAAACATTTAAAAGGGAAAATGCTTGTTAGGGAAAATTCCAACTTTGAAAACTTTCTTTGGAAAATGATTGGAATTCATTGGAAAAATTCTTTCGAGAATGAAAAATTAAAAGCACAGGAAAATGAAATTCTCAGGATTCTAACCTGGAAAGGTTGGAAAATCGATTTTGAACTTGTGAAGATGATGGAAAATTTTCTTTGAAAATGAATTTTAAGAAAGAAATATTTTCCAGGGAAAATCATAGGAAACTTGATTTGGGAAATCCCACTTTGAAAATTTTCAGAGTTTCTAGAGAAATTGATTTCCATGGAATGACATTTTCTTGAGAAAATAATGAGGAAAACAGATGATGCCATGATGCAGATGATTTGAATGAATGAATGCACTTTGAAAAGATTTTCTGAGAAATTTGTTGGAAAAATGTGTATTAAGTCGAAATAAATCCTTCACATATTCTGACTGTGGCCATGAACATGCTCAGAGTTAATTGAATTAATTCACAATATTTTGAAAATTGAAAACATGATGTGCAATTTAAGAATTCCTAAGAGTGTAGGCCCATTGTGACTGGTAGAAAGATGATGGATCTGGGTCTCATCCATATTCTGACTAGGGCTGTAAATATGGACTCCACCGAGTTCATCAACTCTTTAAGAGTTGGTGCACGTGCCATTCGTGTTCATCCACAATGATTTTGAAATAAAATGCATGATTCATAAGATCAGGATATTACAAAATCAAACTACATGATATGCATCCTAACCTAAGCAGTAAAAGTAAATATTATTCCAAATCGATTATTACATCTCTGACATAAAGCAAAAAAAAAAATACAGAGTTAAAAGAATCAGCTTCCTCCTAATTCCTCTGCAAAAGTGGGTTAGTACCGGAGATACAACCTACTAAAAGGAAATGTTACGTTAATGCCAATGCATCCATAGTTATGCCTACATTACAACAAAAATATATACAGTAATGACAATATGAGGCCTAAAGTATATATGGGACGCTTACGAAATGCTTAGAGTTTAAATGAAAGAAAGACACACACATATATACACCTAAATGCTTAGGTTTATGCTAAGGGAAATGTGTATGTGGACCATTAGCCGGCTCATTCAATAAAGACCACAGGCCATCTGATGTAGCCTTGACTACATCATAACTATCACACCCTTATGTTAAGACATTCATGACTCTACTTGGGCTCACAACACAATGGCCTCTTTCTCCTACTCATAATGACTGCAAATGGCCACTTACAGCCTGCCCATACCACAATAAATTATCATATCCATAACATATGAATGGCAGCAATCTGGATTTACACAACAAATCAGTATCCTCAATGGTGAAAGCTAATAGACGCCCATCGACCAGTTCACTATCTAATGTTAACTCGAGCAAAAGGTACCTAACTATGCATGGAATGATTGTCAATCAGGGATTGGCATCTTGAAGCTTCATAGTTATTCAAAACAAAACTGTGAGTAATAGCTTTATGGAACAACCTAACTCCCAAAAGAAACTTACTGCCTAAAATGCACAAAAGAGAGGAGTAAATGAAACATGTCATACATGTATATTGATGAAAATGATACTCTTGCCAATAATCACTGCTTTAAAGTGGTCCATCAACAGGATTATTATCATGCTTGGATTCATAAATAAACAGAAAACTTCACCCTGTTGAGATGATCGGTTTCTAGGACAAATATCAATCTAGTGTTCCTGCAAGCTGAACTTTTCTCTAACATATACCTTCCCCTTCTTTTTTTTTTGTAAAGACATACAAGCAATAGGTAATCTTTATCACCCTTATGATTTCAATGTCAACAAAGCTTCTACTATGGCTGAAGCAAATTAAACAACCATGACATAAGACCCATTTGATGGGTTTATTATTAACACAACAGAATTATAGTTACAGGGAAACACAGATGCAGGTTTGAGCATATAACATTGCTGGTTTGTTTCAAAGGTTAGGAAATCCAATGTTGTCCAGCAAGTCATAATGAGCTCAAATCCTTTACTGTTTATGAAACGTGAAACTTATGTATACAGGATATGAGCTGAAATAAAAAAAAAACAAGGGACTACATGAAACTGTGGAATGTTACAAGATGCAGGTATGAATATTATTGACGCGATGGAATCTGGTAAAGAGCAAAACGCTGGATTTAAATGTGGTGCTCTGTTTAAGAGCACCGTTTGCTGTATGATGAGCCTTGCCAACCATCATTTTATCCCACGATATGCAGATTTAACAAAACCCCACACATGTGCAGAAAAAGAAAAGGGAAGAACCACCTGATATATAAAGATTTACAACTAATTTGTTTTTTATAAGATAATCACGCGATAATGCAGAAATGGTTATAGATAACACTTGAAACCTTAATTACTGAATTTGCAACAGATTGCAAAAAAAACTGAAATTTCAGAGAGAATAACCCTTTAAATGACGAAACATGGGTGCATAACAGGATGAGTCGGGTACACATAGGGAAATCATGGATTTGGGATAAAGAAAATGATTTTGAAGCATTTGTGATGCTCATGCTACTGAAGTAAAATGGTTAAGACTACAGGGAAAATGACTGTTTGATTCAAAACATGATCTCCAGCTGAATCGATAATACCATTGCGAGGTATTATCGGTTCTTGTTGCAGTAAATAGGGCCGCTAAACCGCCTCCACTACTGCAATGAATTTGCAGGGTTGATGGCCTGAACCTGATACTTAATTTCTGCAGATGCATAATAAAACGAAAGGAGGGGCCTTTACCTTGGCTAAGTGGAGGTTGTTGCTGGCGTCTCCTTCAGAGGTGAGTCAGACTTCAACAAAAAGAAAGGGGGAAGGAAAAAGGAGCAACGCACTTCTCGGTCGCCTCTTTGGAGATCTTTAGCCGGAAGATGGAGGAAGCTTACTATCTTCAATCAGCAAGATGGGAGGACCTCTCCATCGATCCTGGAGAAGGGTGTTAAAAGAAGGGAGGGTATGGAAAACGCAAACGAACCAAAAGGAAAGCTGGCATCTTGGGTCCTTCTTTTTGCTGGAAGGAATGAAGACAGGTTCAAAAAGGGGGGCTCCAGCCGATAGAGGGGAGAAGAAGTTGGGGGTCGGTCCCTACTAGCCGAGAGGATAAAAGGTAAAAAAGGGGGGATCAAGAGATAGCTCCCCCAAAACAAATCGCAGACCCCCTTTTTAATGAACAACCTCCTTCTTTTTCTCATGAAATTTGCCCTTTTTCCCCCTCTTCTGAACAGTTTTGATAACTCTTTTAAAACGAATTTTTGAAATCTTTTGAAAAAAAAAGGGAAAGCTCGCCGTTTTGAGACGGGGACAACTCCCTTTCTTCAGCAAATTTTTTTGAAAACTTAGGTAATAATAAGGTTTTTTTTTTGTAGGGTTTCACGGTGGCTCCATTTGGGGCTGAAAAGTAATAAAAAAAAACAAAAAAAAGTGATAAAACGAATTTTGTTTTTTTTTTCTTTTTTTTCTTTTTTTAAGGTGGTGCCACCTCACTGGATTTAAAAACTTTTTTGAAAAAGTTTGTTTTTCTTTGCAGAGGACTCTAGTGGGGTGTCACCTACGTGGGACCACTAATTATTTTATTAAAATTAAATCAAATGAAAGAGTTTTATAAATCGGTGCCACTTCTGGATGGGCATTGTTTTGAAAATAAGAGAAATATTTGAAAATTTGAGTGTGACACCACCTCGAGGCGGGTCCCATGTCACTTATTTGAAATAAAAAGCCAAGTGAGATTTTTGGAATTTTCATAATAGTAAGCTAAGTTTAGAAAACACGAAGTGAACTTTGGTTCGGTTTCAAAATTTAGAAAAAAATGGTTCTTCAGGGTAAAATTTAGAAAGATGCGGAGAAATTCGGAGCCCTTTTTTTAAAAGTTTGAAATAAGGTCTTCTAAATTTAAAATTGTGTCCCCCTCTTTCCAACTAACAAAATTTTGAAATATCAAAAACCATCCAGATTGTTTTCTTGAGAAAACTTTTGTAACTCGGGGTCCTGGGGGTAAAATGGGAAGAATTGGTAATTTTGAAGGCCCAGGGTTTTGAAAATCAATTTTGAAAAGTTTAGAAATCAAATCTGGATTGACAATTTTGAAAATTAGGAGTTCTGGATCTCAAAATGACATGTTGTACAGTGCGGTGATATGAAATGCTCATGCAATGCTATGCAAAGACATGTTTCCTGAAATGCCGCTCTGAATTCAAAATTGGAAATTCTAGCTTCTTGTCGAGAATAAGATTTTGAGATTTTGTCGTTTGAAGCTATTTCTGAGTCCAAATGGAGAAATTTTGAGGCTTAGGAATAAAATTTTGGACTTTGTACAAGGTTCAATCTCAGAGAATGACCATTTTGCCCTTCATTGATTTCGGAGAACCAGAATGTAATGATTGATGGAAATGTCAAGAAGGTGAGTGAAAATTTGGGGTGTTTACAGATGCCCCTCTTTGCTACTAAGCCAGCTTGTGGCCGAGCTTAGTGGCAAAGAAAAACACTCCAAATTTGGGCTATACAAAAGAATGCCCCAGTTAGAAGGATCTGACTGGGTATGAATAAATTAGCCCGAGGAAGATGGTAGATATGAAATGGAGAATGAAGAGAAAGACTCGCTCTGTGATGGTGAAGTTCAAGTTTTTCCCTTATCCTGGATGGGATAGAAAATGCTTCGTATGGAACGAAGCTCGGGTTTTACCCGTAACCTGATTGGGGAATGAAATATCTCATAGAAATGAGACTCAAGTTTGTACCCTTAACCTGATCGGGCGGAAATGAAATACCTCTTTGAATGAGGCTCAGGTTTATACCCTTCTCTTGATTGGGTGGAAATGAAATACCTCTTTGAATGAGGCCCAGGTTTGTACTCTTATCCTGATTGGGCGGAAAATGGAATACCTCATCAAAGGAGGCTCAGGTTTGTACCCTTATTTTGATTGGGCGGAAAATGGAATACCTCTTTGAATGAGGCCCAGGTTTGTACCCTTATCCTGATTGGGCGAAAAATGGATGGAATCCTCGAAAGAAGAGACCATGATGGAAACTTTGGATTTTGCATAATAAATCCGACAGGGGTTTTGCAAAAGGAAGGAAAATGGGGTCCCTAAAGCTGGAAAAGGGATTGATCTTGGGCGTCTCATTGTTGAGACTAAATAGCTTTTGAAATTGCCTTTTGCGAGAAAAATGATTGGTGGTTCGACCTCGAAACGAAATGGGACTGTCTATGGTTGGACAGTGGGGACACAGGGAAGTGTGCGAATCAGAGAGCTCACGCTCTCAAAGAAGGGAAGGAATCAAGTCCTTAAGAGGGATTTAAAAATTGGTGTCAGGATGTATAAAAAACGGACATCAAGCTCTCACTTCACGTCAGGATAGCTAGAAAATATCATCAAAATATTGAAAATTTTGTTGTTGATTCAAAATATTTGAAAATGATGTATATTGTTGCAAAATATTCCTTCTTTTCTACCTGAAGTATTACTCCAAACGAGATTCACTTCGTAGAATCAAGACTGGGAATCCAAATTGCTTGCGACTGACCTTCTTCAAGGAAGCTATCAATTTCCTTGATATGAACAGGAAAGAGAGACCTTAATATTATGAAATCAATCGATGAAAGAATATTGATAATAGAATTTCACAAGTTTAGAGAGAATTCTTGATAGATTTGGCGGTTTGATATCCTGAGAGCTTCTCTCATGATAATCTTTCTGCACTCTTTTTGGGCTCTTTTGGGTTTTGGCTACATTCTCCTTTCTTTTGAAGATGTCTTGACTTTTTCTCTCTTGCTCTTTTTTTGGAAGGGTACGTCACAAACTCCTTCAACTTGGAGATGTTTCGATCCTTCTTGGACGATGTTGGCTCATGGGTTTAGAGATCTTTGGATGATAACTGAAATTAAATATCTTTTAGGGATTGTCGGGAGGTTCATCGCATCTGCTTTCATCTCGACAGTGCTTTGGACTTTCCCTGGAAGGATCCATCACAAACTCTGTCATCTTGGAGATGTTTCAAATCTTCTTTGGCCCCGGGGGTCTACTCGCTTAATTCGCCTTCATCTTGGCGACAATTGAGAGATCTCTTTTACGGATATTTAATGTCAGCTTGGGTGATTTTGAGGAGACAAGGCTTGGGTGAATTCTCTCTTTTTCTAGCGCTCAAGATATTTCCACTGCCTCGTCTCTACAAGAATAATCTTTAGAGATGTGCCATAACTGCGATCAATATCAATCATCTATGGCCTTGCGATAACGTTGAATATTCTTTTCTGGCCATATCGAGGATTTATCCTTCATCCTTTGTTTCGCCAATAGAAAGAATTTGAATTTCGAATCTCTTTTCACAAAAGCTTCACTCTTTTGGAATTAATGCTAAAGGTGAGCTGAGATACAAATAGAGTTTTGAAATCAACAGGTAATTGATTGACAAATTGACAAAATATTCTTGAAATCCTTGGTGAAAAAGAGCGTTTGAGATCCGGCTCAACACATCCGTGACGAAAATTCTCTTCTCTTTTTCCCCCAAAAGAGAGACTCAGGCTTAGCCCTTACTTGAATGGGAAATGGAAAATACTCCTCTCTTCCCTGAAGAGGAGGTGTTTGCAAAATGAACTTTCGAAGAGAAATTGAGCTTTCGTCAAAGCTCCCTAACATTAGGCTTCTCTTATAGAAAGGGGGCCGATAATAGTGAGGTCTGAAAATTGGGTCATGAAAGGAACGAGTCCATCACACTCTCCCTGAAAAGTGGGTCCTTCATGACGAAAATGGCCTAGTAGAAAATTGGGGTGGTCACAAGAAAAGTGAGTCTCCGTCGAGTCTCTCCCTATAAAAGAGTTCCTTGTGTGAAATTGGAAATTGTTTTGCAAACGGTTCACGAAGACGCGAGTTCCTTCAAACTCTCCCTGAAATGGGGTTAAGTGAACGAATAGGATAGCATGCGAAAAGAACGAGCTCCCTTGAACTCTCCCTAAAAAGGGTCTCTCGCAAGAGAAAATGATTGAAATTGGATATTGAGATTGATTGACCCAAAGGTCGAAATTGGAAATTGGGAAATTGATTGCTGGAAATTGGATGACCCAGAGGTCGAAATTAAGAATTGAGTGACCCGAAGGTCAAAATTGGAAATTGAATTTGAAAGATTGGAAATTGGGTGACCCGGAGGTCAAAATTGGAGAATTGAATGACCCAAGGGTCGAAATTGAGAATCTGGTAATTGGAATTGGGAATCGGAAATTGAGTGACCTAGAGGTCAAAATTGAAGAATTGGCTGACCTGAGGGTCGAAATCGAAGAATTGAATGATCCGAAGATTTAAATTGGAAAAAGGTTAAATTTGAGAAATTGACTGATCCTGAGGATTGAAATGACTTGGATCAACATAGGAGAATAAATGGCTCGAGTCAAAGCTTGAATAAGGTAAAGAGATCACGAGTCGGAACTTGGATCAACAAAGAAAAATGAAGAGCTCGAATCAGGTAATGAGATCACAAGTCGGAACTCGGATCAACAAAGAAAAATGAAGAGCTCGAATCAGAGCTCGAATAAGGTAATGAGATCACGAGTCGGAACTCGGATTAACAAAGAAAATAAAGAGCTCAAATCAGAGCTCGAATAAGGTAATGAGATCACCAGTCGGAACTCGGATCAACAAAGAAAAATAAAGAGCTCGAATCAGAGCTCGAATAAGGTAAAGAGATCACGAGTCGGAACCCGGATCAACAAAGGAGAAATAATCTGAAGGAAAACCCGAGTCGGAACTCGGTTTTTCAAAGAAAATAATTTAAAGGAGAACCCGAGTCGGAACTCGGATCAACAAAGAAAAATGAAGAGCTCGAATCAGAGCTCGAATAAGGTAAAGAGATCACGAGTCAGAACTCGGATCAACAAAGAAAATGAAGAGCTCGGGTCAGAGCTCGAATAAAGTAAAGAGATCACGAGTCGGAACCCGGATCAACAAAGGAGAAATAATCTGAACGAAAACCAGAGTCGGAACTCAGTTTTTCAAAGAAAATAATTTAAAGGAGAACCCGAGTCGGAACTCGGATCAACAAAGAAAAATGAAGAGCTCGAATCAGAGCTTGAATAAGGTAAAGAGATCACGAGTCGGAACTCGGATCAACAAAGAAAATGAAGAGCTCGGGTCAGAGCTCGAATAAAGTAAAGAGATCACGAGTCGGAACCCGGATCAACAAAGGAGAAATAATCTGAACGAAAACCAGAGTCGGAACTCAGTTTTTCAAAGAAAATAATTTAAAGGAGAACCCGAGTCGGAACTCGGATCTTAAAGGAGAAATAGTTTAAAGGAAAATCCGAGTCAGAACTCGGTTTTTCAAAGAGAATAATTTAAAGGAGAACCCGAGTCGTAACTCGGATCTCAAAGGAGAAATAATTTGAAGGAAAATCCGAGTCGGAACTCGGTTTTTTAAAGAAAATAATTTAAAGGGAGAACCTGAGTCGGAACTCAGATTTCCAAAGGAAAAATAATTTGAAGGAGAATCTGAGTCGGAACTCAGTTTTTCAAAAGAAATAATTTAAAAGAAAACCCAAGTTGGAACTCGGATCTTCAAAGAAAAATAATTTGAAAGAAAACCCGAGTTGGAACTCGGTTATTCCAAGGAAAATAATTTAAAGGAAAACCCGAGTCGGAACTCAGATCTTCAAAAGAAAATAATTTAAAGGAAAACCTGAGTCGAACCTCAGATCTTCAATGAAAAAAATGATTTAAAAGAAAACTTGAGTCGGAACTCAGATTTTAAGAGGAAAAATAATTTGAAGGAAAACCCAAGTCGGAACTTGGTTTTTCAAAGAAAAAATTGATTTAAAGGAAAACCCGAGTTAGAACTCGGTTTTTCAAAAGGAAAAATAATTTGAAAGAAAACCCGAGTCGGAACTCAGTTTTTCAAAGGAAAAGTAATTTGAAAGAAAACCCGAGTCGGAACTCGGTTTTTCAAAGGAAAAATATGGACCAACTTGAAAGTTGGATTTTGAAAGAAAAAGAAGCCTGAATCGGAATTCAGATCTTCAGAGGAGAACCCGGTTAGGGGATCAAAATTTTGCAAATTGTCAGTGCGGGGAGTGGATTTTTGAAAAGAGGATTCTAGCTAAAGAATTTTGAGGAAAAATCAACAGAGATTGTAAACTGGAGTCAGAGATTGATGATTAAGATGGAAAATCATTCATAGTCTTAAGATTTATCCCTTATCCTGAATGGGAAATGGAATTGGGTGCATAATTAATGCAAATGAAATGCACATGCACATGAAATGCAAATGAATGGTGAGGGGTTTTATTTGATCCTGCCTGCATACAAAATGTTTGAAAACAAATTTTCAAAAAAAAATCCCCCAGTGTAATGGGGAAGAGAGAATAATATTAAAAAAAAAGGGGCTCTTGAGAAGAAACATAACGATAAAAGAAGAACATCATAGTTAAATGAGAAAAGTTGATGATTTTATTGATGTCTTAAAAGGGATGACAACTCAAAAAATAAAAACAACTAGGACTATATTGTCCTGACAAAAGTAAATATGACAAAAATGAGAAGGCATTGGCATTGGCATTGTCATTTTTCCAAGTGATCTGGGAGAGGCTTGGTCAGGACTGCAACTCGTCCCTCTCTTTCTTTCGACACCAAAAGCTCTTTATCAATGTAGTCCTGTACAATATTTTTGAGAACGGAGCAGCGTTCAGTATCGTGCCTCATTGCCCGATGGAACTTGCAGAGACAATCTTTTCATTTCCCCATGGTGACGGGAGGATCAACAATCCTTGGAAGTTTGATCATATTCTTTGTGAGCAGATATCCAAGAATTTCTTCAATTGGCTGACCTAAAGGAGTAAACTCGCGATCATAACCCCAACCATCATGCTTTATCTTCTTCAGATTGCTTGATTTCTATTGAGTGATGACTTCTTTGACTTCTTTCTGGGAACTGGACTGAACTTGCTTGGTTAGGGCTACTGGATGTTCTTCTCTGTCTTCAACAAAGAGGTTTTTATCAATGCAGTCTTGCACACTGTTTTTGAAGACAAAACAATGATCAATGTCATGCCCTACTGCTCGATGGAATTTGCAGAATTGGTTCAAGAATCTTCCCATGATGGTGGGAGGATCTGTGACTTTTGGGAGCCTGACTAATCCCTTGATCAACATGTATTCGAGGACTTTGTCGAGTGGCTCATCTATAGGAGTGAAATCTCGATCACCGCTCCAGTTTTCGCGCTTTGGTTTTCCTTGATTTTTTTTCTTTTATTGAGGGCTGGATTGAAAAAGTCTATCTTGGATTCTAGAATACTTTCCTTTCCAATCTTTAGACTCTTCTAAATTACTGCTTTGACTGCCTCTGTTTTTGTTGTTGCTGGGTTTAGAACTGGTTGCGTTGTTGTTGTTGCCAATGACGCTCATAGGAATGGTGATAGATGCCTCTTCTTTAACAGGAACTTTTCTGAAATTGGCTTCAGCTTGCTCGGATAATATCTCGATCATCATTCTTTCGAATAACCGATATATAGCGGGATTGATGTCATCTTTACTGGTCTGGGCTCCCTCTTTGGCAGACTTTGTGGAATCCATTTCTTACTCACGGTCCGTAACTAATGTGCTGAAGTAGTGCGGTCTTTGATCTTGTCAGGATCACACAACTATGCCAATGCCCTCTGCAGAACAACATGGGATGTTTAGCATGATGGGAAAAAGAATTTTGAAAGCAACAATCTTGAGAGAAAAACAAATGATGGGATCAGGTTGGCAATCTTGGGAGGAAATGACAAACAAAAATTTTGGATAAAATTTGGAAGATATATCGAAAAAGAAGTTTTTGAAGATATGAGCAAAATTTAAAATTTCAAAAATTTGCAGGCAGGATTGGAGTAAGGTTTGAAATTCGAGATCCAGTAGAATGGAAGAATGGAAAACCACTTGGAGTTTTGAAATAAATTGGATATTTTGAAAAATCATCCAGGGTTTGAAAAAATAAAGGGAAAAGATGAGAATATGATATTTGAAAATATTTTTGGTGAAAATATGAAAGAAATAAAGGTAGCATACAAACAATCACATCCTACACAAACATTTTTGCACATTCAGCACTCCCTAAAAGGCTGACTCTAGATGCATCATTTTGAAAATAGCTGTAGGACCCTAATCCTAACTCTAAGTTCAGATCATCTTTATCCAATCCAGTTATGCCGATATACTTGAATCGAAATCCGAGGTACGTGGCATATAATTTCAACTCTGGTTCTAAGGTAAGGTTTTCCAACATCTTTGAGCACCTACCGATATACTTCGGACTGTGGCCCGCGGTACGTGGTAGGGGGGTGTTAACCCAAATAAGTGGCCCAGTTGTGAGGCTTTGTCCCGAACTAGGGTTCTGGAAGAGAGCCCAACAACATGAAGACTGGGTAAAAGTAGGTAATGGAGGTTTGAAACAAATGATCACATGCAAGAAATAGATGGCTCTAAAACCTAAAGAGATAGACTTTTGAAATTTTTTTAAGAAGCATACATTGTTTGCAGTCAGATCCTAAATTGAGGAGAGTTGTATTTAGACCTAAGTCTATGTGTACATGAAAATATCTTCTCAATATAGTCCTACCAAATCATGCCTAGTCTATATGCAATCAATGTCAGCTAGGTCAGAATCTAGGCTCCTAGGTTCGCATGATATAAAAAGTAAAGAGTTGACATTTTGTGAACACAATTTTGATAATTGAACTAAGTCAAGCACAATTTTAATCAGACAAGGACAGGTCCCATCTCGGTCGCCAAACCTGTTATCGTCGCAATTTTTTTTTATTTTTCGTCTTCCCTTCCCTGCGGAAGAGAGAGGAAAATGCTTTCGCGATTCAAACTTGACCGGATTTTGAAAAATTGTTTTGGAATACTCGCCTTCGTTTTTTAAAATAGCGGGAAAATCCATGGGATAGGGCTCGACCTGTCGGTACGAGGTTCGACCGTTCCTGCCACCTTTAACAGGGGTAATCGAACCAAGGACCAAAAATGTGCTTAACTTAGTAGAATTATCGAAATTGTGTTCTATCCTAAATGCACAGAGAATTCAGGCATGTGCTATGAGATTTTGTAAAATATAAGTTGGAAAAACATGATATATGCTTAGAAACATTCTGGAGTTGAAAAGCATTTCTCAGGAAAAAGATGAAAATCAATCTCTTAGGAAATTCAGATCAAAGGGTTTTAAAATCACGAGAAAATTTATGAAGTTTTGGGAAAATCATGAATGGTTGGAAATCCTAGGAAAATAGAAGTAATTTTTAGGAAAAGGCTAAACATTTAAAAGGGAAAATGCTTGTCAGGGAAAATTCCAACTTTGAAAACTTTCTTTGGAAAATGATTGGAATTCATTGGAAAAACTCTTTCGAGAATGGAAAATTAAAAGCACAGGAAAATGAAATTCTGAGGATTCTAACCTGGAAAGGCTGGAAAATTGATTTTGAACTTGTGAAGATGATGGAAAATTTTCTTTGAAAATGAATTTTAAGAAAGAAATATTTTCCAGGGAAAATCATAGGAAACTTGATTTGGGAAATCCCAGTTTGAAAATTTTCAGAGTTTCTAGAGAAATTGATTTCCATGGAATGACATTTTCTTGAGAAAATAATGAGGAAAACAGATGATGCCATGATGCAGATGATTTGAATGAATGAATGCACTTTGAAAAGATTTTCTGAGAAATTTGTTGGAAAAATGTGTATTAAGTCGAAATAAATCCTTCACATATTCTGACTGTGGCCATGAACATGCTCAGAGTTAATTGAATTAATTCACAATATTTTGAAAATTGAAAACATGATGTGCATTTTAAGAATTCCTAAGAGTGTAGGCCCATTGTGACTGGTAGAAAGATGATGGATCTGGGTCTCGTCCATATTCTGACTAGGGCCGTAAATATGGACTCCACCGAGTTCATCAACTCTTTAAGAGTTGGTGCACGTGCCATTCGTGTTCATCCACAATGATTTTGAAATAAAATGCATGATTCATAAGATTAGGATATTACAAAATCAAACTACATGATATGCATCCTAACCTAAGCAGTAAAAGTAAATATTATTCCAAATCGATTATTACATCTCTGACATAAAGCAAAAAAAAAAAAATACAGAGTTAAAAGAATCAGCTTCCTCCTAATTCCCCTGCAAAAGTTGGTTAGTACCGGAGATACAGCCTACCAAAAGGAAATGTTACGTTAATGCCAATGCATCCATAGTTATGCCTACATTACAACAAAAATATATACATTAATGACAATATGAGGCCTAAAGTATATATGGGACGCTTACGAGATGCTTAGAGTTTAAATGAAAGAAAGACACACACATATATACACACCTAAATGCTTAGGTTTATGTTAAGGGAAATGTGTATGTGGACCATTAGTCGGCTCTTTCAATAAAGACCACAGGCCATCTGATGTAGCCTTTACAACATCATAACTATCACACCCTTATGTTAAGACATTCATGATTCTACTTGGGCTCACAGCACAATTGCCTCTTTCTCCTACTCATAATGACTGCAAATGGCCACTTACAGCCTGCCCATACCACAGTTAATTATCATTTCCATAACATATGAATGGCAGCAATCTGGATTTACACAGCAAATCAGTATCCTTAATGGTGAAAGCTAATAGATGCCCATCGACCAGTTCACTATCTAATGTTAACTCGAGCAAAAGGTACCTAACTATGCATGGAATGAATGTCAATCAGGGATTGGCATCTTAAAGCTTCATAGTTATTCAAAACAAAATTGTGAGTAATAACTTTATGGAACAACCTAACTCCCAAAAGAAACTTACTGCCTAAAATGCACAAAAGAGAGGAGTAAATGAAACATGTCATACGTGTATATTGATGAAAATGATACTCCTGCCAATAATCACTGCTTTAAAGTGGTCCATCAACAAGATTATTATCATGCTGGGATTCATAAATAAACGGAAAACTTCACCCTGTTGAGATGATCGGTTTCTAGGACAAATATCAATCTAGTGTTCCTGCAAGCTGAACTTTTCTCTGACATATACCTTCCCCTTCTTTTTTTTGTAAAGACATACAAGCAACAGGTAATCTTTATCACCCTTATGATTTCAGTGTCAACAAAGCTTCTACTATGGCTGAAGCAAATTAAACAACCATGACATAAGACCCATTTGATGGGTTTATTATGAACACAACAGAATTGTAGTTACAGGGAAATGCAGATGCAGGTTTGAGCAGAGAAATTTAAGGTAGCATACATAATACTCCATTCTCTGGACCCAAGGCATGATGTTGGCATTAATTGAGAAAAAAAAAGGTACTTAATCAAACCTCTATTAGCACCAGAAATCTGAGAATGACAATATAACATTGCTGGTTTGTTTCAAAGGTTAGGAAATCCAATGTTGTCCAGCAAGTCATAATGAGCCCAAATCCTTTACTGTTTATGAAACGTGAAACTTATGTATACAGGATATGAGCTGAAATAAAAAAAAACAGGGGACTACATGAAACTGTGGAATGTTACATGATGCAGGTATGAACATTATTGACGCGATGGAATCTGGTAAAGAGCAAAACGCTGGATTTAAATGTGGTGCTCTGTTTAAGAGCACCGTTTGCTGTATGATGAGCCTTGCCAGCCATCATTTTATCCCACGATATGTAGATTTAACAAAGCCCCACACATGTGCAGAAAAAGAAAAGGGAAGAACCACCTGATATATAAAGATTTACAACTAATTTTTTTTTATAAGATAATCATGCGATAATGCAGAAATGGTCATAGATAACACTTGAAACCTTAATTACTGAATTTGCAACAGATTGCAAAAAAAACTGAAATTTCAGAGAGAATAACCCTTTAAATGACAAAACATGGGTGCATAACAGGATGAGTCGGGTACACATAGGAAAATCATGGATTTGGGGTAAAGAAAATGATTTTGAAGCATTTGTGATGCTCATGCTACTGAAGTAAAATGGTTAAGACTACAGGGAAAATGACTGTTTGATTTAAAACATGATCTCCAGCTGAATCGATAATATCATTGCGAGGTGTTATCGGTTCTTGATGCAGTAAATAGGGCCGCTAAACCGCCTCCACTACTGCAATGAATTTGCAGGGTTGATGGCCTGAACCTGATACTTAATTTCTGCAGATGCATAATAAAATGAAAGGAGGGGCCTTTACCTTGGCTAAGTGGAGGTTGTTGCTGGCGTCTCCTTCAGAGGTGAGTCAGACTTCAACAAAAAGAAAGGGGGAAGGAAAAAGGAGCAACGCACTTCTCGGTCGCCTCTTTGGAGATCTTTAGCCGGAAGATGGAGGAAGCTTACTATCTTCAATCAGCAAGATGGGAGGACCTCTCCATCGATCCTGGAGAAGGCTGTTAAAAGAAGGGAGGGTATGGAAAACGCAAACGAACCAGAAGGAAAGCTGGCATTGTGGGTCCTTTGTTTTGCTGGAAGGAATGAAGACAGGTTCAAAAAGGGGGGCTCCAACCGATAGAGGGGAGAAGAAGTTGGGGGTCGGTCCCTGCTAGCCGAGAGGATAAAAGGTAAAAAAGGGGGGATCAAGAGATAGCTCCCCCAAAACAAATCGCAGACCCCCATTTTAATGAACATCCTCCTTCTTTTTCTCACGAAATCTGCCCTTTTTCCCTCTCTTCTGAATGGTTTTGATAACTCTTTTAAAACGAATTTTTGAAATCTTTTGAAAAAAAAAGGAAAAGCTCGCCGTTTTGAGAGGGGGACGACTCCCTTTCTCCAGCAATTTTTTTTGAAAACTTAGGTAAAATTAAGGTTTTTTTTTTGTAGGGTTTCACGATGGCTCCATTTGGGGCTGAAAAGTAATAAAAAAAAAGTGATAAAACGAATTTTGTTTTTTTTTCTTTCTTTTTTTCTTTTTTTTTTCTTTTTTTAAGGTGGTGCCACCTCACTGGATTTGAATTTTTTTTTGAAAAAGTTTGTTTTTCTTTGCAGAGGACTCTAGTGGGGTGTCACCTACGTGGGCCCACTAATTTTTTTATTAAAATTAAATCAAATGAAAGAGTTTTATAAATCAGTGCCACTTCCGGATGGGCACTGTTTTGAAAATAAGAGAAATATTTGAAAATTTGAGTGTGACACCACCTCGAGGCGGGTCCCATGTCACTTATTTGAAATAAAAAGCCAAGTGAGATTTTTGGAATTTTCATAATAGTAAGCTAAGTTTAGAAAACACGAAGTGAACTTTGGTTCAGTTTCAAAATTTAAAAGAAAATTGTTCTTCAGGGTAAAATTTAGAAAGATGCAGAGAAATTCGGAGCCCTTTTTATAAAAGTTTGAAATAAGGTCTTCTAAATTTAAAATTGTGTCCCCCTCTTTCCAACTGACAAAATTTTGAAATATCAAAAACCATCCAGATTGTTTTCTTGAGAAAACTTTTGTAACTCGGGGTCCTGGGATTAAAATGGGAAGAATTGGTAATTTTGAAGGCCCAGGGTTTTGAAAATCAATTTTGAAAAGTTTAGAAATCAAATCTGGATTGACAATTTTGAAAATCAGGAGTTTTGGATCTCAAAATGACATGTTGTACAGTGCGGTGATATGAAATGCTCATGCAATGCTATGCAAAGACATGTTTCCTGAAATGCCGCTCTGAATTCAAAATTGGAAATTCTAGCTTCTTGTCGAGAATAAGATTTTAAAATGTTGCCGTTTGAAGCTATTTCTGAGTCTAAATGGAGAAATTTTGAGGCTTAGGAATAAAATTTTGGACTTTCTACAAGGTTCAATCTCAAAGAATGACCATTTTGCCCTTTATTGATTTCGAAGAAGCAGAATGTAATGATTGATGGAAATGTCAAGAAGGTGAGTGAAAATTTGGGGTGTTTACAACTCTCCAATGTCTCAATCTTGGAGCTGACTCATGATTCTCCAAAGCATCAAGAGGTGTTAGATGATTTATTAAGAAAGATCAAGGTAAAGCAAGGCATCACGCCAGAAGATATGGCACAGATAGTGAATCAGGTGATGACTAATGCACCTATCACCTTTTCCGATAAGGACTTGCCAAAACCTCATTCTTTTCATAACAATGCGTTGTATATCGTGGTCAGAACCAGGGGCATGACTGTCCCACATGTGCTCGTTGATGGAGGCAGCAACCTCAATATTTGCCCGGAAATAACAGTGAAAGCCTTGGGATTGAAAGAGGAAGAATGCGTCCCTGATCCAATTACAATTTACGGCTTCGATAACCATGGGCAGACTGCCAAGGGCAAGATCTTTCTAGAAATTTTCATTAACTACTCAGTGCATACAGTTTTATTCCATGTCGTAAATATGCCGCCAACCTACAATCTTTTGTTGGGACGAACATGGATCCACAATTCTAATGTTGTTCTGTCAACCCTCCACCAATGCATAAAATGGTCTAAGGGAGGGATGATCACCACCATTCTGGGAGAAGATCCCCAAGAGAGGCTACCACAGCCTATGATCCCCCGTCCAACATTTACAACGGACATCCCAAGCATCCGAGAAAGTGATGAGATCAACCTCAACGAGAGTTTAGAAATGCTGAAGCTAAAGGATGTTCAGGAAGAAGAGAATATGGCAGCCATGATCCAATGGCAAGGACCTCATTTCTTTAAGGTAGGAGGAGGTATCAACTACACCTCTTTCAAAGATCATCCCTTATTCCCTCAGTTTTCCAAGGCCAAAAGAGGATTTGATCTACTGATAAAACACGGGTACCAGCCATTCCGAGGCATGGAAAAGAATGAAGATGGCATAGTGGAGCTTATAATTCCTGCACGACATTCAATAAGTTCAGGGTTGGGGTTCACCGGCCAAGCCTCCAGCGAAGGCACCGTATTTATCAAGGGAACCAAATGAGGAAGATAATGCCTTAGTTTTCCTTCTTTCTGTTCTTGTTTCTCAGTTAGTCTTGTAGGGACAACACAGTCCCAATCTTTTGTCGGTCTTGTAAATATCTTATTCTCAATCAATGAAAGCTTGATCTTCTCTTCATATTTGGGCATTTATCATTCTTGCTTATTTTGTCTGTGCCATTGTTCTTTGCTTTCGTACAAAAGTTTGTTTTGGGATTGTACTTTCTCTTAAAAACCTTCTTGGCATTTTCAGAACTGTTAAAACATGGCGCTCCTAAATCGATAACGAAGTTCATTATCAATCCCAAATTCTCCCAAAAGAAATCAAAACTGGCAAGGATTCATAAGATAAATGTCAGAGCAGGGGTCAGCAAGGCAACAGAGGAGATCGAAGAGCTAGCAGAATTCGATTCAACTATTCAAGAATTGTCAGAATTTGCTCATATCCAAAAGCAGGTGAACCATCACCTTTGGTTCAAGATCCAACTGAAGACATCAACATTGGATCGGAAGATGATCCAAAAAACCTCAAAATGAGTTCAAGTCTAAGTGCAGATGAGAAAACAAGACTCATCCAGTTTCTTAAAACAGCATCAAGAGGTATTTGCCTGGACTTATGAAGATATGCCAGGGTTGGATCCCAAGCTGGTTGAGCATCGACTCAAGTTGAAACCTGATTCTAGAACAAGCAAGCAGAAACTGAGGAAATTGGACCCTCGAGTTGAGCAACAAGTTAAAGAAGGACTTGAAGATTTGTTAAAAGCAGGCTTCATCCGAGCCATTGATTATCTAGATTGGTTGGCAAATATCGTGGCAGTTCCTAAAAAGAACGGCAAAGTCTGGATTTGCATTGATTTCAGAGATCTCAATAAAGCTACCCCGAAGGATGATTATCCACTCCCCAATATTGATCTTTTGATCGATAGCACAGCGGGCCATGCCATGTTTTCCTTTATGGATGGATATTCAGGATATAATCAGATCAAGCTGGTCATTTGTGATCAGTCAAAAACTTCTTTTACCACACCGTGGGGAACCTTTTGTTATACAGTCATGTCGTTCGGGCTCAAAAACGCTGGGGCAACCTATCAGAGGGCGATGGCCGTTATTTTCCATGATCAGATGCATAAGAATATGGATGCCTATGTAGATTACATCTTGGTCAAATCTAAAGAAGAAGAGGATCACCTCGATACTCTTGGTCAAGACTTTGAAAGACTCATTCTCTACAAGTTGATACTTAATCCTCAGAAATGCGTTTTTGGAGTAAAGTCTGGTAAATTGCTCAGTTTCATAATCAGCAAAAGAGGAATAGAGGTGGACCCGGCTAAAGCAAAAGCAATCATTGATATGCCACCTCCAACTAATCTCAGGGAAGTGCGAAGCCTTCAAGGGCGTATTCAGTCTATTCGACGTTTCATGTCCAATTTGGCCATGAGATGTGAACCTTTCAATCATTTGCTAAGAAAAGGAGTAAAATTTAAATGAGGATCAGAATGTCAACTCTCGTTTGAGTGCATCAAGCAGTATCTCCTTAACCCACCAGTTTTGAAGCCACCAAAATTGGGGAAGCCTCTCTTATTATACATCTTTGTCAATCAAAATGCCTGTGGTGGATTCCTTGCACAGTATGAAGAAGACAGCTTGATAGAGCATGCCATATACTATGTGAGCAAAACTTTCATTGATTATGAAAAAAAGTATTCTCAGATGGAGAAGACTTGTCTAAATCTGGTTTGGATGTGCCAGAAATTAAGACATTACTTGTTGGCATCTGAAATCAAATTCCTATCAAAGCTTAATCATCTCAGATACATTCTTGAGCAACCATTTCTCACTGGACGAATTGCGAAATGGCAAGTCCTTCTAATGCAATATGACTTAGAGTATGTTTCTCAAAAGTCAATCAAAGGCCAAGCTATCGCAGATCAGTTGGCTGACTTTCCTTTGACGGAAGAAATTAAAACAGAAGATGATTTTCCTGATGAGCACATCTACAATGTCCAACAGCCTCTAGTTTGGAACCTATTCTTCGATGGCTCTAAAAATATATCTGGCATTGGGATTGGAGTCTTGTTAATCACTCCTGAAAAAGAAAAGATCCCTTATTCTTTCAAGCTTGGTTTCCAATGTACTCATAACATGGTCGAATATGAATCCCTAATACAAGGCCTCAAAATTCTGCAAAATTTCAATGTCAAGAGAGTGCATGCCTTTGGCGATTTGTTACTTGTTGTCAGTCAAGTTAACGCTGAGTGGCAGGTGAAAGATTCAAAATTGATCCCATATCAGAAGATCGTCCTAGCTCTGGCAGACTGCTTCAAAGAATTTTAGCTCAATCACATCAGGAGAGAGCACAATCAAATAGCCGATGGTTTAGCTAGCCTGGGCTCCATTTTATCCTTTAAGGGTAGTGAATCATGTTGTTCTTTTGAAGTTGGTAGGCTTGAGCAGCCTGCTTTCATTTCAACCATGCAAGTAAACCATGTCAATCAAAAGGAGAAGCCTTGGTACCAAGATATAAAAAATTTCATTAAAACTGGTGAATTTCCACCAGAAATGCCAAAAAGAGAGCAACGCACAATTCAGCGCATGTCTGCCTGTTATTTCATCCTTGTCAATGTTCTCTACCACTGTGGGTTCAGTTCTGAGTATGCTAGATGCTTAGACAAGGATGAAGCTATGAAAATTATCCAAGAGGCACATGAGGGGATTTGTGGTGGCCATGTTGGCTATCAAACTCTCGCCAAACAGATCATCCGAGCAGGGTACTACTGGAAAACCATGCAACAAGACTGCCATCGATTTATGAAGAAGTGTGTCAAGTGCCAAATGCACACACCTTCCATTTATGTGCCAGCCACATATCTACAATCAGTTGTCTCTCCTTGGCCATTTTCTATGTGGGCTTTTGACGTCGTAGGCTGTTATCATCGCAAAATTTTTAATTTTGCAAGTCAAACTGACCTTTGAAAAAGATTTTGAAAATAACTCGCCTCCGTTATAAAATGCAGGATAATTCCAAAGAATGAGACTCGTCTTTCGGTACGAGGTTCAACCGTTTGTGGTGCCTTTACCAGGGGTAATCAAACCAAGGATCAAAAGTGTGCTTAGCTTTGCTCAACTTGTCTAAATCATGT
Source organism: Nuphar pumila (assembly GCF_984573655.1). Taxonomy (NCBI): domain Eukaryota; kingdom Viridiplantae; phylum Streptophyta; class Magnoliopsida; order Nymphaeales; family Nymphaeaceae; genus Nuphar; species Nuphar pumila. The sequence goes on along the minus strand of NC_143252.1, from coordinate 96,876,337 downwards.
TCTATTTCCTAAATGCACAAAGAATCAGGCATGTGCTATGAATTTTCTGAAAATGCAGGTTTGAAAACATGATGTTTGCTTCTGAGATTTGAAATACTTGGAAAATATGTCACTTGAAAAATCATGAATCATGGTGAGAGAATATTTCTGGGGAAAATGAAAATCGATTTTTGAAGAATCCAAGTGTTTTGTGAAAATGGATTTCTGAGGAATATGGAATAACTTTGGAAAACTTGATTTTTCTGAATTGGAACTTGGAAATTGAATATATAACTTGGAAAATCAGGATTTTGAACTTTGGAAATGCTTGAAATATCACTGAAACTCAATGTTTTTGAGAAAATCAATTTCTGAATAAGACTTAGAAAATTTTGAGAAAATCGATTTCTTGGAATTGGAATTTGAATTTGCAAATGAATAAAATGAATGAATATGGATTTGGAAGACTTGATTTTGAGGAATTGAGAAAATCCTTTTGAGCTTTAAGAAATGCAGTGCATTTTGAAGTTAGCCTAAGAGTGTAGGCTGAATGTGACTAATACGAAGATTACAAATTTGGGTCTCATTCGTATTCTGACTATGGCCATAAATACAAATTCCACTGAGTTTGTCAATTTCATAAGAGCTAGTGCACGTGCCATTCGTGTAGACCATGATTAATTTGTAATATGTGCATGAATAATGCATACATAGCAGTTATATATCAAAGTTTAAAACTATATGCAATGCAAATCCTATTCTAAGCAGAAATTGAAATTCTTATTCCAAATTTAATTACAATTTACATCACTAATTGAATTTAAATACAGAAAATTAAAGAAAAGTACAGTCTTCAATATCCCTACAAAACTAGAAAAACTTTTTTGTAAAGATATGTTGGATTTTCTAGGTTTATCCAGCAATATCTAGAAATTGCTGGATTTTGCTAGATATAAGCCTTTTCCCATGATTCTCTGATATAAACTTATAAAATATGATATAAAACTAAATAAATAATAAAGATGAGATTTGAAAATTCGAAATTAGGGTCAAAATGACCAAAATACCCCTGATAGCAAGACTATGGCCTTGAAACTAGGGTTTTCAGAAAGATATTTGGTAAATTACAACTTTTGAAATTCAAATGAGAATAAATCAAACCAAATATGATATGACATGATTAAAAACATAAAAATTAAGGTTTAGATCTTCAAAATTTAGGTCAAATGACCAAAATGCCTCTGATAGCAAGACTATGGCCTTGAAATCAGGTTTTTCTGAAATAGATTTTAGTAAAAACATGGGATTTATGATTAAAATAAATATAAATCAAACATGAAACATCCTAATATGATTCTAAACATGAACAAACCCTAAAAACATGAACTTATACACGAAAATCATGAAATATCACAAATATCATGATTTTGGCAGTGTTTCGGGATCCTATGAGTACCCTGTTTTGTTATTTTATCCATTCAAGCATCAAATGAATTCTAAATTTGATACAAATTGACACCTGCACTTGTTATAATCCTAAAATTAGAGTGGAATTGTAAAAATATATTTTTATAATTATTCCAACTCGAAAATTACATTAAAACCCTAAAATAAGCTATTTTTACCCATGGTCACAGACCAGTTCCAATGTTAGACCCGAATCAGGAATCAAATCACCATGAAAATTTCTGAAATTTTACAGAGGTAAATTAGACAAAAAAACAGATATTTCCCTATTTACATCTTGTAAAAAGCATCCTTGATGAGGGAGAAACCCTTTCGGCAATCCAGACTAAAATTTAATGAATCTAACATTGGTTAAAACAGGTACTTCCAATTGAAAATACAGAAAACAATATCAAACTTCATAAAAAATTCTTGAAATTTTAGCAGTGAATAGACATAAAAATAATGAAATTCCTTTTTTACAGATCATAAATTGGATCTACGGTTTGAGATCTATGATCATCACAAGTCAGATTAGGGTTTTGGTAAACCCTAACAAGTTTTAAATTTTAAATCTGATTCTCTGACAGAGGAAAAATACTAAACAGAGATTAAAAATTATCAAAATTTCACAGTAAATAGTTCATATCAACATGAATCCACTTCACTTTACGTATATCAAATCAAATATCGGATGAGAAAAATACCTCAACTGCAAGTTACCTATGAATTTCAACAATGATTCTAAACGATTGAAAATCACAGTTTAATCTTTTATTTTTTTAACAAGGTTCCCGAATCCCAAAACATCTGATTTTTTTACAGTAGCTCACTGACATATCCGTGTATCACATATTAAAAAATCCGAAATTTACAGTGAGTACTTCAATACCAAATAACATGCTCTTTACTGATCTAAGCTTAAAACACACAGAAATTTAATAAAACCTAATAAAACATGAATTAATCAATGAAAACAATAAATAAAATACTCAAACAGTAAAATAAAATTAATCTCTATGCTGGGAAATGTGTAATAAACATGAATAAGTAAAGAAATAAATAAAACACAGGGAATCCATGGCTGAAATTGCTTTTACCCTTGAAACCATGGATTTAATCCATTTAATCGGATAAATCTCTTGTTTTCTTGGTTAAGAATATAAAAAATAATGCAATAATCAATTCTAATGGATTAGAATCATGGAAAACAGCATGGAACAGGGTTAGATCATCTTCTTGAATTGAACTTGAAGTTCTTCAGGTTGAATACATGGTTAAATCCATGAAAGGGGAGTTTCCATGGTGAAATCTATTGAAAAATCATAAAAAACTAATAAAAAACTAATATTAAATAACTCACCTTGGGGCTGCAGCTGCAATGGAGGAAGGTAAAGGTGCTGGAAAGGAGAGAAAAGCGCTCTCTTTGACCCCCTTTAGGTCCCCTATTTATAGATTTTTTTTTTCATTTGTTTAGGAAGAGTTTTGATTTTTTGGACTCTTTTTAATTGTTTTTGATAAACCACATGGGGAGGATGATTTTTTTGGAGAATTCTAACCTAAATGGACTATAATTAATCCCTAATTAACATTTAATTAAACCCTATAGAGTCCAAATGTGGCACTACCTAGTATGGACCCACATTTGGTTTTTCAAAAACCAATGGTTTAAAACTTAAATAAAATAGATTTTTAAAATTGCTTTTGACTCCTCTAAACCCCTAGCCTAACTAGGACAATGACTAACCCTAGTCTAACCTCGACTTCTTCAACTGTGGCGCCACCCCGAGTGGGCCCCACTTGAATTTTCAAAAACAATTTTAAAACTTGAAAATGAGAGGTTTTTCAAAAGAGATTCAAAAGTAGACTTTGAGATTGAAAGGTTTGAAATGGTACAGAGTCTTGATTGAGTCAGAACTCCTCTGGATATGGCGCCAACTGAGGGGGCCTCACATTGAAGTCTTGAAAAACTTGAAATAAATACTAAAAATAGCTTTAAAAAAGGGTTAAAATCAACAGTTGAAATTCAAAGTTTTGATAATAGAGTTCTAAGCGAACTGGAACTCTGGGCTAGAGTCCTGAATTTTTAGGACTCTGAAATTTTGGATTTTAAAAGCCAAATGAAGGAGTTTTTGAAAGAATTTATCAAAAAAATGGTAAAATAAGGCAGAAAATGCAGTCAAGGTTAGAGTCCTAATTCAACTGAAACTCTGAAATAGAGTTCTGAATCAAATAGGATTCTACAAAATGACCTAATTTTTTAAAACAAATAGAAATGAATGAAAATAGAAGTGAAAACAAACTTCACAATAGACTCCTAACTGGATTAGGACTCTGGGACAAAGTCCTGATCGGATTAAAACTCTAGATTTTTTTGGTATTTTCTGAAAAACAGATGAAAGAACTTATAAAAACAGTGAAAACAATAATAAGTATTGAAATAAAACAGAGTTCTGATTCAACTGAGACTCTGGGGATAGAGTCCTAATTGAACTAGGACTCTCAGATTTTTGGATTTTCTGAAAAAACAAATGAGAGAATTTTGAAAATTAGTTGAAAACAGTATAAAATTGAAGTTTTGGTTCAGAGTCCTGATCTAATTAGGACTCTGAGAAAGAGTCCTGATTCGATTAGAACTCTAAGAATTTTGGTTTTCTGATAAGCAAATGATGAAATTTGGGGCACAACTTTTGAAAACCAGTAAAAATGAAGTATGAAAACCAATTTTGGATAGAATCCTGATTCGATCAGGACTCTGGGGTAGAGTCCTGATTTGATCAGGACTCTGGGATAAAACCTCAGAAATTTGAAATTCTTTGATAAAAGTGTAACAATTTTGATAGATGGAAAGATTTTTGAAAGATTCTTTCAAAATTGAAATCAGGATCACAGTCCTAATCCAACTAGGACTCTCTGAACAAAGTCTTGTTTTGACTAAAACTCTGAGTTTCTGAATCATTTTGAAAGATTTTGAAAGATCTGATTGAAAATGGATAAAATAGTTGTACAAGATTAGAGTCCTAATCCGATTAAAACTCTGAAGAAGAATCCTGATCCGACTGGACTCTTGAAGAAGAGTCTTGATCTAACTAAGACTCTGAAATTTTGGCCAAAATAGAAGATTTTGAAAGGTTTTCTCCGAAAACAGGTAAAAAGGTAGTGAAAAGTAGAGTTCTGATCCGACTGAACTCTGGAAAAAGAGTCCTGATCCAACTAGGACTCTGAAATTTTTAGAGATTTTTGACAAGTAAAGGAATCCAGAAGCGACACCACCTAAATGGGTCTCATCTGAGAATTGAAATCGGTTGAAAATTGAGTTTAAAACAAATTCAGATTGTTTTCTAAGAAAACATTTCAAAATAGAAGGTTCTGGGGGTTGGCAAATGACAGAATGCTGATTAAAAACCCAAGTTTTAAAATTGATTTTGAAAGAAAAGTTTTAAAACCCGAATCTGGATTAAATATTTTGAAAACAGGAGTGCTGGATCTCAAAAATGAGATGTAATGACATGCAATTCCATGCCATGCAATGAAATGGTATGTCGAATGCATGCAATGATATGCAATGACACATGAAATATATAAACACTGGATGGGGGTGAAAATTTGGGGTGTTTACAGATGCCCCTCTTTGCTACTAAGCCGGTTGTAAGCCGAGCTTAGTGGCAAAGAAAACACACCAAATTTGGAATATATATATATATAAAATGCCCCAGTTAGGAGAATCTGACTGGGTGTGAAGGAAGTAATTCAGATGATGATGGTAGATACGGAATGGAGAACAAAGAAGAAGATTCACCTCATCGAAATGAGGCTCAGGCTTAGCCCTTAACCTGGATGGGGCGGGAAATGAAATACCTCATCAAATGAGGCCCAGGTTTATACCCTTAACCTGATTGGGTGGAAAATGAAATACCTCATCAAATGAGGCCCAGGTTTATACCCTTAACTTGATCGGTAAAAGAAATGGTAAGTTGGATGACAAATAAGACAACTTTCTTGAAGAGGAATAAGGCAACTCTTTCGACAACGCGAAAGATGAATAAGGCGATCCAAAAGAGCAGAGCGATTCTTTCGACAATGCGAAAGATGAATAGGGCGATGAAAAGCAATTCTTTTTACAATGCGAAAGATAAATAAGGCTATCCTTTCAGAGAAAAGGCTAACAACGAGGAAGATGAATAAGGCGATCCAAAGGAATAAGGTGATTCTTTCGACAATGCGAAAGATGAATAAGGCGATCCAAAGGATCAGGGTGATTCTTTCGACAACACGAAAGATGAATAAGGTGATCCAAAGGAACAAGGTGATTCTTTCGACAACGCGAAAGATGAATAAGGTGATCCAAAGAAACAGGGTGATTCTTTCGACAGCACGAAAGATGAATAAGGTGATCCAAAGGAACAAGGCGATTCTTTCGACAATGCGAAAGATGAATAAGTTGATCCATAGGAACAAGGTGATTCTTTCGACAACGCAAAAGATGAATAAGTTGATCCATAGGAACAAGGTGATTCTTTCGACAACGCAAAAGATGAATAAGGTGATCCATAGGAACAGGGTGATTCTTTCGACAACACGAAAGATGAATAAGGTGATCCAAAGGAACAAGGTGATTCTTTCGACAACGTGAAAGATGAATAAGGTGATCCAAAGGAACAAGGCAATTCTTTTGACAACGCGAAAGATGAATAAGGTGATCCATAGGAACAAGGCGATTCTTTCGACAACGCGAAAGATGAATAAGGTGATCCATAGGAACAAGGCAATTCTTTCGACAACGCAAAAGATAAATAAGGTGATCCAAAGGAACAAGGTGATTCTTTCGACAACGCGAAAGATGAATAAGGTGATCCAAAGGAACAAGGCAATTCTTTTGACAATGCGAAAGATGAATAAGGTGATCCATAGGAACAAGGCGATTCTTTCGACAACGCGAAAGATAAATAAGGTGATCCATAGGAGCAAGGCAATTCTTTCGACAACGCAAAAGATAAATAAGGTGATCCATAGGAACAAGGTGATTCTTTCGACAACGCGAAAGATGAATAAGGTGATCCAAAGGAACAAGGCGATTCTTTCGACAACGCGAAAGATGAATAAGGTTATCTTTTTGGAGAGAAGGCTAATCTTTCAACAACGAGAAAGACGACAAAGGCTATCCTTTTGGAGAGAAGGTTGATCTTTCAACAACGCGAAAGATGATAAAGGTTACTCTCTCAAGGAGGCAAAAGGTGATGCCAGAATGTGTCAAGATGGGCATTGAGCTCTTCACTTCATGTCAAGATAGTAAAAAAATATTGCCAAAATGTTAAAAATTGTTTGTTGATTCAAAATACGAAACAATGATGTATATCGGTATGAAAATATTTTCTCTTTTCTACCCAAAGTATTACCTCCAATTGGGCTAACTTCGTAGAATCAAGATTCAAATTCAAATTGCTTACAATTGGCTTTCTTTCAAGGAAGCTGTCAATTTCCTTGATAGGGACGAAAAAGAAAGTATTTTTGATATTGCGAGAGCTATTGGTTGAAGAATATTGATAAAAGAATTTCACAAAATTAAAGAAGATTCTTGATAGATTCGGCAGTCTGATATCCTGGGATTCTTTTCTCATGATGATCTTTCTGCACTCTCTTTTTAACAGAATTGGAGTTTTCTTGGGTATTCGGGAATTACATCATCCTTCATTCTGGAGATGTCCTGTCTTTTCTCTCTTTCTCTTTTTTTTTTGAAAGGGTACGTCACAAACTCCTTCATCTCAGAGATGTTCCGATCCTTCTTTTCTCTCAGGGATTATATTGACGATTATTGGCTCTTTGGATGGAAATCTCTTCATGATAGCATAAATTAAATATCTTTTAGGGTTTGTTGGGAGGCTCATCGCATCTGCCTTCATCTCGACAGTGCTTTGGACTTTCCCTGGAAGGATCCGTCACAAACTCCGTCATCTTGGAGATGATTCAAATCTTCTTTGGCCCCGGGGGTCGACTCGCCTAATTCACCTTCATCTTGACGACAATTGAGAGATCCCTTTTGCAGATATTTAATTGCAGCTTAGGTGATTGAGGAGATATGGAGATTGAGTGGATTTTTCTGTATCACCCAGGATATTTCGACTACTTTATTTTCCAATAATGATCTTTAAAAGTGTGCCATTGACTGCGATCAATATCAATCACTTATGGCCTTGCAACAACATTGAATTTTCTTTGTTGGCCATATCGCGGATTTATTCTTCATCCTTTTGGTTGGCCAATAGAAAGATTTTAAATTTTGAATCCTTCTTTGCAAAAGCTTTGTCCTTTTGGAAGTAATACTGAAGGTAATTTTGAGGTAATTCTTTTATGCAATAAAGGTTTTGAAATCAATAAATATTTAATGACAAATTGGCAAAATATTCTTGGAATCTTTGGTGAAAGAAATTGCTTGATATCCGAGTTGACACATCAGTGGGATTCTGGACGAAGGTCCAACACGAACCTAAACTCTAAAGGTAAATCCAATACGAAATTGGAATTCTAAAAGTAAGTCTTAGCACAATGCTGGATTTTGAAGGTAAGTCCAACTCAGAAGTTGGTTTTGAAAGAACAACCGAGTCGAAACTCAGATCTATAAGAAAAACTGGAAAGTTCGAGTCGTAACCCGAGTCTTCAAAGGAGAACTAGAAAGTTTGATTTTAAAGGAAAGAAAATTTTGAGTTGAAACTCAAATCTTCGAAGGAAAAAACTAAACCCATTTGGATTTAAAGGAAAGGAAATTTGAGTCGGAACTCGAACCCTAAAGGAAAACTTTATCCAATTTGGATTTAAGGAAAAGAAATTCGAGTCGGAACCTGAATCCTAAAGGAAAAACTTGGAAAGTTCAGAAGGAAAGGAAATTCGAGTCAGAACTCAAACCATAAAGGAAAAACTTAGACCAATTCGGTTTTAAGAAAAAGAAATTCGAGTCGGAACTCGAATCCTAATGGAAAACTAGATCAATTTGGAAGGAAAAGAAATTTTAGTTGGAACTCGAATTCTGAAGGAAAACTAGATCAATTAGAAGGAAAGGAAATTCGAGTCGAAACTCGGATTTTCTAAAGCAATTTGCAGGATAGTTTGAGTAGAAGTTCAAACTTTTAAACTAGGTGAATTGGATTTGGAAAAAGATTCAAGTCGGAACTCGGATCTTCAAGACCAATTTTAGAATCTGGAGGAAAGAAAATTGGACGAATTGGATTTGGAAGAAAATTTAAGTCGGGACTCAGATTTTCTAGACCAGTTCTGAATTGGATTTGGAAGAAGATTCGAATCGAAACTTGAATCTTCTAGACCAAATCAAGACATTTGAAGGAAAGAAAACTAGATGAATTGGATTTAAAAGAAAATTCGAGTCGGAACTCAGATTTTCTAGACCAATTCTGAATTGGATTTGGAAGAAGATTTGAATCGAAAAATCTTCTAGACCGATTCAGAAGGGAAAGAAATTCGAGTTGGGACTCGAATCTAGGAGGAAAGAAAATTTGAGTCGGAACTCGAATCCCGCGAGAAGACTAGACCAGCATGGATTAGGTTTGAAAACATTAATCAGTAAAACCGGATTTAGAAAGTTTGACCAATAAAAATTGGATTTTGAAAGTCCGACCAATAACAATTGGATTGTGAAAGATGTACCAGTGTGAATACCAGATTTTGGAAATGAACCAATACAAGTACTGGATTTTGAAAATGGATCAGTACGAATACTGCTTTTGGAAGAATTACCAGCACGAACACTGGATTTTGAAGAATTACCAGAACAAACACTGGATTTCAAAATTTTACCAGCACGAACACTGATTTTTGAAAATTTACCAGCACGAACACTGGATTTTGAAAATCTTACCCAACTAATTCTGATGAGATTTTCAGTCTTCATTCTCACGATGACTTGGACAACTGTTGGGGTCTCAGGATTTATCCCTTATCCTGAATGGATAGTTAGACTGATGTAAACTGAATGCAGATATATGCAAATGAATGCATATGCATGCAAAATGAGAGATTTGTTTGATCCTGCTTGCATACAGGATGTTTTAAAGGTAATTTTCAAAGTAATGCCCCAGTGTAACAGGAGAAGCAAGTTTTGGATAGAAGAAAGATAATTGTCGTTCAAAGAACACGCCCTGAAGGTAATAAAGCAATCGACTTTTGATCGATTCACGAGGGACTCCGAAAAAGGTCATTCCACATGAAAGAATATTTTATGGAGAAGGAGAACAAGAGATGGCATCAAGCTTATGAGTAAAATTGATAATTTTATTGATGTAGTGAAGGAAAAATGACAAATCAGGGAAAGGTAAATGGGATTTCATCATCCCCTCAAAGTAATGAAAGCAAAATGCAAAATGAGAAATGCTAGCATTGTCAGCTTCTTGAGTGATTGAGGAAAAAGCTGAATCAGGATGGTTGGTCATTCTTTTCATCTTCAACAAGGAGATTCTTGTCAATGCAGTCTTGAATGATGTTCTTGAAGACGAAGCAATGGTCAGTATCATGCCCTACTGCCTGATGAAATTTGCAAAACTGGTCCATGAATCTTCCCATGATTGTGGGAGGATCTGTAGCTCTTGGAAGCTTTACCAATTCCTTGGTCAATATATATTCAAGGATTTCATCGAGAGGTTGCTCAAGAGGAGTAAACTGGCAATCGCTACCCCAACCATCTCGCTTTATCTTTTCTTTTTGTTGATCCAACTTTTTATTTTGCCTTGAAGACTTTTCTTTTTGACCTGTATGGTTGCTCTTGCTATTTTTGCAGTCACTGTGGTCGGCGTTGAAAGAGAAGGTGAAATTGATTTTATTTTTTGATTCTTGTTGATGGCTATTCTTGGTGAAGATGAAACCCTCGTAAGATCTATTTTTCATACTCAACTCGAGCCATTCAGCTCGTTCTGTCAATTCTATAAAGGTCTTGGATGGAGAGGTGGAAATCAGTCCCCTTAGGGGTTGCGAGAAGTTACTCAAGATCAAAGATAGTGCATGTCCCTCTGATATCGGATCACGCATCTTGTTACAAACGGATCTCCACCTATGAATAAAATCCCTGGCTTTCTCGTTTTCCTTCTGCTTTAGACTGCAGAGATGACTGAGAGTCAGGATGGCCTCAACATTGAATAAAAAGCGTTCAATAAACAAATTGACCACTTTGTCAAACTCTTTCAGCTCTATAGGATTAATATGCTCTGAATATCATTTTGCTGCAATACTCTCCAGACTCCGAGGGAAACAAAGAAATAAGGCTCGGTTATTCCTCCTAAACTTGAAACATTCTGCAAAGAAAAGGGCAAGGTGTGCCTTTGGGTCACCCGAACCATCGAATTTGATAAATTTCTTGGGGAGATTGTCAAGATCATCATCCCCATCCAGTCCGTCATAGAAATCTTCACTTGTGAAGACCCTTTTGCCCTTGAATCGATCTTTTTAAATGCTTGTTGAGTTTCATATTCTTCGTCAGTATCTCCCGCTAATTCTGCCTCGTCAGAGGTTTCTTCATGAAGACTCTGTTTTTTAGTGATCTTCACATTCTTTTTCATTATTCGTCCTTTGACCTTTTTCTTATTGTGGGCTCTTTCTGAGCTAGCTCATGTTTCTTTAGTCATTAACTTACTCAGCATTCTCTAGAACATTGAATACATTTGTGTGTCAATGTCATCATTAGCGTGCTGCTTTCCATTTCCGGCAGATTGTGAAGAGCCCAGAAACTGACGAGGAACTGGTAATCTGGGCTGGTGCAGTTTTCTTTCCGGATCTCGTCTGAACCATGTAAGGATGCAGGTGCTCTTTGCAGGGCAAAACTGAGGATTAGCTGCTGAAAATGGTTTTGAATAGGAAATATTTGTTGAATATCTGGTAGACAAAATAAAGAATATCTCATTACTAGGGACTGAGTCGCCGTTGGGGTCACGACAATTGCGCTGGTATTCATTACGAAATAAACAACTAAAAATTTGCCTTGTTACCTAGGCGAGGTCGTCAAACCAAGATAGGATGAAAATTAAGGGAATTTTATTGAAGGAAAAAGACATGATTTTATTAATAATACACTTGACAATGGGGAGGGGGATAAACAATTTTCCACCACTCCTGATAATCAGAGGACACTCGAGGACCAGGAAAAATAGTGAGAGTAATAAAAGAATCTCAGCCATGTCTGGCAGAATGGTACGCTCCGGACCACTGATCTGATGTAAGATCGAACTCTGGCAAGATCCCTGATAATAGACGAATTTCTATGCGCTTCTATCTCTGAGAAAACTGCCGGACACAACGCTCTGGATAGTAGTATGCGCAGAAGAATGGGCCAAGTAGCCTGAACCGCTTGCCGTATGCATAAGTATATCTGGGAGGTGATTTCTGACAATCAAAGTAGTCCCATACGACTTCTTCCTCCTGAAGGTTATCGATCATGAATCAGTATCGAGCATTTGGAAGAAGCTTTTCACCATTGTATCTGAATGAGCTGGCTCGGGCTGGCACATGCCGGAGGAACCAAGATTGCAATGCATAGGTGAACCTTTCGACTAGAATTGATCCTCCGAGTGTGAAACGGGTTAACCCTCGGTACAGAAAAGCGAGTGCGGCCATGGCTATAGAGAGACGGCTGGTCTGTCAACTTCCCCACCTTCGCAGAAGTTGAACTATCCTGATATCCATGTAATTTTGTCCATCTGGAAAGAGAGCTAATCCCACAGTACATAAGACCATCGCATGCTGGATTCTTTCTCATGCTGTTCGAGATAAGGAACCGACTTCCACAAATGTCCCGTACTGTTTGTAGATTTCGAGCAGGTCCACATATTCATTTCCATTCTCCTCGATCAATGGCCAAGACTTGCATCCTGTCATGCGAGCTAAAGCGTCTTGGGGATCCAGACCCTTGACATTGATCAAAAACTGTTTCTCCAATGGATCTCCAGGCTCAATAGCTGGTTTAGGTAATCCCATAATCTCCGAGAATTCGTCCATCAATAAAGTCATTTCCCCCCATGGGAACCAGAAGGTACTAGTACTTGGGTTCCACCGCTCTGCCAGTGCGTGGATCAAATTGCCATTGAGTATCTGCTTTCCCACTGCAGATGCCAGTTTCAATCCATAATTGTCCAAATGGTCCGAAAACATACGAGAGAAGTTCTTGAACCGTGAATAATACCACCGGGAAAAGAAGGATCTGGTGCTGAGGACTCTATGTTCTGGAAGACCTTGTCGCAGCTCGTAGGAGATGTGACCCTCAGGAAAGACTGAATCGAGTTGACTGGATGCCATCAGAATAGACTGGAAAACATGAAAAATTTAGAATAAGACTTAGAAAAATACAAGAATTTTGAAAAGGATGCAGGCAAGATAAAAATGAAGCAGAAAATTCGAGATCCAGAAGAATGAAAGGATGGAAAATCACCTGGAGTTTTGAAGAAAATAAAGGAGAATTTAAAAAATCGTCCAAGGTTTAAATAAAACAGGAATTTTAGATAGTATATGGAAACAGATGGAAAAATTGGAGATTTTTGAAAATTGTCCAGTATTTTAGAAAACTTATGGAAAAATGTAATAAAAGAAACTGACATTCAATCACATCCTATACAAACAAGTATGCACATACAGCATTCCCTAAAAGCTGACTCTAGATGCACAAGTTTTAAAATAGTTGTAGGACCTTAATCCTAACTCTAAGGTTCAGATCATCTGTGTCCAAGCATGTTATGCCTATATACTCGAGCCGAGGCTCGATGTACGTGGCATAAAATCAATTTCTCCGGTTCTAGGTTCAAGTTTTCCAACATCCTTGAGCGCCTGCCGATATACATTGGACTATGGCCCTTGGTACGTGGCAGGGGGGCGTTAGCCCAAATAAGTGGCCCAGTTGTGAGGCTCTGTCCCAAACTATGGTTCTGGAAGAGAGCCCAGCAACGTGAAGACCGGGTAGAGATAGGTGGGGTGGTTTTTGAAAACATGAGCACATGCAAGAAAATCAGAAGGCTCTAAAACCTAAAGAAGTAGAGATTTTAAAAATTTTGAAGAAGCAAACATTGTTTTCATACAATTCCTAGATTGAGGAGTGTTGTATTAGACCTAAGTCTATGTGAGCATGAATAATTCTCCTCAATATAGTCCTACCAAACCATGCCTAGTCTACATGCAATCCATGTCAGTTGGGTTCAAGTCTAGGCTCCTAGGTTCACATGATATCATGAAATAAAAGCTGACATTCCATGGAACACAATTTTGACAATTTGAACTAAGTTAAGCACTCAATTGATCAGGCGAAGACAGGTCCCATCACGGTCGCCAAACCTGTTATCATCGCAAAATTTTTACTTTCGCGAGTCAAACTGACCTTTGAAAAAGATTTTGAAAATAACTCACCTTCATTTTAAAATGCAGGATAATTCTAAAGAATGGGACTCGCCTGTCGGTACGCGGTTCAACCGTTCCTGTCGCCTTTACCAGAGGTAATCAAACCAAGGATCAAAAGTATGCTTAGCTTTGCTCAACTTGTCTAAATCATGTTCTATTTCCTAAATGCACAAAGAATCAGCCATGTGCTATGAAATTTCTGAAAATGCAGGTTTGAAAACATGATGTTTGCTTCTGAGATTTGAAATACTTGGAAAATATGTCACTTGAAAAATCATGGATCATGGTGAGAGAATATTTCTGGGGAAAATGAAAATCGATTTTTGAAGAATCCAAGTATTTTGTGAAAATGGATTTCTGAGGAATTTGGAATAACTTTGGAAAACTTGATTTTTCTGAATTGGAACTTGGAAATTGAATATATAACTTGGAAAATCAGGATTTTGAACTTTGCAAATGCTTGAAATATCATTGAAACTCAATGTTTTTGAGAAAATCAATTTCTGAATAAGACTTAGAAAATTTTGAGAAAATCGATTTCTTGGAATTGGAATTGAAATTTGAATTTGCAAATGAATGAAATGAATGAATATGGATTTGGAAGACTTGATTTTGAGGAATTGAGAAAATCCTTTTGAGCTTTAAGAAATGCAGTGCATTTTGAAGTTAGCCTAAGAGTGTAGGCTGAATGTGGCTAATACGAAGATTATAAATTTGGGTCTCATTCGTATTCTGACTATGGCCATAAATACAAATTCCACCGAGTTTGTCAACTCCATAAGAGCTAGTGCACTTGCCATTCATGTAGACCATGATGAATTTGTAATATGTGCATGAATAATGCATACATAGCAGTTATATATCAAAGTTTAAAACTATATGCAATGCAAATCCTATTCTAAGCAGAAATTGAAATTCTTATTCCAAATTTAATTACAATTTACATCACTAATTGAATTTAAATACAGGAAATTAAAAAAACGTAAAGTCTTTAATATCCCTGTAAAACTAGAAAAACTTGTGTGTAAAGATATGTTGGCTTTTCTAGGTTTATCCAGCAATATCTAGAAATTACTGGATTTTGCTAGATATAAGCCTTTTTCCATGATTATTTGATATAAACTTAATAAAATATGACATAAAACTAAATAAATAATAAATATGAGATTTGAAAATTCGAAATTGGTGTCAAAATGACCAAAATACCCCTGATAGCAAGACTATGGCCTTGAAACCAGGGTTTTCAGAAAGATATTTGGTAAATTACAACTTTTGAAATTCAAATGAGAATAAATCAAACCAAATATTATATGACATGATTAAAACCTAAAAATTAAGGTTTAGATCTTCGAAATTTAGGTCAAATGACCAAAATGCCTCTGATAGCAAGACTATGGTCTTGAAATCAGGGTTTTCTGAAATAGATTTTAGTAAAAACTTGGGATTTATGATTGAAATAAACATAAAATGAAACATGAAACATGAAACATCCTAATAAAACCCTAAAAACATGAACTTATACACGAAAATCAAGAAATATCACAAATATCATGATTTTGGCAGTGTTTCGGGATCCTGCGGGTACCCTGTTTTGTAATTTAATCCATTCAAGTATCAAATGAATTCCAAATTTGATAAAAATCGACACCTGCACTTGTTATAACCCTAAAATTAGATTGGAATTGTAAAAATATATTTTTATAATTATTCCAACTCAAAAATTGCATTAAAACCCTAAAATAAGCTATTTTTACCCATGGTCACAGACCAGTTCTAATGTTAGACCTGAATCAGGGGTCAAATCACCATGAAAATTTCTGAAATTTTACAGAGGTAAATTAGACAGAAAAATAGATATTTCTCCTTTTCAATTGCAGAAAAAGCATCTCTGATGAAGGAGAAACCTTTCCGGAAATCCAGACTAAAATTTAATGAATCTAACATTGGTTAAAACTTGTACTTCCGATTGAAAATACAGAAACAAATATCCAACTTCATCAAAAATTCTTTAAATTTTAGCCGTGAATAGAAGACATAAAAGTAATGAAATTCCTTTTTTACTGATCATGAATCAGATCTACGGTTTGAGATCTATGATCATCACAAGTCAGATTAGGGTTTTGGTAAACCCTAATGAGTTTTAAATTTTAAATCTGATTCTCTGACAAAGGAAAAATACTAAACAGAGATTAAAAATTATCAAAATTTCACAGTAAATAGTTCATATCATCATGAATCCACTGCACTTTACGTATCTCAAATTGAATATTGGATGAGAAAAATAACCCAACTGCAAGTTACCTATGAATTTCAACAATGATTCTAAACGATTGAAAATCACGGTTTAATCTTTTATTTTTTTACAAGGTTTCCGAATCCTAAAGCATCTGATTTTTTACAGTAGCTCACTGACATATCCGTGTATCACATATTAAAAAATTTGAAATTTACAATGAGTACTTCAATACGAAATAACATGCTCTTTACTGATCTAAGCTTAAAACACACAGAAATTTAATAAAACCTAATAAAACATGCATTAATCAATGAAAACAATAAAGAAAATATATAAACAGTAAAATAAAATTAGTATCTATGCTAGGAAACATGTAATAAACATGAATAAGTAAAGAAATAAATAAAACACAGGGAATCCATGGCTGGAATTGCTTTTACCCTTGAAACCATGGATTTAATCCATTTAATCGGATAAATCTCATGTTTTCTTGGTTAAGAATATAAAAAATAATGCAATAATCAATTCTAATGGATTAGAATCATGAAAAACAGCATGGAACAGGGTTAGATCATCTTCTTGAATTGAACTTAAGGTTGAATCCATGGTTAAATCTATGAAAGGGGAGTTTCCATGGTGAAATCTATTGAAAAATCATAAAAAATTAATAAAAAATAAAAAAATAATATTAAATAACTCACCTTGAGGCTGCAGCTGCAATGGAGGAAGGTGGGGGTGCTGGAGAGTAGAGAGAAGCCACAAAAATTTGAGAGAAAAAAGAGCTCTATTTGACCCCCTATAGGTCCCCTATTTATAGATTTTTTTTTTTGGGATTTGTTTAGGAAGAGTTTTGATTTTTTGGACTCTTTTTAATTGTTTTTGATAAACCACATGGAGAGGATGATTTTTTTGGAGAATTCTAACCTAAATGGACTTTAATTAATCCCTAATTAACACCTAATTAAACCCTAGAAAATCCAAATGTGGCACCACCTAGTATGGACCCACATTTGGTTTTTAAAACTTGAATTTAAAACCTTTAAAAACCAATGGTTTAAAACTTAAATAAAATGGATTTTTAAAATTACTTTTGACTCCTCTAAACCCCTAGCCTAACTAGGACAATGACTAACCCTAGTCTAACCTCGACTTCTTCAAATGTGGCGCCACCCCGAGTGGGCCCCACTTGAATTTTCAAAAATGATTTTAAAACTTGAAAATGAAAGGTTTTTCAAAAGAGATTCAAAAGTAGACTTTGAGATTGAAAGGTTTGAAATGGTACAGAGTCTTGACTGAGTCAGAACTCCTCTGGATATGGCACCAACTGAGGGGGGCCCACATCGAAGTTTTGAAAAACTTGAAATAAATACTAAAAATGGCTTTAAAAAAGGGTTAAAATCAACAGTTGAAATTCAAAGTTTTGAAAATAGAGTTCTAAGTGAACTGGAACTCTGGGCTAGAGTCCTGAATTTTTAGGACTCTGAGATTTTGGATTTTAAAATCCAAATGAAGGAGTTTTTAAAAGATTTTATCAAAAAAATGGTAAAATAAGGCAGAAAATGCATTCAGGGTTAGAGTCCTAATTGAACCGAAACTCTGAAATAGAGTTCTGAATCAACTAGGATTCTACAAAATGACCTAATTTTCAAAAACAAATGAAAATGAATGAAAATAGAAGTAAAAACAAACTTCAGGATAGACTCCTAACTGGATTAGGACTCTGGGACAAAGTCCTGATCGGATTAAAACTCTAGATTTTTTTGGTATTTTCTGAAAAAGAGATGAAAGAACTTATAAAAACAGTGAAAACAATAATAAATATTAAAATAAAACAGAGTTTTGATTCAACTGAGACTCTGAGGACAGAGTCCTAATTGAACTAGGACTCTCAAATTTTTGGATTTTTTGAGAAAACAAATGAGAGAATTTTGAAAAATAGTTGAAAATAGTATAAAATTGAAGTTTTGGTCCAGAGTCCTGATCTAATTAGGACTCTGAGAAAGACTCCTGATTCGATCAAAACTCTAAGAATTTTGGTTTTCTGATAAGAAAATGATGAAATTTTTGGCAAAGCTTTTGAAAACCAGTAAAAATGAAGTATGAAAACAAATTTTGGATACGGTCCTGATTCGATCAGGACTCTGGGGTAGAACCTCAGAATTTTGAAATTCTTTGATAAAAGTGTAACAATTTTGATGGATGGAAAGATTTTTGAAAGATTCTTTCAAAATTGAAATCAAGAACAGAGTCCTGATCCAACTAGGACTCTCTGAAAAAAGTCTTGTTTTGACTAAAACTCTGAGTTTCTGACTCATTTTGAAAGATTTTGAAAGATCTGATTGAAAATGGATAAAATAGCTGTAAAAGATTAGAGTCCTAATCCGATTAAAACTCTGAAGAAGAGTCCTGATCCGACTGGACTCTTGAAGAAGAGTCGTGATCCAACTAAGACTTTAAAATTTTGGCCAAAACAGAAGATTTTGAAAGGTTTTCTCCGAAAATAGGTAAAAAGGTAGTGAAAAGTAGAGTTCTGATCTGACTGGTCTTTGGAAAAAAAGTCCTGATCTAACTAGGACTCTGAAATTTTTGGAGATTTTTGACAAGTAAAGGAATCCAGAAGCGACACCACCTAAATGGGTCTCATCTGAGAATTGAAATCGGTTGAAAATTGAGTTTAAAACAAATCCATATTGTTTTATGAGAAAACATTTCAAAATATAAGGTCCTAAGGGGTTGGCAAATGACAGAATGCTGATTAAAACCCCAGGTTTTAAAATTGATTTTGAAAGAAAAGTTTTAAAACCCGAATCTGGATTAAATATTTTGAAAACAGGAGTGCTGGATCTCGAAAATGAGATGTAATGACATGCAATGCAATGAAATGGTATGGCGAATGCATGCAATGACACATGAAATATATAAACACTGGATGAGGGTAAAAATTTGGGGTGTTTACATAGGCCCAATTACTCCTTTCGCTTCCAACGACCATAAGTATTTTCTGGCTGCTATAGAGTATTTTACCAAATGGGTTGAAGTTGTCACTCTATGCACAATAGAAGGCCACCATGTGGTTTCTTTCATTCACAAGAACATTTTTTGCCGCTTCGGCATACCACATGATATTGTTTCAGACAATGGAAGCCATTTAAAAAATGAGAGGATGAAAACCTTCTGTTCTAAATTCAAAATTTGCCATCATTTCTCAGTTTCCTACTATCCTCAAGGGAATGGCCAAGCAGAGGCTACCAATAAGATTTTGATCCGCATTTTGGAAAGGACTGTGAAAACATGTCGAGATTGGCATGAGAAAATTCATGATGCACTTTTGGCATATCGAACCACCATTAAGACTCCGACTAATGCCACTCCTTCAGAACTTGTTTACGAAACTGAAATAGTGTTACCTCTCCATGTCCAGAAGCCCGGTCTCAAATTTGCCTCCCTTATAGAATTGCCACTTGATCAATATCAGCAACAAAGATTGATGCAGCTGGATCTACTGGATGAAAAGAGGCTCAAGGCAGTAGAGCATGCTCAAGCTTATCGTCGAAGGGTAGCTCGACACTATGCCATGTCCGTCATTAAAAGAAGATTTCAAGTTAATGATTTGGAACTCAGATCAACAGCTCATATCAAGCATCGCTCGTAGGGCAAGTGGTCACCAAATTGGGAAGGTCCCTACGTGGTCAAGGAAGCACTGCCTCGCAATTCATATCGTCTGATCAACGCAGATGGGGGTGGAAATGCCAGATTCTGTCAATGCTCTGCATCTAAAGAAGTTTTATACTTGAAATGTTCATTCTAGCCTTTTGTACTCTTCAAAGAGCCGTTTTAGTAAAACAATGATCTTCTATCAATTCTCACATTCTTTTCCATAATACTGGGGCATTTTATTTTAGATACATATGTCTTCCCTTCATCATATGCAGGCAGGATTAAACAAAAACTCTTTTTCTCAAATCCTACCAATTTTCAATTAATCTTGTGATCTTTATTAATTTCATTCATTTTGTTCATTTCTCAACTTAATCAAATTTTCATCAAACTATTGTCAATTTTTGTCAAGTTTTAGCAATTTTTCATCAATTTTATTATTAAATTTTATCAATCTTTATTTCTAATACCCTTTCAAGTTAAGGGATAAACATGATGCCTCCTTTCAATGAGGTACTCTTTTATTCTTTTCCCCGTTCAGGATAAGGTGATAAATCTCGAAAGCGGACCACATATACAGTTAAACTATGATGGTCCATTGAATTCAGAATTTTTACCAAGAATCTTTACTTTCTAAATTCATTTTGAAAATCGAGCTCATCTTCAAAGCCCAGTCCTCGCACTGGTTATTTCTCAAACTTTTCAATCATATATCGAGCTCATTTGGAAAACCCAGTCCTCGCACTCGTTATTTCTCAAAATTTTCAACCATGTATCAAGCTCATTTTCAAAATCTAGTCCTCGCACTCGTAACTTTCTAAATTCAACCTTCTGATCAAAGTTTTTTTCTTCTACAAATCGAGTTCTAACTTGAACTTCCAAATTTGACTTATTTCAAAGGATCCAGCTCTAGTTGGTCATATATTTCAAAGGATCCAGCTTTCGTTGGTCATATATTCCAAAAGATCCAGCACTTGTTGGTCATGTATTCCAAAAGATCCAGCACTTGTTAGTCATGTATTCCAAAAGATCCAGCACTCGTTGGTCATGTATTAAAAAAGATACCCCAGCCTTCCGTCCAAGATGGGATAATCTCAGTCGTCCATTATTTTAAACCCTATGTATTTAAGTCTTCAAAAAGGAAGAGAGAGAGAGCTTGGGGGGCGATTTTTCTTGAGGCCTCCTCTCTCTCCTCTCTTGCTCTCCCCTCTCACCTCTCTTATCTCTTTTTCTCCAAAAACCGTGAGCAGCACCTCTTCCATGTTGTGAAAGCCTCGAAGGTGAGACATCTTTTCACCTACCATGTGTGGTTTCGATTGATTAAATCTCTACATGATTCTTGCGGTTTTCATGAGCTACTATTATATGTTCTTAGGCATTTTCTTTATGTAATATTGGCATTGTAGCTTAAAGCAATTCAGTTCTTCATGATTTCACGCTTATTGGTACATTTTAAATCTTGTTTAAGCATTGGAAAAATGTGGACTGCAAGAAAATGTCTTAGTCCTTGCGTTTTCCTCAAAAACTTCGAGTTTTCTTCTTGCATGGGTGGATTTGTAGCAGCAAGGCATTTCTAAAGCATTGGTTTGATTGGCAAAGACACCATGGACCAGCCCCATGCCATGCAGCCTACCCGTTCGAACCAACCCTTTTGGGTTTGGGTGCTGCTAGCCTGGGCTAGTCGGGTTGAGCCTAGGTGAAGCGCGCCATCGGTTTTCCCCGTTCGCAAATATTTTCTGTTCGTTGAGCCATAGACGCCAGAACCATCAATTCCTTCACCTTTATTTCAGTTCAGCTGGACTGGTCCAGACTGCTGGACGCATCCAACAGTTTTGCCTCAGACCGATCCCCCAGCCGGGGCGTTTTCCCCTCTCTTGGTGGTCCGAACTGACCTACAGCCGAACCCTTGGTCGGTTGGGTGGGATTCGGTCCCTGCCTGGCCTGACATGGTCTGGACCAATAGGTCCAGACCGGTCAAAGGCCTGCCTCACGTGTGTTTATTGGGGCGTCTCTCTCTATCTCAGCTTTGGCGCCCTTTTGCCAGCACCCAAATTCGGGTGACTGGTGTGTTTGCTTTGGCCTAACATGGTCTGGAACGGGTGCGGTTCAGACCTGTTAGAGGCCCCTAACCGAACCGAGTTCGTTTAAGGGCTCTTCGCCCTTGTGCCCAGCAAGTTGGCGTTAGTTGGGGCCGCTGCAACCTGGCTGCGGCTTTTTGAACCGCGGCTGGGTGCAGACCGTGAGCCTGCGCCCCTTCTTTGGTGGCATATGTGCCACGATTTGGGTCTGGACATCCGGTCCAGAACCTGTACCAGTTAGAGCCGCCCGTTTGTGGGTCTGGACTAGTCGGTCCAGACCTGGGCCTTTCCTGTTGTGGCTGAAACCGGGTTGCGTGTGGGTATGCACTCTTTCTCGGACCCGGCACACCTAGTTCGGGGCTCCTGCACTTGCAGCAAGGTCACGTTGGCACCTTGTGACAGCTTGGTATGCTCCTGCTCTCGGTTCTGCAGCATTGCCCAAGTTGGGCCTGCGGCGTGCGCATGTTGCCCTATGGCACCAGATGGTCGGTTGGGTGGTGGGCCTGTTTTGGTCAACACCAGCCCAGCAGTGGAAATTGTCTCCTTTGTTGAGCTTGTAACTCGGTTAGTGAGCTTTCGGGCTGCAGCCTATAGGGCTACAAGTGCATACACAACACGAGGTCCAATACCCCAATAACTTTATGGAATTTGACTCGTTGTGTCGCAAACGAATAGTGCACGTCGTCCAAAGCAAACCTATATAAATTCGGTTATGAATTCATAAAGAAATGATAAATTCATCGTTGTGGGGCGATGGACTCACACTTATGCACATGTATCCGCGACTTCATAGAGTGTGAAATGCTTACTAATATCATATTATCGAATGCCCTTCTAAAAAAATGAGGTTTGCGTAGTTAAAAGATTTATGGCGCGTTGTTCAAAGCCAATTTACATAAATATGGTGATGATTGGGCAATAAATGATAACCCCACCAATACGGGTAATGTGGATGCGTACTATATGCATATGGCTGCCTTGGCATAGAACGCAATATATTCACAAATGAATACCTTGTTAAATGCCTTCAAGTAAAATAGGGTTTTTACATAACTATGAAACCTAAGGCGCATGTCATCAAATGAATGCAGTCGAATGGTCGTACTTGTCATACTTGATTGCACGAATCACTTTGGCAAATTGAATGTATTTTTCCCTAAGTACGTAGGGATTCTTGAGATCCATGTTTGAGATTATGGTCTTATGAGACTTATGCGACATTGGAAGTCCTTGGCTTGTTTTGTGTTGGGCGATGGACCCACTTAGCGAGTCGGGCTTGCTTACGGTTGAGATACATGGTTTATGAACTTTTACACCACTCGTGAGTCACGATTTACCGTGGCAAATGTTTTCAACTATCTCATCATAATATGCAACGATTTGTGTCGCCACTTGACTAGTTCTCGCACTTATGGCACGAGGCACATACCTGTCCACTTGTATTTATTCATAGTTCACGATGACACATCAGTTTGCATGTCAGAGCTTTTGTGTTGTTACATTAGAAATTTTATGTTCCTTGATGCACACTATACGACTTGATATGAATTGAGAAATGAAATGCATGCTTTGCTTAATCGCATTAACTCCTGATAGTTATCTTCTCCTATTGCTCCATGTGTAGCTTTGTACACTTGCTCATGTTGTAATTGCTCAATTATTATAAATTAGCATGCTATGTGTTCATGTTAAATTGTGCTCTCGTTTTCCACACATTGGTATAATGTGATTGGCTTGTCTCACTAGCTCGAAAGAGTACTGACCCTGTTTTATGGGGATACAGGTGTTTGCTTAGGCATGCGATGGAGCTCGATGTGCGGCAGGATGTGAACCCACACTTCTGAACCATCAAAGGATCTTGGCAGTTGTTTTGTAAAGGGATTGGTTTTATGATTTGTACAGTTTGAAAAATGATAATAAAAGTTGTTTCTTTCCCTATTGTTTCACTCCTGCGACCCGCCCCAGAGTTCGTCGCTTGTTTCCTATTTGGTAATTCTGCACTTGCGCATTTGTTTAAAAAAAAAAGGTTTACCCTAAAATCCAAAGGATTTCAAAGGATTTTACAAGTCAAAAATTGTAGGGGGCATCGCAATTGGTATCAGAGCGATGTTTTAAAAAGAGTTACAGAAGTGTGGTTCAAGTCTCTGCACTCATCGGCCATCGCACTGTAAGTATGCCTACTTCTATAGAGTCGTGTTTTTGTTGTTTGATTGCTTATCTTATACGATTGGATGAATTTGTGTGTTTTTTGGGTGTCTTCCAATGCAAGACACAGTTTCGTGTTTAAGCCTCGCATTTTGGCTTACGATATCGATTGTGGGAACCTAAGGGTTCGTTTGCGCTTATGGATCTAGTTTCCCAAGCTGATACGAGTCAACTCCTGTGAGGATTGGAGATTTTTGACTAAGACTTAGGGGACTACTTGCGTAGTTCGCCCTTCTTGTTCCACATCATGTGGTGGAAACGATTGATATATCATAGCGACGATCAAACTTTGACTCTAATCATGTTACAGACGAGATGACTTCGATAAGAATCATCGGGTGAGGCTCTGAGAAAGTGTTTTCCTTCTTTTCCAACTTCGTTGGAATTATTCATAACCCTGTCTTTGGCGAAGGGTGTCTTGCTGGAGATAATTCCTTTTGGACAGAAGGCTGAAGCCTTGTCTGTGCCAGTGAGCCTCTGTGTATCTCGTTGGCAGATATTGTTGATTCCCTAGTCGTTCTTGGTGATGAGAACATTTTTGTTGTTACGCGCTTGGCATGCTGCATTTTGTTGCCGGTGATGGCATCTGGCTCCTGAGAGGGTCGTGTTCTTGGGATGGCTTAACACCGATCTTTAGGGTGTTGTTGCTTGTGAGAGAGCGTTGCAGGAATTTTTGTTTCCCCCACCACTGTCTGGAGGATTGTGGTGAGTTGCCTTAGGAGGTGATTCCTGGTAGCGCCAACTGTGCCGCTGGATGGAGTAGCTCTCCAGCGATGCCGTTAGCATGGTAATTCGCTAACGATGCCATCAGGGTGGTGATTCTCTGATGATGCCATTAGGATGGTGATTTTTTAATGATGTTGCTGAAGTGGTGATTCTTCGGTAATACCGTTAGCGTGGTGATTCGCTAACGATGCCATCAGGGTGGTGATTCTCTGATGATGCCATTAGGATGGTGATTTCCTAATGACGCTACTGGGGTGGTGATTCTTCATTAATTCCGCTAGGGTAGTGATTCTCTAGCGATGCCATTAGATTGGGATTCTCTAATGAAGGTCATTGGAGTGGTGATTCTCCAGTGATACCGTTGGAGTGGTGACGCATCAGCGATGCCGCTAGGGTGGTGATTCTCTAGCGATGCCATTAGAGTGGTGATTCTCTAATGAAGGTCATTGGAGTGGTGATTCTCCAATGATGCCGTTGGAGTGGTGACGCTTCAGTGATGCCGCTAGGGTGGTGATTCTCTAGCGATGCCATTAGAATGATGATTCTCTAATGAAGGTCATTGGAGTGGTGATTCTCCAGTGATACTGTTGGAGTGGTGACGCTTCAACGATGTCGTTAGCATGGTGATTTGCTAACGATGCCATTAAGATGGTGATTTCCTAATGATGCTGCTGGGGTGGTGATTCGCCAGCAATGCCGTCAGCGTGGTGATTCGCTGGCGATGCCGTTAGCGTGGTTATTCGCTAACGATGCCATTAGGATGGTGATTTCCTAATGATGCTACTGGAGTGGTGATTCTTCAGTAATGCCATCAGGGTGGTGATTCTCTGATGATGCCTTTAGAGTGGTGATTCTCTAACAATGCCACTAGGGTGGTGATTCCCTAATGATGTTACGATTGATGATATCATGTGACGATATTATAGTTGACAATGTCATGCGAGTGATGACTCTCGTGTTTTGTTGTGTTAGAGTGGTGATTCTCTAACATTTGTCGTCTAGAATGGTGATGTTCTAGCGTTAGCGACCTTGTATGGTGTCGTTTGAGTCCGTTCATGGAACATGCTCATTTGTCGTGTTGAGTTGCACGATTGAGTTGTGATGTGACTTTTGTCTGAATTGTGTGTTGTGTGCTCGCGATCTTTGTATGATTGCTGCGATTATTGTTTCACGAGCCTGGTTGTCAGACCTATCGATTGATTTTTGTGTGTTTTTGTCATGATAGATGACTTCGAAGACTAGATGCAACGACATTATGGGTACTGTGAACAACCTTGCAGAGGTTATACAACAGCAGGTGGTTGCGATCCAACAGATGGGTGCGAATCTTCAGCATGTAGCCCAAGGTGGGCAGAACACGAATACAGTTACCTATAAGTGATTCATGGAGTTGGATCCTCCTCCTTTTGAGGGTAAGACAGACCCTGAAGCTGTTGAATCTTGGATACGTGAAATAGAATGTATTTTTCGTGTTTTGGGTGTCCCAGAGGAACAGAAAGTGAATTTTGGTACTTATCGTTTGAAAAACCACGCTGAGAAGTGGTGGGACACTATCTCTTCAGTTAAATTCAAGGACACGAATGTTACGTGGGATGAATTTATGGAAGTTTTTAACTCGGCATATTTTCCGAAGCATGAACGCAGTAAGAAGATGCAAGAATTTCTGGACTTGCAACAAGGAGCGATGACCTTGTCTGACTACATCACGAAGTTTCGTTGCCTAGAACGATATTGTCCAAATGTTTACGTCGTGGAGAAGGATCGAGCAATGAAGTTTGCTCGTGGTTTGAGGCCTACTTTGAGAACTAAAGTGTTCACTAGCGGGCTAAAGTCGCTCGAAGAAGCTATCGAGGTAGCTACTCTATTGGATGAAGACCAAGCTGAGCAACAGGCTCAAGTTTTTGCGATTGCGAGTGAGAAGAAACCTAGTAGGGTGGAGTCCTTGCCACCTACTAGAAAGCGGAAGCGTCAGAAAGTATCTCAGAACTACCAGCGAAGGCAATCACAGCGATCGAATGTCCAGCGGAAGTATCGACGATGCGACGAAGATCACGCTTTTGGAGCTTGTCCTCGTTGCGATGGCAATTGTTTCAAGTGTGGACAACCAGAGCATATTGCCAAGTTTTGTCCAAAGAAGTCTACAGGAGACTTAGTTGTGGCCGATTAGGCGTTGTCAGACGATATCTGACCATTTTGTGGTTGTTTGTTGTTTTGTGATTTTATGGACGAAATCCTTTTTAAGGAGGGTAGGATGTAAGACCCACGAAATTTTCTGAGGAATTTACTGCTTGCTTTGAGTTGAAATGTATGCTTTCGTGGTATATGAGACTATATCACGTAATTTGATATAACTTGATTATGCCTTGTGTTTTACATATACAGTGTAAGTAAGAAGCGCCTAATTCTGGACCAATTGACCTCTGAAACTTTAAGGGTTAATTTATAATGTATTTGTATAGTGTGTCCCCGAATTTGGGATCTACACAACGAAAAAACCC
The DNA here is from genome assembly GCF_984573655.1 of Nuphar pumila. NCBI lineage: Eukaryota > Viridiplantae > Streptophyta > Magnoliopsida > Nymphaeales > Nymphaeaceae > Nuphar > Nuphar pumila. The sequence continues at coordinate 96,849,137 of NC_143252.1, read as the reverse complement.
CGTCAATGCATGTGAATTACGAGACTTGCTCAAAGATGGTACGCGAATTTTAACAAGCTTATTTCTTGCAAACGAAGAGAAATTTTCTAAAGAAGCATTGAGCATTCCATGTTAATTAAGGTGTTGAAAATAACCAAATGGTTTATTGAAGTCGAATTTTGGTTTAAAATAATTAAATAAGCATTGTTTTGAAATTAATGCAATTGGCAAATTTGGATTTGGATCTGGGTCAACTAGAGGTGACCCAAACCCAATGTGCACCCCTCTAGGGGGACGATTTTGTCCATGGTGGACCAGCTGGTTCAGATTTGACCAGCTGTGTGGCATATTTGAAAGATTTTGCATGGTTTTGAAAAAGAAGGCCACAATTGGCCATTTTCTCTTTTCAAAACTCATGATGAAGCATAAGGCTTCATCATGAGGGGCCTTTTTTCAATAAAGGGGAGCATGGGGCTGGTGCCCCATGGCCCTTTTGTAAATAGTTTAAAGCTTTTCAAAATGATAAATTTGGTTGGCTGGTTTGGGAGGCAGCCAAGGGAACTCCCTTGTAAATTCTAAAAACAATAAAGGCTTTTTGAAACTCTTTTCAATGGCATTTTTGAAAGCCTTTTTAAAAGCTTCAAATGCATGACATGCATTGGGCATGGAGGGGCTTGTTTCACCCCAGCCCTCCATCCAAGATGGGATAATCCCAGTCGTCCATTATTTTAAACCCTATGTATTTAAGTCTTCAAAAAGGAAGAGAGAGAGAGCTTGGGGGGCGATTTTTCTTGAGGCCTCCTCTCTTGCTCTCCCCTCTCACCTCTCTTATCTCTTTCTCTCCAAAAACCGTGAGCAGCACCTCTTCCATGTTGTGAAAGCCTCGAAGGTGAGACATCTTTTCACCTACCATGTGTGGTTTCGATTGATTAAATCTCTACATGATTCTTGCGGTTTTCATGAGCTACTATTACATGTTCTTAGGCATTTTCTTTATGCAATATTGGCATTGTAGCTTAAAGCAATTCGGTTCTTCATGATTTCACGCTTATTGGTACGTTTTAAATCTTGTTTAAGCATTGAAAAAATGTGGACTGCAAGAAAATGTTTTAGTCCTTGTGTTTTCTTCAAAAACTTCGAGTTTTCTTCTTGCATGGGTTGATTTGTAGCAGCAAGGCTTTTCTAAAGCATTGATTCAATTGGCAAGGACACCATGGACCAGCCCCACGCCATGCAGCCTACCCATTCGAGCCAACCCTTTTGGGTTTGGGTGCTACTGGCCTGGGCTAGTCGGGTTCAGCCTAAATGAAGCGCGCCATCGGTTTTCCCTGTTCGCAAATATTTTTTGTTCGTCGAGCCATAGATGCCCAGAACCATCGGTTCCTTCACCTTTGTTTCAGTTCAGTTGGACTAGTCCAGACTGCTAGACGCATCCAGCAGTTTTGCCCCAGACTGATCCCCCAGCCGGGGCGTTTGCCCCTCTCTTGGTGGTCCGAACTGACCTACAGCCGAACCCTTGGTCGGTTGGGTGGGATTCGGTCCCTGCCTGGCCTGACATGGTCTGGACCAATAGGTCCAGACCGGTCAAAGGCCTGCCTCACGTGTGTTTATTGGGGCATCTCTCTCTATCTCAGCTTTGGCGCCCTTGTGCCAGCACCGATATTTGGGTGGCTGGTGTGTTTGCTTTGGCCTAACATGGTCTGGACCGGGTGCGGTCTAGACCTGTTAGAGGCCCCTAACCGAACCGAGTTCGGTTAAGGGCTCTTTTCCCTTGTGCCCAGCAAGCTGGCGCTACTTGGGGCCGCTGCAGCCTGGCTGCGGCTTTTTGAACCGCGACTGGGTGCAGGCCGTGAGGCTGCGCCCCTTCTTTGGTGGCAGTTGTGCCACGGTTTGGGTCTGGACATCCGGTCTAGACCATGTACCAGTTAGAGCCGCCTGTTTGTGGGTCTGGACCAGTCGGTCCATACTTGAGCCTTTCCTGTTGTGGCTGAAACCGGGTTGCGTGTGGGTGTGCGGGCTCTTTCCCCGGACCCAGCACACCTAGTCCGGGGCTCCTGCACTTGCAGCAAGGTCACGTTGGCACCTTGTGACAGCTTGGTATGCTCCTCCTCCCGGTTTTGCAGCACTGCCCAAGTCGGTCCTGCGGCGTGCGCATGTTGCCCTATGGCACCAGGTGGTCGGTTGGGTGGTGGGCCTGTTTTGCTCAACAGCAGCCCAGCAGTGGAAATTGTATCCTTTGTTGCGCTTGTAACTCGGTTAGTGAGCTTTCGGGCTGCAACCTATGGGGATGCAAGTGCATACGCAGCACGGGGTCCAATACCCCAATAACTTTATGGAATTTGGCTCGTTGTGTCGCAAACGAATAGTGCACGTCGACCAAAGCAAACCTATATAAATTCGGTTATGAATTCATAAAGAAATGATAAATTCATCGTTGTGGGGCGATGGACTCACACTTATGTACATGTATCCATGACTTCATAGAGTGCGAAATGCTTACTAATATCATATTATCGAATGCCCTTCTAATAAAATGAGGTTTGCGTAGTTAAAAGATTTATGGCGCATTGTTCAAAGCCAATTTACGTAAATATGGTGATGATTGTGAAACAAATGATAACCCCACCAATACGGGTAATGTGGATGCGTACTTTATGCATATGGCCGCCTTGGCATTGAACGCAATATATTCGCAAATGAATACCTTGTTAAATGCCTTCAAGTAAAATAGGGTTTTACATAACTACGAAACCTAAGGCGCATGTCATCAAATGAATGTAGTTGAATGGTCGTACTTGTTATACTTGATTACACGAATCACTTTGACAAATTAAATGTATTTTTCCCTAAGTACGTACGGATTCTAAAGATCCATGTTTGAGATTATGGTCTTATGAGACTTATGCGACATTGGAACTCCTTGGCAAGTTTTGTGTTGGGCGATGGACCCACTTAGCGAGATGAGCTCGCTTATGGTTGAGATACATGGTTTATGAACTTTTACACCACTCATGAGTCACGCTTTACCGTGGCAAATGTTTCCAATTGTCTCATCATAATGTGCAACGATTTGTGTCGCCACTTGGCTAGTTTTCGCACTTATGGCACGATGCACAAACCTGTCCACTTATATTTGTACACAGTTCACAATGACACATCAGTTTGCATGTCACAGCTTTTGTGTTGTTACATTAGAAATTTTATGTTCCTTGATGCACACTATACGACTTGATATGAATTGAGAAATGAAATGTCATGCTTTGCTTAATCGCATTAACTCCTGCTAGTTATATTCTCCTGTTGCTCCATGTGTAGCTTTGTACACTTGCTCATGTTGTAATTGCTCAATTATTGTAAATTAGCATGCTTTGTGTTCATGTTAAACTGTGCTCTCATTTTTCACACATTGGTATACTGTGATTGACATGTCTCACCAGCTCGAAAGAGTACTGACCCCGTTTTATGGGGATACAGGTGTTTGCTTAGGCGTGCGATGGAGCTCGATGTGCCGCAGCGGATGTGAACCCACACTTCTGAACCTTCAAAGGATCTTGGCAGTTGTTTTGTAAAGGGATTGGTTTTATGATTTGTACAGTTTGAAAAATGATAATAAAAGTTGTTTTTTTCCCTGTTGTTTCACTCCTGCGACCCACCCCGAAGTTCGCCGCTTGTTTCCTTTTTGGTACTTCCGCACTTGCGCATTTGTGTTAAAAAAAAAGGTTTACCCTAAAATCCAAAGGATTTTACAAGTCGGGAATTTTGGGGGGCGTCGCACTTGGAAAACATGGAAAATTTGGAATAAGACTCAGAAAAATACATGAATTTTGAAAAGGATGCAGGCAAGATAAAAATGAAGCAGAAAATTCGAGATCCAGAAGAATGAAAGGATGGAAAATCACCTGGAGTTTTGAAGAAAATAAAGGAGAATTTGAAAAATCGTCCAGGGTTTGAATAAAACAGGAATTTTAGATAGTATATGGAAACAAATGGAAAAATTGGAGATTTTTGAAAATTGTCCAGTATTTTAGAAAACTTATGGAAAAATGTAATAAAAGAAATTGACATTCAATCACATCCTGTACAAACAAGTATGCACATACAGCATTCCCTAAAAGCTGACTCTACATGCACAAGTTTTGAAATAGTTGTAGGACCTTAATCCTAACTCTAAGGTTCAGATCATCTGTGTCCAAGCATGTTATGCCTATATACTAGAGTCGAGGCTCGATGTACGTGGCATAAAATCAATTTCTCCGCTTCTAGGTTCAAGTTTTCCAACATCCTTGAGTGCCTGCCGATATACGTTGGACTATGGCCCTTGGTACGTGGCAGGGGGGCGTTAGCCGAAATAAGTGGCCCAGTTGTGAGGCTCTGTCCCAAACTATGGTTCTGGAAGAGAGCCCAACAACGTGAAGACCGGGTAGAGATAGGTGGGGTGGTTTTTGAAAACATAAGCACATGCAAGAAAATCAAAAGGCTCTAAAACCTAAAGAAGTAGAGATTTTAAAATTTTTGAAGAAGCAAACATTGTTTTCATACAATTCCAAGATTGAGGAGTGTTGTATTAGACCTAAGTCTATGTGAACATGAATAATTCTCCTCAATATAGTCCTACCAAACCATGTCTAGTCTACATGCAATCCATGTCAGTTGGGTTCAAGTCTAGGCTCTTAGGTTCACATGATATCATGAAATAAAAGTTGACATTCCATGGAACACGATTTTGACAATTTGAATTAAGTTAAGCACTCAATTGATCAGGCGAAGACAGGTCCCATCACGGTCGCCAAACCTATTATCATCGCAAAATTTTTACTTTTGCGAGTCGAACTGACATTTGAAAAAGATTTTGAAAATAACTCGCCTCCGTTTTAAAATGCAGGATAATTCTTAAGAATGGGACTCGCCTGTCGATACGAGGTTCAACCGTTCCTGGCGCCTTTACCAGGGATAATCAAACCAAGGATCAAAAGTGTGCTTAGCTTTGCTTAACTTGTCTAAATCATGTTCTATTTCCTAAATGCATAAAGAATCAGCCATGTGCTATGAATTTTCTGAAAATGCAGGTTTGAAAACATGATGTTTGCTTCTGAGATTTGAAATACTTGAAAAATATGTCACTTGAAAAATCATGGATTATGGTGAGAGAATATTTCTGGGGAAAATGAAAATCGATTTTTGAAGAATCCAAGTGTTTTGTGAAAATGGATTTCTAGGAATTTGGAATAACTTTGGAAAAACTTGATTTTTCTGAATTGGAACTTGGAAATTGAATATATAACTTGGAAAATCAGGATTTTGAACTTTGGAAATGCTTGAAATATCATTAAAACTCAATGTTTTTGAGAAAATCAATTTCTGAATAAGACTTAGAAAATTTTGAGAAAATCGATTTCTTGGAATTGGAATTGGAATTGGAATTTGAATTTGCAAATGAATGAAATGAATGAATATGGATTTAGAAAACTTGATTTTGAGAAATTGAGAAAATCCTTTTGAGTTTTAAGAAATGCAGTGCATTTTGAAGTTAGCCTAAGAGTGTAGGCTGAATGTGTCTAATACGAAGATTACAAATCTGGGTCTCATTCGTATTCTGACTATGGCCATAAATACAAATTCCACCGAGTTTGTCAACTCCATAAGAGCTAGTGCACGTGTCATTTGTGTAGACCATGATGAATTTGTAATATGTGCATGAATAATGCATACATAGCAGTTATATATCAAAGTTTAAAACTATATGCAATGCAAATCCTATTCTAAGCAGAAATTGAAATTCTTATTCCAAAATTAATTATAATTTACATCACTAATTGAATTTAAATACAAAAAATTAAAGAAAAGTAAAGCCTTCAATATCCTTGCAAAACTAGAAAAACTTGTTTGTAAAGATATGCTGGCTTTTCTAGGTTTATCCAGCAATATCTAGAAATTGCTGGATTTTGCTAGATATAAGCCTTTTTCCATGATTCCTTGATATAAACTTCATAAAATATGACATAAAACTAAATAAATAATAAATATGAGATTTGAAAATTCGAAATTGGGGTCAAAATGACCAAAATACCCCTGATAGCAAGACTATGGCCTTGAAACCAGGTTTTTCAGAAAGATATTTGGTAAAATACAACTTTTGAAATTCAAATGAGAATAAATCAAACCAAATATGATATGACATGATTAAAAACATAAAAATTAAAGTTAAGAATTTCGAAATTTAGGTCAAATGACCAAAATGCCTCTGATAGCAAGACTATGGCCTTGAAATCAGGGTTTTCTGAAATAGATTTTAGTAAAAACTTGGGATTTATGATTGAAATAAACATAAAATGAAACATGAAACATCCTAATAAAACCCTAAAAACATGAACTTATACACAAAAATCAAGAAATATCACAAATATCATGATTTTGGCAGTGTTTTGGGATCCTGCGGGTACCCTATTTTGCAATTTAATTCATTCAAGCATCAAATGAATTCCAAATTTGATAAAAATCGACACCTGCACTTTTTATAACCCTAAAATTAGATTGGAATTGTAAAAATATATTTTTATAATTATTGCAACTCAAAAATTGCATTAAAACCCGAAAATAAGTTATTTTTACCCATGGTCACAGACCAGTTCCAATGTTAGACCTGAATCAGGGGTCAAATCACCATGAAAAATTCTGAAATTTTACAGAGGTAAATTAGACAGAAAAATAGATATTTCCCTTTTTCAATTGCAGAAAAAGCATCTCCGATGAAGGAGAAACCTTTCCGGAAATCCAGACTAAAATTTAATGAATCTAACATTGGTTAAAACTGGTACTTCCGATTGAAAATACAAAAACAAATATCCGAACTCATAAAAAATTCTTTAAATTTTAGCAGTGAATAGTAGACATAAAAGTAATGAAATTCCTTTTTTATTGATCATGAATCAGATCTACGGTTTGAGATCTATGATCATCACAAGTCAGATTAGGGTTTTGGTAAACCCTAATGAGTTTTAAATTTTAAATCTGATTCTCTGACAAAGGAAAAATACTAAAAAGAGATTAAAAATTATCAAAATTTCACAGTAAATAGTTCATATCAACATGAATCCACTGCACTTTACGTATCTCAAATCGAATATCGGATGAGAAAAATAACCCAACTGCAAGTTACCTATGAATTTCAACAATGATTCTAAATGATTGAAAATCACAGTTTAATCTTTTATTTTTTTACAAGGTTTCCGAATCCCAAAGCATCTGATTTTTTTACAGTAGCTCACTGATATATCCGTGTATCACATATTAAAAAATTTGAAATTTACAATGAGTACTTCAATACGAAAAAACATGCTCTTTACTGATCTAAGCTTAAAACACACAGAAATTTAATAAAACCTAATAAAACATGCATTAATCAATGAAAACAATAAAGAAAATACTTAAACAGTAAAATAAAATTAATCTCTATGCTGGGAAACATGTAATAAACATGAATAAGTAATGAAATAAATAAAACACAGGGAATCCATGGCTGGAATTGCTTTTACCCTTGAAACCATGGATTTAATCCATTTAATCGGATAAATCTCATGTTTTCTTGGTTAAGAATATAAAAAATAATGCAATAATCAATTCTAATGGATTAGAATCATGAAAAACAGCATGGAACAGGGTTAGATCATCTTCTTGAATTGAACTTAAGGTTGAATCCATGGTTAAATCCATGAAAGGGGAGTTTCCATGGTGAAATCTATTGAAAAATTATAAAAAACTAATAAAAAAATTAAAAAATAATATTAAATAACTCAACTTGAGGCTGCAGCTGCAATGGACGAAGGTGGAAGTTCTGGAGAGGAGAGAGAAGCCACGAAAATTTGAGAGAGAAAAGAGCTCTCTTTGACCCCCTTTAGGTCCCCTATTTATAGATTTTTTTTTTTTGGATTTGTTTAGGAAGAGTTTTGATTTTTTGGACTCTTTTTAATTGTTTTTGATAAACCACATGGAGAGGATGATTTTTTTGGAGAATTCTAACCTAAATGGACTCTAATTAATCCCTAATTAACACCTAATTAAACCCTAGAAAGTCCAAATGTGGCACCACCTAGTATGGACCCACATTTGGTTTTTAAAACTTGAATTTAAAACCTTTAAAAACCAATGGTTTAAAACTTAAATAAAATGGATTTTTAAAATTACTTTTGCCTCCTCTAAACCCCTAGCCTAACTAGGACAATGACTAACCCTAGTCTAACCTCGACTTCTTCAAATGTGGCGCCACCCCGAGTGGGTCCCACTTGAATTTTCAAAAACGATTTTAAAACTTGAAAATGAGAGGTTTTTCAAAAGAGATTCAAAAGTAGACTTTGAGATTGAAAGGTTTGAAATGGTACAGAGTCTTGACTGAGTCAGAACTCCTCTGGATATGGCACCAACTGAGGGGGGCCCACATCGAAGTTTTGAAAAACTTGAAATAAATACTAAAAATGGCTTTAAAAAAGGGTTAAAATCAACAGTTGAAATTCAAAGTTTTGAAAATAGAGTTCTAAGTGAACTGAAACTCTGGGCTAGAGTCCTGAATTTTTAGGACTCTGAGATTTTGGATTTTAAAAGCCAAATGAAGGAGTTTTTAAAAGATTTTATCAAAAAAATGGTAAAATAAGGCAGAAAATAAAGTCAAGGTTAGAGTCCTAATTGAACCGAAACTCTGAAATAGAGTTCTGAATCAACTAGGATTCTACAAAATGACCTAATTTTTTAAAACAAATGGAAATGAATGAAAATAGAAGTGAAAACAAACTTCAGGATAGACTCCTAACTGGATTAGGACTCTGGGACAAAGTCCTGATCAGATTAAAACTCTAGATTTTTTTGGTATTTTCTAAAAAACAGATGAAAGAACTTATAAAAACAGTGAAAACAATAATAAGTATTGAAATAAAACAGAGTTTTGATTCAACTGGGACTCTGGGGACAGATTCCTAATTGAACTAAGACTCAAATTTTTGGATTTTTTGAGAAAACAAATGAGAGAATTTTGAAAAATAGTTGAAAACAGTATAAAATTGAAGTTTTAGTCCAGAGTCCTGATCTAATTAGGACTCTGAGAAAGACTCCTGATTCGATCAAAACTCTAAGAATTTTGGTTTTCTGATAAGAAAATGATGAAATTTTGGGCAAAGCTTTTGAAAACCAGTAAAAATGAAGTATGAAAACCAATTTTGGATAGAGTCCTAATTCGATCAGGACTCTGGGGTAGAACCTCAGAATTTTGAAATTCTTTAATAAAAGTGTAACAATTTTGATAGATGGAAAGATTTTTGAAAGATTCTTTCAAAATTGAAATCAGGATCAGAGTCCTGATCCAACTAGGACTCTCTGAACAAAGTCCTGTTTTGACTAAAACTCTGAGTTTCTGACTCATTTTGAAAGATTTTGAAAGATCTGATTGAAAATGGATAAAATAGCTGTAAAAGATTAGAGTCCTAATCCGATTAAAACTCTGAAGAAGAGTCCTGATCCGACTGGACTCTTGAAGAAGAGTCCTGATCCAACTAAGACTTTAAAATTTTGGCCAAAACAGAAGATTTTGAAAGGTTTTCTCCGAAAATAGGTAAAAAGGTAGTGAAAAGTAGAGTTCTGATCCGACTGGTCTTTGGAAAAAGAGTCCTGATCCAACTAGGACTCTGAAATTTTTGGAGATTTTTGACAAGTAAAGGAATCCAGAAGCGACACCACCTAAATGGGTCTCATCTGAGAATTGAAATCGGTTGAAAATTGAGTTTAAAACAAATCCAGATTGTTTTATGAGAAAACATTTCAAAATATAAGGTCCTGAGGGGTTGGCAAATGACAGAATGCTGATTAAAACCCCAGGTTTTAAAATTGATTTTGAAAGAAAAGTTTTAAAACCCGAATCTGGATTAAATATTTTGAAAACAGGAGTGCTGGATCTCGAAAATGAGATGTAATGACATGCAATGCCATGCAATGAAATGAAATGGTATGGCGAATGCATGCAATGACACATGAAATATATAAACACTGGATGAGGGTAAAAATTTGGGGTGTTTACATAGGCCCAATTACTCCTTCCGCTTCCAACGACCATAAGTATTTTCTGGCTGCTATAGAGTATTTCACCAAATGGGTTGAAGTTGTCACTCTACACACAGTAGAAGGCCACCATGTGGTTTCTTTCATTCACAAGAACATTTTTTGCCGCTTCGGCATACCACATGATATTGTTTCAGACAATGGAAGCCATTTAAAAAATGAGAGGATGAAAACCTTCTGTTCTAAATTCAAAATTTGCCATTATTTCTCAGTTCCCTACTATCCTCAAGGGAATGGCCAAGCAGAGGCTACCAATAAGATTTTGATCCGCATTTTGGAAAGGACTGTGAAAACATGTCGAGATTGGCATGAGAAAATTCATGATGCACGTTTGGCATATCGAACCACCATTCGGACTCCGACTAATGCCACTTCTTCAGAACTTGTTTACGGAACTGAAATAGTGTTACCTCTTCATGTCCAGAAGCCCGGTCTCAAATTTGCCTCCCTTATAGAATTGCCACTTGATCAATATCAGCAACAAAGATTGGTGCAACTGGATCTACTGGATGAAAAGAGGCTCAAGGCAGCAGAGCATGCTCAAGCTTATCATCGAAGGGTAGCTTGACACTATGTCAAGTCCGTCATTAAAAGAAGATTTCAAGTTAATGATTTGGTACTCAGATTAACAGCTCATATCAAGCATCGCCCGTAGGGCAAGTGGTCACCAAATTGGGAAGGTCCCTACGTGGTCAAGGAAGCACTGTCTCGCAATTCATATCGTCTGATCAACGCAGATGGGGTGGAAATGCCAGATTTTGTCAATGCTCTGCATCTAAAGAAGTTTTATACTTGAAATGTTCATTCTAGCCTTTTGTACTCTTCAAAGAGCCGTTTCAATAAAACAATAATCTTCTATCAATTCTCACATTCTTCTCCATAATACTAGGGCATTTTATTTAAGATACATATGTCTTCCCTTCATCATATGCAGGCATGATTAAACAAAAACTCTTTTTCTCAAATCCTACCAATTTTCAATTAATCTTGTGATCTTTATTAATTTATTCATTTTGTTCATTTCTCAACTTAATCAAATTTTCATCAAACTATTGTCAATTTTTGTCAAGTTTTAGCAATTTTTCATCAATTTTATTATTAAATTTTATCAATCTTTATTTCTAATACCCTTTCAGGTTAAGGGATAAACCTGATGCCTCCTTTCAATGAGGTACTCTTTTATTCTTTTCCCCGTTCAGGATAAGGTGATAAATCTTGAAAGCGGACCACATACAGTTAAACTATGATGGTCCATTGAATTCTGAATTTTCACCAAGAATCTTTACTTTCTAAATTCATTTTGAAAATTGAGCTCATCTTCAAAACCCAGTCCTCGCACTGGTTATTTCTCAAACTTTTCGATCATATATCGAGCTCATTTGGAATACCCAGTCCTCGCACTCGTTATTTCTCAAAATTTTCATCCATGTATCAAGCTCATTTTCAAAATCCAGTCCTCGCACTGGTAACTTTCTAAATTCAACCTTCTGATCAAAGTTTTTTTCTTCTACAAATCGAGTTCTGACTTGAACTTCCAAATTTGACTTATTTCAAAGGATCCAGCTCTAGTTGGTCATATATTTCAAAGGATCCAGCTTTCGTTGGTCATATATTCCAAAAGATCCAGCACTTGTTGGTCATGTATTCCAAAAGATCCAGTACTTGTTAATCATGTATTCCAAAAGATCCAACACTCGTTGGTCATGTATTAAAAAAGATACCCCAACCCTTCGTCCAAGATGGGATAATCCGAGTCCTCCATTATTTTAAACCCTATGTATTTAAGTCTTCAAAAAGGAAGAGAGAGAGAGCTTGGGGGGCGATTTTTCTTGAGGCCTCCTCTCTCTCCTCTCTTGCTCTCCCCTCTCTTATCTCTTTCTCTCCAAAAACAGTGAGCAGCACCTCTTCCATGTTGTGAAAGCCTCGAAGGTGAGACATCTTTTCACCTACCATGTGTGGTTTCGATTGATTAAATCTCTACATGATTCTTGCGGTTTTCATGAGCTACTATTATATGTTCTTAGGCATTTTCTTTATGTAATATTGGCATTGTAGCTTAAAGCAATTCGGTTCTTCATGATTTCACGCTTATTGGTATGTTTTAAATCTTATTTAAGCATTTGAAAAATGTGGACTGCAAGAAAATGTTTTAGTCTTTGTGTTTTCCTCAAAAACTTCAAGTTTTATTCTCACATGGGTTGATTTGTAGCAGCAAGGCATTTCTAATGCATTGGTTCGATTGGCAAGGACACCATGGACCAGCCCCACGCCATGCAGCCTACCCGTTCAAACCAACCCTTTTGGGTTTGGGTGCTGCTAGCCTGGGCTAGTCGGGTTGAGCCTAGGTGAAGCGCGCCATCAGTTTTCCCCGTTCGCAAATATTTTCTGTTTGTTGAGCCATAGACGCTAGAACCATCAGTTCCTTCACCTTTGTTTCGGTTCAGCTGGACTGGTCCAGACTGTTGGACGCATCCAGCAGTTTTTCCCCAGACCGATCCCCCAGCCGGGGCGTTTGCCCCTCTCTTGGTGGTCCGAACTGACCTACAGCCGAACCCTTGGTCGGTTGGGTGGGATTCGGTCCCTGCCTGGCCTGACATGGTTTGGACCGATAGGTCCAGACCTGTCAAAGGCCTGCCTCACGTGTGTTTGTTGGGGTGTCTCTCTCTATCTCAGCTTTGGCGCCCTTTTGACAGCACCCAAATTCGGGTGACTGGTGTGTTTGCTTTGGCAAAACATGGTCTGGACCGAGTGAGGTCCAGACCTGTTAGAGGCCCCTAACCGAACCCAGTTCGTTTAAGGGCTCTTCGCCCTTGTGCCCAGCAAGTTGGCGTTAGTTGAGGCCGCTGCAGCCTGGCTGCGGCTTTTTGAACCGCGGCTGGGTGCAGACCGTGAGCCTTTGCCCCTTCTTTGGTGGCATATGTGCCACGATTTGGGTCTGGACATCCAGTCCAGAACCTGTACCAATTAGAGCCGCCCGTTTGTGGGTCTGGACCAGTCGGTCCAGACCTGGGCCTTTCCTGTTGTAGCTGAAACCGGGTTGCGTGTGGGTGTGCGCTCTTTCTCGGACCCGACACACCTAGTCCGGGGCTCCTGCACTTGCAGCAAGGTCACGTTGGCACCTTGTGACAACTTGGTATGCTCCTCCTCCCGGTTCTGCAGCATTGCCCAAGTCGGGCCTGCGGCGTGCACATGTTGTCCTATGGCACTAGATGGTCGGTTGGGTGGTGGGCCTGTTTTGGTCAACACCAGCCCAGCAGTGGCAATTGTCTCCTTTGTTGCGCTTGTAACTCGGTTAGTGAGCTTTCGGGCTGCAGCCTATAGGGCTGCAGGTGCATACACAGCACGAGGTCCAATTCCCCAATAACTTTATGTTATTTGACTCGTGTCGCAAACGAATAGTGCACGTCGACCAAAGCAAACCTATATAAATTTGGCTATGAATTCATAAAGAAATGATAAATTCATCGTTGTGGGGCGATGGACTCACACTTATGCACATGTATCCGCGGCTTCATAGAGTGTGAAATGCTTACTAATATCATATTATTGAATGCCCTTCTAATAAAATGAGGTTTGCGTAGTTAAAAGATTTATGGCGCGTTGTTCAAAGCCAATTTACGTAAATATGGTGATGATTGCGCAACAAATGATAACCCCACCAATACGGGTAATGTGGATGCGTACTTTACGCATATGGCCGCCTTGTCATAGAACACAATATATTCACAAATGAATACCTTGTTAAATGCCTTCAAGTAAAATAGGGTTTTTACATAACTATGAAACCTAAGGCGCATGTCATCAAATGAATGCAGTCGAATGGTCGTACTTGTTATACTTGATTGCACGAATCACTTTGGCAAATTGAATGTATTTTTCCCTAAGTACGTAGGGATTCTCGAGATCCATGTTTGAGATTTTGGTCTTATGAGACTTATGCGACATTGGAACTCCTTGGCTTGTTTTGTGTTGGGCGATGGACCCACTTAGCGAGTCGGGCTCGCTTATGGTTGAGATACATGGTTTATGAACTTTTACACCACTCGTGTGTCACGCTTTACCATGGCAAATGTTTTCAACTATCTTGTCATAATATGCAACAATTTGTGTCGCCACTTGACTAGTTCTCGCACTTATGGCACGAGGCACATACCTGTCCACTTGTATTTATACATAGTTCACGATGACACATCAGTTTGCATGTCAGAGCTTTTGTGTTGTTACATTAGAAATTTTATGTTCCTTGATGCACACTATACGACTTGATATGAATTGAGAAATGAAATGTCATGCTTTGCTTAATCGCATTAACTCCTGCTAGTTATATTCTCCTATTGCTCCATGTGTAGCTTTGTACACTTGCTCAAGTTGTAATTGCTCAATTATTATAAATTAGCATGCTATGTGTTCATGTTAAATTGTGCTCTCGTTTTCCACACATTGGTATAATGTGATTGGCTTGTCTCACTAGCTCGAAAGAGTACTGACCCTGTTTTATGGGGATACAGGTGTTTGCTTAGGCATGCGATGGAGCTCGATGTGCGGCAGGATGTGAACCCACACTTTTGAACCTTCAAAGGATCTTGGCAGTTGTTTTGTAAAGGGATTGGTTTTATGATTTGTACAGTTTGAAAAATGATAATAAAAGTTGTTTCTTTCCCTATTGTTTCACTCCTGCGACCCGCCCCAGAGTTCGCCGCTTGTTTCCTATTTGGTACTTCCGCACTTGCACATTTGTTTAAAAAAAAAGGTTTACCCTAAAATCCAAAGGATTTTACAAGTCAGGTGATGATGCATGAAATGCACATCATGTAAACAAGTTTTTCATGCATTTTTTATCAAGTTTAAGGTTTTAAACCCATGTTTAGATGTGTTTTGATAGTAAGGGGCTATGGTTCGAATTTCAGAAAAATCGGAGTTAAAATGAGAGAGTTATGGCTATTTCAGTGTTTGGGCACGGATTTCGAGGTGGATCGGATCCATATCCGACCCAATTAGGTCAATTGGACCTTGGATCAACTCTTAGAAAGCGCAAAACCCAACCCACACCCCTATCCATATCCATTTCAAAAAGTTTTTCTGAAAACCCCCCAAAAAGTGGCGCCTAGCAATATTTTATTTTTTAACACTCTTTTTGAAAAATGTCAAAACTATAAATAGTTTTTTTTCAAGAACCCTAGGCGTCTTTGGCTGTGTTTGGACGCCCCTTGCAGTGAATCTACTCCAGCAACTCCTTCCTCTCCATCTTCCCCAACGTTTTGGCCATTGAAGACCGATCTATGCTTGATTTTCAAGCATATTTTCGATCTCTCTTTTATTTCTTTCCATTTCTTTCTTCCTCCTTGCTGTAGTTTCATCATTTTTCTGTATTTTTGCAGGTGTAGCAGAGGTGGAGACCATTAACCTTGGGCGGGAGTGCGAAACACACCACCAAGGTGAGCCGGCCCTACCTCCATCCGGCTTTCTACACCCTCCGATCGAGAATCGGCTCACATTCCATCGTCGGTGGATCTCCAACGTGTAGCAGCTGAAAAAGGTGCCGTTTTTGGTGAAGTACAGCATTCTCGAACTGTATAGGACGTCCATCTCCAGCCATGGTCCGCTCTTCTTCATCCCCCCGGTCGTCGGATCTTCCAAAAGGTAGGTCTTCTTCTTTTTTCTCTTCTAGCTAAAACCGAAAGTGTGTGTTGGTTTTCTATTTTTGATTTTCTGAGTGTTTCTTGTTTTCTTTTTATTTTCAACCTTAGAATAGAGTTCGTGCATAGGCCAGCACGTTAGCTTAGGTTTATTTATTTGCTTGATTCATTTGAATTAAGTTTTTGTTGATTTTTCATCCTTTTTATAAAAATCGGCTAGATCTTCATCTAGTCGATTCTTCAAGTTTGTCATAGGTGTTCTTGGGGCTGTTTTACAGAAAATCCAATAAAAAAGGTGTTCATTTTGATTCACCTTAGTCGGTTTTGTGTGGGTTGCATTTGATTTTGATTGAAAAGAAAAATCCAAAAATCGGCTAGAATTATTCTAGCCGATTCTTGATTTTCACAAAAATAATTTCTTGTTTTGATATTTTTTTTCGTCCAGCATGTGTATTGAGTTGTTTTGCTGAAAATCTCATTTTAAAAGTTTATTTTAATTCATTGTATTCGTGGGTTTTGCTTATCTTGTTTTGATTTTATTTTTGAAAAAGAAAAAAAAATCGGCTAGGATTATTCTAGCCGATCTTTGTATTTTTGTTAAAATTATGTGTTGATGTTGGTAAACCGTGTAGTTGCTGTGTGTTTTGGGTGTTAACAGCAGTATATAGTCGTGTTAGTTCATTTCATTCGTTTAGGCTAGTTCTAAATAATCATTTTTAGCATTTTTTGTTTTTGTGTTTTGAGTCTATTGAAGAAAATTACAAAAAAAAAATCAAGTCTTCTTTTCTTCATGTTTTTAATTCCAGCATAGTGTTGTTCTTGTTAGCATTTGTGTAATTAGGAGTTCTTTTTATTATTTTCTAATTTAGTTTTATCAAAATAGTGGGTATTTAGTTTTATTGCTTTTTGTTAATTTATATTTTTATTTTTTTATTTTCGTGTGGATCTTCTTCTTCCCCAAGGTGGGGCGGCAGCCATTAGAGCTCCTATTGAGCTCTAGGTTGATTTTTTTAGAAAGTCTTAATTGCCATTAAGTGAGTTAGGAAGGTGTCTAGGTTCAATGTATTAGGGTTTTATCTCATAGCCGTTTTTAGTGGTCATTCAAGTAGGTTTTGGTAATTAGGGCAGCATTTAAGTTTAGAAAATCATGTTTTTCAATTAGGCCTTTCCATTACCTAGGTGAGTCTTAAATTCTTTGGTTATAGAGTCTTAAATTAGGGGTGTCGAATTTTAGGAAGGAGGTCAATTAATGTATTGAGGTTGGGAAAAGCTTTTGGAAAGAGGAAATTCTTCAAAAATCGTGTGATGTATTTAAAGAAGATTTGAATTTTTGAAGGGGCATTAAAGAAGGAGTTACTCCTTAACTTTGGAAAGTGTTTTTGGAATTAAACAAAAATTCCAATCTAGGTTCCAGGATTTCCATAGAGCATTAAAGGCAATTCAATTCTATTTTGAAAAGCAAAACTTGGGGATTTCTAGATTGGACTTTTTGTTTTCCAAAGAGGCCTTTAAAAGCAAGTAAGGAAAGTAACTCCCTCATTAAGTGGGACGGTTTTTGAGAATCCAATTTATTTTAAAGTTTGAGCATTTACCATTATTACTTTATTTTCCCAACCTTCTTCATTAAAATCGTGAACTTTGGATTAATTGTATGTTAATTAAGAGGTTGCTACTTTAATCGACCCCAGTTAATTGAGGCAAACCCTAGTTTAAACACAACTCGAGCCTAGTCAAAGACCTAGACCTAACTCGAGTCAAACCCTAGCCTAAACCTAGTCGAGTCAACCCCTAGCCCCTTCGAGTCTAGTCAAACCCTAAGTTGGGTCCAACTTAGTTGAGCCTAAGTCAACTCGAACCTAGTTGACTAAGTCAAACTTAAACCGAGTTCAACCTAGTCTTAATAAGCCCAAGTCCAAGACCTAGACCGAGCCCAAGTCAAAGTCAAAACAAACCCGAGGTCGAGTCAACCTTTACCTAGTCAACCCAACCTTAGCTAAACCTAGCCGAGTCTACCTAAGTCAACCAAACCCAACTAGTTAGGTCAAACCTAAACCAAGTCCATACTAGTCCGAGTCGAGTCAAACATAGTTTGAACCTACCTAATCCAAACCGAGTTCTCCCAAACCAACCCGAACCTATCTAAGTCAAAACCGAGACTAGTTGAGTCAATAGAGTGCGTCCTAACCCTAACCTTTGTTCTTTAGTGAAGTAAGTTCATTTAGTATTATTTCTTTTGATTTTTATACTAATTAGTTTATTTATCTACTTTAGTTGTAGTGTAGAAGTATGTGTGTGTATATCGTATTTGTTTCGTATGTGTGAAATGTCTTTTGTGAGTGTTTGAATTGGTAATTAGATATTTTTTAACTTAGTAGTAGGATTACATTTTATTGTTTAACATAGTTGCATTTGCATTGCTAGTTAACGTAGTTCTAGTCATAAGTTGGTTATCGTGTTTTGTTTGTCGTATATTTAGCGTAATCGTAATAGTCATCTGCATATACACTGTTATACAGTGTCATTTAGATTGCATTAGGTGTAATTTGCATTTGATAGTGTTTAAAATAGATTCTTAAAGTGAATAGTGCACTCAAATAAAAACCAGATTTTTGCCCTGTCGCAACAGAATTATTTTCTGTGCAAAAATTCTGTGTTTTCCAAATTGTTTTCTTCTATTCACTTTATTGATTTGTTATTTAACTGCAGACCAAATTTCAGCTCATTCGGAGTTGATTTGGTCTGATTTTTAAGCGTTTTGCGAAAACCGCTTTTTCTGGATTTTAAATTACAGGACTGGCGATATCCTGATTTTTCCCAGATTTAAAATGCTTATATCTGGAGTTCCAGATACTGTTTTTCAATTCTGTAAAAACTGTTGTTTTGTTCAATCTGTCAGTTGCAGAACAGAATAAATTTCGGGAAAATCGGACCCCGTTTGCCCTGTCAAACAGTGATTTTCCGATAACCTGTCAGAATGCTATTTTGCACTAGTTAGGGGCAGTTTCGTAATTTTCTTAGTTTCGGCAATTTAGACTTGTTTTCAATAATCTCTGCATTTTAGGAGTTGCATAATCATCATACTGCATTAGTAGAATTAATTTGGTTAATTTTAGACTTAATTTAGTATTTTCTTTAATTTTTGTTTGATAAATAGCATTTGCTTTATTATTTTCGTAAAAATAGAATTAGTTTTATTTATTGTTTGCATTATTAAAATAGCATACTAACTTTGTGTTTTTCTGCATTTTTAGGTTGCAAAGTATACTTAGTTTCCAGGGTTATTTTTCAAGTGTGAGGAGCGAATAATTGGCGAAAAGACGGAAATACCCTTGGTGTGGAGCAGAAGACTGATTGCTTGTTTATTTTCATTGTAGTAATTAATTGTAGTTGTATTAACTTTATAATTGTAGATTGACATTTGACATTAATAAATTAAATTTTCTAGAAATATCGTGGTTAATTCCTGTTCCCTGAGGATTCGACCCGTACTTACCACTTTGTGGAAAGTCGGTTTTTATATTTTTGGTTGACGATTTTCCAAAGTCATTGAAAATAATTGTTTTAAAAAGATCATTTCAAAATATCAACCAAATTTTGGCGCCGTTGCCGGGGAACGGCGAATTAATTACTTTATTTCTTAGAGTTTGATTTATTAATTTGTTTTAGTTAGTTAATTAGTCGTTTTATTTTTAGTTAGTAGGATTAGTAAGCGAATATAGGATTAACATAGTTAGTAAATATAGGATTCACGTTCTGTTCTTTCTAGGATGCACTTAAAATTCATTCTGCAAGGAGCGATTAGACAGGTGGGTTTTAGAAAAACATAGTTTGTGATTTCCTGTATTTATTTGTTTTAGCATTTTAGAATAGTTTACTTTGTTACTTAATCATTTAGTATAGAATTCTGACATAGCTATATAGCATATCTGTTTGTTTTTAGTTACTGTTATTTGTTTATTTACATTTTAGTATCTGTGTTAGTTTATTTTTTTAGAGTTAGGTCGTTCGCTTACATCTGGTCTTAGTACCAGTGTATGCAGGGTCGACGAGGTCTAGGAACCCCATTACACCCATTTGTTGACAACCCAGAGAGAATTTTACATTCTCATCGAAGTTCGGCAACAATGGATGACATGGATCCTCCACCTCCACCCCCAGTTCTTTCACGCCCTCTGCGGGAATACTTCATTCCCACAGACTATGTTCAGGCATCCTGCATTCGGAGACCTGATGTAGGAGCGCCACATTATGAGATTAAGGCCAGCATTATTCAAATGCTTCCATCCTTTTATGGCCTTAGTCATGAGGATCCCTACGGACACTTAGATGAATTCCTCGAAATCTGTTCTACTGTTAAATGACCAAACTATAAAAAGGGGCCTTTAGAGGGGCAAAAGGAGCTCTTTTTCTCTCAAATTTTTGTGGCCTCTTTCTCCTCTCCAGCACCTCTACCTTCTTCCATTGCAGCTGCAGCCCCAAGGTGAGTTTATTTAATATTATTTTATTATTATTTTATTAGTTTTTTATGATTTTCAATAGATTTCACCATGGAAACTCTTGTGTTCATGGATTTAACCATGGATTTCATCAAAGAACCCCAAAATCGACCCAAGAAGATGATCTAACTCAGTTTGAGGGTGATTTCAAGGGTTCTAATCCGTTAGAATCGATGAGAGGTACATTTTTCATATTCTTAACCGACGAAACGTGAGATTTACCTGTTAAATGGGTTAAATCCATGATTTCAAAGGTGAAAGCAAATTCCAGCCATTGATTCCCTGTATTTTATTTATTTATTTATTTATTCATGTTTATTACACGTTTTCCAGCATAGAAATAATTTTTATTTTACTGTTTTAGTGTTTATTTTATTGTTTTTCATTAGTTAATGCATGTTTTCTCAAGTTTATTAGATTTCTGTGTGTTTTTAGTTTAGAACAGAAAAGAGCATGCTGTTTCGGATTGAAATATTCACTGTTAATTGCTGATTTTTTTATATGTGATACATGAATGTGTAAATGAACTAGTGTAAAACAATCAGAGGTTTTGGGATTCGAGAACTCTGTCAGAAAAATCATACATCAAATCGGGTTTTTAAAGCTTTAAAATCATTGTTAAAATCAGGAAGGTAACTTGCTGTGATGATATTTTTCTCATCCTATGTCCGATTTGAAATCTGTAAAATGCCATGGATTCATATTGATTAGATCTATCTACTGTCAAATTTTGAAATTTTTTGATATCTGTTTAGTATTTTTCCTCTGTCAGAGAATCTGATTTTAAATTTAAAACTCGTTATGGTTTACCAAAACCCTAATCCGACTTGTGTTATTCATAGATTCCAAACCACAGATCTAAGTCATGATTTGTAAAAAGTGAATATTGTTATGTTTCTGTCTACTATTCACTGCTAAAATTTCAGAGATTTTTTATTAGGTCTGCTATTTATTTCTGTATTTTCAATCTGAAGTAGCTGTTTTAACCCCTGTTAGGTTTGTTAGATTCTAGTTCAGATTGCCAGAAGGGTTTCTCCCTAACCAGAGATGTTTTTTCCAATCTGTAAATTGGGAAATCTCTGTTTTTCTTCCTAGTTTGTCTCTGTAAAAATTCAGAAGTTTTCATAGAAGATTGACCCCTGATTCGGGTCTAACTTTGAAACTGGTATGTGAACTAGGTCAAAAATAGCATATTTTTAGAGTTTAATGCTATTTTCGGATTAAATTAATGGCAAAAAAATATTTTTATAATTTTAATTTGATATTAGGGTTATAACAAGTGCAGGTACTAATTTTGAGGATTTTTAGAATCCGTTTGATGCTTGAATGGCTTGAATTGCAAAACAGGGCACCCGAAGAATTCCAAAACACTGCAAAAAAAATCACAAAATTTGTGATATTCTTAAATTTTCGTGCATAAGCATATATTTTTAGGGTTTAATCATATTCATAATCATATTAGGATATTTTAGGTTAAATTTGATGTTCATTTGATTTCATTTAGTGCATAAAATTTAAGTTTTACCAAAATATTTTCTGAAAAAAACCCTGATTTCAAGGCCATAGTCTTGCTATCAGGGGTAGTTTGGTCATTTGACCTCAATTTTGAAGTCCCTAACCCTAGTTTTCACAAAGAGTACACACCTGCTGTGTAGTGGATGGTCCTGAAAGAAGCTGGTCCAGAATTTCGATAATGATGTGTTGAGGTTGACTCTATTCCCCTTTTCATTGAAGGACAAAGCCAAGTATTGGCTAAAGTCCTTAGATTCTGTAGAAATAGAGTCCTGGGATCAGTTGCAATAGGAGTTTCTTCAGAAATATTTTCCCATTGGTCGTACAAACCAATATCGTAGAGCCATCACTAGCTTTTCAGAGCTAGATGATGAGCGCTTTCATGAGACCTGGGAGAGAATGAAGGATCTCCTCAGGAAATGTCCCCATCATCAGGTGCCGAAATGGCAACTGGTGCAGAGCTTCTATGATGGATTGTCTGACAAGAATCGTCAGATGATCGACTCTTCATGTGGAGGGACATTCATGTTGAAGAGCGAGGACGAAGCATGGAGGCTATTTGATACATTGGCCGAGAATTCACTCCACCATGCTTCGAGCTCTCATTCTGATAGAGCCACACCCAGCATTCAGAAGAAAGCTGGTGTTCTTGAAGTTGGTCCATCTACTGCACTACAGTGCAAGGTAGACATGATTGCTCAGAAGCTGGACCAGCTTCTTTCAGGACCATCCACTACACAGCAGGTGTGTACTCTTTGTGCCAGTCTGGCACACGAGATCACTGAGTGCCCTTCGGCAGCTCAGTACCCTGAATTTGTTCAAGAACAAGTTCAGGCAGCTCAGGGTTACGTCAGACCGCCGAATAACCCATTTTCATCGACATATAATCCGGGTTGGCGTAACCATCCCAATTTTTCATGGAAGAATCCACAGTCTTCCATGCAGATGCCTACATCCTCTCAGCCAGTTCGGCAACCATCTTTTACTCAGTCATTTCAAAGACCAAACTATTCGCAGTCTTCTTCCTCTTCAGTTCCTTCCCCGATTCAGCAGGAGTCTACCCCGCAGACATCTTTTGAGGAGAGACTTCTCCAGGCATTCCAAGAGGTGAAAACCTCTAATCAGAACGCCTTCGAGAAGTGTAGCCAGATTTTGAGCTCGCATACGCAGTCCATTGCGAAGTTAGAGTCGCAAATGGGACAGTTAGCTGAGGCTATTAGTAGGAGACCCGAGGGTACATTGCCGAGTCAGGCTGTCATGAACCCGAAGGGTAAGGACCAGATGACTGGAGGCCTATTTCATACTGAGACACAGCAACAGGCTAAATCAGTTATGGCCTTGAGGAGTGGACGTGAGTATCACGTCCAATCTAGAGAGCGAGAGAGTAGAGAGAGGATAGAGGAGCCAGAGACCATTGTTTCACCTACGTCGGCTCAATCATCATCCCCATCCCCATCATCACCTTCACCATCTTCATCATCTTCATCCTCAGAGAAGAAGAAGAAGGATAGGAGTGAGCCTTCTCACAAAGAGGAGGAACCAGCAGAGTATATTCCCCCACCACCCTATCCCAAAGCATTAGAGTCCCCTGGTTATAGAGGGAAGCAAGGTGCGAAGATCCAGGACATGCTTGACATCTTCAAGCATGTACAGATCAACCTACCTTTGCTCGATGCTATTCAGCAGGTGCCGGCATATGCCAAATTCCTGAATGAACTATGTACGCAGAAGCGTAAATCTAGAGAGCGAGTTCCTAACAGGGTCCATCTGACTGAGCAGGTGAGTTCAGTACTTCAGCATCAGACACCACCAAAGCTCAAGGACCCTGGAGCCCCTATCATTGCTTGTACTATAGGGAACATCCGGATAGAACGCGCATTGCTTGATCTTGGAGCAAGCGTGAACATTTTGCCCAGATATTTCTTTGATTCTTTCGGGCTAGGAGAGATGAGATCGACTCCAATTACACTGCAGCTGGCAGATCGTTCCGTCAAGGTACCGAGAGGTGTCTTGGAGGACGTGCTAGTTAAGGTGGATGACTTTTATTTTCCAGTCGATTTCATTATTCTTGATATGGAAGGAGTGGATAGCCAGCACCAGACTCCGATTATTTTAGGTAGACCATTCTTGGCGACTGCCAATGCGTGCATCAACTGTAGGACCGGAGCCATGGATCTCTCATTCGGCAATAGGAAGGTAAAGCTGAATATTTTCAATGCCGCAATGGGACCAGCAGGAGACATGGACTGCTTTCATGTAGACATTGCACAGAAGTTAGTGGAGGAGCAGCCCGAGTTGTACATTACTGAGGATTCTTTAGATTTGTACCATATAGAGAAGAATAGCGGTGTAGATAGTGTAGATGTGTCTAGAGTGTCGTCAGAGAGACCACCTTGGGGAGCGGTCAAGGAACCTCTTCCACCACTTGTTGAGACTCCCGCCAAATCGTCGATCGAGTCGCCTCCGAAACTTGAGTTGAAACCCTTACCGGATTCACTCAAGTATGCATATCTCGGAGATGATGAGACTCTGCCTGTGATCATCTCATCCTTGCTCACTGAGAAGCAGGAACAGAGATTGTTGACTATTCTTCGAGAGCACAAGGCAGCGATTGGATGAGGAGTTGCTGATCTAAAAGGGATTGATCCTTCATTCTGCATGCATAGGATCCATTGTAATGAGGAAGTCAAGCCATTTAGGGATATGCAGAGAAGGCTAAATCCCAACATGAAGAAAGTGGTGAAGAAAGAGGTGGTGAAGTGGTTGGATGCCGGAATCATTTACCCTATTTCTGATAGCCAGTGGGTCAGTCCGATTCAAGTTGTGCCGAAGAAGTCAGGACTCACTGTGGTTGAGAATGAGAAGGGTGAGAAAATTCCGATGAGGACTACTACAGGATGGCGAGTCTGCATCGATTATAGGAAGCTGAATGTGGCAACTAGGAAAGATCATTTCCCATTGCCATTCATTGATCAGATCTTAGAGAGACTCGCAGGACAGAGCTACTACTGCTTTTTAGATGGATATTCAGGATACAATCAGGTAGCTGTCCATCCTGACGACCAGGAGAAGACCACATTTACATGTCCTTATGGCACCTTCGCGTTTAGACGTATGCCGTTCGGACTCTGTAATGCCCCGGCTACTTTTCAGAGGTGCATGCTTGCTATCTTCTTGGACATGATTGATGATGTGATGGAAGTTTTTATGGACGACTTTTCAGTGTATGGCTCTTCTTTTGAAGATTACCTCCAAAAACTTGCTCGAGTACTGAGTAGGTGTGCGGAGACCAATCTCGTCCTGAGTTGGGAAAAGAGCCATTTTATGGTCCAGGAGGGGATTGTGCTAGGACACATTGTGTCAAGCGTGGTATTGAGGTTGATAGAGCGAAGGTGGAATCCATTTCCCGTTTGACTCCACCCACCTCTGTGAGGCAGATTCGATCATTTTTAGGGCATGCGGGATTTTATAGGCGGTTCATAAAAGATTTCAGCAAAATCACTCGACCGCTTTGCACGTTATTGGAGAAAGACCAGCCCTTTGTTTTCGGTGAGGATTGTATGAAGGCCTTTGAGATTCTCAAAGAGGCCTTGATTACTGCACCTATTTTGAGACCTCCAGATTGGACTCTCCCATTTGAGATTATGTGCGATGCATCTGATTACGCTATGGGGGCTATTTTAGGACAACGCATCGATAGGAAACCCTATGTGATCTACTATGCGAGTAGAACTCTGTCTGATGCCCAGATGAATTATACTACGACAGAGAAGGAACTACTTGCGGTAGTTTTCGCATTGGATAAATTTAGGTCCTATTTACTCGGTTCGAAGGTGGTTGTCTATTCTGACCATTCTGCATTGAAATATTTGTTGAATAAGAAAGACACCAAACCGAGATTGATTCGATGGGTCCTACTACTACAGGAGTTTGATCTCGAGATTCGAGATAAGAAGGAAAGCGAAAATGTAGTAGCAGACCATCTTTCCAGACTGATCGTGGAGACCACGCAGGATCAGAAACCGATAAGCGATTCTTTCCCCGATGAGCAGATCATGTCAGTTAGTACATCGCAGTTACCCTGGTTTGCAGATATTGTGAACTATCTGGTTTCGAGGCAGATACTTGAGCATTGGAACAAGAATGAGCGTGAGAGATTCCTATCTCAGGTGAGGCACTATTATTGGGATGAACCAGAGTTGTTCGAATACTGTGCAGACCAGATCATTAGGAGATGTGTTCCGGAGGAAGAGTACCAGTCCATTCTGAATTTTTCTCATTCATTAGCCTGTGGAGGGCATTTTAGTAGTAGGAAGACGGCTGCAAAGGTTTTGCAGTCAGGATTTTATTGGCCTACACTCCACAGGGATGCTCATGAGTTCTGTAGGCGATGCCTGCGATGTCAGCAGATTGGGAACATGTCCAAGAGGGACATGATGCCCTTGCTTCCGATTTTGATAGTCGAGATTTTTGATGTTTGGGGCATTGATTTCATGGAACCATTTCCGCCTTCATTCGGAAATTTATACATTCTGGTGGCGGTTGATTATGTGTCCAAGTGGGTCGAAGCTGTGGCCACCAAGACCAATGATCACAGAGTAGTGCTTAAGTTCATTAAGCACAACATTTTCAGTCGTTTTGGTGTGCCACGTGCGATGATTAGCGATGGTGGCAAGCATTTTAAGAATATACAGATAGCTTCTCTGTTGAGAAGATATTCTGTCAATCATAGATTTACCACTCCATATCATCCGCAGACTAGTGGACAGGTTGAAGTGTCCAATAGGGAGATTAAGCGAATTTTAGAAAAGACAGTTCGTCCGGACCTCAAGGATTGGTCCCAGCGCTTAGATGATGCACTTTGGGCATATAGAACTGCATTTAAGACTCCCATTGACATGTCCCCGTATCGCCTTGTATTCGGGAAAGCATGCCATCTTCCTGTCGAGCTAGAGCATAGAGCGTACTGGGCTATCAAGAAATTAAATTTTGACCTCACCCAGGCTGGCAAAGAGAGAGCACTGCAGCTCTCAGAATTAGAGGAACTCAGGAATGATGCATATGAGAATGCCAAATTATATAAAGCTCGCACAAAAGCATTTCATGATAAGCATATTGTCAGAAAAGTGTTTGAGCCAGATCAGAAAGTGTGGCTATACAATTCTCGTTTACATTTATTCCCAGGGAAGTTAAGATCGAGATGGACAGGTCCGTACATTGTGAAAGAAGTATTTCCCCATGGAGCAGTGACACTATTCAATCCTATGACCCAAGGTACATTCAAGGTAAATGGGCAAAGACTGAAGCCATTCATTTCAGATGCCTTGCAGGATGGTGAGTGTGAGATAGTGCATCTCACGAAGGCATGAGGGTTCGACCAGAGGGATGTATCATATGTACATTATTTCTTTTTCATTTCAGAGTTTTTTTTTATTTAGTATTTCATTTCACATGTGCTAATTTGTGTTTTGATGTATGCAGGATGAACTTAACAATTAGTGTATCAATTACCAGGTACAGAGAAGAGCTTTCAAAGAATTCAAGGATCAGAGGAAAATCAACTTCAGAAGCTCAGAGAAAATCAGGTTGTATCTATCATTTCTCCCATATTTTTGTTAGTGTCTTTTAGTGTGCATTTGCATTACATTTTTATTCATTTTGTATGCCACTAGGGACAGTGTCATTCAAGCATGGGGGGGGGGGGGGTTTAGATGCATGCACACAAAAATTAAATTTTTTTTTTTATGACTGGTAATCAAAGTAGGCATTTGAGAACAAAGTGTAGCATATATGATTGTTTTTTACATAATCTAACAATTTATAAATTTTTAAGCCCCATAAAAATTTTATTTTCGGAACTGAGTCAAATAGAGTAGTTATTCATGAGAAAATTCAAAGAAAAGAGAGTATTTGATTGTTAGAAAATTTTGAATCACTTTAGTATAAGTATGCACAGTATGTTTTCTGAAAGAAATAAGCAAGGGAAAGATGTGTTTGAAAAATGAGTTTAAAAGAATAGAGCTACATTTAGTTGTTGATGTCTTCGTGAATCCTAGTAGTAGAACTCAGACACGAGATGAAGTGTTTGAGTATCTTAACGAAAAGGATAACGAAGGAGATCATCTCTTGTCTAAGTCGATATCTGTGGCCTTTGTAGTTCGAGTAAGTAGAATCTGAAGGGTGTTTTACATCTGGTGCCCCAAAGCCAGCTGGTTTGGGAGCCACCGGTTCGAAAGCTTGTTACATGGACTGCATAGAAAGCCTAAGAGATAGAGACATTGCACATGACGAGAGGAAGACTATACGTAAACTATTAGAATAGAAAGTCTAGTGACTCGAGCAATTAAGTCCGAGGGATACTTTGTATCTAGTGCCCTAAGGTCGGCCAACTTGGGAGTCACTGACCCAAAGCTCGCTACACGGGTCACGAAAACTGACTATTCGAAATAGTGCTCATATGAGAAAAATGCGCAAGAGATCAAAAGTTGAAAAAAGAGTGAAAATGAAAGAAAAGAATGTGCTGAATGAGAAATTTTTCATTGCTTAGGCATAAATGTGTATTACTGTGCAGAAAATATACAAGTGAGAATAAATGAGTAAAACATGAGAATACTTGACTTTCAGAGAAAAATCATGAACTAGCTACAATATTAGAAAAGGGAAGAAAAAGAATTTTTACTGTGGTGGCATGAGATTTTTAAACTTGTTTTGAGAATGTCAATTACATGAAATATTTATTACAACTGGATTCTTAAGAGCCTAATATTTTTGAAAAATCATCCTCGCACTTCATTGATGTTTGTGGGTAGCATCTCTGCAAACCCTCACGAGACCTTACTCGTCCACTAGTGTAAGTTAGGGGTTTAAAGGGCTTGTTGCATACGCTAAATGCAACCGTGATTCTTACGAAAGTGAGTTAGTATTATGCATTCATGCTTAGTATTTCTTGTCTTCAGTGCATATCATGATTAGGGTTTGTTAAGGGACTAACAAACATTCAAGCATGGGGGTATTTGATGATGCATGAAATGCACATCATGTAAACAAGTTTTTCATGCATTTTGTATCAAGTTTAAGGTTTTAAACCCATGTTTAGATGTGTTTTGATAGTAAGGGGCTATGGTTCGAATTTCAGAAAAATCGGAGTTAAAATGAGAGAGTTATGGCTATTTCAGTGTTTGGGCACGGATTTCGAGGTGGATCGGATCCATATCCGACCCAATTAGGTCAATTGGACCTTGGATCAACTCTTAGAAAGCCCAAAACCCAACCCACACGCCTATCCATATCCATTTCAAAAAGTTTTTCTGAAAACCCCCCAAAAAGTGGCGCCTAGCAATATTTTATTTTTTAACACTCTTTTTGAAAAATGTCAAAACTATAAATAGTTTTTTTTCAAGAACCCTAGGCGTCTTTGGCTGTGTTTGGACGCCCCTTGCAGTGAATCTACTCCAGCAACTCCTTCCTCTCCATCTTCCCCAACGTTTTGGCCATTGAAGACCGATCTATGTTTGATTTTCAAGCATATTTTCGATCTCTCTTTTATTTCTTTCCATTGCTTTCTTCCTCCTTGCTGTAGTTTCATCATTTTTCTGTATTTTTGCAGGTGTAGCAGAGGTGGAGACCATTAACCTTGGGCGGGAGTGCGAAACAAACCACCAAGGTGAGCCGGCCCTACCTCCATCCGGCTTTCTACACCCTCCGATCGAGAATCGGCTCACATTCCATCGTCGGTGGATCTCCAACGTGTAGCAGCTGAAAAAGGTGCCGTTTTTGGTGAAGTACAGCATTCTCGAACTGTATAGGACGTCCATCTCCAGCCATGGTCCGCTCTTCTTCATCCCCCCGGTCGTCGGATCTTCCAAAAGGTAGGTCTTCTTCTTTCTTCTCTTCTAGCTAAAACCGAAAGTGTGTGTTGGTTTTCTATTTTTGATTTTCTGAGTGTTTCTTGTTTTCTTTTTATTTTCAACCTTAGAATAGAGTTCGTGCATAGGCCAGCACGTTAGCTTAGGTTTATTTATTTGCTTGATTCATTTGAATCAAGTTTTTGTTGATTTTTCATCCTTTTTATAAAAATCGGCTAGATCTTCATCTAGTCGATTCTTCAAGTTTGTCATAGGTGTTCTTGGGGCTGTTTTACAGAAAATCCAATAAAAAAGGTGTTCATTTTGATTCACCTTAGTCGGTTTTGTGTGGGTTGCATTTGATTTTGATTGAAAAGAAAAATCCAAAAATCGGCTAGAATTATTCTAGCCGATTCTTGATTTTCACAAAAATAATTTCTTGTTTTGATATTTTTTTTCGTCCAGCATGTGTATTGAGTTGTTTTGCTGAAAATCCCATTTTAAAAGTTTATTTTAATTCATTGTATTCGTGGGTTTTTCTTATCTTGTTTTGATTTTATTTTTGAAAAAGAAAAAAAAATCGGCTAGGATTATTCTAGCCGATCTTTGTATTTTTGTTAAAATTATGTGGTGATGTTGGTAAACCGTGTAGTTGCTGTGTGTTTTGGGTGTTAACAGCAGTATATAGTCGTGTTAGTTCATTTCATTCGTTTAGGCTAGTTCTAAATAATCGTTTTTAGCATTTTTTGTTTTTGTGTTTTGAGTCTATTGAAGAAAATTACAAAAAAAAAATCAAGTCTTCTTTTCTTCATGTTTTTAATTCCAGCATAGTGTTGTTCTTGTTAGCATTTGTGTAATTAGGAGTTCTTTTTATTATTTTCTAATTTAGTTTTATCAAAATAGTGGGTATTTAGTTTTATTGCTTTTTGTTAATTTATATTTTTATTTTTTTATTTTCGTGTGGATCTTCTTCTTCCCCAAGGTGGGGCGGCAGCCATTAGAGCTCCTATTGAGCTCTAGGTTGATTTTTTTAGAAAGTCTTAATTGCCATTAAGTGAGTTAGGAAGGTGTCTAGGTTCAATGTATTAGGGTTTTATCTCATAGCCGTTTTTAGTGGTCATTTAAGTAGGTTTTGGTAATTAGGGCAGCAGTTAAGTTTAGAAAATCGTGTTTTTCAATTAGGCCTTTCCATTACCTAGGTGAGTCTTAAATTCTTTGGTTATAGAGTCTTAAATTAGGGGTGTCGAATTTTAGGAAGGAGGTCAATTAATGTATTGAGGTTGGGAAAAGCTTTTGGAAAGAGGAAATTCTTCAAAAATCGTGTGATGTATTTAAAGAAGATTTGAATTTTTGAAGGGGCATTAAAGAAGGAGTTACTCCTTAACTTTGGAAAGTGTTTTTGGAATTAAACAAAAATTCCAATCTAGGTTCCAGGATTTCCATAGAGCATTAAAGGCAATTCAATTCTATTTTGAAAAGCAAAACTTGGGGATTTCTAGATTGGACTTTTTGTTTTCCAAAGAGGCCTTTAAAAGCAAGTAAGGAAAGTAACTCCCTCATTAAGTGGGACGGTTTTTGAGAATCCAATTTATTTTAAAGTTTGAGCATTTACCATTATTACTTTATTTTCCCAACCTTCTTCATTAAATTCGTGAACTTTGGATTAATTGTATGTTAATTAAGAGGTTGCTACTTTAATCGACCCCAGTTAATTGAGGCAAACCCTAGTTTAAACACAACTCGAGCCTAGTCAAAGACCTAGACCTAACTCGAGTCAAACCCTAGCCTAAACCTAGTCGAGTCAACCTCTAGCCCCTTTGAGTCTAGTCAAACCCTAAGTTGGGTCGAACTTAGTTGAGCCTAAGTCAACTCGAACCTAGTTGACTAAGTCAAACTTAAACCGAGTTCAACCTAGTCTTAATAAGCCCAAGTCCAAGACCTAGACCGAGCCCAAGTCAAAGTCAAAACAAACCCGAGGTCGAGTCAACCTTTACCTAGTCAACCCAACCTTAGCTAAACCTAGCCGAGTCTACCTAAGTCAACCAAACCCAACTAGTTATGTCAAACCTAAACCAAGTCCATACTAGTCCGAGTCGAGTCAAACATAGTTCGAACCTACCTAATCCAAACCGAGTTCTCCCAAACCAACCCGAACCTATCTAAGTCAAAACCGAGCCTAGTTGAGTCAATAGAGTGCGTCCTAACCCTAACCTTTGTTCTTTAGTGAAGTAAGTTCATTTAGTATTATTTCTTTTGATTTTTATACTAATTAGTTTATTTATCTACTTTAGTTGTAGTGTAGAAGTATGTGTGTGTATATCGTATTTGTTTCGTATGTGTGAAATGTCTTTTGTGAGTGTTTGAATTGGTAATTAGATATTTTTTAACTTAGTAGTAGGATTACATTTTATTGTTTAACATAGTTGCATTTGCATTGCTAGTTAACGTAGTTCTAGTCATAAGTTGGTTATCGTGTTTTGTTTGTCGTATATTTAGCGTAATCGTAATAGTCATCTGCATATACACTGTTATACAGTGTCATTTAGATTGCATTAGGTGTAATTTGCATTTGATAGTGTTTAAAATAGATTCTTAAAGTGAATAGTGCACTCAAATAAAAACCAGATTTTTGCCCTGTCGCAACAGAATTATTTTCTGTGCAAAAATTCTGTGTTTTCCAAATTGTTTTCTTCTATTCACTTTATTGATTTGTTATTTAACTGAAGACCAAATTTCAGCTCATTCGGAGTTGATTTGGTCTGATTTTTAAGCGTTTTGCGAAAACCGCTTTTTCTGGATTTTAAATTACAGGACTGGCGATATCCTGATTTTTCCCAGATTTAAAATGCTTATATCTGGAGTTCCAGATACTGTTTTTCAATTCTGTAAAAACTGTTGTTTTGTTCAATCTGTCAGTTGCAGAACAGAACAAATTTCGGGAAAATCGGACCCCGTTTGCCCTGTCAAACAGTGATTTTCCGATAACCTGTCAGAATGCTATTTTGCACTAGTTAGGGGCAGTTTCGTAATTTTCTTAGTTTCGGCAATTTAGACTTGTTTTCAATAATCTCTGCATTTTAGGAGTTGCATAATCATCATACTGCATTAGTAGAATTAATTTGGTTAATTTTAGACTTAATTTAGTATTTTCTTTAATTTTTGTTTGATAAATAGCATTTGCTTTATTATTTTCGTAAAAATAGAATTAGTTTTATTTATTGTTTGCATTATTAAAATAGCATACTAACTTTGTGTTTTTCTGCATTTTTAGGTTGTAAAGTATACTTAGTTTCCAGGGTTATTTTTCAAGTGTGAGGAGCGAATAATTGGCGAAAAGACGGAAATACCCTTGGTGTGGAGCAGAAGACTGATTGCTTGTTTATTTTCATTGTAGTAATTAATTGTAGTTGTATTAACTTTATAATTGTAGATTGACATTTGACATTAATAAATTAAATTTTCTAGAAATATCGTGGTTAATTCCTGTTCCCTGAGGATTCGACCCGTACTTACCACTTTGTGGAAAGTCGGTTTTTATATTTTTGGTTGACGATTTTCCAAAGTCATATTGAAAATAATTGTTTTAAAAAGATCATTTCAAAATATCAACCATCAGGAATTCTGGGGGGCGTCGCAATTGGTATCAGAGCGATGTTTTAAAAAGAGTTACAGAAGTGTGGTTCAAGTCTCTGCACTCATCGGCCATCGCACTGTAAGTATGCCTACTTCTGTAGAGTCGTGTTTTTGTTGTTTGATTGCTTATCTTATACGATTGGATGAATTTGTGTGTTTTTCGGGTGTCTTCCAATGCAAGACACAATTTCTTGTTTAAGCCTCGCATTTTGGCTTACGATATCGATTGTGGGAACCTAAGGGTTCGTTTGCGCTTATGGATCTAGTTTCCCAAGCTGATACGAGTCAACTCCTGTGAGGATTAGAGATTTTTGACTAAGACTTAGGGGACTACTTGCGTAGTTCGCCCTTCTCGTTCCACATCATGTGGTGGAAACGATTGATATATCATAGCGACGATCAAACTTTGACTCTAATCATGTTATAGACGAGATGACTTCGATAAGAATCGTTGGGTGAGGCTCTGAGCAAGTGTTTTCCTTCTTTTCCAACTTCGTTGGAATTATTCGTAACCCTGTTTTTGGCGAAGGGTGTCTTGCTGGAGATAATTCCTTTTGGACAGAAGGCTGAAGCCTTGTCTGTGCCAGTGAGCCTCTGTGTATCTCGTTGGCGGATATTGTTGATTCCCTAGTCGTTCTTGGTGATGAGAACATATCTGTTGTTACGCGCTTGGCATGCTGCATTTTGTTGCCGGTGATGGCATCTGGCTCCTGAGAGGGTCGTGTTCTTGGGATGGCTTAACACCGATCTTTAGGGTGTTGTTGCTTGTGAGAGAGCGTTGCAGGAATTTTTGTTTCCCCCACCACTGTCTGGAGGATTGTGGTGAGTTGGCTCAGGAAGTGATTCCTGGTAGCTCCAACTGTGCCGCTGGATAGAGTAGCTCTCCAGCGATGCCGTTAGCATGGTGATTCGCTAACGATGCCATCAGAATGGTGATTCTCTGATGATGCCATTAGGATGGTGATTTTCTAATGATGTTGCTAAAGTGGTGATTCTTCAGCAATACCGTTAGCGTGGTGATTCGCTAACGATGCCATCAAGGTGGTGATTCTGTGATGATGCCATTAGGATGGTGATTTTCTAATGACGCTACTGGGGTGGTGATTCTCCATTAATTCCGCTAGGGTGGTGATTCTCTAGCGATGCCATTAGAGTGGTGATTCTCTAATGAAGGGCATTGGAGTGGTGATTCTCCAGTGATACCGTTGGAGTGGTGACGCTTCAGCGATGCCGCTAGGGTGGTGATTCTCTAGTGATGCCATTAGAGTGGTGATTCTCTAATGAAGGTCATTGGAGTGGTGATTCTCCAGTGATGCCGTTGGAGTGGTGACACTTCAGTGATGCCGCTAGGGTGGTGATTCTCTAGCGATGCCATTAGAGTGATGATTCTCTAATGAAGGTCATTGGAGTGGTGATTCTCCACTGATACCATTGGAGTGGTGACGCTTCAGCGATGTCGTTATCATGGTGATCCGCTAACGATGCCATTAAGATGGTGATTTCCTAATGATGCTGCTGGGGTGGTGATTCGCCAGCAATGCCGTCAGCGTGGTGATTCGCTGGCAATGCCGTTAGCGTGGTGATTCACTAACGATGCCATTAGGATGGTGATTTCCTAATGATACTACTGGAGTGGTGATTCTTCAGTAATGCCATCAGGGTGGTGATTCTCTGATGATGCCTTTAGAGTGGTGATTCTCTAACAATGCCACTAGGGTGGTGATTCCCTAATGATGTTACGATTGATGATATCATGTGACGATGTTATAGTTGACGATGTCATGCGAGTGATGACTCTCGTGTTTTGTTGTGTTAGAGTGGTGATTCTCTAACATTTGTCGTCTAGAATGGTGATGTTCTAGCGTTAGCGACCTTGTATGGTGTCATTTGAGTCCGTTCATGGAACATGCTCATTTGTCGTGTTGAGTTGCACGATTGAGTTGTGATGTGACTTTTGTCTGAATTGTGTGTTGTGTGCTCGCGAACTTTGTATGATTGCTGCGATTATTGTTTCACGAGCCTGGTTGTCAGACCTATCGATTGATTTTTTTGTGTTTTTATCATGATAGATGACTTGGAAGACTAGATGCAGCGACATTATGGGTACTGTGAACAACCTTGCAGAGGTTGTGCAACAGCAGGTGGTTGCGATCCAACAGATGGGTGCGAATCTTCAGCATGTAGCCCAAGGTGGGAAGAACACGAATACAGTTACCTATAAGCAATTCATGGAGTTGGATCCTCCTACTTTTGAGGGTAAGACAGACCCTGAAGCTGCTGAATCTTGGATACGTGAAATAGAACGTATTTTTCGTGTTTTGGGTGTCCCAGAGGAACAGAAAGTGAATTTTGGTACTTATCGTTTAAAAAACCACGCTGAGAAGTGGTGGGACACTGTCTCTTCAGTTAAATTCAAGGACACGAATGTTATGTGGGATGAATTTATGGAAGTTTTTAACTCGGCATATTTTCTGAAGCATGAACGCAGTAAGAAGATGCAAGAATTTCTAGACTTGCAACAAGGAGCGATGACCTTGTCTGACTACATCACGAAGTTTCGTTGCCTGGAACGATATTGTCCAAATGTTAAAATCGTGGAGAAGGATCGAGCAATGAAGTTCGCTCGTGGTTTGAGGCCTACTTTGAGAACTAAAGTGTTCACTAGCAGGCTAAAGTCGCTCGAAGAAGCTATCGAGGTAGCTACTCTATTGGATGAAGACCAAGCTGAGCAACAGGCTCAAGTTTTTGCGATTGCGAGTGAGAAGAAACCTAGTAGGGTGGAGTCCTTGCCACCTACTAGAAAGCGGAAGCGTCAGAAAGTATCTCAGAACTACCAGCGAAGGCAATCCCAGCGATCGAATGTCCAGCGGAAGTATCGACGATGCGACGAAGATCACGCTTTTGGAGCTTGTCCTCGTTACGATGGCAAGTGTTTCAAGTGTGGACAACCAGGGCATATTGCCAAGTTTTCTCCAAAGAAGTCTACAGGAGACTTAGTTGTTGCCGATTAGGCGCTGTCAGACGAGATCTAACCATTTTGTGGTTGTTTGTTGTTTTGTGATTTTGTGGACGAAATCCTTTTTAATGGAGGGTAGGATGTAAGACCGTGTAAACACCCCAAATTTTCACCCTCATCCAGTACTTACATTTCATGTGTCATTGCATATCATTGCATGCATTTGGCATACCATTTCATTGCATTGCATAGCATTACATGTCATTACATCTCATTTTCGAGATCCAGCACTCTTGTTTTCAAAACATTCAATCCAGATTTGAGTTTTAAAGCTCTTCTTTCAAAAAACAATTTTAAAACCTGGGTTTTTAATCAACATTCTATCGTTTGCCAACCCCCAGGACCTTATATTTTGAAGCATTTTCTCAGAAAACAATCTGGATTCATTTCAAACTCAATTTCAATTGATTTCAATTCTCAGATGAGGCCCATTTAGGTGGTGTCGCTTCTGGATTCTTTTATTTATCAAAAATCTCAAAAATTTTAGAGTCCTAGTTGGATCAGGACTCTGTATTTTCATCTGTTTGAATCTTTTTGAACATTTTTAAAACTCTATTTTGATTTTAAACAAGTTATGGTCATATCCCTTGTCCATTTCCTCCATTTTGGCCAAAATCTTAGAGTCCTAGTTGGATCAGGACTCTTCTTCAGAGTTTCAATTGGATTGGGACTCTAATCTTTTACAGCTATTTTTATCCATTTTCAATCAAATCTTTCAAAATCTTTCAAAATGAGTCAGAAACTCAGATTTTCAGTCAAAACAGGACTCTGTTCAGAGAGTCCTAGTTGGATCAGGACTCTGATCCTGATTTCAATTTTAAGAGAATCTTTCAGAAATCTTTCAATCTACCAAAACTATTATACTTTTATCAAAGAATTTCAAAATTCTAAGGTTTTAGCCGAGAGTCCTGATCAAATCAGGAATCTACCCTCAGAGTTCTAATCGAAATAGGACTCTATCCAAAATTGATTTTCTCACTTCATTTTCACTGGTTTTCAAAAGCTTTGCTTAAAATTCATCATTTGCCTACCAGAAAAAAACCAAAATTCTTAGAGTTCTGATCGAATCAGGACTCTTTCTTAGAGTCCTAATCAGATCAGGACTCTGAACCAAAACTTCAATTCCATCCTGTTTCTAACTGTTTTTCAAAATTCTCTCATTTGTTTTATCAGAAAATCCAAAAATTTGAGAGTCCTAGTTCAATCATGACTCTGTCTTCAGAGTCTCAGTTGAATCAGAACTCTATCTTATTTCAATATTTGTTATTGTTTTCACTGTTTTCACAAGTTCTTTCGTCTATTTTTCAGAAAATACCAAAAAAAATCTAGAGGTTCGGTCCGATCAGGACTCTGTCCCAGAGTCCTAGTCCAGTCAGGAGTCTGTTTTGAAGTCTATTTTTATTTCATTTTTATTTATTTTTCAAAAATTAGGTCATTTTGTAGAGTCCAGTTAATTCAGGACTCTATTTCAGAGTCCTGATTGAGTTAGGAGTCTAACCCTGACAGTATTTTCTGACTTATTTCATCATTTTTGATAAAGCCTTTTCAAAAATTCCTTTATTTGGCTTTTAAAAAAACCAAAATCACAGAGTCCTAAAAATCTAGGACTCTAACCCGGAGTTCCAGTTCGCTTGAGACTCTACTTTCAAAACTTTGAATTTCAACTATTGATTTTAACCCCTTTTCAAAGCCATTTTCAGTATTTATTTCAAATTTTCAAAACTCTGATGTGGGGTCCACTTAGTTGGTGCTATATCCAGAGGAGTTCTGACCCAGTTGGAACTCTATGACATTTCAAAAACTTTTAATTCCAAGTCTACTTTTGAATCTCTTTTGAAAAACCTCTCATTTTCAAGTTTTAAAATCGTTTTTGAAAATTCAAGTGGGGCCCACTCGGGGTGACACCACATTTGAAGAAGTCAAGGTTAGACTAGGGTTAGTCATTGTCCTAGTTAGGTTTGGGGTTTAGAGGAGTCAAAATCAATTTTGAAAATCCATTTTATTTAAGTTTTAAACCATTGGTTTTTAAAGGTTTTAAATTCAAGTTTTAAAAACCAAATGTGGGTCCATACTAGGTGGTGCCACATTTGGAGTTTTTAGGGTTTAATTAGGTTTTAATTAAGGTTTAGTTAGAGTTCATTTAGGGTTAGGAAACCACAAAAAATCGTCCTCCCTTGGTGGTTTTAGATAAAGTTTGAAAAAGTCAAAGTTAGGTATTAATTAGTCCTAATTACATGGGTTTTGAAAAACTATAAAAAGGGGCCTTTAGAGGGGCAAAATGAGCTCTTTTTCTCTCAAATTTTGGTGGCCTCTCTCTCCTCTCCAGCACCTCTACCTTCTTCCATTGCAGTTGCAGCCCCAAGGTGAGTTTATTTAATATTATTTTATTATTATTTTATTAGTTTTTTATGATTTTCAATAGATTTCACCATGGAAACTCTTGTGTTCATGGATTTAACCATGGATTTCATCAAAGAACCCCAAAATCGACCCAAGAAGATGATCTAACTCAGTTTGAGGGTGATTTCAAGGGTTCTAATCCGTTAGAATCGATGAGAGGTACGTTTTTCATATTCTTAACCGACGAAACGTGAGATTTACCCGTTAAATGGGTTAAATCCATGATTTCAAAGGTGAAAGCAAATTCCAGCCATTGATTCCCTGTATTTTATTTATTTATTTGTTTATTCATTTTTTCTACATGTTTTCCAGCATAGAAATAATTTTTATTTTACTGTTTTAGTGTTTATTTTATTGTTTTTCATTAGTTAATGCATGTTTTCTCAAGTTTATTAGATTTCTGTGTGTTTTTAGTTTAGAACAGAAAAGAGCATGCTGTTTCGGATTGAAATATTCACTGTTAATTGCTGATTTTTTTATATGTGATACATGAATGTGTAAATGAACTAGTGTAAAACAATCAGAGGTTTTGGGATTCGAGAACTCTGTCAGAAAAATCATACATCAAATCGGGTTTTTAAAGCTTTAAAATCATTGTTAAAATCAGGAAGGTAACTTGCTGTGATGATATTTTTCTCATCCTATGTTCGATTTGAAATCTGTAAAATGCCATGGATTCATATTGATTAGATCTATCTACTGTGAAATTTGGAGATTTTTTGATATCTGTTTAGTATTTTTCCTCTGTCAAAGAATCTGATTTTAAATTTAAAACTCGTTATGGTTTACCAAAACCCTAATCCGACTTGTGTTATTCATAGATTCCAAACCACAGATCTAAGTCATGATTCGTAAAAAGTGAATATTGTTATGTTTCTGTCTACTATTCACTGCTAAAATTTCAGAGATTTTTTATTAGGTCTGCTATTTATTTCTGTATTTTCAATGTGAAGTAGCTGTTTTAACCCCTGTTAGGTTTGTTAGATTCTAGTTCAGATTGCCAGAAGGGTTTCTCCCTAACCAGAGATGTTTTTTCCAATCTGTAAATTGGGAAATCTCTGTTTTTTTTCCTAGTTTGTCTCTGTAAAAATTCAGAAGTTTTCATAGAAGATTGACCCCTGATTCGGGTCTAACTTTGAAACTGGTATGTGAACTAGGTCAAAAATAGCATATTTTTAGAGTTTAATGCTATTTTCGGATTAAATTAATGGAAAAAAAATATTTTTATAATTTTAATTTGATATTAGGGTTATAACAAGTGCAGGTACCAATTTTGAGGATTTTTAGAATTCGTTTGATGCTTGAATGGCTTGAATTGCAAAACAGGGCACCCGAAGAATTCCAAAACACTGCAAAAAAAATCACAAAATTTGTGATATTCTTGAATTTTCGTGCATAAGCATATATTTTTAGGGTTTAATCATATTCATAATCATATTAGGATATTTTAGGTTAAATTTGATGTTCATTTGATTTCATTTAGTGCATAAAACCTAAGTTTTACCAAAATATTTTTTGAAAAAAACCCTGATTTCAAGGCCATAGTCTTGCTATCAGGGGTAGTTTGGTCATTTGACCTCAATTTTGAAGTCCCTAACCCTAGTTTTCACATTTTTAAGTATGTCATATCATATTTAGTTTAGTATATTTGCATTTGAATTTCAAAACTTGCATTTTATCAAAATATCTTTCTAAAAACCCTAATTTCAAGGCCATAGTCTTGTTATTAAGGGTATTTTGGTCATTTTGGCCCCAATTTCGAGAATTCAAATTCCATTTTCATATTTATTCAATCTTATTTCATATTTTATCAATTTTTATTTAAGGGAATCATGGTGAAGGATTATATCTAGCAAAATCCAGTAATTTCTAGATATTACTGGATAAACCTAGAAAAGCTAACATATCATCACTAACAAAGTTTTTCTAGTTTTGCAGGTACATTGAAGATTTTAATTTCATGTATTTAAATTTCAATAGTGTTGTAAATTAAATGTAAACTTTGGAATAAGAATTTAAATTCCTGCATAGATTAGGATTTGCATTTCATATAGTTTAAACTTTGATATATAACTGCCATGTATGCCAATTCATGCACATTTTATTAATTCACTATGGTCTACACGAATGGCACATACACTATCTTTTATGAAGTTTATAAACTTGGTGGAATTCGTATTTATGGCCATAGTCAGAATACGAATGAGACCCAGATTTGTAATCTTCGTATTAGCCACATTCAGCCTACACTCTTAGGCTAACTTCAAAATGCACTGCATTTCTCAAAAATACAAAAAGATTTTCCCAATTCCTCAAAATCAAGTCTTTCAAATCCATATTCATCAATTTCATTCATTTACAAATTTCAATTTCAATTTCAATTCATAGAAATCAATTTCTTCAAAATCTCCTAAGTCTATTTCAAAAATCGATTTTCTCAAAATATGGATTTGCCAATGATATTTCAAGTATTTCCCAAGTTCCAAATTCGATTTTTCTAAGTTATATTTTCAATTTCAAAGTTATTTCACATTTCTCAAAATCAATTTTCACAAAACCTCTAGATTCTTCAGAAATCGATTTTCACTTTCTCAGATACAATATCTCAACCATAATTCACGATTTCCCAAGTGTTATATTTTCCAAGAATCTCCAAATATTTTCCAATCTTTGAAGCAAACATCTTGTTTTCAAATATGCATTTTCAGAAATTCATAGCACATGCCTGATTCTTTGTGCATTTAGGAAATAGAACATGATTTAGACAAGTTGAGCAAAGTTAAGCACACAATTGATCCTTGGTTCAATTATCTCTGGTAAAGGCACCAGGAACGGTTGAACCTCGTACCGACAGGCGAGTCTCATTCTTCGGAATTATCTCGCATTTTAAAACGGAGGCGAGTTATTTTCAAAATCCTTTTCAAAGGTCAGTTTGACTCGCAAAAGTTAAAAATTTTGCGATGATAACAGGTTTGGCGACCGTGATGGGACCTGTCTTCGCCTGATCAATTTAATGCTCTACTTAGTTCAAGTTGTCAAAATCGATTTCCATGGAATGTCAGCTTTTAATTTATGCTATCATGTGAACCTAGGAGCCTAGGCTTGAACCCAACTGACATGGACTGCATGTAGACTAGGTATGGTTTGGTAGGACCATATTGAGGAGGAAATTTTCATGCTCACATAGACTTAGGTCTAATACAACCCTCCTCAATCTAGGTTTGATTGAAAACAATGTTTGCTTCTTCAAATATTTTAAAATTCTATCTCTTTAGGATTTAGAGCCCTTTGTTTTCTTGCATGTGCTCATATTTCAAAAACCACCCCCACCTATATTGTCCCGGTCTTCAAGTTGCTAGGCTCTCTTCCAGAACCATAGTTCGGGACAGAGCCTCACAACTGGGCCACCTATTTGGGTGAAAATTCCCCTGCCACGTACCAAGGGCCATAGTCCAACGTATATCGGCAGGTGCTCAAGGATGTTGGAAAACTTGAACCTAGAACCGAAGAAATTGATTTTATACCACGTACATCGAGCCTTGGCTTGAGTATATAGGCATAACTGGATTGGATACAGTTGATCTAAACCTTAGAGTTAGGATTAAGGTCCTACAGCTATTTCAAAATTTGTGCATCTAGAGTCAGCTTTTAGGGAATGTTGTATGTGCATACTTGTTTATGCAGGATGTGATTGAATATGTTATAGTCATTTCCTTTGTATTTTCCATATTTTCCCAATTTTCTAAAAAAACTGGACGATTTTCTCAAAAGTTCCCCAATCTATGTCCATGTACTGTCCACGTTTTAAATCCTAGACGATTTTCAAATACTTCATTTTCTGAAGTACTTCTTTATATTTCAATAAACCCTAGACGATTTTCCAAATTTCCCTCCATTTTCTTCAAAACTCCAGGTTATTTTCCATCCTTTCTTTCTTCTGGATCTTGAATTTCCTGCTTTATTTTTATCCTTCCTGCATTTTCCTCAAATTTTCTGTATTTTCCCAAGTCTTATTCCAATTTTCCATGTTTTTCAGTCTGATGGCATCCAGTCAGCTTGATTCAGTCTTCCCTGAGGGTCACATCTCCTACGAGGTGCGACAAAGTCTTCCCGAGCATCGAGTCCTCAGTACCGGATCCTTCTTTCCCCGGTGGTACTATTTATGGTTCAAGAATTTCTCTCGTATGTTTCCGGACCACTTGGACGATTGTGGGTTAGAACTGGCATCCGCAGTGGGAAAGCAGACAGTTAACGGCAATTTGATCCATGCACTAGCAGAACGATGGAATCTGAGCACTTCCACCTTCTGGTTCCCGTGGGGCGAGATGACGGTGCTGATAGATGAAATCATGGGATTGCCCGAGCCAGCCGGTCAGCCTGGAGATCCATTGGAGAAACAGTTTTTGATTAATGTCAAAGGTCTGGACCCTAAAGATGCTTTAGCTCGCATGACAGGGCGTAAGTCTTGGCCGCTGATCGAGGAAGATGGAAATGAATATGTGAATCTGCTCAAAATCTACAAACAGTATGGGACATTCGTAGAAGTCAGCTCATTGTCCAGGACAGCTCGAGAAAGAATTCAGCATGCGATGGTTCTGTGCACAGTGGGATTAGCTTTCTTTCCCGATGGACGGAATTATATAGATATCAGAATAGTTCAGCTTCTAAAGAGATGGGGAAGTCGACATACCAGCCGCCTCTTCATTGCCATGGCCGCACTCACCTTTCTAAAACGAGGGTTGACTCGTTTCGCACTCGAAGAATCAATTCTAGTCGAAGGGTGCACCTACGCGTTGCAGTCTTGGTTCCTCCGGCATGTGCCAGTCCGAGCCAGTTCCTTCAGATACAATGGTAAAAAGCTTCTGCCAGTTGCGCGATACCGATTCTTGATCAACAACCTTCAGGAGGAAGAAGTCGTATGAGACTACTTTGATTGTCAGGAATCACCTCCCAGATATACTTACGCTTATGGCAAGCGGTTCAGGCTACTTGGCCCCTTCTTCTGTGCATACTACCATCCAGAGCGGTGTGTCAGGCAGTTCTCTCAGAGGCAGAAGCGCGTAGAGATTCGTCCACTAGCAGGGGTTCTAACAGAATTCGACCTCGCATCAGATCAGTGGTCCGGAGCATACCATTCTGCCAGACATGGCTGGGATTCCTTTGTCAATCTTACTATTTTTCCTGGCCCCCGAGTGTCGTCTGATTATCCAGAGTGGTGGAAAATTTTCTGTCCCCCTCCCCTCTGTCAAGTGTATTATTGATAAAATCATGTTTTTCCCCTCAATAAAATTCCTTTATTCTACATTTCACCTTGGTTTGACGACCTCGCCTAGGTAACAAGGCATATTTCCAGTTGTTTATTTTGCAAAAAATGGCAACGCAATTATCGTAACTCTAGCGACGACTCAATCCCTAGTAATGGGATACTATTTCAATTGTCTACCAAAATTCTCAACAAATATGTTCCTCCAAACCAAATTTCCTTCAAAAGCCTAACCATCAGTTCTACCTTGCAGAGCATCAGCAACATCCAAAAGAATACTCGTGATACTCGATGGTTCATATAAGGTCCGGAAAGAAAACCACATCAGTTGAAGGCATCGCGTACTCAGTCGCATCAGAAGAGGAAATGGACTCACCCCGTAGTCAGGGTCAGCAAGCAGAGGATGACGTGGATCCCCAGATGTACGTCATGTTCAAAAAAATGATGACCAAGATGCTGGCAGCGCAAGCTGAAGCCAGTGCTGAACAGACTCAGATCAAACAGAAGGATAGGGATCACACAACCAAGAATGTGAAAATTATTAAAAAGCAGAATCGCCATGAGGAAATGTCTGATGAGTCAGAATCAGCAGATGATACTGACAAAGAGTATGAAAACAAGCAAGAATTCAAAAGGTCGACTCAGGGGCAGGGGTCGGCCTACAAATCCAAGAATCAGTCTGTTGACGACCCTACGCAGTCACAACTGAACGATGTGATGAAGATGGTTAAGGATCTTCAAGCTCGTGACAAGGGTAAAAGGGTCTTTACAAGCG
Organism: Nuphar pumila; assembly: GCF_984573655.1. Lineage (NCBI taxonomy): Eukaryota > Viridiplantae > Streptophyta > Magnoliopsida > Nymphaeales > Nymphaeaceae > Nuphar > Nuphar pumila. The sequence goes on along the minus strand of NC_143252.1, from coordinate 96,804,485 downwards.
AAGACTTTTATGACGGATTGGATGGGGATGATGATCTCGATAACCTCCCCAAGAAATTCATTAAGTTTGATGGTTCGGGTGACCCAAAGGCACACCTCGCCCTTTTCTTTGCAGAGTGTTCCAAGTTCAGGAGGAATAACCGAGCCTTATTTCTTTGTTTCCTTCGCAGTCTGGAGGGTATTGTAGCAAAATGGTATTCAGAGCATATTAATCCCATAGAGCTAAAAGAGTTTGATAAAGTGGTCAATTTGTTTATTGAGCGCTTTTTATTCAACGCCGAAGCCCTCCCGACTCTCAGCCACCTCTGCAGTCTGAAGCAGAAAGAAAATGAAAAAGCCAGGGATTTTATTCATAGATGGAGATCTGCTTGTAACAAAATGCGTGATCCAATATCAGAGGGACACGCACTATCCTTAATTTTGAGCAACTTCTCGCAACCCCTAAGGGGACTGATTTCCACCTCTCCATCAAACACCTTCATAGAACTGATAGAACGAGCTGAATGGATTGAGTTGAGTATGGAAAATGGATCTTATGAAGGTTTCATGTTCACCAAAAGCAGCAGTCAGCAGGAATCTAACAAGAAAACCCATTTTACCTACTCTACCAACAAGAACCATTATAAGGGAAATGTGAAAGATCACAACTCTGGCCCAGGGGGACCAAACCTCAGCAAAAATGAGCAAAAAGGTGAGTCGATTCCCCAGTATGATAAGCAACCTCAGTGATCTTTTGAGCAAGGGTTGAGACCTCAAGAAAAGTCGAAGCACGACAACTGGAGTTTTAAACGTGACTTTACTCCCCTAGATCAACCGCATGAAGAAATCCTTGAATATATGTTGGCCAAAGAGATGATTAAGCTCCCAAGAGTCGATGATCCTCCTATCATTAGGGGAAGATTTAAAGATCAATTCTGCAAGTTTCATCAGGCCATGGGGCATGATACCGAGTACTGCTTCGTTCTCAGGAATATTATTCAAGACTATATCGATAAAAATATCCTTGTGGAAGGCAAAGAAGAAGATAAAGCAGCCAGCTCATCAGCACCCTAAGAGCGACAAGGCCATCATTCTTTCATTCTTGCATTTTGCTTTCGTCATTTTGTATGGATGGCATGGTCTCATGTCTTTCATCAATAAAATTATCAATCTTCCTCATAGTTTGGCATCATCTTTTGTATTTCTCCTTCTTTACAAAATGTCTTTTTATAAGGAGTAACCTCTTTCAGAATGTCTCCCGAATTCATCAAGAAACACATTGTCAATCTTTCCACTGTTATCTTCAGAGAACATTCCTCAAATATCAATTATTTATCCTTTCATCCAATATCTTACTCCCCCATTACACTGGGGCATTATTTTAAAAATTGTCTTCAAAACATCCTGTATGCAGGCAGGATCAAGCAAATCTCTCATTTTGCACACATGTGTACTCACTTAGATCATTCTGCATTTACATGCATTCATTTGCATTTTTGCATACATCAACTTGCATCAATCCAATACCCATTTAGGATAAGGGATGAATTCTGAGACTCGTGGCATTTGTCTAGGTCAGCGTGAGGGTGAAGATTGAAAATCTCACATTACAATCATCAAGCGCTTTCTAAACACCAACCTTTTTCAAGTTCAGGCCGAGTTTTTATCAAAACCATTTTTACCGGTCAACCTTCGGATGAAGCCTACTTTCTAAATCTAGTTTTCATTGGTCGAACTTTCTAAATCCGGTTTTTACTGGTCGAACTTTCTAAATCCAGTTTTCACTGGTCGAACTTCCTAAATCCGTTTTTTACTGGTCGAACTTCCTAAATCCAGTTTTCACTGATCGAACTTTCTAAATCCGGTTTTCACTGGTCGAACTTCCTAAATCCGGTTTTCACTGGTCGAACTTTCTGAATCCAGTTTTTACTGGTCGAACTTTCTAAATCCAGTTTTCACTGGTCGAACTTCCTAAATCCGGTTTTTACTGGTCGAACTTCCTAAATCCAGTTTTCACTGGTCGAACTTTCTAAATCCGGTTTTCACTGGTCAAACTTTCTGAATCCAGTTTTCACTGGTCGAACTTTCTAAATCCGGTTTTCACTGGTCGAACTTCCTAAATCCGGTTTTCACTGGTCGAACTTTCTGAATCCAGGTTTTACTGGTCGAACTTTCTGAATCCAGTTTTTACTGGTCGAACTTTCTAAATCCAGTTTTCACTAGTCGAACTTTCTAAATCCGGTTTTCATTGGTCGAACTTTCTGAATCCAGTTTTCACTGGTCGAACTTCCTAAATCCAGTTTTCACTGGTCGAACTTTCTGAATCCAGTTTTCACTGGTCGAACTTCCTAAATCCGGTTTTTACTCGTCGAACTTCTTGAATCCAGTTTTTGCTGGTTGAACTTCTTAAATCGAGTTTTCACTGGTCGAACTTCCTGAATCCAGTTTTCACTGGTCGAACTTCTTAAATCCAGTTTTCACTGGTCGAACTTCCTGAATCCAGTTTTCACTGGTCAAACTTCCTGAATCTGGTTTTTACTGGTCTAACCCTCTAAATTCAGTATTCACTGCTCAGACTTTTTCAAAACCCAGCGTTCGTGCGGGTACCTTTTTTTTAATCCAGTGCTCATGCTGGTATCCTTCCAAAATCCAGTGCTCATACTGGTAGCCTTTTAAAGTCCAGTGCTCGTACTGGTATCCTTTAAAAATCCAATGCTCGTACTGGTAATCTTTCAAAATCCAGTGCTCGTACTGGTAATCTTCCAAAATCCAACGCTCGTACTGGTAATCTTCCAAAACCCGGTATTCGTACTGGTAATTTTTCAAAACATAATGCTTGTATTGACACATTTTCAAAATCCGGTGTTTGTACTCGTACACTTTAAAATTCAGTGTCCACTAATTTAGTTTTCCTTTGGGATTCGAGTTCCGACTCGAATTTCTTTTCCTTCTAACCGGTTTAGTTTTCCTTTGAGATTCGAGTTCCGACTCGAATTTCCTTTCCGTCTAGATAATCTAGTTTTCCTTCGGGATTCGAGTTCCGACTCGAATCTTCTTTCCTTCCAGTTAATCTAGTTTTCCTTCAGGATTCGAGTTCCGACTCGAATTTCCTTTCCTTCCACACCGGTTTAACTTTGCCTTTGGGATTTGAGTTCCAACTCGAATCTTCTTTCCTTCTAGTTGATCTAGTTTTCCTCTGGGATTCGAGTTCCGACTCGAATTTCCTTTCCTTCTGATCGGTCTAGTTTTCCTTTGGGATTCGAGTTCTGACTCGAATCTTCTTTCCTTCTAGTTGATCTAGTTTTCCTTCGGGATTCGAGTTCCGACTCGAATTTCTTTTCCTTCCAACCGGTCTAGTTTTCCTTCAGGATTCGAGTTTCGACTCGAATCTTCTTTCCTTCTAGTTGATCTAGTTTCCTTTGGGATTCGGGTTCCAGCTCGAATTTTTTCTTCTTCCAAATTGATCTACCATTCCTTCAGGATTCGAGTTCCGACTCAGATTTCTTTTCCTTCCATAATGGACCTGGTTTTCCTTCAAAGATTCGGGTTCCGACTCGAGTTTTCTTTTCCTTCAGAGTTGGTCTAGAAAATCCAAGTTCCGACTTGAATTTTCTTTCAAATCCAATTCGCTTAGCTTTCCTTTACAAGTTTGAACTTCTACTCAAACTACCCTGCAAGTTGGTCTAGAAGATTCGAGTTCTGACTCGAATTTCCTTTCCTTCCAATTCATCTAGTTTTCCTTGAAGAGTTGAATTCCGATTCGAATTTTCCCTCAAAAACCTAGTTTAACACCTGGTCCATTCAAAGCTCACAAGTTGGAATCATTCCTTCTTAAGCTATGATCCTTAGGTTGAATTCCTATGGAATTGATAGTTCGTAGGTCGAACCCCTGCGGAACCAATGTCGTTCTCAATAGAACCAATGTTGTTCTTAGGCTGAATCCCTATAGAACCCATGTCATTCTCAGTAAACCAATTCACAATTTGGACCTTTTTAGCCAATCAATTTCCAATTTTTAAATTCCCAATTTTCAGATTTCCAACTTCCAATTTCAAATACCAAATTTCAGAACCCAAATTTCAAAATTCCAAATTTCACACAAGAAACCCTTTTTATAGGGAGAGACTCGACGGACACTTGCTTTCCTTGTGGCCCCATAATTTCAGACTAGGCCATTTCATCATGAAGGACCCTTTTTTCAAGGAGAGTGTGATGAACTCGTTCCTTCATGACCAATTTACCAATATCACCAATTTCGCCCCCCTTTCCATAAGAGAAGCCTAATGTTAGGAAGTTTTGACGAAAGCTTAATTTCTCTTCGAAAGTTTGTTTTGCAAACACCTCCTCTTCAGGGAAGAGAGGAGTAATTTCTAATTCCAATTTCTGAATCTTCTCTTTTGGGGAAAGGAGAAGAGAATTTCTGTCACGGATATGTTGAGTTGTGCTTCAAATGCTCGCTTTCACAAAGGATTTCAAGAAAATTTTGCCAATTTGTCATTAAATATTTGTTGATTTCAAAAATCTTTATTGCACAAAATTATTACTTCAGAATACCTCCAGTATTACTTCCGAAAGGACAATGCTTTCGCGAAAAAGGATTCAAAGTTCAAAATCTTTCTATTGGTCAACCAAAAGGATGAAGAATAAATCCGCGATATGGCCAGCAAAGAGAATTCAATGTTGTTGCAAAGCCATGAGTGATTGATATTGATCGCAGTCAATGGCACATTTTTAAAGACCATTCTTGAAAAATAAAGCAGTCGAAATATCCTGGGTGATACAGAAAAATCCACTCAATCTCCATATCTCCTCAAACACCTAAGCTGCAATTAAATATCTGCAAAAGGGATCTCTCAATTGTCATCAAGATGAAGGCGAATTAAGCGAGTTGACCCTCGGGGCCAAAGAAGATTTGGATCATCTCCAAGATGACGGAGTTTGTGACGGATCCTTCCAGGGAAAGTTCAGATCACCGTCGAGATGAAGGCGAGTGTGATGAGCCTACCGACAAACCCTAAAAGATATTTAATTTCTGCTATCATCAAGAGATTCCCAACCAACGAGCCAATAATTGTTAAGATAATCCCTAAGAGAAAAGAAGGATCGGAACATCTCTGAGATGAAGGATTTTGTGACGTACCCTTCCCAAAAAGAGAGAAAAGTCAGGACATCTCCAAAATGAAGGATGATGTAATTCCCGAAAAAAATCCAAGAGGGCTCCAATTCTGTCAAAAAAAAAAAGTACAGGCAGAAATACCATTTTGAGAAAAGAATCCCAGAATATCAGACTGTCGAATCTATCAAGAATCTTCTTTAATTTTGTGAAATTCTTTTATCAATATTCTTTCACCAAATAGCTCTCGCAATATCAAGAATACTTTCTTTTCTGTCCATATCAAGGAAATTGATAGCTTCCTTGAAAGAAAGTCAATCGCAAGCAATTTGAATTCGAATCTTGATTCTACGGAGTTAAGCCCAGTCGGAGGTAATACTTCAGGTAGAAAAGAGGGAATACTTTCAAAACAATGTGCATCATTTTCAATTATTTTGAATCAACAATAATTTTCAACATTTTGACAATATTTTCTAGCTATCCTGGCATAAAGCAAGAGCTTGAGGTTCATCTTTGGCGCATCCTGACACCATCCCTTTTAGGACTTGATTACGGGAGTTTTCAAGATTCTTTCCCTTCTTTGGTATAATCTGAGCGCACGGGCTCTCAGATTTGCACACTTCCCTGTGTCCCCACTGTCCCACCATAGACAGTCCAATTTTGGCTTGAGGTTAAGCCACCAATTTCAGCAAAAGGCAATTTCAAAAGCTATTTAGTCTCAGCAATGACACGCCCAAAATCAAACCCTTTTCAAGCTTTAGGGACCCCAATTTCCTTCCTTTTGCAAAACCTCTATCGGATTCATTGTGCGGAAATCCGAAGGTTCCATCACGGTCTCTTCTTTCGAGGATTTTGTCCATTTTCTGCCCAATCAGGTTAAGGGTATAAACCTGGGCCTCCTTTGATGAGGTATTCCATTTTCTACCCGATCAAGTTAAGAGTACAAACCTGGGCCTCCTTTAATGATGTATTCTATTTTCTGCCCGATCAGGTTAAGGGTACAAACCTGGGCCTCCTTTGATGAGGTATTCCATTTTCTGCCCAATCAGGTTAAGGGTATAAACCTGAGCCTCCTTTGATGAAGTATTTCATTTCCTGCCCGATCAGGTTAAGGGTACAAACCTGGGCCTCCTTTGATGAGGTATTCCATTTTCTGCCCAATCAGGTTAAGGGTATAAACCTGAGCCTCCTTTGATGAGGTATTCCATTTTCTGCCCAATCAGGTTAAGGGTATAAACCTGGGCCTCCTTTGATAAGGTATTCCATTTTTCAACCCAATCAGGTCAAGGGTACAAACCTGAGCCTCCTTTAATGAGGTATTCCATTTTCAACCCGGTCAGGTTAAGGGTTAAACCTGAGCTTCGTTCCATACGAGGTATTTCCCGTTCCATCCAGGTTGAAGGCAAAACCTGAATCTCATTTCTTTTTGAAGTAAAACTTTCTCCTTATTCTCCATTTCATATCTACCATCATCATTTGAATTAATTCTTTCATACCCAGTCAGATTTATCTAACTGGGGCATTTTTATGGTTCAAATTTGGTATGTTTTCTTTGCCACTAAGCTCGGCCCTATACCGGCTTAGTAGCAAAGAGGGGCATCTGTAAACACCCCAAATTTTCACCCTCATCCAGTACTTACATTTCATGTGTCATTGCATATCATTGCATGCATTTGGCATACCATTTCATTGCATTGCATAGCATTACATGTCATTACATCTCATTTTCGAGATCCAGCACTCCTGTTTTCAAAACATTCAATCCAGAATTGAGTTTTAAAGCTCTTCTTTCAAAAAACAATTTTAAAACCTAGGTTTTTAATCAACATTCTATCGTTTGCCAACCCCCAGGACCTTATATTTTGAAGCATTTTCTCAGAAAACAATCTGGATTTATTTCAAACTCAATTTCAATTGATTTCAATTCTCAGATGAGGCCCATTTAGGTGGTGTCGCTTCTGGATTCTTTCATTTATCAAAAATCTCAAAAAATTTAGAGTCCTAGTTGGATCAGGACTCTGTATTTTCATTTGTTTAAATCTTTTTGAACATTTTTAAAACTCCATTTTGATTTTAAACCAGTTATGGTCATATCCCTTGTCCATTTCCTCCATTTTGGCCAAAATCTTAGAGTCCTAGTTGGATCAGGACTCTTTTTCCAGAGCCTAATCGGATCAGGACTCTTCTTCAGAGTTTCAATTGGATTGGGACTCTAATCTTTTACAGCTATTTTTATCCATTTTCAATCAAATATTTCAAAATCTTTCAAAATGAGTTAGAAACTCAGATTTTCAGTCAAAACAGGACTCTGTTCAGAGAGTCCTAGTTAGATCAGGACTCTGATCCTGATTTCAATTTTAAGAGAATCTTTCAGAAATCTTTCAATCTACCAAAACTATTATACTTTTATCAAAGAATTTCAAAATTCTAAGGTTTTAGCCCAGAATCCTGATCAAATCAGGACTCTACCCCCAGAGTTCTGATCGAAGTAGGACTCTATCCAAAATTGATTTTCTCACTTCATTTTCACTGGTTTTCAAAAGCTTTGCTTAAAATTCATCATTTGCCTACCAGAAAAAAACCAAAATTCTTAGAGTTCTGATCAAATCAGGACTCTTTCTTAGAGTCCTAATCAGATTAAGTCTCTGAACCAAAACTTCAATTTCATCCTGTTTCTAACTGTTTTTCAAAATTCTCTCATTTGTTTTATCAGAAAATCCAAAAATTTGAGAGTCCTAGTTCAATCAGGACTCTGTCTTCAGAGTGTCAGTTGAATCAGAACTTTGTCTTATTTCAATATTTGTTATTGTTTTCACTGTTTTCACAAGTTCTTTTGTCTGTTTTTCAGAAAATACCAAAAAAAATCTAGAGTTTTGGTCCGATCAAGACTCTGTCCCAGAGTCCTAGTCCAGTCAGGAGTCTGTTTTGAAGTCTATTTTTATTTCATTTTCATTTATTTTTCAAAAATTAGGTCATTTTGTAGAGTCCAGTAAATTCAGGACTCTATTTCAGAGTCCTGATTGAGTTAGGAGTCTAACCCTGACAGTATTTTCTGACTTATTTCATCATTTTTTATAAAGTCTTTTCAAAAACTCCTTTATTTGGCTTTTAAAAAAACCAAAATCACAGAGTCCTAAAAATCTAGGACTCTAACCCGGAGTTCCAGTTCGCTTGAGACTCTACTTTCAAAACTTTGAATTTCAACTATTGATTTTAACCCCTTTTTAAAGCCATTTTCAGTATGTATTTCAAATTTTCAAAACTCTGATGTGGGTCCACTTAGTTGGTGCCATATCCAGAGGAGTTCTGACCCAGTTGGAACTCTATGCCATTTCAAAAACTTTAATTTCATGTCTACTTTTGAATCTCTTTTGAAAAACCTCTCATTTTCAAGTTTTAAAATCGTTTTTGAAAATTCAAGTGGGGCCCACTCGGGGTGGCGCCACATTTGAAGAAGTCAAGGTTAGACTAGTGTTAGTCATTGTTCTAGTTAGGTTAGGGGTTTAGAGGAGTCAAAATCAATTTTGAAAATCCATTTTATTTAAGTTTTAAACCATTGGTTTTTAAAGGTTTTAAATTCAAGTTTTAAAAACCAAATGTGGGTCCATACTAGGTGGTGCCACATTTGGACTTTTTAGGGTTTAATTAGGTGTTAATTAAGGTTTAGTTAGAGTTCATTTAGGGTTAAAAAACCACAAAAAATCGTCCTCCCTTGGTGGTTTTAGATAGAGTTTGAAAAAGTCAAAGTTAGGTATTAATTAGTCCTAATTACATGGGTTTTGAAAAACTATAAAAAGGGGCCTTTAGAGGGGCAAAAGGAGCTCTTTTTCTCTCAAATTTTTGTGGCCTCTCTCTCCTCTCCAGCACCTCTACCTTCCTCTATTGCAGCTGCAGCCCCAAGGTGAGTTTATTTAATATTATTTTATTATTATTTTATTAGTTTTTTATGATTTTTCAATAGATTTCACTATGGAAACTCTTGTGTTCATGGATTTAACCATGGATTTTATCAAAGAACCCCAAAATCAACCCAAGAAGATGATCTAACTCAGTTTGAGGGTGATTTCAAGGATTCTAATCCATTAGAATCGATGAGAGGTACATTTTTTATATTCTTAACCGACGAAACGTGAGATTTACCCGTTAAATGGGTTAAATCCATGATTTCAAAGGTGAAAGCAAATTCCAGCCATTGATTCTCTGTATTTTATTTATTTATTTGTTTATTCATGTTTATTACACGTTTTTCAGCATAGAAATAATTTTTATTTTACTATTTTAGTGTTTATTTTATTGTTTTTCATTAGTTAATGCATGTTTTCTCAAGTTTATTAGATTTCTGTGTGTTTTTAGTTTAGAACAGAAAAGAGCATGCCGTTTCGGATTGAAATATTCACTGCTAATTGCTGATTTTTTTATATGTGATACATGAATGTGTAAACGAACTACTGTAATAAAATCAAAGGTTTTGGGATTCGAGAACTCTGTCATAAAAATCAGACATCAAATCGGGGTTTTAAAGCTTTAAAATCGTTGTTAAAATAAAAAAGGTAACTTGCTGTGATGATATTTTTCTCATCCTATGTTCGATTTGAAATATGTAAAATGCCATGGATTCATATTGATTAGATCTATATACTGTGATATTTTGAGATTTTTTGATATCTGTTTAGTATTTTTCCTCTGTCAGAGAATTTGATTTTAAATTTAAAACTCGTTAGGGTTTACCAAAACCCTAATCCGACTTGTGTTATTCATAGATCCCAAACCACAGATCTAAGTCATGATCTGTAAAAAGTGAATATTGTTATGTTTCTGTCTACTGTTCACAGCTAAAATTTCATAGATTTTTTATTAGATTTGCTATTTATTTCTGTATTTTCAATCTGAAGTAGCTGTTTTAACCCCTGTTAGGTTTGTTAGATTCTAGTTCAGATTGTCGGAAGGGTTTCTCCCTAACCAGAGATGCTTTTTTCGATCTGTAAATTGGGAAATCTCTGTTTTTCTTTTTAGTTTGTCTTTGTAAAAATTTAAAAGTTTTCATGGAAGATTGACCCCTTATTCGATTCTAACTTTTAAACTGGTATGTGAACTAGGTCAAAAATAGCATATTTTTAGGGTTTAATGCTATTTTTGGATTAAATTAATGGCAAAAAAATATTTTTATAATTCTAATTTGATATTAGGGTTATAACAAGTGCAGGTACCAATTTTGAGGATTTTTAGAATCCGTTTGATGCTTGAATGGCTTGAATTGCAAAACAGGGCACCCGAAGAATTCCAAAACACTGTAAAAAAAATCACAAAATTTGTGATATTCTTGAATTTTCGTGTATAAGCATATATTTTTAGGGTTTAATCATATTCATAATCATATTAGGATACTTTAGGTTAAATTTGATATTCATTTGATTTCATTTAGTGCATAAAACCTAAGTTTTACCAAAATATTTTCTGAAAAACCCTGATTTCAAGGCCATAGTCTTGCTATCAGGGGTAGTTTGGTCATTTGACCTCAATTTCGAAGTCCCTAACCATAGTTTTCACATTTTTAAGTATGTCATATCATATTTAGTTTAGTATATTTGCATTTGAATTTCAAAATTTGCATTTTATCAAAATATCTTTCTAAAAACCCTACTTTCAAGGCTATAGTCTTGTTATTAAGAGTATTTTGGTCATTTTGACCCCAATTTTGAGATTTCAAATTCCATTTTCATATTTATTCAATCTTATTTCATATTTTATCAATTTTTATTTAAGGGAATCATGGAAAAGGCTTATATCTAGCAAAATTCCGTAATTTCTAGATATTACTGGATAAACCTAGAAAAGCTAACATATCATCACTAACAAAGTTTTTCTAGTTTTGCAGGTACATTGAAGATTTTAATTTCATGTATTTAAATTTCAATAGTGATGTAAATTAAATGTAAACTTTGGAATAAGAATTTAAATTCCTGCATAGATTAGGATTTGCATTTCATATAGTTTAAACTTTGATATATAACTGCCATGTATGTCAATTCATGCACATTTTATTAATTCACTATGGTCTACACGAATGGCACATACACTATCTTTTATGAAGTTTATAAACTTGGTGGAATTCATATTTATGGCCATAGTCAGAATACGAATGAAACCCAGATTTGTAATCTTCGTATTAGCCACATTCAACCTACACTCTTAGGCTAACTTCAAAATGCACTGCATTTCTCAAAAATACAAAAAGATTTTCCCAATTCCTCAAAATCAAGTCTTTCAAATCCATATTCATCCATTTCATTCATTTACAAATTTCAATTTCAATTCAGAGAAATCAATTTCATCAAAATCTCCTAAGTCTATTTCAAAAATCGATTTTCTCAAAATATGGATTTGCCAATGATATTTCAAGTATATTCCAAGTTCCAAATTCGATTTTTCTAAGTTATATTTTCAATTTCAAAGTTCTAATTCAAAGAAATCAAGTTTTCCAAAGTTATTTCACATTTCTCAAAATCCATTTTCACAAAACCTCTAGATTCTTCAGAAATCGATTTTCACTTTCTGAGATACAATATCTCAACCATAATTCACGATTTTCCAAGTGTTATATTTTCCAAGAATCTCCAAATATTTTCCAATCTTTGAAGCAAACATCTTGTTTTCAAATATGCATTTTCAGAAATTCATAGCACATGCCTGATTCTTTGTGCATTTAGGAAATAGAACATGATTTAGACAAGTTGAGCAAAGCTAAGCACACAATTGATCCTTGGTTCAATTACCCCTGGTAAAGGCGTCAGGAACGGTTGAACCTCGTACCGACAGACGAGTCTCATTCTTCGGAATTATCCCGCATTTTAAAACGGAGGCGAGTTATTTTCAAAATCCTTTTCAAAGGTCAGTTTGACTCGCAAAAGTTAAAAATTTTGCGATGATAACAGACCCACGAAATTTTCTGAGGAATTTACTGCTTGCTTTGAGTTGAAATGTATGCTTTCGTGGTATATGAGACTATATTACGTAATTTGATATAACTTGATTATGCCTTGTGTTTTACATATACTGTGTAAGTAAGAAGAGCCTAATTCTGGACGAATTGACCTCTAAAACTTTAATGGTTAATTTATAATGTATTTGTATAGTGTGTCCCCGAATTTGGGATCTATACGACGAAAAAACCCCGTGAATGCATGTGAATTACGAGACTTGCTCAAAGATGGTACGCGAATTTTAACGAGCTTATTTCTTGCAAACGAAGAGAAATTTTCTAAAGAAGCATTGAGCATTCCATGTTAATTAAGGTGTTGAAAATAACCAAATGGTTTATTGAAGTCGAATTTTGGTTTAAAATAATTAAATAAGCATTGTTTGGAAATTAATGCAATTGGCAAATTTGGATTTGGATCCGGGTCAACTAGAGGTGACCCAAACCCAATGTGCACCCCTCTAGGGGGACGATTTTGTCCATGGTGGACCAGCTGGTTCAGATTTGACCAGTTGTGTGGCATATTTGAAAGATTTTGCATGGTTTTGAAAAAGAAGGTCACAATTGGCCATTTTCTCTTTTCAAAACTCATGATGAAGCATAAGGCTTCATCATGAGGGGCCTTTTTTCAATAAAGGGGAGCATGGGGCTGGTTCCCCATGGCCCTTTTGTAAATAGTTTAAAGTTTTTCAAAATGATAAATTTGGTTGGCTTGTTTGGGAGGCAGCCAAGGGAACTCCCTTGTAAATTCTAAAAACAATAAAGGCTTTTTGAAACTCTTTTCAATGGCATTTTTGAAAGCCTTTTTAAAAGCTTCAAATGCATGACATGCATTGAGCATGGAGGGGCGTGTTTCACCCCAGCCCTCCATCCAAGATGGGATAATCCCAGTCGTCCATTATTTTAAACCCTATGTATTTAAGTCTTCAAAAAGGAAGAGAGAGAGCGCTTGGGGGGCGATTTTTCTTGAGGCCTCCTCTCTTGCTCTCCCCTCTCACCTCTCTTATCTCTTTCTCTCCAAAAACCGTGAGCAGCACCTCTTCCATGTTGTGAAAGCCTCGAAGGTGAGACATCTTTTCACCTACCGTGTGTGGTTTCGATTGATTAAATCTCTACATGATTCTTGCGGTTTTCATGAGCTACTATTACATGTTCTTAGGCATTTTCTTTATGCAATATTGGCATTGTAGCTTAAAGCAATTCGGTTCTTCATGATTTCACGCTTATTGGTACGTTTTAAATCTTGTTTAAGCATTGGAAAAATGTGGACTGCAAGAAAATGTTTTAGTCCTTGTGTTTTCCTCAAAAACTTCGAGTTTTCTTCTTGCATGGGTTGATTTGTAGCAGCAAGGCTTTTCTAAAGCATTGGTTCGATTGGCAAGGATGCCATGGACCAGCCCCACGCCATGCAGCCTACCCATTCGAGCCAACCCTTTTGGGTTTGGGTGTTGCTGGCCTAGGCTAGTCGGGTTCAGCCTAGGTGAAGCACGCCATCGGTTTTCCCTGTTCGCAAATATTTTTTGTCCGTCGAGCCATAGATGCCCAGAACCATCGGTTCCTTCACCTTTGTTTCAGTTCAGTTGGACTAGTCCAGACTGCTGGATGCATCCAGCAGTTTTGCCCAAGATTGATACCCCAGCCGGGGCGTTTGCCCCTCTCTTGGTGGTCCGAACCGACCTACAACCAAACCCTTGGTCGGTTGGGTGGGATTCGGTCTCTGTCTGGCCTAACATGGTCTGGACCGACAGGTCCAGACCTGTCAAAGGCCTGCCTCATGTGTGTTTGTTGGGGCATCTCTCTCAATCTCTATCTCAGCTTTGGCGCCCTTGTGCCAACACCGATATTCGGGTGGCTGGTGTGTTTCTTTGGCCTAACATGGTCTGGACCGGGTGCGGTCCGGACCTGTTAGAGGCCCCTAACCGAACCGAGTTCGGTTAAGGGCTCTTTGCCCTTGTGCCTAGCAAGCTGGCGCTACTTGGGGCCGCTGCAGCCTGGCTGCGGCTTTTTGAACCGCGGCTGGGTGCAGGCCGTGAGCCTGCGCCCCTTCTTTGGTGGCAGTTGTGCCACGGTTTGGGTCTGGACATCCGGTCTAGACCATGTACCAGTTGGAGCTGCCTGTTTGTGGGTCTGGACCAGTCGGTCCAGACCTGGGCCTTTCCTGTTGTGGCTGAAACCGGGTTGCGTGTGGGTGTGCGGGCTCTTTCCCCGGACCCAGCACACCTAGTCCGGGGCTCCTGCACTTGCAGCAAGGTCACGTTGGCACCTTGTGACAGCTTGGTATGCTCCTCCTCCCGGTTTTGCAGCACTGCCCAAGTCGGTCCTACGGCGTGCGCATGTTGCCCTATGGCACCAGGTGGTCGGTTGGGTGGTGGGCCTGTTTTGCTCAACACCAGCCCAGCAGTGGAAATTGTCTCCTTTGTTGCACTTGTAACTTGGTTAGTGAGCTTTCGGGCTGCAGCCTATGGGGATGCAAGTGCATACGCAGCACAGGGTCCAATACCCCAATAACTTTATGGAATTTGACTCGTTGTGTCGCAAACGAATAGTGCACGTCGACCAAAGCAAACCTATATAAATTCAGTTATGAATTCATAAAGAAATGATAAATTCATCGTTGTGGGGCGATGGACTCACACTTATGTACATGTATCCGTGACTTCATAGAGTGCGAAATGCTTACTAATATCATATTATTGAATGCCCTTCTAATAAAATGAGGTTTGCGTAGTTAAAAGATTTATGGTGCATTGTTCAAAGCCAATTTATGTAAATATGGTGATGATTGCGCAACAAATGATAACCCCACCAATACGGGTAATGTGGATGCGTACTTTATGCATATGGCCGCCTTGGCATTGAACGCAATATATTCGCAAATGAATACCTTGTTAAATGCCTTCAAGTAAAATAGGGTTTGTACATAACTACGAAACCTAAGGCGCATGTCATCAAATGAATGTAGTCGAATGGTCGTACTTGTTATACTTGATTACACGAATCACTTTGACAAATTGAATGTATTTTTCCCTAAGTACGTACGGATTCTCAAGATCCATGTTTGAGATTATGGTCTTATGAGACTTATGCGACATTGGAACTCCTTGGCAAGTTTTGTGTTGGGCGATGGACCCACTTAGCAAGATGAGCTCGCTTATGGTTGAGATACATGGTTTATGAACTTTTACACCACTCATGAGTCACGCTTTACCGTGGCAAATGTTTCCAATTGTCTCATCATAATGTGCAACGATTTGTGTCGCCACTTGGCTAGTTCTCGCACTTATGGCACGATGCACAAACCTATCCACTTATATTTGTACACAGTTCACAATGACACATCAGTTTGCATGTCACAGCTTTTGTGTTGTTACATTAGAAATTTTATGTTCCTTGATGCACACTATACGACTTGATATGAATTGAGAAATGAAATGTCATGCTTTGCTTAATCGCATTAACTCCTGCTAGTTATATTCTCCTATTGCTCCATGTGTAGCTTTGTACACTTGCTCATGTTGTAATTGCTCAATTATTGTAAATTAGCATGCTTTGTGTTCATGTTAAACTGTGCTCTCATTTTCCACACATTGGTATACTGTGATTGACTTGTCTCACCAGCTCAAAAGAGTATTGACCCCGTTTTATGGGGATACAGGTGTTTGCTTAGGCGTGCGATGGAGCTCGATGTGCCGCAGCGGATGTGAACCCACACTTCTGAACCTTCAAAGGATCTTGGCAGTTGTTTTGTAAAGAGATTGGTTTTATGATTTGTACAGTTTGAAAAATGATAATAAAAGTTGTTTCTTTCCCTGTTGTTTCACTCCTGCGACCCACCCCGAAGTTCTCCGCTTGTTTCCTTTTTGGTACTTCTGCACTTGCGCATTTGTGTTAAAAAAAAAGGTTTACCCTAAATTCCAAAGGATTTTACAAGTCGGGAATTTTGGGGGGCGTCGCACTTGGAATTCTTTCATTCTTTTGTCTGTATTTCCTGAACCCAATGTATCTACTGAATATCAAGAATGGTGAAAAACTGTCTGCCCACCCCCTCTTTTTCTTTGAATCCATTACCAATAAAATTTACTTTTTGTTCTGCTGAAAATCATTTTGTGCCAAACTTTATCATTTTATAGCATAAATAGCCGCAATGTTCATGGCGACCTTATCTTCGGCAGTGGGGATATTTTTTTTTTTTTAATATCTTCCTCTTTCATCTTC
The DNA here is from genome assembly GCF_984573655.1 of Nuphar pumila. Classification (NCBI taxonomy): domain Eukaryota; kingdom Viridiplantae; phylum Streptophyta; class Magnoliopsida; order Nymphaeales; family Nymphaeaceae; genus Nuphar; species Nuphar pumila. The sequence continues at coordinate 96,788,203 of NC_143252.1, read as the reverse complement.
AAATATCTTTTATCAAGGTTGACGACCTGTAAACACCCCAAATTTTCACTCACCTTCCCGACATTTCCATCAGTCGTCACATTCGGTGCTCCAAGATCACTGAAGGGCAAAAGGGTCATTTTCTAAGTTTAGACCTTGTAGAAAGTCCAAATTTTTTTTCCTAACTCTCAAAATTTCTCCATTTGGACTCAGAAATAGCTTCAAACTGCAAAATCTCAAAATCTTACTCTCAACAAGAAGCTAGAACTTTCAAGCCCTAATTCAGAGGGGCACATCAGGAAACATGTCTTTGCATAGCATTGCATGAGCATTTCATATCACCGCACTGCACAGCATGTCATTTTGAGATCCAGAACTCCTCATTTTCAAAAGTGTCAATCCAGATTCGAGTTTTAAATATTTCAAAATTGATTTCAAACCCCTGGGTTTTTAAAATTGCCAATTCTTCTCATTTTACCCCCAAAACTCCGAATTACAAAAGTTTTCTCAAGAAAATGATCTGGATAGTTTTGACATTGATTTTCAAAATTTCGTCAGTTGAAAAGAAGGGAACACAATTTCAAATCCGTAAGACCTTATTTCAAACTTTTACAAAAAGGGCTCCGAATTTCTTCGCATCTTTCTAAATTTTACCCTGAAGAACCATTTTCTTCTAAGTTTTGAAACCAAACCAAAGTTCACTTCGTGTTTTCTAAACTTAGCTTACTATTACGAAAATTCCAAAAATCTCACTTGGCTTTTATTTCAAATAAGTGACGTGGGACCAGCCTCGAGGTGGTGTCACACTCAAATTCTCAAAAATTTCTCTTATTTTCAAAACAGTGCCCAATCGGGAGTGGCACTGACTTATAAAACTCTTTCATTTGATTTAATAAAATAATTAGTGGGCCCACGTAGGTGGCACCCCACTAGAGTCCTCTGCAAAGGAAAACAAACTTTTTCAAAAAGTTTTCAAATCCAGTGAGGTGGCACCACCTTAAAAAAAAAACAAAAAAACAAAATTCGTTTTATTATTTTTTTTATTACTTTTCAGCCCCCAAAATGGAGCCACCGAGAAACCCTACCCAAAATCCCATTTTACCTAAGTTTTTCAAAAGTCCTCTTAAGAGAAGGAGTCGTCCCCTCTCAAAACGGTGAGTTTTTTTCTTTCTTTCAAAATATTTCTAAAGTTTGTTTTAAAAGATTATTAGGATTCAGCTAAAGGAGAGGAAACTCTCGGATTTGGGGGAAAAAGCAGGTGGGCTGGCTATTAAAAAGCCATAGGGGCCAACGCAAAAGAGGACTTCATTTTTTTTTTAAAGTTATCTCTGGAGTCTCCCTCAACGGCGCTTTCCCCCCTTTCTTAGCAGAAGGCGAAGCCCATTTTCGAGCCCTCCCATCAGCCAGCAGGAAGCCAACTGCATCTCCTCCCCCTTTTTTTTTGTTGGAATCCCCTTTCATTACTTTGCTTCTTTCCTTCCAGCAAAAGGGGAGATCCACGGCTCCAACCCTCTCATCTTCCAAAAAAACCCTGTTCTTTTTTTCTTTGATCCAGCTTTCCTTTCCTCTTAGCATCACAATCAATTCCCTTCTGTTTTCCATTGCTTTTCAAAGGTTTCAACATCTCCAGCGGCGGACCTTCAGAAGCTTTAGTTTGTATAATCGATCCTCTACAGAACCTTCCACAGGAAGGGACCTTGTCGACTCTGCCGAATCAAAGGTAAAGACCTTATACACCCGTGTTTGTGTGAAGTAGGTATCTTGTTCATACTACATTTTCTTGCAAATCCGTTTCAGCAACTAACGTATTTTGCATTCTGGTTGTCCAAGGTGTCAAGAATTGAGGATATCGTTCAATGATATTCTCAATTCAGTCTGAATTTCACCAGATGACTATTTTCTTTCATTTTTTTTTTCTCTAAAATTTTCGTGTGATTCGATCCAGCATTATGAACAGTTCCAAATAATTTCTTCTTCTTTTTTACTTACTTCAATGCATAATGTTCTTATGTTTATCTAACTCATACTGTCATACGCCTGTGCTTTATCATTAAAAGGGATCGTTTTATAAAAAATTTCCACCCTTCAGTCTGTTGCAAATGCAATACTTGAGGTTTCAGGTGTTATTTATGGCAATTTCCTCATTATCGCATGGTTTTCTTGTTTAAAATTTGGTTGCAAACTCCTTTTACATGTCAGATGATTTTTTTTGCTGAAGGTGTCTGTATATCGAGGGATACAGTGATAGCCGACAAGGCTCATCCTACAGAAAAGGGTGCTCTTAACCAAAGCACTACACTTAAATTTAGTGTATTGTTCCTTATATTCCCCTGCGTCAACCGTGTTTAAGTCTATATAGCCTTTTGTTTTACGGTTTCATATGTTTTTTTTTCTTTAGAAAAATTCATTTGTTTTGCATTTCTCAAAATGTGAAAGAGCTGAGCGTTTTATGACTTGTTGTGCACTATCGAATTTCTCCAAACTTTAACATAGAACTGAAATCTTATAATGTTCTGATGCTGATGAATGTAATATGGATCTGTTTAAGCATGGTGGTTCCATTTGACTTTATTTTCTCATGTTATCATGTCTCACAATTCTACACCTTCATCTAGGTGATTTGGCTTAGTTTAATCCTTTTCTTTTGCTGTTTTGGAATGCCCTGCGTCTGTAGCATATGCAGTAACATCCATGACCCCTTTATGAAATCTTTACTGCAAATGAGATTACATACCTTGTTTTACTCAGATTAGTGAAGCTGTTTGGGTTTGGAAAATATGGAACTTAAAGCTGAAAGACATGCATCTGAAACCTTGTTTATGATAGTTCCATTGTTATTTTCAGAAGTTACATCAGAGGTTGAATGCTTGTTATTTGATACATTTATTGATTGACTATGTTGGCTCATAGCAAGATACTTCAAAAAAAAATGCTTGGTATATTACCATAATGTAAGTGCTTACAAATGAAAGACAATATTGCAAATCCTAATGATATCCTTGACAACTTTAGGCTCGTGGATACCTGAATTACATAAACCATTATATGATACAATTGAGAGATAAGCTATCATATACTGGAGGCACTTGGAAATCAGAATTTCTTCATTGATAATTAATATTTAGCAGAAAACATGCATACAACTATCCAGTTGCACATGCACATGTATCCAGGTGTCCTTACAACACACATGCACATGCCCAAACAAATAGAAGATTTGTCAACAACAATCACTCATCTTTCCACTGAGGGAATACTTAGCAAGTCAACAGATGGGTACATGTACACTTATTGTCATGATCATGCATAACTGTACAGATATACATATGGCACATTTTTAGAGTCTCCAACATAGTTTAAGGTTTCCTTTAGAGGGAATTTCCCAAAACACTAGGAATGTTTAAGTCAATTGGATCATTGCAGAGAGAGAGAAAGAAACAAAAAAACAAGGGACAACATGTCTTCAATTGTAGGAATGTGTTCATATATATAGCTATACATACATATATGTATACATATGCATATCTTCATTATACATATACATATATTTCCTTGTATATCTCGTACTAACCTACTTTTGCAGGAAAAGTTCGGGAGATGCCAAGTCCTCTTGAATTTTTTTTTATTATTCCATTTTATGGCGAAATTGTAATAATCAGATGTACATTTGGAATAATATTTACTTTTACTGTTTAGATTAGAATGCATATCATGTAGTTTGATTTTGCAAGATCCTGATTCTATGAATCATGCATTTTATTTTAAAATCACTGTGGATGAACACGAATGGCACGTGCACCAACTCTTAGAGAGTTGATGAACTCGGTGGAGTCCATATTTACGGCCCTAGTCGAAATATGGACGAGACCCAGATCCATCATCTTTCTACCAGTCACATTGAGCCTACACTCTTAGGCTATCTTAAAATGCACATCATATTTTTACTTTTTAAAATATTGTGAATTAATTCAATTAAACTCTGAGCATGTTCATGGCCACAGTCAGAATATGTGAAGGATTTATTTTGACTTAATACACAGTTTTCCAACAAATTTCTTAGAAAATCTTTTCAATGTGCATTCATTCATTCAAATCATCTACATCATGGCATCATCTGCTTTTCTCATGATTTTCTCAAGAAAATGTCATTCCATATAAATCAATTTCTCTAGAAACTCTGAAAATTTTCAAAGTGGGATTTCCCAAATCAAGTTTCCTATGATTTTCCCTGGAAAATATTCTTTTCTTAAGTTTCTCGGAAGGAGTTTCTCATCTTTCTCAAGAATCAAAATCGATTCCCAAGTGTTCCAAGGTTAAGATTCTCAGGATTTCAGTTTCCCGAGTTTCAATTTTCCTTCTCCAAAGAATTTTCCCATGAACTTCAATCATTTTCCAAAGAAAATTTTCAAAGTCAGAGTTTTCCCTGACAAGCATTTCCCTTCAAATGTTTACCCTTTTCTCCAGAATTACTTCTACTTTCCCAAAATTTTCAACCATTCATGATTTTCCCAAAACTTCATAAATTTTCTCGAGATTTCAAACCCTTTTCATCTGAATTTCCTGAGAGATTGATTTCCATTTTGTTTTTGAGAAATGCTTTTCAACTCCAAATTTTTTCTAAGCATACATCATATTTTTCCAACTTACATTTTACAAAATCTCATAGCACATGCCTGAATTCTCTGTGCATTTAGGATAGAACACAATTTCGATGATTTAACTAAGTCAAGCATATTTTGGTCCTTGGTTCGATTACCCCTGTTAAAGGCGGCAAGAACGGTCGAACCTCGTATCGACAGATCGAGCTCCATCCCATGGATTTTCCCGCTATTTTCAAAACGGAAGCGAGTATTTCAAAACAATTTCCAAAATTTGGTCAAGTTTGAATCACGAAAGCATTTTCCTCTCTCTCCCGCAAGAGAAGGGAAGACGGAATTTTTTTTTAAATATCTTCCTCTTTTATCTTTAAATATCTTTTTTCATGGTTGACGACCTCGCCCAGGTAACAAGGCACATTTTTGTTGTCATGAGAATGATAACGCAATTGTCATAAATGTTGTGACGACCCAATCCTTGGTAATGGGATAATCCTTTTAATTGTCTACCATATCCTTTATTCTTTTCTCAAAATGCCGTTTCTTCCTCGCTCTAACCATCCTCTTATTCTGCAGAAAGCAAAGAAAGCATTGGCATTGTCAGAATGGTTCAAACAAGAACTGGGAAAGAAACAATTCCTCAGCATAGCGATAGTGAAGTGGAAGGAATGGACTCTCCCAAGTCAGTCAGAGGACAGAGTCAGTACAAGGGAGATGATATCGATCCCGTCATGTATGTGAAAGTGCACTAGGATCGAGGCAACGAGCACTAGAGGGGGGGTGAATAGTGCTTTTAAAAAAATTGTCTACGGAATATTGAAGGATTTTGCAATTTGAAAAGCAAACACACAAAGAACACAAGATTTTATCCTGGTTCGGTCTATCCCGACCTACATCCAGTCCCCAAGCAAAACCAGCTTTAGATTTCCACTATCAACCTTGTTAACTACAAGATCACAGAGACCAAAACCGGTCCCACTTTCAGTAACAACCCTACTGAAAGGAAACAACTCATTTACACCAAGGAGTCCTTTTTACAGAAAATAGGAAATTTTGTAACTTGAGATAGAATCTTGAAGAAAATGGAGTTTTGAAGTCAAAATGGACTTTGAATTTGAATGGATCGATTCTGAAAAAGGAATTCTTAATTTAAGAACCTGCAAGAGGAATTGAATTTGGATTTAGACTTAAGGAAATAGATTTGAAAATGATTTTGGAAATAGGAATTGGAAATGCAACTGAATTTAAAATATGGAATCCTAGAGGGAATTTGATCTGAAATCTTGAATCATAGATGGAATTGAATTCGAAGTCTGGAATTATAGATGGATTTGAATCCAAAATCTAGAATCCTAAATAGAATTGGATCTGAAGTCTGGAATCCAAGATGGAATTGAATCCGAAATCTGGAATCCTAGATGGAATTGGATCCGAAGTCTGGAATCCAAGATGGATTTGAATCTAAAATCTGTAATCCTAAATGGAGTTGAATCTGAAGTCTGGAATCCAAGATGGAATTGAATCTGAAATCTAAAATCCTAAATGGAATTGATCCGAGAAATCCTAAATCGATTTTGAAAGGGAGATGAAATTTAGGAAAAATCGATTTTCAGAGTGAATACCAAGTTTTGGTTTTAAGTCTGATTTAAGACTTAGAATTTTAGAATTTTGAGAAATAAAGAATAAATCTTGAATTCAGAGTTGAATTTTGAATTTAGAAGATGATCTGGAAGATTTGGGCACATGAAATAAAGAATAAAACTTGATTTCAAAACTGGAATTTTTGAAATCAGGTGATGAATCTGGGAATTTCAAAGTTAAATTAAACTTTGAAATTTGATCTGAAATGTTAAATTGAATTTAAAATTGAATCCCGAAAATGAATTTGGAATTCCAAAGTTGAATTGAACTTTGAAATTGGATTTGAATTGAAAATTGAATTTTGAATATCGAAGTGAATTCGAATTTTCAAAGTCAAATTGGACCTTGAAATTTGAAGTCTTGAATCTTTGAAATAAGATAGAATAGAAAGATGAATTTGAATTTATAAATAAGAATTGAAGATTAATTTGATAAATAAAGACGATATTTGAATAATCATCTCAGAATCACTTGAATTTCGATTTTTTTTTTAAAATATGATATAATTCTATCTTAAATGATGAATGAATTAAAAGAATTTGAAATTGGGTTTTGAAAATCATATTTCATTCTTTAAGTGAATTGAAATAAGATTGAAGATATAATACATTTCTGACTATGGTCATAAATGTTACGACAATGAAGTCGTACATGATACTTCAAGTACAAGGTTTTGATGATGAGCAAGTGAATCAACTGCATTTCAGCTAAGGCAATGAAGAAATGTGACAAACATTAAAGAATTCGATGAAGAATCTTTGAAGACTAGTGTGCAAATATTAAATTCATTAAAAGTCTTAGATTCTTGTAAAAGCCTTACTTAGAGTGCATATTTCGGTTGCATTTCAGCTAAAAAGTATTTAGAAAAACTTTTCTAAAAGAACCCTTTATGAAAATCTTTTTAGAAAACTCATTTCTTAAATTTTTGTGTTTATTAGTCGACCAATAGACTCACCAGTCGACTAATCCTTTCGCGCCAAATTTTCTAAGCAAAATGTCATTCTTATCAAATTAGTCGACCGAAGGTTTTATTAGTCGACCGGATAGAATGTCTGTTTTCTGGAAATTTTAGCAGCAGTCGACTGGACAGAACATGTGTTTTCTGGAAATTTAGCAGCAGTTGAATAATGCTTTTATCAGTCGACCGGATAGAACTTGTGTTTTTCAGAAAAGTTTAGCAGCAGTCGACTGAAAGGTTTTTCAGTCTACTGATGATATTATCAGTCGACTACCTTTTTCTCTAGTCGACTAAGTTTCAAAACTTCAGATTTTCAAACGGCTCGATAAACAGATCAGTCGACCGACAATAACTGTCAGTCTACTAATAGTTAATTATTAGTCGACTAACTATTGTTCTAATAGACTAATTTTGTCGTTTTTCCTGAAACTTTAAAAAGGCATGTCTTTTCATTTTTCAAACATTTTGATCATTCAAAATGGACTATTTTGACACCCTTTCATACCCTCAACGTATGAAATGTTTCAACTATAAATATGAGTGCATTTTACACTCAAAAGCACTGCAATTCAATCAATTTGAATAAATTACTCTTTGCTTTTCACTCATATTCATTTTCTCACTCACGTGATATTTTTCACTTCAGTTTTTCACTCAAATTCCTTTGAGAGATAGTGAATTCATGAGTAGAGTGCTTCAACAACCTCAAAAGTTAATTGCATCTCATTTGCATTCATAAGAAGGACTCATAGGTTGTATTGTAAGTTGTTATTTATTTCATTTTTCTGTAAAAGGAAGGACTCCTTGGTTTAAAGGAGTTGTTTGTTTTCCGTAGGTGTGTTACTGAAAGTGGGACCGGATTTGGTCTGTATGATCTTGTAGTTACAAAAGGTTGATAGTGAAAATCTCAAGCGGGTTTTGCTTGGGGACTGGATGTGGGTCGGGAAAGACCAAACCAGGATAAATTATTGTGTTCTTTGTGTGATTGCTTTGCGAATTGTAAAATCCGTCAAAATTCTGCAAACAATTTTTAAAAGCACTATTCACCCCCCCTCTAGTGCTCGTTGCATCGATCCTACTGCACTTTCATTTGGTATCAGAGCAGGTTTGCTATTATTTTGATTTGACCATCATCTAGTATGACAACTACAACATCTCAGCACAAAGAAGGATGCTCCTCTGTTTGTCCTCCTCTCTTCGACGGAACAAACTATGGATACTGGAAAGTGAGAATGACAATATTTTTGCAATCCATGGATCTCGAAATTTGGAGAGTTGTTTCAGAAAAGTACCAAATGCCATCAACTGATTTCAGTCAATGGATCGATGAAGAAAAGAAAACTGCTTCACTTAATGCTAAGGCTATGAATGCATTGTATTGTGCCGTTGACAAGGTAGAGTTCAATCGCATCTCTCAATGCTCTACAACAAATGAAATCTGGCATACTCTTCTCGTGACTCACGAAGGTACGTCAAAAGTAAATGAATCTAAAATCGCTTCTTTAGTTCATAAATTTGAATTGTTTAAAATGAAGCAAAATAAATCTATATCAGAGATGGTAACAAGAATGACCGATATCACTAACACTCTAAAATCCCTTGGAAAAGAATATTCACAAGTGAATTTAGTCAGAAAAATCCTAAGGTGTTAAACTCCTGATTGGGAGAGAAAACTACAACTATTGAGGAAGCAAATGATTTAAACACTCTCACTCTTGAAGATTTGGTTGGTAACTTAATGGCATATGAAGTTCAACTTCAAGACAGACAAGAAGAAGAACCCAAGAAGAAATCTCTTGCTTTTAAGGCTACTTCTGACTCTGAAAATTCAGAAGAAGATGAAGATATTGCCCTTATTACAAGGCAATTCAAAAGATTCATCAAAAAGGGAAGATTTTAAAGAAAGGTAAAGAAAGCGGATTCTTCCAATCCAAATGAAGTCAAGTGCTTTAACTGCAAAAAAGGCAGGACATATCAAGAAAGATTGTCTTCTTCTCAAAATCAAGCCCAAGGACCAATTCAAGAAGAAAAGGGCATTTCAAGCATGTTGGGATGATAGTGACTCCTCTTCCGATGAAGAATCAAATGAAGAAGTCACCAACATGTGCTTTGTAGCACAAGAAGATTCGGTAAGTCAATTTGACTATGATGATTTATTAGAAGCATTCAATGATTTATATGCTAAATTTAAGAGTCTAAGTTCTAAAAACAAATAGTTAAAAAATGAGAATTCAACTTTTGACTCTCAAAACAAAGTGTTAATTTAAGAGATAGAAGATCTCAAGAAGGAAAACTCTTGTCAAGCATTTGAGATAAAAGAAATTGGAATTAAAACCAATCACTTACAAAAAGAAATAACTAGTCTAAAAGAAAAATCAAATGATTTTCTTTCTATGGTGACCAAATTCACAAATGGTCAAGAGAATCTAGAAGGACTTCTTGGTTCTCAAAGATGCTCGGTTAATAAAACCGGATTGGGATATAGCTTCTTTGATACTCAAAATAGACCAAAATATGTGGTGAAGAATCAAAGACAATATTCTCAATCATTTATTCAAAGAACTAAATTTTCTAGAAATGCATCTAATCATGGAACTTATAATGCTTATAAGTCTAGACATGATTACTCTAGAAATGCTAAATCTTTTTATAAAAAGAATATTTATTATCAAAGGAAACCAAAATCCAAATGGATATGGGTTCCTAAGACTAACTCTCATGGACCCAAAAATAGAAAGGGGTCAAATGCTTTGTCTTCTAATTTTGTTGTAGGTACACAAAATAAGGAGCAAATGAATATTGGACACTGGTTGTTCCAAACATATGACTGAAAGCCTGGAGTTATTTTTCACCCTCCAAAATAAGGATGGAGGAACCGTCACCTTTGGTGACAATAACAAGGGAAAAGTAATAGGTATTGGTAATATTGGTAATCCAAAATTTCCCTTGATAGAAAATGTTCTTTTAGTAGATGGTTTAATGCATAATTTATTATCAATTAGTCAATTATGTGATAAAGGTTTTCTTGTTTCTTTTGAATATGATTTATGCTTAATTTCTGATTTTCAATCTAAAAAGATCATTTTTAAAGGTAAAAGAAGGAACAATGTGTATGAACTTTATCTAGATGAGTTACCCACTTTTAATGAAAAATGTCTTATTGTTTCAAATGAAATTCAATGGTTATGGCACAAGAGACTTGGACATGTTAACTTTAAAATTATTTCCAAGTTATCTAAGAATGATCTTGTTAGAGGCCTACCTAGAATACCATATAAGAAGGATCACTTATGTGATGCTTGCCAAATGGGTAAACAAATCAAGAGTTCTTTTAAAGCAAAAGATATAGTTTCAATAAAACGTCCTCTTGAACTTTTACATTTAGATCTATTTGGACCATCTAGAATTCAAAGTTTGAATGGTAGCAAGTATGCTTTTGTTATAGTAGACGATTATTCTCGATTTACATGGGTGATTTTTCTAAAAAGCAAAAATGATGCTTTTTCTGAATTTTCCAAACTTTGTAGAAGAATTACAAATGAAAAATCTACATCTATTATTAAAATTCGTAGTGATCATGGTGGTGAATTTGAAAATGAATCTTTTCTAAAGTATTGTGATTTACATGGTATATCTCACAACTTTGCTTTTCCTAGAGCGGCTCCACAAAATAGAGTTGTTGAAAGAAAGAATAGAACTTTGTAAGAATGTGCTAGAACCATGCTTCAAGATAAAAATTTACCAAAATACTTTTGGGCTGAAGCAATAAATACAGCATGTTATGTTTTAAACCGTATTCTTATTTGACCAATTTTACATAAAACATGTTTTGAATTGTATTATGATCGTATACCAAAGATCTCATATTTCCAAATTTTTGGTAGTAAATGCTTCTTGTTAAATACCAAAGATAATCTTGATAAGTTTGATTCAAAATCAGATGAATCAATATTTCTTGGATATTCTTCTAGAAGTAAAGCTTATCGTGTTTTTAATAAAAGAACATCTTGCATTGAAGTATCTTTACATGATGCATTTGATGAGAATTGTGAGCAAGTTATACCTCTAAGCGAAGGAAAAAAAGTTATACTTCAAGAAGAACCTTTGTTAGAGAATACTTCTCAAGAAAATGTTCCTCTTCAACCTGTTTGGAAAGAAGTTTCCAATCATCCACATGAACAAGTTATTGGAGAAATAAAGAGTGATGTCCAAACTAAAAGGCAATTGCAATATATTGCAAATATTGCTTTCATATCTAAAATAGAACCAAAGAATATCAATGAGGCTTGTGATGATGAATTTTGGCTTTTGGCCATGTCTGAAGAACTTAACCAATTTACTAGGAATGATGTATGAGATCTAGTTGATAGACCAAAGGATCATTCAGTAATTGGAACAAGATGGGTCTTTCGAAATAAGCTGGACAAAAATGGCGAAGTCATTCGAAACAAAGCAAGACTAGTATCACAAGGCTATAATCAAGAAGAAGGCATAGATTTTGATGAAACCTATACACCAGTGACTCGATTGGAGTCAATTCGAATGATGCTTGCTTTTGCTAGTTACATGAACTTTAAGTTATATCAAATTGATGTTAAGAGTGCATTTTTAAATGGACACATAAATGAAGAAGTTTATGTAGAGCAACCTCCAGGCTTTGAAAATGAGAAATATCCAGAAAAAGTCTACAAATTAAAAAGAGCTTTGTACGGACTTAAACAAGCACCAAGAGCGTTGTATGAAAAACTACGAAATTTTCTAGAACAATCTGGTTTTTCCATTGGTCGGGTAGACTCCACTTTATTTATTAAAAATCTTAATTCAGATATTCTTATTGTACAAATTTATGTTGAGGACATAATATTTGGTTCTACTAATGATTCTCTTTGTAAAGAATTTGCTAAAGCTATGCAGGAAGAGTTTGAAATGAGCTTGATGGGCGAATTAAACTACTTCCTTGGACTTCAAATAAAGAAAACTGAAGAAGGAATCTTCATCTACCAGGCTAAGTATATAAAAGAACTTCTCAAGAGGTTTGGGATGGACTCATCGATATCAAGAAGAAATCCTATGAGTACAACTACTTCTCTTGATAAAGCTGAAAATGGTAAAAATGTAGATACTAAGCTCTACAGAGGTATGATCGGATCTCTATTATACTTAACTGCTAGTCGACCTGATATTATGTTTAGTATTTGTATGTGTGCTAGATTTCAAGCTAATCCAAAGGAATCTCATTTAACTGTAGTAAAACAAATTCTTCGTTATTTGAAAGATACTTCAGATTTTGGTTTGTTTTACCCAAAATCATCTTCCTTTGATTTAGTTTCATATAGTGATGCAGATTTTGCAGGAAGTAAATCTGATCGCAAGAGTAATAGCGAAACTTGTCATTTCTTAGGAAATTCCTTAGTCTCTTGGTTTAGTAAAAAGCAAAATTCAGTGTCACTCTCAACAACTGAAGCAAAATATATAACAGCTAGTTTACGTGTTCACAAGTACTATGAATGAAACAAACCTTAAAAGATTTTGGTTTGAATTACTCCAAAACAACTATTTATTGTGATAACACTAGTGCTATAAATCTTTCGAAAAATCCTGTTCAACACTCAAGAACTAAGCATATTGAAGTTAGACATCATTTCTTAAGAGATCATGTATTAAAAAGAGACATTTCGTTAAATTTTATTTCCACTAATGAACAACATGCCGATATCTTCACTAAACCACTTAAAAATGAAGATTTTATGAGAATTAGGAGAGAACTAGGCATTTGCTCGTTTTTGGATTTATAAAATGCTGATTTTTGAACAAAATCTAAAAATCGCACCATATTAGTCGACCGATGAATTTCTAGTCGACTGATGCTTTAAAAATTTTATAGAAGGAATCACACCTTATTAGTCGACCGATAAAATTCTAGTTGACTGATATTTTTAAAATTTTTTAAAGGACCTGATACCCCTTGGTTTTTAACGCATCGTTTCATTTTTACGCACCTTTTTGTTTTTCTTAAACAAAAGCTTTTGAAAAACGAAACCCTCTCTCTCTCTCCTCTCTCTCTTTGAAAAAACCCTTGGAGTGTCGTTCGAACCTCTCCTCGTCGGAATCTTCTGGCCGTGACAGGGAGTCTCTTGACTTTTCGCCGGAATCCTCTTGTCGTGACCGGTGCCTCTTCAATCCTCGCCGGAATCCCCTTGTGGCAGTCTCCTCTCACCTGCTGTCATCCACCGCAGACTCCTCCTTGTCTCTTCCCTCTTGCCTAAAATCTGTGGAGAATCGACATCCCTTTTCAGTGGGTTGTTACTGTTGATTATTTTGGCCACTACCAACAAATTTGAAGGCACATCGTTCACTTTGCACAAAGTGTTTCTGTTGCATGACGACAGATATCTTCCTCCCGCCGAACGTCATTTGGAAGTCGACATCAACACCATCTTCAACTGTTCTTCTCAACGACTGTGTTGATCAATCATTCTCTGCAACTGAAATTTTTTGGGTGAATCTGTTTCAACCATGCCTCGTCAGAAGACTGCATCCGCACAAGGTTCTCCTACTCCTACACCTCTAGCAAGACATGGATTTTCTCTCAGATTACTCTGAAATCCTCTTTTATATGATACTTTTGGATCGATTTCTGCACTTCTTATTTTACTAGGCCGAAATGTCCTCTTTCACCTGTTTTCCCGTTACAAAATCATAGAATCATTTCTAGGTATTTCACACTATTTTGATGTCGATGCAGACCCCCTTCATTATCCTTTACTTATCCACTTGTTTTACACAAATTTACAAATTGATCATGAAACTGAAATTCTTTCCGCTCTTGTTTGCGATGTCGAAATTGAGTTTGATTCTAAACTGCTTGGACAAATCCTAGATATTCCACCTTCAGAAACTCTTTTCAATACTATTGAACTTAATGATGAAAGAATTTTTTAACAAATTCTTCTTTCCGGTGCACCTCATTGCCCTCCTTTCAAAAATACTAATCTTCAAACTCGTGCACGCATTGTTGGACGAATTCTTGCTCACAATGTTCTACCTAAATCTGGTTCTTTTGATTACTATTCCACAGATCTCTCTACGGCTCTTTATGTCTTATTTGGAAATATTTCTGTAAATTGGGTCAACGTGTATTTTACTAATTTGTGAAAAAAAAAACCATTTCTTCCATATGGATGTCTTCTTACTCGTATTTTCAGATATTTCAAAGTACCCTTAACCAATAAAAAATATATTGAGCAAAAGGAGTTCTTTGATCAAACTATTTTTAAACGAATGAAAATCAAATATCTACCTCCTTTAAACTGGTATATTGATCAAACTAAACCATCTGAACCATCAATTTCTGAATCCTCACCATCTTCTGTGACACCTTCATCTCAAGCAAAATGAAAGAAATTTTCTACTAGTCAAGACAATGATGAAGTTTTGCAGCGACTGGAAGCTTTGGAGCTGCATCAACACACTTTTCGTGAAGATGTGACTCAACAACTTTCTTCGATTCAAAAAGATATTACTGCAATCATGGACTTGCTCAACTCACTTTTATGATCTTTGTTTTCTGTCTTTATTGAACTTTGATACTTTATGGGTTGTAATATTTTGAACTTGAATTTACATTTTGCTTATGCTATTTCTGCCCTTACTCTTTTTTATTATGACAAAGGGGGAGAAAAAGATAGATCTTGCATGAGAAATATGAGAAATTAAGAGAAAAAGTTTTAAAAAATGCATGAAGTAATAATGGAAATGCAAACAAATCAATATGTGATATATGTGTTTTGAATGTACTAACTTTTAATGTTTTGCAGCATATTGATAGGGAGAGTAAAATCTCCATCTATGCATCTAAATGCTTCATCTTTGATTAGTTTGTCATCATCAAAAAGGGGGAGATTGTTACGACAATGACGTCGTATATGATACTTCAAGTACAAGGTTTTGATGATGAGCAAGTGAATCAACTGCATTTCAGCTAAAGCAATGAAGAAATGTGACAAACATTGAAGAATCTTTGAAGACTAGTGTGCAAATGTTAAATTCATTAAAAGTCTTAGATTCTTGTAAGAGCCTTACTTAGAGTACATATTTCGGTTGCATTTCAGCTAAAAAGTATTTAGAAAAACTTTTCTAAAAGAACCCTTCATGAAAATCTTTTTAGAAAACTCTTTTCTTAAATTTTTATGTTTATTAGTCGACCAATAGACTCACCAGTCGACTAATCCTTTCGCACCAAATTTTCTAAGCAAAATGTCATTCTTATCAAATTAGTCGACTGAAGGTTTTATTAGTCGACCGGACAAAATGTCTATTTTCTGGAAATTTTAGCAGTAGTCGACTAATGACTTTATCAGTCGACTGGACAGAACATGTCTTTTCTGGAAATTTAGCAGCAGTCGACTAATGCTTTTATCAGTCGACCGGACAGA
The DNA here is from genome assembly GCF_984573655.1 of Nuphar pumila. Lineage (NCBI taxonomy): Eukaryota > Viridiplantae > Streptophyta > Magnoliopsida > Nymphaeales > Nymphaeaceae > Nuphar > Nuphar pumila. The sequence goes on along the minus strand of NC_143252.1, from coordinate 96,772,595 downwards.
ACTTGTGTTTTTCAGAAAAGTTAAGCAGCAGTCGACTGAAAGGTTTTTCAGTCTACTGATGATATTATCAGTCGACTACCTTTTTCTCTAGTCGACTAAGTTTCAAAACTTCAGATTTTCAAACGGCTCGATAAACAGATCAGTCGACCGACGATAACTGTCAGTCTACTAATAGCTAATTATTAGTCGACTAACTACTGTTCCAGTCGACTAATTTTGTCATTTTTCCTGAAACTTTAAAAAGGTGTGTCTTTTCATTTTTCAAACGTTTTGATCGTGCAAAATTGACTGTTTTGACACCCTTTCATACCCTCAATGTATGAAATGTTTCAACTATAAATATGAGTGCATTTTACACTCAAAAGACTGCAATTCAATCAATTTGAATCAATTACTCTTTGTTTTTTACTCATATTCATTTTCTCACTCATGTGATATTTTTCACTTCAGTTTTTCACTCAACTTCCTTTGAGAGATAGTGAATTCATGAGTAGAGTACTTCAACAACCTCAAAAGCCAATTGCATCTCATTTGCATTCATAAGAAGGGCTCATAGGTTGTATTGTAAGTTGTTACTTATTTCATTTTTCTGTAAAATGAAGGACTCTTTGGTTTTAAGGAGTTGTTTGCTTTCAGTAGGTATGTTACTGAAAGTGGGACCGGATTTGGTCTGTATGATCTTGTAGTTACACAAGGTTGATAGTGGAAATCTCAAACGGGTTTTGCTTGGGGACTGGATGTAGGTCGGGAAAGACCGAACCAGGATAAATTATTGTGTTCTTTGTGTGATTGCTTTGCGAATTGCAAATTTCGTCAAAATTCCAAAGACAATTTTTAAAAGCACTATTCACCCCCCCTCTAGTGATCGTTGCCTCGATCCTACTGCACTTTCAATAAAATGTATTAGATTATAATCATATTTAAATTCAAGTGAAGAATAAAACACATTTTGGTGCCTTTATAGAGTTTAAAATGAAATTAACTCTCAATATATCATGATTATGTCCATTGCTATATATCTTGAGTCAATTTCAAGTTAAACTCTAATAAAGGAAGAAAAATTTAGAAAATATGATGATTTTTAAAAAAGATCCAGTGTGGATCCAATGTTATTCCATAAAAGATGAAAACCATAAGTTTTGTTCACACCTTGACTATGGCCATTGATGCAAATCATCAACTTAGGATTTAATCACCTTTTATTAGAATGATGCACATGCCATTCGTGTTCTCATTCATGAATTTTTGAAATAAAAGAGAAAATATCATGAAACAAGCAATTCTAGAAGATATGTATGCTCATACATTTTAATCTAATGCAGGAAAGTAGACATTCTCATTAGTATTTAGCTATTACAACTTTTGACTTGAATTGAAATTCAAATTCCTAAATTAAGAAGGAAAATAGCCTTTTCTACCCAACTTTTGCAAAAATTCAAATTAGCACAGAGTAAAGAATGCATATAGAAGGAGATTTGCAAAGTATAATGTTGAATATATAATGCAAATGATAAAAGATTCACGAGAAATTTAATGTATCATATTGATGAGGAAGTATACATGTTGGATTGATGAAATGCTCATGCAGATATTTCCTACCAATGAAAATGCAATGCTTTGTTAAGATATACTTTGGGATGATGTGCCAAACTAGTGAGGAGTGATTATTAAGATGTATATATAATGTCTTATACTAAATATGAAAAATGAATGTTGAAATATGTGAAGGACATCCTAAGCTAATGATTGATATTATTATGGCAGCATGTGGTGGTGATGGGGCTGTGATGGGAGGATTGTAGGTGGATGTGCAGGGAAACGGGGCATCTGCTGATTCTGGGCAGCAAGAGGTATGGTTGTGGCAAGCCCTCATGAAGGAGTTAACGGGTTGGTGGTTGTGTGTGCATTATTACTAATGCAGTGGCAGTGAAGAGGAGATATGGTGAATGTGAAGGGTTGCATACAGTGAGATATAGTAAATGCAATAGGAGATCATGATGTGTATCTATGAAATGTAGATATAGCGGGTAGATAATGGGATGCAGCAGGTGGGAAAGTGCGAATACTGGTGCTACAATAATAAAAGATGATGGTGGCAACAAATAAAGGTAGGTACGAGGAATTCCTAATGTAAATGGAATGCTGAAGGGATATGCAAGTATTGCTAAGTATGCCACAGCGAAATGGATAGTGACTCAACCAATATCAGTGCTATATACAGTAAATGCCATACATGCTGAATGCTTGAAAAGGGCAAAATAACCAATGAACATGTGGAAAAATCAATGCAAAATGATAGGCAAATTGCTTCCAGCAGTAGAGAAAAATGACTTTTGTACCTTGACTTCTGCAGGTGTAACTTATGTAACATTGTAATAATACTGATGTAGATGCTATAGGAGGCCATCAGACACATGCTCACAAGGTCAACCGATGTAATGTTCAAGACCAAACTATAATATGTATAGAGAACTTGTGTATGCCTTTTGCAATAGACAAATTGATGTGCAAATTCATATATCAGAAAGAAGATGCAAGGAATCCTACTTAATAAGGGGAACTTAGCATAAATGATTTTTGCTAATCTGTAAAACCGTGTGAGGTAATCTCACTTTTGGAACAGATGAAATGTTCATATTCAAATTTAACTTAGGCAACAAAGAGAAAGGAAAAAAAAAAAAACTTGTCTTCAAAAGAGAGCATGAGGCAAATAAAATTTGAACATGGCATTTCAACAGTTCCAAGATATCCAAAAGAATTATGGGGAAAAGCCCCAGCAGAGTCATTACTTGACATATCATCATTGACATTACTCCAGTGAGATGATTCAAGCTGGGATCTAAATGGGTAGATCAGGAATAGGTTTTTCCCAATTAATATCTCTGAGGCTCGATTTTCAACAATCTTGGCACGTTACCATAGGCAGCTGGCATCGTCGCCCTCTCCAGCGAACTGGTGATCGCATGAACAAGCGATTTTGACGATAAGACAGAATTCAGGTGGAGGACTCCCAGACAAATTAACATTATTCAATAGCCGGTATGCAAACCTTGGCAACTCAGAAGATTCAGCCGGGATTTGTCTACAGAGGAAATCATCATTCATACAAAAATGCTTCATTTCATTCAGATTTACAGGAAATGCACCATTTAGCTCCATGTCATTCCAAAGATCACATGTTAGCATTAGCAGTGGGATTCAAAAAAAGAAGATAAAGAACGAGTTGTTCTAGCCACCCACTATGAACTATCCTCGTGGGCCTAATTTTGCTAACAGGTAAACCTTAAAACAACGTAACCCACCAGCCTAGTATGCAGTAAAACCACTAGACATAGGCAAGCTCAATAAATTAGCAGGGAAAATAATTGAATCAATGAACCATAAAAATCTAAAAGGAAAATGTGTGGAATGTTTCAGCATAAATATAGGGATGATATTGATAATGAAAACGACACTCCAGAAATCTAAAGAAAACATCAACAGAATACAGAAATGGTAGAATAAATGTTGAGGTAGGAAGGAACCATATACTGTAATTAGAAAATATCTGCCAAGAGTCTCTTCAAAACAACGATCTCTGTCATGGTATGTGATGAAGGTATGCGTCTTATGAGCTGCAAGCTCAACTGTAGCAATTGATGCTTAACCTGTCAGCTCCACCCACGTAAAGGTCAGGACGCCTTATTGCGATGTAGAGCTTTGGTTTTGTTCATCCATTTGTGTCTTCCCTTCCACGATTGGCCTTCCAACCCGACAATGGTTCGATCTACAAGGGTAATACAGATTCTTGTTCTATACAACACACAACCAACTCCAGACACCATCGGGGATTTTATAATAAGCTAAAGAGAGGCATTTTCTTCCCTGATGAAGCAGCCTGAGAGAGAGAGAGAGGGGGGATGGGATTAAAGGGGAAGAGACGTCAAAAATGCAGCAAGCACAAAGTTTACAAAAAACTGGACATTCGATGATTACCGGATTAAACCCACTACAAGGATCGGCTTTCAATGTAATCAGCAAGTGGATAAAACTTGATGTATCAACATAAATTACATAATATATCTAACATTACTAGGCTAAAACAGGGGTTGGGATTGCCACACTTGGAACGATGGAGCAAACAAGAGCATAAAATGATTTACAATGTGTAGGAGGTGTTATATAATGAAATGGAGCATATCAAATGCAGGTGAGAATGAAAATGTCAGGAAAATACAAACGATGCACATGAATGCTCGGATGTAATGCTATGTAATGTTCTTATGCTACAGGGAAAGAGGGGGGAATATAGAATCATGCATAAACACGGTAACCAAGAACGAATTGAAAACATAACAATGAAAAAGAAGAAAGAAAAGAAAGAAAGAAAAAAAAAAGGGAGTAAATGGTAAACGAAGTAGAATGAAAAATCAATGAAATGAATCGTGCAAAGGCAAATTGAACCAGAAACTTTGCTTAAATTCAAGCATTTAAACTTGTTGAGAAATTCGGTTTTGATGTCACATAATATGATACACTGTCTCATTTGATTTTATATGATATGATAATATGTTCTCTTGAAATAATGTTATATTATGACTGAATATGTTTTGCCATAAATCTAACGAGTATTTGATGCAAGGATATCTCACCCAATAAGGATGGAGACTTCCTGTTCAAGTACAACTATGGTGCAATCATACTCCTTGAAGAAAAAGCTTGATGAGCCATGCTTTCCTAAAGTTCAAATGAAGAGATCGGCTACCTCAAGATGAAGACTTTTTTCTTCTTTAGAGTCATATGTAACAGAACCTTCAGGAACTTGCATATTGCATATTACATACTCATTCATAAACACTATATCATAAAAGTATACGATAGTTTCAAAAAGCTCCTTTTTGAAAACTAATAATTGTACCTTCTTACAACCTTTCATGAAAAAGATATTTTGTCATATAATAATTGTACCTTATACTATATACAAGACAACATGAAAAAAGGAATGTAGGAAGAAGACAAAAACATAAAATCGACTACATAAGAAAAACAAATAAAATATGTTTTTTGAAAAGACTTTAGTTACCTTCTTTAATGAAATGTTTCTTAATACAAGAAGAAGACAAAAACATAAATCGGCTACACATAAGAAAAACAAATAAAATATGTTTTTGAAAGGACTCTAGTTACCTTTCTTCATAACCATAGAATGTCGACTTACTTGAAGTCATCATTCTCTCTACAAAGCATTAAATGCCTTCTGTAACAAATCCTTGTTAATATCCTTCTCAAAGAATGTCGACCTTCTTTTGGTCCTTATTCTCTCTGGAGACTTTGAAAAACACAACATAAAGAAAACACTTGACATGACTATGTACAAATAAATATCTCAAAACACTCATAGTACTTACACTCATTTAAAGCAAAGAAGTACTAATGTACCTCAAATCATTAATTAGAATAAAGACAAAACTACAACCCAACGTTCAATGTACTATTGTAAGAAATAGACTTTTTACATAAAATATGTATTACCTAAAATAATACAACGACTACTCTTATGGAAAAAGGCATTCTCGAACTTCTCTAAAAGATATTTTTGAAATGACATAACATTTCACATTTCAAAAAGTTACAATTCCAAAATGTAACGACTACTTTTTAAAAGGCTATATAAACACACTCAAATAAACTATTCAGATAATGGAATGGAATAGACATGTGAGCTTACAAAGAGAAAAATTTCTATTCGTGATTTGAAAAGAGAGCCTTGAAAAAGAAAGAGAAAAAGAAAGAAAAGAGAAAAAGTCAAGTCCAGCTCTTTGACAAAGAGTATCCTCTGAGTGACAAACAGATCATTTCTGAGAATCCTTCATTCGTGCATTCATATCATTCTGAAGGTTCTATAGGAAGTATTGTAACTTTGTTATTCACTGTATTCCTTTTTTGTTTAAAGAAGTAGACCTCTGTGAAAGAGGGTGTTGCCCTTCTCTGTTGAGAGAAGAAGACCTCTTGGGAAGAGGGTGTGCCCCTTCTCTGTTGAGAGAAGAAGACCTCTTGGGAAGAGGGTGTTGTACTATTTATCCGGTGACTCGGATGTTATAGTGGATATCTCAAGTGGTTTGCTTGGGGACTGGATGTAGGTCTGGATACTGACCGAACCAGTATAACTTCTGTGTTTTATGTGTTGTGCCTTATTGCATAATTATTTTTATCTTATCGATCATTATCATATTTCACTATTCACCCCCCCTCTAGTGGAATTTCATTTGGTATCAAAGCAGGTTTGCTGGTTTCGATGTAATAAGTCTTCCAGCACAAATGGCATCTACCTCTTATGCTCGTGATATTGAAGGTCAACACGCATCTCGTCCTCCTTTCTTCAATGGCTCCAACTATGGATATTGGAAGTGCAGAATGGCTATCTTTCTCAAATCCATAGACTTTGCTGTATGGAAAATTGTTGAGCATCCATACACATCTCCATCCGCAGACTATAACTTATGGTCTGATGAAGAAAAGAAAATGGCAAACATAAATGCAAAGGCTATGAATGCCTTATATTGTGCCATTGATCAGAATGAATTCAACAGAATATCTATATGTGAATCTGCATATGACATTTGGCATTCTTTGGAGGTTATTCATGAAGGAACCAACAAAGTAAAAAAAGCCAAAATCTCATCTCTAGTTAGAAAATATGAGTTGTTAAAAATGAACAAAGATGAACCCATCACAGAGATGTTTACCAGATTCACCAATATCACCAATGATCTGAAATCTCTGGGTGTAACATATTCCCAGACTGAAAAGGTGAAGAAAATCTTGAGATCTCTCACAACTGATTGGGAGAAAAAGACTACTGCTATTGAAGAAGCTCAAGATTTATCTAAGCTTACATTGGACGACTTAATAGGCAATCTTATGGCCTATGAAGTCCACATGAAAGAAAGAAGGGAAGAAGAGCAACCAGTAAAGAAAACTCTAGCTTTCCCAGCCCTATCTGAGGATGAAGACTCAAATAAAGAATCAGAAATTGCGCTACTTACCAGAAAATTCCAGTGCTTCATGAGAAGGAACCGGCTTCCAAACAGGCACAAGGAAAGAAAAGATCTTAAAGAAGATCCCATGTGCTTTCAATGTAATAAGCCAGGCCACTTAAAACGTGACTGTCCCCTTCTCAAAAGAAAGTCCAAAACTGAGAAACCAAAAAAGAGATTCTTCAAGAAAAAGGATCTGCATGCTCAATGGGATGATTCAGAACCATCCACTAGTGAAGAGTCAAGTGATGATGAAGCCGAAACTGCAAATATGTGCTTCATGGCAAACGAAAGTTCGGTAAGTGAAATCTCTGATTTTTCCTTTGGAGAACTTCTAGATGCTTTTCAAGAACTATTTGAAGAATCTAGAAAGTTGAGTTTCAAAAATAAAGTTTTAAAATCTGAAAATTTAAAGCTTTCCCAAGAAAATGAAAAACTCAGCAGTGAAAATTCTGAGTTTAAAAAGAAGAATCTTATGCTTACATCTGAAATTTCTTCTACTAGCTCCAAAACTAAAAATATGCAAGTAGAAATTTCAGAGCTAAAAAGTAAAACTGAGAACCTCATAAAAATGGTTTTCAAGTTTACTAAAGGTAAAGAGAACTTGGATAAACTCTTATCCTCTCAGAAGGTCTCTTTTTACAAGAATGGTATTGGCTATTCTCATTTCAAAAAACCTTCTTGTATGAATCAAAAGACCACGTTTATGAAAAGTTCATCTGAACCAAATAAGGAGTATTATAATGATAATCTTTCTAACTCCCCTAAAGATATAGACAAACCCAAATCCAAATGGATATGGGTTCCAAAGTCTAACAAAAAAGGACCAGATTGGGTACCAAAAAGGAGATTTACTTAATGTTTTGCAGGCTCCAAAAAAGAAGAACAGATGGATACTAGATAGTGGATGTTCAAAGCACATGACAGGACATACAGACCTTTTTGTTGTTCTTCATCATAAAGAAGGAGGAACCGTCACCTTTGGAGATAACAACAAAGGTTTGATAATTGGTATTGGAAATATTGGTAACTTAGATAAACCTCTTATCAAAGACGTTCTCCTTGTTGAAGGCTTAAAACATAACCTACTTAGTATCAGTCAAATGGGTGACACAGGTTATAATGTCAGCTTTAATCATGATGCATGCCTCATAGCTGACACCAATAAAAACATCATCTTAAAAGGTATAAGAAAGAATAATATATATGAACTATACCTAGAAAACATCACAGAACATTGCCTCATAGCTAATAATGACACTTAACATCTATGGCACATGAGAATGGGTCATGTCAATTCTAAATACATGTCTAAACTAGCTAAAGATAAGTTAGTACGTGGGTTACCCAACATATCTTTTAAAAAGGATTATTTTTGTGATGCATGTCAATTATGAAAATTGTCAAAATCTTCTTTCAAATAAAAAAATGTCATTTCAAGTAAAAGACCTTTAGAGCTTCTCCATCTGGACCTTTTTGGTCCTTCTAGGGTAGCTAGCCTTAATCATAATAGATATGCTTTTTGTCATTGTAGATGATTACTCAAGGTTTACTTGGGTAATATTTTTGAAAAACAAAAGTGACACGTTTTGTCAGTTTGAAATCTTATGTACAAAATTACAAAACGAAAAATCTTGTTCTATTGTTAAAATCCGTAGTGACCATGGAGGAGAATTTGAAAATGAACTCTTTGAAAATTTTTGTAACTTGCATGGTATTTCTCATAACTTTGCCTTTCCTAGAGCTGCACCTCAAAATGGTGTAGTAGAAAGAAAGAATAGAACCCTTCAAGAATCTGCCAGGACTATGCTCCAACACAATAATCTTGCAAAATCTTTTTGGGCAGAAGTTGTTAATACTGCATGCTACATAACAAATAGAGTTCTCATTAGACCCTTATTAAATAAAACTCCCTATGAACTATTCTATGACAGAACTCCAAGAATAGACTATTTCAAAGTCTTTGGATGTAAATGCTTTATCCTAAACACAAAAGATAGCCTGGATAAGTTTGATGCTAAATCTGTTGAAGGCATATTCTTAGAATATTCAAGTCATAGTAAAGTATACAAAGTTTTCAATAAGAGTCATAATACTATTGAAGAATCTATGCATGTTAGTTTTTGTGAATCTATTGATTAATCTGTTCATATACAAACTAATGATGATGATGTTGAAAGTACAGATTTATTTTTAGATAACACAGCTAAGTCTAATGAAGATGATCATCAATAAACCTTTGTCGATATCAAAGATCATCCTCAAAAGCAGATTTTGGGAGAACTAACAAAGGGGGTTCAAACTAGAGCTCAGCTAGAACGGATTGCAAACATGGCATTCATTTCTCAACTTGAACCAAAGAAGATTGATGAAGCCATCATTGATGAGTTCTAGATGCTAGCCATGATTGAAGAACTGAATCAATTTCAAAGAAATGACGTTTGGGATCTTGTACCTAGACCAAAGGGTCATCCAATCAGTGGGACAAGATGGATCTTCAGAAACAAGCTAGACGAAACAGGTAATGTTATAAGAAACAAGGCCAGACTAGTAGCTCAAGGATACAACCAGGAGGAAGGTATTGATTTTGATGAAACATTTGCTCCTGTTGCTAGACTTTAATCTATTAGAATGCTTTTAGCAAATGCAAGCTATATGGATTTCAAATTATATCAAATGGATGTTAAAAGTGTTTTCTTAAATGGTTTTATAAATGAAGAAGTTTATGTAAAACAACCTCCAGGATTTGAAAATGAACAATACCCAGATCATGTTTTTAAACTCAAACGTGCTTTATATGGTTTAAAACAAGCACCTCGTGCTTGGTACGAAAGACTTAAAACCTTTTTATTAAAAACTGGTTTTTCTGTTGGCAAAGCAGATTCTACACTATTTGTCAAAGTAGTGAATAATCATACTCTAATTGTTCAAATTTATGTCGACGACATCATCTTTGGATCTTCTAACAGCACTCTCTGTGAAGATTTTTCTAAGTCCATGCAGAAGGAATTCGAAATGAGTATGATGGGAGAACTCACCTACTTTCTTGGACTGCATATTATGCAAACCAAGGATGGAGTTTTCATCAATCAATCTAATTATGCTCGTGAACTTCTGAAGAGGTTCAACATGAACTCAACTGCTTCAAAATCTACTCCTATGAGCACTACTACTGTGTTGGACAAAGATGAAGATGGTAAGTCTGTTGATACAATGGTATACCGAGGTATGATAGGATCACTTCTTTATTTAACTGCTAGCCGTCCAGATATAATGTTTAGTGTTTGCTTGTGTGCTAGATTTCAGTCAAATCCAAAAGAATCACATCTTAAAGCTGTAAAAAGAATAATGAGATATTTAAAAGACACAGTTGATTTTGGATTATTCTATTCAAAATCCTCTACATTTGATCTAATCTCATACAGCGATGCTGACTTTGCTGGAAGTAAATCTGACAGAAAAAGCACAAGTGGAACATGTCACATGCTAGGGCACTCACTAGTATCATGGTTCAGTAAGAAACAAAACTGTGTATCCTTATCAACTACTGAAGCCGAATACATTGCTGCTAGCCTAGCCTGTACACAAGTCATCTGGATGAAACAAACTTTAAAAGATTTTGGTTTAAATTTTGAAAATACAACTATTTTCTGTGATAATACGAGTGCTATAAACCTATCTAAGAATCCTATTTTACACTCACGAACTAAGCACATTCAAATAAGACACCACTTCTTAAGAGAACAAGTCTTAAACAACATAATTAAACTAGAATTCATACCCACTAATCAACAGTTAGCAGACATATTCACTAAACCATTAAAACATGAAGACTTCACTCGAATTAGAAGAGAACTAGAAATATGCAAACTAAGTGACTTATAAATTAATCACACTTATTATAATACCTCTTATAAGTTTTGTTTAAATCTTAAAGAGCTTCCCTTCTTATCGATTTTTGTTAGTCAAACTAAGTTTCCATATTCACGTGTTCTTCATATTCTTATAAGACACATTCTTTATGTCTTTCAACTTGTCATCTTTCAAGTACACATCCATTATGACTCCTTGTCCTATCTCCTTTCTCTCATATCCATAAAAAAAAAAAACTAATTATATTAAAAGCTATTATAACAATGTTCACATCACTCAACTCCTTTATTATTTTTGTCCTTTTATGAAAACTTTTCTTACGATAAATTGTTTCACCTCTCTACTTAGTTTATGAGAACTCATACTTTTCATTAGTTAGAATCGAATGACTCTTTTTGGTCCTTTTTACCTTTTTCTAAAAGATCTAGTTGCTATATTCTCACGTAAATTGTTTTTACTATATCATTTGTTATATCATAGCCCAACAAACTATCTATTATCATCTCTCTCATATACAAATTGAGCCTCCATTCTTGTCAATTCTTGTTTAAAACTTAACCTTGTTCTCTAATAACTATGAACTTCCTCAAATCGAGCCTCTTTAAGAATATAAACAATAATTCATATCAATCATAACATTATGTCTTTCATCAATCATGTTTTTTATTACTTCTTTATCCTACACAAAAATCCATATATGTCATCTCATTTCTCTCTATGACAACTCACAATTATTACTCTTCACTCATAAATATTTCTTTGTCTCCTCATTTCATCTCTCGAATACATTTTTTATTATATTTGAATCTGACTCCTCCATGTCTATTCCTATCAATTCTTATATACTTTTGACTCCTCCTTTTTGTCTCATCATCTCTCTTACCACTAGTCAAAGTCAAAATGTGTCCTTCTCATATCTACGTATACTCATAAAAATTACAAATATGAAAACACATTAATCATGAAACATTTTTTAAGGCACTTTTTTCTTTAAAATGTCATATCTTTCAAAGTACACATCACATGATCACCCTATGACCTATTTCCATAAAAAATATTTCTATATTAAATAAGCAATCATGACTTTTCTTTCCATCTGTGACCTTGCCTCTCTCTTATTGTATATCTCACTAAAATCGAGAATCATTAAAGTCTTGTCTCCAAGCAAACCTTTATTTATTCTAACTCTACTTTATGTCATATCTAAATCAAGTAAATGTTGTCCTTTATCACCTTTCTCTCTTCTCTACATATCCATATCATCTTTTTATGTCCTTAACTCTCCATTCACGAATTTAGAATCCCTCCACATAGAGTAAAAAGTTGCTTGTTTTATTAGGCCATTATTTTCAAGATCAATCATTTTTTTTTTGTTCAACATGACACCCCATACTCTATTAATGGCTTCTCTCACTAGTCGATAAACTCACCCATAGTAAAATCTATATATTTCAATACTATGTCCTTCTCAATCTAATATAATACACTATCCTCAAACATTGATTTGATTTGTCATTCACAAGTCTCTTAACTTACTACTCACGGATTTCCTTATTTGACTAAAATCTAAAAATTACTCACTTCCAATGTCATTCATTTCATATCAACAATTATTTTCTTCCTTCTATTTAATCAATTGGTTCATCTCTTACCATTTCATTCGAACTTTTCTATCCTTATACAAACTTTCTCTCGGTTCAAGCTCCTTTCTCTCCTAGTGCTTTATTTTCAAGACATTCGATAATGGCTTCCTCCTCCACCAATGTGATCACCTCCGCAGATCTAAGGTACCCAGACCTTATTCACCACTTTCAGTACATTAGCACCTTGCCAATTCAAACTGGCAAACTAGTAAACTTCGACGCCTTCACATCCCTTGACCTCCATACCTCTCTTCAAGATTTTGTTCCCATCTTAGGAACGACTAACTCCATGACCTACTATCCTCATCTCATCAAAATTTTCTATACCAACCTCTCTGTAGACCGTGACCACACCACCATTACATCCATGGTACATGGAAAACTCATCTCCTTCAATATCTCTCAACTAGGCTGCATTCTAAACCTTTCTTCCTATGGCATTGAGCTTCCTAACATAGTTCCGATAGATCGAACTGTGTTTAAGAAAGTCCTTCTCTCCACTCGCTGCACCCATTTCCCATGGCATACGAGCAATCTCAAACCTCATTCTCTAATACTCTCACACATCCTCTCATCCAACGTCTTTCCAAAGCTTCCTTCCAAGGGTTTCGTGGCAAACAAAATCCCCCTTCTCCTATATGCAATCTTCTGCAACTTTCCCATCAACTGGTCCAGTATCATTTTCAATAACATGATCAATTTTCGGACCTTCCACTCTCTTCCTTTCGGGTACTTCATCACCCATATCCTTCAGCACTTCCAGGTGCCTCTCCACCAAGACATCATTCACCGGTCTGATCATGCATTCGATGACTCATACCTCCCTGAGGAAGGGTCCCCTCGAGATCACTCTGATGATGAAAGCACCAGTGAAGCTGATCCCCCAGCAAGCTCTGACCCCGACATCTTCTCTACTCTCGTCGACATCCAAAATACACAGGCTCTACTTCTCAGGAATCAAGCCTCTCTTCAATAGGCCTTTGACTCCTTTACAATGGGCCAAGATTCACGTTGCCGCAAGCTCAATACCACTGACTCTGACTAAAACTCCTTATCTATGATAAACTCATTTTTTGTCTATAATAAGTTTTAAATTACTTTTATATTTGGTCTGTAATAATTTTTTTTACTCTGATCCCTCCTTTTTGTCCATGACAAAGGGGGAGAAAACCTGTCTCCTTTATTGGAGAAATATTCTCTTTAAACATTATTTCAAACTTTTTTATCATATTATTATTTCTATGCATAATGTCTTTTTGACAGGGGGAGCATATTTTGTCATCATCAAAAAGGGGGAGAATGTTGAGAAATTCGGTTTTGATGTCACATAATATGATACACTGTCTCATTTGATTTTATATGATATGATAATATGTTCTCTTGAAATAATGTTATATTATGACTGAATATGTTTTGCCATAAATCTAACGAGTATTTGATGCAAGGATATCTCATCCAATAAGGATGGAGACTTCATGTTCAAGTACAACTATGGTGCAATCATACTCCTTGAAGAAAAAGCTTGATGAGCCATGCTTTCCTAAAGTTCAAATGAAGAGATCGGCTACCTCAAGATGAAGACTTTTTTCTTCTTTAGAGTCATATGTAACAGAACCTTCAGGAACTTGCATATTGCATATTACATACTCATTCATAAACACTATATCATAAAAGTATACGATAGTTTCAAAAAGCTCCTTTTTGAAAACTAATAATTGTACCTTCTTACAACCTTTCATGAAAAAGATATTTTGTCATATAATAATTGTACCTTATACTATATACAAGACAACATGAAAAAAGGAATGTAGGAAGAAGACAAAAACATAAAATCGACTACATAAGAAAAACAAATAAAATATGTTTTTTGAAAAGACTTTAGTTACCTTCTTTAATGAAATGTTTCTTAATACAAGAAGACAAAAACATAAATCGGCTACACATAAGAAAAACAAATAAAATATGTTTTTGAAAGGACTCTAGTTACCTTTTTTCATAACCATAGAATGTCGACTTACTTGAAGTCATCATTCTCTCTACAAAGCATTAAATGCCTTCTGTAACAAATCCTTGTTAATATCCTTCTCAAAGAATGTCGACCTTCTTTTGGTCCTTATTCTCTCTGGAGACTTTGAAAAACACAACATAAAGAAAACACTTGACATGACTATGTACAAATAAATATCTCAAAACACTTATAGTACTTACACTCATTTAAAGCAAAGAAGTACTAATGTACCTCAAATCATTAATTAGAATAAAGACAAAACTACAACCCAACGTTCAATGTACTATTGTAAGAAATAGACTTTTTACATAAAATATGTATTACCTAAAATAATACAACGACTAGTGTACCCTCTATTTTACTCTTATGGAAAAAGGCATTCTCGAACTTCTCTAAAAGATATTTTTGAAATGACATAACATTTCACATTTCAAAAAGTTACAATTCCAAAATGTAACGACTACTTTTTAAAAGGCTATATAAACACACTCAAATAAACTATTCAGATAATGGAATGGAATAGACGTGTGAGCTTACAAAGAGAAAAATTTCTATTCGTGATTTGAAAAGAGAGCCTTGAAAAAGAAAGAGAAAAAGAAAAAGAAAGAAAAGAGAAAAGTCAAGTCCAGCTCTTTGACAAAGAGTATCCTCTGAGTGACAAACAGATCATTTCTGAGAATCCTTCATTCGTGCATTCATATCATTCTGAAGGTTCTATAGGAAGTATTGTAACTTTGTTATTCACTGTATTCCTTCTTTGTTTAAAGAAGTAGACCTCTGTGAAAGAGGGTGTTGCCCTTCTCTGTTGAAAGAAGAAGACCTCTTGGGAAGAGGGTGTGCCCCTTCTCTGTTGAGAGAAGAAGACCTCTTGGGAAGAGGGTGTTGTACTATTTATCCGGTGACTCGGATGTTATAGTGGATATCTCAAGTGGTTTGCTTGGGGACTGGATGTAGGTCTGAATACTGACCGAACCAGTATAACTTCTGTGTTTTATGTGTTGTACCTTATTGCATAATTATTTTTATCTTATCGATCATTATCATATTTCACTATTCACCCCCCCTCTAGTGGAATTTCAAAACTTTTTGAAATGGAAACCAAAACAGGGTACTGTACAAGACACAGATACAAAAACGAATTACAGTTTATATAAAAACTTACAACAAGTAATCAAGGAAATTCAAAAGGAATTATAATGAAGATAAAGCAAATACAAAGAAGATGCCAGCAAATTAGAAAAACAGAAGAAAGAAATAGAAGAAAAGGAAAGGAACGAAGTAAATATACTGTTGCTTAACTAGTGAAGCAAGAACCTAATTACATA
The DNA here is from genome assembly GCF_984573655.1 of Nuphar pumila. Lineage (NCBI taxonomy): Eukaryota > Viridiplantae > Streptophyta > Magnoliopsida > Nymphaeales > Nymphaeaceae > Nuphar > Nuphar pumila. The sequence goes on along the minus strand of NC_143252.1, from coordinate 96,756,730 downwards.
TAAACTACAATGAAATCAACAAAGCCTCAAAAAAAAAAAAAAAGAACAACAGAAGAAAGAGAAGGGGAAAGAAAGATGCAAGCCTATCAACAACAGGAAAATAAAGATTAAATACAAACTGGAAGCTAAAATAAATGCAAAAAAATCAAAATCAACCATAGATCAGGAATACAAGATTAAATAAAATGGCAAACGTAAAGGGAAATGGGTTTAACAAATAACCAAAGAGAGGAAATCAGGCTAATCACGATAGATTTGAGCGGATCTAGACGATTATCCTCTGACTAAAATAAAAGAAAGGCAAAAAGAAGATCACCACAGAAAATAAGGATAAAGAAGCAAGCAAAATGGAGATCAATTGGACGAAGAGGGGAGATTCCAATGTAAACAAGGAATAACAAACGAACATCAAAGATAAATCGACTATAAACCAGGATAAAATAGCAAATAAAAATAAAAGAAAATGAAGAGAATATATTGGAACATAGAATTCGATCTGTTGTAGCAATGGGGGATCGATCCTGCTATATACAGGTTGATCCCACTCGTAATGCCATGAAGAAAAGAAAACAAAAGTTAAAACAGAGGAATGTAATAATACAAAATTTCTGTAGAAAATCAAAGTAAAAGAAAAAGGAAGGAAGCTTATGGAAAATCCGAGATGGATATAATAAATGATGGGAAATGGGAGGGAAGGAGTCACTTACCTTCCGCTGCAGGGATTCTGACAGAGGAACGAGGGATATCTCTATAACTCTGGCTTGTTGTTATTGTTGGGACTGGAAGCCCTTAAGTCAAAAAAAAAAACTAGGAAAGAGGCAGAAAAGGAGAAGAGGGGAAGAAGATAATGGAGAAGCCCGGATGTGTAGAAGGAAAAAGGGGGAGCGACGTGTGAGCCAGGAGGGGTGAAGACGGGATGGATCTGAAGGACCCCATGACTCTCTTTTTATAACGGAAATCCGTTAGAGATTTTTCGAATCAGGTCCAAAAGCATTTTGAAAAATTTCAGAAAGTGGTTCCCTTCTAAGGGTTTTCTAAAAAGATGGTTTAAATAAAAAGAAACTTTCAAAAAGGGCTTCTAAAACCCATTTTTTTGTATTTTCTTTTTCTATTTTGATTTTTTTGTTCTTTTTCTTTATATTTTCTATGTTTTTTGTGTTTTTGAAATAAAAACTCTGAAATCTAAAGGATTTTAAACTAATTTTGCACAAATTTAAAAATATTTACAAAAGAGGGGTTTTCTGAGAATTCGGGTTGTTCTTTGGATTTTTCTTCAGAAAACGGGTTTGGATCTGGGGTTTTGAGAGAATATTCGAGTTTTGCACCTCGAATTTAGAAATACGGAGCAGTGGATCCAAATGGATATCAGATGAACTGACTGAGCCTTTCAGAAATTATTTTGGTATTTTTGTAAATTTGGTTTAAAATGGATAATGAGGCTCAGATTTGGATTTTGATATTGGATTTGAATCCAAAATTGAGTCAGATATATAAAATGAATTTGGATTCTAGTGAACCCGAGAAATAATTGGATTTTTAGATTGAAAATGACTCAATTTACTCAGAAAAATGCAGGCTAGGGGCAAAAAAGAGAATATTTACAAAATTTTGAAAAATTTGGGGTGTTCACAATCAACCATCTCTTTTTACAGTCTTCTCTTCTTCTTCGTTTTCGTTAGGCAGTATGAAAAAAAATAATGACACACAAACATTCCAACAAGTATCATTAAAGCGTTGTGAGTACCTTTTCATGTCATCATGCTATTGTTGAAGAACGTATGTCATCGTGAATGTCATTAAGGCGTTGTTTTGTTATTGTAGGTAGATTTTATTGTTTCGATGGTTGGAAACTTGAAGATATTTATAAGGCGGTGGGATCTGTTGACAAGAATGCTTGGTTACAGATGCGAGCAACGACCTCTACCCCATCCGGTATCATCCATTCACTCATTATATGCAATATAACACAAATTGCGGTTGTAGTAACATGTATATCGATTTGTGAGATATTGTTTTTTTTGCTAATATCGATTTGTAATATATTATGTTGAATTATCGTATATCGATTTATAAGATATTATGTATTTTCTAGTGTCGATTTGTGAGATATTGCTTTGTTTATTAATATCTATTTGTAATATATTATGCTGGATTGTCGTATATCGATTTGTAAGATATGTGTTTTCTAGTGTCAATTTATGAGATATTGTTTTATTTATTAATATTGGTTTATAATATATTATGCTGAATCATCGTATATCGATTTATAAGATATTATGTGTTTTCTAGTGTCAATTTGTGAGATGTTGTTTTGTTAATATCGATTTGTAATATATTATGTTGAATTGTCGTATATCAATTTGTAAGATATTATGTGTTTTCTAGTGTCGATTTATGAGATATTATTTTGGTTGTTAATATCGATTTGTAATATATTATGCTGAATTATCGTATATCGATTTGTAAGATATTATACTGAATTGCCATATACCGATTTGTAATATATTATGCCAAATTATTGTATATCTATTTGTAAGATATTATGTATTTTCTAGTGTCGATTTGTGAGATATGGTTTTGTTTGTTATTATCGATTTGTAAGCTATTATGTTGTTCCTTTGATACTATGATTTATTCAATCATTTCTTTGACTTGCTTAACTAATCAGTAATCATTGTTATATGCATCTTGAATAAATCATAGTAAACATATGTGTTGGCTAACGCAAATTGATATTTTGCTCATGACAGTGTTGAGATTATCAACTAGTTGCACTGAAGATGAATTTTTTCAATCATTGGAAAGTCATGGAGCAACGAACATCTGTACTATTGACGCACCTGAAGAAGTGAATATGTGCACTAATGATGCATATGATAAGAAGGGTGCAAGCATTGGATTTACTCTTGACTTGAATATTCCAGCAGACAAAATGCGATTTGATAAAGAGGTAGACTATCATGACAATGCACTTGACAAAGGTGCAGGCACCTCAAGTCTACATGATAGTATACTTGACTCTATTCCTATAGAGAGAATATAGTTTAATAATGAGGAAGCTGCATACAAATTTTACAATGATTATGCCTTAAAACTTGGGTGTTGTGGTGAGAAAGGCGTATGTTTGTTCTAAAAAAGGTTGGAAGAAGTCAAATGAAAATCCAACAAGGAGCAAGCCAAATTCAAGATGTGGTTGTCTAGCAAGAATGGTATTAAGAAGACTTCTGAATGGGAAATATGTAGTTTGTACTTTAATCAATGATCATAACCATGAAGTAGCCATTTCATTTATAACTCCTATGTTAAGGTCACATCATAAAGTAACTGAAGCACATGCTGCTATTGCTAAAATAGCTGATAGCATCGGCATTACACCAAGGAAGATATATAATTTGTGTGTGCACATAGATGGTGGTTGTGAGAATGTACCATTCACACCTATAGATCTAAGAAACCACTTGAGAAAGAAGAGGTCAGACAACATGAAGAATGGAGGAATATGTTCTTTGGTTAATTACCTACAACAAAATTCAAGCAATGACCCTGGTTTCTTTAGTGCAATGCAACTGAATGAAGATGGGTATGTTGTGAATATGTTTTGGGCAGATTCAAATTCAATAGTAGATTATGAATGCTTCAATGATGTGCTTGTTTTTTATATGACAGTAAAGATTAATACTAAACAGTGACCATTTGCACAGTTTGTCAGAGTGAACCATCACTCACGGAGTTGCATATTAGGCGGCGCTTATTTGTATGACCAGACCAAAGAAACCTTTGAGTGGTTGTTCAGAGTATTTACACAGACAATAAATGAGAAACACCCTGGAGCTGTACTTACAGATGGTGATCATGAAATTGCGGCTGCAGGGTCTCATGTATGGCCATATGCACATCATCGCCTATGTTTGTGGCATATCTTTCAAAATGCAACAAATAACATAGGACACATTTTTAATCAGAAGACAGGGTTTGATAAAAAGTTTAGAAAGTGTGTACTTGAGAGTATAGACGAGGTCACCTTTATGTCTGATTGGGAGGAAATGATTCAGATGTATGACCTTGAAGACTGTGTGTGGTTATAACATTTATATGCAGACAAAGAGAAGTGGGCATTGACATATGGAAGACAATACTTTTGTACAGGTATGATAAGCACACAAAGAGATGAATCTATGTATGTCACACTGAAAAAAACCTTGTATTCATGTTTAACAATGTTTTGCTTCATGGAACAGTATGAATTATTTGTAGATGGTCTTAAACAGAATGAGCTTGAACAAGATGTGAAATGCTTCAACACCCGCTCTGTAACTTTGGGCATGAAAATATTGACGCGGTCGGCAGATCTGTATACACTAACTGTATTTGAATAGACAAAAAAGGAGGTTATACAGCTCATGAATTGCAACATAGAAGGACGTATGCAAACTAGGAATATGCACAAATACCATGTTGTATGGGAGGGCGAAGAGCATCCAAAAATGAAAGAAGCACATGTTACGTATAATGTTGACAACGAAACAGTTGAATGTACGTGCAAAATGTTTGAATTTAAAGGTATTTTATGTCACCATGCATTACAGGCACTTAATAAAGAGAAGATACAAGAAATACCTGAGTCATATTTAATGTGAAGATGAATGAGACAAGAAAAGATTGAACTGCTGGATACAAATAATGTCAGTCCATTCGGTGTTGATGAGAAGTGCCACATGGCCTCCCATTACCAACAACTATGTAGGTCACTTATGCATGTTGTAGATTTGGCATCGAAAAATGAAGAAGCCTATGTATGTATAAGAAAAGTATCAAGGGAATTACTTGAAAAAGTGAAGTTAATTCACCATCAGTCCGTTGTAGCTCATGAAGACCAATCTAAGAAAATAGAATTAAACAGTGCAGGTGAAAATCACGCTTCTCCTGACCCTTATGGGAAGTTACGTCGAAGCGTAAACATCATCTTCGATAAGTTAGGAGTAAACGTTGTAGATTATGATGAAAATATTCACCTAGCAAAGGGTATAAAAAAGAAACCTACCTCTAATCGCAGTCATCGGAGGACAAATGGTGCACTAGAATTGGTTGGCAAAAAAATATTGAAAGTGTTGTAGGATCGATGCAACGAGCACCAGAGGGAGGGTGAATAGTATTTTTAATCTTCGTCTTTGAAATTTGAAGAAATTTGAATGCTGCAAAGCAGTCACACACAAAGAACACAAGAATTTTATTCTAGTTCGGTCTTCCAGACCTATATCCAGTCTCCAAGCAAAACCCGCTTGAGATTTCCACTATCACACTTGTGTCACCACAAGATCAAATAGACCAAAATTGGTCTCACTTTTAGTAACAACCCTACTGAAAGCAAACTTCTTTAAACCAAGGAGACTATGTCCTTTTACAAAAAATTTGAAATAACCAACTTACAATCAACCTATGAGCCTTTTTTATGAATGCAAATGGAATAGAATAGGCTTCTAAGGTTGTTGAAATACTCAACTCACAATTTTACTAACTCATAAAAAGAATTAGAGTGAAAAAACTAGAGTGAAAATACTCTATGAGTGAGAAAATAAATACTTGAATGAATAGGAGTGAAAAACAAAGAATTTGATCTTTGAAATCAATATAATTCTATTCAATTCAATTATTTTGAGTGTAGATCACACTCTTATTTATAGTTGAGGAATTCCATACATTAAAGGTACGAAAGGGTATCAAAACAATCAGTTTTGAACGATCAAATCATTTGAAAAACTGAAAATATGCACCTTTTAAAAGTTTCAGAAAATGGTTATATTAGTCGACTGAAATAGTTATTAGTCGACTGAAATCAAATATTAGCAGACTGATAGTTAAAGTCGGTCGACTACTGTATATAGCCGAACAATTTTGAATTCTAGATTTTAAAACTTAGTCAACTAAAGAAAAGTTAGTCGACTAATGAAAATCATCAGTAGACTAAAAAAGCTTTCAGTCGACTCTGCTAAATTTTTCAAAAATCGAACATTCTGTCTGGTCGACTAAGAAAACTTTCAGTCGACTGCTGTTAAACTGTTCAGAAATCAAACTCTCAGGTTGGTCGACTAAGAGTTGATTAGTCGACTAATCAGAAAGTTGACATTTTGCTTTGAAAAACTGGCGTAAAAAAATCGGTCAACTGATGAGTCTATTGGTCGACTGATAAACCTGAAAATGTGGGTAATGAGCTTTCTAAAATGATTTTTGCCAAAGATTCTTTTAGAAAAGTTTTTTTTAAGTATTTTTAGGTGAAATGCAAGTAAGATATGCACTCAAAGTAAGGCTCTTACAAGAATCTTAGTCTTTTAAAGAAATTTACATTTGCACACTTATCTTCAAAGATTCTTCAACGAATTCTTAAATTTTTTTCATCTTTCTTCATTGCTTTAGCTGAAATTCAATTGTTCCAATTGTTCATCATCAAAATCTTGTACTTGAATTATCATGTACAACTTCTTTCTCTTAGTAATCTCTCCCTTTTTTATGATGACAAACTAGTCACAGATAAAGCATTGATAAACAGATAGAAAACTTACTCCCCCTATCAATATGTTGTCAAAACATAAGAAGTTAGCATAATATCAACATTGTTAACACATATTGTTTTGCTTCTCATGCATATTGGTGTTCTTCTCCCCCTTTGTCATGATCAAAAGGAGTAGGTGGAGTCAGAGTATAAAAAAAATGCATATACAAGTTCAAAATATTAAAACCCAATCAAAATGTTATCAAAGCAATATCAGTAAACAAAGTTCAAGAAAAATGTTAGTCTTAAAAAATTTCAAGTAAAACAAAGATTTCAAAAATAAATTATAAGACTAATAATGAGCAAATGCTTAGTTCTCTTCTAATTCTCATAAAATCTTCGTTTTTGAGTGGTTTAGTAAAGATGTTAGCTTGTTGTGCATTTGTGGGTATAAAATTTAAAGAAATATCACCTTTTAAAACATGATCTCATAAAAAATGATGTCTCACTTCAATATGCTTAGTTCTTGAGTGTTGAACAGGATTTTTTGAAAGATTTATAGCACTAGTGTTATCACAATAAATTGTTGTTGTAGAGTAATTCAAACCAAAATCTCTTAAGGTTTGCTTCATCCATAGTACTTGTGAACATGCTAAACTAGCCGCTATATATTCTGCTTCAGTAGTTGAGAGTGATACTGAATTTTGCTTTTTACTAAACCAAGAGACTAAGGAATATCCTAGAAAGTGACAAGTTCCACTAGTACTCTTGCGATCAGATTTGCTTCTAGCAAAATTTGCATCATTATATGAAACTAAATCGAAGAAAGATGATTTTGGGTAAAACAAACCAAAGTCTGAAGTATATTTTAAGTATCGAAGAATTTGTTTTACAACAATTAAGTGTGATTCCTTCGAATTAGCTTGAAATCTAGCACACATACATACACTAAACATTATATCAGGTCGACTAGCAGTTAAATATAATAGAGATCCGATCATACCTCTATAGAGCTTAGTATCTACAGTTTTACCATTTTCATCTTTGCCAAGAGAGGCAGTTGTGCTCATTGGATTTCTTCTTGATTTAGAGTCCATGCCAAATCTTTTAAGAAGTTCTTTTGTATACTTGGCTTGGTTGATGAAGATTCCTTCTTTAGTTTGCTTTATTTGAAGTCCAAGGAAGTAGTTAAATTCACCCATCAAGCTCATTTCAAACTCTTTTCGTATAGCTTTAGCAAAATCTTTGCAAAGAGAATCATTAGTAGAACCAAATATTATATCATCAACATAAATTTGCGTAATAAGAATATCTAAATTTAGATTTTTAATAAATAGAGTGAAGTCTACCCGACCGATGGAAAACCCAGATTTTTCTAGAAAACTTTATAGTCTTTTATACCATGCTCTTGGTGTTTGTTTGAGTCCGTACCAAGTTCTTTTTAATTTGTAGACCCTTTTTGGATATTTCTCATCTTCAAAGCCTAAAGGTTGTTCTACATAAACTTCTCCATTGATGTATCCATTCAAAAATACACTATTAATATCAATTTGGTATAATTTAAAATTCATGTATATTATCATCGCAAAATTTTACTTTTGCAAGTCAAACTGATCTTTGAAAAAGATTTTGAAAATAACTCGCCTCTGTTTTAAAATACGGGATAATTTTGAAGAATGGGACTCGCCTGTCGGTACGAGGTTTAATTGTTTCTGGTGCCTTTACCAGGAGTAATCGAACTAAGGATCAAAAGTGTGCTTAGCTTTGCTCAACTCATCTAAATCATGTTCTATTTCCTAAATGCACAAAGAATTAGGCATGTGCTATGAATTTCTGAAAATGCAGGTTGAAAACATGATGTTTGCTTTGAGTATTTGAAATACTTAGAAAATTCTTGGAAAATATGTCACTTGGAAAATCGTGAATCATAGTGAAAGAATATTTTTGAGGAAAATGAAAATCGATTTCTGAAGAATCTAGAGGTTTTGTGAAAATTGATTTCTAAGAAAACATGAAATAACTCAGAGAAAATTGATTTCTTTGAATTTGAACTTTGAAATAAAGAATATGACTTGAACTTGAGAAATACTTGAAATACCATTTGAAAGCTCAGAGTTTTGAGAAAATCAATTTCTGAGTAAGACTTAGAAAATTTTGAGAAAATCGATTTCTCTGAATTGGAATTGGAATTTGTAAATTGAATGAAATGAATGAATATGGATTTGAAACATTGCTTTGACGAATTGAGAAAATGCAGTGCATTTTGAAGTTAGCCTAAGAGTGTAGGCTGAATGTGGCTAATACGAAGATCACAAATCTGGGTCTCATTCGTATTCTGACTATGGCCAAAAATACAAATTCCACCAAGTTTGTCAACTCCCTAAGACCTTGTGCATGTGCCATTCGTGTAGACCATAGTGGATTTGTAGAAATATGCATATTAATGACAAGCATAACAATTATATATCAAAGTTTAAACTATATCCAATGCCAATTCTAATCTAAGCAGAAATTGAAATTCTTATTTCAAAGTTTACATTTAATTTACATCACTAATTGAATTTAAATAAATGAAAGTAAAGGAAAGTAAAGTTTTCAATATCCCTGCAATACTAGAAAACTTGTTAGTGAAGATATGTCGGCTTTTCTAGATTTATCCAGCAATATCTGGAAATTACTGGATTTTGCTAGATATAAGCATTTTTCCATGATTTCCCGAGATAAACATAATGAAATAGGAAATAAAATTAAAGAAATATGAAAATAAGATTTGAAAATTCAAAATTGAGGTTAAAATGACCAAAATACCCCTGATAGCAAGACTATGGCCTTGAAACCAAGGTTTTTAGAAAGATATTTTGTAAAAATGAGGTTTTGAAATTCAAATGAAAATAAATCAAACATAAGGTGATGTGGTATGATTTAAAATAAGAAAATCCAAGTTAGGAATTTCAAAAATGAGGTCAAATGACCAAATTACCTCTGATAGCAAGACTATGGCCTTGAAATCAGGGTTTTCAGAAAATATTTTGGTAAAAACTTTGGGTTTAGGATTTAAATAAAATCAAATTGACCATGAAGTGTCCTAACATGATTTTAAACATGAATAAACCATAAAAACATGAACTTATGCATAAAAAACTAAAAATATCACAAAAATCATGATTTTGGCAGTGTTTCGGGATCTTGCGGGCACCTTGTTTTGCAATTTGGCTCATCCAAGCATCAGATGGGTTCCAAAATTCATACAAATTGGCACCTGCACTTGTTATCACCCTAAAATTAGATTTGAATCATAAAAATATATTTTTGCCACTATTCCAATTCGAAAATTGTATTAAAACCCTAAAATATGCTATTTTTACCCGCGATCACGTACCAGTTTCAGTGTTAGACCCGAATCAGGAGTCAATTCACCATGAAAATTTCTGAACTTTTATAGAGACAAAATAGACAAAAAACAAAGAATCTCTTATTTACAGATCAGAAAAATCATCTTTGGTTAGGGAGATATCATTCCGGCAATCTGGACTTAAATTTAACGAATATAAAATTGATCAAAACAGGCACTTATGGTTGCAAATATAGGGAAAAATAGTAGACTTCATCAAAAAATTTTGAGATTTCAGAAGTGACTAATAGACAGATAAATAATGAAGTTTCTTTTTTACAGATTATGAATCGAATCTACGGTTAAGGATTTATGATCAACACAAATTGAATTAGGGTTTTAGTAAGTCATAACGAGTTTTAAAACATGGATCTAACTTTTTGACAGAGGAAAAATATCAAATAGTGACAAAAAATTTATGAAAATTTTACAGTAAATAGCCGACATTAACATAAAGCCACTGCATATTATGGATTTTGAATCAGATATCAAATGAGAGAAATATCACATCTACAAGTTACACTTGAATTTGAACAATGATTTTAATCAACAAAAATCCCGAATCGACTTTGTATTTTTCGAACAGAGTTCCCGAATCCCAAAATCTATGATTCTTTTACAGAGACTCAACAACATATCCATGTATCACATATAAAAAAATCAATAATTTCTAATGAAGATTTAAATGCAAAATAATATGTTTTTTATAGATCTAGAATCAAAACACATGAAAATCCAATAAAACACTAAAAAAATATTATTTAACAATGAAAAACAATAAAAACACACCTAACAGCAAAACGAAATCAAATGTAATGTTGGAACACATGAAATAAACATTAATATGATAAAATAAATAAATAACACACAGGAAATCCATGGCTGAAATTATTTTCACCTTTGAAAACATGGATTTAATCCATTTAACGAATAAATCTCATGTTTCTTTGGTTAAGAACATGAAAAACAATAGCATAAACTATTCTAATGAATTAAAATCATGGAAAACAGAATGGAATAGGGTTATATCATCTTCTTGAATTGAGCTTGAGGTTCTTAAGGTTGAATCCATGGTTAAAACCATGAAAGAGATGGTGCCAATGGTTAAATTCATTAAAAAAAACAAAGAAAACTAATAAAATCATGAAAAGCCATTAAGGAACTCACCTTGGGGGCTGCAGCTGCAATGGAGAAGATGGTTTGCTGGAAAGAGGAGAGAGAAACTCCAAGAATCCAAAAGAAGAATAATAGGGGGTCGACCCCCCTTATGAACTCTTTATATAGAAATTTTTTCGTTAGGTTTAATTTAAGAGTTTTAAAAAAAATAGACTCTAAAAGGGGCGGGGGGGGGGGATTTTTCCTAATTGGTTTGGGCTTCTAAACCTTCCTAATTAGGCCCTAATTAACCTAAGACTCATAATCCCATTAAAATAACTCTAAATGTAGTGCCACCCCCTGTGGGCCCACATTAGTTTTTTTTAATTCCAATTTAAAGCTGAAAAACAATAGTTAAAACAAACAAAGTTAAAATGGTTTTTCAAAATAGATTTTGACTCTCCTAAATCTCTAAACTGGCTAAGACACTGACTAACCCTAGTCTAACCCTTCTTCAAATGTTGCGCCACCCCGAGTGGGCCCCACTTGAATTTTCAAAAATGATTTTAAAGCTTGAAAATGAGAGGTTTTTCAAAAGAGATTCAAAAAGTAAATTTAGATTTTGAAAGTTTTGAAATGACACGGAGTTCTGACTAAGTCAGGACCCCTCTAGATATGACGCCAACTAAGTGGACCCCACATCAGAGTTTTGAAATTTTGAAATAAATACTGAAAATGGCTTAAAAAAAGGGGTTAAAATCAACAAATGAAAATCACAGGTTTGAAAATAGAGTTCTAAGCGAACTAGAACTCTGGACCAGAGTCCTAAACCAACTAGGACTCTAGATGTTTAGAGTTTTGAAATCCAAATAAAGAGGTTTTTGAAAGATTTTATCAAAACTAGTAAAAACAAGTTAAAAATGCAGTCAAGGTTAGAGTCCTAACTCAACCGAAACTCTGAAATAGAGTTTCGAATCAACTGGGACTCTGCAAAATGATCTAATTTTTGAAAAACAAATGAAAAAAATGAAAATGAAAGTAAAAACAGACTCCTGACTGGATTAGGACTCTGGGACAGAGTCCTAATCGGACTAAAACTCTAGATTTTTTTTTTGGTATTTTCTGAAAAACAAATGAAGGAACATGTGAAAACAGTGAAAACAATAACAAATATTGAAATCAAAACAGAGTCCTGATCCAACTGGGACTCTAGGGACAAAGTCCTAATTGAACTAGGACTCTTAGATTTTTTGGATTTTCTGAAAAATAATTGTGGGGATTTTGAAAAACAAGATAGAATTGAAGTTCGGTTCAGAGTCCTGATCTGATTAGGACTCTAAAGAGGAGTCCTAATTCGACTAGGACTCTGAAATTTTTTTGTTTTCTAAGAAGTAAATGGTGAGATTTAAACAAAGCTTTTGAAAACCAGTGAAAATGAAGTGAGAAAACAAACTTTGGATAGAGTCTTGATTCGATAAGGACTCTAGGATAAAATCCCAGAATTTTTGAAATTCCATGGTAAAGGTGTAACAATGTTGAAATTTAGAAAGATAAATAAGGAGATTTTGGAAAGATTCTCTCACAAGTGAAATCAGGGTGCAGAGTCCTGATCCAACTGGGACTCTTCAAACAGAGTCCTGGTTCAACCAAAACTCTAAGTTTTTGACTTCTCTTTGAAAGATTTGGTTAAAAACAAGCAGAATAACGATGAAAGATAGAGTCCTGATTCGATTAGGACTCTGAGAAAGAGTCCTAATTTGATTGGGATTGTAGAATTTTGACCAAAAACAAAGGATTTTGATAGTTTTCTCAAAAACAGGTAAAAAGGGTAATAAAAATAGAGTTTTGATTCGACTAGGACTTTGGAAAAAGAGTCCTGATCCAACTAGGATTCTAGAAAAAGAGTCCTGATTGGACTGAGACTCTGAAATTTTGGCCAAAATAACAAGAATAGGCAAGGGATGTGACTATATCTGGTTTAAAATCAGAATGAAGTTTTAAAAAGATTCAAAAAGATGAAAATACAGAGTCCTGATCCAACTAGGACTCTGAAATTTTTGAGATTTTTGATAAATAAAGGAATCCAGAAACCACACCACCTAAATGGGCCTCATCTGAGAATTAAAATCAATTGAAATTGAGTTTAAAATGAATCCAGATTATTTTCTGAGGGAAATATTTCAAAATATAAGATCCTGGGGTTTGGCAAATGGCAAGAATATCAACTTAAAACCCAGGTTTTGAAATTGATTTCGAAAGAAGAGTTTTAAAACTCAAATCTGGATTAATATTTTGAAAACAAGAGTTCTGGATCTCGACAATGAGATGCAATGACATGCAATGCAATGAAATGACATGTCAAATGCATGCAGTGATATGCAATGACACATGAAATGTAAACATTGAATGAGAGTGAAAATTTGGGGTGTTTACAGATGCCCTTCTTTGCTACTAAGCTGGTTGGAAACCGAGCTTAGTGGCAAAGAAAAACACACCAAATTTGGACTAAAAAAATGCCCCAATTAGGAGAATATGACTGGGTATGAAAGAATTGGCTCCAACATTAATGACAGATATAGAATGGAGAATAAAGAAGAAGATTCATTTTGTAGAAATGAAGTTCACATTTTTTCTCTTAACCTGGATGGGACGAAAAATACCTCGTGGAAGAACGAGATTCAGGCTTAACCGTTAACCTAAAAGGGGACGATACCTCGTGGAAAAATGAGGTTCAGGCTTAACCCTTAACCTGAAAGGGGACAATAAACGGAAATCCTCAAATAAAGAAGCCATGATGAGACCTTCGAATTTTGCACAATAAATCCGAGAGAGGTTTGCAAAAGGAAGAAAAGGGGATCCCCTAAAGCTTGAAAAGGGATTGATCTTGGACGTCTAATTACTAAGACTGAATGGCTTTTAAAACAGATGACCTTTTGTAGAAAATTCAAGTTTAACCCTTAACCTGAACGGGAACTGTCTATGGTGGGACAGTGGGGAACACAGGGAAGTGTGTGAATTTGAAAGCCCAGGCACTCAGATCAAAACAAGAAGGGAAGTATCTTGGACAACTCCCATCATCTGATCCTAAAAGGGATAAAAACAACGCCTGGATGTATCAAAATAGATATCAAGCTCACTTCATGTTAGGATAACTTGAAAAGATTGCCAATAAGATAAAAATTATAGTTAATTCAAGAATGATTGAAAATAAACACATATATATTAAAAATATTCCCTCTTTTTGCCTAAAGTATTACCTTCATCTGGACTTAACTTCATAGAATCAAGATTTGAATTCAAATTACTTGCAATTGACTTTTCTTTCAAGGAGACTATCAATTTCCTTGATATGAATGGAAAAGAAAGAATTCTCATCGTGAAAGCAATTGGTGAAATAATATTGATAGAAGAATTTCACAAAATTAAAGAGGATTCTAGGCAGATTCGGCAGTTTGATATCCTGGGATTCTTTTCTCAGGATGGTCTTTCTGTACTCTTTTGACAGAATTGGAGCTTTTTGGGTTTCTGGGAACTTATTACATCATCCTTCATTTTGGAGATGTCTTAGCTTTTCTCTTTTTGGGAAGGGTATGTCACAAACTTCTTCATCTTAGAGATGCTTCGATCCTTCTTTGCCTCAGGAGTTATATTGATGATATTGGCTCATTGGTTGGTGGTTTCTTGATAATAGCTGAAATTAAATATCTTTTAAGGTTTGTCGGAAGGCTCATCGCAGTCACCTTCATCTTGACGGTGATTTGAACTTTCTATAGAAGGATCCGTCACAAACTCCTTCATCTTGGAGATGATCCAAATCTTCTTTGGCCCCGGGGGTCTAACTCGCATAATTCATCTTCATCTTGACGACAATTGAGAGATCCCTTTTGCAGATATTTAATTGCAGCTTAAATGATTGAGGAGATATGGAAATTACATGGATTTTTCTATATCACCCAGGATATTTCGACTGCCTTATTTTCCAAGAATGATCTTTAAAAATGTGCCATTAACTGTGATCAATATCGATCACTTTATGGCTTTGCGACAACATTGAATTTTCTTTGTTGGCCATATCAAGGATTTATTCTTCATCCCTTTGGTTGGTCAATAAAAAGAATTTGGATTTTGAATCCTTCTTTGCAAAAGCTTTTCCCTTTTGGAAGTAATACTGAAGGTAACTTGAGGTAATTCTTTTGTTTGACAAAAGATTTTTGGAATCAACAACTATTTTTTCATGACAAATTGGCAAAATATTCTTGGAATCCTCGGTGAAAGAAATCACTTGAGGTCTAAATGATACATCCGCGACTAGATTCTCCTCTTCTTTCCCCAAAGGAGAGACTCAGGATTGACCCTTACCTAAATGGGTAACAAAAAGATACTCCTCTCTTCCCTAAAGAGGAGGTGTTTGCAAAAATGAACTTTCGAAGAAAAATGAAGTTTTCGTCAAAACTTCCTATTTCTAGACTTCTCTTATGGAAAGGGGGCCGCTAACAAAGGTTGGAAACGATACCATAGAGGAGCGAGTCCATCACACTCTCCCTGAAAAAAGGGTCCTCGATGACGGGGTGGCCTAACAAAAGACATTTAGGATTACGAGGAGAATGAGCTTCCGTCGAAACTCTCTCTGGAAAAAGGGTTTCTTGTGTGACAATAAAGATTGTTTTGCAAACCGTTCGTGAAACGCGAGTCCCTTCAAACCCTCCCTAGAAAAAGGGTTCAACGAACGAACAATAAAGACATGCGAAAAGAACGAGCTCCCTCAAACTCTCCCTAGAAAAAAGGTCACTCGCAAGAGAAATGATTGATAATTGATTTTGAGCTAGTTGGTGGACGAATTCAACACAAAGGTCAAATCTTGAAAGACCATACTTGTCAAATGCGACCCGAAGGTTAGAAAGATATGATTGACTTTGATAGAATCTATTAACCCAAAGGTTTCGCTTGCTAAAAATTGATGACCGGAGGTCTGATTAACAAAATAGATGACCCAAAGGTATGCTTGATAGACTGGAGTGACCCAAGGGTCTGACAAAGATTGTTTGGTTCGCAGATCTGAAGATTAACATTGAGTCTGAACCCCAATGCAAGTCTAGTGTTTGGATTGCGACCAGTATGAAGACTAAATTTTGACAAATTACCAGTACGAGCACTAGATTTTAAAAGATTACCAGTACGAACACTGGATTTTAAAAGGTTACCAGTACAAGCACTGGAAAGATTACCAGTACGAGCACTAGATTTTAAAAGGTTACCAGTACGAGCACTTGAAAGATTACCAGTTGATTGTGATGGGAGATTTTTTATCTTCACCCTCACAATGACTTGGATGACTGTCGAGATCTCTGGATTTGTCCCTTATCTCGAATGAAATTTGGTGCAAATGCAGAATAGATGTAAGCAAATGCAAACACATGTGAATGAATGTTAATGTATGCGAATAAATGTAAATGAATGCGAATAAGCGAATGATAAAAGATTTTGTTTGATCCTGCCCGCATATAGGGTATTTTGAATAAAATATGAATTTTATAAAAAATGCCCCAGTGTAGTCTGGGAAACGAAATGTTCTGGTAAAAGAATAATTGATCATTTATTGGAAGGAAATTTATTGAAGGATACAAAAGGTAGAATAGCAGTTTTCTAAGTATAGAATTTCTTCAAATGCCAGACATTGATAGGATCGGGTAATTCTACCCCATTTGCGTTAATCAGACGATATGAATTGTGTGGTAATGCTTCTTTGACCACGTAGAGCCTCTCCCAGTTTGGTGACCATTTGTCGCGCGAGCAGTGCTTGAGATGAGCGGTTGATCTAAGAACCAAATCATTGACTCAAAATCTTCTTTTAATGACTGACTTGGCATACTGCCTAGCTATCCTCTGATGATAAGACTGAGCATGCTCTGTTGCTTTGAGCTTTTTTTCATCGAGTATATCAAGTTGTACCAATCTCTGCTGCTGATACTGATCGAGTGGTAGCTCTAGAAGAGATGCAAATTTAAGGGTGGGTTTCTGAACATGAAGAGGCAATACCACCTCAGTTTCATAAACAAGTTCTGAAGGAGTTGCATTGGTCGGGGTTCGAACGGTGGTTCGATATGCTCGGAGTGCATCATGGATTTTCTCGTGCCAATCACACCACGTTTCAACGGTTCTTTTCAAGATGAAAATCAAAATTTTGTTTGTGGCTTTCGCCTGACCATTCCCTTAGGGATAGTATGGAGCTGAAAAATAATAATGAATTCTGAATTTCGAATAAAAGGTCTTCATTCTCTCATTCCTGAAATGAGTACCATTATCTAAAACAATGTCATGCGGTATACCGAAATGACAAAGAATATTCTCGTGAATAAATGAGACCACATGGCGTCCCTCTACTGTGCGTAGAGTGACGACTTCCACCCATTTAGTAAAGTATTTTGTTGCGGCAAGAAAGTATTTATGGTCATTTGAAGCAAAAGGGGTGATTGATGGGACCTACGACATCGAAGGCCCACATAGAGAACGACCATGGAGAGACGACAAATTGTAAATATGTTGTTGGTGTATGAATAAAAGGTGCATGTATCTGACACTGAACACACTTCTTTACAAAACAATAGTAGTCTTACTGCATGGTTTTCCAATAATATCCTGCCCGAATGATTTGCTTAACAAGAGTTTGGTAACCGACATGGCCGCCACAAATGCCTTTGTGCGCTTCTCGAATGACTTCCTTGGCTTCTTCTTTGTCTAGGTACTTGGAATACTCAGAACTGAACCCACGACAATAAAGAACATCGACGAGAATAAAATAACAAGCACTCAATTGCTTTTTGTTCCTTCTTCGATAATTCTGATGGAAAATTACCAGTTTCAATGAAATTTTTAATATCTTGATACCAAGGCTTCTTCTTCTGGTCCACCTGGTTGACTTGCTTTACAGGAATGAAGACATGTTGGTCAAGTCTGCCAATTTTAAAAGAACGACAAGATTCTCCATTTTTTAAAGACATAATGGATCCTAGGCTGGCCAAACTGTCAGCTATTTGATTAAACTCCCTTTTGATATGAAAAAGCTGGAATTCATCAAAATTATCGATGAGGGCTAGAACAATCTTTTGATAAGGAAGCAATTTATGGTCCTTTACTTGCCATTCGGCTTTGACTTGGTTGACGACAAGCAATGAGTCACCAAAAACGTGCACCCTCTTAACATTAAAGTCTTGCAAAATTCTCAGACCTTGTATTAAAGCTTTATATTCGACCATATTATGAGTGCACTGAAAATTGAGTTTAAGAGAGAAAGGGATTATCTCCTTCTCTGGTGTGATTAGCAGGATTTTGACTCTTATGCCAGATATGTTTTTGGACCCATCAAAGAATAGATTCCAAACTGGAGATTGCTGGATATTATGGATGCGCTCATCAGGGAAATCATCCTCAACTTTCACTTCTTTTGACAAAGGAAAATTGGCTAGCTGGTCGGCGATAGCCTGGCCTTTGATTGACTGTTGAGAAACATATTCCAAGTCATATTGCATCAATAGAACTTGTCATTTGGTGATCCGTCCACTGAGTAACGGTTGCTCGAGAATATACTTGAGAGGATTAAGTTTTGAGAGAACCTTGACTTCTGATGCTAACAAGTAATGTATCAACTTCTGACACATCCAAACCAATGCCAGGCATGTCTTTTCTATCTGAGAATACTTCTTCTCGTAGTCAATAAAAGTCTTACTCACATAGTAAATGGCATGTTCTATCAGACTGCCTTTTTTATATTGCACTAAGAATCCGCCGCAAGCAACTTAATTAACAGAAATATATAGCAAAAGGGGTTTTCCCAATTCTAGTAGTTTTAAGACAGGAGGGTTGAGAAGATACATTTTGATACGCTCGAATGATTGCTGACACTCTAGCCCCTATTCAAAGTTCACTCCTTTTCTGAGTAAGTGATTGAAAGGCTCACATCTCATGGCAAGATTGGATATGAATCGCTGAATTGATTACATACGTCCCTGAAGGCTACGCAATTCTTTGAGAGTAGTCGGGGGTGGCATATCAATGATGACTTTTGCCTTAGTGGGATCCACTTTTATTCCCTTTTTGCTTACCAAAAAGCCCAATAATTTGTCTGACTTGACTCCAAAAACACATTTTTAAGGGTTGAGCCTTAGCTTGTAAAGAACGAGCCGCTTGAAGACTTGACTGAGAGCATCAATATGATCTTCTTCTTCCTTGGATTTTACTAGGATATCGTCAATATATGCATCCATGATCTTGTGCATCTGATCATGGAAGATGACAGTCATCGCACGCTGATAGGTTGCTCCGTCATTCTTAAGTCCAAATGGCATAACCGTGTAACAGATAGTACCCCATGGCATGGTGAAGGATGTCTTGGATTGGTCACGAGCGGCCAGTTTGATTTGATTATATCCGGAATATCCATCCATAAAGGAGAACATGACATGACCTGTTGTGCTGTCGATTAAGAGGTCAATGTTTGTGAGTGGATAGTCATTCTTTGGAGTAGCTTTGTTGAGATCATGAAAGTCGATACAAATCCGAACTTTGTCATTCTTCTTAGGAACTACTACAATATTTGCCAACCAATCAGGATAATCTATTGCTAGAATGAATCATGCTTTAAGCAAATCCTCAAGTCCTTCCTTGACCTGCTGCTCGATTCAAGGATCCATCTTTCTCAACTTCTGCTTAACTGGTTTTGCATCAGGTTTCAGGACGAGGCGATGTTCTACCAATTTAGGATCTAAACTAGGCATATCCTCGTAAGTCCATGCGAACACTTCTTGGTATCGTTTGAGAAAGTCGATGAGCCTTTCATTCTCATCGCGCTCAGACTAGTGCTGATTTTAAGAATCTTCAGACTATCCTTTGAACCAATATTGATGTCTTCAGTTGGGTCCTGAACTAGGGTCGATGGCTCATTTTGCTTCTAAATCGCTGCAAACTCTGGCAATTCTTGAAGAGATGAATCAAATTCTACAACTTCTTCTGACTGCTTTGTGACTTTACTCTTCCCAGATCTTGCCTTGACCTGATAGATCTTTGTAGACTTTGACACAATTGTTGGATTGACGACTAGTCTCCTTATTGATTGTGAAGACATTCTGAAAATTTGAAAATGAGTAGCATTTTTAGATAAGATTGGCTTATCATGAAACAAATCGCGTGAAACGGAAAGGCTAAATGATAGTGAATTTTGAAGACAAATTGTAGAGGAGAAAAGGAAGGATGGCATTCCAATAGACAAGAGAAATTGATAACTTTATTGAAGATTGAAATGATGAAATAAGAAAATAAAATGAAAGGAGACATCGTCCCTACAAATTGCAAGAACCAAAGAACTGAAGTAGAAATAGAATGATAGTGAATGCTCTTAATGGGTCCCCTTGATGAAGACAGTATCCTTATGAGATCTGTTGCCCATGAATCACAACCCTGCTCTATACGGGTGATGATCCGAGATTACTGGCTCTAGCCGGCCATCTCCATTCTTGCCTAGGCCTTTGAAAGGTTGATAGTCGTGTTTCAGTAGAAGATCAAATCCTTTCTTGACTTTTATGAACTTTGAGAATAATGGATGATCTCTGAAAGTGTTGTAATCAAGATGACCTCCGATTTTGAAGAAATGTGGTCATTGCCATCGGACCATTGTTGCGGTATGCTTCGTCTCTGATGCTGTCTCTAGCTTCAACATCTCGAGGCTTTCACTGAGAATAACTTCTTCGCTCTCCCTAATGCTAGGAATATCAGCAATATAGGTTGGCCAGGGAATCATAGGCTGAGGCAGCCTTTCTTCTGGGTCTTCCCCAGGACAGTAGTAATCATGTCGCCCTTAGACCATTTGATGCACTGGTGTAGGGTGGATGGCACTGCATTGACATTATGAATCCACGTTTGCCCCAATAGAAGATTATATGTTGGCGGCACGTTGACAACGTGGAAAAGCACTGTGTGAACAGAGTAGTTGATAAATATTTCCAAGAAAATCTTTCCCTTTGTTGTCTGTCCATGATTATCGAATCCGTAAATGATGATTGGATCTGGTGCATATTCATCTTCTTTTATACCCAAAGCCTTGGCGAACATTTCAGGGCAGATGTTGAGGCTACTGCCTCCATCTACGTGCACGTGGGGTACAATCATCCCCCTGGTTTGAACGACAATGTACAGAGCATTGTTATGAAATGCATGGGGCTTGGGTAAATCTTTATCAAAAAATGTTATGGGAGCATTGGTCATGGCCTGATTAACGATCTGGGCCATGTCTTCGGGGGTGATGCCTGACTTAACCTTGATTTTTTGCAGTAAATCATCAAGGACTTGCTGATGCTTGGGAGAAGCACGCGCCAATTAAAGGATCGGGATATTTGAGAGGGCAGTAATCGGTCTTCGCACTGTATCCACCTTCTTCTCTGATGCTTTGTCTTTTTCAGATACTGATTTGATGAAGCTTTTAGGGAACCACAACATTCTTTTGGCCACTTCAGGAGATATCCCAGCAGACTCTCTTGAGTCTTTCAGCTTGCTAAAAGTTGAAACGAGGTCCATCTTCCGAGTATTAGACTGAGCCTTATGTAATACTTACAACTAGTGTTGAATATCAATATCACTGCTCGGGCATGGCTAGATGTGATCTTGTGGCTAAAATGGGTGATCAGATATCACTGTAGTTGAATGCTGAAAGAAGGGCTGATTTAATATTCTCATTTTCTCATCTTCGGCACCTTCTACTAGCAGGTTTTTATCAATATAATCTTGTATGATGTTTTTGAAAACGAAACAGTTCTTGGTATCATGTCCCACTGTTCAGTGGAACTTGTAGAATCTGTCCTTTATTTTACCCATAACCACTGGTGGATCAGCTATCCTTGGAAGCTTAATCATGTCACTGTTGAGCATATATTCTAACATCGTTTTGAGGGACTAGTCCATGGGAGTAAACTTGCGATTATAACTCCACCTTTCACGCTTTGGCTTTTCCTGAGGTCTTGATCCCTGTTCAAGAGTCTACTGTGGTTGTTTTTCATACTGAGAAATCGATTTGTCTTTCTGATTATTTTTGTTGGGGTTTTGACCCCCTGTTCCATAACTGTGATCTTTCTCATTTCCCTTATGTTGTTTTTTGTTGTTATTGGCAGAGTAGGTGAAATGGGTTTTCTTCTTAGATTCCTGTTGACTGTTGCCCTTGGTGAAAGTGAAACCCTCGTAGGATCCATTTTCCATACTCAACTCGAGCCATTCGGCTTGTTCTGTTAGCTCAATAAAAGTTTTTGATGGCGAGGTGAAAATCAGTCCCCTTAGGGGTTGTGAAAAGTTGCTCAAAATCAAGGACAATGCATGTCATTTTGATATTGGATAGTGCATCTTGTTACAAGCGGATCTCTATCTATGAATAAAATCCATGGCTTTCTCATTTTCTTTCTGTTTCAGGCTGCAGAGGTGGCTGAGGGTCAGGAGTGCCTCAGCATTGAATAAGAAACGCTCGATGAACAAATTGACCACCTTGTCAAATTCTTTTAATTCCATGGGGTTAATGTGTTCTGAGTACCACTTTGTTGCGATACCTTCCAAACTATGGGGGAAACAAAGAAATAAGGCTTGATTGTTCCTCCTGAACCTAGAACATTCTGCGAAGAAAAGGGTGAAATGTGCTTTTGGATCACTCGAACCATCAAATTTGATAAATTTTCTAGGGAGGTTATCAAGATTGTCATCCCCATCAAATTCGTCGTAGAAATCTTCACTTGCAAAGACCTTCTTGCCTTTGTCACGAGCTTGGAGGTCCTTGACCATTTTAACCATGTCTTTGAGTTGTGGTTGCGTAGGATCATCGACAGATTGATTCCTGGATCCGTAAGCTGACCCTTGTCCTTGAGTCAACTTTCTAACTGCCTGATGGGTTTCATATTCCTCATCGGTACCACCCGCTGACTCTGCTTCATCGGAAGTTTCCTCACAATGATTCTGCTTCTTTGGGATTTTCACATTCTTTTTCACTGTTCGGCCCCTGACCTTTTTCTTAGTGTGGGTTTTTCCTGAACTGACCCCTATTTCTTCAGATAATAACTTGCTCAGCATTCTCTGAAACAACGAATACATCTGTGGGTTTGCTGACTTTCATTTTCGGTAGATCGTGAAGAGGCCATTTCTTGTACTGAGGCTGACAGGGAACTGATAAGCCGGACTGGTGTGGTTTTCTTGTCGGACTTTATTTGAACCAAGTAAGGATGCAAGTGTCTCTGCAGGGCAAAACTGAGGGTTAGCTGCTGAAAATGGTTTTGAATATAAAACATTTGCTAGATATCTGGTAGACAATTTGAAAGATGTCCCATTACTAGGGACTGAGTCGTCGCTGGAATCTCGATAATTGCACTGCTATTCTTTGCAAATAAGCAACTAAAAATGTACCTTGTTACCTAGGCGAGGTCGTCAAACCATGATAGAATGAAAAATGGAGAGAATTTTATTGAAGGAAGCATGATTTAATAATAAACTTGACATAAATGAGGGGGACAAACAATTTTCCACCACTCCTGATAATTATTGGACACTCGAGAACCCAAAAAAAAAGTAAGGTTTACAAAGGAATCCCAGCTATATCTGGCAGAATGGTATGCTCCAGACCACTGCACTGATGCGAGATCGAACTCTGGCATGATCCCTGAAAGTAGGCGAGCTTCTACACGTTTCTGCCTCTGAGAAAATTGTCTGACGTAGCGCTCTGAATGATAATATGTGCAAAAGAATGGGCCAAGTAGCCTGAACCGCTTGCTGTATGCATAAGTATATCTAGGAGGTGATTCCTGACGATCAAAGTAGTCCCACACAACCTCTTCCTCTTGGAGATTGTCGATCAATAACCGATATTGTGCAACTTGAAGGAGCTTTTCACCATTATATCTGAATGAACTGGCTTTGGTTGGCACATGCCAAAGGAACCAGAACTGCAAGGCATAAATGCACCCTTCGACTAGAAATGATTCTCTGAGTGTGAAACGGGTCAACCCTCGGTACAGAAAAGTGAGTGCGGACATGGCTATGGAGAGGCGGCCGGTCTGTCGACTTCCCCATCTTCGCAAGAGCTGAACTATCCTGATATCCATGTAGTTTTGTCCGTCTGGAAAGAAAGTCAATCCTACTGTACATAAGACCATCGCATGCTGAATTCTCTCTCGAGTTGTTCAGGATAAGAAACTGACTTCCACAAATTCTCTATATTGTTTATAGATTTTGAGCAGGTTCACATATTCATTTTCATTCTCCTCGATCAATGGCCAGGACTTACGTCCTGTCATGCGGGCTAAAGCGTCTTGGGGATCCAGACCCTTGACATTGATTAAGAATTGTTTCTCCAATGGATCTCCTAGATGACCGGCTAACTTGGGCAATCCCATAATTTTTGAAAATTTGCCTATCAACAAAGTCATTTCTCCCCTTGAGAACCAGAAAGTACAAGTGCGCGGATTCCATCGCTCTGCTAGTGCATGGATCGAATTGTCGTTGACTGTCTGCTTTCCCACTGCGGATGCCAGTTCTAACCCACAATCGCTCAGATGGTCCGGAAACATATGAGAGAAGTTCTTGAGTCATGAATAATACCATCGGGGAATGAAGGATCTGGTGCTGAGAGTTCGATGTTCGGGAATACTTTGTCGCACCTCGTAGGAGATGTGACCCTCAGAAAAGACCGAATCAAGTTGACTAGATGCCATCAGACTGGAAAACATGAAAAACTAGAATAAGACTTGGGAAAAATACAAAGATTTTAAAAAAGATGCAGGCATGATAAAAATGAAGCTGAAAATTTGAGATCTAGAAGAACGAAAGGATGGGAAATCACCTGGAGTTTTGAAGAAAAAGTGGATAATTTGAAAAAATCATTCAGGGTTTTTGAGAAAATAGAAAGAAGGGTTTCATAAATTGGAAAATGAGGTATTTTGGAAAATCGTCCAATATTTTAGGAAAATTGAAAAAATATGATAAAATAAGATGAAAAATAAATACATCACATCCTGCACAAACAATTATGCACATACAACATTCCCTAAGAAGCTGACTCTAGATGCACACGTTTTGAAATAGTTGTAGGACCCTAGTCCTGACTCTAGGCTCAGATCAGCGGTGTCCAATCATGCTATGTCGATATATCCGAGCCGAGGCCCAATGTACGTGACATAAGATCAATTTCTCCGGTTCTAGATTCATGTTTTCCAACATCCTTGAGCGCCTGCCGATATACTTTGTACTATGGCCCTTGGTACGTGGCATGGGGGCGTTAGCCCAAATAAGTGACTCAGTTGTGAGGTTTTGTCCTGAACTATGGTTTTGGAAGAAAGTCTAGCAACGTGAAGACTGGGTAGACATAGGTGGGGTGGTTTTTTTGAAAAATGAGCACATGCAAGCAAACAGAGGGCTCTAATACCTAGACAGATAGATTTTTGAAAATTTGAAGAAGCAAACATTGTTTTCATACAATTCCTAGATTGAGGATGGTTATATTAGGCCTAGATCTATGTGAGCATGAATAATTCTCCTCAATATGGTCCTACCAAACCATGCCTAGTCTACATGCAATCCATGTCAGCTGGGTTCAAGTCTAGGCTCCTAGGTTCACATGATAACAGAAAGTAAAAGCTGACATTCCATGGTACATGATTTTGACAATTTGAACTAAGTTAAGCACATAATTGATCAGGCGAAGACAGGTCTCATCACGGTCGTCAAACCTGTTATCATCGCAAAATTTTACTTTTGCAAGTCAAACTGACCTTTGAAAAAGATTTTGAAAATAACTTGCCTCCGTTTTAAAATGCGGGATAATTTTAAAGAATGGAACTCGCCTGTCGGTACGAGGTTCAACTGTTCCTGGTGCCTTTACCAGGGGTAATCGAACCAAGGATCAAAAGTGTGCTTAGCTTTGCTCAACTTGTCTAAATCGTGTTCTATTTCCTAAATACACAAAGAATCAGGCATGTGCTATGAATTTTTGAAAATGCAGGTTGAAAACATGATGTTTGCTTTGAGTATTTGAAATACTTAGAAAATTCTTGGAAAATATGTCACTTTAAAAATCGTGAATCATGGTGAAAGAATATTTCTCAGGAAAATGAAAATTGATTTCTGAAGAATCTAGAGGTTTTGTGAAAATTGATTTATGAGAAAACATGAAATAACTCAGTGAAAATTGATTTCTTTGAATTTGAACTTTGAAATAAAGAATATGACTTGAACTTGAGAAATACTTGAAATACCATTTGAAAGCTCAGAGTTTTGAGAAAATCAATTTCTCAGTAAGACTTAGAAATTTTTTAGAAAATCGATTTCTCTGAATTGGAATTGGAATTTGCAAATTGAATTAAATGAATGAATATGGATTTGAAAGACATTGCTTTGAGTAATTGAGAAAATCCTTATGAGTTTTGAAAAATGCAGTACATTTTGAAGTTAGCCTAAGAGTGTAGGTTGAATGTGGCTAATACGAAGATCACAAATCTAGGTCTCATTCGTATTCTGACTATGGCCATAAATACAAATTTCACCGAGTTTGTCAACTCCCTAAGAGCTTGTGCATGTGTCATTCATGTAGACCATAGTGGATTTGTAGAAATATGCATATGAATGATTAGCATAACAATTATATAGCAAAGTTTAAACTATATGTAATGCAAATCCTAATCTAAGCAGAAATTAAAATTCTTATTCCAAAGTTTACATTTAATTTACATCACTAATTGAATTTAAATAAATAAAAGTAAAGGAAAGTAAAGTCTTCAATATCCCTGCAATACTAGAAAACTTATTAGTGAAGATATGTCAGCTTTTCTAGATTTATCCAGCAATATCTAGAAATTTCTGGATTTTGCTAGATATAAGCCTTTTTCCAAGATTTTCTGAGATAAACATAATGAAACAGGAAATAAAATTAAATAAATATGAAAATTAGATTTGAAAATTTGAAATTGGGGTCAAAATGACTAAAATACCCCTAATAGCAAGACTATGGCCTTGAAACCAGGGTTTTTAGAAAGATATTTTGTAAAAATGAGGTTTTGGAATTCAAATGAAAATAAATCAAACATAAGGTGATGTGGTATGATTTAAAATAAGAAAATCCAAGTTAGGAATTTCAAAAATGAGGTCAAATGACCAAATTACCCCTGATAGCAAGACTATGGCCTTGAAATCAAGGTTTTCAGAAAATATTTTGGTAAAAACTTTGGGTTTAGGATTTAAATAAAATCAAATAACAACCAAATCGATCATGAAGTGTCCTAACATAATTATAAACATGAATAAATCCTAAAAACATGAACTTATGCATAAAAAACTAAAAATATCACAAAAATAATGATTTTGGCAGTGTTTCGGGATCTTGCGGGCACCCTGTTTTGCAATTTGGCTCATCCAAGCATCAGATGGGTTCCAAAATTTATAAAAATCAGCACCTTCACTTGTTATCACCCTAAAATTAGATTTGAATTATAAAAATATATTTTTGCCATTATTCCAATTTGAAAATTGTATTAAAATCCTAAAATATGCTATTTTTACCCACCATCACGTACCAGTTTCAGTGTTAGACCCGAATCAGGGGTCAATTCACCATGGAAATTCTTGAAATTTTACAAAGACAAATAAGACAGAAAAAAAAAAGAATCTCTTTTTCACAGATCAAAAAAATCATCTCCGGTTAGGGAGATATTGTTCCGACTATCTGGACTTAAATTTAATGAATATAAAATTGATCAAAATAGGCACTTCCGGGTGTAAATACAAGAAAAAATAGCAGACTTCATCAAAAATTTATGATATTTCAGCAGTGAATAACAGACAGATAAATAATCAACTTTCTTTTTTACAGATCATGAATCGGATCTACGGTTAATGATTTATGATCAACACAAATTGAATTAGGGTTTTAGTAAGTCATAACGAGTTGTAAAACATGGATCTGAATTTCTGACAGAGGAAAAATATCAAACAGTGACAAAAAAATTATAAAAATTTTACAGTAAATAGCCGACATTAACATGAAGCCACTGCACTTTATGGATCTTGAATCAGATATCAAATGAGAGAAATATCACATCTACAAGTTACACTTGAATTTGAACAACGATTTTAATCAACAAAAATCTCGATTCGACTTTGTATTTTTCCAACAGGGTTTTCGAATCCCAAAACCTCTGATTTTTTTTACAGAGACTCAATAACATATATGTGTATCACATATAAAAAAATCAGCAATTTCTAATGAAGATTTAAATGGAAAATAACATGCTTTTTACAGATCTAGAATCAAAACACATGAAAATTCAATAAAACACTAAAAAAACATGATTTAACAATGAAAAACAATAAAAAAACACCTAACAACAAAACAAAATTAAATTTAATGTTTGAACACATGCAATGAACATTAATATGATAAAAAAAATAAATAAAATACAGGGAATCCATGGCTGAAGTTATTTTCACCTTTGAAAACATGGATTTAATCCATTTAACGGATAAATCTCATGTTTCTTTGGTTAAGAACATGAAAAACAATAGCATAAACGATTCTAATGAATTAGAATCATGGAAAACAGCATGTAATAGGGTTAGATCATCTTATTGGATTGTTCTTGAGGTTGAATCCATGGTTAAAACCATGAAAGAGATGGTGTCAATGGTTATATTCATTAAAAGAAACAAAGAAAACTAATAAAATCATGAAAAGCCATTAAGGAACTCACCTTGGGGGCTACAACTGCAATGGAGATTATGGAGTGCTGGAAAGAGGAGAGAGAAGCTTCAAGAATCCAAAAAGAGAAGAATAGGGGGTCGACCCTCCCTATGAACTCTTTATATAGAATTTTTTTCTTTAGGTTTAATTTAAGAGTTTTAAAAAAAATGGACTCTAAAGGGGGGGGGGGGATTTTTCCTAATTGGTTTGGGCTTCCAAACCTTCCTAATTGGTTTGGGCTTCCAAACCTTCCTAATTAGGCCCTAATTAACCTTAGACTCACAATCCCATTAAAATAACTCTAAATGTGGCGCCACCCCCTATGGGCCCACATTGGTTTTTTTTTTAATTCCAATTTAAAGCTGAAAAACAATAGTTAAAACAAACAAAGTTAAAATGGTTTTTCAAAATAGATTTTGACTCTCCTAAATCCCTAAACTAGCTAAGACACCGACTAACCCTAGTCTAACCCTGACTTCTTCAAATGTGGTGCCACCCCGAGTGGGCCCTACTTGAATTTTCAAAGACGATTTTAAAGCTTGAAAATGAGAGTTTTTTAAAAAGAGATTCGAAAAGTAAATTTAGATTTTGAAAGTTTTGAAATGACACAGAGTTGTGACTGAGTCAGGACCCCTCCAGATATGGTGCCAACTGAGTGGGCCCCACATCAGAGTTTTGAAAATTTGAAATAAATACTGAAATGACTTAAAAAAAGGGGTTAAAATCAACAAATGGAAATCTAAGCGAACAAGAACTCTGGACCAGAGTTCTAAACCAACTAGGGCTCAGAATTTTTAGAGTTTTGAAATCCAAATGAAGAGGTTTTTGAAAGATTTTATCAGAGCTGGTAAAAACAAGTTAAAAATGTAGTCAGGGTTAGAGTCTTAACTCAACCGAAACTCTGAAATAGAGTTCTGAATCAACTGGGAATCTGCAAAATGATCTAATTTTTGAAAAACAAATGAAAAGGAATGAAAATGGAAGTAAAAATAGACATCAAATCAGACTCCTGACTGAATTAGGACTCTGGGACAAAGTCCTGATCGAACTAAAACTCTAGATTTTTTTTTGTATTTTCTGAAAAATAAATGACGAAACTTGTGAAAACAGTGAAAAAATTAACAAATATTGAAATCAAAACAGAGTCCTGATCCAATTGGGACTCTGGGGACAGAGTCCTAATTGAACTAGGACTCTCAGATTTTTTGGATTTTCTGAAAAACAATTAAGGGGATTTTGAAAAACAAGTGAAAACAAGATAGAATTGAAGTTCGGTTCAGAGTCCTGATCTGATTAGAACTCTGAAGAGGAGTCCTAATTCGACTAGGGCTCTGAAATTTTTTTGTTTTCTAAGAAGTAAATGGTGAAATTTAAACAAAGCTTTTGAAAACCAGTGAAAATAAAGTGAGAAAACAAACTTTGGATAGAGTCTTGTTTCGATTAGTACTCTGGGATAGAGTCTTGATTCGATCAAGACTCTGGGATAAAATCCCAGAATTTTTGAAATTTCATGGTAAAGGTGTAACAATTTTGAAATATAGAAAGATAAATAAGGAGACTTTGGAAATATTCTCTCACAAGTAAAATCAGGGTCAGAGTCCTGATCCAACTAAGACTCTTCAAACAGAGTCTTGGTTCAACCAAAACTCTGAGTTTTTGTCTTCTCTATGAAAGATTTTGAAAGATTTGGTTAAAAACAAGTAGAATAACGATGAAAGATAGAGTCCTGATTCGATTAGGACTCTGAGAAAGTGTCCTAATTTGACTAAGACTCTAGAATTTTGGCCAAAAACAAAGGATTTTGATAGGTTTTCTCAAAAATATGTAAAAAGGGTAATAAAAATAGAGTTCTGATTCGACTATGACTTTGGAAAAAGAGTCTTGATCCAACTAAGATTCTAGAAAAAGAGTCCTGATTGGATTGGGTCTCTGAAATTTTGGCTAAAATAACAAGAATGGGCAAGGGATATGACTATATCTGGTTTAAAATCAGAATGGAGTTTTAAAAATATTCAAAAAGATGAAAATACATAGTCCTGATCCAACTAGGACTCTGAAATTTTTGAGATTTTTGATAAATAAAGGAATCCAGAAGCGACACCACCTAAATGGGCCTCATCTGAGAATTGAAATCAATTGAAATTGAGTTTAAAATGAATCCAGATTGTTTTCTGAGGGAAACATTTCAAAATATAAGATCCTGGGGTTTGGCAAATGGCAAGAATATCGACTTGAAACCTAGGTTTTGAAATTGATTTTGAAAGAAGAGTTTTAAAACTCGAATCTGGATTAATATTTTGAAAACAAGAGTTCTGGATCTCAACAATGAGATGCAATGCAATGAAATGACATGTCAAATGCATGCAGTGATATGCAATGACACATAAAATGTAAATACTTAATGAGAGTGAAAATTTGGGGTGTTTATAATATAGCTAGCAAAAGCAAGCGTCATTCGAATTGACTCCAATCGAGCCTCTAGTGCAAAGGTTTCATCAAAATCTATGCCTTCTTCTTGGTTATAGCCTTGTGCTACTAGCCTTGCTTTATTTTGAATGACTTCACCGTTTTCGTCCAGCTTATTCTGGAAGACCCATCTTGTTCCAATTATTAGATGATCCTTTGGTCTATCAACTAGATCTCATACATCATTCAGAGTGAATTCGTTAAGTTCTTCAAACATGGCCAAAAGCCAAAATTCATCATCACAAGCTTCATTGATATTCTTTGGTTCTATTTTTTATATGAAAGCATTTTTTTCAATATATTCTTCTAATTGCCTTCTAGTTTGGACACCACTCTTTATTTCTCCAATAATCTACTTATGTGGATGATCAAGAAGTTCTTTTCAAACCGGTGGAAGATTTTGAGGAATGTTTTTATGTGAAGCGCTTTCTATCATAGGTTCTCCTTGAGGTATGACTTCTTCTCCTTCGCTTAGAGGTATAACCTGCTCACAATTCTTATCAAATACAATGTGTAAAGACTCTTCAATGCAATAAGTTCTTTTATTAAAAACACGATAAGCTTTGCTTCTAGAAGAATATCCAAGAAATATTGTTTCGTTTGATTTTGAATCAAACTTATCAAGATTATCTTTGGTATTTAACAAGAAACACTTACTACCAAAATTTTTGAATTACGAGATTTTTGGTATATGATCATAATACAATTCAAAACATGTTTTATGTAAAAATGGTCGAATAAGAATACGGTTTAAAACATAGCATGTTGTATTTACTGCTTCAGCCCAAAAGTATTTTGGTAAATTTTTATCTTAAAGCATGGTTCTAGCACATTCTTCCAATGTTCTATTCTTTCTTTCAACAACTCCATTTTGGGAAGCTGCTCTAGGAAAAGAAAAGTTGTGAGATATTCCATGTAAATCATAGAACTTTAGAAAAGATTCATTTTCAAATTCTCCTCCATGATCACTACGAATAGTAACAGTAGGGGTAGATTTTTCATTTGTAATTCTTCTACATAGTTTAGAAAATTCAGAAAAAACATCATTTTTGCTTTTCAGAAAAATTACCCAAGTAAAAGAAGACTAATCATCCACTATAACAAACACATATTTACTACCATTCAAACTTTAAATTCTATCACATAAATGATTCTTTTTATATGATATTCTAGGTAGGCCTCTAACAAGATCATTCTTGGATAACTTAGAAATTAATTTGAAGTTAACATGTCCAAGTCTCTTATGCCATAACTATTGAATTTCATTTGAAGCAATAAGACATTTTCATTGAAGGTGGGTAACTCATCAAGATACAGTTCATATATATTCTTCCTTCTCTTTCCTTTAAAGATGATCTCTTTAGAACAAGAATCAGAAATTAAGTATAAATCATGTTCAAAAGAAATGAGAAAACCTTTGTCATATGATTGACTAATAGATAACAAATTATGCATTAATTCATCTACTAAAAGAACATTTTCTATCAAGGGAAATTTTGGATTACCAATATTACCAATACCAATTACTTTTCCCTTACTATTGTCACAAAGGTGATGGTTCTTCCATCCTTACTTTGAAGGGTAGAAAATAACTCTGGCCTTCCAGTCATATGTTTGAAACAGCCGCTATCCAAGATCCACTTGTTCCTTATTTTGTGTACCTACAATAAAATTTGAAGACAAAGCATTTGACCCCTTTTTATATTCGGGTCCACGAGAGTTAGTCTTAGGAACCCAAATCCATTTGGATTTTGGTTTCTTTTGAGAATAATTACTCTTTTTATCATAAAATGATTTAGCATTTCTAGAATGATAAGATGGATAGTCATGTCTAGGCTTATATGCATTTGAAGTACCATGATAAGGTATGTTTCTACCATGATATGCATGATTAGAAAACTGAGTTCTTTGAATTAATGATTGAGAATTTTGACTTTGATTCTTTACCACATAGTTTGGTCTATTTTGAGTATCAAAGAAACTATATCCCAATCGAGTTTTGTTAACCAAGCATCTTTAAGAACCAATAAGTGTTTCTAGATTTTCTTGACCTTTAGTGAACTTAGTAACTATAGAGAGAAGATCATTAGATTTTTCTTTCAAACTAGATATCTCTTCTTGTAAGACATTGGTTCTAATGCCAATTTCTTTTATCTTAGATGCTTGAGAAAAGTTTTCCTTCTTGAGATCTTCCATCTTTTGAAGTAATAAATTGTTCTTAGTGTCAAGAGTCAAATTTTCTGTTTTCAACTCTTTGTTTTTAGAACTTAGACTCTTAAATTTAGCATATAAATTATTAAAAGCTTCTAATAAGTTATCATAATCAAATTGACTTACCGAGTCTTCTTGTACTACAAAGCACATGTTGGCGACTTTTTCATTTGATTCTTCATCGAAAGAAGAGTCATTTTCATCCCAACTTGCTTGAAATGCCTTTTTCTTATTGAATTGGTCCTTAGGCTTGATTTTGTGAAGAGGACAATCTCTTTTGATATGTCCAGCCTTTTTACAGTTGAAACACTTGACTTCATCAAGATTTAATGGTTCAATTTTCTTCACCTTTCTTTAGAATCTTCACTTTTTGACGAATCTTTTGAATTGCCTAGTGATAAGGGTAATATCTTCATATTCATCTAAATCTTCAGAGTCTGAAGTGACTTTGAATGCAAGAGATTTTTTCTTTGGTTCTTCTTTTTGTCTATCATGAAGTTGAACTTCATATGCCATCAAATTACCAACTAAATTTTTAAGAGAATGGGTGTTTAAATCATTGGCTTCCTCTATTGATGTGGTCTTTCTCTCCCATTCAGGAGTTAAGAACTTTAGAACTTTTCTAACTAAATTTACTAGCGAATATTCTTTCCCAAAGGATTTGAGAGTATTAGTAATATCGATCATTTTAGTTATCATGTCAGAAATTGGCTCATTTTGCTTCATTTTAAATAACTTAAATTTATGAACTAAAGAGGCAATTTTAGACTCCTTTACCTTTGACGTACATTTATGAATCATGAAAAAAGTATGACAAATTTCATTTGCAGTGGAACATTGAGAGATACAATTGAACTCTACTTTGTCAATGACACAATATAGCGTATTCATAGCTTTGACGTTGAGTGAAGCAGGCTTCTTTGCTTCATCGGTCCATAGGCTGAAATCAATTGATGATGCTTGGTACTTTTCTGAAATGACTCAAAATTTTAAGATCCATAGATTGTAAGAATATTGTCATTCTTACTTTCCAATAGCCATAGTTTGTTTCGTCAAGGAGAGCAGGATGAACTCAGGAGCATCCTTCTTTGTGTTGAGAAGACGATGTTGTTACCATGCTAGATGATGGTAAGATCAAAAGATATCAAACCTTGCTCTGATACCAAATGAAAGTATTGTAGGATCGATGCCATGAGCACTAAAGGGGGGGTGAATAGTGCTTTTAATCTTTGTCCTTGAAATTTGAAGGAATTTGAATACTACAAAGCAATCACACATAAAGAACACAAGAATTTTATCCTGGTTCAATCTTCCAGACCTACATCTAGTCCCTAAGCAAAACCCGCTTCAGATTTTTACTATCAAACTTGTGTCACCACAAGATCAAACAAACCCAAATTGGTCCCACTTTCAGCAACAACTCTGCTGAAAGCAAACTTCACCTTTAAACCAAGGAGACTCTGTCCTTTTACAGAAAATTTGAAATAACTAACTTACAATCAACCTACGAGCCTTTCTTATGAATGCAAGAGTGAAATATGCTTCTAAGGTTGCTGAAATACTCAACTCACAATTTCACTAACTCACAGAAATAATTTGAGTGAAAAACTAGAATAAAAATACTCAGTGAGTGAGAAAACAAATACTTGAATGAATAGGAGTGAAAAACAAAGAATTTGATCTTTCAAATCAATGTAATTTGATTCAATTCAATTATTTTGAGTGTAGATCACACTCTTATTTATAACTGAGGAATTTTATATGTTGGAGGTACGAAAGGGTGTCAAAATAGTCAGTTTTGAATGGTCAAATCATTTGAAAAACTAAATAGATGCACATTTTAAAAGTTTTAGAAAATGGCTATATTAGTCGACTAAAATAGTTTTTAGTCGACTAAAATCAAATATTAGTAGACTGACAGTTAAAGTCAGTCGACTACTGTATCTAGCCGAACATTTTTGAATTCTAGATTTTGAAACTTAGTCGACTAAAGAAAAGTTAGTTGACTAATGAAAATCATCAGTAGACTGAAAAAACTTTCAGTCGACTCTGCTAAATTTTTCAAAATTCGAACATTCTGTCCAGTCGACTATTGTTAAACTTTTCAGAAATCAAACTCTAGGGTCGGTCGACTAAGAGTCGATTAGTCGACTAATCAAAAAGTTGACATTTTTCTTTGAAAAATTGGCACAAAAAAATTGTTTGACTAATGAGTCTATTGGTCAACTGATAAACCTGAAAATGTGGGTAAAGAGCTTTCTAAAATGATTTTCGCCAAGGATTCTTTTAGAAAATTTTTTCTTAAGTATTTTTAAGTAAAATGCAAGTAAGATATGCAATCAAAGTAAGGCTCTTACAAAAATCTAAGACTTTTAAAGAAATTTATATTTGCACACTTGTCTTCACAGATTCTTCAATGATTTTTTCAATTCTTTTCATCTTTCTTCATTGCCTTGGCTGAAATTTAGTTGTTCCAGTTGTTCATCATCAAAATCTTGTACTTGAATTATCATGTATAACTTCTTTGTCTTAACAAATGTCTAAGAAACAACCAACCCCTAAGCAACCAAGCCCTTTGCATGAACAGGTATGTAATACAATATATTGCTTCACATGTAAATTGTATTACGTGCCACTTATCAATATCTAACTTGTGTAATTTCCAACATGCAACAATACCATACAGACGTGCACTACAACGTTGGAACCTACAATCCTTCCAACCTATTTGAGTGGAACGATGGCGTGAGTTTTACAAGTCTTTTGGTATGTAATAATTTTGGGAGGATGTTTGCATTTCTTGTTAAACTTAACGTAGTGTCTAATATTTTTTTTTTTCATGACAGACTCAGTTCAATTCAAAAGGGAGCAACGGAACACAGGAATCACGTGTAGATTCTTCAGCTACAAAATAGTTATAGCATTTAACTTTCATTAGTGTAAATCGTTGTAATATTTTGCATTCTATAATTCTTTGTTGTAAATCGATAATTCTTTGTTGTAATTCTATAATTTTTTGTTGTAAATCGATAATTCTTTGTTGTAATATTATAATTCTTTGTTATAATTCTATAATAGAAATCATACTACAAATATCATAAAAATCGATACTAGAAAACACATAATATCTTACAAATCGATATACAATAATTATGCATAATATATTATAAATCGATACGACAATTCAACATAATTGCTTATAAATCGATATTAACAAACAAAACAATATTGTACAAAAATCGGTAGAAACAGTTTGTCCTATTGTGATTTACACAATGATTGATAAAAGGCAAAAAAGAGAAAGAAACAACAAATCGACATAATGTTTATTGATAGCAATATCTTAAATCTGTATAATATCCTATAAATCTGTAAATCGATAACTTATCTTATAAATCGATATGAAAATTCCTATTGATAGCTTAAAAATTGATATTAAGAATCAGCATACAAATCGATATTAAGAATCAAAGCAATATCTTAAATCGATATAATAACCTATAAATTTATAGTAGACATCGTGTTAAGAAGCAATATCTGCAAATCG
Organism: Nuphar pumila; assembly: GCF_984573655.1. Taxonomy (NCBI): domain Eukaryota; kingdom Viridiplantae; phylum Streptophyta; class Magnoliopsida; order Nymphaeales; family Nymphaeaceae; genus Nuphar; species Nuphar pumila. The sequence goes on along the minus strand of NC_143252.1, from coordinate 96,719,790 downwards.
ATGATAAAATATCATAAAAATCAAGAGGAAAATTCTTATTAATAACTTAGAAATCGATATTAATAATTGATTTATAATATATTATGTAATATTATATCGATTTGTAAGATGCTATGTGTTTACTAGTGTCAATTTGCAAGATATTTATATTATGATTTTGAAACATGTGCCTGTGGAATTTATATTATTGCAATTTGCGTGCTTGAGGTGGTGATTTGCGTAATCAACACACGTGTGCCAGGTGCATAATTTTGGTTTTTGGATCAATGTGAATTTTATACACAGTCTTACAAAATTTGTATACATAATCTATAAAATCTGTTACAAATGTCTGTATACAAAAAAATTGTCATGTTCGGCAAATTGAATATTGAACCAAAAATTGTTATCTCTCTCTAACTAGTAGAATGTAACCATCTTCACGTTATCCTTGAAAATAGGTAGACGTTTAAAACGACTTCCTCTTACTCCTGGGGACTTCACATCCTTTATTGTTTTCTAGGTAATCTTGCAGTCTGGGTTTTTGTATCTTCCGCAATTAGAAAATCCATCAATTTTTTTGCATAGTTTTATGCAGAATCCAAGTATATCATCCTGCAAAAAAAAAAAAAAAGTCAGACCAATATAGAAATGTAGTCATCAATAATATAGGATAATAAAATATGTTTAAGTGTACAACATGCAACGGTGAATTCTGGTTCTCGTCCATAGTATATTGCTTCAATACACTTCATTATAAAGATGCCACAATCAACGCCTATATTTTGTAAAGGAGCATCCTCTACGATGTGAAGCCTCCACGGGCCAATGACGACACCCAACATGTCTCTGAAAAATCTAACCTGTGGTTTATGTAAAAGCAAGTAAATTCTAGGCCATGGTACAAGATACAATAATCTTATAGATAGAAACTTACCAAATGCACAATGTCACGGTCTACACCACCGTTAAAGTCTAAGGAGTTGCAGAACTATATTTGTTGTTTTCGTACATCCAACACGTATAAGACCCAATGTTTTTTCGATTGTCAAAATGTAGGAATCAATATCTACAAATCGATTATAAAATATCTTAGAAAATCGATATAAAAATGCATATTGATAGCATAAAAATCGATGTTAAGAATCAGCATATAAATCGATATTAAGAATCAAAACAATATCTTAAATCGATATTAGGAATCAACATAGAAATTGATATTAAGAATCAAAACAATATCTTAAATCAATATGAAAATTCCTATTGATAGCTTAAAAATAAATATTAAGAATGAACATAGAAATCGATATTAAGAATCAAAACAATATCTTAAATTGATATTAAGAATCAACATAGAAATCAATATTAAGATTCAAAACAATATCTTAAATTGATTTGGATATTCATATTGATATCTTAAAAATCGATATTTAGAATCAAAACAATATCTTAAATCGATATTAAGAATCAAAACATCTTAAATCGATATGGAAATTCCTATTGATATCTTAAAAATTGATATTTAAAATCAAAATAATATCTTAAATCGATATTAAGAATTAAAACAATATCTTAAATCAATATTAAGAATCAACATAGAAATCAATATTAAGAATCAAAACAATATCTTAAATCGATATTAGGAATCTGCATAGAAATCGATATTAAGAATCAGAACAATATCTTAAATCGATATGAAAATTCCTATTGATAGCTTAAAAATAGATATTAAGAATCAACATATAAATCAATATTAAGAATCAAAATAATATCTTAAATTGACATTAATCCGCATAGAAATTGATATTAAGATTCAGAACAATATCTTAAATCGATTTGGAAATTCATATTGATATCTTAAAAATCGATATTTAGAATCAAAACAATATCTTAAATCGATATTAAGAATCAAAACAACATCTTAAATAGATATGGAAATTCCTATTGATATCTTAAAAATTGATATTTAGAATCAAAACAATATCTTAAATCGATATTAAGAATCAAAATAATATCTTAAATCGATATTAAGAATTAGCATAGAAATCAATATTAAGAATCAAAACAATATCTTAAATCGATTTGAAAATTCATATTGATATCTTAAAAAGCGATATTTAGAATCAGCATAGAAATCAATATTAAGAATCAAAACAATATCTTAAATCGATATGCAAATTTCTATTGATAGCTTAAAATCGATATCAAGAATCAAAACAAGATCTTAATAGATTTAACATCTTACAAATCGATATGGTCAAAAACCTTTTCACTTGACCAAAAAGTCTGTCATTTAGTCATCGTTACCCCAGTATTGTAGTCATCTAGAAATCTAGTCATGTATGGCATTCGACGGACGATACTCTGTTGAACAAAACAGTAATAATAGTAAGTTTAAAATGTGAAGGTACATTAGTAAATCAAAAAAGAAAATAAACATATAAGGTAACCGATATACCATAAAATAAGGGGTAACGATTGTGATCACTGTAAAAATTTTCCTCTTTTTCCTTTTCTCCCTGCTTTTCCTCCTTTTGAGAGGAAAAAGAAAGAAGAGAGAGAATAAGAAAACTCTTTGCAATGTGTCACTTGACCTTTCTGAAAGAAAGATAGATTTTGAATTTTACTCGCCTCCGTTTTAAAATTTTGCAGGAAAAATAGAGACGGGATTCGTTCATCGGTACAAGACTCAATCGTTCATGGCGCCTTTACGAGGGGTAATTGAACCAAGGATCGAATTTATGCCTTTGCTTTGCCTAAATTTGTCTAAGTGATTATTCTGAAATCTTAAATGCACAAAGAATCATGCTTGTGCTATGATATTTGAATTTGAGGGATGTGTATGCTTTCCTTGGAAATGTTTCAGAAATTTGGATTTTTCCAAGTGATTTTGAAATAGGTTTTGAAAACAACCTTGAGGAAGTGGTTCAGAAATTGAACCTGAAAAGATTGAAATTTGACTCAAGTTTTAAAGTGGATTTAAGATTTGAAATCAGGAATTGAAAGTGAATATTTGAACCTGAAAATGGAATTGGAAAATAAAAGATTGAATTTTGAAGTTGGAATTTGGAATTTGGAAATTGAGTTTGTTTCTGAAATGGAACTTGAAATGGAATCAAAATGGGACTTTGATTTGATTTTGAAATTTGATTTGATATTTGGAAATCAGAATTTAACTTGGAAATTGAATTGGAGTTTCAAACTGAATTTAAAACTTTGATCAATAATTAAATTGAAAATTGAAATAAAGCTCAGAATTTGGAATTGAATTTGAAATAAAATTCAAAAATTTGGATTTTGAAATGGAAAGTAGCAATTGAAAATAAAAGTTGGGTTTGGATTTGAAATTTGATGTTGAAATTGAGATTTGAACTTTGAATTTGAAAATTGAAACTTGAAATTTGAATTTAGATTTTTGAAATTGAAGTTTAACTTTGAAATTTGGAAATTAAAATTTAGAATTGAGATTAGAATTTAAAAATAAATTTAAAGATTGAAAACTGGGAATTTAAAAATAAACTTTAAAATTTGGATTTTAAAATTTAGAATTTGAAATTAGACTTGGAATTTGAAATTAGAATTGAATTTGAAAATTGAATGGAATTTTGAATTGATTTTGAAATTTGACTTGGTATTTGAAATTAGAATTGAATTTGAAAATTGGATTAGAAATTCAAAATAAATCTCAAAATTTTGATTTAGAATTTCAAAGTGAATTTCAAAACTTTGACTTAGAATTGAATTAAAAATTAAAACTCAAAAATTGAATTTATAATAGAATTCAAAATTTTGAAATGGAAATAAAGAATTTGAATGAAATTTGAAGTTAAAATGTGAAATCCAAGAATTTAAAGTTCAGAAACTGAAATTTGGGATTGGAAATAAAATTTAAAACTAAATGAAATTGAAAATAAAAGGATAAATCTGAATTTATAAATGGAATTTGAAAATGGGTTTGAATTTAGAAATGAAAATTGTATTTTTAAAAGTTTATTTCAAATATCACTTGGAATTTTGAAAATAACTTGAAAATAATTTGAAAAGGATGATAAATCATGATGCAATTCTATCTTAAATGATGAATGCTTTTAATAGAAATTGTTTAAAAATTAAAATTTTAAAAAGCAGATTTCATTTTTTAATAGAATTGAAATAAGATGAAATCATAATACATTCATGACTATGGTCACAAACATATTATAATCTAATCTTCATTTGAATTCTAATATAGAATAAAATAAATTTTTGTGCCTTTATAGGATTTAAAATAAAATTAACTTTTGATATATTCATGACTATAGCCACAAATATATCTCAAATTAATTTATATTTTAGATTCTGATAGAGGAGGAATTAAATATTTAAAAAAATATGATGATTTTCAAAAGTGACCTAAAGTGGAGGTCAAATGTTATTCCATAAAAGATAAAAATCCTAAGTATTGTTCACATTTTGACTATGGTCATAAATGTGAATAATTTACTTAGGGTTATTTACCTTTTATTAGAAAGGTGCACGTGCCATTCGTGTCATCCCATAGTGCTTCTTTGAAGAATAAAATAGTGCTTCTTTGAAGAATAAAATAAAATGAAATGCCACAGGAAATTATGAGAATTTAAAGCACAACTATATGCTCATACATTCTAATCTAAGCAGAAAAGTAGAAATTCTCATTAATAAAGAATTATTACAATCTTGAATATTGAAATTTCGTAATCTAGGAAAGGAAATCTAAGTCTTCCATGCTTTCCCTGCAAAAATGAGTTAGCACAAGGCAATAAAATACAAAATATAGACGGAAATGGAAAATGCCATGTTAAAGCTAATCATGTATATGGTTATGCCTATTCTAATGAAGAAATGAATATGCAAAGTGCTATGCTTATGCTAATAATGAAATGCATATGCATATGCCTAAGTGTTATGCTCATGTTAAATGAAGAAATGCATATGTGATGCCTAAATGCAATGCATATGCTAATTAAGAAATGCATATGCAATGCCTAAATGCAATGCATATACTAATGACATATTAAAATGAAATAGGAAGATACCTATACTAAGGCTAAATGGAAAATATGATGCAAGTGTAGGCATTGTGAGGAGATGACAGGCAGAGAGTGCATACCTATGTATGTATATGCAAAAGTGCAGGCAACTGTCATACAAGTGCACAGGTGTGAGTGTTGAGTTATACTTCATTCAGCAATGTAACTGTATATGCAACTATTACAGTATTGCAGCTAATGTATGCAAATACAGAAGAAATGCAAATGCAACTAATATAGGAAAGCTAACATACTTTGCTAATGAATGAAATATGAATAACTTAATTTCACCGAGTTGAATCACACAAATAAATGTTGCTGTGAATCAAATTCACACAGCAGATGCTTCATATTCGGAACAACAGAGTATGCAAATGCACACATCTGGGTGATGATCCATATGAAAATGTTTGCAGCAGAAATTCAGTGTTTTTGATATGCTATATGCAAATGCAGAGTGTAACAGTGTTGTTGATATGCCACATATAAAGATATTGTTGATATACAGATGTAGATAACATGCAACATGCAAGTAATGTGTAATATGCTATGCAATATGCAGTGAGTGATTGTATGCAGATGCTATGCGCAAGTGCAGAAGTGAAGCAATATGTAGGAAATGACAGCATGCAGAAAATGAAGCAATATGCATGGGAAAGAAGCAAAGGCTACACAAATGCACAAATTTTATATTGAAGGCGTTGTTGTAGCTTGGGTAATAGCAGATGAGGAGATGTGAAGGTGCTATATGCACATGAAGCCACATGAAAATGTGAAGGTGCTGTGTGCACATGAAGCTATAGGAAAATGTGAAGGTGCTGTGTGCACCTGAAGCTATGGGGAGATGTGAAGGTGTTGTGTGCACATGAAGCCACAGGAAAATGTGAAGGTGTTGTGTGCACATGAAGCTACACGAAAATGTGGTGTGACTGATAAGATGCAGCACATAGCCATGCGAATTTCTGAATCAATCCACAATAGATTAGTATACTTCATAAGCAGCAGCCTTGGGAGTTGCAGCAAATCAATTGCAGCAAACTGATTTCTGCTAGTTGAATTCAGCAAATCACTTTCAATAGCATCAACGAATGGGATTTGGCAATATCAGCAGTGCCAACGAGTCTTATTTCAATTAGCACATCCAAGTGCTTTTTCAAATAGCACAACAGAGTGTAGAAAATAGGATGGCAGTTTCAGATAAGTTGGATAGCACTATTGGTTTTGGTTTCCTCTTCATAGAAGCCAGCTTTGAAGCCTGAGAGATGCATAACCCTCTCAATGCCTGCTTCAAGGTTATTGATTCAGAGATGCCTATTCCCGATGCTTGTGATAATCCTACACTAATTGGTCTTTTTGAGGTATTTTTCCATGAAGGACAAGCTCGGGACTGTTGACAATGGACAAGTTCACTGGATGTACTTTGAAAATCAAGAACTTCAAACAGCTAATTGATTTTGCTTTCCACTGCATAGTCCCGTGATATGACTGACATCAATTGTTTCCCAGTTTTGTCTCCTGTTTATGCGATTAAATATACTGAACTACATTCTTTAGAATTGTGAACAGAATTCAGTTCTTTATTTGACTCTTTAATTTTAGAAATATCAGAAACCGAACCCATCTCCTACAAATGGCAAATAGGCAGCACCATAAATTCTATTCTGATGCAAGAACAACAACTTGAAAAACTTTATTCCAGTACATGAAATAGCAGCATTGCTTCAAACTTACCTATCTCCAGAGAACCTCCATGTAAGTAGATCATGTTGACAGACATACCAAGATGGCACAATGTTTTTTTTTCTTTGGATCCCAGACTCTCTGTGAGCATATTGAATAAGAATTTTCATAGGTTTGGATGTCATGCTGTGAGAGCTCAAGTGATATGTTGTGAGCATCTCAAATGATATGCTGTGATGAAGTATGGGACAAAACGCAACATATAAACATATAAGGAGTCCAATTATGCAGCGAATTCCAATCAGTAACAGGGGTTCATCAGAAAATAGTTTCTACCGGTGGATTGATAACCTTCAAAGTCACTTGAGGGGGTGATTTACTAAATGAGCTATACGACTACTTAAATCCAGTAATAAGCACAGTTCGTGGACACATCAGAGAATGGTGATGTTGCTCAGTTGAACCTGTCCCACATCAATGGCAGGATTGAGTGAATATCCCAGATTCATGACAATATGTGCTGCTCGTGGGAAAATCCCTTGTGTGTGGAAATCCCTTGTTAGAGTATCCACTTCAACCTCAGAAAATGCAACACCATAGGTATGGTAATTGAATGTCTTCCCTTTACCTATTTTCCAATCAAATCCAATATCCGAGGTAATGTAAAAATCATGCACAGATAGATCAATCCTTACCAGAAAGCATGCCCTTGCAAGCTCTGCAAAGGATCTGTGCTCATTCTTCAAAGCTATAGGTTTCATGTGTGCAATTATTTGCTCACAAGCATCCAAAACTGTCACTCCATACATATCAGAGCTTGCAGAAGCAGCAGTAGGTGATGCATTTGGGACCTATAAGACAAGACACAAACAGTTTTCCTTTCAGGATCGATAAGGACGATGAAACAAATCTGAGTCGAGCTTCTACTCTAAGAAAACATGTGCACGCTATAGAGCGAGAGTGTTTTGAGCACGCACGAGAGAGAGAGGTTGAACCAGAAAATGAAGGGATGAACCAATGCCTAGATCATGAAGATGATGCTGTAATGAATCAAAACACACGAACGCTTAAGAAAATAAATGTAAACACATGTATGATATGGATGACAATGTATGGGGTCGTGTGAAGATATACACATGAATGGTAAACATAAATGCAGTGAACAAAATAAAATGGGAAATCAAATGCAAATTGGAAATCAAGATGAAAACAAGAGATCGAAACACGAACAAACAATCAAAATGAAAGCAGGAAATCAAAAATCAAATGACAATCAAAATGGAAACATGAAATCGAAATGCAAACAAGAAATCAAGATACAGATGATGTTGATATCTTTAATAATGGTGACTGCTATCATGTACAGAGAATCAAAATACATAAATTAACAATGAAGGAAATGTGATAAAGAGAAGATCGACCTCTTGTTGCAAAAATGCAAACCGATACTGCTATAGGCAGATTGGTAGTGCGTATCATGCATCAACAAAAACTGATATCACACAAAGAAAATCCGAGGGAAAGGAAAAGAGAAGAGCAAATTCACAGAAAAAAATAAAGAGGGAGAGGGATAATTCTTACCTTGGCCTCTTGTTGTTGATTCGAACTCCTTCACAGAAGAAAGAGAAGGGGAAAAAGGAGGAAGAAAGAAGAGGGAGAAGGGGAGAAGGAAAAGGGAATGGATCAGAGGGATGCGATGGATGAGAAAACCAGAAGATCAGTGGATGATGGATCATGCGAGAGGTGGAAAATGGATGGGAGATGAATGGGCGATGGTGGATGATGCGAGAAGTGGATGATGCGAGAAGTGGATGATCGGAGGTGCTCCCTGCGATGGCCGTTAAATAAGAAGAGGCCATTACAAAATCTTTCAAAAGGGTCCCTCCATGTTTTAAAATTTTTCAAAAAGGGGGTCTTGATTATAAGTTTTTTCAAAAGAAGGGATTAATCTATTTTTTGAAATATTCTTTTATGTTTCTGAGTGAAAAACCTAAAACTAGGCGGGATTTAAAAGATGGGATCCAGATAAGGTTTTTGAAGACCTTACAAAAATATTAATTTTGAAATCTTGAAGATTTTACAAAAAAAAAAGAGAAATTTTGAAATAACAGAGTTTAATTTAAAAACTGAGTTTCAAAATGGATCTGGATCTGAGGTTTTAAGCGAATATTGGGTTTGGACCTCGAATTGAGATTGGATCTGGATAAAATACCTGAGCCAATACAGAGAATTAAAAAATAGAAGATCTGGACTCAGAATTGGATTTGGATATCAGATCTGGATCTGAGAATGAGTCAAATATGGAAAATGAAGTTGGATTTTGGATCTTCAACCAAGAACTGAATCTGAGAAATGAATAGAGATTGACTTAATTGCTCAGAATGTGGGGGTCAGAGGCAAAAAGGGAATTTTTAAAATTTTGAAAAATTAGCGGTGTTCACAGATGCCCCTCTTTGCTGCTAAGCCAGTTGGAAGTTGAGCTTAGTAGCAAAGAAAATACACCAAATTTTAAAACAAAAAAATGCCCCAATCAGAGAATCTGAACTGAGTGTGGAAGAATTATTTTGTGAAGATTATTCTCAGGTTTAGCACCTTGTCCTGAATGGCTTGGAAAAGGACGAAATCCTCAAAAATGAGATAATTGGATAAAAAGAAATGAGAAAATTGTGATGGGACTTTTGGATGAAGATCACGAAATTATGACAAAGAGAGATTTTGATGAATTCTCATGGCTGAGACAAAAATAAGCTTTTTGAAAAGAATCAGGTTTAGCCCTTGACCTGGATGGGATGAAAATATGTCAGAACGAAGTTCAGGTTTAAACCTTACCTGAGTGGGAAATGAAAAATACCTCATCAGAATGAGGCTCAGGTTTTAACACTTACCTGAACGAGAAATGAAAATACCTCATCGCAATGAGGCTCAGGTTTTAACCCTTACCTGGACGGGAAATGAAAATACCTCATCAGAATGAGGCTCAGGTTTTAACCCTTACCTGAATGGGTGTGAACACCCCAAAATTTTCAAAATTTTATAAACATTTCTCCTTTTTTCCCTGGCCCCCATTTCTGATTAATTGAGTCAGTTTTAATCAAAATTCTAGTTATTTCTCAGATTCACTAGAATCCAAGTCTATTTTCTATATCTGACTCAATTTTAGATCCGGATCTGATATCAAAATCTAAATCTGAGCCTCATTATCTAATTTTTAAATCGAATTTATAAAAATCCAAAAATAGTTTTTGAATGGCTCAGACAGTCCATCCGGTATCCATTTGGATCCACTGCTCAGTATTCCTCGATTCGAGATCCAAAACTTGAATATTTCTCAAAACTCAGGATCCAAACCCATTTTCTAAAGAAATTTTTAAAGAATAGCCCTGAATTCTCAGAAAACCCTTCTTTTGTACATATTTTTTAAATTTTTACAAAAAATAGTTTAAAATCTCTTATTTTCCCATAGTTTTAGAATTTTTATGTCAAAAACACAAAAAAATATAGAAAACATAAAGAAAAGAACAAAAAATAAAAAATAGGAAAAAACAAAAAAAAGTTAAGAAACCCTTTTTTTTTAAAGTATTGCTTTGTTAAAACCACTTTTTAGAAAAACCTTTTGAAAGGAGTCGCCTTTTTAAAAACTTTCAAAAATTCCTTGGACCCGATTTGTAAAATCCCCAATAGTTTTCTCTTATAAAAGAAAACCGTAGGGGATCAAATTGATCATCCATCGACATTACCATTAAGCCATTAGCATCGATCAAACCTCCTCTCCCATTACCTCCACTCTCCTCCCTCTGGTGCCCTCTAGGCTACTGAAGAAGCCTCGGCTCCCTCCTTCAGAACTTCTGAACAAGGTAAGAGCCCTGCTTTCTTCCTTCTTTTAACTGTCATTCTCTTGGTTCTCCTCTATTCTTGGTCCATCTAAGCATCTACCGTAATGTCAATCTGCATATAGCAGCATTGAGTTACGAACTGCAACATCAATGGAATAGTTCATATTCTGACATCTCCTCTTTACTTTTTTTCTTTTTTCTTTTTTCTTTTCTTTCTTTCTTTCTTGCTTTTGTAATTTTAGTAGTTTACGTGATTATGATTGGAAGGCTCATTCATTAGATATTTCCCTTTTATTAGACTTTTTGTTGATTCGGTTTTTGGAAGCTTTGTCGATCTTATTATAGTTTTATACAATAAATTTTTTATTTTGCCTGTTATGCGTAGTGGTATTTGCTTCGCTCCCTCCTGAGCCGATGATTTTATCATCTCATATGCATTTGTGATTTAACAAACTTTCTGTTGATACTACCCATCGTGGATCACTCGCATCTGTTAAAATGGTCATATCATCAATTGGTAATCAGTGATATCTTGCAATGACATCACCGATTCGCCTAGATGTCACAAATTATTGTCATCGACTTCATTTTCTTTTTATCACAAGGCACTAAGGGCACGATCGACCTGCATATAGCAGGATCGATCCACCCCGTGCGATATCAACGGAATTCTCTAATTCTGACTTTTTTTTTATCTGGATTCTTCTTGTTTTGAGTGTCTGTTGTATGTTAGATTCAGTAGTTCTTCATCATTTTCTGAATCTGTAATATATTTTCAGTCTCTACTAACTATTGCTTGGCATCAGTTCTTTATTTATTTTATTTGCATTTCAGCATTACAATCCTACATATATGTCTTCCTTTTTCTTATTTTCAAGTTGAATACAGTATCTCATTTGGCAATCCACCTTTCTGCTTTGGTGAATATTCGTTTTGCTGCCATTTGATATTTATTTCAATTGCTTGGTTCGACCCCATCTCTGTCGTAGCATCGTAGGTGCATCTGATTGCGATTCTTCATTTTTTTTTCTGTTTTCCTGTTATACTCTATCTTATTTGGATTTATTTTCTTTGATTCTCTGTTCCATTCAAATTTCTGTTTTGCTTAACTTCCCCTTTGTATTTGTTGGGCCCAACAGGAGTTATGTTTACAACCCATCATCGCATTTTAATAGGCTTAGCTCACTTGCATCTCGTTCCCAGGATACTATTATGCTTCCATGTATTGTCCTATTAATGTTAATCTAGCTATGTCTTCCACAGGATCGGCTCTTGTTCATCCCTGCCTTATTGAAAGAAATCACCTCCATCTGTGTTTGATTGTATATGTAGTTTATGTTCGACAATACCCATCGATGCCTCTGCACTCTCTGTCTTATATTTTCCTTTCTCCCTGCATCACAGAATTAGTTACATTTCTTGTGATTGTTTTTCAATTGTGGTCATTTGAATCACATGGGATCACTGTGATCAATGTTTTCTGCATTGGATTCACACGATCACATGTCCATATTATGGTATCAATTCTACCTTCTAAAGGATTTTTTCTTATTCTTTTAATCGGCGTAGAGGAAATATATCACCATTGTTTGTGTTATCCACTCTCACTTGGTGATTCCGGAATACTGGAAAATGTTTATTCTCTTGCTTATGCCAGTAGACAGCAGATACAATGATGGAAAGTGATAAACAAAAGTGCAAACCAACGCTCAGGTTCCCAGGTGCGTGATTCAAATGGAGACAGAGCATCAAATGACATAAAATTCATCGCATCCTAGTGTATACCAGGGACCAAATGCAAAGCAGATTGACTTACATGGTCTGGATGGAGTTAATTACAAAGGAATTCAACCTGTTGAAAACAATTGCTTGGGCAAAAACCTGTTTGTTTCAAAATGGTGGAATTTGCAGTTATGATATGGCATCCAAATCTTACTGTATGAGCATTCAGGCGATACAAAGTCTTGATATCTAGGTTTTAGTTATCTAAGGTTATCCATTTGGAACATTTCCGCATTGCATCAATTGCAGACCGTCGTTCTTTATTCACTAATTCTCACTTAAGGCATAGCATCTGTGCATTTGCACTATTCATACACCTACCTTACTTGCTACACCTTCACCTATGTTACTGTACTTTCATCTCCACTTCCATTAATGCATTTTTGTATTTCATTAACACTGCTACATTAACCTATAACATCTTGCACATCATTATTCTCCATTTCTGCACAGGGTTCATAACTTTGCATTAGAAAAACCATGAAATACGTAGTTTCCCTCCTCATCCACCAACTGGGCTTAATTCTGGCTCTGATAGGAGAATCATTGTAAGCCAACTACTAGTAGAAGTCGGTGGAGGTATTGTGTTGTGTGGCATTACCTGTAAACCACCTGTGCCTTTTACTGATTCATATGTTGATGGATCATCTTGTGAGTTAACACCAACTGGACCTCAGTGGCCTCGGCATTAGCATGCTTGTTTCAACGCATATGCTACTCTTATTTTCTGCAAACAGTACACTCGTACCACCTATATCATGATCACTCCATTGCACCATCGCCAGCCCCTCGCATCCACTGTGTACATGCTGCATCAGCCCCCATGCCACTTACATTCATTGCACAGCCTCTATACCTTTTATATCATTGTGGCACCCGTTGTGCCTTACATTGTGCTACCCATCCAGCAAGCTCAAACACCTGCACATGGGCAACCACCTGTTAGCACATGTCAATCCCCCCCCCCTTTCAGCATATCACCATTCCACCTGCATTTTCTGCAAATGGCATTGTTCATCATAACAGCACCCTTTGCAATTCACACTTGCATTCACAACCTATCTTCACTACCTATTGTACCCTACGGTTGCATCTAGTGTTCCTCTTTGCTTGAGTTGCTTGAGAGTAACACTATGATTCACCATCATAGTCGGCCCAAATCTCTCCATAAGAGCTTGTTGGAAGGTATTTCAATCTAGTTTCCCATGCATAATTTCATACTAAGAATACCACCTAAGAGCACTTTCCTCTAACCTTTAAATAGCCGCATCCACTTTGCGGTCACAAGGAGTTTGGTGGCAAGTGAAATAGTGAATGGCTTTGAAAAGTTACTCTCGTGGATTCTCTCCTTTAAATGTAGAGAGCTCTACTTTGATTTTTTGCTTTTGAACATAGTTCCAATTAGGAACTTTATTCACCCATTCTTCTTCTCTATCCCGGTTCTCATGAGTTTGGATTGGTGCAGTCCTCTCATTTGTCCTTCCTACCATAGCATTCACATTTTGAGTGAGTTGGAACAAGAGCATTTCAAGTTTTTTCATTCTTGTGTTGGCCTCACCATTTCTTTGAGTGATCTTTCAAATGAAATCGGATTGAGTCTCAATATTGAAAGAACGAGTAAGTATCACACCCCCATAGTGTGAGCTAGACCCTTCCTCGGGTCTATGGCCTTCATTTGCTTTGATACCACTTGGTGGAACCTTAGATTTAGGATCCATAATCGAAGGCAAATGACCTTAATGCAGGTCTTCAAAATACTTTTGCACAGAAGGTAGTTCTTCTAGAGCTATTTTCCTTAGCTCTTTTCTTCTAGTTTTTTTTTGAGGTGCCACTTGTATAGTGTGTGTTTGTGAGTGAGATCCACTATATGCACTACACTATTACAAGGCTTAAGAGGGGTTTTGTCTAGCCTTAGCCTAGCTTACAAGCTTAAAATCAAATTACATGAGATTCACATGGTTGAGCTCAAAAGATGGCACACTGACTGCCTCAGCTACACTCAACTGGCCTGTCAATTCTGTCACACATGACAGTATACAACATTTACAAATACAATTTAGCTGGGAGAGGTTCACAATCTGCACTCGGCAGAAGTGTGCAAAGATGTTGCAACAGTCTGGTGCACAACCTATGTGGCAATGCAGTGAGGCGCACTGATGAAGTGTGCGGCACTCTGTTGCATTGTAATCCTGAAATACCAGCATCAATTTCCTAATGTTATTGCAACTCATGAGATGAAACAACATGAGCTTCCTTGTTGAAAATTTATTTCAAAGAAAAGTAAAAGATGCAAATCATTGAGCATGTCCAGCAAGATGTTGGATGTCTTAAAATCTTGATATATAACTGATTTTTCAGCTTCATGGAGAAAAGCAAGACTTCTTGCTGCCCCCAAGGCAATTTTCATTCTGACAGCCCAGGAAAGTGGAAGCAAAATCTTGTAAGTTTTGCAGAAACGATCAACCTAATGCAAAAGAATTGCCCATGGAAAATTCAGCAAGTCATGCATAGATACTTATTGATATCAGGCATAAAAAGTTTACCAAAGCAACTTTGCAGCTGAAGAAATGGTATGCTATAAGGGTCATAAAGGTAGACAAACACATTCTTTACATCCTCAGTCTTACTCATGCTCTGTAATGGAAGTGACCATGCAATAGTAATGAATACTTCAACTTAAGCTGATAGCTTTTTGTTCACTTGTGGAAGATAGCTGTTAAATTGTATATAATATACGTAATATATATATATATGTATATATGTGTGTGTGTGTGTACATACAATGTATGTATATGTATTATATACATATATACATATGTATATATAATTATATATTTTCATTGTAAATATTTTCTTTTTTCTTTTATTTATTTTTGTTCTTTTTCATTACTCAACATAAAGTTGACTAGTTTGACGACTAGCTAGTCCAATGACTACAAATAGAGCTATTGGACTAGCTCCAACATCTATCTTTGGCTATCTATGATGTATATAAAAAAGGGGTGAAACCTTTTATTTAATGTAATGCTTCTTGCATTTTGAGTTATCAACAAAATCTATATTTTTTATATTTTGAGCCTTCTTGTGTGTGCCCTTTGTGTGTTTTGTGAGTGTGCCATTGGTGGCCACTTTTGTGCTTGTCTATTTGGATCTTT
Source organism: Nuphar pumila (assembly GCF_984573655.1). Lineage (NCBI taxonomy): Eukaryota > Viridiplantae > Streptophyta > Magnoliopsida > Nymphaeales > Nymphaeaceae > Nuphar > Nuphar pumila. The sequence goes on along the minus strand of NC_143252.1, from coordinate 96,704,313 downwards.
GGTGGACGCTTTGCTCGCAATCGAAGGCTCTTGATTCATTACATGTTATCAAAGCTTTGTTTCTCTTGAACCTTTGGAGATTGATCATCACAATTTTGTGCTTGTGGGAGCAAGAGGTGACTCTTGTTCATTGGTGATTCAAATGTTCGTGCATTTGAAGATTGACTTAATTTGTTGGTTCGGGTGCTCTTTGATTTTGCCCAAAGTTTGTGGTATGGTGCTCGTGCTTTTACTTCTCCTCTACATTTTTTCTCCTCATCTCACATCTTTTCTCTTCTTCTCTTTATCTCTCTCTTTGAGGGAGTCCCCTCTTTGTAAAAATCCTAAAAACAAAGGGGTCCTTTCGTAAATTTCTTTTTAGGATTTCTTTAGAAAACCTTCGTAAGAAAAGAGGGGAGGCGGCGCCTCTCTCCCTCTCTCAGTCTCCTTCTTCTCACCGAAAACCCTAACTCTCGCCCTCCAGTCTCTCTCTCACTCTCGAGAAGCTTCTCTCCATCGCCCCCTTTCCCTTCATCCCGCGCACATCTCCCTCCATTTCCACCCGCCTTCTCCTACCAATGTCGTTGATCTTCGACGAACCTCTCATTTTCTACCTTTCATCGCCAACTAAATTTGTCTCGAACCATCATCCTCTCCTTTAAAAAGGGAGCACGCAGACGAAGGAAAGGATCGTCTTCACCCCTCCCCTTTCCTGTATATTCCTCTTCTTCTCCTTCACGATCCGCCTTTCACCACACCAACGGTCTTCACCTCTCCTGGCTCAAGATTTCCAAGCAATCCGACTGGTCGAACATCAGGGAAGTGTAGGAACTACAGGAGCTTGCATCTCAGAAATATAGGAGGTCGTTCGTTCCGAAGCATCCACAAAATGAGAGTTGCGGTTACAATAAAAAAAAAACTCCACTAAAGCCCTAATCGGTCATCAGTAGAACTACAGGGGCAGCAATCTATTCTTCCATTTCTCAATTGAAGCAAACAAGGTAAGAATCCATCTCTCGTTTCTGATTTTGGATTCCTTTTGTTCTGGCCCCATCGGAGCACTACCGTGATATCAATTTTGTATATAACAAACCTCGATTCACGCATATTGTGCAACATCAAGAGGAATCTTCGGATTCCAACATCTCATCCCTGTAGTTGCAGGTTTTTCTTTTTTTTTTCTTTTTTTTTCTTTTTTTTTTTGTTTTGTTTTGTTAAATTTTCCTTTCATTTTGATCTTCTGTTGGATTTTGGATTTCTCATAAGGCCTACTATATTGTGTAAGTATTTCTCACCCATTTCATTTACACTCCACCATCGGATTTCATTCATGGACATTTATTGCATTTTATTTAAACCGTGTTTCACTCTATCATAATCGATCATCCCCTGCATCTCATTTGATGTCTTGTTTCATTCTAATCATCTTATTTCAATTTTTTTCTCTTCTTTCTCATTTTCCCATTTGTGTATTGATCTTAATTTCATGTTTGTATCGTGATTTCTCTCCTTAATAGTTGTTTTCTTGCTCTCATTTTAAATTGCGGAGGTCTGTGCACAGAACGTGTTGTGTGCATTATGATAGGTGCGACGACGCGCATGGATCATGGCTTAATGCTCGCTGCAAGGTGCAATGATGCACAAGACGTGTGATGCTGCAGATGTGCTGCAGCGGATTGTTGTGCAGATGCGTGTGCAGCAGTAGGCACGACACTTTGAGTCTTGCATATAGGCAAAGTGAGACAAGGCTTCTTTAGCTACTCGATCCTAGGCCTGTGGACAATCTCCACGCGGCTAGTGCACTTTGATGTGGAAGATGTCAAGTCTTCATTGCGCTAAGGGTGAAAGTCTTCTCTTAAGGCGAGAAACCTCCCTGCGCTCAGGGTTGATAATGAAAAGGCTTGACTGCATCTGCAATGGCACTTGATGAAGTTAGCAATGGCATAAGAACTCGTTCGAATAGGTGCAACACATGCAAGATGATTAAATTAGAGTGTGCGCCGAATGAAATAGAGAATCAACTGTGAAAAGGTCAAGTACTCACCTTTTGTGCAAGGTTAGCACTGCACTCTTGACATCTTTACTTCAACGTGATGTTGTAGAGGATTTGCAATTCATCGGATGTGCGATGAGCATGATAAAGGTATAAAATACCCGATCTTAGCTCAAATCCAAGTCGGTTAGCCTCAAGCTAGCTGGCATTGGCCAAAACAAGCTAGCGTGAGGATAGCACGTCCAATATCTCCTAAAAGGAGATCTGAATGCCCTTAGGCACCAAAAAGAGGAAATTCCCCTTCCCAAAAGACCAAAGTCAATTCTATTCAATTTTCCAAAGGATTCAATGATACAAAATGAGAGCATAGCTCACCTATTTATAGGCCATACAAAACCGAAAACCAGTCAAAATAAAACCACACAATCAATTAGAAACCATCCAGTTTCCGCCCAACCGCCCAAGCCAGCAAGTGGTCCATGCCTATGGTACTCCCATGCAACAAATTCAGACAGCTGAGGTGGTGCATACAGTTAAGCGTTGTTGGCATGCTATGTCACTCTTTCTGACTTATGCGTTGAAGTGGACTGAGCTGGCTAAACCGGCCTATTGTCACATGCGCTGGATTACTGCTCCCTGTTTATTCCCCCATGCTGGCAGACCGAATGCCTTGGACTTGTGGTTGTGCCCTGCGTGGCTGCACTGGCTGACGCTACTGAATGCTTAGTTGTGGTTCATATCAGCTTGCTTTCGGTGTTTGTGATTACCAGAAACTACGTCGCGGGGGCCTTCTTTTCTAAGCCCGTGACAGTGTTCCTCCCATGCATCTCCAATTGCTCACCTGCACCACTTATATTTTGGAACTCTCACTCACCCTCCTAATGTTTACATCAGCAGATTCTCTCAACTGAAAAAGTGAAAACAATGGTGTTCTTTGTGTTTACTCCATGCTTTCTCCTTTTCCTTCTTGCCTCTTGCAATCTCACTTACGGGCTTGACTCACTCCTTCGTGACCAAGCAAATATTGCAATTCGCAATGAATTGGAAGTTACGACAGGCTGAATTCTTCCTAATTGGTGCCTTTAGTTATGGTATAGATGCTATCCATTCTGATGTATCAATGGGCAGTCCAGCTCCATCCATGACAAGAATAACAAACCTTGATTTACTCACTGGAAGCATCATAACTCAATTTGGATGCCAATAGCTTGGGCACTTGAGGTAAACTTTGATACCTACAACCATATTCTCTTGCTACCTTTGTGATTGTTCTGGACCACCATGTTTTTCACCTTTTTGCTCTAATGTATATACCTCTTTGGCATTCTCGAGTGCCCTATAAGGCCTTATGGCTTAAGAACTCTGTGTATTTGGACCCTCTCTCCCCCTCTTGATGTTCTTTGCTTTCAGGTATCTATAAAGAAGCTTTTTACATCCTTGCCTCTTTGCTCTCTTTGTGATTGTGCATATGCATACTTTTGCTTTCTCTCGTGTGTGTGTGCGTTGTGTGTTGCTTGTGCGCTTAAAAGGCCTGCTATAAACACCCTGAATTTTTCACCTTCGCTCACAAACCCTTTTATCTCGCCACTGGGGCCCGCTCTCCAAATCCTTCAGGAAACCAGTTGGTCGACATTTGAGCTAGGGCTATTCAAAGCTCGAATTCAGCCCAAAATTCAAATATTTCAAAATTCAATCTCCATTTTGGCCCAATTTCAATCATCAATGTTTGCCCTCGAACAAAAATGTTCAATTCTTTGTCTCTGCTAGGGGTCCGGGACTTCAAATCCCTTATCCAGGGTTTTGCATTTTGCATATCATTGCATGTCATCGCACGTCATTGCACGTCATTGCATGTCATTTCATATCATTTCATTACATGGCATGACATAGCATATCATTTTCGAGATCTAGTACTCTGGTTTTTTTTTTTTAAATCTTCAATCCAGATTTGATTTTAAAACTTTTCTTTCGAAATCAATTTAAAAAAAAAACTGGGTTTTAGATCGATATTTGCCATTTACCAACCCACAAGATCTTATATTCCTTTATTTCAAAACATTTTCCATAGAAAGCAATTTGGATTTGTTTTAAACTCAATTTTTAACTGATTTTAATTCTCATATGAGACCCATCTAGGTAATGTCACTTCTGGATCCCTTCTTTCATCCAAATTTCTTAAATTTCAGAGTTCCAATCGGATTAGGATTCTGTCTTTTCATCTTTTTGAACCTTTTTCAAAATTCTATTTTTGGTTTTAAATCAGAAGAAACCTTATCCCTTGTTTAAAACCTTTCATTTTGGCCAAATTTTAGAGTTTCAATTGGACTAGAACTCTATAGCAGAGTTTCAGTCGGATTAAGACTCTATCTTTCACTTTTATTTTTACTTATTTTCAAGAAATTCTTTCAAAATCTTTCATTTTGGCCCAAAATTTCAGAGTTTCAGTCGAACTAGGACTCTATCATAGAGTTTCAGTCGGATTATGACTCTATCTCTCATTGCTATTTTTATCTATTTTCAAGAAAATCTTTCAAAAGCTTTCTAAAGAAGTCAAAATTTTAGAGTTTTAGACAAATTAGGACTCTGTTCCAGAGTTTCAATTGGATTAGGACTTTAACCCTGACTTCATTTCTGAGAAAAATCTTTCAAAAACTTCTTCATTTAACTTTCAAAAAATCAAAATTTAAAATTTCAATACTATATTGTAGAGTTCCAAAATTTTAAAACTCTGTCCCAGAGTTTCAGTCAGTTCAAAACTCTACTCTGATTTCATTTTTTACTTGTTTTTTGAAAATGGACCCAATTCTCAGACTTTTAGTTGATTTAGGACTCTATTTTAGAGTTTCAGTTAATTAGGACTCTAACCCTGTCTCATCTTTTCATTCATTTTTACTAATCGCTCAAAGATTTTTCAAAATCTCTTTGTTTGCCTTTCAAAAAACAAAATTTAAGATTTTCAAAATTTTAGGACTCTAGTCAGGAATTTCAGTTGGTTTAGGACTCTAAATTTTTTGATTTTATCCTTTGTCTTTATTTTCATCTATCTTAAAAACTTTGTTTAACCTCTTTTTTAATCCTTTTCAAAACCCTAATGTGGGGCCCACACAGTTGGTGCCACATTTAGGAGAGTTTCAACTCATTCAAAACTCTAGTTGATTCAAAACTTTCAATTTCAAACTCATCTTTCATTTTAAAACTTCTATTGAAAACCTTTATTTTCAAAATTGTTTTCTGAAAAACAAATGGGGCCCACAGCAAGTGGTGCCACATTTCAAAATGTTTTTAGGTTAGTTCAAGTTTGATTAGTGTCCTAATTGAATTAAAATTTCAAAAAAATCTAAATTGATTTTAAATCATAACCTTTATTTTCACTTTTAAAAATATTATTTTTAAAACTTGTAATTAGGACTTTTAAAAACCAAATGTGGGCCCACAGTAGGTGGCACCATATTTGGATTTGTTTTAGGCTGATTAGGACTCAATTAGGTCAATTAGGGTTGACTAATTAGCATTTTAGTTAGGTTAGAACTTTACCAAAACCCTCCCCCCTTAATTAAGCTAATTAGGAAGAGTTTTGAAAAAGCAAAATTCTCAAAACTCTACCCTAATTAATGCTTATAAAAAGGGATCAAGGGTGTGACCCACACATCTTTTTTTTCCCTTCCTTCTCTCTCAAAAATTTTATGGCTCCCTCTCTTCCTCAAGTTCCTCCATTTGTTGCAACCTGATGATGCATGAAATACACATCATGTTATGAATTTATGCATGCATTTTTAGAGGATTTTAAAGTTTAGAACCCATGATTGGATGTAATTTGATATCAAGGGGTCATGGTTCAAATTTCAGAAGAATCGGAGTTAAATTGAGAGAGTTACAACTATTTTAGTGTTTGGACACGGATTTCAAGGTGAATCGGACCCAAATCTGACCCAAGCAGCCTTTTTGGATATTGGATCAATGTTTAAAACGTTTAAATTCAATCCACACGTGAACCCATACCCACTTAGAACATATTTTCAGAAAACCACTCCAAAAAGAGGCCTAGCAATACTTTTCTTTATAAACCTCTTTTTGAAAAAGAGCCAAAGTATAAATATAAGTTTTTTGAAAACCAAAATCATTTTTTCCTTGGATTTCACGCTCCCTCAGCTGAGTCTTGCACCAGCCCTCTTCTCTCCTCTCATTCCACGACACCTTCATTGAAGATTGAGATTTTGCTTGAGATTCAAGCATTTCTTCGTATCTTTTTCCATATCTTTTCATTTCCTTTCCTCCTTGTTGGATATTCACCGTGTTTGTTGTGTTTTGCAGGTGTAGCAGAGGTTGAAGACACTTTTTCTTGAGTGGAAGTGCGAGACACTCCAACAAGAAGGATCGGCTCTACCTCCATCCGATCTTCTATGCCACCCGGTCGAGAATCGGCACATTTTTCATCCTCGGTGGACTTCAAACGTGGTGCAGCTGCAAAAGAGAGCTTCATGGTGATATTTCAGCATCAACGAAGATGATGAGACATGTTTTCAATGGTTGATTTTGCTCTTTCCATCCCCATAGTCGTCGGATCGCCCTTAAGGTTGGTCTTCCCATTCTCGTTTATTTAGATAACTCGCGTCCACCTATAGTTGTCTCTCTATCTCAGCCAAATTTCAGTATTTACTCATTATTTGACAGCAAACCACTGTCATGTTTAAAGTATTTTGTGTGTGAAAGCTGAATCGAGTCATAGGGGTCGTTAGATATTGTTTTGAACTGGTTTTAGTCAAAACATGTAAATCGGCTAGACCTCTTCTAGCCGATCTTATCATTTCATAAATTTTTGTTTTTTGTAATATGTTAGCAGTAAACGGTGTTTAAGAGTTTGATTTAGTGCCAGGTGGGTCGTGTTTCATCATTATGAAAATTCATTTTAGCCAAACAGTAGAAATCGGCTAGATCTACTCTAGCCGATTGGGCGGTTTTCAATTTGTTGTTTTCAAAATTTTCTGGCAGCGTTATGTATTGGTGAGGTACAGTTCCAGTAGGTTAAAGTCACTTTAGTTTAATTTTGTGGCAGATCTCTGTTTAGATTTTGTGTTTGTCAAGTTGGGTTGGTCGATTCAATGTGTCGAGTGATAATTTTTCTACATTTTCGTTTCATTATTAGTTTCTTTTTGCTGTTATCTTAGTGGTTCGAGTCTGAGCAATTTTATATTGAGTTATTGAACTTCAATGTCGTTTGTAGTGTGTTTAAAGTGGAAAAAAAAAATCATTATCGTTTTTCTTTTAGTTGTAGTTTAGCTAAAGTCGAGTTTCTTTGTGTAGAGTTGTTGTCTTCTCCAAGCTGGATGTCTGCCATTAGAGGTCTAGCTTGAGTTTTAGGTTTTATTTAGCAAGTCCTTAGATATAGATAGGTTCATTTCATTGTCTAAATGCATTTGTGTGAGTTAGGATAGAAACGTTTTTAGTGTTTTGTTTTAGGCAAGTTTTGATTTTAGGATTATCTCAATTAGTATGTTTGAAAATGTTTTTTTATTAACCTTTTCATTGTTGTAGGTAGATATATGTTATTTGAATTAGGATACTATAATTTAATTAATTAGGTGTTATCAATTTTTAGAAGGAGGGCAAGTAGGTAATTGTAGTGGTAATTCGATTTTGGTAACTTTGAACTTCTCCAAATTTGTGGAGTACATTTAAAGAAAGCTTTGAATTTGGGTATTCAGCCAAAGTGTCAAGGATTGAGCTTTTCAATTTTGGGAAATAAAATTTGAAGTTCAAAATTACTTTCTAAAAAGGTTGACCACGGTTTTGAGAAAGGGGTTTAATTATTCTTTAAATTTTTTTAGAAAGCCAAAACCGTGTGTGGGCTCCTTTGGGCTGGACGGTTTCATCTTCTCAAGTTTCCTAAAGTGGTCTAAGGCAATTAAGAAGAGTAACCTTCCTCTATCTGGACGATTTTGTTAGCCCAGCTTTACACTTTAGTCTCTAATTCAATTAGAGAGAAGGGTCTTAATTCCAAATTCGTGATCCTCATTTAGTAGCCCTTCTTCTAAATTTCCATATTGACATAGAGTAGAGTTAGTATGAATAATTTAGGAAATGTCTAATTGGCCTTAGGTTTTAGAGATTGTGTTGCATCATTTAATTAAGTTTTAATTAGTTTTAATTAACCCCAGCTAGGCGTGTAGGATAGATATATTAATTCCTTTATTTTGTTATTTTTGGTTTTAACTAAATAGCCTTTAAGCTTTAGGTTTCCATTTTACTTAGATGGTCTAACCTAGTTAACTTAGTGAGCCCCTTAAGGTGAGCCATGAGCCTAGTCAAAGTCAAACCTTATTCCAAACCGTCTCACCTAATTAACTCTAGTCCCTAGTTAACCTTAGTTAGTATTTATTTTAGTTAAACTAATTAGTTCAATTGAGTTTATGTTATTTTTACTTCTAATGTTAGGTTATGTTTGAATGTGAAAGGGTGTGTTTTAGTCTAGCATTTAGTTGAAATTAATGTGTTAGATTGATTTGATTTTAATTCTCTAGATAGTTTAATTAGCATAAAATCTTTAGTTAGGTTAATTTGCATTTGGCGTGTGATTAGATTAGACTTAGAATTGATTGGTGTGTTATGTTTGCATTTTCATGTAGTTAGCTTAATTGCAGTCATTCTCTGCGTTTTGACTGTCATTTAGTGATATTAAGTCTGTTTTTGCATTTCATTTACAGTCATAGTGTCAAAAGTGAATTCCTCAAGTGAATAGTGCACTGATTCCAGAAACCCATTTTTACCCTCTCTTGCACTCGTCAATTTATGTGAAAATTGTTAGAGTTTTCTTGAAATTTTTACTCTATTCTCTTAATCAACGTGTGCACTGTCTGCAGACCAAAATTCAGCTCATTTCGAGTTGATTTGGTCTGGTTTTTAAGCGTTTTTCAAAAACAGCTTTTTCAGGTTTTTCAGTTTCGGGTCCTGCGATTTCTAGATTTTTCCTGGTTTTGAAATATTTGCTTGAACTGATGTCTTAATTACCTAATACTTTTGAAAAATCATTCCTGCATATCATTGATGTTTGTGGGTAGCATCTCTGCAAACCCTCACGAGACCTTACTCGTCCACTGGGGTAACCCAGGGGTTTAAAGGGCTTGTTGCATGAGCTAAATGCAATTGTGATTCCTACGAAAGTGAGTTAGTTTTTATCCATATGTGTCTATCATTTTTTGTTTCAATTGCATAACATAGTTAGTTGTTTGTTAAGGGACTAACAAACATTCAAGCATGGAGGTATTTGATGATGCATGAAATACATATCATGTTATGAATTTATGCATGCATTTTAGAGGATTTTAAGGTTTAGAACCCATGATTGGATGTAATTTGATATCAACGGGTCATGGTTCAAATTTCAGAAGAATCGGAGTTAAATTGAGAGAGTTACAGCTATTTTAGTGTTTGGACACGGATTTCAGGGTGAATCGGACCCAAATCCGACCCAAGCAGCCTTTTTGGATATTGGATCAATGTTTAAAACGTTTAAATTCAATCCACACGTGAACCCATACCCACTTAGAACATATTTTCAGAAAACCACTCCAAAAAGAGGCCCCTAGCAATACTTTTCTTTATAAACCTCTTTTTGAAAAAGAGCCAAAGTATAAATATAAGTTTTTTGAAAACCAAAATCATTTTTTCCTTGGATTTCACTCTCCCTCAGGTGAGTCTTGCACCAGCCCTCTTCTCCCCTCTCATTCCACGACACCTTCATTGAAGATTGAGATTTTGCTTGAGATTCAAGCATTTCCTTGTATCTTTTTCCATATCTTTTCATTTCCTTTCCTCCTTGTTGAATATTCACCGTGTTTGTTGTGTTTTGCATGTGTAGCAGAGGTTGAAGACACTTTTTCTTGGGTGGAAGTGCAAGACACTCCAACAAGAAGGATTGGCTCTACCTCCATCCGATCTTCTATGCCACCCGATCGAGAATCGGCACATTTTTCATCCTCGGTGGACTTCAAACGTGGTGCAGCTGCAAAAGAGAGCTTCATGGTGATATTCCAGCATCAACGAAGATGATGAGGCATGTTTTCAATGGTTGATTTCGCTCTTTCCATCCCCATAGTCGTTGGATCGCCCTTAAGGTTGGTCTTCCCATTCTCGTTTATTTAGATAACTCGCGTCCACCTATAGTCGTCTCTCTATCTCAGCCCAATTTCTGTATTTACTCATTATTTGACAGCAAACCACTGTCATGTTTAAAGTATTTTGTGTGTGAAAGCTGAATCGAGTCATAGGGGTCGTTAGATATTGTTTTGAACTGGTTTTAGTCAAAACATGTAAATCGGCTAGACCTCTTCTAGCCGATCTTATCATTTCATAAATTTTTGTTTTTTGTAATATGTTAGCAGTAAACGGTGTTTAAGAGTTTGATTTAGTGCCAGGTGGGTCGTGTTTCATCATTATGAAAATTCATTTTAGCCAAACAGTAGAAATCGGCTAGATCTACTCTAGCCGATTGGGCGGTTTTCAATTTGTTGTTTTCAAAATTTTCTGGCAGCGTTATGTATTGGTGAGGTACAGTTCCAGTAGGTTAAAGTCACTTTAGTTTAATTTTGTGGCAGATCTCTGTTTAGATTTTGTGTTTGTCAAGTTGGGTTGGTCGATTCAATGTGTCGAGTGATAATTTTTCTACATTTTCGTTTCATTATTAGTTTCTTTTTGCTGTTATCTTAGTGGTTCGAGTCTGAGCAATTTTATATTGAGTTATTGAACTTCAATGTCGTTTGTAGTGTGTTTAAAGTGGAAAAAAAAAATCATTATCGTTTTTCTTTTAGTTGTAGTTTAGCTAAAGTCGAGTTTCTTTGTGTAGAGTTGTTGTCTTCTCCAAGCTGGATGTCTGCCATTAGAGGTCTAGCTTGAGTTTTAGGTTTTATTTAGCAAGTCCTTAGATATAGATAGGTTCATTTCATTGTCTAAATGCATTTGTGTGAGTTAGGATAGAAACGTTTTTAGTGTTTTGTTTTAGGCAAGTTTTGATTTTAGGATTATCTCAATTAGTATGTTTGAAAATGTTTTTTTATTAACCTTTTCATTGTTGTAGGTAGATATATGTTATTTGAATTAGGATAGTATAATTTAATTAATTAGGTGTTATCAATTTTTAGAAGGAGGGCAAGTAGGTAATTGTAGTGGTAATTCGATTTTGGTAACTTTGAACTTCTCCAAATTTGTGGAGTACATTTAAAGAAAGCTTTGAATTTGGGTATCCAGCCAAAGTGTCAAGGATTGAGCTTTTCAATTTTGGGAAATAAAATTTGAAGTTCAAAATTACTTTCTAAAAAGGTTGACCATGGTTTTGAGAAAGGGGTTTAATTATTCTTTAAATTTTTTTAGAAAGCCAAAACCGTGTGTGGGCTCCTTTGGGCTGGACGGTTTCATCTTCTCAAGTTTCCCAAAGTGGTCTAAGGCAATTAAGAAGAGTAACCTTCCTCTAGGTGGACGATTTTGTTAGCCCAACTTTCCACTTTAGTCTCTAATTCAATTAGAGAGAAGGGTCTTAATTCCAAATTCGTGATCCTCATTTAGTAGCCCTTCTTCTAAATTTCCATATTGACATAGAGTAGAGTTAGTATGAATAATTTAGGAAATGTCTAATTGGCCTTAGGTTTTAGAGTTTGTGTTGCATCATTTAAGTAAGTTTTAATTAGTTTTAATTAGTTTTAATTAACCCCAGCTAGGCGTGTAGGATAGATATATTAATTCCTTTATTTTGTTATTTTTGGTTTTAACTAAATAGCCTTTAAGCTTTAGGTTTCCATTTTACTTAGATGGTCTAACCTAGTTAACTTAGTGAGCCCCTTAAGGTGAGCCGTGAGCCTAGTCAAAGTCAAACCATATTCCAAACCGTCTCACCTAATTAACTCTAGTCCCTAGTTAACCGTAGTTAGTATTTATTTTAGTTAAACTAATTAGTTCAATTGAGTTTATGTTATTTATACTTCTAATGTTAGGTTATGTTTGAATGTGAAAGGGTGTGTTTTAGTCTAGCATTTAGTTTAACTTAATGTGTTAGATTGATTTGATTTTAATTCTCTAGATAGTTTAATTAGCATTACATCTTTAGTTAGGTTAAATTGCATTTGGCATGTGATTTAGATTAGACTTAGAGTTGATTGGTGTGTTATGTTTGCATTTTCATGTAGTTTGCTTAATTGCAGTCATTCTCTGCGTTTTGACTGTCATTTAGTGATATTAAGTCTGTTTTTGCATTTCATTTACAGTCATAGTGTCGAAAGTGAATTCCCCAAGTGAATAGTGCACTGATTCTAGAAACCGATTTTTACCTTGTCTTGCACTTGTCATTTTATGTGAAAATTTTTGGCGTTTTCTAGACATTTTGCCTCTATTCTCTTAATCAACGTGTTCACTGTCTGCAGACCAAAATTCAACTAATTTCAAGTTGATTTGGTCTGGTTTTTAAGCGTTTTTCAAAAACAGCTTTTTCAGGTTTTTCAGTTTCGGGTCCCGCGATTTCCAGATTTTTCCTGGTTTTGAAACGCTAATATCTGGAGTTCCAGAAAGAATTTTTTCAAATCCGTAAAAATTTTCAGATTTTTTAATCTGTCAGAAACAGAACAGAAGAAATTTTGGGAATTTTGTACTTTGTTTGCTCCTTCAACCACTTTGTTTGTGAAAAGCTATCAGAATTCACTTTTGCACTAATTAGGGGTAAAATAGTCATTTTAGTGTTTTAGTGATTTTCGTGAGTTTTCTGTATTTTTCTGCATTTTAACTAGTGCATCTGTATTAACCACGTAGTTAGGGATAGATTAGCCATTTCGTAAAGTTATTTTAATATTTTATTTGATTTTTAGTTTAAATTAGAATTTAAGTAGTTAATTTTTGGTAGAATTAGATTTATTGTAATTCTTGGATTTAGTTACTGTCATTGTACACTAACTTTTTATTTTCTTTGTTTTAGGTTGAAAATCAAACTAAAGATTCCAAGGTTATTCTTGTCCAACGTGAAAAATTGAGAATTGGTGAAACGACGAAATTGCCCTTGGCGAGCAGAAGAAGAATTAAATTTGCTTTTCTAGTTAATTGTAGTTTTATTAGAATTGTAATTGTTGACTTAGATTCATAAATGTTTATTAATAAATTGAAATTTTTAGAATTAATTTGAATATTTCCCGTTCACTATGGATTCGACCCCTACTTGCCACTTCTGTGGAAAGTCAGTTTTTATTACTTTTGGTTGACGATTTTCCAAGTATTTTTATTGAAAAATACTGTTTTAAAAATATCATTTGCAAAAACCCAACCAAATTTTGGCGGCGTTGCCGGGGAACGGCGAATATATTTTGTTATTTCTTAGATTTCAGTTTATTAATTTGTGTTAGTTAATTAGTTAATTAGTTGTTATTATTTTTCTAGTTAGTAGGATTAGTAAGTAAATATAGGCTTAATATACTTAGTACATTTAGGATTCATGTGATGTTTCTCTAGGATTCACTGAAAATTACATTCTGCAAGGAGCAATTAGACGAGTGGCTTTTAGAGAACATAGTTTGTGATTTTCTATATTCTTCTATTTCAGTAATTTAGATCCGTTTTGTTATTTCATTTAGTATAGTTAGATAATTCTGACATAGTTTATATTATTAGTTCTTCTTTATTTTTGTTATTTGCATTACAGTATTTAGATTAACTTAGTCTAGATTTAGATTTAGGTCGGTGTCATACATCTGGTCTTAGTACGAGTGTACGCAGGGGCGAAGAGCTTTAGGAATCCCATTACATCCATTTGTTGACAACCCAGAGATAATTTTACATTCTCCTCGAAGTTCGACAACAGTGGGCGATATGGATCCTTCAGCTCCAGCTGAAGTTCCTCCATGTGCTCTGAGGGAGTACTTTACTCCCACAGACTATGTTTAGGCATCCTGCATTCGGAGACCCGATATAGGAGCACCCCATTATGAGATTAAGGCCAACATTATTCAGATGCTTCCATCATTCTATGGCCTTAGTCATGAAGATCCCTACAGACATTTAGACGAATTCCTCGAAATTTGTTCTATAGTCAAGATACAGAATTTTGATGATGATTCTTTAAGGTTGACCCTATTCCCATTTTCATTGAAGGACAAGGCCAAGTATTGGTTAAAGTCCTTAGGTTCAGTAGAGATTGGGTCATGGGATCAATTACAGCAGGAGTTCCTTAGGAAATACTTTCCCATCGGTAGCACAAACCAATATAGGTGAGCCATTACTAGCTTCTCAGAGCCAGATGGTGAGCAATTTCATGAAACCTGGGAGAGAATGAAGGATCTTCTTAGGAAGTGTCCCCATCATCAGGTGCCAAGATGGCAGCTGGTGCAGAGCTTTTATGATGGATTGTCTGACAGGAATCGTCAGATGATTGATTCTTCATGTGGTGGGACCTTCATGTTGAAGAGCGAGGATGAAGCATGGAGATTATTTGATACATTGGCAGAGAATTCTCTCCACCATGCTTCTAGTTCTCATTCTGATAGGACCGCACCTAACATTCAAAAGAAGGGTGGTATCCTCGAGATTGGTCTATCTACTGCATTACAGTGCAAGGTGGATATGATTGCTCAGAAGTTGGACCAACTTCTCGCGGAACCATCGACCAGTCAGCAGGTGTGTACTTTCTATGCTAGTTTGGCACATGTGATCACTGAGTGCCCTTCGGCAGCTCAGTACCCTGAATTTGTGCAAGAACAAGTTCAGGTTCCTCAGGGTTACGCCAGACCCCAGAACAATCTGTATTCCCTTACATATAATCTGGGTTGGCGTAACCATCCTAATTTTTCATGGAAGAATTCACAGCTTTCCACCCAGTTTCCTCTATCTTCTCAGCCAGCTCGGCTGCCAGCATTTACTCAGACATATCATAGGCCGAGCTATCCTCAAAACATTTTTTCATTTCCTCCTCCGATCTCACAAGAGTCTGCCTAGCAGACATCTTTCAAGGAGAGACTTTTCTAAGCATTTCAAGAGGTGAAAACCTCTAATCAGAATGCTTTTAAGAAGTGTAGCCAGATCTTGAGCTCGCATACGCAGTCCATTACGAAGTTAGAGCCGTAGATGGAACAGTTAGCAGAGTCTATCTGTAGGAGACCTGAGGGTAGTTTTCTGAGTCAGGCAGTCATGAACCCAAAGGGAATGGATCAGATGAATGGAGGCATGTACAGTACTGAGTCACAACAACATGCCAAATCTGTTATGGCCCTAAGGAGTGGACGTGAGTATCACGTCGAGAGCAGAGAGAATAGAGAGAGGACCGATGAGCCAGATGCCAGTATTCCATCTTCTGCGGCTCAGTCATCATCATTATCATCCCCCACCCCAGTTCATAAGCAGGATAGGAGTGAGCCTTCTCACAAAGAAGAGGACCCCCCGATGTATATTCCCAAACCACCCTATCCCAAATCATTAGAATCTCCCGGAGTTAGAGGGAAGCAAGGCGCGAAGATCCAAGACATGCTTGACGTCTTCAAGCATCTGCAGATCAACCTGCCTTTGCTCGATGCCATTCAGTAGGTGCCGGCATATGCCAAATTTTTGAAGGAACTATATACACAAAAGAGGAAATCTAGAGTAAAAGTTCCTAATAGGGTCCATTTGACTAAGCAGGTGAGTTCAGTTATTCAGCATCAGACGCCACTAAAGCTCAAGGATACTGGAGCCTCGATCATTGCTTGTACCATAGGGAATATTCGGATAGAACGTGCTTTGCTTTATCTTGGAGCAAGCGTGAACATTCTGCCCTGATATTTCTATGATTCGTTTGGGCTAGGAGAAATGAGATCGACCCCGATTACACTTCAGCTGGCAGATCATTCTATCAAGGTACCGTGAGGTGTCTTGGAAGACGTGCTAGTTAAAGTGGATGATTTTTATTTTCCAGTCGATTTCATCATCCTTGATATGAAAGGAGTGGATAGCCAGCACCAAACTCCGATCATTTTAGGCAGACCATTCTTGGCTACTGCCAATGCATGTATAAATTGTAGAACCTGAGCGATGGACTTATCATTCGGCAACGGAAAAGTCAAGTTGAACATTTTCAATGTCGCAATGGGTCCAGCGGGAGATATGTACTGCTTTCTGGTCGATATTGCACAGGATTTAGTGGAAGCACAGCCAGACTTGTACATGACAGAGGATTCATTAGAGTTGTATTATATAGGAGAGGATAGTCGTAGAATTAGTGTAGATGTGTCTATAGTGTCTTCAGAATTACCCCCTTGGAGAGCTGGCATTGATCCTCTTCCACCACTTGCAGAGACCCCCGCCAAATCATCGATAGAGTCTCCTCTGAAACTTGAGCTGAAACCCTTACCAAATTCACTCAATTATGCATATCTCGGAGTTGATGAGACTCTGCCTGTGATTATCTCGTCACTGCTCACTGAGGAGCAGGAGCACAGATTGCTTAATATTTTACGAGAACACAAGGCAGGGATTAGCTGGGGAGTAGCTGATTTGAAATGGATTGATCCTTCATTCTGCATGCACAGGATTCATTGTGATGAAGAAGTCAAGCCAGTGTGAGACATGCAGAGAAGACTAAATCCCAACATGAAAGAAGTGGTGAAGAATGAGGTAGTGAAGTGGTTGGATGTCGGGATCATTTACCCCATTTCTGATAGCCAGTGGGTCAGTCTGATTCAGGTTGTACCCAAGAAATCTGGACTCACTGTAGTGGAGAATGAGAAGGGGGAAAGCATCTCGATGAGGACCACCACGGGGTGGCGAGTCTGCATTGACTATAGGAAGCTGAATGTGGCAACTCGAAAAGATCACTTCTTGTTGTCATTCATTGATCAGATTTTGGAGAGACTCGCAGGGCAGAGCTACTACTATTTCTTAGACGGATATTCAGGATACAATCAAGTAGTTGTCCATCCTGACGATCAGGAGAAGACTACATTTATCTGTCCTTATGGCACCTTCGTATCCAGATGTATGTCGTTCGGGCTCTGCAATGCCCCGACAACTTTTCAGAGGTGCATGTTAGCTATCTTCTCTGACATGGTGGATGATGTCATGGAAGTGTTTATGGATGATTTCTTAGTGTATGGTTCTTCATTTGAGGATTTCCTCTAGAAACTTACTCGAGTACTGAGTAGGTGTTCGGAGACAAACCTGGTTCTGAGTTGGGAAAAGAGTCATTTTATGATCCAGGAGGGGATTGTGTTGGGACACAATTTGTCCAAGAGAGGGATTGAGGTTGATAGAGCGAAAGTGGAATCCATTTCTCGATTGACTCCACCTACCACAGTGAGGCAGATTCGGTCATTCTTAGGGCATGCTGGATTTTATAGGTGGTTCATTAAAGATTTCAGCAAAATCTCTCAACCGCTTTGTTCACTATTAGAGAAAGATCAACCCTTTGATTTTGGTGAGGATTGCATGAAGGCCTTTGAGATACTCAAAGAGGCCTTGACTACTGCACCCATTTTGAGACCTCCGGATTGGATGCTTCCATTCGAGATTGTGTTATGCTTTTGACTACGCTATGGGGGCTATTTTAGGACAAATGATTGAAAAGAAGCCCTATGTGATATACTACAAAAGTAGAATTCTGTCTGATGCTCAAATGAATTATACCACGACAGAGAAGGAGCTACTCGCAGTAGTGTTTGCATTCGACAAATTTAGGTCCTATCTTCTCGATTCCAAGGTTGTTGTCTATTTTGACCATGCTGCATTGAAGTACCTTCAGAGTAAGAAAGACATCAAACTGAGACTCATTCGCTGGGTTCTGTTACTATAGGAGTTTGATCTCGAGATTCGAGATAAGAAAGGAAGTGAGAATGTAGTAGCAGACCATTTTTCTAGACTGATCGTGGAGACCACGCAGGATCAGAGACCGATCAATGATTCTTTCCTCGATGAGCAGATCATGACAGTCAGAACATCATAGTTACCCTGGTTTGCGGATATTGTGAACTATCTGGTTTCGAGGCAGATCTCTAAGCATTGGAATACAGCATTGGAATAAGAATGAGCGAGAACGATTCTTATCCCAGGTGTGGCATTATTATTGGGATGAACCAGAGTTGTTCAAATATTGTGCAGACCAGATCATTAGAATATATATTCTGAAGGAGGAGTATGAGTCCATCCTTAGTTTTTGTCATTCTTTAGCCTGTGGAGGGCATTTCAGCAGTAGGAAGATAGTTGCAAAGGTTTTGCAGTTTGGATTTTTTTAGCCCACACTCCACATAGATGCGCATGAGTTCTGTAGAAAATGTCTTTGATGTCAGCAAACTGGGAACATGTCCAAGAGGGACATGATGCCCTTGCTCCCGATTTTGATCGTTGAGATTTTTGATGTTTGGGGCATAGATTTTATGGGCCCATTTCCGCCATCATTTGGGAATTTATACATTTTAGTGGCTGTTGATTATGTGTCCAAGTGAGTCGAGGTTGTGGCAACTAAGACCAATGATCATAGAGTGGTGCTTAAGTTCATTAAGCACAATATTTTCAGTCGTTTTGGTGTGCCACGTGCGATGATAAGTGATGGTGGCAAGCATTTCAGGAATGTGTAGATAGCTTCTCTTCTGAGAAGATATTCTGTCAATCATAGATTCACCACTCCTTATCATCCACAGACCAGTGAACAGGTTGAGGTTTCAAATAGGGAAATAAAGCAGATTTTAGAAAAGACAGTTTGTCTGGACCGCAAGGATTGGTCCCAGCGCTTAGATGATGCACTTTGGGCATATAAGACTGCATTTAAGACTCCCATTGGCATGTCCCCGAATCATCTTGTATTCGAGAAAGCATGCCATCTTGTCGAGCTGGAGCAGAAAGCATATTGGGCTATCAAAAAGCTTAATTTTGACCTCACTCAAGCTGGCAAAGCGAGAGCATTGCAGCTCTCCGAGTTAGAAGAACTCAGGAATGATGCATATGAGAATGCCAAGTTATATAAAGCTCGCACTAAAGCATTTCATGATAAACACATTGTCAGAAAAATGTTTGAGCAGGAGCAGAGAGTTTGGTTATACAATTCTCGTTTGCATTTATTCCCAGACAAATTAAGATCGAGATGGAAGGGACCTTACATTGTGAAAGAAGTGTTTCCACACGGGGCAGTTACATTATTTGACCCACAGACCCAAGGTACATTCAAGGTGAATGGGCAAAGACTGAAGCCCTACATTTCAGATTCCTTACAGAATGGTGAGTGTGAGGTACTGGATCTCACGAAGGCATAAGGATTTGAGCAGAGGATTGTATCATATGTATATAGTAGAGTAGTTTGTTTTCAGTACAACATTTTTTTTGTTCAGTACTTTATTTCATATGAACTGACATTTGTTTTGATTCATGCAGGTTTGATCTAACATTCAATGTGTGAGAGTTAGTTACCAGGTACAAGGCAAAGCTTTTAGAGCAGACCATTGACCAGACTAGCAGGAAATTATGTATTCAGATATGCATAGGAAGCTGCAAAGACAAGTCAATCATCAACTTCAGAAGCCCGACTCATATCAGGTTGTATCTATCCTTTCTCCCATATTTATTTTATTGTCTTTTAGTGTGCATTTGCATTGCCTGTTTACATATTTTGAATGCCACTAGGAACAGTGTCATTCAAGCATAGGGGGTGTTTAGATGCACACTAATTTTTTTTATGCATGGTAGCTAAAAACTCATAAGATTAGGTCATTGGGAAAACAAGTTGTAGCATATATGATTGTTTTTGGCATAATCTGACAATTTAAAAATTTTTAAGCCCCATGTAAAAAAAAAAATTCTGATCTGATCCAAATAGAGTATTTATTTATGAGAAAATTCAAAGAAAAAATAGTATTTGAATGGTAGAAAGTTTTGAATCACTTTAGTATAAGTATGCACAGTATGTTTTGTGGAAAAAGCAAGCAATGGAAAGATGTTTTGAAAGATGAGCTTAAAAGAAAAAGAGCTACATTTAGTTGTTGATGCTTCGTGATGCCTAGTAGTGGAACTCAGACACAAGTTGAAGTGTTTGAGTCTCTTGACGAAAAGGATAACGAAGGAGATCATCTTCTTATCTAGTCGATATCTGTAGCATGTGTGGTTCGAGTAAGTAGAGTCTGAAGGGTGTTTTACACCTGGTGCCCTAAAGCCATCTGGTTTGGGAGCCACCGATTCGAAAGCTTGTTACATGAAATGCATAGAAATCCAAAGAGATAGAGACATTGCACATGATGAAAAGAAGACTATACGTAACTCATTCAAATAGAAGGTCTAGTGACTCGAGCAATTAAGTCTGAGGGATACTTTGTATCTGGTGCCCTAAGGTCATCTGGCCTGGGAGTCACTGACCCAAAGCTCGTTACATGGGTCACGAAACTGGATATTTGAAATAGTGCTCATGAGAAAAGAATGCTCAAGTGAGAAGAATTGAAAAATGGTGAAAATTAAAAATCAAAAGAAAAAGAATGAGCTAAATGAGAAAAATTCATTGCTCAGGAATAATTGTGAATTACTGTGCAGAAAAGATACAAGTGAGGATAAATGAATAATAACATGATAATACTTGGCTTTCTGAGAAAAAACATAGATAATTATAATTTTAGAAAAGTGAAGGAAATTTTTTTTTATTGTGGTGGCATGAGATTTCTGAATTTGCATCGAGAATGTTCATTACATGAAATATTTGCTTGAACTGATGTCTTAATTACCTAATACTTTTGAAAAATCATTCCTGCATATCATTGATGTTTGTGGGTAGCATCTCTGCAAACCCTCACGAGACCTTACTCGTCCACTGGGGTAACCCAGGGGTTTAAAGGGCTTGTTGCATGAGCTAAATGCAATTGTGATTCCTACGAAAGTGAGTTAGTTTTTATCCATATGTGTCTATCATTTTTTGTTTCAATTGCATAACATAGTTAGTTGTTTGTTAAGGGACTAACAAACATTCAAGCATGGAGGTATTTGATGATGCATGAAATACATATCATGTTATGAATTTATGCATGCATTTTAGAGGATTTTAAGGTTTAGAACCCATGATTGGATGTAATTTGATATCAACGGGTCATGGTTCAAATTTCAGAAGAATCGGAGTTAAATTGAGAGAGTTACAGCTATTTTAGTGTTTGGACACGGATTTCAGGGTGAATCGGACCCAAATCCGACCCAAGCAGCCTTTTTGGATATTGGATCAATGTTTAAAACGTTTAAATTCAATCCACACGTGAACCCATACCCACTTAGAACATATTTTCAGAAAACCACTCCAAAAAGAGGCCCCTAGCAATACTTTTCTTTATAAACCTCTTTTTGAAAAAGAGCCAAAGTATAAATATAAGTTTTTTGAAAACCAAAATCATTTTTTCCTTGGATTTCACTCTCCCTCAGGTGAGTCTTGCACCAGCCCTCTTCTCCCCTCTCATTCCACGACACCTTCATTGAAGATTGAGATTTTGCTTGAGATTCAAGCATTTCCTTGTATCTTTTTCCATATCTTTTCATTTCCTTTCCTCCTTGTTGAATATTCACCGTGTTTGTTGTGTTTTGCATGTGTAGCAGAGGTTGAAGACACTTTTTCTTGGGTGGAAGTGCAAGACACTCCAACAAGAAGGATTGGCTCTACCTCCATCCGATCTTCTATGCCACCCGATCGAGAATCGGCACATTTTTCATCCTCGGTGGACTTCAAACGTGGTGCAGCTGCAAAAGAGAGCTTCATGGTGATATTCCAGCATCAACGAAGATGATGAGGCATGTTTTCAATGGTTGATTTCGCTCTTTCCATCCCCATAGTCGTTGGATCGCCCTTAAGGTTGGTCTTCCCATTCTCGTTTATTTAGATAACTCGCGTCCACCTATAGTCGTCTCTCTATCTCAGCCCAATTTCTGTATTTACTCATTATTTGACAGCAAACCACTGTCATGTTTAAAGTATTTTGTGTGTGAAAGCTGAATCGAGTCATAGGGGTCGTTAGATATTGTTTTGAACTGGTTTTAGTCAAAACATGTAAATCGGCTAGACCTCTTCTAGCCGATCTTATCATTTCATAAATTTTTGTTTTTTGTAATATGTTAGCAGTAAACGGTGTTTAAGAGTTTGATTTAGTGCCAGGTGGGTCGTGTTTCATCATTATGAAAATTCATTTTAGCCAAACAGTAGAAATCGGCTAGATCTACTCTAGCCGATTGGGCGGTTTTCAATTTGTTGTTTTCAAAATTTTCTGGCAGCGTTATGTATTGGTGAGGTACAGTTCCAGTAGGTTAAAGTCACTTTAGTTTAATTTTGTGGCAGATCTCTGTTTAGATTTTGTGTTTGTCAAGTTGGGTTGGTCGATTCAATGTGTCGAGTGATAATTTTTCTACATTTTCGTTTCATTATTAGTTTCTTTTTGCTGTTATCTTAGTGGTTCGAGTCTGAGCAATTTTATATTGAGTTATTGAACTTCAATGTCGTTTGTAGTGTGTTTAAAGTGGAAAAAAAAAATCATTATCGTTTTTCTTTTAGTTGTAGTTTAGCTAAAGTCGAGTTTCTTTGTGTAGAGTTGTTGTCTTCTCCAAGCTGGATGTCTGCCATTAGAGGTCTAGCTTGAGTTTTAGGTTTTATTTAGCAAGTCCTTAGATATAGATAGGTTCATTTCATTGTCTAAATGCATTTGTGTGAGTTAGGATAGAAACGTTTTTAGTGTTTTGTTTTAGGCAAGTTTTGATTTTAGGATTATCTCAATTAGTATGTTTGAAAATGTTTTTTTATTAACCTTTTCATTGTTGTAGGTAGATATATGTTATTTGAATTAGGATACTATAATTTAATTAATTAGGTGTTATCAATTTTTAGAAGGAGGGCAAGTAGGTAATTGTAGTGGTAATTCGATTTTGGTAACTTTGAACTTCTCCAAATTTGTGGAGTACATTTAAAGAAAGCTTTGAATTTGGGTATTCAGCCAAAGTGTCAAGGATTGAGCTTTTCAATTTTGGGAAATAAAATTTGAAGTTCAAAATTACTTTCTAAAAAGGTTGACCACGGTTTTGAGAAAGGGGTTTAATTATTCTTTAAATTTTTTTAGAAAGCCAAAACCGTGTGTGGGCTCCTTTGGGCTGGACGGTTTCATCTTCTCAAGTTTCCTAAAGTGGTCTAAGGCAATTAAGAAGAGTAACCTTCCTCTATCTGGACGATTTTGTTAGCCCAGCTTTACACTTTAGTCTCTAATTCAATTAGAGAGAAGGGTCTTAATTCCAAATTCGTGATCCTCATTTAGTAGCCCTTCTTCTAAATTTCCATATTGACATAGAGTAGAGTTAGTATGAATAATTTAGGAAATGTCTAATTGGCCTTAGGTTTTAGAGATTGTGTTGCATCATTTAATTAAGTTTTAATTAGTTTTAATTAACCCCAGCTAGGCGTGTAGGATAGATATATTAATTCCTTTATTTTGTTATTTTTGGTTTTAACTAAATAGCCTTTAAGCTTTAGGTTTCCATTTTACTTAGATGGTCTAACCTAGTTAACTTAGTGAGCCCCTTAAGGTGAGCCATGAGCCTAGTCAAAGTCAAACCTTATTCCAAACCGTCTCACCTAATTAACTCTAGTCCCTAGTTAACCTTAGTTAGTATTTATTTTAGTTAAACTAATTAGTTCAATTGAGTTTATGTTATTTTTACTTCTAATGTTAGGTTATGTTTGAATGTGAAAGGGTGTGTTTTAGTCTAGCATTTAGTTGAAATTAATGTGTTAGATTGATTTGATTTTAATTCTCTAGATAGTTTAATTAGCATAAAATCTTTAGTTAGGTTAATTTGCATTTGGCGTGTGATTAGATTAGACTTAGAATTGATTGGTGTGTTATGTTTGCATTTTCATGTAGTTAGCTTAATTGCAGTCATTCTCTGCGTTTTGACTGTCATTTAGTGATATTAAGTCTGTTTTTGCATTTCATTTACAGTCATAGTGTCAAAAGTGAATTCCTCAAGTGAATAGTGCACTGATTCCAGAAACCCATTTTTACCCTCTCTTGCACTCGTCAATTTATGTGAAAATTGTTAGAGTTTTCTTGAAATTTTTACTCTATTCTCTTAATCAACGTGTGCACTGTCTGCAGACCAAAATTCAGCTCATTTCGAGTTGATTTGGTCTGGTTTTTAAGCGTTTTTCAAAAACAGCTTTTTCAGGTTTTTCAGTTTCGGGTCCTGCGATTTCTAGATTTTTCCTGGTTTTGAAACGCTTATATCTGGAGTTCCAGAAAGAATTTTTCAAATCCGTAAAAATTGTCAGATTTTTGAATCTGTTTGAAACAGAACAGAAGAAATTTTGGGAATTTTCGACTTCGTTTTCCCCTTCAACCACTCTGTTTGTAAAAAGCTATCAGAATTCACTTTTGCACTAGTTAGGGGTAAAATAGTCATTTCAGTGTTTTAGTGATTTTCATGAGTTTTCTGTATTTTTCTGCATTTTAACTAGTGCATCTATATTAACCACATAGTTAGGGATAGATTAGCCATTTTGTAAAGTTATTTTAATATTTTATTTGATTTTTAGTTTAAATTAGAATTTTAGTAGTTAATTTTTGGTAGAATTAGATTTATTGTAATTCTTGGATTTAGTTACTGTCATTGTGCACTAACTTTTTATTTTCTTTGTTTTAGGTTGAAAATCATACTAAAGATTCCAAGGCTATTCTTGTCTAGCGTGAAAAATTGAGAATTGGTGAAAGGACGAAATTGCCCTTGGCGAGCAGAAGAAGAATTAAATTTGCTTTTCTAGTTAATTGTAGTTTTTATTTTGTAGTTTTATTAGAACTGTAATTGTTGACTTAGATTCATAAATGTTTATTAATAAATTGAAATTTTTAGAATTAATTTGAATATTTCCCGTTCCCTGTGGATTCGACCCGTACTTGCCACTTCTGTGGAAAGTCAGTTTTTATTACTTTTGGTTGACGATTTTCCAAGTATTTTTATTGAAAATATTGTTTTAAAAATATCGTTTGCAAAAACCCAACCAAATTTTGGCGCCATTGCCGTGGAACGTCGAATATATTCTGTTTTTTCTTAGATTTCAGTTTATTAATTTGTGTTAGTTAATTAGTTGTTCTTATTTTTCTAGTTAGTAGGATTAGTAAGTAAATATAGGCTTAACATAGTTAGTACATTTAGGATTCACGTGTTGTATCTCTAGGATTCACCGAAAATTACATTCTGGAAGGAGCGATTAGACAGTTGGGTTTTAGAGAACATAGTTTGTGATTTTCTATATTCTTCTATTTCAGTAATTTAGATCCGTTTTGTTATTACATTTAGTATAGTTAGATAATTCTGACATAGTTTATATTATTAGTTCTTCTTTACTTCTGTTATTTACATTACAGTATTTAGATTAACTTAGTCTAGATTTAGATTTAGGTCGGTGTCATACATCTGGTCTTAGTACCAGTATATGCAGGGGCGAAGAGCTTCAGGAACCCCATTACATCCATTTATTGACAACCCAGAGAGAATTTTACATTCTCCTTAAAGTTCGACAACAGTGGGCGATATGGATCCTTCAGCTCCAGCTCCAGTTCCTCCACGTGCTCTGAGGGAGTACTTTACTCCCACAGACTATGTTCAGGCATCCTGCATTCGGAGACCCGATGTAGGAGCACCCCATTATGAGATTAAGGCCAACATTATTCAGATGCTTCCATCATTCTATGGCCTTAGTCATGAAGATCCCTACAGACATTTAGACGAATTCCTCGAAATTTGTTCTATAGTCAAGATACAGAATTTTGATGATGATGCATTAAGGTTGACCCTATTCCCATTTTCATTGAAGGGCAAGGCCAAGTATTGGTTAAAGTCCTTAGATTCAGTAGAGATAGGGTCATGGGATCAGTTACAGCAGGAGTTTCTTAGGAAATACTTTTCTATCGGTAGCACAAACCAATATAGACAAGCCATTACTAGCTTCTCAGAGCTAGATGGTGAGCAATTTCATGAAACCTGGGAGAGAATGAAGGATCTTCTTAGGAAGTGTCCCCATCATCAGGTGCCGAGATGGCAGCTGGTGCAGAGCTTTTATGATGGATTGTCTGAGAGGAATCGTTAGATGATTGATTCTTCATGTGGTAGGACCTTCATGTTGAAGAGTGATGATGAAGCATGGAGATTATTTGATACATTGGCAGAGAATTCTCTCCAACATGCTTTTAATTCTCATTCTGATAGGACCGCACCTAATATTCAAAAGAAGGGTGGTGTCCTCGAGATTGGTCCATCTACTGCATTACAGTGCAAGGTGGATATGATTGCTCAGAAGTTGGACCAACTTCTCGTGGGACCATCGACCAATCAACAGGTGTGTACTCTCTATGCTAGTCTGGCACATGTGATCACTAAGTGCTCTTCGGCAGCTCAGTACCCTGAATTTGTGCAAGAACAAGTTCAGGTTGCTTAGGGTTACGCCAGACCCCAGAACAATCCGTATTCCCCTACATATAATCTGGGTTGGCATAACCATCCCAATTTTTCATGGAAGAATTCACAGCCTTCCACCCAGTTTCCTCCATCTTCTCAATCAGCTCGGCCGCCAGCATTTACTCAGACATTTCAGAGGTCGAGCTATCCTCAAAACACTTCTTCATTTCCTCCCCCGATCTCACAAGAGTCTGCCTCGCAGACATCTTTCAAGGAGAGACTTCTCCAAGCATTTCAAGAGGTGAAAACCTCTAATCAGAATGCTTTTAAGAAGTGTAGCCAGGTCTTGAGCTCGCATACGCAGTCCATTGCGAAGTTAGAGTCGTAGATGGGATAGTTAGCAGAGGCTATCAGTAGGAGACCTGAGGGTAGTTTTCCGAGTCAGGCAGTCATGAACCCAAAGGGCAAGGATCCGATGAATGGAGGCATGTACAATACTGAGTCACAGCAATAGGCCAAATCTGTTATGGCCCTGAGGAGTAGACGGGAGTATCACGTCGAGAGCAGAGAGAATAGAGAGAGGACCGATGAGCCAGATGCTAGTATTCCATCTTCTGCAGCTCAGTCATCATCATTATCATCCCCCACCCCAGTTCATAAGCAGGATAGGAGTGAGCCTTCACACAAAGAAGAAGACCCCCCGATGTATATTCCCAAACCACCCTATCCCAAATCATTAGAATCTCTCAGAGTTAGAGGGAAGCAAGGCACAAAGATCCAGGACATGCTTGACGTCTTCAAGCATGTGCAGATCAACCTGCCTTTGCTCGATGCCATTCAGCAGGTGCCGGCATATGCCAAATTTTTGAAGGAACTATGTACACAAAAGAAGAAATCTAGAGTAAAAGTTCCTAATAGGGTCCATTTGACTGAGCAGGTGAGTTCAGTGATTCAACATCAAACGCCACCAAAGCTCAAGGATCCTGGAGCCCCGATCATTGCTTGTACCATAGGGAACATTCAGATAGAACGCGTTTTGCTTGATCTTGGAGCAAGCGTGAACATTCTGCCCAGATATTTCTATGATTCGTTTGGGTTAGGAGAAATGAGATCGACCCTGATTACACTTCAGCTGACAGATCGTTCTATCAAGGTACCGCGAGGTGTCTTGGAAGACGTGCTAGTTAAAGTGGATGATTTTTATTTTCCAGTCGATTTCATCATCCTTGATATGGAAGGAGTGGATAGCCAGCACCAGACTCCAATCATTTTGGGCAGACCATTCTTGGCTACTGCCAATGCATGTATAAATTGTAGAACCGGAGTGATGGACTTATCATTCGGCAACAGAAAAGTCAAGTTGAACATTTTCAATGCCACGATGGGTCCAGCGGGAGATATGGACTGCTTCCAGGTTAATATTGCACAGGATTTAGTGGAAGCACAGCCAGACTTATACATGACAGAGGATTCATTAGAGTTGTATTATATAGTAGAGGATAGTCGTAGAATTAGTGTAGATGTGTCGGTAGTGTCTTCAGAATTACCCCCTTGTAGAGCTGCATTGAGCCTCCTCCACCACTTGCGGAGACCCCCGCCAAATCATCGATAGAGTCTCCTCTGAAACTTGAGTTGAAACCCTTACCAAATTCAATCAAGTATGCATATCTCAGAGTTGAGGAGACTCTGCCTGTGATTATCTTGTCACTGCTCACTGAGGAGCAGGCGCACAAATTGCTTGATATTTTACGAGAACACAAGGCAGCGATTGGCTGGGGAGTGGCTGATTTGAAAGGAATTGATCCTTTATTCTGCATGCACGGGATTCATTGTGATGAAGAAGTCAAGCTAGTGCGAGACATGCAAAGAAGACTAAATCCCAACATGAAAGATGTGGTGAAGAATGAGGTAGTGAAGTGGTTGGATGTAGGGATCATTTGCCCCATTTCTGATAGCCAGTGGATCAGTCTGATTCAGGTTGTACCTAAGAAATCTGGACTCACTGTAGTGAAGAATGAGAAGGGGGAAAGCATCCCGATGAGGACCACCATGGGGTGGCTAGTCTGCATTGACTATATGAAGCTGATTGTGGCAACTCGGAAAGATCACTTCTCGTTGTCATTCATTGATCAGATTTTGGAGAGACTCGCAGGGCAGAGCTACTACTATTTCTTAGACGGATATTCAGGATACAATCAAGTAGTTGTCCATCCTGACGATCAGGAGAAGACTACATTTATCTGTCCTTATGGCACCTTCGTATCCAGATGTATGTCGTTCGGGCTCTGCAATGCCCCGACAACTTTTCAGAGGTGCATGTTAGCTATCTTCTCTGACATGGTGGATGATGTCATGGAAGTGTTTATGGATGATTTCTTAGTGTATGGTTCTTCATTTGAGGATTTCCTCTAGAAACTTACTCGAGTACTGAGTAGGTGTTCGGAGACAAACCTGGTTCTGAGTTGGGAAAAGAGTCATTTTATGATCCAGGAGGGGATTGTGTTGGGACACAATTTGTCCAAGAGAGGGATTGAGGTTGATAGAGCGAAAGTGGAATCCATTTCTCGATTGACTCCACCTACCACTGTGAGGCAGATTCGATCATTCTTAGGGCGTGTTGGATTTTATAGGTGGTTCATTAAAGATTTTAGCAAAATCTCTCAACCGCTTTGTTCATTATTAGAGAAAGATCAGCCCTTTGATTTTTGTGAGGATTGCATGAAGGCCTTTGAGATACTCAAAGAGGCCTTGACTACTGCACCCATTTTGAGACCTCCGGATTGGATTCTTCCATTCGAGATTATGTGTTATGCTTTTGACTACGCTATGGGGCTTTTTTAGGATAAAGGATTGAAAAGAAGCCCTATGTGATATACTATGCAAGTAGAATTCTGTCTGATGCTCAAATGAATTATACCACGACAGAGAAGGAGCTACTCGCAGTAGTGTTCGCATTCGACAAATTTAGGTCCTATCTTCTCGATTCCAAGGTTGTTGTCTATTTTGACCATTCTGCATTGAAGTACCTTCAGAGTAAGAAAGACATCAAACTGAGACTCATTCGTTGGGTTCTGTTACTACAGGAGTTTGATCTCGAGATTCGAGATAAGAAAGGAAGTGAGAATGTAGTAGCAGGCCATCTTTCTAGACTGATCGTGGAGATCATGCAGGATCAGAGACCGATCAATGATTCTTTCCCCGATGAGCAGATCATGACAGTCAGAACATCACAGTTACCCTGGTTTGCGGATATTGTGAACTATATGGTTTCGAGGCAGATCCCTAAGCATTCGAATAAGAATGAGCGAGAGCGATTCTTATCCCAAGTGAGGCATTATTATTGGGATGAACCAGAGTTGTTCAAATATTGTGCAGACCAGATCATTAGGAGATGCATTTCGGAGGAGGAGTATTAGTCCATCCTTAGTTTTTGTCATTCTTTAGCCTGTGGAGGGCATTTCAGCAGTAGGAAGACAGTTGCAAAGGTTTTACAATCTGGATTTTTTTGGCCCACACTCTACATAGATACATATGAGTTCTGTAGAAAATGTCTTCGATGTCAGTATACTACGAACATGTCCAAGAGGGACATGATGCCCTTGCTCCCGATTTTGATCATTGAGATTTTTTATGTTTGGGGCATAGATTTTATGAGCCCATTTTTGCCATCATTCGGGAATTTGTATATTTTAGTGGTGGTTGATTATGTGTCCAAGTGAGTCGAGGCTGTGGCAACTAAGACCAATGATCATAGAGTGGTGCTTAAGTTCATTAAGCACAATATTTTCAGTCGTTTTGGTGTGCCACGTGCGATGATAAGTGATGGTGGCAAGCATTTCAGGAATGTGTAGATAGCTTCTCTTCTGAGAAGATATTCTGTCAATCATAGATTCACCACTCCTTATCATCCGCAGACCAGTGGACAGGTTGAGGTTTTGAATAGGGAAATAAAGCAGATTTTAGAAAAGACAGTTTGTCCGGACCACAAGGATTGGTCCCAGCGCTTAGATGATGCACTTTGGGCATATAAGACTGCATTTAAGATTCTCATTGGCATGTCCCCGAATCGTCTTGTATTCGGGAAAGCATGCCATCTTCCTGTCGAGCTGGAGCACAAAGCATATTGGGCTATCAAAAAGCTTAATTTTGACCTCACCCAGGCTAGCAAAGCGAGAGCATTGCAGCTCTCTGAGTTAGAAGAACTCAGGAATGATGCATATGAGAATGCCAAGTTATATAAAGCTCTCACTAAAGCATTTCATGATAAGCACATTGTCAGAAAAATGTTTGAGCCGGAGAAGGAGTTTGGTTATATAATTCTCGTTTGCATTTATTTCCAAGCAAATTAAGATCGAGATGGGAGGGACCTTACATTGTGAAAGAAGTATTTCCACATGAGGCAATTACATTATTTGATCCACAGACCCAAGGTACATTCAAGGTGAATGGGCAAAGATTGAAGCCCTACATTTCAGATTCCTTACAGAATGGTGAGTGTGAGGTATTGCATCTCACAAAGGCATAAGGCTTTGAGCAGAGGATTGTGTCATATGTATAAAGTCGAGAAGTTTGTTTTCAGTTCAGCATTTTCTTTTGTTCAGTACTTTATTTCATATGAACTGACATTTGTTTTGATTCATGCAGGTTTGATCTAACATTCAATGTGTGAGAGTTAGTTACCAGGTACAGGGCAAAGCTTTTAGAGCAGACCATTGACCAGACTAGTAGGAAATTATGTCTTCAGATATGCATAGGAAACTGCAAAGACAAGTCAATCATCAACTTCAGAAGCCCGACTCATATCAGGTTGTATCTATCCTTTCTCCCGTATTTATTTTATTGTCTTTTAGTGTGCATTTGCATTGCCTGTTTACATATTTTGTATGCCACTAGGGACAGTGTCATTCAAGCATGGGGGGTGTTTAGATGCACACTAAATTTTTTTATGCATGGTAGCTAAAAACTCATAAGATTAGGTCATTGAGAAAACAAGTTGTAGCATATATGATTGTTTTTGGCATAATCTGACAATTTAGAAATTTTTAAGCCCCATGTAAAAAAAAATTCTGATCTGATCCAAATACAGTATTTATTTATGAGAAAATTCAAAGAAAAGATAGTATTTGAATGTTAGAAAGTTTTGAATCACTTTAGTATAAGTATCCACAGTATGTTTTGTGGAAAAAGTAAGCAATGGAAAGATGTTTTGAAAGATGAGCTTAAAAAAAAAAGAGCTACGTTTAGTTGTTTATGTCTTCGTGATGCCTAGTAGTGGAACTCAGACACAAGTTGAAGTGTTTGAGTCTCTTGACGAAAAAGATAACGAAGGAGATCATCTTCTTATCTAGTCGATATCTGTGGCCTGTGTGGTTCGAGTAAGTAGAGTCTGAAGGGTGTTTTACACTTGGTGCCTTAAAGCCATCTGGTTTGGGAGCCACCGATTCGAAAGCTTGTTACATGAACTGCATAGAAAGCCTAAGAGATAGAGACATTGCACATAATGAGAAGAAGACTATATGTAACTCATTCAAATAGAAGGTCTAGTGACTCGAGCAATTAAGTCCGATGGATACTTTGTATCTGGTGCCCTAAGGTCATCTGGCCTGGGAGTCACTGACCCAAAGCTCGTTACATGGGTCACGAAACTGGATATTTGAAATAGTTCTCATGAGAGAAGAATGCTCAAGTGAGAAGAATTGAAAAATGGTGAAAAATTGAAAAAAAAATGAGCTTAATGAGAAAAATTCATTGCTTAGGAATAATTGTGAATTACTGTGCAGAAAAGATACAAGTGAAGATAAATGAATAATAACATGATAATACTTGACTTTTTGAGAAAAATCGTAGATAATTACAATTTTAGAAAAGTGAAGGAAAAAGATTTTTACTGTGGTGGCATGAGATTTTTGAATTGGCTTTGAGAATGTTCATTACATGAAATATTTGCTTGAACTGATGTCTTAATTACCTAATACTTTTGAAAAAACATTTATGCATATCATTGATGTTTGTGGGTAGCATCTCTGCAAACCCTCACGAGACCTTACTCGTCCACTGGGGTAACCCAGGGGTTTAAAGGGATTGTTGCATGAGCTAAATGCAACCGTGATTCCTACGAAAGTGAGTTAGTTTTTATGCATATGTGTCTATCATTTTTTGTTTCAGTTGCATAACATAGTTAGTTGTTTGTTAAGGGACTAACAAACATTCAAGCATGGGGGTATTTTATGATGCATGAAATGCACATCATGTTATGAATTTATACATGCATTTTTAGAGGATTTTAAGGTTTAGAACCCATGATTGGATGTAATTTGATATCAAGGGGTCATGGTTCGAATTTCAGAAGAATTGGAGTTAAATTCAGAGAGTTATAGCTATTTTAGTGTTTGGACACTGATTTCAAGGTGGATCGAACCCAGATCCGACCCAAGCAGCCTTTTTGGATATTGGATCAATGTTTAAAACATCCAAATTGAATCCACATGTGAACCCATACCCACTTAGAACATATTTTCAGAAAACCACTCCAAAAAGAGGCGCCTAGCAATACTTTTCTTTATAAACCTCTTTTTGAAAAAGAGCCAAAGTATAAATATAAGTTTTTTGAAAACCTAAATCGTTTTTTCCTTAGATTTCACGCCCCCTCAGCTGAGTCTTGCTCGAGCCCCCTTTTCCCCTCTCATTCCACGCCACCTCCATTGAAGATTGAGATTTTGCTTGAGATTCAAGCATTTCTTCGTATCTTTTTCCATATCTTTTCATTTCTTTTCCTCCTTGTTGGATATTCACCGTGTTTGTTGTGTTTTGCAGGTGTATCAGAGGTTGAAGACACTTTTTCTCGCGTGGAAGTGCGAGACACTGCAACAAGAAGGATCGGCTCTACCTCCATCTGATCTTCTACCCCACCCGATCGAGAATCGGCTCATTTTCCATCCTCGGTGGACTTCAAACGTGGTGCAGCTGCAAAGGTGAGCTTCAAGGTGATATTCCAGCATCAATGAAGATGATGAGGCGTGTTTTCAATGGTTGATTCCGCTCTTTCCATCCCCACAGTCATCGAATCGCCCTTGAGGTTGGTCTTCCCATTCTCGTTCTTTTAGATAACTCACATCCACCTATAGTTGTCTCTCTATCTCAGCCCAATTTTTGTATTTTCTCGTTATTTGACAGCAAACCACTGTCATGTTTAAAGTATTTTGTGCGTGAAAGCTGAATCGAGTCATAGGGGTCGTTAGATATTGTTTTGAACTGGTTTTAGTCAAAACATGTAAATCGGCTAGACCTCTTCTAGCCGATCTTATCATTTCATAAATTTTTGTTTTCTGTAATATGTTAGCAGTAAACGGTGTTTAAGAGTTTGATTTAGTGCCAGGTGGGTCGTGTTTCATCATTCTGAAAATTCATTTTAGCCAAACAGTAGAAATCAGCTAGATCTACTCTAGCCGATTGGGCGGTTTTCAATTTGTTGTTTTCCGAATTTTCTAGCAGCGTTATGTATTGGTGAGGTACAGTTCCAGTAGGTTAAAGTCACTTTAGTTTAATTTTGTGGCAGATCTCTGTTTAGATTTTGTGTTTGTCAAGTTGGGTTGGTCGATTCAATGTGTCGAGTGATAATTCTAGATTTCTTTGCATTTTCGTTTCATTATTAGTTTCTTTTTGTTGTTATCTTAGTGGTTCGAGTCTGAGCAATTTTATATTGAGTTAATGAATTTCAATGTCGTTTGTAGTGCATTTAAAGTGGAAAAAAAAATCATTATCGTTTTTCTTTTAGTTGTAGTTTAGCTAAAGTCGAGTTTCTTTGTGTAGAGTTGTTGTCTTCTCCAAGCTGGACGTCTTCCATTAGAGGTCCAGCTTGAGTTTTAGGTTTTATTTAGCAAGTCCTTAGAATTAGGTAGGTTCATTTCATTGTCTAAATGCATTTGTGTGAGTTAGGATAGAAACGTTTTTAGTGTTTTGTTTTAGGCAAGTTTTGATTTTAGGATTATCTCAATTAGTATGTTTGAAAATGTTTTTTTATTAACCTTTTCATTGTTGTAGGTAGATATTAGTTATTTGGACTAGGATAGTATAATTTAATTAATTAGGTGTTGTCAATTTTTAGAATGAGGGCAAGTAGGTAATTGTAGTGGTAATTCGATTTTGGTAACTTTGAACTTCTCCAAATTCGTGGAGTACATTTAAAGAAAGCTTTGAATTTGGGTATCCAACCAAAGTGTCAAGGATTGAGCTTTTCAATTTTGGGAAATAAAATTTGAAGTTCAAAATTACTTTCTAAAAAGGTTGACCACGGTTTTGAGAAAGGGCTTTAATTACTCTTTAAATTTTTTTGGAAAGCCAAAACCGTGTGTGGGCTCCTTTGGGCTGGACGGTTTCATCTTCTCAAGTTTCCCAAAGTGGTCTAAGGCAATTAAGAAGAGTAACCTTCCTCTAGCTGGACGATTTTGTTAGCCCAGCTTTCCACTTTAGTCTCTAATTCAATTAGAGAGAAGGGTCTTAATTCCAAATTTGTGATCCTCATTTAGTAGCCCTTCTTCTAAATTTCCATATTGACATAGAGTAGAGTTAGTATGAATAATTTAGGAAATGTCTAATTGGCCTTAGGTTTTAGAGATTGTGTTGCATCATTTAAGTAAGTTTTATTTAGTTTTAATTAACCCCAGCTAGGCGTGTAGGATAGATATATTAATTCCTTTATTTTGTTATTTTCGGTTTTAACTAAATAGCCTTTAAGCTTTAGGTTTCCATTTTACTTAGATGGTCTAACCTAGTTAACTTAGTGAGCCCCTTAAGGTGAGTCGTGAGCCTAGTCAAAGTCAAACCTTATTCCAAACCATCTCACCTAATTAACTCTAGTCCCTAGTTAACCTTAGTTAGTATTTATTTTAGTTAAACTAATTAGTTCAATTGAGTTTATGTTATTTATACTTCTAATGTTAGGTTATGTTTGAATGTGAAAGGGTGTGTTTCAGTAAGCATTTAGTTTAAATTAATGTGTTAGATTGATTTGATTTTAATTATCTAGATAGTTTAATTAGCATTACATCTTTAGTTAGGTTAAATTGCATTTGGCGTGTGATTTAGATTAGACTTAGAATTGATTGGTGTGTTATGTTTGCATTTTCATGTAGTTAACTTAATTTCAGTCATTCTCTATGTTTTGACTGTCATTTAGTGGTATTAAGTCGGTTTTTGCATTTCATTTACAGTCATAGTGTCAAAAGTGAATCCCCCAAGTGAATAGTGCACTGATTCCATAAACCAATTTTTACCATGTCTTGCACTTGTCATTTTATGTGAAAATTTTTAACGTTTTCTATAAATTTTTGCTCTATTCTCTTTATCAACATGTTCACTGTCTGCAGACCAAAATTTAGCTCATTTCGAGTTGATTTGGTCTGCTTTTTAAGCGTTTTTCAAAAACAGCTTTTTCAGGTTTTTCAGTTTCGGGTCCTGCGATTTCTAG
The DNA here is from genome assembly GCF_984573655.1 of Nuphar pumila. NCBI lineage: Eukaryota > Viridiplantae > Streptophyta > Magnoliopsida > Nymphaeales > Nymphaeaceae > Nuphar > Nuphar pumila. The sequence continues at coordinate 96,668,503 of NC_143252.1, read as the reverse complement.
ATTTTTCCTGGTGTTGAAACGCTTATATCTGGAGTTTCAGAAAGAATTTTTCAAATCCGTAAAAACTGTCAGATTCTTGAATCTGTCAGAAACAGAACAGAAGAAATTTTGGACATTTTTTTTCCTTCAACCACTCTATTTGTAAAAAGCTGTCAGAATTCACTTTTGCACTAGTTAGGGGTAAAATAGTCATTTTAGTGTTTGAATGATTTTCGTGAGTTTTCTTTATTTTTATGCATTTTAGCTAGTGTATCTGTATTAACCACGTAGTTAGGGATAGATTAGCTATTTTGTAAAGTTATTTTAATATTTTATTTGATTTTTAGCTTAAATTAGAATTTAAGTAGTTAATTTTTGGTAGAATTAGTTTTATTGTAATTCTTGGATTTAGTTACTGTCATTGTGCACTAAATTTTTATTTTCTTTGTTTTAGGTTGAAAAGCATACTAAAGATTCCATGGTTATTCTTGTCCAGCGTGAAAATTTGAGAATTGGTGAAAGGACAAAATTGCCCTTGGTGAGCAGAAGAAGAATTAAATTTGCTTTTCTAGTTAATTGTAGTTTTTATTTAGTAGTTTTATTAGAATTGTAATTGTTGACTTAGATTCATAAATGTTTATTAATAAATTGATATTTTTAGAATTAATTTGAATATTTCCTGTTCCCTGTGGATTTGACCCGTACTTGCCACTTCTGTGGAAAGTCGGTTTTTATTACTTTTGGTTGACGATTTTCCAAGTGTTTTTATTGAAAATATTGTTTTAAAAATATCGCTTGCAAAAACCCAACCACAACCTAAGGTAAATCTTTTTCTTTTTTATTTTATTTGTTTTATTTTTTTTTATATGTTTTCACCATTGTCGCCCCTCTATACATGATTTTCCTTACCTTTTCTATTCAAACTCCATACTCCATGATTTAATATCATGATCCACTGATCATCCATGGCTGTTTTTATATTTTTGATCCATTGAAATCGTTAATAAAGTGCTTGTTATGCTAAACGCTCGAAAAAGATAGAGATTTGACCGTTTAATGGGTTGAATCCCTCTTTTAATGGCTACATCAAATTTGTGACCATGCTTCCTTGATATTTTTTGTTTATTTCATCATGCTAATGTTTATTTTATGTGTTCAAGCATCAAAACATGATTTATTGCATTATTTGCATTTTTTTATGATTTTTACATACTTAAATTAGGGTTATTCACATGCTTTATCCATAATATACATACTTTGATTCTGGTCACGCAGTAACAACATTGTTTCATGTGTGTTTTTCTGTTAATAAAATCCAATTTTTTAGGGTCAAATTACGCATGTGTCAGTGACTTTCTATAAAAAAATCAGATTATTTTGACTTTTGTAATTTTGCTAAAAAAATAAAAAACTGAAACCTGGTTCACGTATCATGAAAATGTTGTACAGAATCAGGTACAGTTTGTCGAGGTAATATCTCCCTCATCGGAGATTCGATCAACAATTTGTAAAAATCAGTGTGTTCATCAGGATGTCTATTCTGTAAAATTTTCAGATTTTTCTATGGTCGTTTGTTATTTTTAATTTATCAGAAATTAGAATCTATTTATCAGAGACCGTTATGTATGGTTTAAGCTTTAGGTCAACTTACATAGATCTTATCTCCCTAACCAAATATCATTTTTCCAATCCGTAAAAAGTCACAGATTCAGCAGATTGTCTACTTATATCAATGTGATTTTTATAATTTTTGAACTCTATCTCTTATTTTAATTTGAACCAAAATCAGAACTGTCTTTTCTGAAGCCGTTTCGCATTCGCCAAAATCAAGCATATATTGCTGGAATGATATCTCCCTAACCTAAGATGCTTTTTATGATCTGCAAAAAGTATTCTTTTTTTTCAAATGTCTAGTTTCTCTACGTGAAATTTTACAGATTTTTATTACTATTTGATGCTTGATTCTAGTCTGACATTGTGATAGGCACATGCCCACAAGCAAAATTATATTGTCATGTTTTTATTTAATTTTCATATCAAAATATACCAAAAATATATATTTTTATTATACTTTAATTCTAGGGTTATTATAAGTGTTTATGTCAATTTTTATAAATTTTGAAATTCATTTGATGCATTATTTAGTTAAATCATAAAAACAGGATGCCCGCAGAGTCTCGATTCAAGCAAAACACAGGCAAAAATTGATATTTTTATGATATTCTGATTTTTTCATGAAAATCATTATATTTTTAAGGTTTGATCATATTCAGAATCATGCTAGGGTGCTCCACGTCCGATTTGGTGTTGATCTGAATCTGTTTGATCCCTGAATTCAAAGTTTTACAAAAATCTTTTCTAAAAATCCTGATTTCAATGCCATAGTCTTGTTTTCAGGGGTATTTTGGTTATTTTTTCCAAAAATCTTAATTTCAAAGCTGTTTACTTTTATTATTTATTCAATTTTATATTAGTTTTTATTATGTTTATCTCAGGAAAGCATGAAAAAAATCTTATATCCGGATAAATCCCTCAATTTCAGATATTGTTGGATAAATCCAAAAAAGTTGACATATCATCACTAACAAGTATACTAGTTTTGCCGAGACACACAAGATTGTATTTTCTTTATTTTTATTTTCTTTATTTCAATTTATTAATGATGTAAATTGTAGACTTTGGAATAAAAATTTAATTTTCTGCTTAGAATAGGGTTGCATTGCATATAGTTTATTTCTTTAATAATATGATTCCTGTGATGAATGATGATTCATGTATATTCAAATTCACAATGGTCTATACGAATGATACATGTACTTGCTTTTAAGGAGTTAATAAACTCGATTGCATTCGTATTTGTGGCCATAGTCAGAATATGAGCAATATCCAGATTTATCTTCTTCTAAGCCACAAACTGCCTACACTCTTATGCATTTTCAGAAATCATTGCATATTCCAAACTTTTCTAAGTATTTTCCCATTTTAGAATCAAATGTTATATATTCAATACGTATTTGTGGTCATAGTCAGGGATATGTAAAGAATTTATTTCATCTAAATTGTATAAGGCACATAAATTCTTTTACAAAAGGTTTTCCTCAAATTCTTCAGAAAATATTTTCTCAAATTGCATTCAATCATTCATCTAGGTTAGATTGCATCATAAAAGGATTTCACAGGGTTACACGCCCATCCTTTAGACTTATTTCATAATTCAACCTCTGAAAAATTGATTTTCTCAAAGCCACATGAATTTTCCTCAAAACTGATTTTCTCAAAAGCCCTTTTCCAAATATTTTTCTAAGTCCAGATTCACGATTTTCCTTTCTTCAAAAAAATATTTTCCAAGTGTGAAAAATGATTTTCCAAGCATCCTTTTTTCTAAGTATTTTTCAATATTTGAAGCATACGATCTGCATTTTCAGAAATTCATAGCACATGTCTGATTCTTTGTGGATTTAGGAATAGAATATCGATTTAGACAAGTTGAGCAAAGTAAAGCAAAGCACATGATTGATCCTTGGTTTGATTACCCCTGGTGTAAACACCCCAAATTTTCCCTTTCATTTACAAATCCCCTTCGTTTGCCACTGGGACCTACCCTCTGAAGCCTTTAGGGAAGCAGTTGGTCGACACCTGAGCCAGGGCCATCTAGATCCCAAATTATGCATCAAATTCAAATATTTCAACCTACAATCAAGATTTACTCTCTTTTTTGGCTCAATTTCAATCATCAATTTTGGCCTTCGAATAGAAATGTTCATTTTTTTGCATCTGTCAGGGGTCCGGGACTTCAAATCCCCCATCCAGGGTTTTGCCTTTTGCATCTCATTCCATATCATTTCGCATCATTTTACATCATTTCATGTCATTACATTTCATGGCATTTTCGAGATCCAGCACTCTGGTTTTTTAAAATATTCAAATCCAGGTTCGATGTTAAAACTTTTCTTTCGAAATCAATTTCAAAAACCTGGGTTTTAGATTGATATTTACCATTTATCAACCCCCAGGATCTTATATTTCTTATATTTCAAAATATTTTCTTTAGAAAGCGATCTGGATTCATTTTAAACACAATTTTTAACTAATCTCAACTCTCAGATGAGACCCATCTAGGAGGTGTCGCTTCTGGATCACTTTCTTTATTCAAAATTTTCAAATTCCAGAGTCCTAGTTGGATCAGGACTCTGTCTTGTTACACTATTTCAAAATCCAATTTCACATTGGTCGAACTATTCTAAAATTTAGTCTTCGCATTGATCGAGATTTCAAAATTCAGCTTCAAGCCAATTTTCAAACACAAGTTCCTAATTGGTTTAGTTTTTCCTTCAGGATTTGAGTTCTAACTCGAATTTTTTTTCTTTTACAGTCTAATCATTTTAGTTTTTTCTTCGAGATTCGAGTTATGACTCAAATTTTCTTTCCTTTACATTCTAATCGGTTTAGCTTTTCCTTCAAGATTCGAGTTTCGACTCAAATTTTCTTTCTTTTACATTCTAATTGGTTTAGTTTTTCCTTCATGATTTAAGTTTCGACTCAAATTTTCTTTCCTTTATATTCTAATTGGTTTAGTTTTTTCTTTGGGATTTGAGTTCTGACTCAAATTTTCTTTCCTTTAAATCCAAATTGGTCTAGATTTTCCTTCGGGATTCGAGTTTTGACTCAAATTTTCTTTCTATTAAATCCTAATTGGTCTATTTTTCCTTTAAAGATTCGAGTTCTGACTTGAATTTCTTTCCTTCAAATTCAAGAATTGGTCTAGAAGATCTGAGATTCGACTCAAATTTTATTTCAAATCCAATTCATCTAATTTTTTTTCTTCAAATTTAAGAGTTGGTCTAAAAAATCTGAGTTCTGACTCAAACTTTCTTCCAAATCCAATTCATCTAGTTTTCCTTTGAAAATTTGAGTTTGTACTCGAACCTTCTTTTAAATTTAAGAATTGATCTAGAAGAATTGAGTTTCGACTGGAATCTTCTTTCAAATCCAATTTGTCTAGTTTTCTTTTGAAGACTAAGGTTTTAATTCAAACTTTCCTTCCAAACCCAGCTTTGTGTTGGTCCTTTTACAAAATTCAGCTTTGCATTGGTCCTTTCACCAAATCCAGTGTTTGTGCTGGTACCTTTTTCAAAATCCAGTGTTTGTACTGGTATTTCTTTAAAATACAGTGTTCGTACTAGTACTTTTTCAAAATCCAGTGTTTGTGCTGGTAGTCTTTCAAAATTCAGTCTTTGTACTGGTACTTTTTCAAAATCCAATGTTCGTGCGGGTACTCTTTCAAAATCCAGTGTTCATGCTGGTACTCTTCTTTAAAATCTAGTGTTCATGCTGGTACTTTTTCAAAATCTAGTGTTCGTACTGTGACTCTTCTTTAAAATTTAGTGTTCGTGCTGGTACTTTTTCAAAATCCAATGTTTGTGCTGGTACTCCTTTGAAATCCAGTGTTTGTGCTGGTACTTCTTTAAAATCCAGTGTTTATGCTTGTACTTTTTCAAAATCCAGTGTTCATGCTGGTACTTTTCAAAACCCAATGTTTATGCTGGTTACTTTTTTGAAATCTGGTGTTCATGCTGGTACTTTTCTAAAATCCAATGTTCGTGCTGGTACTCTTTCAAAACCCAGTGTTCATGCTGGTGCTTATTCAAAATCTAGTTTTCATGTTGGTCGCTCTTCCAAAATTCAGTCCAAACACTAGTCTTGCATTAGGGTTCAGGCTCAATGCCAATTTTTAGATCTGCGAGCCAATCAATCTTTATATGACCTTTGGGTCATTCAAATCTATCAAACTGACCTTCGGGTCACCAATTTTGTTAGTCAGACCTCTGGTCACCAATTTTATCAAAATCAATTATTTTCAGACCTCTGGGTAAATCAAATTTTTTTTATTAATCAGACCTCCGGGTCACCCATTTTATTAATTTTGTTAGATTGACCTTCGGGTCACCAATTTTTATCAAAAAACCTTCAAGTTACCAATTCTATCAAAGTCAATCATTTTCCAACCTCCGAGTTGCATCCGTCAATCATGGTCTTTCAAGATTTGACCTTTGTGTTGAACTCGTCTGCCAATTGGCTCAAAATCAATTATCAATCATTTCTCTTGCGAGGGACCCTTTCTTATAGGAAGAGTTCGAGGGAGCTTATTCTTTTCGCATGCAATTTTTGTTGGTTCGCTGAACCCCTTTTTAGGAAGAGTTTAAAGGGACTCGTGTTTCGCAAACAGTTTGCAAGACATTTTATTTTATTGTCACACAAGGAACCTTATTTTTAGGGAGAGCTTCGACGAAATCTCGTTCTCTTTGTGACCCCCCCAATATTTTTTGTTAGGTTATCCCATCATTGAAGACCCTTTTCCAGGGAGAGTGTGATGGACTCGCTGCTCTATGATATTTTTCTCAACCTTTATTATCGACCACCTTTCCATAAGAGAAGCCTAAAGTTAGGAAGTTTTGACAAAAACTTAATTTCTCTTCGAAAGTTCATTTTGCAAACACCTCCTCTTCAGGGAAGAGAGGAGTATTTTTTTATTACCCGTTCAGGTAAGGGTCAAGCCTGAGTCTCTCTTTTGGGGAAAGGAGAGGAAAATTTAGTCATGGATGTATCATTTAGACCTCAAGCAATTTCTTTCACCTAGGATTCCAAGAATATTTTGTCAATTTGCTATTAAAAACAGTTGTTGATCTCAAAAATTATATTGCACAAAAAAAATTACCTCAAATTACCTTCAGTATTCTTTCCAAAAGGACAGAGCGTTTACGAAGAAAGAAGAAACTTCAAGTTTTTTCTGTTGGTCAACCAAAAGGATGAAGAAAAAAATCCTCGATATGACTGGCAAAGAAAAAATTCAATGATGTTGAAAAACTATAAGTGAATTGATGTTGATGATAACTATGGCGCATATTTAAAGACTATTCTTCTAGTAATAAGGCATTGAAAATATCTTGGGTGATATAAAAGAATTCACTTAATCTTAATATCTCTTTAATCAATCAAGCTACAATCAACTATCTACAAAAGAGATCTCTCAACTATCATCAAGTTGAAGATTGGTGGATGAATTAGACCCCCGAGGCCAAAGAAGACTCGGATCATCTCCAAGTTGAAGGAGTATGTAATGTGTCCTTCAAGAGAAAGTTTAAATCATCGCCAAGTTGAAGGCTAATGCGATAAACCTCTGCCAGTCTCTAAAAGATATTTGATCATTGTCATCATAAAAAAGTTTTCAATCAAATGAGACAATTTTATCAATATAGTTCTTGGGACTAAAGAAGACGTGGATCATCTCCAAGTTGAAGGAGTGTGTGACGTGCCCTTCCAGGGAAAATCAGAACATCGTCAAGATGAAGGTTGATGTGATAAAATTCTCGTTAAATCTCAAGAGAGCTTATTTTTTGTGTTTCAAAAGAGTGTAAAAGATCATCAAGAGATTTCAATTAAAGAGACAACATTCTTAATATAATTTTTGAGACCAAAGAAGACTCGAAACATCTCTAAGTTGAAGGAGTTTGTGACGTGTCCTTCTAGGGAAAATTAGAATGTAGCTGAGTTGAAGGTTGATGTGATGAAATTCTCACCAAACCCAAGAAAACTCAATCTCCATGTCTCAAAAGAGTGCAAAAAGATCATCATGGGTAAACCCCCGATATCAAACTGTCAAACTGCCAAGAATTTTCTTTATTTATGTGAAATTCTTTTATCAATATCTTTTCATCAATTATTTTTATGAAACTGAGAACAAATTCATTTTTTTTAATATCAAGGAAATGGATAGCTTTCTTGAAGAAACTCAATAGCAATAATTTGATTTTGATTTTAGATTCTACAGAGTTAGCCGGGTTGGAGGTAATACTCTAGGTAGAAGAGAGAATATTTTTCAAGCAAACATACTTGCATTTCAATCATTTTTTAATCAATCACAATTTTTATCTTATTGGCAATCTTTTCAATATATCCTGACATGAAGTGACAACTTGATGTCTATTTTGATATATCCTATCATTGCTTTTATCCCTCTTTAGGACTTTATAACAAGAGTTTTCAAGATCATTCCCTTCTTGTTTTAATCTGAGCGCCTGGGCTCTCATATTCATACATTTCCATGTGTTCCCCACTATCCCACCATAGACAGTTCCCGTTTAGGGTAAGGGTTAAACCTGAGTTGTTTCTGTAAAAGGTCGTCTATTTTAAAAGCCATTCAGTCTCAGCAATGAGATGCCCAAGATCAACCCATTTTCAAGCTTTAGGAAACTTCATTTTCATCCTTTTGCAAACCCCTCTCGAATTTATTGTGCAAAATTTGAAGGTTCCATCACGGTTTCTCCTTTCGAGAATTTCATTTTCCTGTTCAGGTCAAAGGTCAAAACTTGAACCACATTCTTCCATGAGGAATTTTTTGTCCCATCTAGGTTAAGGGCTAAGCCTGAGCCTCAATCTGATGAGGTGAATTTTCTTCTTCATTCTCCATGTCATATCTACCATTATCACCAAAGCAAATTCTTTCATACCCAGTCAGATCTTCCCACTGGGTATTTTTATAGTCCAAATTTGGTGTGTTTTTCTTTGCCACTAAGCTCAGCTTTCAACCAACTTGGTAGCAAAGAGGGGCATCTGTAAATACCCCAAATTTTCCCTTTCATTTACAAATCCCCTTCTTTTGCCACTAGGACCTACCCTCTGAAGCCTTCAGGGAACCAGCTGGTCGACACCTAAGCCAGAGCCCAAATTATGCATCAAATTCAAATATTTCATCCTAAAATCAAGATTTATTCTCAGTTTTGGCTCAATTTTAATCATCAAATTTGGCCTTCCAACAGAAATGTTTAATTTTTTGTCTCTGTCAGGGGTTTGGGACTTCAAACCCCTCATCTAGGGTTTTGCCTTTTACATCTCATTCCATATCATTTCACATCATTTCATGTCATGTCATTACATTGCATGGCATTTTTGAGATCCAACACTCTGGTTTTTCAAAATCTTTAAATCTAGGTTCGATGTTAAAACTTTTCTTTCAAAATCAATTTCAAAAACCTGGGTTTTGAATCGATATTTGCCATTTATCAATCCCCAAGATCTTATATTTCTTATATTTCAAAATATTTTCTTTAGAAAGCGATCTGGATTTATTTTAAACTCATTTTTTAACTAATCTCAACTCTTAGATGAGACCCATCTAGGTGGTGTCGCTTCTGGATTACTTCCTTTATTCAAAATTTTTAAATTCCAGAGTCCTAGTTGGATTAGGACTCCGTCTTTTTACATTTTTGGACCTTTTCAAAATTCAATTTTGGTTTTAAATAAGAAGTCTTATCCCTAGTCTATTTCTTTCATTCTGGCCAAAATTTTAAAGTTTTAGTTGGACTAGGACTCTAACTCAGAGTTTTAGTCGGATTAGAACTCTATCTCGATTTCATCCTTTATTCTTGTTTTTCACTTATTTTCAAAAACCTTCTCATTCGACTTTCAAAAAGATAAAAATCTTAGAGTTTTAGTCGAACTAGGACTCTATCACAGAGTTTCAGTTGGACTAAGACTCTGTCTTTCATCTCTATTTTTACTTGTTTTCAACCAAAATTTATCAAAATCTTTCATTTTGGTCAAAATTTTAGAGTTTCAGTTGGACAAGAACTCTATCACAGAGTTTCAGTCGGATCAGGACTCCATCTCTTGTTGTTATTTTCACCTATTTTTAATAAAATCTTTCGAAAGAAGTCAAAATTTTAGAGTTTTAGCCGGATCAGGACTCTTTTCCAGAGTTTCAGTTGGATCAGGACTCTAACTCGGACTTCAATTTTAAGAGAATCTTTCAAAAATCTCTTCATTTACCTTTTCAGAAACCAAATTTTGAAGTTATTATGATTTTATCACAGATTTTCAAAATTTTGGGACTCTATCCTAGAGTCCTAGTTGATTAGTACTCTGACCCTGGTCTCGTATCTTGTTCATTTTCACCAATTTCTGAAAAGATCTTTCAAAACCTTTTCGTTTTCTTTCAAAAAAAAAATCCAAAAATCAAGAGTTTCAAAATTCTAGGACTCTAGTCCAGAGTTTCAATTAGTTTAGGACTCTATTTTTTTTAAAAAAAAACTTGTGTATCTCATCTGGTGATTTCAACTCCGTTTCAAAACCCTTTTCAGTCTTTATTTCAACTTTTTCAAAACCCTGATGTGGGGCCCACACAGTTGGCGCCACATCTGGAAGAGTTTCAATCCATTTAGGACTTTGGTTGATTTAGAACTTCAGTTTTATTTCAAACTTTATTTTCAAAAACTTTCTTCCTTAAAACTCTTTTATTTCTTAAACTTGATTTTCAAATCAGTTTTCAACTTTCTTCAAGTGGGACCCACCCTGCAGGGGTGCAAAATCTTAAATTTCAATTTTTATTTCATTTTACATCTTTCATATTTCAAAAATACAAAAAAAAATATTAGTTAGTTTAGGTGTCCTTCTGAAGTTTCTGAGAAAAAAATCATTTTAACCCTTTAGTTTCAAAATTTCAAAATTGTTTCCTGAAAAACAAGTGGGGCCCACACTAGGTGGTGCCACATTTGAAATTTTTTGGTTATTTTAGGATTAGTTAATGTCCTAATTAGGTTAAGAGTTTTGAAAAATTCTAAATTGATTTTAAAATTTTTTTTTTACTTTAGTGTTTTTAAACCTCATTTTTAACTTTTAAATTAAAAGTTTTAAAAAAATCAAATGTGGGCTCCATGGATGGCACCACATTTGAGGGAGTTTTAGCGGTTTAGTCAGGAGTCAATTAAGCCAATTAGGTTAGTGTCCCACCTAGGTTAGTACTCTACCCAAAATCGCCCCCCTTAATTAGTCTTTTAGATAAAATTTCAAAAAGTCAAACAAATCTTAATTAAGGCTTATTATTTCCTATAAAAGGGGCAAAGGGGTTCAACCCCCTCATTAGATCTTCCTCTCCTTCTTGCTACTTCTCTCTCCTTCAGCATCCTTTCCTTCTTTCATTGGTGTAACAGCCCAAGGTAAGATCTTCTACTCCATTATTTTCATTAATTTTATTAATTTTTCATGCTTGTTTCTATGGATTTCACCATTGCCGCCCCTTGTATATTGATTTCAAGCTTAGATTTCGTTCAAGAATTGGGAAATCAATACAAGAAAGCAATCTAATATTGTGTGAGGGCATTTTTCACGATTCCAATCCGTTGAAATCATTTGAACTATCATTTTTTATATTTAAGCCAAATAAAAGATGAGATTTCCCCGTTCAATGGGTCGAATCCCTCTTTCCGAAGGCTAAATCAAATTCCAACTATGCTTTCCTTGATTTTTCTTATTATTTTATAGCATCAAATCTAATTTCATTGTGTTATTTACATATTTTCTTCATTATTTTTCATGTTTAGATTAGATTTATTAATGCTTTATCGATAATCGGTGGATCTCGATCCCAAGCACGCAGGAACAACGTTATTTCATGTTCAATTTTCTATCAAAAAAATATAATTTTTTTAGGAAAAAACCGTGCATATGTCAATGATTTCCTATAAAAAAAATCGGACTATTTTGGGTTCTATAACCCTGACAAAAAAATAAAAAACTGAACTATGCTTTTTGAAATGTGAAATCGCTATGTAGATTTATGAACGACTTGCTAAGGCAATATCTCCCTCATCGAAGATTCGATTGATGATACGTAAGTTGCAGTGTGATCGTTATTCTGTCTAGTATCCCTTGTAAATTTTTTAGATTTTTATATATCTTTTTGATTTTTTTCTTTTGGCATAAATCAGAATCGGTTTTACAGAGCCCGTTATGCATGGTCTAAACCCTAAATCAACTTGTGTTAATTGTATCTCCCTCATCGAAGATCCAATCGATGATCCATAAAAAGGAGTCCCTTTATCCGTGTGTTTACTATCACCTGCTAAAATTTTATAGTTTTTTAAAACAGTTTGATATATTTGCTTGTACCCAAAATCGAATGTGTTTATTTCAACTCATTATTTACTCGCCAGAATCAAGCGTATATTGCCAAAGCAATATCTCCCTAACCGAAGATGATTTTTCTGATCAGTAAAAAGAAAAATCTTTGTTTATCTATTTAGTATCTCTGTGTAAATGTTTTTGAATTTTTATAGTCGTTTAATACCCAATTTGAGTCTGACACTGTGACAGGTACGTGCCCATGGGCAAAATCGTATATTTTAGGATTTTATTCAGTTTTTATATTAGAATAATGTCAAAAATATATTTTTTTGAATGCAGTTTAATTTTAGGGTTATTAGAAGTGTTCATGCCAATTTGTATTAACTTTTAAATTTATTTGGTCATTTATTTAGTTAAATCACAGAAATATGGTGCCCGCGGAGTCCCGATTCGAGTAAAGCACTAGCAAAAAGTGCTATTTTCATGATATTTTAATTTTTTTACAAAAAGTTTAATTTTTTAGGGTTTGGACATGCTTATAATCATGCTAGGGTGCTTCACATATGATTTGGTGTCAATTTGAATCCATTTGAGCCCTAAATTCAAAGTTTTACAAAAATCTTTTCTGAAAACCCTGATTTCAAGGTCATAGTCTTGTTTCAAGGGGCATTTTGGTCATTTTTCTCAAAATTCTAAATTTTAAAGTTGTTTACTTTTGTTATTTATTTTATTTTATATCATTTTTTATTATGTTTATCTCAGGAAAACATAGAAAAAGGCTTATATTTGAATAAATCCAGCAATTTCCATATATTGTTGGATAAATCCTGAAAAGCGGATATATCTTCACTAATAAGTTTGCTAGTTTTGCAGAGACACTCAAGACTGTATTTTCTTTATTTTTCTTTTCTTTATTTCAATTTATTATTAATATAAATTATAAAAAATTTAGAATAAGAATTTAATTTCTTGCTTAGCTTAGGTTGCGTTGCATATAGTTTATTTTTATATAAATGTTAATGTGTGATGAATGATGATTCATGTATATTCAAATCCACCATGGTCTACATCAATGGCAAGTGCACTAGCTTCTAAGGAGTTGATAAACTCGGTAGGTTTTATATTTATGGCCATAGTTAGAATATAAACGAAACCCAGATTTATCATCTTTTTCTAAACCACAAACAGCCTCCATTCTTAGGCTATCTTCAAAATCCATTGCATATTTCAAGGTTTTCTAAATATTTTTCTCCTTTAGAATCAAATGGGTTATATTCATTCCATATATGTGTCCATAGTCAGGGATATGAGGCAAATTTATTCCATTGAAATTCTATAAGACAAATAAACTTCCCTTTTCATAGGATTTTCTCAAAATTTCTTCAGAAAATCTCTTTTACAGGATTGCATTCATGCATCACTTAGGTTTATAATGCATCATGAAAAGGATTTCACAAGGCTATACGCCCCTCTTTTGATCCAATCAAAAATCCAATCTCAGAAAACTGATTTCTCAATGTTATCCTGAATTTTCTTGAGAAAGTGATTTTCTCAAAGCATTAAGGTTTTCCTTCATTAAAAATGTTTTTTCAAAGATTCTCTAAGTACTTTTCTAAGTTCAATTCATGGTTTTCTAAATTCCAATTTCAAAGTTCAAGTTCAAGAGGAATCAACTTTCTCAAAACTATTTGAGTTTTCTCATAAATCAATTTTCTCAAAAAAAAAACTCAAGATTTCTTCAGAAATCGATTTTCCTTTTCTTCAAAAATGTTTTCTCGAACATGATTTATGATTTTTCAAGATGCCTTCATTTACAAATATTTTCAAGTATTTTCCAACATTTGAAGCATACATCATGTTTTCAATCTGCATTTTCTAAAATTCATAGTGCATGCTTGATTATTTGTGCATTTAGGGAATAGAACATCGATTTAGACAAGTTGAGCAAAGCAAAGCATATGATTGATCCTTGGTTCGATTACCCTTGGTTATGGCACCAGGAAGAGTTGAACCTCTTACTGACAGGCGAGTCCTATTCTTCAAAATTATCCTGCATTTTAAAACGAAGGTGAGTTATTTTCAAAATCTTTCTCAACGGTCAGTTTGACTTGCAAAAGTAAAATTTTGCAATGATAACACCTGGTTATGGCACCAGGAACGATTGAACCTCGTACTGACAGGCGAGTCTCATTCTTTGAAATTTTTCTGTATTTTAAGGAGGCGAGTTATTTTAAAAAAAAAAAATCAAATGTCAGTTTGACTTGCAAAAGTAAAATTTGGCGACCGAGATGGGACCTGTCTCCACCTGACCAATCTAGTGCTTTGCTCTATTCAACTTGTCAAAATTGTTTTCTATAATGTCAGCTTTATATCTTGTGAACCTAGGAACCTATAATCAAACTCAACTGACATGGATTGCATGTAGACTTAGGCATGGTTTGGTAGAACCGATTGAGGAGGCATTATTCATGCTCACTTAGACTTAGGTCTCATACAATCCTCCTCAATATAAGAATTGATTGAAAACAATGTTTGCTTCTTATAATTTTTCAAAATCTACTTTTTTTGGTCATTAGAGTCTTTTGTTTTCTTGCATGTTGATCATATTTCAAAAACAACCCCACTTACTTTTACTTGGTCACCACGTTTGTTGGGCTTTCTTTCAAAACCATAGTTCAGGATAAAGCCTCACAATTGAGCCACCAATTTGGGTTGATCCCCCCTTGCCACGTATCAAGGGCCATAATCCAAAGTAAATCGACAGGCGCTCAAGGATGTTGGAAAACATGAGCTTAGAACTGGAGAAATTCTCTTTATGCCATGTACATCAAGCCTTGGCTTGATTATATCAGCATAGCATGATTAGACACAAATGATCAAAACTTTAGAGTTAGGGTTAGGGTCCTACAGCTATTTTAAACTTGTGCATTTAGAGTCAGCCTTTTAGGGAATGTTGTATGAGCATACTTGATTGTCCATGATGTGATTGAATATTATTTCTCTTTATTCCCTTTGTTTCCTTATATTTTTTCATAATTTTTCTGAAAATCCTGGATGATTTTCAAAAAACCCTTATTTTCCATGTATTTTCTTCTTTTTACAAAGATTTTATCAAACCCTAGATGATTTTTCAGAAATCCTCTATTTTTCTTCAAAACTCTAGACGATTTTTATCCTTCCGTTCCTCTGGATCTCAAGCTTTCAGCCTTATTTTGATCATGCCTATAGCTTTAAAAAATTGTGTGTTTTTCTCATAGATTTCAATCATGTTATCTATTTTCAAAACTTTTCATCTTATTTTTCTTTAGTGGAAAATTATTTGCCCACCTTCCCTTTTAGGTTTACCTCAGTTGTGTACTTCCATCGTCGGAGTAACAACGTAATTATCGTGATTTCAGCGATGACCCAATCCCTGGTAATGGGATATCATTTCAAAATTATCAACCTGATCTCGTCAGATTTTCCTTTTCATCAAAACTGTTGCCCTAAAAAAAATTGCATTTTGATCATCCCCTTTGTCCTACAGAGAGTATCAGCATTGTTGAATGGTTCAGACTAGATCAGGCAAAAAGACTGTACTATATCAGCGCATCAGTGATATCAGTAGCAGCGGAGAAAAGATGAGTTCCCCAAGTTCAGCCAGAGGACAGGGTCAGCAAGGTGGCGATGACATCAATCCCCCCATATATGATCTATTCCAGAAGATGATGACCAAGATGCAGTCAGAGCAAGCTAAGTCTAGCTCAACAAAGATGTCATCCAGAAAGAAAGTCAATGGCAAATTAGTAAAAAAGCATATCAAAATTGCCCAGAATAAGGTTCAGCATAACAGCGAGTCTGAAGAGGCAAATTCCGTGGAAGAAGCCTCGGATGAAGGGCAAGAGGCAGAGCTTGAGTCTACCAAATAGACCAATCAACAGTCAACAGCTGATGATCCAGTTCAACTTCAGTTGAAGGAAATGACCAGGATGGTCAAGGACCTACAGGCCCGCGATAATGGCAAGAAAGTCTACACTAGTGAAGATTTCTACAATGGCCTTGAAGGAGAAGATAGTCTAGAAGATCTCCCCCATAAATTTGTCAAATTCAATGGGACTAGCGATCCCAAGGCTCACCTGGCCATGTTCTTTGCAGAGTGCAATCGATTCAAGAGAGATAATCGGGCTTTGTTCATATGCTTTCCGCGCAGCCTAGAAGGCATGAGAGCCAAATGGTACTCTAAGCATATCAATTCAATCGAGCTGCGAGAGTTCGATAAGGTGGTCAACATGTTCATCGAATGATTCCGTTTCAATTCTGAAGCACTGCCAACGCTCAATCATCTCTACAATCTGAAGTAGAAAGATAATGAGAAATCCAGAGACTTCATTTGTAGGTAGAGAAGCACCTGCAACAAAATGAGAACCCTCATTTCAGAGGAGCATGCGCTCCAGATTATCCTGAACAACTTCTCACAGCCTCTGAGAAGTCTTATTTTCACTTCACCCTTCAAGTCTTTCATTGAGCTCACTGAACAAGCCGAATGTCTCGAGATGGGGATGGAGAACGGGGTCTATGAGGGCATTATCATTGCAAGAAGCAGTCAAGATTACAAGAAGAAGACTCACTTCACTCTTTCTGTCAATTCCTCCAACAATAACATAGGCAACAAGAATAATCGTGATAACAATTCGGAGGGATTCAAAGGTCAAAAAGGAAAGTTCTTCAACAATGATAAGCCTCTCCAATCTAGTCCTCAGCATAAAGAGAAAGATAAAAAAAAACAAAATGCAAGAATCAGAGTACTGATCGAAAGTTCACCCCTCTGGACTAGACACTCGATAGTGTTCTGGAATACATGCTCGCAAAAGATATGATCCGTTTGCCTAAATTCGTTGATTCTCCAACAATTATGGGCAGATTCAAAGAACAGTTCTACAAATTTCATCGAGTAGTAGGGCATGACACCGACCATTATTTTGTCTTCAAGAACATCGTTCAAGACTGCATTGAAAAAAATCTCCTTGTTGAAGATAAAGAAGAAAATGGTCAGCCATCCTGATCGAGCTTCTCCTTGAAACTGACAATGCCAATGTTTTTACCTTCCTTTCATTTTGCTTTGAAGAAACAATTTAGTCTCGTTTCTTTCCTCAATTTATCGAATACATCAATAAAAGTATCTATCACCATCACCTGAATCAATTCTTTCATACCCAGTCAGATTCCTCTAACTGGTGCATTTTATAGCCCAAATTTGGTGTGTGTGTTTTTGCCACTAAGCTCGGTTTTCAATCAGCTCAGTAGCAAAGACGGACATCTGTAAACACCCCAAATTTTTTACCTTCGCTCATAAACCTTTTCTCTCGCCACTGGGGCCTGCTCTCCAAATCCATCAGGAAACCAGTTGGTCGACATCTGAGCCGGGGCTATTCAGAGCCCGATTTTTGCCCCAAATTCAAATATTTCAAAATTCAATCCCCATTTTGGCTCAATTTCAATCATCAATTTTTGCCCTCGAACAGAAATGTTCAATTCTTTGTCTTTGCCAGGGGTCCAGGACATTAAATCCCTTATCCAGGGTTTTGCATTTTGCATATCATTGCATGTCATCGCACGTCATTGCATGTCATTTCATATCATTTCATTGCATTGCATATCATTTTCAAGATCTAGTACTCTGGGTTTTTTTTTAAATCTTCAATCCAGATTTGATTTTAAAACTTTTCTTTCAAAATTAATTTAAAAAAAACCTGGGTTTTGGATCGATATTTGCCATTTACCAACCCCCAGGATCTTACATTCCTTTATTTTAAAACATTTTCCTTAGAAAGCGATCTGGATTCGTTTTAAACTCAATTTTCAACTGATCTCAATTCTCATATGAGACCCATCTAGGTAATGTCACTTCTGGATCCCTTCTTTCATCCAAATTTCTTAAATTTTAGAGTTCCAGTCGGATTAGGACTTTGTCTTTTCATTTTTTTGAACCTTTCAAAAAATTATTTTTGGTTTTAAATCAGAAGAAACCTTATCCCTTATTTAAAACCTTTCATTTTGGCCAAAATTTTAGAGTTTCAATTGGACTAGAACTCTATCACACAGTTTCAGTCGGATTAAGACTCAATCTTTCACTTTTATTTTTACCTATTTTTAAGAATTTCTTTCAAAATCTTTTATTTTAGCCTAAAATTTTAGAGTTTCAGCCATATTAGGACTCTATCTCTCATTGTTATTTTTATTTTTTTTCAAGAAAATCTTTTGAAAAAAGTCAAAATTTTAGAGTTTTAGTCGAATTAGGACTGTTCCAAAGTTTCAGTTAGATTAGGACTCTAATCCTGACTTCATTTCTGAGAAAAATCTTTCAAAAACTTCTTCATTTATCTTTCAAAAAATCAAATTTCAAAATTTCAAGACTTTATTGTAGAGTTCCAAAATTTTAGGACTTTGTCCAAGAGTTTCAGCCAGTTCAAAATTGTACTCTGATTTTATTTTTTGTTTCTTTTTCAAAAATAGACCCAATTCTCAGAGTTCTAGTTGATTTAGGACTCTATTTTAGAGTTTCAGTTAATTAAGACTCTAACCCTGGTCTCATCTTTTCGTTCATTTTTACTAATCTCTGAGAAGATTTTCAAAATCTTTTCGTTTGCCTTTCAAAAACCAAAATTTAAGAGTTTCAAAATTTTAGGACTCTAGTCAGGAATTTCAGTTGGTTTAGGACTCTAAATTTCTCGATTTTATACTTTGCCTTTATTTTCATCTGTCTTAAAAACTCTTTTTAACCTTTACTTTAATCCTTTTCAAAACCCTAATGTGGGGCCCACACAGTTGGTGCCACATTTAAGAGAGTTTCAACTTATTCAAAACTCTAGTTGATTCAAAACTTTCAATTTTAAACTCATCTTTCATTTTAAAACTTCTATTGAAAACCTATTATTTCAAAATCGTTTTCTGAAAAATAAATGGGGCCCATAGCAAGTGGCGCTACATTTGAAAATGTTTTTAGGTTAGTTCAAGTTTGATTAGTGTTCTAATTGAATTAGAATTTCAAAAAGATCTAAATCGATTTTAAAACATAACCTTTATTTTCACTTTTAAAAACCTTGTCTTTAAAACTTGTAATTAGGACTTTTAAAAACCAAATGTGGGCTCATAGTAGGTGACGCCACATTTGGATTTGTTTTAGGTTGATTATGACTCAATTAGGTTAATTAGGGTTGACTAATTAGCATTTTAGTTAGGTTAGAACTCCACCAAAACCGTGCCCCCTTAATTAAGCTAATTAGGAAGAGTTTTGAGAAAGCAAAATTCTCAAAACTCTACCATAATTAATGCTTATAAAAAGGGATCAAGGGGGTCGACCCCCACATCTTTTTTTTCCTTTCCTTCTCTCTCAAAAATTTCGTAGCTCTGTGATCATTGTAAAAAAAATCCTCTTTATTTCTCCTTTTCCTTATCTTTTTCCTTTCTAGCCTCTATTCTCTTTTTTATATACTTCGGACTATGGCCCTTAAGTACGTGGTAGGGGGGCGTTAACCCAAATAAGTGGTCCAGTTGTGAGGCTCTCTCCCAAACTATGGTTCAGTGAGACAGCCTAGCAACGTGAAGACCGGGACAATATATATTTAGCAGTGATCCATCCAAAGATTCTTGGATATACCAGGCATCCCTCTCAATAAGCATAGCAGTCGATAGGCATTAATAGAAAAGCTATCAGCTGAGCAGTCAAGGGATATGCTTCCTTAAGCTGATTGTGTAGTTATAGCATCTTTGTGTGGTTGTTCATAGCAGTCCATAATCTAAAAATTGGAACTTTTATAAAATTTTGAAAAATTTGGGGTGTTCACAGGCTCCCTCTCTCCCTCAAGTTCCTCCATTGTTGCAACCCAAGGTAAATCTTCTTCTTCTTTTTTATTTGTTTTATTTATTTTTTTATATGTTTTCACCATTGCCGCCCCTCTATGCATGATTTTTCTTACTTTTTTTGTTCAAACTCCATGCTCCATGATTTAATATCATGATCCACTAATCATCCATGGTTGTTTTCACATTTTTGATCTATTAAAATTGTTAATAAAATACTTATTATGCTAAATGCCCAAAAAAGATAGAGATTTGACCATTCAATGGGTTGAATCCCTCTTTTAATGGCTACATCAAATTTGTAAC
The DNA here is from genome assembly GCF_984573655.1 of Nuphar pumila. Taxonomy (NCBI): domain Eukaryota; kingdom Viridiplantae; phylum Streptophyta; class Magnoliopsida; order Nymphaeales; family Nymphaeaceae; genus Nuphar; species Nuphar pumila. The sequence goes on along the minus strand of NC_143252.1, from coordinate 96,648,481 downwards.
CGAACTTCCTGATATTTTTTATTTATTTCATCATGCTAATGTTTATTTTATGTGTTCAAGCATCAAAACATGATTTGTTGTATTTTTTATATTTTTTTATAATTTTTACATGTTTAAATTAAGGTTATTCATGTATTTTATCAATAATATACATATTTTGATTAGGCCACGCGGGAACATCATTATTTCATGTGCATTTTTCTGTTAATAAAATCTGATTTTTTAGGGTTGAATCATGAATGTGTCAGCGACTTTTCATAAAAATTTCAGATTATTTTGAGCTTTGTAACTCTGCTAAAAAAATCAGAAACTGAAACCCTATTCCTGTACCGTGAAAACATTATACAAAATCAGGTACGGTTTGTCGAGGCGATATCTCTCTCATCAAAGATACGATCAACGATCCGTAAAAAGCAATGTGTTCATCAATATGTCTATTATATTTTATAAAAAAATTAATTTTTTTATGGTTGTCTGTTATTTTTAATTTATCAGAAATCAGAATTTGTATATCAGAGACCGTTATGTATGGTTTAAGCTTTAGGTCAAATTATATAGATTGTATCTCCCTAATCGAAGATCGTTTTTCCTATCCGTAAAAAGTCATGGATTCAGCAGCATGTCTAGTTGTATCAGTGTGATTTTTATAATTTTTGAACTCTGTCTACTATTTTAATTTGAACCGAAATCAGAATTGTCATTTTTTGAGTTGTTATGTGTTCACCAGAATCAAGCATATATTGCCGGAACAATATCTCACTAACCGGAGATGCTTTTTCTGATTTATAAAAAGGATTATTTTTGTTCAGATGTTTAGTTTTTTCATATGAAATTTTATAGCTTTTTATTACTATTTGATTCCTGATTGTAGTCTGACACTGTGACAAGCACGTGCCCACAGGCAAAATCTCATATTTTCGTGTTTTTATTTAATTTTTATATCAAAATAATACCAAAAATATATTTTTTTTATTACACTTTAATTTTATGGTCATTAAAAGTGTCCATGTCGATTTTTGTAAATTTTGAAATTCATTTGATGCATTATTTGGTTAAATCATAAAAACAGGATGCCCGTAGAGTCCCGATTCAACTGGAACATAGGCAAAAATTGATATTTTTATGATATTTCAATTTTTTCATGAAAAGAATTATATTTTTAGGGTTTGGTCATATTCATAATCATACTAGGGTTCTCCACACCCGATTTGGTGTTGATCTAAATCTGTTTGATCCCTGAATTAAAAGTTTTACAACAATCTTTTCTAAAAACCCTGATTTCAAGGTTAGAGTTTTGTTTTCAGGGGCATTTTTGTTATTTTTTCTAAAATTCTAAATTTCAAAATTGTTTATTTTTATTATTTATTGAATTTTGTATCATCTTTTATTATGTTTATCTCAGTGAAGGGAAGCATGGGAAAAAGCTTATATCCGGATAAATTCCTCAATTTCAGATATTGTTGGATAAATCCAAAAAAGTCGACATATCTTCACTAACAAGTTTACTAGTTTTTCAAAAACACTTAAGATTGCATTTTATTTATTTTTCTTTTCTTTATTTTAATTTATTATTGATGTAAATTATAAACTTTGGAATAAATATTTAATTTCCTGCTTAAAATAGGGTTGCATTGCATATAGTTTATTTCTTTAATAATATGATTCGTGTGATGAATGATGATTCATGCATATTCAAATTCACAATGGTCTACACGAATGACATGTGCACTCACTTCTAAGGAGTTAATAAACTCGATTGCGTTCGTATTTGTGGTCATAGTCAGAATACGAGCAATATCCAAATTTATCATCTTCTTTTAAGCCACAAACAACCTACACTCTTAGGCATTTTCAGAAATCATTGTATATTCTAAACTTTTCTAAGTATTTTCTCCTTTTAGAATCAAATGAGATATATTCAATACGTATTCGTGGCCATAGTCAGAGATATGTAAAGAATTTATTTAATCTAAATTCTATAAGTCACATAAATTCTTTTACAAAAGGTTTTCCTCAAATTCTTTAGAAAATATTTTCTCAAATTGCATTCATTCATTCATCTAGGTTAGATTGCATCATAAAAGGATTTCACAAGGTTATTGTGAATACCCCAAATTTTCCAAAAAATCTAAAAAATTCTCCTTTTGCCCTTGATCCCATCTTCTGAATAATCGGGTCAATCTTTAATCAAAAATTTCATTCATTTCTCGGATTCACTGGAATCCAGATTCAATTTTTCTATCTGACCTAATCTTGGATCCAAATCGGATATCTGGATCCAATTCTGATCCCGGATCTTCTTTTCTTCAAAAAATCAAAAAAATCAATCCATGGTATTTTATCAGATGTTTTATCTGGATCCAATCTCAATTCGAGATCCAAACCCAATATTTTCTAAAAAATCTTGGATCCAGATCCATTTCAGGGGTCATTTTCTGAAATAAATCATGTAATTTTCACAAAAAACTCATTTTAAAAAAACTTGCAATTCCAAAGCCAATACTTTTACAAAAATCCTTCAAAACCTCGTTTTGGATCCCATTTTCGTAAAAACCCATGTATTTTTCTCATATCTTTAGAATTTTTATCAAAAAGGAATATAAAAAGAAAAAATTCTGAAAAATATAGCTTTCTACACCATTTTTTTAAGAAAAACTTGTAGATGGACCCTCTTTTTGAAAAATTTTCAAAAAGAGGGGACCATCTCTGAAAAAGCCCCTAACAGCTTTCCATTAGTCGCAGGAGCTCTCTCTTTCTCTCTTGATTGATCCTCTGCTTCCTCTCCCGCTCATCTTCAATGACTCCCCCCCCAATCCAGATCCTTCCTTCTCCCCCTTTAAAAGAAGCACACAGGGGTCCTTCCCATCCATCCGTTTTCACCCCTCCATCCTTCTACGCATGTGATTTTTTTTCTTCTCAGCCTTCTCCCTCTTCGCTTTTTTTGAAAGGAAACTCCATTCTGAAGTTTCAAGCAATCCAAAGGAGATTGAACTCCCCTGCAATTGAAGGTAAGCGACCACCTCCATCCTCCCTCAATTTCTTGTAAAGATCTCTTTCCCATTTCATTACATTCCTGGTTGTTTGTGGTACCTCATTTCAGTTTCTTCTCGTTTTATTTCCTTTTTTTTATGCACCAGTGGTAGAGTCGGCCTGCATTTAGCAGGATCAAACTCACCCTTATGCAACATCAACGGAACACTCATTTTCCTACAAATCCCTTTCTGATTTCATCATTTTCTCTATCCAGCATTTACTTTACTTTTTCCCTGTTTTTTTTTTGTTTTTCGCAGAAGCCTCGTCTTAATGCTTTGATTTTGTTTCTCATTTTCATCTCATCTAGAGGCACCGAAGGTGGGGTCGACCTGCATATAGCAGGATCAACCCACCTATTGCTACATCAATGGAGCAAATCCAACTCCAACATTTATTTTGCTTCCTTTCTTTTAAAATTTTCTTTACGTTCAAGCAATTTTGAATATTAATTGATTTAGCATATTTTCTATTATTATTGGATCTTAATTTTCTGTTGATATTATCAATCCCTCATTTTCTTTCCCCATTTCGATTTTGGTTTCTTGTCTTTCCTGTTGGTACCTTAATTTTGACTTATCGTTTGCATCAGAACCATTTCCCTTGATACTTGATTTCTTGTTTTTATCGATCGTCGCATTTTGATCCTCGTTTTTCTCTTCTCTTCAGTGTCATCGGTTTGTGTTTGCAATATCACATTTTCGTTTGTTATCTGTGTAATATTTGTATTGTCCTGGATAAACAACATCGGCATATTTGAATTCCATGACTAAAGGAACACCGACCTCACTGATGTCTTAAGGTCCATGAATGTCATTGATGTGATTTCATTCATTTTCATATGCGATTGATTTCATTCTCTTCTCTTTGATTTCGATGTTTTCATACATCGTCTCTGTTTTTTCTCATGTACTTCCTTTACATTCCCCCTCTCTGTTACTTCTTTTACGCACCTTCATCAAACCAACACTGCTTAGTTGTGTCCTTCATCGCATCTCATTTGCACATGTTAGTTTTGTTACCTTCTTATCAACCAGATGATCATTTTGATTCGATGCATTGGCTTTAGTTTTATTTTCAGCATTTCATCTGTGTATTTTTGCCCTTATCCTTGTATCTGCATTACGACATCCTACATTACTCACCGCCCTTCTTCAGCATCTTACTTTCCTATACCCGTGTGTTTCTGCTTTTAGTTTTGTGCATTACCCATCATGCATCCCACTTCACCATGCATATCATCCTGCTGTGTTCTCATGATAGGTCTACCTCACTTGACAAGAGTAATAATGAAGTATTGGTTAAAAAAAATAAAAGAACGAGGCAGCCAAGAAGATTGCTCTATCTATTGCTCCAGAAATAATGTTTTACGTTAGTGCAGAAAGTTTGTTTTGCAAGACAGAGGTAAAATCACGACTTTTGATCTCCAGCAGGGGATCATTCCAAATGATTTCCAGCTCCCATTTTCTTTTATGTATATATCACAGCTTGCCTTTGCCTTCCATTTCATTGCATCTCACCAAGGTAAGGCATTATTGAACTCTGCCAATAAGGATTGGTCGTAGCTTGCTAGTAAATCGATGGGGGTTATGAAAGAAAGGATGGAGGTAGGATTTTCCCAACCTGAACGCTAGGGAGAGGGGTTGTGGCTCCAAGGACACCATGTGGAATGAAGCATTTTCCTAAAATGAGGAATTTATAGAGCAAGAAGCTCCAATTTAAGGGCTTCAGCCAGTGACTCTGGTCATGATGAATATTGCAAGGGATGGATGATCCAGATCTTCATGACTGGGCGTGCCTATATTGGTACTTTCTTCTAACTAAACTCCCTTTATCGCCTTCCTTCTTTCCTTTTCAATGTTCATTATTTTGTTAGATACCTCAGGATTCATCTACATTTTATTTTGTCTCTTTCTGAAGTTATTTCATAGAAACTAAGATTAATTGCCTCATTGTTGTTACGTTGTATATATGTTTTCTATATTTGCTGGTTGCCCCATTACAGTCGTTCATGACATATCATCACCATCTTCATATCGCCTTCCTCTGCCCTGTGCATGTCTTTTTTTTTTTTTGGTTGGTGGTTCAATGCAGTGGTGCCAGCTTAGTCTAGTTTCATCCATTCCTTATCTCTGTTGGATTATTTAAAGACATGATAATAGAAAATCAGGATGTGTCCTTGCCAATTGGGAGTACTGAGGTTGCAAATCACCAACAACGCATGGAATTTTCATAACACAAGATGAGTTTTTGCTACCATCCTATGAGCTGGATATGTATAATTTGTCACTAAATGGATTTGATCCATCCATTTCAAGTTTTGTCAGGAGATGACTCAAAATGATCCTGAGCAATAAAGAGCTCATGGAAGCTCATCCTTGTAGAATTCTAGGCATGGTAAAAGTGGAATAGCCTCAGATAAAAGTCCATGCCAAATGCAACAAGAAAGGGAAGTCTTGCCTGCTCCACCATCTGACCCTTCATTAGGGGATTTTATTCTATGAAAAGGGGATCAGATGAACTTTGTTCCTGCTACTGCTAGGTGTTATCTGTAAACCCACATCGTTAAGAGAAATCCAGAAAAGCCAAGAAAAAAAAAACTCTATTTTTGCTCAGCACCAAAGTCCAACCAAATAAGAATGCTCAACATAGTAGTTCATCATTTCAAATGTCTGGATTGTCACCATCAAAAGAAGAATCCCCTATCCCAGCCAGTTCAGTTACTTCTGCTCATTTAAGATCAGGGGTTGAAGATGATTTGTTTTGGTGTCCCTCGGAGCAGCCAAAATAAGAAGCAAAGCAGTCAAAGTTTCCAATCCTTGCTAGTAGCTGGGGATTAAAAAGCAAAGGAACTCCTGCATGGGCCATTGAAGTGCCAGAAATCATCCAGCAGCACATTCCAGCCACCACCTCTTCACAGAATAAACTTCCACTCCAACATTCCTTCCACTTGCTGTAGTATAATATTCCACCACACTTTGTATATCCACTAACCTCTGCTGCATATCACTTGTGTATCAGCCCCTTTATTGCTACCTGTACATATGCTTCATCTTGCATCATATTAAGTCATTTTTGCAATTACTTGGCATACAATATGCATATTCCATTCCTTGCACACCCTGTCACTCGCACCTTCACAGTAGCATCTTTTACATATCCATGGCATATAGCCACTGGCTGTATGTGAACAACCCAAATTTTTCAAAGTTTTGTAAAAATGACCCTTTTTGCCCCTAACCCCGTTTTCTGAAAAAATCAAAGCTAAATTTCAGTCATTCTTCAGATTTTCTGAATTAAATTCCATATTGATATATTCAAATTCAATTCTGGATCCAAATCCAGAGTTTTAAATCCGTATTTCCTCAAAATCCGGATCCAAACGTATTTTCTAAAGAAATTTCCCCAAAAATAGCCTTGAATTCTCAAAAAAATTCTCTTTTGTAAATACTTTGCGAAAATACAAAAAAATAGTTTTTTATCTTTGTCTTCTCGTAAAACTTTAGACTTTTATTCCAAAAATACAAAAAAAAATAAAAAAAATAACACAAAAATAAAAAAATTGAAAAAATTACGAGAAATACAAATGAGTTTAAGCTTTTTTTAAAAACCTCGTTCAGAAACCACTTTATGAAAAAAAAACTTTTTCTTAAGGGAGCACCATTTTGAAAATCAGGGAAGTTTGCAACGGCCTCCTCCCGTTCGCAAACTCCCCCTCCATCGCACCCTCTCCTCCCGTCCATCTTCAACAAACTCCTCCCTTCCAGACTTTTCTTTTCCATCTTTAAAAAGGCACGCAGGTTCCCTTCATTCTGGATCGCCTTCACCTCCCCATAGCGCCTCTTCTTCTTCTTCTTCTCAATTTTTTCTCGTTCTCTCAATCTCTTCTCTCTGGTACCCCTTTCCCGAGTAGCTGTCATCGATCCATCTTCACGGTGCCTCTTCTATAGGTAGGCAACCATTGCCTTCTTCTTTTCTGCAAACATCTCTTTTATCCTCAGCATTTATCTATTCCAATTTCCTTCGTTTTTTTTTTTCTCTTTTCTCTGATTACAAAGCAGAATGGGTGGAATCGTCCTGTATATAACAGGATCGATCCACTCTGTGCTACAACGATGGAATCTCTGATTCCAATACTCGTTTTATTTTTTAAAAAAAAAATCTTTAGTTTGAGTGATTTGAATATTAGTTAGTTCAACGTTTCCCTGTATTCAGATCGCGTTTCCTTTTCTTATTTCAATTTTTGGTTGTATGCTTTATTCTGATTTCCTGTTCATGCTTGACTTCCTGTTTTGGATGACATCCGATGGTATTTTGTTCCTTTTACTATGTTTTATTCATTCTAGTTATATTGCGTTGTGTCATCTGTTTTACTTGCATTCTTGATTTACATACCATTATTCTCATTTCATCCATTGATCCTGGTTTCGTTATTAGTTTTTTTTTAATTCGGTTGATCAAAACTGCTGCATCATTTCCTTTTGGTTATTTTCCTTATTCCCTCATCGATTCATGCTGGATTTACGTCTTTTCCTTTCTTTCTTTTTTTTTTTTTTTTTTTTACAATAGATGTTATAACATAGGCCCCGGCTGTTGTTAGTTGATCAGACACCGAGTCTGCAAGCTCTCTAGCTTCAAATCGGTGTCGATCACTTATTCCTACCCCTTTTCAATGCCATTCTTAATGTTTCCTTGTTCTTCTGTATTTTCGCTTTGTAATAGGATGAAGAAACAATTTTGATTTCCATTTTGTGAGCTTAAATCGATGGAAACAGTTGTGCCTATCGTGCATTAGGGAAGGACCTTTCTTTTCTGTTGTGACATTAAAAACCAATTCGTTGAAAGAAAAGAGACCAGATTTATCGATGAAGAGTTGGATTGTCGTGTTTAAGGTTTCAGGGTTTGAAACAGGGGAAAGGATATATCAGAGTTTTCCGTCCCGAAGGAAGTTTGTTTCCTTGCATATCTATAGTTGTGGCATGCCTATGCATCTAATGGTGGTCTAGGATCACCTCAAAGTCATCATAAGAAATCTCGGTGGATTAGCACAGACCGTGAGACTGTAGGGCCGTGACCTGAGTCCCCTGAGGGTCGTGTGGTTCTGGTACAATCGATATGGGTTTTGAGGCTTGTCTTAAAGAGAAGGAGGCCTGCTTGGACACGTAGGTGTCTCTTCTTGATTCAGTGTGTGGCCAGGGTACCAAATTTTCTTTTAGGTTGCATCTTCTCTGTGTAATCTCCCATTTGTATTCACTGTTATCCATATATGATCCCTTCCACCACTGTCGCCCACCTGCTATCACATCAGTACAACACCCAACACATAACACCCCCTCCACTTTATAATCACTTCTTGAAATTCTTGAAATAATCAGGTTTATCTCTAACTTAGAATTTACATATTTTCTGTCGGATGAAGTAGCTTTGAGGAAAGTGGTAGTAATCATCATCCTTATTAAAATCCTTTTAATGGTTGTCTTTGAAAGCCATCAATCGCCAGTTTATCTCCCATTCCTGAGCAGTTGGTGAAAAGGTACAGTAACTTCATATCCCTCCTGCATTTCTTGAGTTAATTAAAGCAGTTCACCGATGAGGCAAACAATTACTCTCAGCTTTTTTTTATTTTGACTATAACCTATTGGCATACATTGATACATATTACATTTTTCAGAGTTGCAGGGTCTTGTTTAATAAAATTACTATCCAAACTGTTGCAATGAAGCATCAATAGCCGATAATTCTCATGCATAGCCCAAGTTCTTATTACTTCCTAGTATTGCAGGTCTTCGGGTGGCCTTGTTAAGTAAGAGTTTTGAGGACATGGGCCCATCTAAGACACAATTATCTCCAATCATGAGATTATGAGAGATTTTATCTACATGATCTCTATCTTTTATCCTGCTCCCAATGGTAACATTTTTTTTTACACTATGATTTACATTTCTTCATTTCTAGTCAATTATAAGGATTGTGACTTTAAATCCCCTACAGATTACAATTTGCCTCAATGGTAGGTCTCAAGTGTGAAAATCAATCTCTTTCAGCATTCTAGAATTTCTGTTTTATTTTCTCTCTTTCCATGGGCATGAAGTATATATGTGTTGTTGATATTTGCTGAGAAAGCCCAACTTTATAAGTATGATCAGTCTATCCTTGAGGGCAATACAGTTTTGATTTGGTTTATTTTTGTTTACAGGTTTATATCATACATCTATATTGTCAACTATCCACATATGACTTACCATAATCTTGTTAACCACTACCTTCCCCTTTCACCATCTTCTTGCAAATCATGCTTTGCTCCACCTTACACCATTCACTTTATCACTTTTCACTCACTGATGCTGTCTACCATCACATCTCCCTATAGCCTGCCATGCATCACGGTCACCACCAGTAGATAAAACCCTGTTGCTCTTGCTGCTAGCACTCATAACAGCTCTGCACATTCCTTTCGCAATAGTACACCCAGTATATGGTCATCACTCCACTACATCCACATACAGCACATGCATGTTGTACGTAACCCTGCACCATTTATTCTGTTGTATCATTCTTTGTTTCATTATATTCTTACATCTCTTGTAATTAGTTATAAAAAAAAAAGTCTGTGTTAGATCATTTTTGTCATTTACTACCGCAGATTTCTGAAGCATCCCAACTGATTCAGCACAAGTTGTTATCCAGAGTCTTCTCGTTGGTCGTCATATCTGATGGCTTTCCTGCATCAATAATATTGTTCCAGGAACGTTACCTGTGGGTTGAAACCTTTTCATAAATATATATATATATATATACTTTAGGTAGGCTGATCCCCCAAACCATAAATTATATTGCAGATAATACCATCATATTCCAGGTTACTTTCATCCTCTTTTGGACAACCATTGTAGCAGCAGCTTTGGAATTCAGCAGAGTTGGTAGCTATGATAAAATGCCACTGACATATGCCTTGGGCTTCATACTTGTTGGAGAACAACCAGCTGACAGAAATCGATTTGTCATGAGCTGATTAACTCACTACCACCAGAAAACCATGCATCAAAAGGTTGTCGTTATGATGCTCTATCATGGGTCAATAATGTTGGCACCCTCGTGCTCAATGTGATTATAAAATAGTTTTGTTGCTGAAGGTGTTTAATTGAACCCCTGCCATAATAGTTGTCTCTACACCTCCATTCCCACTTACCTCCTGCGCACAGCATCACGATGCACTTACATCATCATTATTGCATTATCATACAACATGGCATCTTCACCTCCATTCCCAGTCATCACATCCATTCTTATATCACCTTCTTCCCTGGTTACATCTTCCTACCTTCCCCACTCATGTGCACCATGGTGCTTCATTCATACTCTACATATTACTCATCCTGTGTCATATTCCACCCATAACCATATCCTTCCAGCTCATCCCTATACATAATACAACACCCTGCAGTATTCTCTCATTGTTTTGCTGCGACAACCAATCTTGCCACCAATCGTGGCTTCATGTACAGTCCCCTTTCTTTTCTTACTACAGTATCAGTTACAGAGGTTTACTTGAATTCCAACTACTTTCACATACATCACCTGCTTCACCTTCCAACAATCGCTACTGCAGTCTGTCCCCATGACACTACTATTTGTAGTCTTCATTGACACTCAGCATACAGTAATTATATTCCTATTCCAGCATGTATAATTATAGGTGTAACACCTTAGACCAAAGTAGATACATTTGCAATTTTTCCTAAGGAACAACATCTATCTTTTGCAAAATGTATTAATCTTTCTATTAGTTTTGGATATCCCAGGTATGTTTTGATATTCATTCGATCTATCATCTCAAGGTATGTCTTTGTTATTTGTGTTGCATCTCCTCTTAATAAAATGCATGCACCCAAGCATTTCATTAGTTGTATCTTGGGATTCAATGTGAAGTCATTACTTTCTATATATATACATCTTCATCTTGTACTAACCTTGTTTTGCAGGAAAATATGTGAAAAGGGTCATTTTTGTGTTCTTAGCTTAGAAATTGTAAATTTAAGTATTCCAAGTTACAATACTTAGATGATAATAAATTTTCATTTCTTGCATTAAATTAAAATGTATGAGCATTTGTATATTTTAGAAATTGTTTGTTTCATCTCATTTTACCTTTATTGCAAAATTTCACGAATGGGAACACGAATGGCACGTGCACCATTTCGTAAGAGGTAATTGATCCTAAGTTGATGATCTACATCAATGGCCATAGTCAGGATGTGGACAAAACTTAGTATTTTATCTTTTACAAAATAACACTGGATCCACACTGGATTCTTTTCAAAAATCATCATATTTCCTTTAAATATTTTCTTCTTTTATCAGAATCTAATTTAAAATTAATTCAATATATATACCAATGGCCATAGTCAGGGTATATTGAGAGTTAATTTCATTTTAAATTCTATAAAAGCACCAAAAATGTATTTTATTCTTCACTTGAATTTAAATGTGGTTATTATATAATATATTCAATGACCATAGTCAGGGATATATTATATCTTTTGACCTCATTCTTAATTCATTTAAAGAATGGAATAGCTCTTCAAATAACTATTTCAAAATTATTCAAACTCATTCATCATTTAGGATAGAATTGCATCATATTTTCAAAATTCTTTTTCAAAAACCCAAGTGATTTTGAATATCTTTCTTCAAGTTTCTATTTCAAATTCCAATTCTATCTCAATTTTAAAGTCCAATTTGACTTTGGAATTTCAAAATCATTTTATATTCAAACTCCAAAATTCCAACCCAAATTCAAAATTCAATTTCGAAGTTCAATTTAAACTTTGAAGCTTTTGATTCATCTTCTGATTCAAAATCAAGTTTTCTTCAAAATTTCAAAATCAAAGTTGAGATTGATTCTGAATCTCAAAATCCAAACCTTCCTAAATTTTAAATTCAACCTGAGTTTTCAAAAACCCAGATCCATCTTTAAAAGTCCTATTTTGACTTTTCAGAATCCAAATCCAAAGTTAGGCCCTAATCCTAAACTTGGGTCCAGATTCCCAAGTAGAATCTCCACTTTTGGATCTCAGACTTCAGATCCAAAATCTACTTTAGGATCCAGAATCCAACTCCATCTTGGATCTCAGATTCATATCCAAAACTCATTTTAGGATCCAGAACCCAATTCTACTTTGGATCTCAGACTTCAGATCCAAAATCTATTTTAGGATCCATAATCCAATTCCACTTTGAATATCAGATCTTAGATCCAATTCCATTTAAAATTCAGAATCCAATTTCATCTTGGATCCCAGAAGTTCAGATCCAATTCCCACTTCGGATTCTAAATCCAGAATTCAATTTTAAATCTCAACTCTATTTAGAATTCAAACTTTGGATTCAAATTCCATCTTGAATTTCAGATTTCAAATCAACTTTTATTCTCAATTCCAATTCTTAAAACCAATTCCATTTCATCCCAAATTTCAAATCCAATTCCCATTTTCGGATTCTAAATCCAGAATTCAATTTTGATCTCAATTTAAAATCCAAACTTTGGATTCAAATCCCATCTTGAATTCCAACTTTCAAATCAATCCCATTTCTCAATTCTATTTAGATTTCCCACATTTCATTTTGATTTCAAACTTCAAAGTTAGAATTCAATTCCATTTTATTTCTATTCTAATTCAAAGTCCATTTATGACTTTGAAATTTCCTTTCTTCTCCTTTTATCTCAAATTTCAAAAATCATCTCTTTTCAATATCCAGATTCATTCTTCCCAAACTTTGACTATTTCCAAAAAACTTAGAATTTTAAAATCTTAAAGTTCTAAGTTAGAAATCATTGCTTCGCTTCATTATCAGATTCATTTCAGAAACACTTGGGAATTTTTCAAAACATTTTCAAAAAGAGCATACATCCTTGCATTGCACAAGCATGATTTTTTGTGCATCTAGACTTAGAATAAATTCTTAGATAATTTATTAGCAAAGCAAAAGGTATAAGTCCGACCCTTGGTTCGATTACCCCTGGTAAAGGCCTCAGGAATGATCGAACCTCGTACCGACGAGCGGATCCCGTCTCCCAGTTTTCCCGCAAATATTTCAAAATGGAGGCTAGTTATTTTCTCAAATATTTTCAAAATTAAGGTCAAGTGAGACCCCGCAAAAGAGTTCCTCTTTTCTTCTTTTCTTTTCTATTCTTTTCTCTTCTCCTTTCTTTTCTATCTTTATTTTCTCCCTTCAAAAAGGAGGAAATAGTGGATAGAAAGGAAAAAGAGAAGGAAGAGAGAGAATATACGAGAGGAAAAAATTTGCGATGATCACAGTTTTGGCGACCGTGATGGGACTCATCTCCGTTCGGTCGAATTTATGTTTTTTTTTCTTTGCTTTGACATTATCTAAGTCTTTATTCTTCAAAATGTTAGCTACATTTTCATGCAAACCTTAGGAGCCTAGACTATGTCCTAAGCTGACATCATTACATATAGCATCTAAGTATTGTTTGGTAAGACCATATTGAGGAGATTATTCCATGTTCACATTAGATCTAGGTCTCAAATACAACTCTTCTCAATTTTAGGGATTGAATGCAAACAATGTATACAAGTGTATGCTTCTTTCACTTTAATTCTATCTCTTTAGGACTTGCATTAGAGCTTTCTGGTTTTATTGCATGTTGAACATGTTTTTCAAAAAAACATCCCTACCTATATTGTTCTGGTCTTCACGTTGCTGGGCTGTCTCACTAAACCATAGTTCAGGAGAGAGCCTCACAACTGGACCACTTATTTGGGTTCGGGCCTCCCCACCACGTACCTAAGGGCCATAGTCTGAGGTATATCGGTAGGTGCTCAAGGATGTTGGGAAACCATTACCTTAGAACCAGAGGAATATTTCTATGCCACGTACTTCGAGCTTCGGCTTGAGTATATCGGCATATCTTGATTGAAATCAGATGATCTGAACCTTAGAGTTAGGATTAAGGTCCTACAAGCCATTTCAAAATATTGCATTTTAGAGTCAGCTTCTAGGGAGTGCTATTATGTGCATTATTGATTGTATAAATTGATTTTTTTATAGATATTATCTCAAAAATTCTTTTTCAAAATCCTGGATATATATTTCATAAAAATTTCTTTTCTCAAAATCCAGGATTGTACATTTCTCATTTCTTTATTCTTTCATTTCTTAAAAACCTGGACATGTCTTTTCAGTCTTCCTATCTTTTCAAAAAGTCCAGGCATATTTCTTTCTTATTCTTCTGATTTATTTAAATCTTTTGATCCTGCCTGCAATTTTTCAAAGTATTCAAGGTCTCGTCAATTATCTTCAAAATACTCTTCTCGTACATTCTCCTTTTTTATTGAGAGATCTCTTTTCAAAACTTTTAATTTTCTTTCGTTATCTCTCTTCCTTTCAAAATTTCTTTGATCTGAACCCTTCATTTATTCTTCAGAAAATGTCAACATTTCATCATGGTTCAAACAAAAGCGGAAAGAAGGGCAGCTCAGCGGCACAATGACAGCGAAGTGGAAGAAATAAACTCTTCCAGATTGTTCCGAAAGCATAATTCAGAGAAAGATGATGTTGACCCGGCAATGTATAAGATCTTTTAAAAGATGATGGCAAAAATGATGTCCGAGCAAGCTGGGGCAAGTTCAAAGAAGACATCCTCTAAAAGCAAGACCAAAAGAAAGCCAGTAAAGAAGCATGTCAGGATTAACAAGAAGAGGGTCCAGCAGGACAGCACATCTGAGGGCACAGAATCAGCAAAAGAGGATTCCGAGGAAGAACAGTTTGTGTTCATCCCAAAACACCTGCGATAGCCCAAGAAAGTGGCAAAAGAACCTGAATCAGTCAACAAACCTAAAGATGGAGTTCCGACAGAAGATTCAGTTCAAGTATTGACTAAGATGGTCAAAGATCTGCAGATTTGAGATAAGGGAAAGAGGGTATATACCAGACAAGACTTCTACCTTGGTTTAGATGGGGACAGCAGCTTGGAAGATCTCCCCCAAAAATTTATTAAGTTCGATGGGTCCGGCAACCCAAAGGCCCATCTCGCAATGTTCTTCGTCAAATGTGCCAGGTTCAGTGAAGACAATCGGGCCCTCTTCTTGTGCTTTCCTCGCAGTTTGGAGGGCGTAGCAGCTAAGTGGTATGCGGAGCACATCAACCCTGTCGAGCTGCGAGATTTCGATAAAGTTGTCAACCTGTTTGTAGAGAGATTCATGTTCAATACTGAGGCACCGCCAACCCTCAATCACTTATGCAATTTGAAGCAGAATGACAAGGAAAAGGCCATAGATTTCATCCATAGGTGGAGAGATACCTGCAACAAGATAAGAACCCCCATTTCAGAAGAGCATGCCCTTCAACTCATCCTCAATAACTTCTCTCAACCCCTGAAAAGCCTCATTTTCCCATACCCTTCCAAGTCATTTATTGAGTTGACTGAGCGAGCTGAATGGCTCGAGATGGGAATAGATAACGGAGTCTATGACGGTACCACCCTAACAAGGGGCAATCAAGATGCAAAGAAGAAAACCCATTTCACTCTTTCCGCTGGTCCCTCATCCGACGACAAGGGTAACAAGGATGATCATGTCAGCAATTCAGAAGGATTCAGAGGTAAAAAAGGAAGGTCTTCCAACAACAATAAGTCTTCCCAACCTAATTCTCAGCAGCGGGAGAAGAATCAGGAAAAACCAAAGCGCAAGGATTGGGGTCCTGACTGCGAATTCACCCCTTTGGAGCAGACACTCGATGAGGTTCTGGAATATATGCTCACAAAGAATATGATTCGTCTGCCAAAAGTTGTCGATCCTTCAGTAGTCTTGGGCAGCTTCAAGGAACAGTTCTGCAAGTATCACCGAGCAGTGGGGCACGACACAGGGCACTGCTTCGTTCTGAAAAATATCATCCAGGACTGCATCGATAAACACCTTCTGATAGAAGAGAAAACTGAAGAGCAGTCCCCCGTCCGGACATAGCCTTTTCCAGATCATTCAAAAAGCCGATGATACTAGAACCTTTTATGTTATCCTCTATTTTTTTACCAAACCATCCTGTAAGGGTAAGTCAGCCCAAGTCTTTTGCGACCTTTTTGGTCAAAAATACCTGTAATATTTCAGTCTTTGCTATCAATTTTGCTTATAAATGAAATGTCAATTTCCATTCCTATCTTTGAGGTTCAATTCTTATTTCTCTTCGCAATATTGGGGCATCTTTTATTATTTAAATTTTCATTTACACTTCAAAATATTCTTTTGCCATCAGATTTTAATTCTTTTCAAAAATGTGGGACAATCCTGACATCATTCATGAGAGAAATGATAATACCTATGAGGGTCTTTCAAAAATCATGAAAATTTTTCATATTTTAGTCTGACCTTTTTCGAAGATCAACCCTTGTGTTGATCATATTTTCCAAAAATTGGTTTCGAACCATTACATTCAAAGATCAACCCTCGTGTTGATCATATTTTTCTAAAAATTGATTTTCAAACCATTGCATTCAAAGATCAACCCTTGTGTTGATCATATTTTCTAAAAATTGGTTTCGAATCATTGCATTCAAAGATCAACTCTTGTGTTGATCATATTTTCTAAAAATTGGTTTCGAATCATTGCATTCAAAGATCAACCCTTGTGTTGATCATATTTTCTAGAAAATTGGTTTTGAATTATTGCATTCAAAGATCAACCCTTGTGTTGATCATATTTTCCAAAATTTGGTTTCGAACCATTACATTCAAAGATCAACCCTCGTGTTGATCATATTTTTCTAAAAATTGATTTTCAAACTGTTGCATTCAAAGATAAACTCTTGTGTTGATCATATTTTCTAAAAATTGGTTTTGAATCATTGCATTCAAAGATCAACCCGTGTGTTGATCATATTTTCTAGAAAATTGGTTTTGAATCATTGCATTCAAAGATCAACCCTTGTGTTGGTCATATTTTCTAAAAATTGGTTTCGAATCATTGCATTCAAAGATCAACCCTTGTGTTGATCATATTTTCTAAAAAATTGATTTTGAATCATTACATTCAAAGATCAACCCTCGCGTTGATCATATTTTCTAAAAAATTGATTTCGAATCATTATATTCAAAGATCAACCCTCGCGTTGATCATATTTTCTAAAAATTGATTTTGAATCATTACATTCAAAAATCAACCCTCGCGTTGATCATATTTTCTAAAAATTGATTTCGAATCATTGTATTCAAAGATCAACCCTTGTGTTGATCATATTTTCTAAAAAATGATTTTGAATCATTGCATTCAAAGATCAACCCTCGTGTTGATCATATTTTATAAAAAATTGGTTTTCAAATCATTGCTTCAAAAAATTAACCCTCATGATGATCTCTCGTGAATGATCCCCTTTCAAAGATCAGCTCTCGTGGTTAATCTTTCTTTCCAAAAAATGATTTTCTCATATTCTTTTCTCATTTTAAAGATCCCACATGCAGGCAGGATCAAACTCTTTTTCTCAACTTTTATCAGCTTTTTGTTTATCCATCTTTATCAGTTTTATCAGCTTTTATTCATTTTTTTATTGATTGTTTATCCATTTTTTTTAATTCTCCTTGTCAATTCTTATTTCAAAAATTACCCTTTCAGGTTAAGGGATAAACCTGATGCCTCTTTCCCATGAGGTATTTCTTTTTCCTTCTTTGCCTACCCTTTCAGGTTAAGGGATAAACCTGATGCCTCTTTCCCATGAGGTATTTATTTCTCCTTCTTTGCCTACCCTTTCAGGTTAAGGGATAAACATGATGCATCTTCCCCATGAGGTATTTCTTTTTCCTTCTTTTCTTTCTTCCCATTCAGGATAAGGGATAATCCTGAAACCACTCATAGGAGCAACAAATGCTACCTCAGAGAATTCTGTTATAAAGATAATTCTCATAAAATTTCCTTGATTCTCCTCTTCAATCAAATCTTCCATAAATTTCTATCTTTTCTCGTCAGTTCTTCGCAAATCTTATTTCTTCCCCGTTCAGGATAAGGGGTTAATCCTGAAAATCAGGCCACATACAGCTTAACTATGATGGTCTATTTTAATCCACAAGTTGAATCCTTTTTTGAGATCTTTAGGTTGAATTCCTATAGAATCAAAAGCCCATAGGTTGAACCCCTGTCAAACCAATATAGCTCATAGATTAAATCCCTCTTGAACCAAAATTCCTTCTCAAACCAGTCGATCTTTAGGCTAAACTCCTACTGATCAGCGAGCTTTAGGGTGAACTCCTACAGATTCGCAGTCCTTAGGTTGAAATCCTTAAGGACCATTTCTTCCATCGATCCTTAGGCTGAACTTCTACTGATCAGTGAGCTTTAGGCTGAACTCCTACAGATTCGCAATCCTTAGGTTGAAATCCTTTAGGACCATTTCTTCCATCGATCCTTAGGCTAAACTCCTACTGATCAGCGAGCTTTAGGTTGAAGTCCTACTGATTCGCAGTCCTTAGGTTGAAATCCTTTAGGACCATTTCTTCCGTCGATCTTTAGGCTAAACTCCTACTGATCAGTGAGCTTTAGGTTGAAGTCCTACTGATTCGCAGTCCTTAGGTTAAAATCCTTTAGGACCTGTTCTTCCATTAATCTTTAGGCTGAACTCCTACTGATCAGCAAGCCTTAGGTTGAAATCCTACTGATTCGCAGTCCTTAGGTTGAAATCCTTTAGGACCTGTTCTTCCATCGATCTTTAGGCTAAACTCCTACTGATCAGCAAGCTTTAGGTTGAAGTCCTACTGATTCGCAGTCCTTAGGTTGAAATCCTTTAGGACCATTCCTTCCATTGATCTTTAGGCTGAACTCCTACTGTTCAACGAGCTTTAGGTTGAAGTCCTACTGATTCACAGTCCTTAGGTTGAAATCCTTTAGTACCATTCCTTCCATCGATCTTTAGGCAGAACTCCTACTGATCAACGAGTTTTAGGTTGGAGTCCTACTGATTCGCAGTCCTTAGGTTGAAATCCTTTAGGACCATTTCTTTCGTTGATCTTTAGGCTAAACTCCTACTGATCAATGAGCTTTAGGTTGAAGTCCTACTGATTCGTAGTCCTTAGGTTGAAATCCTTTAGGACTTGTTCTTCCATTAATCTTTAGGCTGAACTCCTACTTATCAGCGAGCTTTAGGTTGAAGTCCTACTAATTCGCAGTCCTTAGGTTGAAATCCTTTAGGACCATTCCTTCCATCGATTTTTAGGATGAACTCCTACTGATCAGCGAGCTTTAGGTTGAAGTCCTACTGATTCGCAGTCCTTAGGTTGAAATCCTTTAGGACCATTCTTTCCATCGATCTTTGGGCTGAACTCCTACTGATCAACGAGCTTTAGGTTGAAGTCCTACTGATTTGCAGTCCTTAGGTTGAAATCCTTTAGGACCATTCCTTCCATCGATCTTTAGGCTGAACTCCTACTGATCAGCGAGCTTTAGGTTAAAGTCCTACTAATTCGCAGTCCTTAGGTTGAAATCCTTTAGGACCATTCCTTCCATCGATCTTTAGGGTGAACTCCTACTGATCAGCGAGCTTTCGGTTGAGGTCCTACTGATTCGCAGTCCTTAGGTTGAAATCCTTTAGGACCATTCATTTCATCGATCTTTAGGCTGAACTCCTACTGATCAACGAGCTTTAGGTTGAAATCCTACTGATTCACAGTCCTTAGGTTGAAATCCTTTAGGACCTTTCCTTCAGTCGAGCTTTAGGTTGAACCCCTACTGATCCACGATCTTTAGGTTGAACTCCTACTAATTCGCAGTTCTCAATTTGAATCCCCTTCAGACCATTCATAAGTCGATCTGTAGGTTGAATTCCTACTAAATCCATATTTCTTTTACGGTTCTTAGGTTGAATTCCTATTGAACCAAATTCATCTTTCAAAAAGTAGATCTATAGGTTGAAATCCTACTGATCTATATTCCTTGGCAGTTCTTAGGTAGAATTCCTACTGAACCGAAATTCATTTCTTTCCAAAATTTCAGTCTGTAGGTTGAATTCCTACCAATCTATATTCTTTTGCGGTTCTTAGGTTGAACTCCTATTAAACCAAAATTCATTTTTCCAAATTATAATCTGTAGGTTGAATTCCTACTAATCCATATTCTTTTTATGGTTCTTAGGTTGAATTCCTATCGAACCACATTCATTTTTCAAAAAGTAAATATGTACTTTGAAATCCTACTAATCCATATTCTTTTACGGTTCTTAGGTTGAATTCCTATCAAACCACATTCATTTTTTAAATCTGTAGTTTGAATTCCTACTAATGTATATTCTTTGGCGGTCCTTAGGTTGAGATCCTATTGAACCAAAATTCATTTTTCAAAATTTCATTCTGTAGGTTGAATTCCTACTGATCTATATTCTTTTGCGGTTCTTAGGTTGAACTTATATCGAACCAAATTCATTCTTCAAAAATCCAGTCTGTAAGTTGAATTCCTACCGATCTATATTCTTTTGTGGTTCTTAGGTTGAACTCCTATTAAACCAAAATTCATTTTTCAAAATTTCAGTCTGTAAGTTGAATTCCTACCGATCTATATTCTTTTGTGGTTCTTAGGTTGAACTCCTATTAAACCAAAATTCATTTTTCAAAATTTCAGTCTGTAGTTTGAATTCCTACCGATCAAATATTATTTGCGGCTCTTAGGTTGAGTCCCTGTTGAGCCAATGTTGTCTGATAAAACCAATATTTTCATGTCATTTCTTCCAAAAATTCAGCTAAAAGTCCTATCAAAATTCATATTGAGTGATTATTTCACAAAAGAATTCTGGAATATTATGCCAATTTGCTAAAATGTGTGTTGATTCCAATATTTACTACACAAAAGAATTACCTCAGATTACTTCTAGTATTCTTTCCAAAAAGGTAAAGCTTTTTGCGAAAAAGGGGATAAAATTTAGATATTTTTCCCTGTTGATCAACCAAAAGGATGAAAGAAATATCCTCGGTATGATTTGTGAAAGAAATATTCAATGATGTTGAAAAGCTAGGAGTGAATCGATATTGATCATAGCTATGACGCATGTTTAAAGACGATTTTCTAGCAATCAGACATTGAAAATATCCTGAGCGATAAAAAGAATCCACTCAACCCATATCTTCTCATCCATTTAAGCTGCAATCAAATATCCGCAAAAGGGATCTCTCAATTGTCGTCAAGATGAAGACAAATAGGCGAGCTAAACCCCGGGGCCAATGAAGATTTGGATCATCTTCGAGATGAAGGAGTTTGTGACAGATCCTTCCAGGAAAAGTTCAGATCACCGTCGAGATGAAGGCGAGTGTGATGAACCTACCGACAAACCCTAAAAGATATTTGATTTCTGCTATCACCTAAAGACCTTTTGAGCCAATATCATTAATAGAATTTCTGAGATAAAAGAAGGATCGGAACATCTCCAAGATGAAGGAGTTTGTGACGTACCCTTCCCCGAAAAAGAGAGAAAAGTCAGAATACATCCAAATGAAGGATGATGTAAAAAACCTAAGAAAGTTCAATGACTCAAAAAGAGTGCAAAAAGATCATCGTGAGAAAACACCCAAATATCAAACTGCCGAAGTTGCCAGAAGTCATCTTCTCTCATGTGAAATCGCTTTATTAATATCTTTTCACTACTTGCTTTTATGAAATTAAGAATATTTCTTCTCTTCTCATATCAGGGAAATGGATAGCTTCCTTGAAGAAAATCATCAACGCTAAAATTTTGAATCTGACTCTTAGAACTGAGGAGTTAACCTCATTGGAGGAAATACTCTAGGTAAAAGAGGGAATATCTTCGCACATACGTGCACATTTCCAAGCATTTGAATCAGCTATAGTTTTATCTTATTGGCAAAAATTTCTAGCTATTCCAAGAATGAAATAAACATTCAATATCCATTCTGATGCAACCTAGCGTTGTTTATATCTTCCAGAAGAGTTGCCTCATTCAGTTGAAGTATCTCTTCCTGTCCCATCACGGTTTATTTAGTCAAGGATTCCGTATGGTGTTTCCACTCAGGTTAAGGGTCAAAACCTGAATTCTCTGTGAGAGGTCATTAATTTCAAAAGCTATTTCAGTCTCAGCAATGAGACGCCCAATTTCTTCCCCTTTTCAAAGCTTTAGGGAACCCTATATTTTCCTCCTTTCGCAAAACCCCTTTCGGATTTGTTCGTCCAAATTCTGAAGGTCCCATCGTGCTTTCTCCATTTTGAGAAACCCGTATGGTAAATTTTCTATTCAGGTTAAGAGTTAATCCAGAACCTCGCTACGCGAGGTATCTTTCTTGCAGGTTTGGGTTAAACCTGAGTCTCGTTCCAACGAGATCCCTCGTTTTGACGAGATATTTTCCTTCCAGTCCCATCATGGCTCTTCCCATCAAGGAACCCATGCTTCATATATCCATCCAAGAAAGGATCATACTCGAGTTTCATTTTACGAGGCATTTTTCAAAAATGTCCCATCAAGGTCCTCATGTATTCCTTTCCTCATTCCATTCGTTTTGATATATCTTCGTCCCATCCAGGTTAAGGGCTAAACCTGAATTATTCCAAAAGCGTATTTTGTCTCACCCATGAGACTTGATCAAAATTTTTATTTTCCACCATCTTCAGGATTTTCACCCAAAGTCCCCTCACGATTTCCTCATTTCTAATTATCCAGTCATATCATTTTTCGAGGATTTCGTCTCCCCAAAACCATTCAGGATAAGATTTTAAGCCTGAGAAGCCATCTTTTAAAAATAAATTCTTCCACACTCAGTTCAGATCTATTGACTGAGGCATTTCCAAAATTTGGAGTGTTATCTTTGCCACTAAGCTCAGCTTTCAACCGGCTTAGTAGCAAAGAGGGGCATCTGTGAACACCCCAAATTTTTCAAAGTTTTGTAAAAATGACCCTTTTTGCCCCTAACCCCGTTTTTTGAAAAAATCAAAGCTAAATTCCAGTCATTCTTCAGATTTTCTAAATTAAATTCCATATTGATATATTCAAATTCAATTCTGGATCCGAATCCAGTGTTTTAAATCCGTATTTCCTCAAAATACGGATCCAAACGTATTTTCTGAAGAAATTTTCCTCAAAATAGCCTTGAATTCTCAGAAAAATTCTCTTTTGTAAATACTTTGCGAAAATACAAAAAAAATAGTTTTTTATCTTTGTCTTCTCGTAAAAACTTTAGACTTTTATTCCAAAAATAAAAAAATAAAAAAAATAACACAAAAATCAAAAAATTGGAAAAATTACGAGAAATACAAATGAGTTTAAGCTTTTTTTTTTAAACCTCGTTCAGAAACCACTTTATGAAAAAAAAAATTCTTAAGGGAGCACCATTTTGAAAATCAAGGAAGTTTGCAACGGCCTCCTCCCGTTCGCAAACTCCCCCTCCATCGCACCCTCTCCTCCTGTCCATCTTCAACAAACTCCTCCCTTCCAGACTTTTCTTTTCCATCTTTAAAAAGGCATGCAGGTTCCCTTCATTCTGGATCGCCTTCACCTCCCCATAGCGCCTCTTCTTCTTCTTCTCAATTTTTCTTCGTTCTCTCAATCTCTTCTCTCTGGTACCCCTTTCCCGAGCAGCTGTCATCGATCCATCTTCACGGTGCCTCTTCTACAGGTAGGCAACCATTGCCTTCTTCTTTTCTGCAAACATCTCTTTTATCCTCAGCATTTATCTATTCCAATTTCCTTCGTTTTTTTTTTTTTTCTCTTTTCTCTGATTACAAAGCATAATGGGTGGAATCGTCCTGTATATAACAAGATCGATCCACTCTGTGCTACAATGATGGAATCTCTGATTCCAATACTCGTTTTATTTTTTAAAAAAAAAATTCTTTAGTTTGAGTGATTTGAATATTAGTTAGTTCAACGTTTCCCTGTATTCAGATCGCGTTTCCTTTTCTTATTTCAATTTTTGGTTGTATGCTTTATTCTGATTTCCTGTTCATGCTTGACTTCCTGTTTTGGATGACATCCGATGGTATTTTGTTCCTTTTACTATGTTTTATTCATTCTAGTTATATTGTGTTGTGTCATCTGTTTTACTTGCATTCTTGATTTACATACCATTATTCTCATTTCATCCATTGATCCTGGTTTCGTTATTAGTTTTTTTTTAATTCGGTTGATCAAAACTGCTGCATCATTTCCTTTTGGTTATTTTCCTTATTCCCTCGTCGATTCATGCTGGATTTACGTCTTTTCCTTTCTTTTTTTTTTTTACAATAGATGTTATAACATAGGCCCCCTGGCTGTTGTTAGTTGATCAAACACCGAGTCTGCAAGCTCTCTAGCTTTAGATCGGTGTCGATCACTCATTCCTACCCCTTTTTAATGTCATTCTTAATGTTGCCTTGTTCTTCTGTATTTTCGCTTTGTAATAGGATGAAGAAACAATTTTGATTTCCATTTTGTGAGCTTAAATCGATGGAAACAGTTGTGCCTATCGTGCATTAGGGAAGGACCTTTCTTTTTTGTTGTGACATTAAAAACCAATTCGTTGAAAGAAAAGAGACCAGATTTATCGATGAAGAGTTGTATTGTCGTGTTTAAGGTTTCAGGGTTTGAAACAGGGGAAAGGATATATCAGAGTTTTCCGTCCCGAAGGAAGTTTGTTTCCTTGCATATCTATAGTTGTGGCATGCCTATGCATCTAATGGTGGTCTAGGATCACCTCAAAGTCATCATAAGAAATTTCTGTGGATTAGCACAGACCGTGAGACTGGTGGGCCGTGACCTGAGTCCCCTGAGGGTCATGTGGTTCTGGTACAATCGATATGGGTTTTGAGGCTTGTCTTAAAGAGAAGGAGGCATGCTTGGACGCGTAGGTGTCTCTTCTTGATTCAGTGTGTGGCCAGGGTACCAAATTTTCTTTTAGGCTGCATCTTCTCTGTGTAATCTCCCATTGGTATTCATTGTTATCCATATATGATCCCTTCCACCACTGTCGCCCACCTGCTATCACAGCAGTACAACACCCAGCACATAACACCCCCTCCACTTTATAATCACTTCTTGAAATAATCAGGTTTATCTCTAACTTAGAATTTACATATTTTTTGTCGGATGAAGTAGCTTTGAGGAAAGTGGTAGTAATCATCATCCTTATTAAAATCCTTTTAATGGTTGTCTTTGAAAGCCATCAATCGCCAGTTTATCCCCCATTCCTGAGCAGTTGGTGAAAAGGTACAGAAACTTCATATCCCTCCTGCATTTCTTGAGTTAATTAAAGCAGTTCACCGATGAGGCAAACTCTTACTCTCAGCTTTTTTTTATTTTGACTATAACCCCTATTGGCATACGTTGATACATATTACATTTTTTAGAGTTGCAGGGTCTTGTTCAATAAAATTACTATCCAAACTGTTGCAATGAAGCATCAATAGCCGATAATTGTCATGCATAGCCCAAGTTCTTATTACTTCCTAGTATTGCAGGTCTTCGGGTGGCCTTGTTAAGTAAGAGTTTTGAGGACATGGGCCCATCTAAGACACAGTCATCTCCAATCATGAGATTATGAGAGATTTTATCTACATGATCTCTATCTTTTATCCTGCTCCCAATGGTAACATTTTTTTTTTTACACTATGATTTACATTTCTTCATTTCTAGTCAATTATAAGGATTGTGACTTTAAATCCCCTACAGATTACACTTTGCCTCAATGGTAGGTCTCTAGTGTGAAAATCAATCTCTTTCAGCATTCTAGAATTTCTGTTTTATTTTCTCTCTTTCCATGGGCATGAAGTATATATGTGTTGTTGATATTTGCTGAGAAAGCCCAACTTTATAAGTATGATCAGTCTATCCTTGAGGGCAATACAGTTTTGATTTGGTTTATTTTTGTTTACAGGTTTATATCATACATCTATATTGTCAACTATCCACATATGACTTACCATAATCTTGTTAACCACTACCTTCCCCTTTCACCATCTTCTTGCAAATCATGCTTTGCTCCACCTTACACCATTCACTTTATCACTTTTCACTCACTGGTGCTGTCTACCATCACATCTCCCTATAGCCTGCCATGCATCACGGTCACCACCAGTAGATAAAACCCTGTTGCTCTTGCTGCTAGCACTCATAACAGCTCTGCACATTCCTTTCGCAATAGTACACCCAGTATATGGTCATCACTCCACTACATCCACATACAGCACATGCATGTTGTACGTAACCCTGCACCATTTATTCTGTTGTATCATTCTTTGTTTCATTATATTCTTACATCTCTTGTAATTAGTTATAAAAAAAAAAGTCTGTGTTAGATCATTTTTGTCATTTACTACCGCAGATTTCTGAAGCATCCCAACTGATTCAGCACAAGTTGTTATCCAGAGTCTTCTCGTTGGTCGTCATATCTGATGGCTTTCCTGCATCAATAATATTGTTCCAGGAACGTTACCTGTGGGTTGAAACGTTTTCATAAATATATATATATATATATATATATATATATATATATATATATATATATATATACTTTGGGTAGGTTGATCCCCCAAAACCATAAATTATATTGCAGATGATACCATCATATTCCAGGTTGCTTTCATCCTCTTTTGGACAACCATTGTAGCAGCAGCTTTGGAATTCAGCAGAGTTGGTAGCTATGATAAAATGCCACTGACATATGCCTTGGGCTTCATACTTGTTGGATAACGACCAGCTGGCAGAAATCGATTTGTCGTGAGCTGATCAACTCACTACCACCAGAAAACCATGCATCAAAAGGTTGTCGTTATGATGCTCTGTCATGGGTCATTAATGTTGGCACCCTCGTGCTCAATGTGATTATAAAATAGTTTTGTTGCTGAAGGTGTTTAATTGAACCGCTGCCATACTAGTTGTCTCTACACCTCCATTCCTACTTACCTCTTGCGCACAGCATCACGATGCACTTATATCATCATTATTGCATTATCATACAACATGGCATCTTCACCTCCATTCCCAGTCATCACATTCATTCTTATATCACCTTCTTCCCTGGTTACATCTTCCTACCTTCCCCACTCATGTGCACCATGGCACTTCATTCATACTCTACATATTAATCATCCTGTGTCATATTCCACCCATAACCATATCCTTCCAGCTCATCCCTATACATAATACAACACCCTGCAGTATTCTCTCATTGTTTTGCTGCGACAGCCAATCTTGCCACCAATCGTGGCTTCATCTACAGTCCCCTTTCTTTTCTTACTACTGTATCAGTTACAGAGGTTTACTTGAATCGGCACACCCCATTCCAACTACTTTCACATACATCACCTGTTTCACCTTCCAACAATCGCTACTGCCGTCTGTCCCCATGACACTACTATTTGTAGTCTTCATTGACACTCAGCATACAGTAATTATATTCCTATTCCAGCATGTATAATTATAGGTGTAACACCTTAGACCAAAGTAGATACATTTGCATTTTTTCCTAAGGAACAACATCTATCTTTTGCAAAATGTATTAATCTTTCTATTAGTTTTGGATATCCCAGGTATGTTTTGATATTCATTCGATCTATCATCTCAAGGTATGTCTTTGTTATTTGCGTTGCATCTCCTCTTAATAAAATGCATGCACCCAAGCATTTCATTAGTTGTATCTTGGGATTCAATGTGAAGTCATTACTTTCTATATATATACATCTTCATCTTGTACTAACCCTGTTTTGCAGGAAAATATGTGAAAAGGGTCATTTTTGTGTTCTTAGCTTAGAAATTGTAAATTTAATTATTCCAAGTTACAATACTTAGATGATAATAAATTTTCATTTCTTGCATTAAATTAAAATGTATGAGCATTTGTATATTTTAGAAATTGTTTGTTTCATCTCATTTTACCTTTATTGCAAAATTTCACGAATGGAACGTGCACCATTTCGTAAGAGGTAATTGATCCTAAGTTGATGATCTACATCAATGGCCATAGTCAGGATGTGGACAAAACTTAGTATTTTATCTTTTACAAAATAACACTGGATCCACACTGGATTCTTTTCAAAAATCATCATATTTCCTTTAAATATTTTCTTCTTTTATCAGAATCTAATTTAAAATTAATTCAATATATATACCAATGGCCATAGTCAGGGTATATTGAGAGTTAATTTCATTTTAAATTCTATAAAAGCACCAAAAATGTATTTTATTCTTCACTTGAATTTAAATGTGGTTATTATATAATATATTCAATGACCATAGTCAGGGATATATTATATCTTTTGACCTCATTTTTAATTCATTTAAAGAATGGAATAGCTCTTCAAATAACTATTTCAAAATTATTCAAACTCATTCATCATTTAGGATAGAATTGCATCATATTTTCAAAATTCTTTTTCAAAAACCCAAGTGATTTTGAATATCTTTCTTCAAGTTTCTATTTCAAATTTCAATTCTATCTTAATTTTAAAGTCCAATTTGACTTTGGAATTTCAAAATCATTTTATATTCAAACTCCAAAATTCCAACCCAAATTCAAAATTCAATTTCGAAGTTCAATTTAAACTTTGAAGCTTTTGATTCATCTTCTGATTCAAAATCAAGTTTTCTTCAAAATTTCAAAATCAAAGTTGATATTGATTCTGAATCTCAAAATCCAAACCTTCCTAAATTTTAAATTCAACCTGAGTTTTCAAAAACCCAGATCCATCTTTAAAAGTCCTATTTTGACTTTTCAGAATCCAAATCCATAGTTAGGCCCTAATCCTAAACTTGGGTCCAGATTCCCAAGTAGAATCTCCACTTTTGGATCTCAGACTTCAGATCCAAAATCTATTTTAGGATCTAGAATCCAACTCCATCTTGGATCTCAGATTCATATCCAAAACTCATTTTAGGATCCAGAACCCAATTCTACTTTGGATCTCAGACTTCAGATCCAAAATTCATTTTAGGATCCAGAATCCAATTCCACTTTGAATATCAGATCTTAGATCCAATTCCATTTAAAATTCAGAATCCAATTTCATCTTGGATCCCAGAAGTTCAGATTCAATTCCCACTTCGGATTCTAAATCCAGAATTCAATTTTAAATCGCAACTCTATTTAGAATCCAGACTTTGGATTCAAATTCCATCTTGAATTTCAGATTTCAAATCAACTTTTATTCTCAATTCCAATTCTTAAAACCAATTCCATTTCATCCCAAATTTCAAATCCAATTCCCATTTTCGGATTCTAAATTCAGAATTCAATTTTGATCTTAATTTAAAATCCAAACTTTGGATTCAAATTTCATCTTGAATTCCAACTTTCAAATCAATCCCATTTCTCAATTCTATTTAGATTTCCCACATTTCATTTTGATTTCAAACTTCAAAGTTAGAATTCAATTCCATTTCATTTCTATTCTAATTCAAAGTCCATTTATGACTTTGAAATTTCCTTTCTTCTCCTTTTATCTCAAATTTCAAAAATCATCTCTTTTCAATATCCAGATTCATTCTTCCTAAACTTTGACTATTTCCAAAAAACTTAGAATTTTAAAATCTTAAAGTTCTAAGTTAGAAATCATTTCTTCGCTCCATTATCAGATTCATTTTAGAAACACTTGGGAATTTTTCAAAACATTTTCAAAAGGAGCATACATCCTTGCATTGGACAAGCATGATTCTTTGTGCATCTAGACTTAGAATA
Organism: Nuphar pumila; assembly: GCF_984573655.1. NCBI lineage: Eukaryota > Viridiplantae > Streptophyta > Magnoliopsida > Nymphaeales > Nymphaeaceae > Nuphar > Nuphar pumila. The sequence goes on along the minus strand of NC_143252.1, from coordinate 96,618,809 downwards.
AATTCTTAGATAAATTCTTAGATAATTTCTTAGCAAAGCAAAAGGTATAAGTCTGACCCTTGGTTCGATTACCCCTGGTAAAGGCGTCAGGAACGATCGAACCTCGTACCGATGAGCGGATCTCGTCTTCCAGTTTTTCCGCAAATATTTCAAAACGGAGACGAGTTATTTTCTCAAATATTTTCAAAATTAAGGTCAAGTGAGACCCCGCAAAAGAGTTCATCTTCTCTTCTTTTTTTTCTCTTCTCCTTTCTTTTCTGTCTTTATTTTCTCCCTTCAAAAAAGAGGAAATAGAGGATAGAAAGGAAAAAGAGAAGGAAGATAGAGAATATACGAGAGGAAAAATTTTGCGATGATCACACTGTAGTATGATGCTCCCATTCTGTTGTATGTTCCATTCATTTCTCTGCATGTTCTCATATGCATCCTCGACATGCTTTTTGTTTTTCTGCATTTGCAGATATTAAGCATTCCCTATATATTATATATATGCCTCTTCTTCATAAAATCAGTTTATTCTCAATGTTTACATTTCATTGCTAGGTTGCACCTCATTTTCCATATGCATTTGCCTTTAATTAGTCAATGACTGAGTAAATGATGATTTGATTCAATCATACTTACATAGTATTATGTTTTGGCAATGTTTTTCATTTCATCATCTATTTCCTCATTAGTTTAGTGTCAAAACCTACGTATATACTTTCTCATTCAATATGATACATTTTGTTTTAGCATTGAGTAGCTATTCCATCATTTTTTTTATACCATAAAATGTTCCCCTTCTATGTATATATTCTTTTGTTTGCGTTAATTCATGTCTTGCAGGAAATACATGGAAATCACTATTTTCTTTCCTAGAATTTAAGATTCTTCTAAATTTTAGATTCAATATTGTAATAAATTAGATATCAATAAGAAAATTCATCTCCCGACACTAGATTAGAATGTATGAGCATATACATCCTGAAAATTGCTTGTTTTCATATCATTTTCTTCTTTTATTTTGAAAATTCACAAATGGGAATATGAATGATACGTGCACCATTTTATAAAAGATGATTAAATCCTAAGTTGACGATTTGCATCAATGGCCATAGTCAAGGTGTGAACAAAACTTAGGATTTTCATCTTTTATGGAATAACATTGGATCCTTTTCAAAAATCATCATATTTTCTTAAATATTTTCTTCTTTTATCAGAGTTTAATTTAAAATTAGTTCAAAATATATATCAATGGTCATAGTCAGGATATATTGAGAGTTAATTTCATTTTAAACTCTATAAAGGCACAAAAATATGTTTTATTCTTCACTTGAATTTAAATATGATTACTATATAATACATTCAATGACCATAGTCAGGGATGTATTATATCTTTAATCTTATTTTAATTCTCTTAAAGAATGAAATATGTTTTTCAAATATTCAATTTTCAAAATTCTTTAATTCATTCATCATTTAGGATAGAATTACATCATTCTTTTTCAAAATCCAAAGTGATAATTCTTCAAATATCTTCTTCACTTCTCAAATCAATTTTCAACTCTTGTAAATTCAAATTCTATTCTCAGATTCTAACTTCAATTTCAAAGTCCAATTTGACTTTAGAATTTCAAATTCATTTTTTTCAAAATTCAATTTCTAATTCAAATCAAATTTCAAAATTCAATTCAACTTTGGAATTCCAAATTCATTTTTAGGATCTAATTTCAAATTCAATCTACCATTTCAGATCAAAATTCAACGTTCAATTTAACTTTGAAATTCCTAGATTCATCTCCTGATTTCAAAACTCAAAATCAAAATCAAGTTTATTCTTTATTTTTTAAAACCTCCAAAGTTCTATCTCAAGATTGAGTCTTGATTCTCAATTCAAAATCAAGGTTTTGAGATTGATTCTGAGTCTCAAAATCTATTTTTTTCTAAAGTTTAAACCCCACTTTTAAATTCAAATCTGGATTTCCAAAAAATCCAGATCCATCTTCAAAGTCCCATTTGGATCTTCAAAATCCAAACTCATCTCAGATTCTAGATGTAGAACCAAATTCCATCCTAGATCCCAGACTTTGGATCCAATTCCATTTAGGATTCCAGTTTTCACACCCAATTCTAAATTCCAAATCGCATCTAGATTTCTTCCACCTTTCACTCTGATTTCAAATTTTAAATCTAAAAGTCCACTCTATCTTCAAATTCCATCTTGACTCTCAATTCTAGATCCATTTTGAAGTCCATATTCAACTTTAATTCTTATTTCCTAAACATCCCTTCTTCAAATTCAGGTTCATCTCAGCTTTGATTATTTCAAAACTCAAGATCTATTCTAAATCTTAAGGTTAGAAGAATCTAACTTTTCCAAGTTCATCTTCAACTTTCAAAAACCTTTTCTTCATCATATCCTTTATAATTTCAAAATCACTTGAATAAAATTTCCAAATTCTTCTCAAAAGAGCATACATCTTTTGCATTTATACAAGCATGATTCTTTATGCATCCTTAGACTTAGAATAAATTCCTAGATAATATTAAGGCAAAGCAAAAGGCATAAATTCGATCATTGGTTCGATTACCCCTGGTAAAGGCGCCAAGAAAGGTCGAACCTCATACCGACGAGCGAGCCCCGTCTCCCAATTTTCCGGCAAATATTTCAAAATGGAGTCGAGTAATTTTTTAAATCTTTTCAAAAATTAAGGTCAAGTGAGACCTTCGCGAAAGAGTTTCTCTCTTTCTCTTCTTTCTTTTCTCTCTTCTTTTCTGTCTTTTATTTCCCCTTCAAAAAAGGGAAATAGAGGTTAGAAAAGAAAAGAGAAGGAAGAGAGAGAAACCAAGAGGAAAAATTTTGCGATGATCATAGTTACACGCCCATCCTTTTGACCTATTTCATAATTCAACCTCAGAAAAATTGATTTTCTCGAAGCCACCTGAATTTTCCTCAAAACCGATTTTCTTAAAAGCCCTTTTTCAAATATTTTTCTAAGTTCAGATTCACGATTTTCCTTTCTTTAAAAAAATGTTTTCCAAGTATGAAAAATGATTTTTAAAGCATCCCATTTTCTATGTATTTTCCAATATTTAAAGCATGCAATCTGCATTTTCAAAAATTCATAGCACATGCATGATTCTTTGTGCATTTAGGAATAGAATATCGATTTAGACAAGTTAAGCAAAGTAAAACACATGTCCTTGGTTTGATTACCCCTGGTTATGGCGCCAGGAATGATTGAACCTCGTACCAACAGGCGAGTCTCATTCCTCAAAATTTTCCCGCATTTTAAAGCTGAGGCAAGTTATTTTCAAAAAAAAAAATCAAAGGTAAGTTTGACTTGCAAAAAAAAAATGCAATGATAACACCTGCCTCCGGTGTTTGCGATTACCCAAAGCTACATCATGGGGGCCTTCGCTTCTAAGCCCATGACAAGTTGGTACCAGAGCCTTGTCAACATTGGGAATGACAATGGCACCAAAGAAGAATGTCATGACTACTTCAGGGTATGTGTAAAACTCATAATTTTTAAGGATTATTAATAAATAAAGAACTCATTTTTTATCTCTAAATTAGAAATGTGTTTCTTGCTTTTGAATTTCATTTATTGATATATTACATGTTCATTTATTTATTCAAGCTAATCAGGGCATAATTTGCATTTATAGAACTATTTTATATTATAAATCACTATATATATAAATATATATATATAATATTTAAATATATTTTTGATAGAGTTTATAAATTATTGAAGCGTATTTGTGTGTTATGTAGCTCTTGGTAATGGTTTATAGGGTAATTTGTTATTTTTGGCTAATCTTTTTATAATTAGCATTTTTTTTAGTTTTTGGCATTTGTGATCGCACACGAAGGGTTCGTTGTATTGCTTGGGTAACGATCTTTATGAATTTCAAAACCCCTTGGTCTTTTGGGTATCGATTAATTGTTCTTCACATTATTAAAGTAAGATACCTTAACTGAACTTATAGAGAGCATGTTTAGGCACTAATTGTATAAGCATGATGTTGTTGCACTGAATATCTAAATGAATTGCAAATACAAGTTATGTTGACACACTTCACTCAGTTGTGGATATCTAGAACTCTTGTGATTGTAGTTCGAAGATCATGCTTGTCATGATTGTAGTTAGCGAAATATACAGTGTGTTTGTTGCAGGTACACCTATGTGTAGGTTTGAATGCTCATGCACTTATGAATGTATAATATATACGCAATATGAGCCATTATACTTTGGTTTGCGCATACAATGTTGCTTTGTGTGTTTATTTGAATTTGATACATGGTGCACATATAACTACTATGAATGTGTGTAAGTCATGTTCGATGCATACTGTGAATGTTATAAATTATTTTGAACTTGTATGTCTTATTTGCTTGATAAATATATGTGCATGATCTACGGTGGGATGGTCAATGAGATTTTGACCTAGTCTTATACAATTATATTTAAGGTGATATATCGATTCATGTGGTGAAAAATGCATGACTTTTATCATGTGTGTAAATCTCAAACTATGTAAGAGTTATGTATATTGAAGTTTAGTTGCTTTGTATTATGAAATGTGCATGTTCACGTATGCATGCATAGAACTCATGTTTTGTTTACGCATGCTTCGAGGTTCAATTTACTAAATATAATGTTTCTTGTGACAATGATATAGTGCGGAGGATAATATGCTTATGGATGGTATGATTTAAATGCCATGTGATATAAAATTATGAAGGCATGCGATAAATATTTAAGTTCAATAGTGAACTATGGTTCATGGAACCTTATTGGTTAAATGTGTGATTTTATGATTTAAGTGTCATATGAAGTGATATATGATTTGATGCATATTGATTGTATACATGCTTATGCTGTGTTGATGGCTATCAACCTTGAGAATGGTCATTTATATTGATGCATGTATCACAGTAGTTTTCATTAGATATAGTACTCGTTGAGGAACTGTTCCCAAAGGATTCTCTATGAGCGTGTGCATGACCAGATCAGGTAATCCAGCTAGAGCGGTAAGTCTTTGTGAGGAAATACATTATCCAAGAGCAGGTAGCCCACGAAAATGGTATATTTTTGTGAGAAAGTGCACTATCCAAGACCAGGCAGACCATCCGTCTAGGGCGGTAACTCCTTGTGAGGTTATATATTTCCCAGACCAGGTGATCCAGCGTGGATCTTGTAAATCTTTATTATGATTAAACAAAATATTATGATGAATTATGGTGATATTCTGAGTTGATTGAGATAGCCAATTATGAATCTATAGATTTGGTTTTTCAGTTATAGCATGACTATATGCTGAACTCAAATGTGAGAATCAGATCCTTATTAATTTTAGATTTTGATGTGAAGTTATGATTATGATGCTTATGTTAGTGTATAGTAGATACACCTACAAATGACTAGTTTTGACTTATTAGGTGAATGATACATCACGCCTACATAGTTTCATTGTAAATGATTGCATTATGATTGTCTAAGTGAATATATCACACATATGTATCATGATTGATGTGTATCATGAATATCTAACTAAATTACTTAGAATGTATGTGCGTGTGTTTTATGTTGGAATGGTCAAATGTGATTTGACTTATTATTTATAAGAATTATAAATGGATATAAAAATGATGCAATGATCTCAATGTCTTTATATATATATATATATATATATATATATATATATATATATATATATATATATATATATATATATATATATATATATGTGTGTGTGTGCAATGACTTGTATGACTTGAATGCATATAAATTATGTTTTATTGTATGAGTTAATGTTGAATAGAATACTAAGTGATGAAATGCTTTATATTCGAATGCTTGAAATGAATGACTCATAGAAAGTTGTTCCTTTGTCTATCACCTGACAATTGATGAATAATATATCATATCTTTACATTTAAATGTTTGATATGTTTTCTTTAAGTTTGAGTTTGGATTGTTTTACCAGATTTTAGCGAGTCTGACCCCGTTTTATGGGGGACAGGTAATGCAGGTAAAGTATAATGAATAGTTGGAGCAAATGGCCTGTCGAACTGCATCTTCGAGGGTCCACTCTTACCTTGCGATCTCAGTACTCATGATCTTTTTATTTTAAGTACTTCATAATGTAGAGATTAAAGTGTTGTTTTTATACTCTAATTTGAAATGAAATTAAAACTCTTCATATTTCAGTCTTATATTGTATGTGGTTTAAAATGTATATATCTCATACATTTTGATTTGATTGTTATCTTTAGTGTAACTTCACCCAAAGTCTTAACCATTTTTTTAAATCATTTATGCATTATAAGATCTGATTTACTTATACAAAAAAAAATAGCCTCAAAATTTAAAAATTTGAACAATAATTGAGGTTAAAATTTTGGGGGCATTATAGTATCGTTTCTACTGAAGAAGATTTTATGGTCAATGATTAGGTGTCAGCCATCTCGCGCGATGTTGTTGAGCTGACGGGGACACTAACCAGCATGGAGAAGTTGGTTAATGGGACTTGTATTGTTTTTAAGGATCTCAATGCTGAGATCAAAACAACAGTAGAGGGAGTGAAAGATTCGGTAGAAAGTCGATGACTTTTCTACCAGATTTGATGATTTGTTGGGTCGGTTCAATATCATGGTTGCTGAATTGAATATTGTCTAACGAAAGAATGAATAGTTGGAGCAGCAGTTGAAGACTGCCCCAGCTGGCGGCGTCGCGACATACGTGGATGGACCATGTTACAGGCTACCTGAGCCCGCAAAGTATAAGGCACATGGGACCAGTTTTTGAAAGTTGCAAGAATAGAGGACAACGCAGATAGGTTACAGACCACAACAATGTACTTTGCGAATGAAGCGACTCTCTGGTGGAGATGTCACTTGGGTGATGTTCGATGGAAGTTGATTGCTATAGTCTCATGGGAGGACCTCTAAAAGAAATTGCAAGACTACTTTCTACCTAAAAATCAAGAGAAAATGGCTCACAAATGGTTGCTGACACTGAAACAGACACGATTTGTGCAAGACTATGTCAAGGCATTCTCTTCAATAATGTTAAAAGTCGAGAGAATGGATGATCAGGATCAGTTGTTCTTTTCACTAACGGTTTGCAAGGGTAGGTAAACACTGAACTCATTCAGCATGACCCTGCAACGCTAGCTGAGGCGCTTGTAGTTGCAAGAAAACTTGTCGAGCTTGACAGAAACGATGCAGCATTTTAAGGCATACAGCAGAAAAATGACCGCAACAATCGAAGGAACAACCGAAGGAATGACAATGGGCAGAATGTTGGCCATGGGAACTAGCAAAATCAGGGCCGTCAGGATGGCCAAAACAATAATCAGAATTGGAATAACTTTCAGGGTGGCAACTATCGTCGTCGCGACTATCGTATCTGCCACGATGATCATTGGCAGGATACATGTCCCAACAGAAATCATGGTCAAAGGAATGAAGATAATCGTGCACCCCGAGCTACGAATGTTGTTCAGGGTGACGACTGACGAGGCACCAACGATTGGCGCAATACAGATGATGAATGCAGCTGTTGCAGAACCGAGCATACGTAAAGAACTGATGTATTTGAAACTTCTGCTTAACGAAAGACTCACCAAGGCATTGGTAGACACAAGGGCCACGCATAATTTCATTTCACGTGAAGAAGCAAAACGGTTGGGATTATAGTGGAAACAGAAAGTGAGCCGCATGAAAGCGATTAATTAGGAGGCCAAGGCCATCTACGGTGTTGTTCGTGATGCACCATTGCGGATCCACAACTGGTCAAGAAGGATCACGTTATCAGTCACGCCTATGGATGATTTCAAAGTCATCATCGGGATGGAATTCTTGAGAAGCAACAAAGCAGTGACGATGCCCCACCTCAACGTTGTAAGCTTTGAGAGTAAGAATCATCCCTATATGGTTACTGCGATATCAGGGAAGCCCTGAGAGCTTGGTGTCTGCGCTCCAGTTGAAGAGAGACACGAAAAGCGGTGACAAGATTTTTCTTGTCACAATTCATACTACGGACGAGGCAAAAGAAGTCGCGGATGTCCTAGAGGCCTTAGCGCCAGTATTGAAAGAGTTTGGCGATGTTATGCTCGTCGAACTGTCAAAGAAGCTACCTCTGAGGTATGAGGTAGACCATCAGATTGAACTAGTATCGAGTGCACGGCCACCCGCATGGCTCCTTATCGCATGACAATTCCTGAGCTGCAGGAATTACGCAAACAACTGGATGATATGCTTGAACAGGGATCATCCAACCATCCAAAGCTCTCTTTGGAGCGCCCGTGTTGTTTCAGGCAAAGCACGATAGGTCGAAGCGGTTGTGTGTCGACTATAGGGCATTGAACAAAATGACGATGAAGAACAAGTATCTGCTTCTTTGATCGTGGACTTGTTTGATCAGCTTGGAAAGACAAATGTCTTCTCTAAGTTGGACTTGAGATCTGACTACTGGCAAGTCAAAGTTGCAGAAGAGGATGAACCAAAAACTACCAGCGTAATGCGATATGGGGCGTTCGAATTTATTGCCATGCCCTTCGGTTTGACGAACGCACCCGCTACCTTTTCGACCTTAATAAATAAGATCTTCTACCTACACCTTGACAAGTTTGTCATCATGTACTTAGACAATATATTGGTGTACAACGATTTAATCGAGCAGTATGTTAAGCACCTTCAGATTGTGTTTCAAACTCTGAAGAACCACGAGTTGTATGTCAAGCAGAAAAAGTACCTATTCGGACAAAAGTAAGTCAACTTTCTTGGCCATATTGTGGGAGGGGGCACTTTAAAAATGGACCACAAGAAGATTGAGGTTATTCAAGCATGGAAGCCACCTTCTAAGGTTCCTGAGTTACGCTCCTTCTTGGGGCTTGCAAACTATTATCGACGCTTTATCAAGAGATACTCGCAGATTGCTACTGCGCTCACAGATCTGTTGAAGAAAGACAAACCATAGCTATCGTCTGATGCCTGCCAGAAGGCTTTTGATGGGTTGAAGGTTTGATGGGTTGAAGCACGCCCTGACAGAGGAACCAGTGCTAAAGTTGTCTAACTGTCGGCAACCGTTTGAAGTACAGACTGACGCATCTAACTTTACTATTGGAAGGGTGTTGCTCCAAGAAGGACATCCCATCGCATTTAAAAGCAGAAATTTGAACGACGCTGAGCGTCGATACACTACACATGAATGCGAGATGTTGGCAGTTGTGCACTATCTCCGCACATGGAGGCACTATCTTTTGGGGTCACATATCGTTATGCGCACTGACAACGTTGTGACAAGCTACTTTCAGATTCAGAAGAAGCTGAGTCCAAGGCAAACGTGCTGGCAGAAGTTCTTGACAGAATTAGATATGGTCATTGAGTACAAGTCAGGCAAGACCAATGTTGTTGTTGATGCCTTGAGTCAGAAGGCGAAATTTGCAGCTTTGCTCGCTTGAGACGGCAGTGTGAGCCAACCGACTAGCAATCTTCTCGAACAAGTGTAAGAAGCTTCAAAAAGTGACCTGATGGCTCAATAATTGATCTCATTGGTGAAGGAAGGGAAGACAGAGATTTTGGCTAGAGGATTATTTGCTCTGCACTGCGGACGACTGTCTATACATTCCGCGACAGGATACCTTGAGGAGGTATTTGATGCACGAGTGCCACGATACTACCTGGACGGGTCACCTAGGGCAACAAAGGACCCTGGCGTTGTTAGAACGTGGGTTCTACTGGCCACAGATGTGCAATAATATAGATGCTTATGTGTGGACTTGTTTGATTTGCCAACAAGACAAGCCCACCAATCAGAGACCCGGTGGACTAGTAGAGCCTCTACCTGTGCCAAGTCGTCTGTAGGAGTGCATAACCATAGATTTCATTATGAGCTTGCCGAAAGCACAAAGTTGCAGTTCGATCTACGTGGTTGTGGATAGGTTTTCAAAGTATGTTGTCTTCGTGCCTGCCCCTGCCACCTGCTCAGTTGCTGATACTGCGAAGTTATTTATAGAGAACGTAATCAAGCATTGAGAAATTCTGGAAAGCATCGTCAGCGATCGTGATGCATGCTTCACTGGCAAGTTTTGGCGAGAAGTGTTTCGCTTAATAGGGACAAACTTGCATTTCAGCATAAGTTTTTACCCTCAAACCGATGGACAAACAGAGAGAATTAATGGTATGCTGGAGAAATACCTGTGGCACTTTGTCAGTGCCAACCAAAGGGATTGGGTTAATTTACTTGATACAGCTCAATTCTGCTACAACCTCCAAAAAAGTGAGTCATCCAGCTACAGTCTATTTAAAGTTGCAATCGAACAACAGTTGCAGACTCTGCACTCCCTTGTTGCGCGAGAACGTGGCAAAGCACTCTACGCATATCAGTTTGTCAGAAACTGGCAAGATTAGACAAAGTTGGCGAAGGCATACCTAAACAAGGCGACCAAGCGCATGAAGAAATGGATGGATGTGAAGCGTCATCAAGCAGAATTTCATGTTGGAGACAAGGTGCTGGCCAAGTTATTTTCCGATCGCATAGTTATCTTTCATGGCCACCACCAAGGCCTTATTCGCAAGCATGATGGTCCTTTCACCATTATCAAACGCGTGAGAAACTTGGCATACTGGCTGGACTTGCCAGCAAACTTTCAAGTGCATCCGGTATTTCACATATGTAACCTGAAGTCGTTTCATGAAGATGAAAAAGATGCTCAATGGAGCATGTCTCAACGTGCTCTGATCCCGCAATGGGTACCCTCAACGATCAGTGTACTAGGCAAAGAACCAGAAGTCATCCTCAATCATTCCAACAACTACCTAGGAGAAGTTAAAAAATATTTAGTGCAATGGAAGGGATTGCCAGAATGTGAAGCCACCTGGAAGAAGGCCAGCAATATATTTCAACATCGACAGCTTGTAAAAGTCTGTCATGAACAATTGACATCGAGGACGGCGCCAACTTAGGCGGGAGAACGTGTTTTGAACCGCCATATTTTTCACCTTTTTGCTCTGATGTATATACCTCTTTGGCACTCTCGAGTGCCCCACAAGGCCTTACGGCTTAAGAACTCCGTGTATTCGGACCCTCTCTCCCCCTCTTGATGTACTTTGCTTTCAAGTATCTATAAAGAAGTTTTTTGCATCCTTGTCTCTTTGTGATTGTGCATGCACATACTCTTGCTTTTGCTCATATGCGTGCGTTGTGTGTTGTGTGTTGCTTGTGTGCTTAAAAGGTCTGCCTTCAGTGTTTGCGATTACCCGAAGCTACGTCGCGGGGCATTCACTTCTAAGCCCGTGGCAGTGATATTCCCTCATATTCCACGAAATCCTCCATAATGATGAGTGAACATACCCAATATTTTCTGCAATCCTATCATTCAAAAGCATGCTTACTTTTTATCATGATTAACCAAAATAGCCTTACAGGTAGGGTGGGATCGATCTGGCCCGACCTGTTTAGAGCTTGGCCCCCCGGGCTTTAAGTGCGGCCCAGCCCATTTACTAACAGGTCAGGCTTTGGCCCGGTTCTTAATGGGCTCGGGTTTGAAGAGCAGCCCATAAACCGGGCCATGGGCCAATGTGAAGAGGGCTGGGCCTGGCCCAAACTCAACTAATTAGTGCTAGTAATTAGGTGAATAATAAATAATTAACAAGTTTCCATGTACCCAACTAATTATTTTTCTAATTTTCATAAAATTAATGCTATCTAATTAGATAAATAATAATAGTTACCAAGTTACTATGCAATTAATTGCTTTTTTATTTTTTATATATTAAAAGTTAATAAATAGATCAGGCCCGTCGAACCAACCCGGTAGCCCGCAGGCCACCCGACCTACATATATGATGGGCTGGGTTTCGGCCTAGTAGCTAACGGGCCCGAGCCTAAAACTTTGACCCAAACCCGACCCAGAGCGGGCCGGGTCGGCTTGGCCCATCAGGCTGCCCAGCCCGTTGCCCACCCCTACTTACAGGTTCTTGCTGGACAACCAATTCCTTCAGTCTACTACCTTATTTTATTCCTTTTGTAGGGCAATTCAAAGGGCAGGTGGCGATTTGCCGAGACACCCCCCCCCCCCCCCCCCCCCCCGAAAAACCTCAATGTCACCGCTGTTTCTTGGATGTTTGATCAGGCCTTTGACTTCCCTCTCTTACCAGCCTTCGATCCATACTGCGATGCCGCACATTTACTTCTTGCTTCCTATTTGCTATCGTTGGTTGAAGCCCCTTCATCAATAGCAGCAGTACTGGCAGAGTAAGTCCCATATTTCCCTTAATTTATGTACATATCGCTTGCTTTCACCACTTTAAACACAGCAGCACACGAACTTGGAGTTACCCACATTTGAGATGGGAAGCGCCACGCATACCATAACCTATGTATGCCACAACCACGTTGGCCTGTCTCAGTTTTTACGTACTATATCTCTCGAGCATAAACGGCAAGAGAGAACATATATTTTGCAGCTTTTGACAGGGCTGGTAGGGGTGGAGGACTCTGGCCAAGATGCAATGATTCTCCTTTATCAACGGTCGTCAAGTCGGCTGTATCCCTACTCCATTACGGTTGGCGACTTCACCAACAGACTCTCTGCTTCGGGGCTTGATGGGAGCAATCCCGCTGATTCTGATTCTGGGCGTGAAACCCAACCCTTAGAAGCTACTTCTTGGAGCATCATCAACCCAACCCTTAGAAGCTACTCACTCCCCTATCAGCGCACGCCCAGGGATATCTGCCTCAAATAACAAGAGTGGGCCTGGTGCTTTCTTCCTGCATCGGTGCAGGCGATGTCATCGCAGAGTTAGTTTTTCAGGCAAGGCCCCATTCCCTCAGAAAGCTCGCTCGCCAGCAAACCTGTTAGGTAGATTGACTACGATTGTGAACACATTGATTGATGATTATGATTGTCCCAAGCATCACAAGCATTGAGTAGCAACGCACTTAACAACACGTGATGAAGGCTTAAATTTTTAGTATCCAATGAGCAGATAAAGTCTTCCCCAACTACACAATTTACAAAGAGGCCAATGGTTACATATAATCAATTGAACCCTAGGTAGGCAGCTCCTTAAGGCTAAACACTAGATCGCACCACACTCTCTCTCCCTATCTCCAAGATTCCATTACGTATCCATACCATCTAAAACAACACAATCTCCTTTCTCTTTAATCAATACATCTTAGCTAGATACAGATTGTTTTTAGCCTCTTTCTAGTCGTCCAATTTTCAACTTAGAATAGGGTAATCTATATCACACAATAAGCAAGCCTTGCCACTATCCTATAAAATATCCACGTTGAGAAAACTTTGTTTATAATGCCACTGGGTTGTCCCCACTTCATCCATCATGCACCCATATAACAAGCAATATCCTCTTCAAGTCCTACCATCTTATTCAATAGTTAAATAACATAATTCATTGCATTAGAGCAATTCAAGCTTTGATAATCGCCAAAATCTCATCTTCATCCAAAATTACAGCCAATTACAAGCCTCCTCTCCAGTGTGGAGAAATGTCATACCTTATCTCTCCAAGAAAAAGATGATTTTTAATGTATCCTTAGCATCAAATACGAGTAGCCTTTTGCTCATTTTATTTCAAATATAAAGAACCCATGAAGAGGGTCTTATCAATACAGTATTTCTCTTATTACAGATGTTTGAGATATTCAAAACTGCGTGGACATGCAGAAAAAAATGCTATCTCCACGTATACCAAGACATAACTTTTACCAAAAGTTTATAGTGGTATTCTTGTTCAAATAACTATTAAAGTGAAGCAGGAACAGGAAAAAAAAAATGGCGAGCATAGGAAACCAAAGTGAGGATATGACAAACAAATACATGCAAAAACACCTTTGAGTGAAGCAAACAAGGTATGTGAGAAACATCATAAAAACCAAAGGTGATTATGCCTTAAAGGTGTGGCTAAAAGCCATGAGTGTGATTAGCAGTTAAGATAGTGCAAGATAATGACCAATATCCTATAAAATGGCCTATTTATCATTAGTACAAAACTATTGCAGTTTTCCAAATCACAAGATTTCAAATTATAAACTTAAGACTAAATCAAGTTCAATCTTTGCATTTCAATTTCAATTTATGAAACCATACATTTTTTTCTAAATCGCAGCATTTCCCTGTATGATTTGCTTAAACAAAATAATATCCACTTGTACAGGAAAATCTTACCTAGAGAGAATTAACAGCTTTATCCTCTAAATTCCTCATTTTGACTTCAAGCCTCTACTAATTCAGATAACTGATAAGCATGAAGATATCTGCCGTGGAAGAAGCCTTCCAGATAATGCAGGTTTCCAGTACAAAGGCAGCATCCCAAGGAAACAAGCTTACAAGTCCCAAGTACTTATGCAAGCTTCCACTAACTATAAAACAACCAGGCTCTGAATTTCTAACACAAATGAATTAACTGTTGTTTTTCCTTTTTACCCACTTTGGTTCAAAATACATGCCATATGAAACCATAAAGAAAACCTGACATTTGAATTATCCTCTATTTCATTTTCCTAAAAAAATTATTCCTGGTCCTTGATGGCTTATATGCACTCAACGGCATGTACTTGGCAAAGATATTAGTCTAACAACTGACCCATGCAATTCTTTTTGGATGGATCTGATATGACTTAGGCAGGCTCTTGAATGGAAAGAATTGTCTAGCATAAACAGAACTAACATGAAAGCATTAAATTATAACATATTATGAACAAAAATAGAATCAGAAAGGAACAGTATTCATAGATTTCTGCTTCAAAATTTAGGTATATTTATTATAGAAAATGTTCAAAGGTCATATACTGCCAAAAGCTTAATATTTTATAAATTTAAAAGGCATTGAAATTTTTTCCTGGAAAAACAATATGGCAAATGCTTTTTTTGATAAATCAACTAAACATTAGGCAATTCAGTGAATTTTGACAACAAAACAAGAACATACATTATACATCCTACGCATCTTTGTGATATGTGCTGAGGGCAGCCTTGTTGATCTGCTGTGAGCTACCCATTTTACTTGACATGAAAGAGAGTTAGAATGACAATAATGAGCAAACGCTAAATAGCACATGTCCCTGTACACTAAATCAGCAGTGTGAAACTACCACCAGAGCTGCAATCTTCATCACTCTTGCACAAAACATAACTTTCCATGCATTTGAGACCTTCAGCTAGGAGAAGGCAACAAGTCAGCCAAGACCGGGCTCAGAGTTGATAGATACTCATTTATTAAATGACCAAAGGTTGAGTGATGATGTTCATTTAGCAGAAATGCTAGAGCTCAGGCTTGAGCCTAGGACTGTTATGGCGTGCATATTTTTTATATGTTATATCCAAAACTTTTCCAAGGAATTGTTGTACTCAGTTAAAATGTTTTTCCTATCATATAAGAGGGCCACCAGGCACAATTACTTGAAAAAAGAAAAAGGAAAGAGGATTGGCATACCTGAGCTTAATTGGCTGGAGCTTGAACAGCCAAGTCAGGTTTGAGCTTTAGCTTCCAAATTACAAATATTTGACTAATCAAAACTATACAAAGTGCATTATATAGTTCTAAATTAGCCCTCAACGTACTTACATTGGAATATGCATGCTTTCATATTCAACGACTTGGTTCTCTTTATTGTATAAATTTCCATATCATAGGAGAATGTGTCTTACCATCTATGTACGAAGACATGACCCGCAATGTTTGTGTCAGGACAATTTTGGAACGACATGGATTACAAATACAACATATATTATTGTATATATTATAATAATCTTTAGTGTCATCAAAGAGATCATGATAAATTAAAGTGCAACGATAGACCATCAAAAATCCAAAGCCTCCTTTATATATAACAAGAATCTCCACCACAAGAGACAACGCTGTTAACATTAGCATTTCCTGACAATTATCGTTAACCATGTCTAGAAGGAAAGGAGATGAAAAATACAATAGACACATTCAGTGCATAATCAATCTAAGCAAAGTCATCATATTAAGATGGTAACAACTATTATTACTAAATATTTCCATACTTATTAATATGATGACAAGAAGCGAAGAAATAAGCATTAAAAGTTGAAAGTGCAGGTGCAAGGGTCTTAAAAATCTTGATCTAAAATTGCCAAAAGAAAATGAAGATTAAAATGATAGGACAAAACTAATTTCACTACAAGGGAGCCAGTCTATATGCAGAGCTATAGGAAAAAGTAGTTCTGCAAAATCAACTTATAAGATTAAAGGCGTGAAAGTAAAACATTATCACCAAAGGCAATCCAATACTGTCAGAGACAGATCAGAAGCACCCGAACTCATGCTGCCAATGTCCTGGGCAAAGATGACACAAAGGTCAAGATCAGCATCAAGTACAGCTAATCTTTCTGAATTTGAACTTCGTTTTTACTTTTCTTCTTCTTCTCTTTTTTCTCACTTGTACCATCTTCCTTTTCACGTTCACCAGCACGAGGCATTGCTACTGCAACACCTTCATCTTGCTCCTTGATTTTCTTCTTTTTCTTCTTCTTCTCTTCCTTTGGAGCCATATCCTCAACTGAAGATACAGGCTCTTTCTTTCCTTTTGCACTCCTCTCCTCATCAGAGGGTAAAGACTCACCCTTCTCACTCTTCTCCTTTTTATTCTTCTTTTTCTTCTCACTTTTCTCATCAACGTCTACCTTCTCCGGCACTTGCTCCTTAACTTTCTTCAGTTTATGTTCCTTTTTGGATTCCCCTCCTGTTTCTTCTTCATCACCCAAAACATTAATCTTCTTTGAAGGTGGAACAGGGCTTGAACCCCTATCCTCCATTTTTCGCTTAAGCCCATTCTCTATATCTTTCTCACCATCTTCCTTATGCTTCTTTTGCTTCTTCTTTTCCTCCTTGCTGTCCAATAGCTTCACATCTTGAGGTGCCTTAGCCTCTGGCATGGCCGCCAATCCAGCAACCACAGAATCCCCACCAGTGGGCAGGACTACGTTTCTCAACCACTCAGCAGGGGTTTTCTCGTTCGGCTTCCCGTGTTTGCCCAGCAACCCTTCGGCAATCATCTTCTTTTTGATAGATGCTCGCGGCCCCAAACCCCATTTCCTAGGATAAGTATCCCTATCCATCACCACCCTCTTGATCCTAGCCACCACCCCATGATCGCAAGTCGCCATTACTGCAGTTGTCATCTCCGCTATCCCCAGAGCAATAGCTTCCCCTTTCGTCGTCATCAGAACAACCTCCTCCCCGTTTTCGATATCATTCTCGAACCTCAGCAGCCCCGGAATCATGAGCTTGGCACCGTAGCAGATCGCATTAACCGCAGAATCCTTCACAACCAATCTCTTGTAGCTAGTCAAGAGCACTTCCAGCGGCATCACGATGCGACGAAGATAGGCCTCATCCCTGCAATTGTCGTAGATCCACTGTGCGTCCATGACATCGTGCATCGTCACCATGTTATCCCTCTCGCCCAGGATCCCCGACCTTACCCTCCTGAGCTCCTGCATATGACCGCCAACTCCGAGGATCAGACCCAGATGGACGCAGAGCGTCCTGATGTAAGTCCCGGCTTCACACGACACCCAGAACACAACGAGGTGCTTCTCCGCATCATACTCCAGGAGCTTGCTCTCGTAGATGGTTCGGATTCGAAGCTGCCGCTTAACGGCGGAGATGAGAGGGGGGCGCTGGAACAGGGCGCCGGTGAGGGTCTCGAGGGCCCGGGCGACCTTGGAGACGTCCGGAACGGCGGAATGGAGCCTGGCGACGCAGACGTACTCCTTGCCGGCACCCTGCTGGGACTTGACGAGGCGGGTGGCGCGGTCGATGCAGACGACGAGGCTGCCGGTGACCTTGGGGTCGAGGGTGCCGCTGTGGCCCGTCTTGGCAACCCTGAGGATGCGCTTGATCCACGCCACCACCTCGTGGGAAGAAGGGTTGGCGGGCTTGTCCAGATTGATGATGCCGTAGCGGAGGTACTCGGCGAGGGGTCGCTTGAGAGGGGAGTAGCCGGTGGGCAGGGGAGTGTAGTGCCCGGTGCGGACGTTGAGGCGGTCGTAGTTCTTGAGGAGGAGGGGCCATTTGGAGGTGTCGAGGAGAGGGGTGAAGCCCTGCGGCTTGATCAGATACTCCGCCTCCTGGCTCACGTCCAGAGTGGTCTCGTACTTGATCTTCTCTTCTCCTCCTTCCTCTTCTTCATCTCCCCCACCGTGCATGGATTTCTTCTTCTCCTTCTCCTTTTTCTTCTTCTTTTCTGAGACAGTCGACATGGTGAATTTGCAGCTGCTGCTCTTGTTTGAGAGGAGAGGGAATGAGATATCCCAGTTCCGGTTGGAGAGAGTTGTTTCGGTGCCTGCAGGTTGGAGAGAGTTGTTTCGGTGCCTGCAGGCGTTTTAAATAAAAGGGTTTAGGGTTTTAGCGCAGGGTGGGGGTGTGCAGGGGTCGATTACCGAAGCAGGTTATATGTTACCGCCCCCTCTCCAACAGCCCCCCCCCCTCTCCCCCCTCCCCAACAGGGCATCTCATGCTCCGGGGGGTCCCAAAAAACACAACTTATTTAAGCATTTGCATATGGTATCCTCATGTTTGTCAGCGAGTTTGATATCATTGCAAAGATTTTATCTTCTCTTTCGTTGGTGCCAAAAAAATGAAGATTCTAGAAAAGGAGTGGTTGTAAAGACTTAATTGTCCCGAAGATGATTATTTAAGACCCAGTCTCTGCACTGCAGGATTATCCGAGAAAGGAATCTCTCCTGCAGAGGCCATGAACATCAACCCTCTCACTCTCTCTCTCCCTTCTCTTTCTACTTCTGTGCATATCCAGCAGAAGATCCCACATTACTCCATCAAGCACCGACTGACCTGCACATTGACTGTTATGGAGCCTGATTCAGAGTTCTTACTCTTACAGGAGGAGGGTTTGGGGGCTCCTCCCAGCGTGGGTAGCATCATTCAACTAAATGAGTTGTGGATCCTGATTCAGAGCTTTTACCCTTACAAAAGAGAGGTCTGGGGGCTCCTCCCAGCGTGAGTAACACCATTCAACTTGAAGAGTTGTAGAGCATGATTCAGAGTTTTTACTCTTACAGAAGAAGGGTCTGAGGGTTCTTCCCAGCGTGGGTAGCATCATTCAACTTGAAGAGTTGTGGAGCCTGATTCCGAATTTTTACTCTTACAGAAGAGGAGTCTAAGGGTTCCTCCCAGTGTGGGTAGCATCATTCAACTTGAAGAGTTGTAGAGCCTGATTCAGAGTTTTTACCCTTACAGAAGAGAGGTCTGAGGGCTCCTCCCAGCGTGGGTAGCATCATTCAACTTGATGAGTTATGGAGCTTGATTTAGAGTTTTTGCCCTTACAGGAGGAGGGTTTGGGGGCTCCTCCTAGCGTGGATAGCATCATTCAACTTGATGAGTTGTGAAGCCTGATTCAGAGTTTTTGCCCTTATAGGAGGGGGGTTTGGGGGCTCCACCCAGCGTGGGTAGCATCGAAACAAACCTTAATTGTTTCACCGATGGTGATCCGACGAAATGATGGTGAGCCGACGATCCGATGGTGAGTCGGCGATCCGATGGTCATCCGGCGAAATGAACCTGAGCCATCAAAAATGTTTGTTTAAACTTTTCATCGTCATCTTCTTTTTCTTCCTTCTCCGTAAAACATTGTAAAACCCTCTCTCTCTCTCTCTCTCTAGAGAAGAAATCAAGGGAGGCAAAGAGTTTCCCCTAGAGAAGACCATGAACATCAACCCTCTCACTCTCTCTCCCTTCTCTTTCTACTTTTGTGCATATCCAGCGATTTGAAATATGACCTTCGGTTAAGGAGATATGACCCTGACAAGTTGGTCCTAATTCGAGTAGCGATTTACAGCGATTTGCTTACTGAATAACACTACAAATCGCTATAGTGATTTGCGAAAGACACTACAAATCGCTATAGTGAGATCTAACAACACTATAAATCGTTGTGGGGCTCAATGGAGACCCAAAAATACTACAAATCGGTATAGTGATTTACGGAAGACACTACAAATCGCTATTGGAAGACTGAATAACACTATAAATCACTGTGGGGCTTGTTGGAGACCCGAAAACACTACAAATCGCTATAGGAAGGCCCGACAATACTACAAATCGTTGTTGAAAGGCCGTATAACACTATAAATTGTTATTGGGCTCGTTGGAGACCCGAAAACACTATAAATTGCTATAGAAAGGCCCGACAATACTACAAATCATTGTTGGAAGACCGTACATCACTATAAATTGTTGTGAAGCTCGTTGGAGACCCGACAACACTAAAAATTATTGTAGGGGAGTCATTGAAAAAATCGTGAGAAAGAAACATAAAAAGAAAATTAGAAAAATCGTGGGAAGAGGTGTTACGAAAACCTCAAGCAAGAAACAACCGAAGGAAACATGCGCCCCACGATTAAACAAAATGCTTTATTGCTCTTTTTCGATAGTTAAAAGAGGGAAAGAAAATAAAAAAATTATACAAGGCCCCCAAAAAATTTTGGTCCGGGGGGCGCTGCCCCCACGAGCCCCCCGCCAGAGGCGGCCCCCCCTGGACCCCCGCCCGCTGACCGCGCAGCGGGACCCGTGTCGGGGGGGAGCCCCTAGACCCCCCTCTTATAAGAGCAAAAACTCTAAATCAGGCTCCACAACTCATCAAGTTGAATGATGCTACCCACGCTGGGAGGAGCCCCCAAACCCCCTTCTGTAAGGGCAAAAACTATGAATCAGGTTCCACAACTCATCAAGTTGAACGATGTTACAGTCAGTGTGCAGGTCAGACGGTGTTTGATGGAGCAATGTAGGATTGTCTGCTGGATGTGCACATAAGTAGAGAGAGAAGGGAGAGAGTGTGAGAGGGTTGATGTTCATGGCCTTCTCCAGGGGGAACTCTTTGTCTCCCTTGATTTCTTCTCTAGAGAGAGAGAGAGAGAGGGTTTTACAGTGTTTTACGGAGAAAGAAGAAAAAGAAGATGACGATAAAAAGTTTAAACAAACATTTTTTATGGCTCAGGTTCATTTCGCCGGATGACTATCGGACCACCGACTCACCATCGGATCGTCGGCTCACCATCGTTATGCCGGATCACCATCGGCGAAACGATTAAGGTTTGTTTCGCTGTGTAGACTTTAAAGAGTCAACATCATCCTCGACTTTCTGGATGGAGGACATGTTTGTCCTTTTTTTGAACCGTTTGTTTTTTCTTTTTTGAATGAAAGGTATTTTTGTCATTTTCTCAAACCGTCGTTTTATGAGAATAATAGCAAGAAAGGGTACTTAAGTCTTTGCAACCACACTAGACTCCAATGCTAAGTGATGTCAACATACACTGGAATACGATCCCCATGTGCTTGTGTATGTGGTGTTCATTCAGACCCCCGAACACAGACGTGGGATTCAGTGAATCATCGGGGGAGAACATACACCACCCTCTCCTCGAAGACGCACAGATTGTTATAGTGCGTGTTCCGGGTTACTTAAGTATTCTTCCTTGTCATCTTTATCATAAAACGATGATTAAAAAAAAGATAAAAATATCCTTTGTTTAAAAAAGTGATATTGAGATCCTCTATCTAAAAAAATGAAATGTCGATTCAAGAACGATGTTAACTCTTCAAAGTTTATACATTTCATTGTTGCCCTAAGCAATAAACTTTTGCATCATCTGCTATAACAGAAGCTCCATTTGTCATCGTCTGCCATCATTGGACTCTCTTTTATCATTGTGTGCTTCTACCAGAGTACTCTTTACCGTCGTTTGTTATCGTCGAAGCACCCTTTGTTATCATCTGCTACCGTTGAAGCAACTTTTGCTTTCGTCTGCTGTTGTTGAAGCACCCTTTGTCATCGTCTGCATAGTGCAGCATCGTTGCCACTATCGGTTGCGTCTACCTTCTAGGTGTTTCTCCTCCACTGTCGAATTACCAAAACTTGTATCATTTCGGTGAGTTTCGTGTAAGATTTCACAATGCAAACAAATCGATTTGTAAATTTAAATGTTAAATCTTATAATTGATTTTACTATTCATGCTAAATAACACCTATTTTCATACTCAAACAAATCGATTTATACCTATCCACCTTCTAGGCATCGAAGAACAGTTAGTACGATTTGTTCTTATGAAGCAACAATAATTTATATGTTTGAAGCAGTAACGATTTAATAAAATTACCATGATTTGTACTTAAGTTTGATAAATCGTACAACAATGTTTATGTATGAAGCTCAAACGTTACAACGATATGTACTTATGAAGGTTGTGATTTCTACAAGGATTTGTAAGTTTGAAGCAGCAACAATTTATACATTTCAAGCAGTAGCGATGTGTATTTATGAAGTTACCTTGATTTGTACTTAAGTTTGTTAAATCTTACAACGATGTTTACTTATGAAGCCAAATATTATGATGATTTATAATGTTAGTGATTGTTTAACGAATGAGATAATTTGTAATATTATATACTTGGGGAGGTGGTTGTAACATATAATGATGTGGTTAAATTTATGTGTTGTGCAAGTTAGTAATGTCTAAAGCTCATCAGACAAAAAATCCTCTATTGTTTGATTTCATGTTGGTTACTGAAATGATTCGTCAGTCTCATCTATACGAGCGTTATGAAAGGTATCAAAATATAATGAAGATTGAGAATGATAAAGAAAGGAACAAAGCATTGGAATTGTATTATGTGGAGGATTATTCATTGGATATTGAGGTTGAAGAGCAAAGGAAGCAGGGGAAAGAACTAAAGATGAAGAAAAAGAAGAATGATGACAAAGAGAGGGAAAAGTAAAGGAAGGAGGAGGAGAATGAAAAGCAAATAAAGAAAATACAAATGAAGGAGGAGGAGAAAGAGAGGGAAAGACAAAGAAAGAAGGAGAAGGAGAGGGAGAGGGAGAGGGAGAGGGAGAGGGAGAGGGAGAGGGAGAGTGAAAGGTAAAGGAAGAAGGAGGAGAAGAGTGAAAGGCAAAGGAAAAAGAAGGAGGAGAAGGAAGAGAAGGAAAGGCAATTGAAGAAGAAGAAGGAGGAGGAAGAGAAGGAAAGGCAAATGATGAAGATGGAAGAGGAAAGGCAAAGAAATAGGCATCAAGATGAGGAAGAGAAGGAAAGGTGAATGAAGGAGAAAGAGGAGGAGGACGAAGAAGAGAAGGAAAGGCAAAGGAAGGAGGAGGAGGACGAGGAAGAGAAGGAAATGCAAAGGAAGAAGAAGGAGGACGAGGAAGAGAAGAAAATGCAAAGAAAGGAGAAGGAGGACGAGAAAGATAAGGAAAGAGAAAGGAAGAAGCAGGAGGAGGAAGGGAAGGAAAGGGAAAGGAAGAATCAGGAGGAGGAAGAGAAGAAAATGGAAAGGAAAAAACAGGAGGAGAAAAAGAAGGAAATAGAAAGGAATGAAAAAATTGAAAAGCAGAGGATTGAGGGAAGGGATGAAGAGGAGAAAAGTATGACTAAGGTACGTAAATTGATCATATCTGTCATGATTTACTGTGTATGGCAATTAATGTGATAACAATTACTATGTATAGCGATTATTATTATAGGTATGACTATGTATAGTGATTATTGTCATAGCGATTATTATGTATAGCGAATGTGCAATGATTATTATTTATAGCAAAAACTGTGTACAACGATGTGTAGAAGTATAAATGGGATTAATTTTTATTTGATACGAATAATATGTTTTTTTTGTTACAGGGAGGACACAGAAGAAGTAGAGCACTAGGTAAAAAGCTTAGAGGATGGTGTCAGTGGTCTGTAGTTCTGTCGTGGTATGGACAATTGAGTGAATATCAGAATGATTGATTGCAAAATATGCACTTCAGCGGTCTTCTGGACCAGCATTCTTTTGAAACATGCTGGAACACCATAACGCATCGGGTAAATAAGTGGAATAATAATACGAACACATTCCAGTTTGATTCTTTTGAGATCACCATGACCCTAGAAGATGTGGTGCAGATTATGGGTCTTAAGTGCCATGAAAGTGTTGTTCTATTACGGGATTCAAACTATACCGCAAGGGACAAGTGCATGGCCCTTCTAGGAATGTCGATGGAGGACTGGAGGAATGTATTTTTAGTGAAAGCAATTCTACATCGATGAAAGTTTATTCTTTTCGTAATAAATGGAAAGGTCAGTCTGCTACATGTGTATTTGAAAGAGCTGACCAAGAGTTACACGGCTTCCTTCTTTATTTTTTTTTGACCTACTTTATTTTCTGATTTTTCTGGTTCGAGGATAAGTTATATGTGGTTGCAATTCTCGGAAGACTTAGATAAAGTCGACAACTATGCATGGGGTGCTGCTATCCTCGCATACTTATACAATCAACTTTACCGTGCAAGTAATGGTATAAAACCCGTCGTAGGGTTTTGGCCATTTGTCTAGGTAATTATTTATTATATATTTTGTAATTGTAGACTAAGATAGTTGAAGGTTATAGTCTTACTAATATATATGATTTTGTAGGTCTGGTTGTGGGAGTATATTATCGCCTTGCGTCCTCAGTATGACCCTGCGATTTGTGGTTTTCCAAATATCGGCTGGTGGGCTAGAATAAATGCAAAGCAAGATAATGCTAAGTTTATTTTAGATGGTCTGCAATTAAATGAGATAAATGGTTTAAAATCATTTACGATCATTTCAGCATTCATCATTCATTAGTATAAATCGTTGAAATATTTAGCATTCTTAAGTAATCATTGCTGCAGGATTTTCACTTCGTTAGTACAAATCGTTCTAATGTTTAACATTCTTAAGTAATGATCATTGCAGGATTTGTATTCCTTAGTACAAATCATTATCACTTTAGCATTTAACTTTCATTAGTGTAAATTGTTGTAATCGTTAGCATTTTTAAGTAATGATCGTTACAGGATTTTATATTCCTTAGTACAAATCGTTATCGCATGTAAATCATTGTAATCGTTAGCTTTCTTAAGTAATGATCGTTACAGGAATTTTTCTTTGTTAGTACAAAGTGATATTGTTTTAGCATTTAGCATTTGTCATTGTAAATCATTGTAATATATAGCATTCATTAGTGTAAATAATTTTAATACAAATCACTCATTAATAACAATCGTTGTAATATATTTAGCACTCGTTATTATAAATTATTTTAATATTTAGCATTCATTAGCATGAATAATTATGTCTGTACCTAAACCATAATATCCAATGTACAGGTTGTGTGGAGACCATATGAAGATAGGGAGGACAAGGACCAAGAGATTGTTGCTTAGGCTGCAAGATTGTCTGACTGCGATATTTGGTTGTTTAGCAATTATGAAGCCGAGTTACAGCATGGTAGTCGAGTTCTCCTATAAGCTGGCTTGGGACAGTCTACCCCAAAGCAGTTTGTGGAAGTGAGAAGGAAGATGAAAAGTGGTGGACTAGGAAAGTGAATTGATACAAACGCTTCAAGGAACAATTGGATAGATGGAACAAATGAGGTGTATGTGCCATAGCGTATGATTATAAAGAACGACAATATGACCCCAACTATTTTAAAAAATATTGGGAACCCATGCGTCGAAATTTGAAGATTGAGAATAAGCAACGTGGAAATGTTGGGAACCCATGCGTCCTTCCTGTCCCCCATCATGTCATCTCCCAGCATAGAAAACATGTTTATCGTGTCCCTTTGGCTACAACAACGATTCTCTCAGTTGCAATACATGATGAAGAGCAAACACAACTCACAAAAAAGAAGGTAGTCTCCGCCACAAGGTTAGAGATGCTGGAGAGGGAGAATAAGGAGTTATAGAAGCAGGTAAAGAATTTGGGGAGACAATATGATACACAGGTCGAGATGATGACCAATGTTTATAATAAGATCGAGGGAACTAAGAGGTCATCGAGGAAAGAGAGTCCACCAAGAAAAAGAAAAAGATGATTTGTATGTCATAGTCCATCTGAGTCGTCAAGTGCCACTAAATAAACATTATATAAATTTTTTATCCTGATATTTATTTATTGTAATTTTATAATTCTTTTTTGTAAAGTGACATTCTATAAATGTATAATTTTATTTTTAATAAGCGTAACACACAAGTATCACTGAACAAATCGTTGTAATGTTTGGCCTACATAAAAAAAATTAAAGAAGCGTTTAGCGTTGTGTACTGCACAAATTATGAATTGCTTTTATGAGCTATCTTCATATCATGATTTATACAAACATTGATAAAAGGCTAAAACAATTTGTATGTATAAAGACTACGTATTATCACGATTTGTCTTTATGAGCTTTGTCTAAGCAAATAATATGTTCCATCGTGATTTACATAATGACTGATTTATAAATAGTGGAAAAAAAACTAAACAAATCGACACGATGTTTAGACTTAGTAAAGAACAAATCGAGTTAACTTCAAAGATACAAACATCATTGTGTAAATCACTCTAAGACAATATCTAGTATAACGATTCAGATAGATTATATGTACAACGATTTGTCTTATCGCGATTTACACTGACTGATAAAAGGCAAAAATCTAGGTAACTTGATAAATACAAATCGACTTAGAGCCATAATTCTTTAAGTTTCATAATATAATAATATTTTTCCTATAGCAATTTACTTTTACGAGCTATGTCTATATGAACGATATGTCCTATCATGATTTATATAATGACTGATTCATAAAAGGCAGAAAAGAAAAATAATAAATAAATTGACACGATGTTTAGACTTAGTAAACTATAAATCATGATTTAGTAGCAAATCGATTTCACTGTAATGATACTTGCTATACCGATTGTCCTATCGCGAATTAATTTGCTAAGCTTTGTATATGTGAACAACATGTCCTACCGCGATTTACACAATGACTAATTCATAAAAGGTGGAAAGAAAAAACAATAAACAAATCGACAAGATGTTTGGACTTAGTAAACTATAAATCGAGTTAACTTCAATGATATATTACAACTACATTCATTTACAAAATATATGAGTATTTAGTTATAATACATCATGACCAATGGTTTGGATTAAATACAATACATGACCATCATCATAGAAGATGCACCCCGCAGGACTAGCACCTTCAGTTTACTGAGTGGCCTTCGCTAGTCAATTGGACTGATAGAAGGCAAATCTATCTACCAATGGAGGTCCTTATCTCTTTGCAAGTTTTTTGTGCAACACATTTGTACCTCTTGATTATGCATAGACTTGCTCCCATGTGTTCCTCTTAACATATAAGAGCTACTTGAAGGATCTTTGGGCGGATCATGGAGAACTTTTTCATCCTTCTCTGTCTCATGCACCCTGCCACTTTTACCAAGATATGCAGCTGCTCTTTGATAATTTCAGTTGTTAGTTTTCTTTCCTATGTAAACCAATGGAGAAGATGAAGCCCGCACGATTGTAGCATATTTGTCATGAAGTATATCAAAGATTAGGCAGATATTTTTTCAACTGTGAAGGATGATTTGCAAACGATGGAGGGTACGACAGTAGGAATAGATCAAGTAGATGGTCATCAACATCACTTCCTGTCTATCATGTAGAATATATGTGCTTGCTTCGGTATACAAGGAAGAAAAAGAAGGAAGATGAAGGCGGAAGAGAAAAAAGAAGAAGTTGTACTGTCGCAGAAAAGTTAAAAAGTTGTTAAATAGATTAGGATTTTATACATGGACCACGGGTTGAGTCGGGTAGGGTTTTACATAGAATAGGGTTTTACACATATCTATATTAGGGTTTTATATATACTAGGGATTTACGCACGTATAAACAAACCAACACAATGTTTAGACTTAGTAAATACAAATCAAGGTAACTTCATAAATACAAATCAGTTTACAACTTGAAACCGATTTAAGTAACAGTTGCAAATCGATTTCACTGTTTCGTTCACGATATTTTAGTAACAGTTACAAACCGATATGAGTAAATCACAAAATTACATATCGATATCGTTCACAAATACAAAGAAAGACATATCATTGTCGCAGTAACAATTGCAAATCGATATGAGTAAATCACTATATTATATATCGATATCATTCACAAAGACAAACAAAGACATATTGTTTAGGGTTTAGGGTTTAGGTTTTCAGGTTCAGAGTAGAGGGTTTAGGGTTTATAGTTTAGGCTTTAGGGTTTAGATTTTAGGGTTTGGGGTTTGCAGTTAAGGGTATAGGATTTTAAGGGTATAGGATTTTAAGGTTTAGGATTAAGGGTTTAGGGTTTAGTGTTTAGGATTTAGGGTTTTAGGGTTTAGGGTTTAGGTTTTAGGGTATAGGATTTAGGTTTTGGGATTTATGTTGTAGGGATTGGGGTTTAGGGTTTAGGGTTTTAGGGGTTAAGGGTTAAGGGTTTAGGGTTTAGGGTTTTATGTTATAGAGATTGGGGTTTAGGGTTTAGGGTTTAGGGTTTAGGGTTTAGGGTTTAGGGTTTAGGGTTTAGGGTTTTAGGTTTTAGGGTTTAGGTTTTAGGGTTTAGGGTTTTAGGGTTTAGGGTTTAGGTTTTAGGGTTTAGGGTTTCATGTTTAGGGTTTAGGGTTTAGGGTTTTATATTGTAGGGATTGGGGTTTAGGGTTTTATGTTGTAGAGATTGGGGTTTAGGGTTTAGGGTTTAGGGTTTTAGGGTTTAGGGTTTCATGTTTAGGGTTTTGGGTTTTGGGTTTTGGGTTTTGGGTTTTGGGTTTTGGGTTTTGGGTTGTAGGGATTGGGGTTTAGGGTTTTGGAATTTAGGGGTTTAGGGTTTAGGTTTTTGAGTTTTATGTTGTAGGGATTTATGGGTTTAGGGATTTAGGGGTTTAGGGTTTAGGATTTAGGGTTTTATGTTGTAGGGATTGGGGCTTAGGGTTTAGGGTGTAGGATTTAGGGTTTCGGGTTTAGGGTGTAGGGTGTATGGTGTAGGGTTTAGGGTTTAGGGTTAAGGGTTTAGGTGTTTAGTGTTTAGGGTATAGGATTTAGGTTTTTGGGTTTTATGTTGTAGGGATTGGTGTTTAGGGATTTAGGGGTTTAGGGTTTAGGGTTTAGGGTTTAAGTTTTAGGGTTTATGTTGTAGGGATTGGGGTTTATGGTTTAGGGATTTAGGGTCTTAGGGTTTAAGGTTTAGGTTTTAGGGTTTAGGGTTTAGGATTTAGGGTTTAGGGTTTAGGTTTTTGGGTTTTATGTTGTAGGGATTTATGGGTTTAGGGTAGGGGTGGCAATCGGGTCGGGTTGGCAGGTCGGGTTGGCGGGTTGGCGTGTCAGCATACCTCAACCCGAACCCGACCCGTTTAATAAACGGGTAAGCCGACACGACCCGCCAACCCATTTAATAAATGGGTTGGGTTGGGTAAACGGGTTTTCAGGTTCGCGGGTCAGGTTGGCGGGTCAGGTTGGCGGGTCGGGTTGGCGGGTTGACGGATCGGGTTGGCAGGTAGTCAGGTTGGCGGGTCGGGTTGACGGGTCGGGTTGGCGGGTCGGGTTGACGGGTCGGGTTGGCGGGTCGGGTTGGTGGGTTGGCAGACGGGTTGGCGGGTCGGGTTGGCAGACGGGTTGGCGGGTTGACCCACCCGCCTAACCCGTTTATTAAACGGGTCAGCCGGGTTGGCGGGTTGGCATACCCCCAACCCGAACCCGACCTGTTTAATAAACGGGTTACGCGGGTCGACCCATTTATTAAACGGGTTGGCTTAAGCCCAACTCGAACCCGCCTAAGAGGCGGGTTGGCGGGTCGTGTCAGAAATTGCCACCCCTAGTTTAGGGATTTAGGGGTTTAGGGTTTAGGGTTTAGGGTTTTATGTTGTAGGGATTGGGGCTTAGGGTTTAGGGTGTAGGATTTAGGGTTTTGGGTGTAGGGTGTAGGGTGTAGGGTGTAGGGTGTAGGGTGTAGGGTTTAGGGTTTAGGGTTAAGGGTTTAGGTGTTTAGTGTTTAGGGTATAGGATTTAGGTTTTAGGGTTTTATGTTGTAGGGATTGGTGTTTAGGGATTTAGGGATTTAGGGGTTTAGGGTTTAAGTTTTAAGGTTTATGTTGTAGGGATTGGGGTTTATGGTTTAGGGATTTAGGGTCTTAGGGTTTAAGGTTTAGGTTTTAGGGTTTAGGGTTTAGGATTTAGGGTTTAGGGTTTAGGATTTTAGGGTTTAGGTTTTTGGGTTTTATGTTGTAGGGATTGGGGTTTAGGGTTTAGGGTTTAGGTTGTAGGGTTTAGGGTATAGGATTTAGGGTTTAAGTTTGTGGTTTCAGTGTAGATTGGTTTTGGATTTCATGAGAGCTAAATGGTTCTCACAACCAATCCAGTCACTCCCTCACCTAAACTCATCAAACAATCGGGATTTGCGTTGATGAGCTTTGTCTATGTGAATGATATATCCTATCGCGATTTACACAATGACTAATTAATAAAAGGCGGAAAAGTAAAACAATAAACAAATCAAGATGATGTTTAGACTAGATAAAGTAAAACTCGAGGTAACTTCATAAATACAAATTGATTTACAACTTGATACTGATTTAAGTCACAGTTGCAAATTAATTTCACTGTAACGATTTGTCCTATCGTGATTTGCGTTGACGAGCTTTGTCTATGTTAAAAAAATTTCTATCACGATTTACAGAATGAATGCTAAAAGACGAAAAAGATGAAGAAAAAATAAATCGACATGATGTTTATTGGTAAACTATAAATCTATTTAACTTGATAAATATAAATTGACTTATAACCAAAAGACTTTAAGTTTCATAATATAGCAATATTTGTCTTATCACGATTTATTGTTACGAGCTTTGTCAATGTGAACGATATGTCAAGAAAAATAATAAACAAATCGACACGATGTTTAGACTTAGTAAACTATAAATAGAGACTTAGTTGTAAATCGATATCACTGTAACGATATGTGCTACCGTGATTTGCTTGATACGTCATATCGTGTTGACTAGTTTTGTAAAAGGCAGATGAAACAATGCTTTTTCATTTAATTAATGTGTAATGAAATTTATTTGCACGCGGTTTTTTAAAATTGGTGGTAAGTAAAACAACACTTTCTTTATATATGAATCACACGTCACACAAGTTTAGGAGGGTGTTGCTTTGCTTCGTGATTAAGAAATAGATGAACCAATGTTTCTTTTATAAACGATGTGTTCGTGAATCAAACATATAACCTATTTCATCGCAAAGAGGGTATCGATGTCGAGGAAGGAGACAACAACAGCTACACGACCAACGATGGTGAGGAAGGAGATGAGGACACCTACATGACCGATGACGGCGAAGAAGGAGACGACGATAACTATACGACCAACGATGACGAATCAGGCATAGATTGTCTAAACCTCGTGACAAGTTTCTTTAAATTTGATCTCTTTTATGGCGTATATTCGATTTGTGTTGTGTACTGTAGAAAGGAATTTCAATATCGTTTCTTGAATATTCTACTAATGTCAGTGGAACATCCATAAAAAGCAGTGCCTAAAAACTCAGTAAAGAACTCTAAGATGACATCAATCAGTTGTAATACAAATTTGCAGAAGGAAACACTAGCAATAGTTTTGTACGTATGAAACCACTATCAGTTATATATTTACGTATGTCATAGGTATGTATGTTAACACATGCATATTTGTTGCAAATAGACTACATCCGATTTCATCATGTATATTCAAAGCAATGCAACAACCAATACTAGACGCGTCATCATCCCTTATTTCATGATATATCAGTTCTCTTATATGTTTATTTTCTTTTTTATTTACTCTTGTTGCTTTGTGTTTTAACCTTACTATTATCATTGTTTCGTTTAACAGAGTTTTGTTCGCCGATTGTCATACTCCATTGGATTTCAAGATGGACTACCATACTGAGGTAACGATGATCACTGCGGAGACTTTTGGTCAAGTGAAAAGGTAAGTGAAGAAACCTCTTATTTAAGGTTTAGGCATAACAGTCCTAACATGATTTGTACTATTGATTTGTAAGATATTGTATCGATTTGCAGATATTGATTCCTACACTCTGACAAATTGCTCAGCATTAGGTCTTATACATGATGAATTTACAGAAAAAACAAATATGGTGCTACAACTCATTCAACTTTCACACTGGTGTACAACGTGACATTTTGCATTTAGTAAGTTTTCATCTATAAGGGTATTGTATTATGTACGGTGACCCAAAATTTACTTGCTTCTGTATTAACTACAGGTGGGATTCGTCAAAGATGTTTTGGGTGTCGACATTAGCGAGTGGAGGTTTCGCTCAGCACACGATGCTCCTTTACAAAATAATGCTGTAGATTGTAGCGTATTTATAATGAAGTATATTGAAGCAATATACAATGGAGGAGAACCTGCTTTCGACGTTGTATGCTTTATACTTAAACATGTTTTATTATCCTCTATTATTGGGGACTCAATTTATATATTGGTGTCACATTACCTTTTTATTACATGATGATATACCTAGATTCTGTACAAAACTATGCGAAAAATTGATGGAGTTTCTAATTGTGAAAGAAAAAAACTCAGCTGACAAGAATACCTAGAAGGCAACAAACGACACGACCCCCTCAAGAGTAATATGATGTACATCGACTTCTAATAGATTTTGTAGACTACAACCAAATTTTGTATAAAAATTTTGTAGGACTATGTATATAAATCTCTCTAGGTTGAAATAAATAAAATTTTAATTTTACTAAACACTCCAATAAGTTGGATTGTTATTTGTAGCAAAGTCAAATCGTTGTTATGTTCACCCTTCATAAATGAAAATCATAAAAGCGATTAGCATTATATACAGTGAAAATTATGATTTACTTTTATGGTCATCCTGCCGTAATTTGCATAAAAATTGATAAAAGGCAGAAATAATTTATATATATAAAGACTACGTACTATCACGATATGTTCTATAGCGATTTATACAATGACTGATTCAACGATACAAATCAACATCCCGTTTAAAATTAGTAAAGTATAAATCAAGATAACTTCAACGATATAAATCAATTTCATTTACAAAGACATGTCGTTGTCACGATAACTTCATAACTACAAATCCATATGATTTACCCCATTCACTTACAAAAAATATTACAATTTAGTTACAATACATCATGACTAATCGTTTTGCTTAGATACTTTTCTAACTGCACCATTTGGCAGATATTTTTCCAACTGCGAACTGTTGTGCACTACTTTAGAAAGAAGTATGGAGCCCTCACCACTATAGCATACTTGTCTTAAAGTATATCGAAGATTAGGCAGAATATCTGTGCTTGCTCCAGTATGGTTAAATAGATTAGGGTTTTAAACCTGGACAATGGGTCAGGTAGGATTTTATATAGAATAAGGTTTTACATAGATATTAGGGTTTTACAAACATATCGATATCATTGTCGTGGTAACTTCATAAGTACAAATCGACGTCCTAATAATTATTTTTGGGATTCCATAATTCTTTGTTGTAATTCTATAATTATTTTCTGTAACGTGACATTCTATAAGTGTATAAATCTATTTTAATAAGTGTAGCACACAAATGCCACTGAACAAATCGTTGTAAGGATCGACCTTCGTAAATAAAAATTGAACAAGCATTTAACATTGTGTATAGTGAAAATGCCACTAATTTACTTTTATGTGTTGTGTTTCTATCGCGATTTACACAATGATTGATAAATGGCTGAAAAGATTTGCACAAATATTGATAAACGGCTAAAACGATTTGCACAAACATTGACTGTGCACTTTTACCGCGATTTGTACTCATGCACAGTGCATTTTTCATCCAGTTGTGGCTGACACTAATGGTATAACGATTTATATACCAAATAAATCACTATAGAGGAAATTTACTAATGGTTTAAAAATTAAGCTACAACGATCATGCACAGGTAGTAAATATAACAACTTTTTACTTTAAGACAATTTATTTATAAGATAACTTTTTGCACAACAATTCAACTGCAGTATATGTATAACGATTTGTATATGTGAAGGCTAGAGGAGACAATGATTTTCACTAATTGTATAAGCACTAAGCAACAACAATTTACCTACGGTATCAAAATTGTAGCTATGTAGACTAGATGAGACAATGATTTATGCATGTGAATGATACATATTACAATAATTTATATATGTGAAAGATACACAAAAATATTAACAATTCTATTTTTGTGGCTCACGATTCATGAAAATGGCTTCATAAAAAAACTCTTTCTTAATAGGACCATCCAGTGTATAAGCATATTCAATTCCTGTTTTGTTAAACAACTCTTAACAAATCCGACAATGTGGAAATTGGGTCATGCAAAGAGGCATACCAACTAACTTTATGGTAAGACTTGCTTTCTTTTGTATAAAAAAAATGATATATGGTAAGACTTAAACAAAATTCACACGTGATTCCTGTGTTCTATAGCTCGCTTTCGAATTGATATGAGTTTGTCATAAAACAGAACATTATAAGATTGAATTATAGAATCTGAGCCTGTCATGACACTACATGTAATTTAAAGGTATCTGAGCATGTCATGACACTACATTAAGTTTCATAAGAAATGCAAACATCCTCCCAACATTGATTACATACCAAAAGACTTGTAAAACTGAAGCTATCATTTCGAAAAAACTGGTCAGAAGGATTAAAGGTTCCAACGTTGTAGTGCACATCTATAGGGTATTGTTGCATGTTAGAAATTACACAAGTTAGATAATGATAAACTGCACGTAATGCAATTTACATGATAAGCAATATAATGTATTGCATACCTGTTCATGCGAAGGGCTTGGTTGCTTTTGCTTAGAGGTTGGTAGTTTCTTAGAGCTTTTCTTTCCAACCAATTCTAGTGCACCCTTTGTCCTCCGGTGACTGCGATCAGCGGCAAATTTCCTTTTGATACCCTTCGCTAGGTGAATTTTTCTATTATAATCTACAACGTTGACTCCTGACTTGTTAAAGATGATGTTTATGTTTTGACATAACTTCTCATGCGGGTCAAGGGAAGCATAATTTTTTCCTCTATTATTCGCTCCCATATTCTTGGACTGGCCTTCATGAGTTGCAACGAACTGATGGTGAATTAACTACATGTTTTCAATTAACTCTCTTGACACTTTTCTCATGCATAAATAGACTTCTTCACTTTTCAATAGCAAATCTGCAACATGCATAAGTGACCTACATAGTTGTTGGTAACGAGAAGTTATGTGGCACTTCTCATCAATACCAGATTGACTGACATTATTTGTATCCAGCAGTTCAATATTTGCTTATCTTGTCCATCTTCACATTAAATATGACTCAGGTATTTCTTGTATCTTCTCTTGATTAAGTGCCTTTAATGTATGATGACATAAAATACCTTTGAATTCATATTTTTTGTACATACATTCAATTATTCTGTTGTCAACATTATATGTAACATGTGCTTTTTGCCTTTTCAGATGCTCTTCGCTCTCTCATACAATATGGTATTTGTGCATATTCTCGGTTTGCATATGTCCTTCTATTTTGTAATTCATGACTTGTATAACCTCCTTCTTAATCCATTCAAATACAATTAGTGTATACAGATTTGCATGTCACATCAATATTTTCATGCCCAAAGTTACAAGTGAAATTCCACTAGAGGGGGGGTGAATACTGAAATATAAAAAAGATCGGTAATATAAAAATTAAAGTCAATCAGGCACAACACATAAAACACAAGATTTATACTGGTTCAGTCAAGTTACTGACCTACATCTAGTCCCCAAGCAAAACACTTGAGCCTTTCACTATAAAATCTGAGTTACCAGATAAATAGTATAACACCCTCTTTCCCAGAGGTCTACTTCTCTCAACAGAGAAGAGAAACACCCTCTTTCATAGAGGTCTATTTCTCTCAACAGAGAAGGGAAATACCCTCTTTCACAGAGGTCTGCTTCTCTCAACAGAGAAGAAAAACAGTGAATAACAGAAAGTTACAATACTTCCTATAGAACCTTCAGAATGATATAAATGCACGAATGAAGATTCTCAGAATGTTCTTTTCTTTTCACTCAAATGATTCTCTTTGTCAAAGAGCTATTCTTGACTTTTTCTTTTTCTTTCCTTTTTCTTTTTCTAGGCTCTCTTTTTCGAATGTTGAATAGAAATTTTTCTCTTTGTAAGCTCACATGTCTTATTCGAAATACTATTTTGTTAGTGTATATATAGCCTCAAGAAAATAGTCGTTGCCTTTTTGAAATGATTGTCCTTTTGAGATATGAAATGTCAAGTCATTTCAAAAACAACTTTGTGTAAGAAGATATGTGTACTATATTGCTTTTTCGAAAAGTCTTCTTTCCATAAGTGTAGCATTTGGGGTACACTATTCGTTGTTGTGTTTTAAATGAGATATAATTTGAAAAAGGTCTATTCTTATAATAAATGATTTGTAGTACATTGACCGTTGGAGTGTAAGTTATCATGTAGTTTTGTCTTTACTCAATTTAATGATTTGTAGTATATTAGTATTTTCCTTACAAATCGTCACTTCTTTACTTAAATGCATGTAAGTACAATAAATGCTTTGTTGAGTACATTATTTATAAATGGTCATTTCTCAAATGCTTTTTGAAGAGTCATTTAATGTTTACAGAAAGAATGATGACTTTAAGTAAGTCGACATTCTTGATAATATAAAGTAACTTAAGTCTTTTCCATAATATAATAATATTTGTTTTGTTAATTCAAGATAGTCGATTATGTATTATGACTTAAATTCATTTTGTATTTTTCTTTCATACTTGAAATCATTAGCTTTTGTTTCTTTTCAAGTTGTCTTTTTCATAAATGCATGTTAGAAGATACAATTAATGCTTTTGAAATCATGAGCTATTATATCTTGTCACAATACCTTTTTCATAAATGCTTGTAAGAAGGTACAATGATTTGTTTTCAAAAAAGTGCTTTTTGAAATATCGTATCCTTTTATGAAACATAGCTTTTTGTAAATAGATGGCTTTGTATGATAAATCATGTAATATGAAATATGCAATATGCATGCTTCTGAAGGTTCTGTTACATATGACTCTAAAGAAAAAAATCTTCATCTTGAAGTAGCCGATCTCCTTGGATGATCTTTAAGAGTGTATGGCCCATCAAGCTTTTTCTTCAGAGAGTATGATTGCACCAAAGGTTGTACTTGAGCAGGTTGTCTTCATTCTTTTTGGTGAAATAACCTTGCATCAAATACTCGTTAAATACATAACGAATCATATCTAGTCATAATGTAACATTTTCCATGAAGGCATATCATTATATCATATTAAAGCATTCATGACAGTATATGATATTATGTGTCATCAAAATATGGTTTCTCAACATTCTCCCCCTTTTTTATGATGACAAAATATGCTCCCCCTGTCAAAAAGTCATATGCATAATAATAATGGTGTCATAAAAAATGCATAAAAAACATAAAAGTTTTAAGTATATCAGAGTATTTTTCTTCAACATAGGAGACATGTTTTTCTCCCCCTTTGTCATAGACAAAAAGGAGGGGATCAGAGTATAAAAAGTTATTACAGACCAAATAAAAGAGTTCATTCTGAATCAGATACATGATTGAGCTTCCGGAGTAAATCATCTTGGCTGATCTTCAAAGATTCAAAGGCTTGGTGCAAAAAAGCTTGGTTCCTCAGAAGGAGATCCTAAGTATTCTGGACATTGACAATTGCTGAGAAGATGTCTAGTTCAGAATTTGTTGCTGGATCTGCATCACCATGGCCTTCGTCGTCAGAATAGTGTTGAGGGGACCCTTCTTTAGGGAAGTAAAAGTCATCAACGGAATAAATGGAATAGGAGACGACATCATTTTGAAGGGGCAATTGAAAATACTGAAGAATATGGGTGATGAAATACCCGAATGGAAGAGAGGGGAAGGAAAAAAATTAATCATGTTATTGAAGATGATACTGGACCAGTTGATGAGAAAATTACCGAAAATGGCATAGAGAATAAGAGAGATTTCGTTTGCCACGAATCCCTTGGATGGGTTTTTAGGGAAGACATTGGAAGAGAGGATCTGTGACAACAGCAGAGCATGAGGTTTCAAATTGCTTGTATGCCACGGAAAGTGGGTTGAACGAGTGGAGTCGAGGACTTTCTTGAACACGGTCTGATCGATAGGTACTATGTTGAGGAGTTCGATGCCATAAGAAGGAATGTTAAGAATACGGCCTAACAGAGGAATGTCGAAAGAAAAAGTTTTTCCATGGACCATGGATGTGATAGTTGACTGGTCATGGTTGACTGATAGGTTGGTGTAGAAAAGTTTGATTAACTTAGGATAATAGGACAGGGAGTGGGACGATCCTAAAATATACACAAAGTCTTGAAGAGAGGTTTCTAGGTCGAAAGAGGTGAATGCTGCAAAGTTGACTAACTTACCAGTTTGGATTGGCAGAGAGTTAATGGAGGAAAAGAGGTGGATGAGATCAGGACATTTCAATTCGGTTGCCTCAATCATGTTGACATCAGACGATCTGGAAGAAGATGCCATTGTAAGTAATGTGAGAAGTAAAAGCTTTGAAGAAAATGAGAAATTGGAAAGAGCTTGTGGATAACAATTTTTGAATGAATTGGTGAGGAATGAAACACTTCATTAAATAGAGGGATGAAAAATTATTATAATACCAAGTGAATGACGATTGAAGTGAATGAAATTTAGATTTTAGTTGAATTAAGAACTCATGAATTGTAACTTAAGACTCTTGTGAATGATAGATCAAATCATTCTTTGGAAGATAGTGTTGATGAGAGTATATTATATTAGGAAAGATGACAAGAAGAACATAGTTTCAAAAGTTATTTTTCTCTATAAGGAAATTTGAATATAGGAGAGTCCATCGGTTTGTAATAGTTTGAGTATGGAGTGCTCATAGGAAAATATGGATGAATAAACTAGGATAAAAGGATAGAGCCAAAGAGGTGTGTTCCACGATGTGAATTATGATCCATAGATTTTAAAGATTTCCATGTGAAGATGTGATGAGATGTGAAAAAGAATCGTGAAAGGAAAGGTGTGTAAGAGTATTATAAGGCAATATCATGCAATATCATGTGAGATGAATAATGGCCTAATAAAACAACCAACAAGTAAAAAAAATTTACTTAAAGAGGATAGAATCTAAATTCGTATGGGATGCATTTAGAAGAAAACAAAGGAGATTTATAAGAGAAGAGTGATGATTGCTTATATAAAAAATAGTTTTTATGGATTGGCGTGGAAGAAGCAAGAGTTGACATAAAGAAAAGGTAATGTCATTCATAGATTTTAGAATAAGATATGAATGGAGAAGAGGACAAACATAATAGATGATTGATATGACATAAAGTAATGTCATGATTGTCTAGACATAGTTTTTAAGAAGCTCGATATGAAAGAGTTCCTAGTTTTAGAGAGTAAAAAAAATGAGATTTTCAAATCTTGTCAAGGGGCCAATGAAAAGGACATAGTTTTATGGATATCCATGGTTTTGGGATGATAAAAAAGGTGGATTCATATTTCTTATAGGAGAGAGAGAGAGAGAGATGGGACCAATGAAAAGGACACTTGATACATAATTAATAAAAAATAAGAGGAAAGACATGTTTGTCGAAAATGAGTTCTTATAGGGATTCTTATAGAGATGTGTAAAAGGTGATTTGACATAAAGTTAAATATACTTTGAGAGATATACAAAATGACATAAAGCATTTGTTTAAAATAACTTGTGATGTACGTGAATACATGATAGTTTTTTTTTTTTTTAACTTTGAAAAATGTGGTAAGGGGAATGAAGACAAAACATAAAATATACACACTCGATTTTGATGATAGTGTACAAAGAATTCGTAAAAGAAAATGATTTGACATAAAGTGTTTTTACTTGTTAACCTTTAGTTAAGATAATTTTTGTTAAGTAAGATTTTTAGTTAAATTATATTTTAATAGTTTTTAAAGGTGAACTCGAGTAAACTAATTTTACTATATCTTAATTAGTCATATGAATTCAATTTATAAATCACTTAATTTACATATTCCTAACTCTCTTCTAATTCTTATAAAGTCTTCATTTTTTAAAGGTTTAGTGAAAATGTCTGCTAATTGTTTATTGGTAGGTATAAATTCCAGTTTGATTATGTTGTTTAGGACTTGTTCTCTTAAAAAGTGGTGTCTAATTTGAATGTGCTTAGTTCGTGAGTGTAAAATAGGATTTTTAGATAAGTTTATAGCACTGGTATTGTCACAGAAAATAGTTGTATTTTCAAATTTTAAACCAAAATCTTTTAAGGTTTGTTTCATCCAGATGACCTGTGTACATGCTAGGCTTGCAGCTATGTATTCAGCTTCAATAGTTGATAATGATACACAATTTTGTTTCTTACTGAACCATGAAACTAGTGAGTGAGTGTCTTAGCATATGACATGTTCCACTTGTGCTTTTTCTATCAGATTTACTTCCAACGAAATCAGCATCACTGTATGAGATTAAATCAAATGTAGATGATTTTGAATAAAATAACCCAAAATCAACTATGTCTTTTAGATATCTCATTATTCTTTTTACAGCTTTAAGATGTGATTCTTTTGGATTTGACTGAAATCTAGCACACAAGCAAACACTGAACATGATATTTGGATGACTAGCAGTTAAATAAAGTAGTGATCCTATCATACCTCTATACAACTTTGTATTCACAGTCTTACCATCTTCATCTCTGTCCAATACAGTAGTTGCGCTCATAGGAGTATTTTTTGAAGCAGTTGAGTTCATGTTGAACCTCTTCAGAAGTTCATGAGCATATTTAGTTTGATTGATGAAGACTCCATCCTTAGTTTGCTTAATATGCAGTCTAAGAAAGTAGGTGAGTTTTCCCATCATACTCATTTCAAATTCTTTCTGCATGAACTTAGAAAAATCTTCACAAAGACTGTTGTTAGTAGATCCAAAGATGATATCGTCCACATATATTTGAACGATTAGAGTATGATCATTAACTATTTTTATAAATAAGGTTGAATTTGCCTTGCCTACAGAAAATCCGGTTTTTAATAAAAAAGTTTTAAGTCTGTCATACCAAGCACGAGGTGCTTGTTTTAAACCATATAAAGCACATTTTAGTTTGAAAACATGATCCAGAAATTGTTCATTTTCAAAACCCGGGGGTTGTTTTACATAAACTTCTTTATTTATAAAACCATTTAGAAAGGCACTTTTAACATCCATTTGATATAGTTTGAAATCCATATAGCTTGCATATGCTAAAAGCATTCTTATAGATTCAAGTCTAGCAACAGGAGCAAATGTTTCATCAAAATCAATACCTTCCTCCTGGTTGTATCCTTGAGCCACTAGCCTTGCTTTGTTTCTTACAACATTACCTGTTTTATCTAGTTTGTTTCTAAAGATCCATCTTGTCTTAATGATTTGATGATCTTTTGGTCTTGGTACAAGATCCCATACATAATTTCTTTGGAACTAATTTAGTTCTTCAGTCATGGCTAGCATCCAGAACTTGTCAGTGATAGCTTCATCAATCTTCTTTGGTTCAAGTTGAGAGATGAATGCCATGTTTGCAATCCGTTCCAACTGAGCTCTAGTTTGAACCCCCTTGGTTAGGTCTCTCAAAATATGCTTTTGAAGATGATCTCTGATTTCAGCAAATGTTCTTTGAAGATCATCTTCATTTGGTTTAGCTGTGTTATCTAAGAAAAAATCTGTACTTTCAAGATCATCATCGTTAGTCTGCTTATGAACAAATTGATTAATAGATTCACAAAAACTGACATGCATAGATTCTTCAATAGTATTTGAACTCTTATTAAAAACTCTGTATACTTTACTATGACTTGAATATCCTAAGAATATGCCTTCAACAGATTTAGCATCAAATTTATCCAGGCTATCTTTTGTGTTAAGGATAAAGCATTTACACCCAAAGAATTTAAAGTAGTCTATCCTTGAAGTTCTGTCATAGAATAATTCATAAGGAGTTTTATTTAATAAGGGCCTGATAAGAACTCTATTTGAAATATAGCATGCAATATTAACAACTTCTGCCCAAAAATATTTAGCAAGATTATTATGTTGTAG
Source organism: Nuphar pumila (assembly GCF_984573655.1). Lineage (NCBI taxonomy): Eukaryota > Viridiplantae > Streptophyta > Magnoliopsida > Nymphaeales > Nymphaeaceae > Nuphar > Nuphar pumila. The sequence goes on along the minus strand of NC_143252.1, from coordinate 96,576,752 downwards.
CATAGTTCTAGCAGATTCTTGAAGGGTTTTATTCTTTCTTTCTACCACACCATTTTGAGGTGCAGCTCTAGGAAAGGCAAAGTTATGTGAAATACCATGCAAGTTACAAAAATTTACAAAAAGATCATTATCAAATTCTCCTCCATGGTCACTGCGAATTTTGATAATAGAAGAAGATTTTTCATTTTGTAACTTTTTACATAAAATTTTAAATTCATAAAATGTATCACTTTTGTTTTTCAAAAATATTACCCAAGTAAATCTTGAGTAATCATCTACAATGACAAAAGCATATTTATTGTGATTAAGACTAACTATTCTAGAAGGACCCAAAAGATCCAGGTGGAGAAGCTCTAATGGTTTTTTACTTGAAACAATATTTTTTGATTTGAAAGATGATTTTGACAATTTTCCTAGTTGACATGCATCACAAAAATAGTCCTTTTTAAATGATATTTTAGGTAACCCACATACTAAATTGTTCTTAGCTAATTTAGACATATATTTAGAGTTAACATGACCCATTCTCATGTGCCATAAATTTTGAGAGTCATTATTAGCTATAAGACAGTGTTCAGTAATATTTTCTAGGTATAATTCATATATATTATTTTTTCTTATACCTTTTAAAATAATATTTTTGTTGGAGTCTGCTATGAGGCAAGCATCATGTTTAAAACTAACGTTATAACCTGTGTCACAAATTTGACTTATACTTAATAGGTTATGTTTTAAACCTTTAACAAGGAGAACATCTTTGATAAGAGGTTTATCGATATTACCAATATTGCCAATACCAATTATCAACCCTTTGTTGCTATCTCCAAAGGTGACGGTTCCTCCTTCTTTATGATGAAGAACAACAAAAAGATCATGATGTCCTGTCATATGTTTTGAACATCCACTGTCTAGTATCCATCTGTTCTTCTTCTTTAGAGCCTGCAAAACATCAAGTAAAAATTCTGTGGTACCCGATCGGGTCCCTTTTTGTTAGACTTTGGTACCCATATCCATTTTGATTTGGGTTTGTCTACAAATTTAGAGGAGTACATAGTATGAAAGTTGTAATACTCCTGCTTAGGTTCAGCAAAACCTTTGATAAAATAGTCTTTTTATTCATACAAAAAGGTTTATTTATTTGAGAGTAACCAATACCATTCTTGTAAAAAGAGAGTTTTTGAGAGGATAGGAGTTTATCCAGGTTCTCTTTCCCTTTGGTAAACTTGAAAACCGTTTTCATAAGGTTTTCAATTTTGCTTTTCAATTCTGAAATTTCTACTTGAAGATTTTTTGTCTTGAAATTAGTAGAACTGTCAGAAGTAAGGATAAAATTTTTCTTTTTCAACTCAGAATTTTCAATACTGAGTTCTTTATTTTTCTGGAGAAGCTCTAGATTTTCAGATTTCAAACTTTTGTTTTGATAATCGTTTTTCTTGATTCTTCAAAAAGATCTTGAAAAGCATTTTGAAGTTCTTCAAAAGAAAAATCAAAGGATTCACTTACATAGCTTTCTGCCATGAAGCACATGTTGGCGGTTTCGGCTTCATCATCACTTGACTCTTCACTTGAGGATGGTTCTGAATCATCCCATTGAGCATGCAAAGCCTTCTTCTTGAAAAAACTTTTCTTTGGTTCCTCAATTTTGGATTTCCTTTTTAGAAGAGGGCAGTCACGTCTCATGTGACCTGGCTTATTGCATTAATAGCACATGGAATCTTCCTTAGAATCTTTCTTTTTCTTGTGCTTATTTGACTGCATGTTCTTCCTTATGAAGCGCTGAAATTTTTGAGTAAGCAGCGCGATTTCAGATTCCTTTTCTGAGTTCTTATTCTCAAAAAGGACTGGGAATGCTAGAGTTTTCTTTGTAGGTTGTTCATCTTCTCTTCTTTCCTTCATATGGACTTCATAGGCCATAAGATTGCCTATTAAGTCATCAAGTGTAAGCTTGGATAAATCTTGAGCTTCTTCAATTGCTGTTGTCTTTTTCTCCCAATCAGTTGTGAGAGATCTCAAGATTTTCTTCACCTTATCAGTCTGGAAATAGGTTTCTCCCAGAGATTTAAGGTCGTTGGTGATGTTTGTGAATCTTGTAAACATCTCTGTGATGGGTTCATCTTTATTCATTTTGAACAGTTCATATTTTCGAATCAGAGATGAGATCTTGGCTTCTTTCACTTTGTTTGTTCCTTCATGAATAACTTTCAGAGAATGCCAAATATCATAAGCAAATTCACAAATAGATATTTTGTTGAATTCATTTTGATCAATGGCACAATACAAAGCATTCATAGCCTTTGTATTTAGATTGGCCATCTTCTTTTCTTCATCAGACCATAAGCTATAGTCTGAGGATGGAGATGTGTATGGATATTCAACAAATTTTCATACAGCAAAATCTATGGACTTTAGAAATATAGCCATTCTGCATTTCTAGTATCCATAGTTGGAGCCGTTGAAGAAAGGAGGGCGAGATGCGTGTTGTCCTTCAATATCACGAGCATAAGAGGTAGATGCTATTTGTGCTGGAAGACTTGTTATGTTGAAACCAACAAAACCTGCTCTGATACCAAATGAAATTCCACTAGAGGGGGGGGGTGAATAGTGAAATATAAAAAAGATTGGTAATATAAAAATTAAAGGCAATCAGGCACAACACATAAAACACAAGATTTATATCGGTTCGGTCAAGTTACTGACCTACATCCAGTCCCCAAGCAAAACACTTGAGCCTTTCACTATAAAATCTGAGTTACCAGATAAATAGTACAACACCCTCTTCCTCAGAGGTCTACTTCTCTAAATAGAGAAGGGAAACACCCTCTTTCCCAGAGGTCTACTTCTCTCAACAGAGAAGGGAAACACCCTCTTTCACAGAGGTCTACTTCTCTCAACAGAGAAGGAAAACAATGAATAACAGAAAGTTACAATACTTCCTATAGAACCTTCAAAAAAATATGAATGCACGAATGAAGATTCTCAGAATGTTCTTTTCTTTTCACTCAGATGATTCTCTTTGTCAAAGAGCTATTCTTGACTTTTTCTCTTTCTTTTCTCTTTCTTTTTCTAGGCTCTCATTTTCGAATGTTGAATAGAATTTTTTCTCTTTGTAAGCTCACATGTCTTATTCGAAATACTATTTTGTTAGTGTATATATAGCCTCAAGAAAATAGTCGTTGCCTTTTTGAAATGATTGTCCTTTTGAGATATGAAATGTCAAGTCATTTCAAAAACAACTTTGTGTAAGAAGATATGTGTACTATATTGCTTTTTCGAAAAGTTTTCTTTCCATAAGTGTAGCATTTGGGGTACACTATTCGTTGTTGTGTTTTAAATGAGATATAATTTGAAAAATGTCTATTCTTATAATAAATGATTTGTAGTACATTGACCGTTGGAGTGTAAGTTATCATGTAGTTTTGTCTTTACTCAATTTAATGATTTGTAGTATATTAGTATTTTCCTTACAAATCGTCACTTCTTTACTTAAATGCATGTAAGTACAATAAATGCTTTGTTGAGTACATTATTTATAAATGGTCATTTCTCAAATTCTTTTTGAAGAGTCATTTAATGTTTACAGAAAGAATGATGACTTTAAGTAAGTCGACATTCTTGAGAGTATAAAGTAACTTAAGTCTTTTCCATAATATAATAATATTTGTTTTGTTAATTTAAGATAGTCGATTATGTATTATGACTTAAATTCATTTTGTATTTTTCTTTCATACTTGAAATCATTAGCTTTTGTTTCTTTTCAAGTTGTCTTTTTCATAAATGCATGTTAGAAGATACAATTAATGCTTTTGAAATCATGAGCTATTATATCTTGTCATAATACCTTTTTTATAAATGCTTGTAAGAAGGTACAATGATTTGTTTTCAAAAAGGTGCTTTCTGAAATATCGTATCCTTTTATGAAACATAGCTTTTTGTAAATAGATGGCTTTGTATGATAAAACATGTAATATAAAATATGCAATATGCATGCTTCTGAAGGTTCTGTTACATATGACTCTAAAGAAAAAAATCTTCATCTTGAAGTAGCCGATCTCCTTGGATGATCTTTAAGAGTGTATGGCCCATCAAGCTTTTTCTTCAGAGAGTATGATTACACCAAAGGTTGTACTTGAGCAGATTGTCTCCATTCTTTTTGGTGAAATAACCTTGCATCAAATACTCGTTAAATACATGACGAATCATATCTAGTCATAATGTAACATTTTTCATGAATGCATATCATATTAAAGCATTCATGACAGTATATCATATTATGTGTCATCAAAACATGGTTTCTCAAAAACAGGGCGTGTATTGAAGCATTTCACATCTTGTTCAAGCTCATTCTGTCTAAGACCGTCTATAAATAATTCATATTGTTCCATAAAACAAAACATTGTTAAACATAAATACAAAGTTTTTTTTTTTCAGTGTGACATGCATAGATTCAGCTCTTTATGTGCTTATCATACCTGCACAAAAGTATTGCCTTCCATATACCAATGCCCACTTCTCTTTTTCTGCATATAAGTTTTATAACTACGCACAGTCTTCAAGGTCATACATCTGAATCATTTCCTCCCAATCAGACATAAAGGTGACCTCGTCTATGCTCTCAAGTACACACCTTATAAACTTTTTGTCAAACCCTGTCTTCTGATTAAATTTGTGTCCTATGTTTTTTGTTGCATTTTGAAAGATATGCTACAAACATAGGCAATGATGTGCATCTGGCCATACATGAGACACTGCAACCGCAATTGTGTGATTACTATTTGTAAGTACAACTTCAGGTTGCTTCCCATTCATTACTTGTGTAAATACTCTGAACAACCACTCAAAGCTTTCCTTGGTCTGGTCATACAAAAAAGCGCTGCCTAATATACAACTTTGTGAGTGATGGTTTACTCCGACAAACTGAGCAAATGGCCATTGTTCAGTATTAATCTTCACTATCGTATAAAAAATAAGTACATCATTGAAGCATTCATAATCTACTCTTGATTTTGAATTTGCCCAAAACATATTCACAACATATCCATCTTCATCCAGTTGCATTGCACTAAATAAACCAAAGTTAATGCTTGATTTCTTTTGTAAGTAATCAACCAAAGAACATATTTCTCCATTCTTCATGTTATTTGTCATCTTCCTTCTCAAGTGGTTTCTTAGATCCATAGGTGTGAATGACACGTTCTCGCAACCACCATCTATGTGCACACACAAATTGTATGTCTTCCTTGGTGCAATGCTGGTGCTATCAGTTATTTCAACAATTGCATCATGCACTTCAATTACTTTACGATGTGACCTTAACATAGGAGTCATAAATAAAGCTGCTAAATCATGGTTATGATCATTATTTAAAGTACAAACTAGATATTTCTCATTCGAAAGTCTTCTTAACACCATTCTCGCTGGACATCCACATCTTGAATCTGACTTGCTTCTTGTTGGATTTCCACTTTACTTCTTCCAACCTTCCTTAGAACAAACATATGTCTTTCTCACCATGACACCCTGTGCATTTTTTGACCAAGAATACCTTCTAACACTGAAGCCAAGTTGTAAGGCATAATCAATGTAAAATTTATATACAACTCCTCATTATTAAACTACATTTCTTCTACGGGAACATAGTCAAGTGTACTATCATGTATATTCTTAGTGTCTACACCTTTATTAAGTGTACTGTCATGATCGTCTACCTCATTATCGAATTGCATTTCTTCTGCTGGAACATTCAAGTCAAGAGTAAATCCAATGCCTACACCCTTCTTATCATGTGCATTATTAGTGCACATGTTCACTTCTTCAGGTGCGTCATTAGTATAGATGTTCACTTCTCCATAATTTTCCAATGAATGAGATAGATTATCTTCACTGCAACCAGATGATAAGTTCACCACTGTCATAAGCAAGATATCATTTTGCGTTAGCCAGCGCATACATTTACTATAATTTATTCAAGATGCATATAACAACGGATACTGATAAGGTTAAGCAAGTCAAAGAAACGATTGAATGGATCACAATATAAAAGCAACAACGATTTGTTATTTGCTTATACTATGCATCGAGTTGTTACTTACTATGCTAATAAAAGAAACGATTTGTCGTATATGTGTGTTGACGATAACGATTCACGTGACAATGATTTAATTATATTTACGACGTTGTGAAGCGATTTCAATAGAAATCGCTAAATTAGTAGCGATTTGAATACGAAAATCGCCACCGCAAGCACGCAACAATCTATTTCTACACGCACACATTTTAAAATTCTTTCTATAAATATCTTACAAATCGATACTAGAAAACACATAATATCTTACAAATCGATATACATATCGCATAATATATTATAAATCGATACGATAATTCAGCACAATAGCTTACAAATCGACACTACAAAACACATAATATCTTACAAATCGATATACATATCACAAAATATATTACAAATCGATACAAAAATTCAGCATAATAGCTTACAAATCGATAATAACAAACAAAACAATATCTCACAAATCGATTGTATGTTACTACAACCGTGATTTGCGATACATTGCATATACTGAGTGAATGGACGATACCGAATGGGGTATAGGCCCTTCCTCACATCTGTAAACAAGCATTCTTGTTAACAAGTCCCAGCGTCTTACAAATAACTTTCATTTTCAAAATGTCGAAAGGAAAAGATCCACCTGCAATAATAAAATAATGCCTTAATGACACTCACGATGACATATGTTCTTAACAATAGCATGATGACATGGAAAGGTACTCACGACACCTTAATGGCACTTGTTGGAATGTTTGTGCGTCATTGATTTCTTCCATACTGCCTAACGACAACAAAAAAAAAGAGGAGACTGTAAAAAGAGATGGCTGACAAATGCCTCTATGACGCCCACCAATGATCGAACTAGTCGATCGATTTATAGTTATCTCCATGAGGTAGGAACGAACCCTAGAATGTTTTGTAACACAAGGCAAAAACGAGAAGGTGACAATGTGTTGTAACACAAGCTAAAAACTAAGGCAAAAACTTGGACTCGAGACGACAGCAAAGGCTGCTTCGACAGCAACAGACTGCAGTAAAGGGTGCGCCGTCAAAAGGAGCTCATGTTACAACAGATGGTGCAAAAGTTTACTGCTTAGGGCGAAAATGAAACGTTTGGACTTTGAAGAGTTAACATCATCCTCGACTTTTTGGACGGAGGACATTTTTGTCCTTTTCTTGAACCGTTATTTTCTTTTTTTGAATGAAGAACATTTTTGTCCTTTTCTTGAACTGTCGTTTCATAATGAAAATGGCGGAAAAGGGTACTTAAGTCTTTGCAACCACACTGGACTCCGATGCTAAGTGATGCCAACACACATGGGGATATGAGGTCCATGTGCTTATATACGTGGCACTCATTCGGACCTCGAACACGCACTGTTTACTACAGTGCATCTTCAGGGGAGAACACGCAACACCCTCCCATCTAGTGCTAGGGTTTGTCTAAGTAGAGTGGACAAGCAATGTCATCCTTTGTTCTTTTGGTCTCGTTACTATGTGCTGCAGCCTTTTTGATGAACCATCCATCTCGAGATGGACGAACAAGGTGGGTTAACTAGCTTTTGCATCGAGGGGTTTGTGGTCGTCTATCTCATGATGAACGGTCAATCCGACCTCCTAGATATGAAGCAACGAACCGGATAATAAATTTGTGCATCTCGATTGTAAGAACCAAGTACGGTGGTGAAATGTTGAACCCCAAAAATGTTTCAATATTTCACGCCGACAACTTTGCAGAAGGTGAGATTTTTTTAAGGCAAGGGAAAAGGTCAGATTGTATAGAGATTTTTTTTTATGGGCAAGCTGGGGTTTGGCCGATCCCCCACCGGTTTATTCACGAGTGACTTTTACAAGATAGTTAACCATAAAACCAAAATCAAGCCTCTAACAGAGGCTGCCAATCCCGGGGGTGGTCTTTCCACACTTGAATCCTCTCAAAACTGTACAAAATGGTTGGTAACTGGCTAGGGATGGTGTTCGACTTACATCTACCTTTCAGGGCGTTCCTAACTTTAGCCAGCAAGTCAGGACGACCACTTTCAATTATTAGCTTCGAGTTTGATCCGATTTTTTGAAGAATATCCATCCATCCTACACATTCACGATCTGCTAAACAGCTCTCCTTTGATAAACTGCCAGCCTCCCAAGATTTGACCCTGATGGTCTCTGAATATATAACCCATATACCATACTTACTTATCTTGGTCCAACATTTATCAAGAGAAGACCATGAATTCAGTTGTCTCCATCTCCATGCCACACTACTATGATCATTCTTTAGCAGGTTCATAACATGATCTCACCATCCAAATCGTTTCTTTTCTGTGGTTGGATATTGACTTGTTGCTATCTCCAAAAATTAATTCTTTCTTGATCCACCATGTTGTCTAGATTATGATCTGGAATGTTATATTTCAAGCCATCTGAACCTTTTTGGATTGAAATTTGTACGAATACCAATGAGTGATAGCCTCTTTAATACTCCTCTTGTCGACCATTTTTTGCCAAATAGTGCAGTGATTTGGCCTCATATACATTCTTTTTGATATTTTACTCGGAGATACCGGAGAGGGTGGTGTATGTTCGCCCCCGATGATTCACTGAATCCCACGTCTGTGTTCGGGGCTTTGAATGAGCACCACGTATATGTTATCATCGCAAAATTTTTAACTTTTGCGAATCAAACTGACCTTTGAAAAAGATTTTGAAAATAACTCGCCTCCGTTTTTAAAATGCGGGAAAATTCCGTAGAATGGGACTCGCCTGTCGGTACGAGGTTCAACCGTTCCTGCCACCTTTAACAGGGGTAATTGAACCAAGGATCAATCTTATGCTCTACTCTATTCAACTTGTCTAAATCATATTCTAATTTCTAAATGCACATAGAATCAGGCATGTGCTATGAATTTTCAGATAATGCACATTTGAAAACATAATGTTTGCTTCAAATGATTGAAATATTTAGCAAATGTAAATCTTGGAAATGATATCACATGAAAAATCGTGAATTGGGATTTGAAATGTACTTTTGAGAGAAGTAAAAATCGATTTTGAGGAATCCTTGACATTTGGTGAAAATCGATTCTGAGAAACTTGATTTCTCTGAATTCAAACTTTGAAATTGAAATTCTAACTTAGAAAATTTGAATTTGGAACTTGGGAAATACTTGAAATATTCTTTGAAATTCAATGCTTTTGGGAAAATCGATTTTGCTATAAGACTTAGGAGATTTTGAGGAATTCAATTTCCTTGACTTAGAATTGGAATTGGAATTGGAATTGGCAAATGCATGAAATGAATGAATATGAATTTGAGGATTTGAGAAATACTTTTTGTATTTTTGAGAAATGCAGTGCATTTTGAAGTTAGCCTAAGAGTGTAGGCTGAATGTGGCTAATGTGAAGATCATAAATCTAAGTATCATTCGTATTCTGACTATGGCCATAAATACAAATTCCATCAAGTTTATAAACTTCATAAAAGCTAGTGTATGTGCCATTCGTGTAGACCATAGTGAGTTTGAATATGCATGAATCATCATCCATCACACATTAACATTATTAAGAAGAAAATAAACTATATGCAATGCAGCCTAAGCTAAGCAAGAAATGTAAATTCTTATTCCAAAGTTTAATTACAAATTACATCACTATTGAAATTTAAATACATGAAATTAAAGAAACTAAAGTCTTCAATGTACCTGCAAAACTAGAAAACTTGTTAGTGAATATATGTTAGCTTTTCTAGATTTATCCAACAATATCAGGAAATTGTTGGATTTTGCTAGATATAAGCCTTTTTGCCATGATTTCCTTAAATAAAAATTGATAAAATATGAAATAAAATTGAATAAATATGAAAGAGAAGATATGAAATTTCGAAATTGGGGTCAAAATGACCAAAATACCCCTAATAACAAGACTATGGCCTTGAAATTAGGGTTTTTAGAAATATATTTGGTAAAATGCAAGTTTTGAAATACAAATGAGAATAAATCAAACTAGATATGATGTGACATGATTAAATATGTGAAAATTAGGGTTAGGGATTTCGAAATTGAGGTCAAATGACCAAATTGCCCCCGATAGCAAGACTATGGCCTTGAAATCAGGGTTTTTTGAAAATATTTTGGTAAAAACTTAGGTTTTATGCACTAAATGAAATCAAAGGAGCATAAAATTAAACCTAAAGCATCCTAATATGATTATGAACATAATAAAACCCTAAAAATATATGCTTATGCACGAAAATCCAAGAATATCACAAATTTTGTGATTTTTGCAGTGTTTTGGAATTCTTCAAGTGCCCTGTTTTGCAATTCAAGCCATTCAAGCATCAAACGGATTCTAAAAATCCTCAAAATTGGTACCTGCACTTGTTATAACTCTAATATCAAATTAGAATTATAAAAATATTTTTTTGACATTAAATTAATCCAAAAATTGCATTAAACCTTAAAAATATGCTATTTTTGACCTAGTTCACCAACCAGTCTCAGTCCAAGACCCGAACCAGGGGTCAAATCTCCATGAAAATTTATGAACTTTTACAGAGACTAACTAAGACGAAAAACAAAGATTTACCAATTTACAGATCGGAAAAAGCATCTCCGGTTAGGGAGAAACCCTTCCAGCAATCTGAGCTAAAATATATCACTTTTAACAGGGATTAAAACAGCTGTTTCAGATTGCAAATACAAACATAAATAGCAAACCTAAACAAAAATCTCTGAAATTTTAATAGTAAATAGTAGACATAAAAATAGCAATACTCACTTTTTACAGATCATGAATCGTATCTGTGGTTTGGGATTTATGACTAACACAAGTCTGATTAGGGTTTTGGTAAACCCTAATGAGTTTTAAATTTAAAAACAGATTCTCTAAAAGGGGAAAATAATAAACAGTGATCAAAAAATCCAAAAATTTCACAGCAGACAGATCTACTCAATGTAAATCCATAGCACTTTACAGATCTAAAATCGGATATAAGATGAGAGAAATATCATAACAGCAAGTTACCTTCTTGATTTAAACCATGATTTTAAAGCTTTAAAAACCCAATTTGATGTCTGATTTTTTTGACATGGTTCCCGAGGTCCAAAACCTCTGATTTTTCTACAGTAACTCAATAACTCATGCATGCATCACATATAAAAAAATCAGAAATAAACAATGAGTACTTCAATCCAAAATAACATTATCTTTACTGTTCTAAACCTAAAACACACAGAAATTTAAGAAACTTGGAAAACCATGCATTAACTAATGTAAATCAATGAAATAAACCATAAAACAGTAAATAAAAATTATTTATATGCTATAGAACGTAAAACAAACATGAATAAACCATGAAAATAAAATAAAAACAGGGAATCAATGGCTGGAATTTGATATCACCTTTAAAACATAGATTTAACCCATTAAAAGGGTAAATCATATATTTTATTGGTTAATAATGTAAAGAATCATATTAAAATCAATTCTAATGGATTAAAATCCCTGTAAATCACCCAAAACAGGGTTAGATCACCTTCTTGGATCGTTCTTGCTGATTCTTGATGGTTCTTGAGGTGAAACCATGGTTGAATCCATGAAATAGGAGGTATTAATGGCTAAAATTGATTTAAAACTATTAAAAACATGAAATAAAAGCTAAAAATTAAACAAAATAATTACCTTGAGGTAGCTGCAATGGAGGAAGGTCTGGAGAGGAGAGAGAAGCTCCAAGAATCCCAAGGAGAGCAAGTTGGAAAAATCGACCCCCCTATGGAGACTATTTATAGAATTTTTTTAGGTTTAAAAATTGGGAATTTTGAATTTTTTGGACTCTAACAAGGGGGGGCGATTTTTGGGTGGAAAGACCTAACTACCCCTAGCCTAAATTATCTAAACTAGTACCTAATTAACCCCTAGACTTTCCTAAAAAATCCCCAAATGTAATGCCACTTGGCATTTTCTACATTTGGCTTTTTAAAACACCTTTAAAAACCTTTAAAAACACTAGTTTTAAAAACTAACTTTCAAAAATGAGTTTTACAAAAATGGTTTTGACTCTTCTAAACCTCTAACACTAACCAAGACATCAACTAACCCTAGTCTAGCCCTGACTGACTCGAATATGGCACCACCCTGAGTGGGCCCTACTTGAGTTTTTCAAAAAGCGATTTTAAAACTTGAAATTGAAGGAGTTTTCAAAAGGATTTTCAAAGACAAACTTCAAAGTTATAATTTTTGAAATGGCATAGGGTCCTAACTAGGTTAGAACTCCTCTGGATATGGTGCCAACTGAGTGGGCCCACATCGAATTTTGAAGAATTTTGAAATAAACACTGAAAATGGCTTTGAAAAAGGGTTAAAATCGACATTTGAAAATCAAGATCTTTGAAAATAGGGTCTCAAGCGAACTGGAACTCCGAGTTAGAGTCCTGAACTCTTAGGACTCTGAGATTTTAAATTTTAGAATTAAAATGTAAAATTTTTTGAAAGATTTTACCAAGAAATGATGAAATAAGTTAGAAAACACAGTCAGGGTTAGACTCCTAACTCGACCGAACTCTAAAATAGAGTTTTGAACTAACTAGACTCCGTAAAATGACTTAAATTTTGACAATAATCGAAAAAGACTGAAAATGGAAGTAAAACAGATTTCAAAACAGACTCCTGACTGGATTAGGATTCTGGGACAGAGTCCTGATCGAACTGAAACTTTCAAAACTTTGAGAAATTTGATGAATAGAGGAATTCAAAAGCGACACCACCTCAATGGGTCTCATCTGTGAATTGAAATCGATTAAAATTTGAATTTGAAATGAATCCAGATTGTTTTCTTGAGAAAATATTTCGAAATATAAATTCCGGGGGTTGAAAAATGATAGAGTATTGAATAAAAACCCAGGTTTTAAAATTGATTTTGAAATAAAAGCTTTAAAATTCAAATCTGGATTGAATGTTTTGAAATAAGAGTGCTGGATCTCGAAAATGAAATGCAATGACATGCAATGCTATGGAATGATATGCAGAATACATGCAATGATATGCAATGACACATGAAATGGACAAACACTGGATGAGGGTGAAAATTTGGGGTGTTTACAGATGCCCCTCTTTGCTGCTAAGCCGGTTAGAAGCCGAGCTTAGTGGCAAAGAAAACACACCAAATTTGGATTATAAAAATGCCCCAGTTAGATGAATCTGACTGGGTATGAAAGAATTAGTTCAAGTGATGATGGTAGATATGAAATGGAGAATAAGGAGAAAATTTTATTTCAAAAGAAGTGAGATTCAGGTTTTGCCCTTAACCTGGATGGGACGGGAAATACCTCGTATGGAATGAAGCTCAGGCTTAACCTTTAACTTGATTGGGAAATGAAATACCTCATCACGTGAGGCTCAGGTTTGTACCCTTAACCTGATTGGGAAGAAAATGGACGGAATCCTCGAAAGAAGAGACCGTGATGGAACCTTCGGATTTCTGCACAATGAATCCGATAGGGGTTTTGCAAAAGGAAGGAAATTGGGGTCCCTAAAGTTTGAAAAGGGATTGATTTTGGGCGTCTCATTGCTGAGACTAATTAACTTTTGAAATTGCCTTTTGCTGGAATTGGTGGCTTAACCTCAAGCCGAAATTGGACTGTCTATGGTGGGACAGTGGGGACACAGGGAAGTGTGCGAATCTGAGAGCCCATGCGCTCAGATTATACCAAAGAAGGGAAGGAATCTTGAAAACTCCCGTAATCAAGTCCTAAAAAGGGATGGTGTCAGGATGCGCCAAAGATGAACCCCAAGCTTTCGCTTTATGCCAGGATAACTAGAAAATATTGTCAGAATGTTGAAAATTGTTGTTGATTCAAAATAATTGAAACTGATGCACATTGTTTTAAAAGTATTCCCTCTTTTCTACCTGAAGTATTATCTCCGACTGGGCTTAACTCTGTAGAATCAAAATTCAAATTCAAATTCAAATTGCTTGCGATTGACTTTCTTTCAAGGAAGCTATCAATTTCCTTGATATGGACGGAAAAGAAAGTATTCTTGATATTGCGAGGGCTATTGGTGAAAGAATATTGATAAAAGAATTTCACAAAATTAAAGAAGATTCTTGATAGATTCGGCAGTCTGATATCCTGAGATTCTTTTCTCATGATGATCTTTCTGCACTCTTTTTTTTTTAGCAGATTGGAGCTCTCTTGGATTTTTCGAGAATTACATCATCCTTCATTTTGGAGATGTCCTGACTTGTCTCTCTTTTTTTTTTTGGAAGGGTACGTCATAAACTCCTTCATCTCAGAGATGTTTTGATCCTTCTTTTCTCTCAGGGATTATCTTGATAGTTATTGGCTCTTTGGTAGGAAATCTCTTGATGATAGCAGAAATTAAATACCTTTTAGGGTTTGTCGGTAGGCTCATCACACTCGCCTTTATCTCGACGGTGATCTGAACTTTCCCTGGAAGGATCCGTCACAAACTTCGTCATCTTGGAGATGATCCAAATCTTCTTTGGCCCCGGGGGTCGACTCGCTTAATTCGCCTTCATCTTGACGACAATTGAGAGATCCCTTTTGCAGATATTTAATTGCAGCTTAGGTGATTGAGGAGATATGGAGATTGAGTGGATTTTTTTGTATCACCCAGGATATTTCGGCTGCTTTATTCTTCAAGAATGATCTTTAAAAATGTGCCATTGACTGCGATCAATATCAATCACTTATGGCTTTGCAACAACATTGAGTTGTCTTTACTGGCCATATCGCGGATTTATTCTTCATTCTTTTGGTTGGCCAATAGAAAGATTTTGAACTTTGAATCCTTTTTCGTGAAAGCATCGCCCTTTCGGAAGTAATAGTGGAGGTATTCTGAAGTAATAATTTTGTGCAATAAAGATTTTTGAAATCAACAAATATTTAATGACAAATTGGCAAAATTTTCTTGAAATCCTTTTGTGAAAGCGAGCATTTGAAGCACAACGCAACACATCCATGACGAAAATTCTCTTCTCCTTTCCCCAAAGGAGAAGATTTAGAAATTGGAATTTGGGAATTACTCCTCTCTTCCCCGAAGAGGAGGTGTTTGCAAAACGAACTTTCGAAGAAAAATTAAGCTTTCGTCAAAACTTCCTAATATTAGGCTTCTCTTATGGAAAGGGGGTTGGAATTGGTGAGGTTGGTAAATTGGTCATGAAAGAACGAGTTCATCACACTCTCCCTAAAAAGAGGGTCCTTCATGATGAAATGGCCTAGTCTGAAATTATGGTTACAAGGAAAATGAACTTCCGTCGAAGCTCTCCCTGACCTAAGGGTTCCTTGTATGAAATTGGAATTTTGTTTTGCAAACGGTTCACAAAGGCACGAGTCCCTTCAAACACTCCCTAAAAAGGGGCTAAGTGAACGAATTGGATAGCATGCGAAAAAAGCGAGCTCCATCGAACTCTCCCTATACAAAGGATCTCTCGCAAGATAAATTTTTTTGGAATTGGGTATTTGGTGACCAAAAGGTCGAAATTTGGAATTTTGAATTTTGAATTTTGAATTTTTGAAATTGGAATTTTGATATTTGAAATTGGAATTTTGATATTTGAAATTAGAAATTGGAAGTTTGGAATTCGATATTCGGAAATTGGAAATTAGAAATTGGGAATTTTGGAATTTGAAAATTGATATTTGGAAATTGGAAATTAGAAATTGGGAATTTTGGAATTTGGAAATTGATATTTGGAAATTGGAAATTAGAAATTTGGAATTTTGGAATTTGGAAATTGATATTTGAAAATTTGAAATTAGAAATTTGGGAATTGGATGAGTGATCAGCACGAAGACTGAACTCAAGAGGTCGACTGACATGACCATTCAGTGGAATACTAACACGAGTGCTCGATTTTGAAAGGATACCGGTATGCATACCGGTTTAAAAATGTACCAGTTTGGATACTGGATTCTGGTTCAGTTCTGGTGATTGTCTTTCAATCTTGAATCGTTAGGAATTGTGATGAGATTGATAGTTGAAATCTCAATACTGACCAGATCGTTATTAATGCGATTGAATGCAAATTGATGCACATGAATGCACAAGTGCGTGAAATGAGAGATTTGTTTATCCTGCCTGCATACAGGATACTTGTAGATAAAAACAAAATTTTAAAATGAACCAGTGTAACTGGAAAAAAGAATTTTGATCATTATTGAAGAAAATTTGGAAGAATTACAAAAAATAGGAAATTGTTCAAGTATAGAATTTTTTCAAATGTCGAGCATTGATGGGATCTGGTAATTCTATTCCATCAGCATTGATGAGCCGATATGAATTGCGAGGTAGTGCCTCTTTGACAACATAAGGACCCTCCCAATTTGGCGACCATTTGCCACCCGGGCGGTGCCTGAGATAAGCTATTGATCTGAGCACTAGATCATTGACCCAAAATTTTCTCTCAATGACAGATTTTGCATATTGTCGGGCTATCCTCTGGCGATAGGATTGAGCATGCTCTGCTGCTCTGAGCCTTCTTTCGTCGAGCAAATCAAGCTGTACCAGTCGCTGTTGCTAATACTGATCAAGAGGTAATTCTAGAAGTGATGCAAATTTCAGAGCAGGTTTCTGAACATGTAGAGGCAGTACTACTTTAGTTCCGTAGACAAGTTCTGACGGAGTAGCATTCGTTGGAGTTCGAATGGTGGTTCTGTATGCCCATAATGCATCATGAATCTTTTCATGCTAGTCACAGCCCGTTTCTAAAGTTCGCTCCAGGATCCGGATCAGAATCTTGTTGGTGGTCTCTGCCTGACCATTCCCTTGAGGATAATAAGGAGCGGAAAAATGATGATGAATTCTGAATTTTGAGCAGAATGTCCTCATTCTCTCATTCTTGAAATGACTGTCATTATCCGACACAATATCATGCGGTATACCGAAATGGCAAAGGATATTCTTATGGATGAAAGAAACCACGTGTCGACCTTCTACTGTGCGTAGAGTGACTGCTTCTACCCATTTAGTAAAATATTCTATTGCGGCAAGAAAATATTTATGACCATTGGAGGCTGAAGGAGTGATGGGGCCTACAACATCGAAAGCCCACATGGAAAATGGCCATGGCGAGACGATAGATTGCAAGTACGTCGCTGGCGCATGAATGGAAGGCGCATGCATCTGACATTGAACACACTTCTTCACAAAACGATATCAATCTTGTTGCATAGTTCTCCAATAATATCCTGCTCGGATGATTTGTTTGACGAGAGTCTGATAGCCAACATGACCACCGCAAATGCCTTCATGTGCTTCTTGCACAACTTCTTTGGCTTCTTCTTCGTCCAAACATCTGGAATACTCAGAACTGAATCCGCGATGATAAAGGACGTCGACAAGAATAAAATATCGAGCAGACATGCGTTGAATTGCTCGCTGCTCTCTCTTTGATAATTCTAGAGGAAATTCGCCAGTTTTAATGAAATTCTTGATATCATGATACCAGGGCTTCTTCTTTTGCTCAGCCTGGTTTATCTGCTCTACTGGGACAAAAGCGGGTTGATCAAGTCTGCAAATTTCAAATGAGCGACAAGATTCTCCACTCCTGAAAGACATGATGGATCCCAGATTAGCTAAACTGTCTGCAACTTGATTGAAATCTCTCTTGATATGGAAAAGTTGGAATTCTTCGAATTTGTTGGCAAGAGATGAGACAATCTTCTGGTAAGGAAGTAATTTCTGATCTTTCACTTGCCATTCGGCTAGGACTTGATTGACGACGAGCAAGGAGTCGCCATAAGCATGCACTCTTTTGACATTGAAGTCCTGTAGAATTTTCAGACCTTGTATCAAGGCTTCATACTCGGCCATATTGTGAGTGCACTGAAAATCCAGTTTGAGAGAAAAGGGAATCATCTCTTTCTCTGGTGTGATTAGCAGAATTTTGATTCCTATGCCTGCCATATTCTTGGAACCGTCGAAGAATAAATTCCAAATTGGGGATTGTTGAATATTGCAGATCCGCTCATCGAGGAAATCATCCTCAGCTTTAACATCCTCTGCTAGAGGAAAATCTGCTAATTGGTCTGCAATTGCTTGGCCTTTGATAGATTGCTGAGAGACATATTCCAAGTCGTATTGCATTAATAGGACTTGCCATTTGGCGATTCGTCCGCTGAGAAATGGTTGTTCAAGAATGTACTTGAGAGGATTTAATTTAGATAGAATCTTGACTTCAGACGCCAATAGATAATGTCTCAATTTCTGACACATCCATACCAGAGCTAAACACGTCTTCTCTATCTGAGAGTATTTCTTCTCGTAATCAATAAAGGTCTTGCTCACATAGTAAATGGCATGTTCTATCAAGCTGCCTTCTTTGTATTGCGCTAAGAATTCGCCGCAAGCAATTCGATTAACTGAAATGTATAGCAATAGGGGTTTCCCTAATTCTGGCGGCTTTAAAACAGGAGGATTGAGAAGATATTTCTTGATGCGTTCGAACGACTGCTGACACTCTGGTCCCCATTCGAACCTCACTCCTTTTCTGAGCAAATGATTGAAAGGCTCACATCTCATGGCCAAATTAGAAATGAATCGCCGAATTGATTGCATGCGTCCTTGAAGGCTACGCAATTCTTTGAGATTAGTCGGGGGCGGCATGCCAATGATAGCTTTGGCCTTAGCGGGATCCATTTCTATCCCCTTCTTGCTGACCAAGAAGCCTAGCAACTTGCCTGATTCGACTCCAAAGACACATTTTTGTGGATTGAGTCTTAGCTTGTAAAGAATGAGTCGCTTGAAGACTTGATTAAGAGCTTCGATGTGATCTTCCTCTTCTTTGGATTTCACCAGAATATCATCGACATATGCATCCATAGTCTTGTGCATCTGATCATGGAAAATAACGGCCATAGCGCGCTGATAAGTGGCTCCAGCATTCTTGAGCCCAAAAGGCATAACCGTGTAACAGAAAGTGCCCCATGGCGTGGTAAAGGATGTTTTGGATTGGTCACGAGCGGCCAACTTGATTTGATTATATCCGGAGTATCCATCCATAAAGGAGAACATAGCATGTCCGGCTGTGCTATCGACTAGGAGATCAATGTTTGGGAGTGGATAGTCATCCTTCGGAGTGGCTTTATTGAGATCACAGAAGTCGATACAGATTCGCACTTTACCATTCTTCTTAGGAACTGCTACGATATTCGCCAACCAATCCGGGTAATCAATTGCTCGAATGAATCCTGCTTTAAGCAGATCCTCAAGTCCTTCCTTGACCTGCTGCTCGATTCGAGGATCCATTTTTCTCAACTTCTGCTTGACTGGTTTCGCCTCAGGCTTCAGAACGAGGCGATGTTCCACCAATTTCGGATCTAAACCTGGCATATCCTCATAAGTCCATGCGAATACTTCTTCACGCTGCTTGAGGAAATTAGTGAGCCTTTCTTTCTCTCCTGGACTCAAACCACTGCCAATCTTGAGAATTCTAGGATCATCTTCTGATCCGATATTGATGTCCTCAGTCGGATCCTGAACTAAGGATGATGGCTCATCTTGTTTCTGAATTGATGCAAATTCTGGTAATTCTTAAAGAGTTGAATCGAACTCTGTGGATTCTTCTGACTGCTTTGCAGTCTGACTACATTCTGTTCTTATTTTGACCTGATGAATTATTGCTGATTTCAAACAGGCTTTTGGATTAAAGACGAGCTTCTTGATAGATCGGGAAGACATTCTGAAAATTGGAGGATAAATTGATTTAGGGAAATTGCTCATCATGAAATAAATTGCTTTTATTGAAAATAATTGGAAAGATAAAAGAGCAAAATGATTTCAATTTTGTGAAGATTTAATATTGAGAAGTAAAGAGACAAATGGCACCAAGATAGACAAAGGAAACTTGCAACTTTATTGAAAGATAGAATTAATCAAAATGACAATGATGAAAATGAAATGGGATATCATCCCGACAAAAGAATAGAAAAGGAAAGACAAATGAATTCTTCTAATGCATTGCCTTAATGAAAACAGTCCCTTTCAGAGATTTTCGTTCATTAAAGCCCAATCCGGCCCTTTTAGGGCAATGCTGAGGAATCACTGGTTCAAGACGACCATCTTCATTTTTGCCTAAGCCTTGGAAAGGCTGGTAGTCGTGCTTTACTAGTAAATCAAATCCCTTTTTAACCTTCATAAATTGCGAGAATAGAGGATGACCCTTAAGTGTGCTGTAATCAATTCGTCCTCCAATCTTGAAGAACTGTGGACCTCCCCATTGGGTCGTAGCCACCGTATGCTCGGGTTGCTCTGTCATCTGTATTATTCCCGAATTCTCTTCAAAGCTGACCTCTTCGATACCCCTAATGCTAGGGATATCAGTAGTGAAAGAGGGCCTGGGAACCATGGGCTGTGCCAGTCTCTGCTTAGGATCCTCGCCCAAGACTGTCGTGATCATACCACCTTTTGACCACTTGATGCATTGATGCAGAGTAGATGGTACTGCGTTTGTGTTGTGGATCCATGGTCTCCCGAGAAGCATATTATAAGTGGGCGGCACATTGACCACGTGAAAGAGAATTGAATGGACCGAGTAGTCAATGAAGATCTCCAAGAAGATTTTTCCTTTCGCTGTTTGGCCATGATTGTCGAACCCATAAATGGTGATTGGATCTGGAATGTATTCTTCTTCTTTAATGCCCAAAGCTTTGGCGGTCATTTCTGGACATATATTGAGGCTGCTGCCTCCATCGATCAGCACATAAGGAACTGTCATCCCTCTAGTTCGAACCACAACATACAAGGCATTGTTGTGAAATACATGAGGTTTAGAGAGATCCTCATCGGAGAAAGTAACTGGAGCATTAGTCATGGCCTGATTGACTATGTGGGCCATGTCTTCCGGAGTTATGCTTGGTTTCACATTGATTTTCTGCAACAGATTATTTAATACTTGCTGATGTTTAGCGGAAGCTTGGGTTAAGTCCAAAATTGAGACATTGGATAATGCTGTAATAGGCTTTAGAGTGGATGTCCCGCTTTTCTTTGGGGTGGACTTAATGAGATGCTTAGGGAGCCATGGCATACTTCTGGCTACCTCGGGAGATACCCCAACGGGCTTGTCAGATACTTTCATTTTGCCGAAAGCTGAAATAAGGTCCATCTTTTGGGCCTTGGACTGAGCCTGTTGCAATACCAGGACTTGATGTTGAGCTTGCATTTCATTTTCAGAGCACGGCCTGATACGCTCCTGTGGTTGAAACGACTGTTCGGTAATGTCTACTGTAGAATGACGAGGAAATGGCTCTTTTAGAATATCTATATTTTTATCTTCCGCACCTTCTACCAGAAGATTTTTATCAATAAGGTCCTGAACAATGTTCTTCAGAACGAAGCAATTCTCAGTGTTGTGCCCCACTGTTCGATGAAACTTGCAGAATTGGTCTTTGAATTTTCCCATAGGAGCGGAAGGATCGACCAGCCTGGGCAATTTGACCATCTCCTTGGTCAACAGGTACTCGAGCACAGTCTCGAGTGATTGATCTAATGGAGTGAACTTCCTCTCATAGCTCCATCCTTCGTGCTTCACTTTCTCTCGGGGTTTTGGTCCCTGCTCTAGCTGAAGCGGCTTGCTAAATTGCGGGATCGACTTTCCTTTCTGGTCATTCTTGTTTGAACCTCCTGCCCCATAACAGAAGTCTCTATTCTGCCCCTTGCGATGATTCCGTTTATTACTGACAGAATTAGTGAAATGAGTCTTCTTTTTCGACTCATTCTGACTGCTGTTCTTGGTGAAAGTGAAACCTTCATAGAAACCATTCTCCATACTCAATTCGAGCCATTCGGCTCGCTCTGTTAACTCTATAAAGCTTCTGGATGGTGCGGTGGAGATGAGGCCTTTTAGAGGCTGCGAGAAATTGCTTAGAATCAAGGACAAAGCATGCCCTTCTGATATGGGGTCTCTCATCTTGTTGCAAGCTGACCTCCAGCGGTGGATAAAATCTCAGGCCTTTTCATTTTCTCTCTGTTTCAGGCCACAGAGGTGGCTGAGGGTCGGGAGCGCCTCAGCATTGAACAGAAAGCGCTCAATGAACATATTCACCACCTTATCAAATTCTTTCAGCTCTATGAGGTTGATGTGCTCCGAGTACCATTTAGCTGTTGTTCCCTCCAGACTGCGAGGGAAGCAAAGGAAGAGTGCCCGATTGTCACGCTTGAATCGTGAACATTCAGCGAAAAACATGGCGATGTGAGCCTTAGGGTCGCCAGAACCATCAAACTTGATAAATTTTCTAGGGAGATTATCCAGATTGTCGTCCCCATCCAAGCCATCATAGAAGTCTTCGCTGGTGAAGACTTTCTTGCCCTTGTCGCGGGCCTGCAGATCTTTAACCATTTTCATCATATCTTTTAGTTGCGACTGAGTAGGGTCATCAACAGACTGATTTTTGGATTTGTAAGCCGACCCCCGGCCCTGGGTCGACCTTTTGAATTCATGTTTATTTTCACTTTCCTTGTCAGTATCATCTGCCGATTCTGATTCATCAGACATTTTCTCGTGACGACTCTACTTTTTGCTGATCTTCACATTCTTGACGGCATGACCCTTATCCTTCTGTTTGGTCTAAATTTGCTCAGTACTGGCCTCAGCTTGCTCTGCCAGCATCTTGGTCATCATTTTCTTGAACATGACGTACATTTGAGGATCAATGTCATCCTCAACCTGCTGTCCCTGATTTTTAGCTGATCGGGGGGAATCCATCTCTTCTTCCGAAGCGATCGAGTATGCCACACCTTCGATTGATGATGTTTTCTTTCCGGATCTTGTATGAACCATCGGGTATCACAAATGTTCTCTTGGATATTGCTGATGCTCTCTGCAAGGTAAAACTGATGGTTAGGCTTCTGAAGGAAGTTTGGTTGGAGGAAAATATTTATTGAGAATTTTGGTAGACAATTGAAATAATATCCCATTACTAGGGATTGAGTCGTCGCTGGAGTTACGACAATTGCGCTATTATTCTTTGCAAAATAAGCAATTGGAAATATGCCTTGTTACCTAGGCGAGGTCGTCAAACCAAAGTGAAATGTAAAATAATGGAATTTTATTGAGGGAAAAAACATGATTTTATCAATAATACACTTGACAGAGGGGAGGGGGACAAACAATTTTCCACCACTCCGGATAATCGAAAGATACATGAGGACCAGGAAAAATAGTAAGACTGACAAAGGAATCCCAGCCATGTCTGGCAGAATGGTATGCTCCGGACCACTGATCTGATGTGAGGTCGAATTCTGGCAGAACCCCTGCTAGTGGACGAATCTCGAATTCTGGCAGAACCCCTGCTAGTGGACGCACTTCTGCCTCTGAGAGAACTGCCTGACGCACCGCTCTGGATGATAGTATGCGCAGAAGAACGGGCCAAGTAGCCTGAACCGCTTGCCATAAGCGTAGGTATATCTGGGAGGTGATTCCTGACGATTGAAGTAGTCTCATACGACTTCTTCCTCCTGAAGGTTGTCGATCAAGATCCGGTATCGCGCAACTGGAAGAAGCTTCTCTCCATTGTATCTGAATGAACTGGCTCGGGCGTACACATGCTGGAGGAACCAAGACTGCAAGGCATAGGTGCACCCTTCGACTAGGATCGACTCTCCGAGTGCGAAACGAGTCAACCCTCGGTATAGAAAGGTGAGTGCGGCCATGGCTATCGAGAGGCGGCTGGTCTGTCGACTTCCCCATCTCCTTAGAAGCTGAACTATTCTGATATCCATGTAATTCCGTCCATCGGGAAAGAAAGCTAATCCCACCGTGCACAGAACCATCGCGTGCTGAATTCTCTCTCGAGCTGTCCTGGACAACGAGCTGACTTCCACAAATGTCCCATACTGTCTGTAGATTTCGAGCAGACTCACATATTCGTTTCCATCCTCCTCTATCAATGGCCAAGACTTGCGTCCTGTCATGCGAGCTAAGGCATCCTTAGGGTCCAGACCCTTAACATTAATCAGAAACTGTTTCTCCAATGGATCTCCAGGTTGACTGGCTGGCTCGGGTAATCCCATGATTTCTGAAAATTCATCCATCAGTATTGTCATCTCGCCCCACGGGAACCAGAAGGTAGAAGTGCTTGGATTCCACCGTTCTGCTAGTGCATGGATCAAGTTGCCGTTGACTGTCTGCTTTCCCACTGCGAACGCCAATTCTAGCCCACAATCGTTCAAGTGGTCTGGAAACATACGAGAGAAATTCTTGAACCATAAATAGTACCACCGGGGAAAGAAGGATCCGGTGCTGAGGACTCGATGTTCAGGAAGACTTTGTCGCACCTCGTAGGAGATGTGACCCTCAGGGAAGACTGAATCAAGCTGACTGGATGCCATCAGACTAGAAATCATGGAAAATTAGAATAAGACTTGGGAAAATACAGGAAATTTGAGGAAAATGCAGGCAGGATAAAAATAAAGTAGGAAATTTGAGATCCAGAAGACAGGAAGGATGGGAAATCACCTGGAGTTTTGAGGAAAATGGAGGAATTTTATGAAAATTGTCTAGGGTTTAATGAAATATAAGGAAGTACTTCATAAAATGAAGTATTTTGAAAATGGTCCAGGATTTAAAACATGGACAGTACATGGACATGGACATGGACATGGATTGGGGAATTTTGAAAATCGTCCAGTATTTTAGAAAATTGGGAAAATATGGAAAATAAAAAGAAAATAACACATTCAATCATATTCTGCATAAACAAGTATGCACATACAGCATTCCCTAAAAGCTGACTCTAGATGCACAAATTTTGAAATAGCTGTAGGACCTTAATCCTAACTCTAAGGTTCAGATCAACTGTATCCAATCCAGTTATGCCTATATACTCAAGCCAAGGCTCGATGTACGTGGCATAAAATCAATTTCTCTGGTTCTAGGTTCAAGTTTTCCAACATCCTTGAGCACCTGCCGATATACGTTGGACTATGGCCCTTGGTACGTGGCAGAGGGTTTTTCACCCAAATAGGTGGCCCAGTTGTGAGGCTCTGTCCCGAACTATGGTTCTGGAAGAGAGCCCAGCAACGTGAAGACCAGGATAATATAGGTGGGGTGGTTTTTTGAAAAATATGAGCACATGCAATCAAATCAGAAGGCTTTAAGTCCTAAAGAGATAGAAATTTTGAAATATTTGAAGAAACAAACATTGTTTTCAATCAAACCTAGACTAAGGAGGATTGTATTAGACCTAAGTCTATGTGAGCATGAAAATTTTCTCCTCAATATGGTCCTACCAAACCATACCTAGTCTATATGCATTTCATGTCAGCTGGGTTCAAGTCTAGGCTCCTAGGTTCACATGATATCATAAAGCAAAGCTGACATTCCATGGAAATCAATTTTGACAATTTGAACTAAGTAGAGCATTAGTTTGATCAGGCGAAGACAGGTCCCATCTCGGTCGCCAAACCTGTTATCATCGTAAAAATTTTAACTTTTGCGAATCAAACTGACCTTTGAAAAAGATTTTGAAAATAACTCGCCTCCGTTTTTAAAATGCGGGAAAATTCCATAGAATGGGACTCGCCTGTCGGTACGAGGTTCAACCGTTCCTGCCACCTTTAACAGGGGTAATTGAACCAAGGATCAATCTTATGCTCTACTCTATTCAACTTGTCTAAATCATATTCTAATTTCTAAATGCACATAGAATCATGCATGTGCTATGAATTTTCAGAAAATGCACATTTGAAAACATGATGTTTGCTTTGAATGATTGAAATATTTAGAAAATGTAAATCTTGGAAATGATATCACATGAAAAATCGTGAATTGGGATTTGAAATGTACTTCTGAGAGAAGTAAAAATCGATTTTGAGGAATCCTTGACATTTGGTGAAAATCGATTCTGAGAAACTTGATTTCTCTGAATTCAAACTTTGAAATTGAAATTCTAACTTAGAAAATTTAAATTTGGAACTTGGGAAATACTTGAAATATTCTTTGAAATTCAATGCTTTTGGGAAAATCGATTTTGCTATAAGACTTAGGAGATTTTGAGGAATTCAATTTCCTTGACTTAGAATTCGAATTGGAATTGGGAAATGCATGAAATGAATGAATATGAATTTGAGGATTTGAGAAATACTTTTTGTATTTTTGAGAAATGCAGTGCATTTTGAAGTTAGCCTAAGAGTGTAGGCTGAATGTGGCTAATGTGAAGATCATAAATCTAAGTATCATTCGTATTCTGACTATGGCCATAAATACAAATTCCACCAAGTTTATAAACTTCATAAAAGCTAGTGTATGTGCCATTCGTGTAGACCATAGTGAGTTTGAATATGCATGAATCATCATCCATCACACATTAACATTATTAAGAAGAAAATAAACTATATGCAATGCAGCCTAAGCTAAGCAGGAAATGTAAATTCTTATTCCAAAGTTTAATTACAAATTACATCACTATTGAAATTTAAATACATGAAATTAAAGAAACTAAAGTCTTCAATGTACCTGCAAAACTAGAAAACTTGTTAGTGAATATATGTTGGCTTTTCTAGATTTATCCAACAATATCAGGAAATTGTTGGATTTTGCTAGATATAAGCCTTTTTGCCATGATTCCCTTAAATAAAAATTGATAAAATATGAAATAAAATTGAATAAATATGAAAGAGAAGATATGAAATTTCGAAATTGGGGTCAAAATGACCAAAATACCCCTAATAACAAGACTATGGCTTTGAAATTAGGGTTTTTAGAAATATATTTGGTAAAATGCAAGTTTTGAAATACAAATGAGAATAAATCAAACTAGATATGATGTGACATGATTAAATATGTGAAAATTAGGGTTAGGGATTTCGAAATTGAGGTCAAATGACCAAATTGCCCCCGATAGCAAGACTATGGCCTTGAAATCAGGGTTTTCTGAAAATATTTTGGTAAAAACTTAGGTTTTATGCACTAAATAAAATCAAAGGAGCATCAAATTAAACCTAAAGCATCCTAATATGATTATGAACATAATAAAACCCTAAAAATATATGCTTATGCACAAAAATCCAAGAATATCACAAATTTTGTGATTTTTGCAGTGTTTTGGAATTGTTCGGGTGCCCTGTTTTGCAATTCAAGCCATTCAAGCATCAAACGGATTCTAAAAATCCTCAAAATTGGTACTTGCACTTGTTATAACTCTAATATCAAATTAGAATTATAAAAATATTTTTTTGACATTAAATTAATCCGAAAATTGCATTAAACCCTAAAAATATGCTATTTTTGACCTAGTTCACCAACCAGTCTCAGTCCAAGACCCGAACCAGGGGTCAAATCTCCATGAAAATTTATGAAATTTTACAGAGACTAAATAAGAAAAAAAACAAAGATTTCCCAATTTACATATCGGAAAAATCATCTTCGGTTAGGGAGAAACCCTTCCGGCAATCTGAGCTAAAATATATCACTTTTAACAGGTATTAAAACAGGTTTTTCAGATTGAAAATACAAACATAAATAGAAAACCTAAACAAAAATCTCTGAAATTTTAATAGTAAACAGTAGACAGAAAAATAGCAATACTCACTTTTTACAGATCATGAAGCGGATCTGTGGTTTGGGATTTATGACTAACACAAGTCTGATTAGGGTTTTGGTAAACCCTAATGAGTTTTAAATTTAAAAACAGATTCTCTAAAAGGGGAAAATACTGAAAAGTGATCAAAAAATCCAAAAATTTCACAGCAGACAGATCTACTCAATGTGAATCCATATCACTTTACAGATCTAAAATCAGATATAAGATGAGAGAAATATCATAACAGTAAGTTACCTTCTTGATTTTAACCACGATTTTAAAGCTTTAAAAACCTGATTTGATGTCTGATTTTTTTGACATGGTTCCCGAGGTCTAAAACCTCTGATTTTTCTACAGTAACTCAATAACTCATGCATTCATCACATATAAAAAAATCAGAAATAAACAATGAGTACTTCAATCCGAAATAACATTATCTTTACTGTTCTAAACCTAAAACACACAGAAATTTAAGAAACTTGGAAAACCATGCATTAACTAATGTAAATCAATGAAATAAACCATAAAACAGTAAATAAAAATTATTTCTATGCTATAGAACGTAAAACAAACATGAATAAACCATGAAAATAAAATAAAAACAGGGAATCAATGGCTGGAATTTGATATCACCTTTAAAACATAGATTTAACCCATTAAAAGGGTAAATCATATATTTTATTGGTTAATAATGTAAAGAATCATATTAAAATCAATTCTAATGGATAAAATCCCTGTAAATCACCCAAAACAGGGTTAGATCACCTTCTTGGATCGTTCTTGCTGATTCTTGATGGTTCTTGAGGTGAAACCATGGTTGAATCCATGAAATAGGAGGTATTAATGGCTAAAATTGATTTAAAACTATTAAAAACAAGAAATAAAAGCTAAAAATTAAACAAAATAATTACCTTGAGGTGGCTGCAATGGAGGAAGGGCTGGAGAGGAGAGAGAAGCTTCAAGAATCCCAAGGAGAGCAAGTTGGAAAAATCGACCCCCCTATGGAGACTATTTATAGAATTTTTTTAGGTTTAAAAATTGGGAATTTTGAATTTTTTGGACTCTAACAAGGGGGGGCGATTTTTGGGTGGAAAGACCTAACTACCCCTAGCCTAAATTATCTAAACTAGTGCCTAATTAACCCCTATACTTTCCTAAAAAATCCCCAAATGTAATGCCACTTGGCATTTTCTACATTTGGCTTTTTAAAACACCTTTAAAAACCTTTAAAAACACTAGTTTTAAAAACTAACTTTTAAAAATGAGTTTTTCAAAAATGGTTTTGACTCTTCTAAACCTCTAACACTAACCAAGACATCAACTAACCCTAGTCTAGCCCTGACTGACTCGAATATGGCACCACCCCGAGTGGGCCCTACTTGAGTTTTTCAAAAAGCGATTTTAAAACTTGAAATTGAAGGAGTTTTCAAAAGGATTTTCAAAGACAAACTTCAAAGTTATAATTTTTGAAATGGCATAGGGTCCTAACTAGGTTAGAACTCCTATGGATATGGTGCCAACTGAGTGGGCGCACATCGAATTTTGAAGAATTTTGAAATAAACACTGAAAATGGCTTTGAAAAAGGGTTAAAATCGACATTTGAAATTCAAGATCTTTGAAAATAGGGTCTCAAGCGAACTGGAACTCCGAGTTAGAGTCCTGAACCCTTAGGACTCCAAGATTTTAAATTTTAGAATTCAAATGTAAAAGTTTTTGAAAGATTTTACCAAGAAATGATGAAATAAGTCAGAAAACACAGTAAGGGTTAGACTCCTAACTCGACCGAACTCTAAAATAGAGTTTTGAACTAACTAGACTCTGTAAAATGACTTAAATTTTGACAATAATCGAAAAAGACTGAAAATGGAAGTAAAACAAATTTCAAAACAGACTCCTGACTGGATTAGGACTCTGGGACAGAGTCCTGATCGAACAGAAACTTTCAAAACTTTGAGAAATTTGATGAATAGAGGAATTCAGAAGCGACACCACCTCAATGGGTCTCATCTGTGAATTGAAATCGATTAAAATTTGAATTTAAAATGAATCCAGATTGTTTTCTTGAGAAAATATTTCGAAATATAAAGTCCTGGGGTTGGAAAATGACAGAGTATTGAATAAAAACCCAGGTTTTAAAATTGATTTTGAAATAAAAGCTTTAAAATTCAAATCTGGATTGAATGTTTTGAAATAGGAGTGTTGGATCTCGAAAATGAAATGCAATGACATGCAATGCTATGGAATGATATGCAGAATACATGCAATGATATGCAATGACACATGAAATGGACAAACACTGGATGAGGGTGAAAATTTGGGGTGTTTACAGTATACAAGCACATGGGGCTCGTATTCCCGTGTATGTTGACATAACTTTGCATCGGACTCTGGTGTTGTTGCAAAGACTTAAGTACCCTTTCTTTCTTTCTTTTCATAAAGTGATGGTTTGAGAAAATGACAAAAATGCCCTTCATTCAAAAAAGAAAAAACAAATAGTTCAAAAAAAGGACAAATATGTCCTCCATCCAGAAAGTCAAGGATGATGTTGACTCTTCAAAGTCTTCTTCTTCTTTCTCTGTTCAAAAAAAGGACAAACATGTCCTTCATCCAGAAAGTCGAGGATGATGTTGACTCTTCAAAGTCTTCTTCTTCTTTCTCCGTAAAACACTGTAAAACCCTCTCTCTCTCTAGAGAAGAAATCAAGGGAGGCAAAGAGTTCTTCCTGGAGAAGGCCATGAACATCAACCCTCTCACTCACTCTCCCTTCTCTCTCTACTTTTGTGCACATCCAATAGACGATCCTACATTGCTCCATCGCCATCTTCTTCTTCTTCCTTCTTCGTAAAACACTGTAAAACCCTTTCTCTCTCTCTCTAGAGATGAAATCAAGGGAGGTAAAGAGTTCCTCCTGGAGAAGGTCATGAACACCAACCCTCTCACTCTCTCTCCCTTCTCTCTCTACTTATGTGTCTGATTTAGAGTTTTTGCCCTTACAGGAGGGGGGTCCGGGGGCTCCCCCCCCGGCTCAGCGGGCGGGGGTCAAGGGGGGGCCGCCCCTGGCGGGGGCTCGGGGGGCAGCGCCCTCCGAACTAAATTTTTTTTTGGCCTTCCAACAACGATTTGTAGTATTATCGGGCTTTCCTACAGCAATTTATAGTATTTTCGGGTCTCCAACGAAACACTATAGTGATTTGCGAAAGACACTACAAATCGCTATAGTGATTTGTAGTGTCTTCCGCAAATCGCTATAACGATTTGTAGTGTCTTCCGCAAATCGCTATAGCGATTTGTAGATTCTTCCCCAAATCGCTATAGCGATTTGTAGTGTCTTCCGCAAATCGCTATAGCGATTTGTAGTGTTATTCAGTAAGCAAATCGCTGTAAATCGCTACCCGAATTAGGACCAACTTGTCAGGGCCATATCTCCCTAACCGGAGGTCATATTTCAAATCCGTAAAAAGTGGTGTCTTCGTTATTGAGTCTACTTTACTTTTGTAAATTTTCAGCGATTTCTATTGTCATTTCATTCCTAATTTTAACTAAAAACCAGACCCCTATTATTTTGTGTTATTTGAGTTGCACAACACCATTCTCGCTTGACATCCACATCTTGATTCTGGCATACTCCTTGTTGGATTTTCCATTGATTTCTTCCAACCTTGATTGGAACAAAAATATGTCTTTCTCACCACGATACCCTGTGCATTTTTTGACCACGACACCCGGGACTCGTGCCAGGGGGAGCCCCCGGACCCCTCTCCTGTAAGGGCAAAAACTCTAAATCAGGCTCCATAATGAATCAAGTTGAACGATGCTATCCACGCTGGAAGGAGCCCCCAAACCCTCCTCCTATAAGGGCAAAAACTCTAAATCAAGTTCCACAATGAATCAACTTGAACGATGCTATCCACGCTGGGAGGAGCCCCCAAACCCCCCTCCTATAAGGGCAAAAACTCTGAATCAGACTCCACAACTCATCAAGTTGAATGATGCTACCCACGCTGGGAGGAGCCTTCAGACCCCCCTTTCTGTAAGGGTAAAAACTCTGAATCAGACTCCACAACTCTTCAAGTTGAATGATGCTACCCACGTTGGGAGGAGCCCTGTTATCATCGCAAAATTTTTCCCCTCCCTTGCGAGAAAGAAAGGAATTTTGCGAGTCAAACTCGACCAAAGTTTTGAAAATTGTTTTGAAAATTTACTCGCCTCCGTTTTGAAAATTTGCGGGAAAATTCCATGGAATGGGATCCGCCTGTCGGTACGAGGTTCAACCGTTCCTGGCGCCTTTACCAGGGGTAATTGAACCAAGGACCAATTATGTGCTTTAACTTGACTCAAATATCTAAATTATGCTCTATTTTTCCTAGAATGCACAAAGAATCAGGCTTGTGCTATAGAATTTTGAAAAATGCAAGTTTGAGAAAATATGATGTTTGCTTTGGAAAATTGAAATGTGCTTGAAAATTGATTGAAAAAGTACTTGAAATTGGGATTCCTGGGAAAATCATTGAAGTTCATTGAAAATCAGAAATTTGCATTGGAAAGTGATTTCTCAGGAAAACTTGAACTTTGGAAAATCGATTTTGAAATTTGGAATTGCTTTGCTGAGAAAATGGATTTGATAATTCTAAGAAAATCTAAGAAATTCATTGGAAAATGACTTTTGAAATAGAAAATGAATTCTCAGGAAAACTGGAAAATATGAGAAAATCGATTTCTGAAAACTTGGGATTTTGAAATTTGAGAATTTGAAAACATAGAAAAATCTTGATTTGAACTTGGTAAATGCTTTTAAATGTCATTCGAAAACTTTGAATTTTGAGAAAACCAGATCCTGAGAAAGACTTGGAAATTCTTGAGAAAACTGAATTTTCTGAAATTGAAATTGGAAAATGAGTTTGAAAATAATGCAATTTGAATGATATGAATGAATGAATGAATTTGAAAAGGGAATTTCATTGAGGAATTGGGAAATCCTTTTGAAACTTTGAGAAATGCAGTGCATTTTTGAAGTTAGCCTAAGAGTGTAGGCTGAATGTGGCTGATATAAAGATCATAAATCTTGGTTTTCTTCGTATTCTGACTATGGTCATAAATACGAATCCCACCGAGTTTATAAACTCCATAAAAGCTTGTGTATGTGTCATTCGTGTAAACCATAGTGGATTTGAAATAAATGCACATGAATCATACATCAAATATCGAAATTTGCATAAATTAAACTATATGCAATGCAGCCCTATTCTAAGCAGAAAAGTAACTCTTATTCCAAATTATTACATTTGAGGTTACATTGAATTGAAATAAAAAAATAAAATCTAAGTCTTCTTCTTGAATGTTCCTGCAAAACTAGAAAACAAGGTTAGCACAAAAATGTAGGTTATTCTGAATTTATCCGAAAATATGAGAAATTATCGGATATTATTCAGATATAAACCCAAATTCATACCCCCCTTTGATATAAACATAATAAATAATGAATAAATTTGGAAAATAAACTTGAAAATTCGAAATTGGGGTTCAAAATGACCAAAATACCCCTGATGACCTTGAAATCAGGGTTTTATGAAAGAATTTTTATAAATTTTGGAATTTTGAAAATCAAATGAAATAAATCAAACATAATATAATAAAATATGATGATATGCATGAAATTTTGGAGAATTAGAAATTGAAATTTCGAAATTTAGGTCAAAATGACCAAAATACCCCTGATAACAAGACTATGGCCTTGAAACCAGGGTTTTCTGAAATAAATTTTGCAAAATTGAAAAATATGAAATGCAAATGAGATTAAAATTAACCCTAATATGATTCTACATGCTTATGTACATGATACAAACCCTAAAATGGCGAAAATATCATAAAATATCAATTTTAACCTGATTTTCGCCTGATTTTCGCTTCTGAATTTAAATATAAACTAACACATGGAGCAAATGAACTTGGAATTAAACCAAATTTGGCATGAACACCTAAAATAACCCTAAAAACAGAATGGAGCTCGAAAATCTAATTTTTTTTGTACTTTTAAATATGAAAATTCAAATAAAAACCCTAAATTTTATGATTTTTGCCTAAAATATTGATTCTAAAGGGGATTTAGGATATCAAACTTCCATAAAAATTTCCCAAATTTTATGGGATGACAGAGAAAAGTAAATAAAGGATTTTTGCCTTTTACACTTTTTGGTTTTGACCTATGGTCGGAGCTGTGCCACTCCGGCAAGTCGGATCGGAATCCGGCGACTCTAGTAAATGAAGGAAACAGACAGGTTTCGGTAGAAAATGTGGTAAAAATGGCAGACAGATGGGAAAATGGCTGAAATTGTGGGAAAATGCTCCTGACAAACATAGAAAGATTTTATCTTTTGACACTATTGGGATTTGGGTTACGGTTTGGAAAAGACCACACTGTTATCAGAGACCTAAATCTCTGGAATTTCTGGACATTGGAATCTGTTAGACAGAAAGAGAAAATCCGGGAAAAATAATGAAACAGATCAAAAAATTCCCAAATTTTGGGAAATGACAGTAAATCATGTTAGGAACAACTTTCATGTTGAAAGTTGTTGCAGACGGACTACAGATTTGGAGGAGTCGGTGCATTAGGGTCTGTCTATACCCTGACAAAGGAAAATCAAGATTTTCCCAGGCGGCTGGGAAATCTGATTTTTGACAGAGGACAAAACTAACTGGAAAAACTTAAAAATTTCCAGATCATCAGTAGATTCGATTATGAATACATTGTGATTTTTGAAGGACAATCCGAATCTTCCACAAGGGTGGTGCCGGAGGTTTTTGTCTGCTAAAGCAGAAATTGAAAATTCAGAGAAGTCCAAAATCCCAGCTTGGGATTTGATTTTTTTGATAAGGTTCCAAAACTCAAACGGATCTAAATTTCTAACATGAGATCTTGGACAAATAAACCTAACTACAAATATTTTTTTTTTGGATTTATTGAAACGAAAATCTATGTAAAATAATGACTGCAACTTATGCTGAAATTAACATCTACAAGTTTTAATACGAATCTTAAGGACATTAAATAAACTACTAATAAAATAATAAAACTAAATTAATGAGATGCCTAAAATGCATATTTAACATAAATATAATGTTTAAAATGAAGAAAAAAAAAAACCGGGGATGTACGAAGTTGACTTGATATTGGCTATTAGTGAGAGATCCAGTCCATCAAAGGGATGGATCATCTCACCTATGTAGCCTTATCATAGAAAATAAGAACTTTCAACCACGCAAAACCTGTCCTAAAATCTGTGTTTTCATATGGGATTCAACATCTTAAAGGGGTAAATATTTTAGAGGAGATCGTTCAACACAAATGGGGAACATAGCCTTACCTTGCGCTCGCTTGGATTGGTAGTTGGACTTGAAGAGGCTGCGTGGGAGTTTGGAAGAGCGTTGGGGCTTGAAACGAGGGGCTGAAGGTAGCAAGCTGGAGCAATGGAGACCTGGAGTGGGAGAAGATTCTGATCGCCCAGGGGCTGTTGCTGGGCTGTGGTGAATGAGGATTGTAGCTGGATGGAGGTCCGGCTGGTGGTGGCGCCTTGCTGCAAAGGAGGTGGAGCTGCCACTTGGTGGCTGCCGGCTAGAGTAGTTGATGCTACTATAGAGGAGAGGATGGTAGCAAAGGGTGATCAAGGAGCCTCTTGATGTGGCTGAAGCAAAGGGGGAGCTGGGCTTTAAGGTGGCTGAACCGGCTGGGAGGAATGGCTAGAGGAAGGAGGTCCGGCTGGTGAAGGTGGTTGTGTTGCTGTCAAAGTGTGGTTGACACAGGTGGCTGGAGAAGGCTGCTGCTGTGGAGAGCTTGAAGTTTGAAGGTGCTGCAACGATGAAAGTTGGAGCTAATGATGATAGTATGTTGCTGCTGCCTTGATTAGGGAGGAGCTTGCTGGAACTTGAAGATGAAGCTGTTGTGCTGTGGTGAAAGATGGGTTGCATCAAGTGTAGGTGGTGCTGTCAAGGAAGGAGAGGTGGAGAAGCTGCTGTGGATGTTGCAGCAATGGTGAGGAGCTGCTACAAGGAGGATGGCTGTTGTGGCTGCAACAGCCAAGAGAGAAGGAGAGAGCTCAAGGGAGAGAGAGAGAGAGAGAGAGAAAGAGAGAGACGTGAATTCAGCTTGGGAGGCCAGCCGTTCTTTTTTTCCTTTTGTTTTTGATTGGTAACTTAGGAAAGATGATATCTTTCCCTAAGTTACCATTGATTAATGAAGAAGGTTGTGTAATGCCCAAGGCTACAGCCGTATGGCTTTGGAGGAAGAAAGGAGTAAGGAAGGGAAGAAGGAAAATGAAAAGGAAAGAAGAGGGGAGAAAGAAAAGGAAAGAAAGGGAGGAAAAGGAGAGGGAAAGAGGAAGAGAAGGGGCTGGATAGGGTATACGTGAGTGGCTGGGAGAGGAAAGAAAGGAGGAAAGAAAGAAAGAAAGAAAAAGAAAGAAGAAAGAAAGAAAAGAAAGAAAAGAAAGAAAAGAAAGAAAAAAAAGAAAAAAAGGAAAGTAAAAAAATAAAAATAAAAATAAAAATAAAAAAGAAAATGGAGGAAGAAAGAAAGGAAATGGGCTGGATTGAGGGCTAGGGTGGTCGACCCCCTTGTGGGTCCCACCTTAGGAAAATAAAATAATAAATAAAAAAAAAATAAAATAAAACAAACAAAAAAAATAAAGAAAAAGGTAAATTTTTTTTTTTTTATAAATTAAAACAGAAAAGGCAAATGGATGGGCCATCTCAGAGCGGGTCCAAATTCCACTTTTGAAATTCATTTTGACGATTAAAGGGGTAAAATAGTCTTTTCAGAAACTTTCCAGATGAAACGAGCTATTTTTGGCAGTTTTTGAAACGAGCTCGGATTTTGAAGTTCAATACCTCGTTGCGAAGCAAATCCAATGTAGAATTTAAAAATGTAATTTTGAAAGAAATCCATATTGTTTTTCTCGAGAAAATGCTTTCAACCAAAATAAGCTATTTTTGGCAGTTTTTGAAACAAGCTCGGATTTTGAAGTTCAATACCCCATTGCGAAGCAAATCCAATGTAGAATTTGAAAATTTGATTTTGAAAGAAATCCAGATTATTTTTCTTGTGAGAAAATATTTCCAAATTTAGACTCCCGGGGGTAAAAATGTCAATTTTGGAAACCCAGGGTTTCAAATTGATTTCTAAAAGCTTTTAAAACTCAATCTGGATTGAAATTTATAAAACTGGAGTTCTGGACTTCGAAAATGAAATGAAATGTGATGAAATGATATGAAATGATGAGAAACGACATGAAATGTTATGCGAAATGCTAACCCTGAATGAAGAATTTTGGATGTTAGACCCCGATTGACACTTGTACTAGTTCAAAAAGTGTTAAAATTGACAAAATTTGCAAAAATGGTTGAAGAAATGATTTTCGAGCTCTGTCAAGCTAGAGTAACACTGAAAATTAAGGTTTGAGCTGGATTCAACTGAAGTGAGCTGGATTGAGCTGGGTTTTAGAGTTTCAGAACTCAAATGAACAGACCAGGCACTGACTCAACTGACCTTTCCGACTGAATTTTCAAGAAAAGCTGCCATTTTTAGAGAAATGGTACGGAATGATCACTAGAGTGAAGTGAATTATGAACCTGAACTGGGTTTGAGCTAGAACAAAGGTCAGTAATACTGATATGAACTAAAATCAAAGCTTGAACACTAGCTCAATTGACTGAACTCAGCTCAATTTCAGCTGAAAGAGCTAAAATGGACTAAAATGGGCTCCTAGACACTTGGAAATGGTTTTGAACTGAAACTGGAGCACTTGAACTCCTGGTGAGCTCAAGTTAGACTCTGGGGAACATGACTGACTGAGAATGACTGACTTAGAGACAATTGGCTTGGATTCAAGTGAGAAATGAGCTCATTTTTGAAGAAATGATCCCATTTTGGCAGGAATGGTCAGAAATGAAAATGGTTTGTTCATTGTGAGCTCAGATGAGCTTGAGATGACTGATATTCTAACTGTCTTGAACTGACCAATGAGCTTGGTTGACTCCGACTGACTGGGGTCCGGGATGACCTAGGGGTAAAATGGTAATTTTCCTAATGAAAATGGGTAAAATGGTGATTTTCTGAAACTGACTCGGGGTTTGACTCCTACACTGACCTGACAGGGTTGGCATTGCCTGAGGAGGATTGTTTGAGAATGAGTGAGGAAAATTTGGGGTGTTTATAAGCCCTCAGACCCCTCTTCTGTAAGGGCAAAAACTCTGAATCAGGCTCCACAATGAATCAAGTTGAATGATGCTACCCACGCTGGGAGGAGCCCCCAAACCCTCCTCCTGTAAGGGTAAAAACTCTGAATCAGGATCTACAACTCATTTAGTTGAATGATGCTACCCATGCTGGGAGGAGCCCCCAAACCCTCCTCCTGTAAGGGTAAAAACTCTGAATCAAGCTCCACAACAGTCAATGTGCAGGTTAGCCGGTGCTTGATGGAGCAATGTAAGTTCTTTTGTTGGATGTGCATAGAAGCAGAAAGAGAAGGGAGAGAGAGAGGGTTGATGTTCATGGCCTCCTCCAGGGGAGATTTCTTTCTCAGATAATCCTGCACTGCAGAGACTGGGTCTTAAATAATCATCTTTGGGGCACTTAAGTCTTTACAACCACTCCTTTTCAAGAATCGTCATTTTTTTTTGCACTAATGGAGGAGAGGGTACTTAAGTCTTTGCAATCGCATCAAACTCCAATGCTAATTAATGCTGACAAACATGGGGATACGAGACACACATGCTTACATACGTGGTGCTCTTTGGGACCCCCGAACATGAGATGTAGCTAATTGCCCTGTTCGGGGGGGGGGAACATATAACCTGCTTTGGAGATACCGCCCCAGGTGCAGAAACCTAGTCGCGCTGGCTCAGCCTGTTGTAAGTAGGGTCGCTATCCTGTCAGTGTAAAACTCCAAGAGCTTACCCCTCAATCCCAAGGAGTATCCAAGCTTCAGCTTAAGCAGGGAATGACTCCCATGGGTTTGGAACCTAGGTTGCCCGTCAAACAGTCTGGCCCATCCCACTATGCCATCCCCCTGGGATCTTGGCCCCATATACATTTACTCCACCTGCAATCCAAAAAGATTATGTTTCGTTGGTTCCTTGTTGGTGGCAGAAGTAGCATATACTAAGAAGTTGAAAGCCAAACCTTTTTAATCTCTCCTGGGTTTTCAACCTCCCTTCCATTCCAAAGTGCAACGTCAATGCAGCTCTAGGGAAAGAATCTGCTCCCCAAATTCTCCAAAACTTTGAATGGTCCTGTGATTTAATCCTTATAATCTCCCATGAAGCTCTTGTTGAGAACTTGGAGGACGCAATCCAAATAAATTGGTCTTGCAGGTCTGGGTTCCATGACTGGCCCTGCATATTTTCTTTAATTGACTCTGGAATTTCTTTGAAACAACATTTGGGCCAAACCTCTGTGTTAATCATTTTCTTCATTCAGATTCCTCACAAAGTCTCAAACATGACTTTTTTAGTGTTCTCAGGGAGTTAAAAAACAATCGGTCCACTTGCCACAATTCAATATGAGTTCCATCTCTGATCTGCCACTTTGCCCCTTTGATAAGAATGGCAGCTCCTTTTTGGACCCCTTTCCACCCATATGAAACAGCCATACTTTGTTTTCTGACACCACATGGATTCCTTCCTAAGGTATTTGTTTGATACCAGATGCACCCATGGGTTTGTCTGGTTGAGAGCTAACTAGCCATGCTAATTTAGTTAAGCATTCTTGATTCATATTCGCAAAGGACTTGATACCGAGACCTCTTTCATTGAATGGTTAACATATTTTCCTGATTCGAGTCCAACCATAAAAACTCTTCTTAGTTAGGGATTCCCTTTCCTTTATAACTACAGAAATCTGAAAAAACATGCATCACATAAATGGGAAGAGAGGACAAAGACAAACCCGATTTGATTAATATCAAGCGCCCAGCCATTGACATCAATTTGTCATTCAATGTTTCGATCTTCGATCTGAATTTTATGATGAATTGTGAACACAATCCTTTCTTCAATTGACCTTTAAAAAGATGAATGCCCAAATAGGTTATGGGAAAGTTAGTTGCCTCCAATATTAATATCAAGCTCCCTCGCCCTTTCTATGTACTGGATTTAGGGGTGGCAATCGGGTCGGGTTGGCGGGTCAGCATACCTCAACCCGAACCCGACCCGTTTATTAAACGGGTCGGCTGTGGCAAACACGAACCCGACCCATTTAATAAACGGGTAACCCGACACGACCCGCCAACCCATTTAATAAATGGGTTGGGTCGGGTAAACGGGTTTTCAGGTTCGCGGGTCAGGTTGGCAGGTCGGGTTGGCGGGTTGACGGATCGGGTTGGCAGGTAGGCAGGTTGGCGGGTCGGGCAGACGGGTTGGCGGGTTGACCCACCCGCCTAACCCATTTATTAAACGGGTCAGCCGGGTTGGCGGGTTGGCATACCCCCAACCCGAACCCGACCTGTTTAATAAACGGGTTACGCGGGTCGACCCGTTTATTAAACGGGTTGGCTTAAGCCCAACCCGAACCCGCCTAAGAGGCGGGTTGGCGGGTCATGTCAGAAATTGCCACCCCTAACTGGATTGTCAAATGCATCAGATTAAATGGAATGAACACAGTTTTATCCTTGTTGATATGGAGCCCAGACGCTTATTCAAATTCATTTATGAAATTGCAGATGGAATCCTTCTTATCTCTTAAGAAGAGAAAGACATCATCTACATATAAGGTGTGGTACCAACTAAAGCCTTGAACTACACTGGTTTGATAGCCCCATCCGATTCTGCTAGGTTCAGTCTTCTCGTCAAACACTCACCATCGGGTCTCTTTGCTGAATACCCCTACTACTCCAGAAGGTCCTGCTTGGTTCTCCATTAATCAAAACCGTAAATGTAGGAGTCGGGACACATTCCACAATCCTCTGTATCAAATTTACATCAAAGCCAAAGAGAGCAAGGGTTTCTTCCAAGAAGTCCTAGATAACTCGATCATATGCCTTAACTAGATTTGTTTTAAATATCACCGCTTTGCCTTTGCTCAACGATTTTGTGGGCAAGGAAAATACTATCTTGTATGCATCGACCTTTCAAGAACTAATTATGGCTGATTGAGCGCTCTAATATGTCGCTGATGCAATTAATCATAATCTTGGTGACTATCTTATACAAAACATTACACACACTAATTGGCCTAAATTGATTTAATTTGGATGCCATTTTATTTTACGGATTAAAACAATGTTGGTGCAATTAACTTGACAAAGCATTTTTCCCATTCGAAAAGAATTCCTGCTGACATCCCAGCCGATGATATTCCAATATGATTGAAAGAAGATGCCCGGAAACCCAGCTGGCTCGGGTGCACTATCCGGATTCATCTCAAATGCAGCCTTTTTTATATCATGCTTTGTGACTTCCGAACACAAAAAAGAGTTCTCATCATCTGAGACGCTTGGGAAGGTACTTCCTTGTAGCCTGAAGTGGCTAATTTCCTGGCTTGTGAACATATCTTTTAAGTAAGATGCAGCTTCCGAGTCTCCTCTTTGGAATGGATGCATGTCCCGTCTACCTTTTTCCAGGATGAAGATCTTATTCTTCATAATATTTTTTATTTTGACGATTAAATGAAAGTGGCATATTCCTATCCCCTTCATTAAATCCACTTGCACCTCGTCTTATGTTTCCAAAGGGATTCTTCCATCTCTTGTAACATATTTCGATTCTCTCTCAATTGTAGCTCTTTCTCTAGACCTCCTCCTAATTAATCCTCTTAGTTGGACTGACATGTATTTAACTAGTCCATGACAAGCTTGATGCGTACAGGAATGTTACTAATCACTGTTTTCAACCATCTGCTTAGCCTCTTTTTCACCATATCAAGTTTCCTAGTTAAGGAAAACATTGTACATCCTCTGATTCTCACCAAACAAACATCTCTAACAATGTTCAAACATACTTGATGTTTCATCCAAAAGGAAAAAAATTTAAATGAGGAAGCAATTTTCATACCTAGAGAAGTATTAATCATTACTCCTTTGTGGTCGGTCGGATACTAATATGGGCGTGAGCATGCAAGAGGCATTGGGGAATTCCATAATCCAATGATCATTTATGAGAGGGTGGTGTATGTTCGCCCCTGATGATTCACTGAATCCCACGTCTGTGTTCGGGGGATCGAATGAGCGCCACGTATTCATGCACATGGGGCTCGTATTCCCGTGTATGTTGACATAACTTTGCATCAGACTCTAGTGTTGTTGCAAAGACTTAATCACCCTTACTTGCTTTTCTTGCCCTGAAATGACGGTTCGAGGAAATGACAAAAATATCCTTCATTCAAAAGTTGTGAAACGACGGGTCGAGAAAAAGACAAAAAAGTCCTCCATCCAGAAAGTTTGATGTTAACCATTTAAAGTGGAGACGTTCCCTATTCATTAAACTCTTGTGCCATCTGTTGTAACAGTTGCTCCCATTATCAACCCAAACTTTGCTTTCGTCTCCCGTCGAGCTTTCTGCCTTGTTTTTTATCCTGTTGTACAACACACTGTCGCCTGCTCGTGCCTGCCTTGTGTTACAAAACATTCCAGTGTCTTCTCTTCATTGTTGTTGTTGTTAGGCATCATGGAAGAAAGCAATGATGCACAAACATTCCTTCCAGTGCCATTAAGGAAGCGTGAGTAGCTTTCCATCTCATCATGCTATCGATGAAGAAGGCATATCGTCTTGTGTGCCATTAAGGCATTGTTTGGTTATTGTAGGTAGATCTTGTTCTTACGAAGGTTGGAAACTTATCGATATTTGTAAGATGCTGGGACCTATTGACAAGAATGCTTGTTTGCAGATGCTAGGAAGGGCCTCTACCCCATCAGGTATCCTACATTCACTCATCATATGCATTGTATCTCAAACCGCTGTATTAGTAACAGACTCCCGTTTTTGTGAGATACATTTTTGTTAGTTAATATCGATTTGTTTGCTATTATGCTCAAGTTCTTCCTTATCGATTTGTAATTATTGTGCGATATATTTATCGACCTTTTAGATAGTATGGTTTTGTATCGTCGAGTTGTAAGTTATTATGCTGAACTGCCGTATCGATTTTCAATATCTTACAAATCGCTATACATATCATTTTGTAAGATATTATATGTTTTGTAATATGTATGTGTAAGATATTTGTACACAGACTTTGAAAACGTGTGGATGCAGAAACACATCGTTACACGCATGGCGGGGCGATTTTCGCATGCATATCGCTGCTCTCTCAGCGACTTCTATTGAACTCGCTTTAGAGCCTCGTGGATATTATGAGAGCGTTATCGTCAACACACATGTACGACATGTGTATTTTATTGGCATGGTAAGCGACAAGTCGATGCTCAGTATAAGCAAACATGAAACCGCACTTGCTTTGATACTTTGATTCATTAAATCATTGCTTTGACTTGCTTAACCCTAGTGGTATCCGTTGTTATATGCATCCTGATTAAATCGTAGTAAACCTATGCCGCTTGGTAATGCAAATTAATAAATTGCTTACAAAACATTCCACTGTCTTCTCTTCATTGTTGTTGTTGTTAGGCATCATGGAAGAAAGCAATGATGCACAAACATTCCTTCCAGTGCCATTAAGGAAGCATGAGTAGCTTTTCATCTCATCATGCTATCGATGAAGAAGGCATATCGTCTTGTGTGCCATTAAGGCATTGTTTGGTTATTGCAGGTAGATCTTGTTCTTACGAAGGTTGGAAACTTATCGATATTTGTAAGACGTTGGGACCTATTGACAAGAATGCTTGTTTGCAGATGCTAGGAAGGGCCTATACCCCATCAGGTATCCTACATTCACTCATCATATGCATTGTATCTCAAACCGCTGTATTAGTAACAGACTCCCGTTTTTGTGAGATACATTTTTGTTAGTTAATATCGATTTGTTTGCTATTTTGCTGCAAACACAAATTGATATATTGCTTAAAACATTGTTGAGCTTAACATTAGGTTGTAATAAAGACGATGTAGCTTAATCAATAGAAAGATCTGGAGAATTGAATATCTATACTTATGATGCAACTGAAGATTTGAACAACTGCACTAACGATGCACATGAAAAGAAGGGTGCAGGCATTAGACCCACTATTGACTTGAATGTTCCAGTAGAAGAAATGCAATTCAATAATGAGGTAGATTACCATGACAGTATACATAATAAAAGTGTAGGCACTGGGAATGTACATGGAAGTACACTTGACTTGAATGTTCCAGTAGAAGAAATGCAATTCAATAATGAGGTAGATTTTGATGTCAGTACACATAATAAAAGTGTAGGAACTGGGAATGTACATGTAAGTACACTTGACTTGAATGTTCCAGTGGAATTAATTCAATTCAATGATGAGGTAGACTACCATGACAGTGCACATAATAAAAGTGTAGGCACCGGGAATGTACACGTAAGTACACTTGACTTGAATGATCCAGGAGAAGAGATGCAATTTAATAATGAGGTAGATTTTGATGTCAGTACACTTAATAAAACCGTAGGAACTGGGAATGTACATAGAATTACACTTGACTATGTTCCTGTAGAAGGAATGCAGTTTAATAACGAGAAAGATGCATATAAATTTTACAATGATTATGCCTTAAAAGTTGGCTTCAGTGTGAGAAGGTTTTCTTGGTCCAAAAATGCACAGGGTGTCTTGGTTAGAAAGACATATGTCTGTTCCAAGCAAGGTTGGAAGAAATCAATGAGAAATCCAACAAAGAGCATGCCAGAATCAAGATGTGGATGTCAGGCGAGATTGGTTTTGAGAAGACATCCGAATGAGAAATTTGTCGTGCGTACTTTAATCAGTGATCATAATCATGATTTATCTGCATCATTTATGACTCCTATGCTAAGGTCACATCGTAAAGTAACTGTAGCGCATGCTGCAATGGCTGAAATAGCCGATAGCGCCGGCATTGCACCAAGGAAGACATACAATTTGTTTACCCGCATAGATGGTGGTCACAAAAATGTGCCATTCACACCTTTGGATCTAAGAAACCACTTGAGAAGGAAGAGGACAAATAACATAAAGAACGGAGAAATATGTTGTTTGGTTCGTTACTTACAGAATAAATCAAGCAATGAACATGGTTTCTTTAGTGCAA
The DNA here is from genome assembly GCF_984573655.1 of Nuphar pumila. Taxonomy (NCBI): domain Eukaryota; kingdom Viridiplantae; phylum Streptophyta; class Magnoliopsida; order Nymphaeales; family Nymphaeaceae; genus Nuphar; species Nuphar pumila. The sequence goes on along the minus strand of NC_143252.1, from coordinate 96,531,958 downwards.
TGCAAGTGGACGAAGATGGATATGTTGTTAATATGTTTTGGGCAGATTCAAAGTCTAGAGTAGATTATGAATGCTTCAATGATGTGCTTGTGTTTGATACTACAGTAAAGATTAATATTGAACAGTGGCCATTTGCGCAGTTTGTGGGGGTGAACCATCACGCACAGACTTGTATATTAGGCGGTGCTTTTGTGTATGACCAGACCAAGAAAAGCTTTGAGTGGTTGTTTAGAGTATTTACACAGGCAATGAACGGGAAGCATCCTGAAACTGTACTTACAGATGGTGATCACGCAATTGCGACTGCAGTGCTTCATGTGTGGCTAGATGCACATCATCGCCTATGTTTGTGGCATATCTTTTAAAATGCAGCAAAGAACATAGGACACATATTTAATCAGAATACAGGGTTTGACAAAAAGTTTACAAGGTGTGTACTTCATAGTGTAGACGAGGTCACCTTTAAGTCAGATTGGGACAAAATGATTAAGACATATGACCTTACTGACTGTCTGTGGTTACCAAATTTATATGCAGAAAAAGAGAAGTGGGCATTGGCATATGGAAGATAATACTTTTGTGCAGGTATGATAAGCACACAAAGAGCCGAATCTATGCATGCCACCCTGAAGAAAACCCTGTATTCATGTTTAACAATGTTTCGTTTCATGAAACAATATGAATTATTTATAGACGGTCTAAGACAGAATGAGCTTGAACAAGACGTGAAATGCTTCAATACACGACCTCTAACTTTTGGCATGAACATATTGATGCGACCTGCAGCTCTGTATACACTAGCTGTATTTGAATGGTTCAAGAAAGAGGTGTTGCATGTCATGAATTGCAAAATAGAAGGACTCGTGCAAACCGAGAATATGCACAAATACCATATTTTTTGTCAGGGCGAAAAGCATCAGGAAAGGCAAGAAGCACATGTCACGTACAATGTTGACAACGAAAGGGTAGAATGTTCATGCAAAATGTATGAATTCAAAGGTATTCTATGCTGTCATGCATTAAAGGCACTCAATCAAGAGAAGATACAAGAAATACCTGAGTCTTACGTAATGCGAAGATGGACGAGACGCGCGAAGTTTGAAATGCTCGTTATGGACAATGCGAGTAAATCTGGTGTTGACGAGAAGTGCCACATAGCCTCCCGTTACCAACAACTGTGTAGGTCATTCATGCATGTTGCTGATTTGGCATTGAGAAGTGAAGAAGGCTATGTATGTGTGAGAAAAGTTGCAACGGAGTTACTTGAAAACGTGGAGTTAATTCACATTAAGTCTGTTGCAGCAAATGAATACCAGCCGAAGATAATGGGATCGAACAACGTAGGTCAAAATCATGTTTCGCTTGACAATCTCGAGAAGTTGCGCCGAAGCGTAAACATTATCTTCAACAAGTCAGTAGTGAACGTTGTTGATTATGATGGACATATTCATGAAGCGAAGGGTATCAAAAGAAAACCTGTCTCTGATCGCAGTCGTCGGAGGGCAAAGGGTGCAATAGAATTGGTTGACAAGAAAAGGACTAAGAAACAATCAACCTGTAATAAAAAACAACAAAGCCCTTCGAATGAACAGGTATGTAAGACATTATATTGCTTCCCATTACGTGAAGCTTGTCAATATCTAACTCGTGTAATGTCCAACATGCAGCAATACCGTACAGAAGTACCAACAAATGTTGAAACCTCCATTCCTCCTTACTAGATTTCTGGCAACGATCGCTTGAGTTTTACAAGTTTTTTGGTATGTAATCAATGTTGTGAGGAGGTATGCTTTTGTTGTGAAACTTAATACAGTGTCTTATATTTTCTCTTTCATGACAGGCTCTGATGCATTCGACAGATAGGTATGGGACGCAGGAATCCCGTGTGGGCTATTAATGTAGTTGTCATGAGTCTTTGCATGACCCGAAGTCAACAATGTCGGATTTATTAAGAGTTTATAGCAATTTGTCATTGACGACTTGCGGTCCGTTGTTGGGTTTGCTTAAATCAAGAGATAGCGATTTGTGGCTTCCGCTGGAAGTCAATTCCTGACATCACTGAACGACGATTTGTGGTTATCTTTGAATAGCGATTTGTGGCATCGCAACATAGTAATTTGAGGGTATTGTTCGAATGTCAAGCTAAGCGGGCTGAGAAAGGTTGTTCAAGTAAGTTTTTTTGTGGCATTGATAAAGGTTGCAGTTCATTTTAGGATCTGAGTAAGCTATCACCGCGCAGGTGATAGCCTACTTAGATCATAAAATGAAGTGCAACCTTGCTCAATGCCCCAAAAAATCTTACTTGAACAACCTATCTCATCCCGCTTAGATCGACAGTCGAACAATACCCTCAAATCACTATGTTGCGATACCACAAATTGCTATTCAACGATAACCACAAATCGTCATTCAGTGATGTCAGGAATCGACTTCCTGCAGAAGCAAAAAATCACTAACAGCCGCTACTCATAAATCACTCTCCGACTCACAGCACAAAGTATCCAGCGATGGCAACAAATCCTTGTCCAGATGACAGCACATTCGCTTTCCCGCGTTAACCACAACTGTCTACGCAGGGAATACGAACTCTACTTACGCAGCTCCAAGAGATAATCACTAATCAAAGCTTACACTTCTTCGGTGCCATGCCTGGATGAACAGAGATCAACCATGGAACAAAGAAGGAATTCCGGTCAATTTACCAACTTTAGTTGGCAAAGCTATGACTTAGCGTCGATTCAACTTCTTCTCCCGCAAATCTTTCATGTTCTTGACACCTCCAATTGCCTTTTGAAATCATTATTGTTATCTTGTGAAAAGTTGTATCCATATATTATAAATAAAAGGCTACTCAATGTGTCTTTTCTCTTCCTCACTTTATTTCTTAAGAGGTATGTAAACCTCTTCATCTGGTACAGGGGGAACTTTGTTCGCTTTAACAGTGGAAGTGCAAGTGTGAGTGGTACTCCACAATTTCTCACAATCGCTATGTAGTTCAACCCGTGGGATCTTTCCGATCCGTGGGGTTTTTATCAACAAATGTTCATTATCACGTTATACTAGTATCGTTTAACACCGCAAATCGGTGTTGACTAACACCCTTTACAAAGGCCGAGTATTGCTGCACAAATCACTTTCCCGCGATAACCACAACTCGCTTTGCAGCGAATATGAAGTCGAATTACGCAGTTCCAACGGATAACCATAAATGTTTGATTTGTCGTACAGTATTCATTGATCATGTTGGTTGAGCAGTACATCTTTTAGGTAATAAATAGTCGCACAAGTACTGGAAGTTGTGTTTGTCTTCTACTTCGTGAACCAGCAACAATCAAACCGACGGTTCCTTCATAAACCTGGCGATATGCCCTCGAACATAGAAAATTGTGGTCGGTGACGCAGACGAAGACAACTACATGACCAACAATGGTGAATCATGGGTATATTGTCTACACATCGTCTACATGTTCAGCAAAATCCGTCTCTTTCATGTCGTTTTTTGCGATTTGTTTTTGTCTACTATATAATGTAATTTCAATATCGTTTGTTGCAATGTCCGCATTCATTTCAATCGAACCTCCACCGACGAAGTTGGGTGAAAACTTAGTCAATCACTCTTGGAGGACATCAACCGAATGCGCAGTGAATTCGCACAATACAACATTATCAGTAATTTTGTTAGTATGAAACTAGTAGCAGTTTTCTATATACGTAAGCCATGTGTACGTGCGTTAACAACAACATATTTGCTGCAAACAGACTATAGCCGATTTCGTCAGTTATATTAAAAGCAACGCACCAAGCCAGACTGTAAGAGTCGTCAGCCCATATTTCATGGTATATCGGTTGTATTTTATGTTGCTTTTCATTATTGATTTAGTCCAATTGATTCGTATGTTAACGTTGGTGTTAGCAATGTTTCAGTTTGCAGACTATCTTACGTTGTTTGCCATACTCCAACGGATTTCAAGACGGCATACCTTATTGGGTTAATGGTAATCACTGCAGAGACCTTTTGGCAAGTGAAAAGGTAAGCAAACAAACCTAGAGTGCAATATTACAGCATGACAGTGCTAACAGTATTTTTTCGATCTATTTGCAGATATTGATTCCTACACTCTGGCAATCTGAAAAGCATTGGGTCTTATACGTGATGGATTTACACGAAAAACAACTATGGTGTTAGAATTCGTTGGAAGTTGACAGTGGTTTACGGCTAGACATTTCCCATCTCGTAAGTTTCAATATCTATGTGAGGAACAAGTCGTGCACTGGGGTCATGAATTTACTGTTGGTCGCATTATTCTCAGATCGGTTTCCTCAAAGCCATTTTGGGAGTCGATGTTAGCGAGTGGATCTATCGCACGACATACCATGCTCCTTTACAAGATAATGGTGTTGATTGCGGCGTATTCGTAATGAAGTACATTGAAGCGATATACAATGGTGCAAAACCCTGTTTCGACAGTGTATGCCATTTCTTCGCCTCTGTTATTGGGGATTAAGTGCATGTCTATTGCTTCTACTTTACAATCTGTTTTTGCAGGTTGATATACCCGGATTCCGCGAAGAACTCTGCAAAAAATTGACGTCCTTTCTAATTGCGGGGGAGAAACAAACAGCAGCCTCGCGAGGATCTAAAAGGCTTGTAATTGATAAAAGATGTGCTCTCAACCCGCGTGATTGACAGTCGCAGAGTGAAACTGCGATGTATGCAATGAACAAAGACTTCTAATGTTCGAATTGATAATATTCAACATCGCTAAGAAATGTTGTATGCTTAAACAGCGCTTTATTGCTGGCATATGAAAAAAGTGGTGAATAAGAGCCATTAATGTCGCTTTCATATTTTACGAATAGTATAAAGCGATACGCTTGGTGGTCTAACGTCAACTACAGTGCTACCACCATGAAAACTTGTGTACGTCATTTGAAACTTTCTTGAATTTTAAATGACGTTTCCTTCAATTATGATCTTGCAGACATATGAAAAAGTGTAAACGGATATGACAACTGCGTCGAAACCGCCTATATAATCGATTCAAGAACAAGTCGTTTATGCAGGAATTGTCGATTTGTCGGTTCCTTATTCGCGAAGCAAAGTGGAACTGTGTGTTGTGTCATTCAAATATTAATGAAACGTCCTATCACCCTCCGTCAGTTTTCAAGTATATACGTCAGTATCATTAAACCAAAAGCAAATCTTCAGTAAAAATGCACTCCGCATTAATGAAATTGAACAATGTCATGCCAGAGGGCTATTCTCAATAGTAATCAATGCGATTGGACCGAATCGCTCGATCTCAAATAAATCCACAAGTACGTCCACATGCGTCCCAAGAAATCGCCTTAGGTGTACATTATCGTAGGTTCAGCAATACCGCGATTTCTGAGAACAAACCTTTCTCATTGATAAGATCAACGAATGCGATTTTTAGAAATATCTTTCACACTACAGTATTTTTCATTACTGAAGAATAACTTTTACCAGCATTGGGTATGCGTATACAACAATGTCATGCCAGAGGGCTATTCTCAATAGTAATCAATGCGATTGGACCGAATTTTTCGATCTTAAATTAATCCACAAGTACGTCCACACGCGTCCCAAGAAATCGCCTTAGGTGTGCATTATCGTAGGTTCAGCAATACAGCGATTTCTAAGAACAAACCTTTCTTATTGATAAGTTCACCGAATGTGATTTTTAGAAATATCTTTGGCCGTATAGTATTTTTCATTATTGAAGAACATCTTTTACCAGCATTGGTTATGCGTATACAACACAAAACTATTTCTGAATACGATTTACTTTTCGTAGAACACCCATCACCGGAACGAGATGAACACCCGTCACCGGAACGGCAGCTCCGCTGAGACCTCCTCGCTAGGGAGAGGAAGAGGACGTGGTGGAGCTCCTGCTGGCCATCCTTAGCACGACTGCACCGACTGGGTTGCTGTGGAGGAGGAGGGCGAGAACGGTGATGGCGGAGCTCGTTAGGTTGTACAGATAGAGCAATCGATAGGTTTCACTTTACATATTTTGTCTGTCGTTCTTTTTAAACTCAATCAATTGTTCGCATATTTCGTAGCGTATTTCCGGCATATGATCCTGCAATAAAACATGTAATGTGAAACCAATATATAACAGGAATAAACAATAACATCGGATACGAAGCTCATACAGCGTGGAAAGAAGGTTCTTCTCCATTGTATATTGCTTCAATATGCTTCATTACAAATATGCCACAATCGACCCCATTACTTTGTAAAGGAGCATCGTCAGCACAGAGCAACATCCATTCGGCAATGTCGACACCCATAAGTCCGTTAAGGAATCCCGCCTGTGATAAAGGGATAATATATTATAGTCCGGTCCACCTCGAATAGCTACGATTCACCTATGGGCACAAGCTTACCAAATGCATAGCGTCGCGTTCTACGCCACTGTGGCAGTCCAATGAGTTGTAGCACCATAGTTGTTTTTCCAGAAAATTCATCTCGTATAGGACCCAATGGTCGGGATTTTGCCAGAGTGTAGGAAGTAAAATCTGCGAATCGATAAAATAATTTTTCATTCCAGAGACATATCGTGATGGGGATGTTACGACTAAACCTTGGAGAAGAGGTTTGTTCACTTACCTTTCCAAATTTCGAAATGTCTAGGCACTCATCATCGTTGTTCCAACAAGGTAGTGCATCTGTGAATCCAATGCTGTATGGCTTTCACCAGACGTACATCTGTTGCACAAAATAGTAAGATTTAACCACCAAGAAACGTGAGTATGTCATAAAAGCAAACAAAACAACAGCGGACCAGACATACCATGAAATAAGGGATGATGATGCGTACTGTATTGCTCTTTGGGTTGCTCTGGATGTAATTGACAAAATCACACATTGTCTGGTTGCACAAATTTATGAACTTCAAAACATACAAACCGGAACGACCTAGAAATTGATAGTGGTTAAATACTTACAAAATTACTGATAGTGTTCCCAACTGCAAATCATCTTGCATCTGCTCGATGTCATCTACGAACTCGTCAGGGCGTTGCCGCCCACCCTTGCCTGTGGATGTTGAACTGAGTGCACCATGAGCGTGGTATTCAGGATTCAACATTGAAATTATTGTCTACAGTAAACAACAATAGTCCAAATACGACATGAAAAGGCAAATGTTGACTAAACCGCTCAGGCGTTTCAAAAAATATACGTCTTAAGCGCTAATGCTGATACTGTGGATGTGGTTGTCTTCTTCTTCGGCGTCGTGCCTGGCCGTTTTGCTCCCATCGTCCTCTTTGTTGGTGTTGTGCCTGGTCGTTTCGCTCCCATCGTTCTCTCCGTTTACTCCGTGCCTGGTCATTTTTCTCCCATCATCCACTCCTTTGGAGCCGTGCCTGGTCGTTTTGCTCCCATCGTCCTCTTTGTTGCCGCCGTGCCTGGTCGTTTTGCTCCCATCGTCCTCTTCGTTGCCCCCGTGCCCGGTCGTAGTGCTCCCATCGTCTTTGGCGCCGTGTCGGGTCGTATTGCTCCCGTAGTCCACTTCTTGGACACCATGGCTGGTCGTACTGCTCTGATTGTCCCCTTCTTCAGCGTCATGCCTGGACGGAGATATCGATGACACCTTTGCAATGCAGATACGGAAACGCCGTCCTCAGTCATATACAAAGGTAAAGTCCTTTAACGTGTCGCCCTTTTTCGAAAACAGCCCGCTAATTAAATGATTGCGTTTTAAATAAATAAAAATACGTCTTTTCGCATGCCACCCTTTTTCGATAACCGTCGCCAAATTAAATGATTGTGTTCGAGGTATTTAAAAATACGTCTTTCCACAAGCCGCCCTTTGCGTTTTAAATAATTAAAAATACGTCGCATTATAACAATCTTTTAGGTATGAATAATCTTTCACGATTATTCTATTGATTATCGTATATGGATACATCGATATATTCATGCAACATACTTTCCTCAGCGGTTTTTTAACAACAAACCATTTTCTTATCGCTATTGACTGTTATCATTTACGCCGTCAGAACTCGTTAAATTATTGTTCACGGCTTACATCGCCAATCCTTTTTGCGATATTCTTTCGAGGCAGAGACAAATACAGTGATTGCTAAACAGAAATGCTATATCTTAGCGATGCCAGAGAGGTTAGGCAATGCCATAATTTCTGAACAAACATCTATTTTCGATTAAAGTTTATTTATTACCGAGATCCACAGACGAAAAGATGTAATAATAAAGAATTAAACAATAAAAGAATGTCACGTTACTATAACTCATTATACAATTACAACAAAAACCTAGCGTGATAAAAATGAAAATCTAGGATTTATTCCGAGGCACTTGACAAATCAGATGAAATATCATAGACTTGTCTCTCACTTTTTATTTGTGGACTGTCTATCATGTGTGGCATCTTCGTTGCGAGACCTTTATTAAGAAAACTGGTCATCATCTCTACCACTGAATTCAATTGAATCCCCATAGTGCTTACTTCTGCCCTTAATTTCTTATTCTCCCTCTCCATAACTTCGAACCTTACGGCAGAGACAATATTCTCTTTTAAAGCAAGTGTTCGCTCTTCCTCGCGCTTTGTTACTGAGGGACTAGTCGTAGTAACCGGAGAGAGACGACGTTTTGGTTGTAGAGGCTGGGCTGCAACATGAGAAGGGGCAGTTGGGAGGCATGGGTTCACAATTTTTTCAATCTTCAGATTTCTCCGCATTGGTTCCCAATACCTTTCGAAATAGAAGGGATCAAATTGTCGTCCTTCATGATCATACGATACGGCAGGGAAACCACCTGAGTTCCAATTTAATAATTCATCCCTGTAGCGATCGGGCCAATTCACGTTCCTGCCCCCACCACTATTCATCTTCCTTCTCACTTCCAAAGGCTTATTTGGGATAGACTGCCCCAAGCCAGATTGTAGGAGAACTCGACTACCTTGCTGCAACTCGACTTCAAAATTGCAGAATAGCCACAAATCGCGGTCAGACAATCTAGCAGCCTCCGCAACAACGTCTTCATCATCGTCCTCCTCATCTCCATAAGGTCTCCACAAAACCTGTACATTGGTAATTCTTTTTAATAACGAATGACAAATATATTAAAATTTATTTACGCATGATATGGCAACAACGATATGTACTACGGAAGACAATCTTGCAGCGATGGATACTTAAGAATGCTGAACATTACAACGATTTATAATACTCAATGGTAAATGCTGACGCGATTGTAAACAATTTTAGAACGTTTACCTCGTTTAGTTGCAGCCCATCTAAAATGAACTTAGCATTATAAACTGCGACGTTTATTCTAGCCCAGCGACCGATCTTTGGAAAACCACAAATCAGAGGGTCACAACGTGGACGCAATGGGATAATATGTTTCAACGCCCACGCCTAACAAAAATAATATTATTAGTAACACCACAACCTGCAATGAGATTTGTCTACAATTACTAAGTATGTAATCAACAAATACCTGAACAAATGACCAAAATCCACCAACAGTTTTCGTACCATTACTCGCACGGTGGAGTTGACTGTACAAGTGTGCGAGCATAGCGGCACCCCATGCATAGTCGTCGACTTCGTCTAGGTCTGCCAAGTACTGCAGCCACATGGAACTTATTCTCGAACCAGAACAATCGGAAAATAATGTAAGACCAAAAAATATAGAAGGAAGCCGCGCAACTCTTGGTCAACTATTTCAGATGCACAAGTAGCGGAGTGGCCTTTCCATTTATTACGAAAAAATGAGACTTTCATTGATGTATAATTCATTCCACCAGAAATACATTGACTTCATTCGTCCATCGACATTCCTAACAGGGCCGTGCATTTCTCCCTTGCGTTATAGTTTGAATGTCGTAACAGGACAGCACTGCCATCGCACTTAAGGCCAGTGATCATCGCCACATCTTCTAGAGTCATGGTGATCTTAAAAAAATCAAACTAGAATGTGTTCATCTTATCATTCCATTTATTTACCAGGTGGGTCATGGTATCCAGCAAGTTTCAAAATATTGCTGGTCTAAAAGGCCACCGAAGTGCATATTTCGTAATCGGTCCTTCTGATATGCACTCAGCTGACCATACCATGACAGAACTACAGGCCATTGACACCGACCTCCGAGCTTTTCACCTGGTGCTCTACTTCTCCTGTGAACTCCCTGTAACACAAAATAACATATTATTTCTACCAATTGTAAATTAGTTCCATTTGTACTTATAAATACTATTCTACTAACCGCTATAAATAATATTGGTTGCAGATAGACTATCACATTAATCGCTATATATATTAATACCTAACACAGTAATCGCTATACCAAAATCGCTAAACATGTTATTAAATCTTCACAGACAGAACAGATATATTTACCTTGGTCGCTATTTTCTCCTGTTCTCCATCCAACCTGGGACTTTCTGGTGGGTCCACTGCCTCCAATTGCCTTTCAATCTCCATTTTTACAGGCTCCACCATCGCATGTCTTTCTCTCGCCTTCCTTTTCTCGCCCTCCTTCTCCATCCTTTCTCTATCCTTCCTTTTCTCATCCTCCTTCTCCTTCCTTTCTCTCTCCCTTTTCTCCTCCTCCTTCTTCTGCTTCCTTTCTCTCTCCCTATTCTCCTCCTCCTTCTTCTCCTTCCTTTCTCTCTCCCTTTTCTCCTCCTCCTTCCTCTACTTCCTTTCTCTCTCCCTATTATCCTCCTTCTTCTGCTTCCTTTCTCTCTCCCTATTCTCCTCCTCCTTCTTCTCCTTCCTTTCTCTCTCTCTTTTCTCCTCCTCCTTCCTCTGCTTCCTTTCTCTCTCCCTATTATCCTCCTCCTTCTTCTACTTCCTTTCTCTCTCCCTTTTCTCCTCCTCATTCTGCTTCATTTCCCTCTCCCTTTTCTCCTCCTGCATCCTTTCTCTCTCCTTTTTCGCCTCCTCCTCCTTCTCCTTCCTTTCTCTCTGCTTTTTCTCCTCGTCCTTCTGCTTCCTTTCTCTCTCCCTTTTCGCATCTTCCTCCTGCTTCTTCCTTAACCTTTCCTGCACTTCTGTTTCTTCCTGTTCCTTTTCTTTTCTTCCTCCTCCTTCTCCTTCCGCCGCCTTTCTTTCTCTTCCAGTTCTTGTTTCCTTCTTTCTTGCAATTCTTCCTCCTGCTTCTTTCTTTCTCTTTCCTTTTCTTCTTCCTCCTCCTTCTCCTTCCATTGCCTTTCCTTCTTTTCCTCATTCTCCTTCTCTTACCTTTGCATTTCCTTAGCTTCCTCAAACTCCTTCTCCCTCATTCGCCTTTCCTTTTCTTCCTCATACTAAGGAATATTTTGTTCCTTCTGTTCCTCCTCCTTATTCATTTGCCTTCGCCTCTCCTCTGCCTCCTTCAGTAGCCTTGCCTTGTTTCGCATTGCACTACGCTCTAAGTCTCTCCTCTTACATTGTGTTGCAGTTTCATCCACTAAATAGCTAACATAACTTTAAAACTCCTCCACATTCTTCTTCCTCTTTTCCATCACCTGTGTGTTAATCCTCCACCTTCTATTTATATTCTCATCAATATTTCTTGCCTTTGCCTTCAATTCGTCATCCTTGTTCTGCATCTTTCGTAATTCAGAGTTCTTCCTTTGATCCGCAGCCTCGATATCTGATGGATAATCCTCCGCATAATACGATTCCAAGGCTTTTTTCCTGTCTTCATCGTTCTCAATCTTAAGTATATTTTGGTATCTTTCAAAAACCTTAGATAGATGGGACTGGCGGATCACTTCTCTAATAGACAACCCATAGAACAACGGGGTATCTTTAATCTGATGAGGCGCAGACATTGCTAACCTGCACAACACATTACACGATCATCATGATTAAAAATCGTCGGAATATTTGGGTTCATAAGAAACAAATCGTTGTATAAGAAGCAATCTTCAGATTGAAGAAAGAAACCTTACACGAAACTCACCGAAACAATGGGAATTTGGATATTCCAACTATAGAGTAAGCAGTGGTAACAATTAATACGCAACAGAAGGTGGTTATTATGCTGCGACTGTGCGTAAGACAAAAATCGATGCTCCGACGACTCCAGATGAAAGCAAATAATCTCCGGTAGAGTGCTTAGAGCGAGAATGGATTGTTTTGAACTATTTGAATCCTACAACATAACGCTTGCTACATACGCAAACTCTGCGGAACATTTTGGCCCGATAACGATGGAGGGCAGTTTTGTCCTTTTCATGAACCGATGATTCAGTTTTCTAGAAGGAGGGCATTTATGTCCGTTCGAAGAAGAGGAAGCGAATGGCGGTAAAGGGTACTTAAGTCTTTGCTGCGACACCAAATTACGATGCAGTATGATGCGGACAGACATCGGGATACATGCCGGTCTGGATCTTATACGTGGCGCTATTTGGAACCCCCGAACATGAGATCTCAGTACCGGCCCTGTTCGGGGGGGAACATATAACCTGCTTTGATCATTTATCAAGGCGCTATCCAATTTTTCAGCACTGAACATGTTGTTCTGTTGGGCCATGAAGGATCCAATTCAGTTAGCCCACAGTTCACACTAGAGTTGTACCTTTCTCCGTCATATCTTATTGCATTCCAATCACCAACAACTAACTGGGGTGGGTCCTTTGGATGTTGTTCCAACAAATTCCACAACCTTCGTCTTTCACTTGCCTCACTATGAGTATAGACACCAGAAATTGTAACTATGTTTTGTTCCATTTCAGCAATGATCGTCATTAACTAATCCGATATCAATACCACCCCAACGGACACCACATTGGGGTTTCATAAGCATACGATCCGACTATTACTTGAGGCAACCATTCACCCACAACACATCTCATTTCATAGGCTGTCACAACAAAAGCTTTGTCTATCTTCATCTTCCTCTCACCCACCACAATTTTAATCTCTCATTTTTCTTATATTTTTTCACTTCATTTTACTCGTGCTAAACAAAACAAGCAAAAATTTTGAATTTGAAAAAGTTATCATATCAAAACTTCTCGTAGATAATTTTTTTTTCTTATGAGAAATTTTCTTGCTTCTAAACGTGCCCTAAATGAGCGAAGTCCAACCCTATGAGATACCGACTCTCCCTTTTCCTTTACTGTCACCTGTGCTTGGGAATTGCCATCTGCTTTTTTTGATTGATCAGTCTAATTGTACAGAGATCTTTGTTCTCTTTAGCTTGAAAAGTTGGCAACAGGACTCGCGAAGCCTTATTTTCTAAGCTCACCAGCGATGTCAACATACATTTTATCCATCAAAAGTAGATTATATGAATGGAGGAGCCGCCACCCGGAAATAAAACGCCACTGTTGCAAAGGATCCAGGACCTATTCATTTGTTCTCCCAAAAATTACATATTAGACGCTACTTGCTGGGCAGAGGATTGTGTTTGTTCGATCTCATTCTCAGGCTACTACTGTCAACCGAAGGCATTTTCACGAAATTGCAGCTCCGCACAGACTTTTTTTCAACTCCACAAAACCAAACAGGGTATTCATACCCAGCCCATGCGTATAATACCAGGCATGCCGCTGGTGAGCGATTCCTGAACTACGACTTAGAAAATGGCATGGATGATGCAACGGGACCATCTCTTGCTTCCCTCCCCTACACAAGGTCACAAAACACTTCCCATCAGTGGCGGAGCCAGAAGTTTTTCGTTGGGTGGGCAGACTTCGGGTCTCTGAGACAATGCTATGGTCTTGAAGAACGATCCATTTATTCAGACCAGTGGCGGAGCTAGAAATTTTTGGCTGGAGGCACAGTCTTTGGTTCAGAGATAAAACTTAAATAAGCATTTTGATGCTGTTGGTTGTCGTTTGACAGTGTTTTGTTTGTTGATTTCACTAATCTCAGACTGGGCCTGCACGGAAATTTGCAGTGTTTTTTGTGGATTTAATTAGGCTCTGTTTGAGAGCCTTGCACTAAGATGGAAACACCATGTCCATGTGCTGCCAAAATGTGGCGTCTGAGGATGGAGTTGCCAAAAGCATCCTTTGATGAATGACTGCAGCTCCCAAACAGCAGAGAGCATGAGAACACGGGGGAAGCCACAATATAGCCCCTATTGACTGTCACACGGCTGCTGTTGTTTCTTTAACATAGTTGGGGCACGTAAGGCTCTCAATCTGGAGTTTTACATCGCAGGGAGGTGGCCTCATTAAGTGACCTGGTTCTTGGTGAGGGTTCCTTTGTCATAAAAAAAATGCTCTTAAACAGAGCCTTAATGTGTGAAATGGCCGAGTCTAGTTGCCATGATATCCAGACAAGAGAGATGACATTCACGTTAATAGAAAGTTCAGAGACAAACCACAAGTAGAGCTTGGCTTGTTTTATGGACAAATATAGTTTGGATTGGGCATGGTTTCTTCCGTATTTGGGAGGTAGTCATCGGAGGCAGTTGAAGAATTGTAAAAGTGAAAGGTCTTCCCCTATTTTCATGTTTTATTTTCTTTTTTTTCAGGATTTCTGGATGAAGCAAATCTTTAATTTATTTCAAGATGTTCCCTTGCCAAGAAAATCCTGATACTGAGATTTGTGATATTAGTTGTGCTTCACATTTTAGGTCTTGGTGCACAATCTCCTGCATTGGACTGCTTGACAAACCCAGACAACATCAAGTTGGGATGGAGCGATCCATTTTTTTTTTGTTTCTAATTCTGGGATGGGTGACCGCCCCCCACCCCTGGCTCCGCCACTGCTTCCCATAGAGTGAAGCATCAAACATCAGTTAATGGAGGGTGGCATCCAAACCTTAATCCTTGGTACAGATTGACATCTTTGGCCAGTCTTAACTTGCAAGGAGCTATAACATTTATTTTGGCTTTTAGACCCCTCATTGTAGGCTGGATCCGCAAAGATATGCAGGGCCTGAATCAAGCACAAAACTGTAACCTGGACAATCAAGATTCATGAGATCTAAACAATGAATTGGTAGCTGTTGGACTCCTTCAAAACCCTTTGTTTGGATTAGTCAAGCTGTTAGTCAGACCCCTAGCAGGGGTATAGAACAGTCAAATATAGACAAACAAAAACAGAGCAAAAAAAAAAAACCTTGTATACCAGACCCACAAACATCATCGAGACCCTTCTGATCGCTTGCACCTAATTTGGCCAACTTACAAAGTAGAACAAGAATTCCGGTATTTGTATGCCTTCCAGTTCGTTCGGAAGCATTCAGACCCACATCTCATGACCAAACCCACAGAATTTTGGTCAGAGATAGAGTGATTAGCGGCTGCATACAGCCAAATGTAGACCTCCATTCATCAATCAAAAGCTTGCCAGCATGAATGGAAAGATCTCAATTCTCAAGAATTCCTAATAATATCATCATAACTCTCTCTCTCTCTCTCTCTCTCTCTCTCTCTCTCTCTCTCTCTCTCTCTCGACATTGACACATATAAAGAAAGTAAAGGGGCAACCAAGCACTGGAGAGTAGCAAAATCAGAAACATTCACTCATCCCACCTAGTTGGAACTTGGAAGACGATAATGTTGATATAGTGAGACATTGCACAGCAAAGTCATAATCAAGGATGGTTCATTGCAAGACAAAAGGCCGAGTCTATATTTATGCTAGCAACCACATTAGTGACACATTCAAACGGTATTATATAAAATGCTGTACGGGGTCCTTATTTTTCTACCTCCTGGCAGACGCGCCCCAAGAAAGACAAGCTCCGAAGCTTAGAACCCTAAAGCATGTTTCAGCTTCTAAGCCCTGTACTCAACCTCAAAAGACAAGGAAAACAAAACATAAAGGTTCAAGAAAAAGCATAACAGCCAATGTCCTGTGCCCATTCAAGATGGTCAAACCATGATGCATGTTCAGCAGCGAAACCAGGCATCCAAAAGTTTACCTACAACAGCGGCAAAAGAACAGTTAAAAAACAAGAATAAGTTCAATTAAGCATATTCAGCAGTGAAACCCAGGCATACAAAATGTTCACCTACGGAAATACAAGAAGTCATACAACAAATCAAGTTCCACATAGAAAATAGTGCAATGAAGGAGAAAGATATGCATGTAATTCCTCTAACTACAAAAGCATCCAAAACATTATAACGGAGACAAATGGGTCTACAGCCAGAAAACTAAAGGGTTACAAAAACCACTTTCTCGTGTAATTCAAACAACAACCATTTTTATTCATGCTCTATAGACTATATCAGATGCATACGAACGCAACCAATTTTTCTTCCTGGGCCACCTCAAACGCCATCATGAACAATTCACTCTAACAATATCCAGCCACCAAACCATAAGATATGAGAAAGATCATAGAACCCAAGTGCATGATCCACTGTTAACGAGGAAAACTGTCAAACCTGAAGGTAAAAGCTATGAAATAATGACCTAGGACAAGAACCTAATGGGAACTGGGAAAAGCACCTCAGAAATACATCAAGATTCAAAGCAGTATTATCTACCCATTTAACCAAACGACCATACTTATAGTATATGAAAACAGAAAAGCAAAGAAACATTGCTAAAGCATTCTCAACAATGTCTAATATCCATCTCAAAAGTAGTAGCAACTAGTTGTGTGCCATCATTGGCATTGTTATCAATTCATACAATAAAAGCCTCAAGACAATCGGTACACAGAAAACCATGGAAAAACAACAAACATATAATCACATGCTTGAATCACCATGTTCAGCAATGCAAAGGATTAGTTTGTGTTTGTATATTTCCACAAACTGGAGTGCAAGTAATATTCTCTCTTAACTATATCTTCTTCATCAATAACTCAATCTTTCACATTCAGCAGTCCTTAAAACATAAACCCCAACAAAAGGCTTCTGATAAACAAACCCACTTCACTGGTCACCATTGTTCCATCCTGCATTGCTATCTGGGATAACTTTTTAATGTTTTATGGAACAGTGATGACAACAGTTAACAGGTAAGACAATGGAATGAAACAGAATATTAAAAAAAAATAAAATAATTGAGCTCAACTATTCAACTTGTAGGCATTAATAATAACACAGAGAAATTAAAAAAGAAAATTATCCTGAATACCTGTTTGTAACACAGAGAAATTAAAGGTTTAACTTTCACCATTTTTTGTGTGTCAACCGGTCAATACTACTTATAATTGTTTGCCATTATTATCAATGATACAAATCAAACCCACTTTAAATTATATTGATAATTGCAGATGTCATTGTTTATATTTGTCATATTTACCATTCAACATGAACAAGGAACATTTAATATTCCTCCTCTTCCTGAACTCCTAAAAACCTCCAAAATCTTACTAAGTTTCAATGTCCTATTTCATCCTCCTTTAACCGAATAACCTTTTACTTTCACTCTATTTAGTTTCAATGTCTTATTTCATCCTCCTTTAACCAACTAACTTTTCACTTTCACTTTGATTCAAGGATGAACAAGGTACCAGCATTTGGTGTAGCAATGAGAATCAGGTCTTGTGGGCCAACGAAAATGAGCCTATGGATGTGCCAATGGTTCTTTAGAAAACAAAATAATAATCACAATAATAATAATATTTTATTATTATTAAATTTTTAATTTTAATTAGCTCGAGAACAAAGTTTGGGCCAAGCCAGCCCAATTATCCTAATTGGTGGATCAAGAGAGTGGATTAAACTCAGGTCCAATATGAACGAAAACTAAACTGTGCATTGTACAGGATAGGTCACACTCGGCTGGGTCACTCCAAAATCCAAATGGCTCGGCAGCCAAAGCTTCTTAGACCAACGTGGTCAATTTGACCCTTTAGAGGTTAAAAACACATAACCTAGTGGTGGCCCATCCCCTAGGCACTAAAAATCACCTATTTGAGCATGTCAAAAGAAAAAAAATATAATAATTTCAAAACAATAATAACTTTAAAAAATTCTAAAATATTTATAAAAAGTATAGCAGGACAGGTTTATAATTTTTTAAGTTATGTAAACTGCACGTGCACATGCACACGCACACGCACACGCCAATGCGCATGCGGCACACACGGGTCAATGCCCCAGGTCACTAAGATTACCAAAGCACAATTTGAAGGTTGGCCCAATGTCTACTCCCAATTTGAAGGCAATATGTCATCAGACCACTATTTTTTCTTTTTATGGGTTATACCGTTATGGTAATTTTGATCAAAGTTTATAGTTTTTTTGTTAACTCAATTTTTTTCTCATTGTTTTCTGGTTTTATATCATAGAAAATCTGGCCTTGGAAAGATTAGATTTTGACATATGGCATGCATTCAATAAGAAGGATAGGAAACATCATGCAATGGCAAATTGCAACTGTGGGCAATACCATCAGTATGAAGTATGAACAAAGGTAAACACACAGTACATAATAGACCCATAAGAAATGGTAACAACAGAATTCAGGTATAGAAACATAGAGGAAATGATCAGAATTAGGATATTGCAACATATTCAACGTTTTAATAATACATCATTGAAAATGGAACTTAGTGAATCAATAACAGCTAAGACCATTAGCAATATTATTTTCAGCTATGTCACATGGGTGCGGGTGCGGGGGTGCGGCACTTTCAAAAACCTTGGGTACAGGGGTGCGGCAGGGGCAAAAATGTATATATATAGAAGGGGGGTCCGGGGGTTCCCCCCGGACCCAGGGTCGGGTTGACCGCACCCGTGTTGAGTCGCGTCGACGCGGGTGCCGCACCCGCGTCGAGTCGCGTCGACGCGGGTGCCGCACCCTGCTAGCCGAATCCCTGTTACATAGATTTTCAGCATAAAACCATTTTTCATCAATGCAGTGTCAAGGGCAGTAATCAAACATTAGATAGAAAGGAAGAAATGATATTCCAAGTTAAACTTTTCCAGCTTCTTTTGGAGATTATGCTTGAAAATAAACACCTTGCCATACATATCCAATATGCTTCCTCTCTTCCTAATGATACAATAAAACTAATGATCATAGAGAATCACAGAAGATAACTATAAAGACTAACACTCTTTTGGTTGATATGAAGACAGTGGAACTTCAGCATTTCAAAAAATGAAATCAAACTAAATCCAAATCAGATATTTCACCATAAAACTTTCAACAAATGAGAGAGACGAGAAGAATATAATATCCAAGATAAAGCAACAGAATGAACATTAGGCTAGGAAGCTCAATTGACCAGCCTAACAGGCTAGTGATGCTAATCAAGGGCTTAATTTTTTGCTCCACCCTAAGTCTGCAGGATCTATGAAATGTACTGCATATTTGAAGTCCTTTCAACTCCTACCCTTAATCCATGATATCTTTTACTGGTGCTAATCGACTTGAAAATCATAAATCCATCCTACATCAGGATAACTAAATGGACCAAGATGTCTCCCAAGGATGCTACCTAATTAATTATGTAAATCCCCCAACCATGCCCATATTTGCATCATAATTTCATCAATCCAGAGATAGGTGTATCCTGTGCAGAGTTTTGCTTCACTCTACACCAGGCAAAGCACTTAGATTGGGCACATACTACAGTGTTCCAACTTTTGTTCCTTATAATTGAAGTACATCTGTTTTTTCTGGTCTTTTTTTCCTGGTTCACTTTAGATATTCCTCAACTATAAACCCCTTTAGTGCTTGCATGTTGAACTTTAGACATTCTTCAACTATAAATCACTCTGATGCACAGTGACTAACCTCGTCAATAGCACTCCTGAAGCCCTGATTTGTATGAAGTTTTTTATTATCTGAAGAACATCTTTTGTTATACAGTCTTGCCCTTAAACCATCAATCAAAGTCTTGAAAAGAGGGAGAAAAAACTCCAACAGATTTTGTTTTAGCCAATTTTTGTTCTTTTTAGATTGAAAAAGCAAAATCCCTAAAACATCCATTGAGTTTGGGCACTTTCGTAACTATCTTTTAGCACTTTAGTTCAAATTGTTGTTTGCTTTTATTAACAAATTCTTGCGCCAATTTCAAGTATAATTATGCTGTTTTGACTCACTTTTTTTTTTCGTGTGTGTAACCGCCCCTCACACCCTAGAAAAAAGATTTAAAATATAGGTTGGTTGTTTCTTATCCATCCCCACCAACCAACCACCCCTCACACCCTAGAAAAAAGATAAAGAAGAAACTAACTCTTACATTAGAAAATTTTATGCACTACTTTTTATCACACCACATTACTAGCCATCCTCATGAAATTTTGAGTTAAATAATATAACAAAATTAGCTCTTAGTCTTTTTAATCACAATAGAGGAGAGGGGGACTTTGGTTTTAAGAGGCTTGTTTATTTTGCTAGCATACAAGATACTTCAGATAGGAAATTTATAGGCTTGCAAAGATGAGAGATAGGAAATCGAAGGATTTGGGTATGGTTAGATGTATCAAAGATGAAACGCAAAGGGTTTTAGTCAAAGATGAGGAGATTAAGGAGAGATGGAAAGATTATTTTGATAAGCTATTTAATGATAGTCATGCTCAAGATCTTGGAGACTTCTCCATTCCTTTTCATGAGATAAATCGTGACTTCATGCGCAAGATTCAAAAGAAAGAAATTGCAGAGGCTTTGAAGAAAATGAAATCAAGAAGGGCAGTTGGCCCAGATGGTATACCTATCGAGGCTTGGAAATGCTTGGGAGAGAAAGGTTTAGAATGGTTGACAAATCTTTTTAACTTGATTTGGCGAACAAATAAGATGCCTAATGAGCGGAGGAAGAGTACTTTGGTGCCTTTATATAAGAATAAGGGTGATATACAAGATTGCACAAACTATCGTGGTATAAAACTCATGAGTCATACTATGAAACTTTGGGAGAGGGTGATTGAGTCTAGGTTGAGGAAGGTTGTCACGATATTGGAGAATCAATTTGGTTTTATGCCTGGAAGATCAACTATGGAAGCTATACATCTTCTTAGACAACTTATTGAAAGATATAGAGAGAGGAACAAAGATTTGCATATGGTTTTTATTGATTTAGAGAAGGCATACGATAGAGTACCTAGGGACGTTCTCTGGTGGACAATGATGAAGAAAGGTGTTTCTCTCAAGTACATTAGTATAATTAAAGATATGTATGAAGGAGTAGTAACCAATGTCCGCACTTGTGGAGGGGTGACAACCAATTTTCCGATAACGGTTGGGTTACATCAAGGATCTGCTTTAAGCCCTTTCCTATTTGCGATAGTGATGGATGAGCTTACGAGATCAATTCAAGAAAATGTACCGTGGTGTATGTTGTTTGCTGATGATATTGTTTTGATTGATGAGTCTAGAGCTGGGGTTAATGCTAAGTTAGAATTATGGAGACAGACATTGGAAGCTAGAGGTTTTAAGTTGAGTAAGAGTAAGACTGAATATATGGAATGTCGGTTTAGTAAGCAACGAAGTAGTGATGGGAGTGTAGTGAAGCTTGGTGAGCAAGAAATACCGGTGAATGATTATTTCAAATATTTGGGATCCATCATTCAAAAGTATGGAGAAATTGATGGAGATGTAAATCATAGGATAAAGGTTGGGTGGATGAAATGGAAAAGTGCAACTGGAGTGTTGTGCGATCGTAGAATGCCATTGCGGTTGAAGGGAAAGTTTTATAGGACGACTATTAGACCTGCTTTACTATATGGTACGGAATGTTGGGCTGCCAAGAGACATCATATTCAAAAAATGAGTGTAGCTGAGATGCGGATGCTTAGATGGATGTGTGGAAATACAATAAAAGATAAGATTCGGAACGAGGAGATACGTAAGAAGGTAGGTGTTGCACCCATTGAGAATAAGATGCGAGAGAATCGTTTACTGTGGTTTGGACATATTCGGCGAAGGCCTAATGATGCTCCAGTTAGAAGGTTGGAGAAATGGGAAAATATATTAGTTAAAAGAGGTCGGGGTAGGCCTAGGAAGACTTGGATGGAGATGATAGGAAAGGATATGAATGCTTTGAACCTCACCGAGGACATGGCATTGGATAGAAATGATTGGAGGAAAAGGATTCATGTGGAAGACCCAAAATGAATTTCTTTTTTGGTTCATATCGCTGACCCCAATTGTTTTGGGATGAAGGCGTAGTTGTTGTTGTTGTTGTACAAGATACTTCAGATGATTTCTATAATAAGAAACCACAAAAAATGCATAAAAAAATACCCAAAAAGAGTATCGTAACCTATGCTCAGGGCCCACAAACAACTTCTACCATTGCACCACTGAAACCCCATGCATCTCAACAAGAACATACAGCTACTACAAATTTCAAGTGATGCATACAGTTCACGTCATGTTTTGGTTCATTCGCCAACAATTCACCAGGAAAAAAAATACACCAAGCAATTCAAGCAAAACCTTCCCATGATCTTATTGTGAGGACTAAAAAGATGCTTGTCAAAATGAAACAGACAGTAGAGAAAAGCATCTCTTCCGATGCATCTAACAACGACAATGACAGAACTCGCAGCTATAATCGTCATCTCCACATGGTCAGAAGCAACGAAATTTTATGCTAGCAAAGCAATCAACGGAAACAGCGCAAATGATAATAAGAAGACCAACACTAGCCACACAAAGTGATTCCGGACCTAAATCACAAACTTGAGAAATGAGAAGGAAAAACAAGAAACAACAATTTCCACCGATTCATGGAACAACGCAATCGTAGAAAAACACCATGATTAAGACAGAAACCCTAAATCGACGGAGAGATCCCACACCTCTTGTGCCTCTGCACGAACGGGGAATTCTTCGCATCCTCCTCTGTGAAAACACGAGATCGGAATTAGGGAACCAGAAAAATTGCTCCCCTTCATAGAAGCCCAGAAAAGAAACAAAAAAGGAATCGAGCAAAAAGAGAAAAAAAGAAGGGAATTAACCGGTGAGGCTGGCGGTGAACCTGGCAACGAGGGCTCCGGTAATGGCAAAACCCACCAGGAAGGGCCAGTTCCGATTAAACTCTCTCTTGAAGAAGACGTTCCACGGATCGAATCGTGCCATCGCTCGCTCCCACTTTCTTTACCGCCTGAATGAAATCGAAGCCTTCACCAAAGAGAAAGGGAAAGGACGAAACACCGTTTTTATTTCTCCACTGGCGAGATCAGGGCTGATGATAAGCCGATCCCCAACTCTGTACCGCACCGAGTTTGGCTCAACCTAACCCAAGCCCAGGCTTACCGGTCTACCTACTTACAGCTTACCTGCCCGGTGCCCCCTCTTTATTCGGTTTATGTTCTTACGACTTGGTATTTGGGACAGATTGATGGAAAAGACTTGAGGAATGTGCAAAAAAAGGAAAAAAAAGAGAGAGAATTGGGTGGAGCTCTTTGAAAATAACTCTGACGTGTAAATGTTAAAGCCTCAACACTTCATAAAGTTTTACACTTGGATTTTTGCATGGCCTTCCATAATATTTTAATGAAAATATTTTAAACTAATAAATTCATGTTTTGTTCCTGAATAATTTTATATTATTGCATACACTTACAATTTTATATTAAGATACTAACTGGTGATTTATAGAATGAGCTCATCTTAAAATTAAACATGAATTATGTTAATTTGATAAGAGAAAACTGTTAGATGCATTGCTTTTGATGTCTCACATACAGGTTATTGGGTGATGCAGTATGTTTTCTTTTGTTTTTTTAGTAAGGTTTTCTGAAGAAGAGACTTTTACAAGATAGACCTACTCATGGTGCCAGTACAAGAAAATCACCCGAGAACCCACTTGAAAACCATAGAGCATATACATGCTTGCAAGAGACCCTCATTGTCTTTTGTGTCAATTAGAGATTTTCGACATAAGAAAGGGTAGGTAGCCTTCTCAAGAGACGACGGTTAACAACCACACTCGTTGGTAACCTTCGAGATAGAATTGGCTAAGCGAACTTTGGTCTTGCATAATTAACGTGCCAATTATTGGTTTGCATGTCCTTGTACTAGGCAAGCAAGACTTTTTCAATACATGTTCAAGTACCCAATGTGAGCACACTATGCAAGGCAAGCCTCTAGTACAGTCTTTCAATGTGAATTATATTAATATATAATAATAATTAAGTTTATTCAATTAAAATCATGATTTACCAAACAAGTTTTCTTAAATCAAGTTTTTAGAGATATGCATGTAAAAACTAAAGTTGTTGGATATAATTTTGATACCCTAAAATCTCTATAATCTTTTTTAAAAAGAGTTTTAATTTATTAATTAAAATTAATTAATAAAAATTTAGCTTGATTTAGAAAAATATACTTTGAGATAAGGCCAATTAGAACTCCTATCATAATGGGAGAAGGGATCATAAACATTATAAATAAGGGTTTCACCCTTGGAAGAGTATGAAAAAATTCTTCTGAATAGCCTAGTGCAATTAAGTCAAGAGGCAAGCCTAAGGTCCGGCCCATTCAGTTTGCCAAGAGTGGAGACAAAACCTTGGGCTCGGTTCAATTTTTTATAGTGACTTGAAAAAGTAAGTTGGTTTGGTCTTGTTTTTTTTTTTAGTTATTCGTTCAACGTGTTGTGAGGCTTAATCCGGTGAAATGTATGTTTGTCCATTTTTGTTTAGTTTAAGCATGTTAAATTAGTTACTTATTTGAATAGTTGTTTTAAGTTTTGTTAATATGTTATCGACTACATTGATTGGTCGGTTCATTGGTTATGTATGCAGTCGGGTGGGCCACATGCTCAAATCGATTTAATGCATCATTGCTGTTGATCGTTCATGTTAGCAACATTTGCATACACATCTTGGCCATGCATGCAATCACCAAATTATATATTCACCTTTAATCATAACGACGTTTTCCCTTTTCATAGTGTTATAATGTTATTTTGTTTTATTTGTTGTGGTGTGAACGATTTACGTTATTATTATAAAATCATGGCATGTTGTAGTTGAATACGCTATAGTTAAGTTGTTATAATGCAATAATGCATAAACGTGAATATGTGAAACATGAACCACGCAACATCCTCACATGGGCATCAACCATGACATACCCCTCCTTGCATCATAAGTTAATATGTGGAATATGATATTTTGTTTTAGTATTTTATTTTTATCGATTCTTATGAATTATGTGAAAGTCAAGTTTTCTTATGAGTTGCTATTCATATTTGGAAATATTTTGAATTTTGGTTAGAACTAAAAGAAAATATTGTCATCACTTTATTATAGCATTTTTTATATTAACAACCATACATGTATCTTAATTAAAACATGACTAAGATGTTTCTATGGTTTGTTGATTCAATGCATGAAGTTGGGAAGTTTGCATATCTTATTATGTTGATAATATGTATTATTTAAATAAATTAGTTTTTTTTAATATCATATATATTATTCAAATAAATCAATATCATCAATATTTTTAAGTTCTAAAAGGTTATTTATCAATCTTAACCTACCATGTTTTTTCAACATTGGTATCAGAGCTTACATTAATAACCTATAGATTATTATATTAGATACGCCATGGCATCTAATGGTAATTTAAGTTACATGCTTGGTTTACCAAAAAAGGATAAATTGAATTAAAATAATTTTCCTGTGTGGCATCGCAAAATCTGGTTTTTCCTCAACTCTAAATATTTGGAGTATATCTTGGATACTCATGCTCATGTCTTTTCATGAGCCCGATCCAATTCTAAGTAGGGAGGCACACACTTGGTGAAACATGTGAAACAAAGATGACCATACAATTGTTTATACCATTATCAATCCGATGAAGGATCATTTCATACCATCCTTTGAGCATTATAAAGCTAGTAAGAAAATTCAGATGCTCTCAAGGCTAAATATGAGAGTGTTACTATTGTTAGAGTTATTAATCTTCATAAGAAATTGTTTAGCATGAAAATGAAGGAGGATACAAAAATTAGAGATCATATTCTTGAATTCAATACGACTGTGAATGATTTGGCCATTGATGAAAAACTTATCGATGAGGATATGCAGGTGATGGCCCTTTTATGTTTTTGCCATCATCATGGCATAATTTGATTGGGCTTCTCTTTGCTCAAAGAGATCAATATGACATTGGCTTCGTGGAACTCTACAATATGATAAAAAATGAAGAAGAGATGCATAGTGCAAACAAGTCAAATAATATACTTCTTACCACAGGTGAAACTGCAGAGAAACCCAGATCAATGAAGCAACATACTTTTTGCTAAAAAGGCAAGAATAATAAGAAGTCCATGATACCTAAGAAAGCTTGGGAGCAGTACAAAAGAAAAAATATTTTCTTTATGAAAATAATATTAAGTGTTGTGCTTTCAAGAAGATAAGGCATTAAAGTTTGAATGTCAAAGATATAACAAGCCTCATAATCACAAGGGAAACTTTAAGGCACCTACAGTTGTTGTTGTGTGCACTTTTTCATTGGACATTGAGATATCTACAAGCATTTGCAAAGGGTGGCTAGATTTTGGATGCACCTATCACATTATAAATCACAAAGATGGTTTAAATAGTTTTTAGGAGATACTTGTAAGGAAAAGTTAATGCTATATGGGCAATATGCTAAAGTTGAGGTCTTGGGAGTTGGTACATATCTCTTGCAAACAAAGAATATCAAAATTAAATTTAAAAATGCTATTTATGCCCCAGACATCAAGAAGAACCTCCTTTCAGTTAATCTTCTTATTGCAGTTGGATTTATCTTGATTTTTTCTGGTGATCATGCTTATCTACGATATAAATTAACTGATTCATCTATCATTAGTGGTGTAACGACCTGAATGATTTCAAACAAAAAATACCAAAAAAAAAATTTAGAACTCTTTTTAAGGTTGAATCTTATTTCTTTCTTTTCTTTGTTTTTTTTCTAAAATGTAATAATATAAGAGTCTCATCAACGAACTCGTTCAAACCATACCAAGTACTAGATGACCCGCCTGAGTGCAAGCACGAGCGTATCATAGCCTCCTAATACCAGATCCAATACAAAACCATCCATTAACGAATCCGATTGAACCATTACATAAAAGAAATTATTAATATATTAAGTTTTTCATCATTGGCTTCACCTTAATCGAATCAAGCTCTACAAAGTCAGTTTGCGCATGCACCAACATTTAATAGCTTTGTAGAACAAGGTTCGAAGTTAAAGCATCCAAATAATAAAATTCTTATGTTATTATTAGGTGAGTAAACATAGCGGAAAAAGATTGATTTTTGAAATCAATTTTATAAATTGGTTTCTTGATTAAATCTTCAGACACATTATATTAAGAGAACTGCTACCATCGCATATCTGAAAAACATTTTATTTTGAAAGAATAAGACTTTGAAAAGTCTCAGTAAAACTCACACAACTAATGCAATGTACAACACATAAAGTTTGCATGATATAAGTATCTCAGAATTTGCAACAACTAA
The DNA here is from genome assembly GCF_984573655.1 of Nuphar pumila. Classification (NCBI taxonomy): domain Eukaryota; kingdom Viridiplantae; phylum Streptophyta; class Magnoliopsida; order Nymphaeales; family Nymphaeaceae; genus Nuphar; species Nuphar pumila. The sequence goes on along the minus strand of NC_143252.1, from coordinate 96,504,631 downwards.
CAATAAGGCAGATATAAAATTTCTATAAGCTATTCATGAATTCAAAATTCATAAGCAAGTATAGAATAACAATCTTAAGCATGCTAACATCAACTCCAGATGAGAATAAGACATATATCAATGAGCATGAATTTATCAACCTTCAGGACCAATAATAATTTGCAATAATATAAGATAAAGTAAAGCAAAGTGCAGGAAAATAATGTGAGAAAGTGATTTATGTTTCATCTTGATTTCTCGGTCTACTTGGGTATGACGTAGACCAACCTAAAACAGCCTGAATAGCTCAGGTGTTTATTATGCTATATATTTTATTATGTCTAAGTAGCCTCCTAAGTCATATCCCTCAAGGACGGAGCCCAAAATCGTGAGAGAAAATGGACGCTCTGAGAAAACTCTACTCGGAGGCATGACACCAGCATCACAATGATAATCATGATCACTCTCTTATGCAGAAGTACTCGGAAACTGCCACCTAAAACAAATTGACAGTCTTAGTCTCCCTAATCTCCCTAGTTGGAGGACCTGTCGAGAAAATACCTCTTATGATTCAAACTGAAGGGTCCAGAGAATTTCATACCTTCTACCCTCTCTAAGGTAGATCGCTGCCAAGCAATCAATTAAGCATACCTCTACGAAATAAGGCATATCTGGAAGAGCTATCACAAGGTATCTTTAAATTAGGCCATAGGTAACACATGCAACTACCATTTAAGCTAGTGCACTTTTCATCTCATTGTTCCCTCTTATGAAACCATTATTATCTTAATTTTATTAAGTATACCAAGTGCCCATCAAACCCTGTGGGATATCACACTTCCTACATGTATTTACAAATATCGCATACCAAAATCATAGCATGCATTATTAAAAATCCAGAATCATGTTAACATGCCATTTAGCAATCCACTCGTGCATGATCATATTATTTCCAATATTTCAAGATAAACATGCAACAATAACACATATACATAGTCATGCATCCACATCTATGGCCAACATAAAACAACATTAACATGCTCATTATTCATTTTTCACATGCTTTGCAATTACAGTCATGTTCATAATTGATTTATCATAAAAATCACATAATCAAACAGTTATAATTGAACAGGTCTACAAATCTCACTTGCAACATGTATAGAAACAATAAATCTTATCATTAACTCTATCATAAATATTTATCTCAGATCAAATATGACTCAAGCACTGAATTTATGAAAAGTTTAAGAAAACATCAAAATATATTCGAAGTCATTAACTCGACTTTTTTGATAAAAGCTCTCATAAATTCTTACCAATCAAATCGATATGACTACAATTAATATTTTAAAATTCCAGTCATTAAATCATATTAAAACTAATTAAAATATCTATGATAGCATACACATTAAGGAACTCATTACAACTAACCCATAACTAAAACACATAAGTCTTTTTCCCCGATGCAAGCCTCCATAAGCCTAAACCAAAAAGACCCACATATTCCTAATTACGTTCAATTGTAATCATGCTTAAATAAGATGAATACACATTACCTAAACTCAGTTCATGCCATACAAACTACCAATAATTAATATCTCAATAGAATATGCCTTTTAGAATCAATCAGAATAATATATTTGCAAAACAATATAAAAGGAGTTATGTATTACACATATGATTCATATAAACATCCCAAACAGATCTTCTCACATGGTGTTAGATGCAATAAAATATGAATATAGTTCAATCATGTAGAATAAAGTTTGGACTCTTGTTGACTTGCCAGAAGGATATTGTACTTTAAAATGCAAATGAATTTTTAAAAGGAAACTCAAAGCTAATGGGTCTATTGAAAAATATAAAGCTCGTTTAGTAGCCAAAGGCTATAATCAACAAGAAAGAATTGATCGTAATGAGACATTCTCTCCAGTTGATAAATTCATTTTTATTCAAGTTTTGTTGTCTTTTGGCCTTCCATGATCTTAAACTACATCAATTGGATGTCAAAATTGCTTTCTTTAATGGAAATCAAAATGAACAAATTTATATGACACAACCAGAAGGGTTTTAAGTTTTAGAAAAAGTGTACAAGGCATGCAAATTGCTTAAATCTCTTTATGGGTTGATGCAAGCATCAAGACAATGGTATAAGAAATTTCATGATTCACTTGTTTCTTATGATTTTTTTTATAAACTAATGTGACCATTGTATATATCACAAGGATAATGGGAGAAGTGTTATTTATATGTCTCTTTATGTAGATGTCATTCTCATTGCTAATAATGATTTGAGACTCTCAATGAGACAAAAAGTGGATTTCATCTTTATTTTCTATGAAAGATCTTGGTGAAACTTGTTATGTTTTGGGAATCAAAATTACTAAAGATTGATTTAACAAGACTATTTTCTTATCCCAAGAGAGTTATCTAAATCATGTTTTGGAGAGATTCAATATGACAAATTATAATCCTAACAGTACACCAATGAATAAGTCCATTAAGCTCAATGTTGAGATGAGACCCAAGAATGATGATGAATGACAATCTATGAAGAAAATTACATATGCTAGTGTTATGGGTCCTCACATGTATGCCATGATTTGCACTAGACGAGATATATATTATGTTGTGGGTCTTGTGAGATGATATTAGAGTGGTCTAGGACTGTAGCATTAAACTACGATGAATCAGATATTGTGTTATATTAAATGTACCAAATCTCTTTCTCTTGTATATAGAGGTACATATCTCTCTCTTCTGGGATATACAGATGTTGATTGTCAAGGTGACCCGGAAAAAGATTTTTCACTTCTGGATATGCTTTCAGATATAGTGGTGTTATTGTCTCTTGGTGCTTAAAGAAACAATCTAGTATTATATTATCTACTATGAAGGCAAAATTTCATGTAGTTGTAGAAGCAGTTAAAGAAGCCATATGGATAAAAAAAATTATGATTGGCATGAGTATATATAATGATGTATATTTTTTGTCACCATATTTTGTGATAATCAGTCACTTATTGCATTATTGAAGTATCCAAAATTTTATGGAAGGAAAGCATATAGCTGGTCGTTATTCATTTATTGAAGATGAAGTTGAAAAGGGATAGGTCATCCTATCATACTTACCTCAACTATGCTTGCAGATCCATTAACCAAAGCACTAAACCCAGGATCATTTGTGAAACATGTTTTTGAAATAGGTATAAGATTGTACTCTCAAAAAAAATATTTAGGCCAAGTGGGAGATGTTGGATTTTGTATGACCTTGCATAATTTTTTAATGAAATCCATGGATATTTAAATAAATAAATTCATGTTTTGTTCATGAACAATTTCATATTATTGCATGTAATTGTGGCTTGTATAAGATTATATTGTGGTACTAATCGGTTATATATAGGCTGAGCTCATCTGAAAATTAAACATGAAATACGTCAAATTGACATAAAAAAACCCCAGCCTCGAGACTATTAGATGCACTACCTTGGATGTCTCACATATGAGATTAAGGATACATCTGAGTTAGTTGGGGTGATATAGTGTGTCTTCTTTTATTTTTTCTGCAGTAGGGTTTTCTGAAGAAGATGCCTTAAGGAGATGGACCTACTCAAGGTGTCAGTATTGGGAAATCACCTGAGGACCCAACAAAAACTTGTGGAACATGCAACACACATGCTTGAAAGAGGCCCCTAATGTCTCTATGTATCTGTTAGATATTTTTCGTGTGCGAATGGCAGGTAGCCCTCTGCAGTAACAATGGTTAACAACACATTCATTGGTGACCATGAGATGAAATTGACTAAGCGAACTTTGGTCTTGGGTAATTAATGTGCCAATTATTGGTTCTCATGTCCAAGGTAAGCAGGGTTTTTCCAATACCTGTTATGGTACTCAATGTGAGCACACCATACAAGTCATGCCTCTAATACATCTTTCAATGTGAGTTATATTAATATATAATAGTAATTAAGTTTATTAAATAAAAACCATGATTTTCCAAACAAGTTTTGTAACGACCCCAACTCATCCCCGTTGAAAAGTAGATTTTTTTTTAACAATTGCAGAAACCAAAACCCAAGGATCTGGGGCCTCACAAACTTAACATCCAAACCACAAGGTATTTCTTCATTGAACCATCAAAATACAATAACTAACGTTATTAATAAAAAATCAAAGTCTGAGAACAAAAGTAAATTAAAATTCAAAATCATAGTGTCACACTGTCCAAAATAATAGAAGGTAAGTAAGGCAATCTCGTAGGATCCCTGTGGCAGTCGTCCTCATCACTGAACATCAGATCCTGTGAAAAACATAAATAGTACTGAATAAGAATCACAGATTCTTTGTACGAAATCCTTTAAAAATCCAAAAAGGCAAGAAAAAACATAAATCAAATTCATGCAAGTTTTCAGAAAAAACTAAATAAAATGTTATGATGAATTATGATGATCTTTTGAGTTGATTGAGATAGCCAGTTATGAATCTATAGACTTGATTTTCTGTTATAACATGATTATATGTTGAACTCATATATGAGAATTAGACTCTTATCGATTTTAGATATTGATATGAAGTTATGATTGTGACACTTATGTTAGCATATAGGTGAATGACACACCACACTTATAAATGACTAGGTTGACTTATTAGGTGAATAACACATCATGCCTACATAGTTTTGTTATAAATGATTGCATTATGATTGTCTGATTTGAAATATATCACACCTATGTATTATGATTGATGTGTATCATGAACATCTAACTAATTTACTTAGAAAGCATATGTGTGTGTTTCATGCTAGCCATGATCAAATATAATTTGACCTATTATTTATAAGAATTATGAATGTATATGAAAATGATGCAATGACCTGAATGTTTTAGATGCATATATATATATATATATATATATATATATATATATATATATATATATATATATATATATATATATATATTCAAGCGATGTCTTGAATGCATGTGAATTATGCTTTATGATGTGACTTTATGTTGAATAAAATATTAAGTGATGAAATACTTTTAAATGCCTTATGTTTAAATGCTTGAATGGATGACTTATGGGGTGTTGTTCCCTTGTCTGTCACTTGATGATTGATGAATAATATATCATGTTTTTACTTGTGAATGCTTGATATGCTTTCTTTAAGTTTGAGTTTGGGTTGTTGTACTGGACTGTAGCGAGTCTGACCTCGTTTTATGGGGGACAGGTAATGCAGGTATAGTATGATGACTAAGTGAAGCAAAAAATTGGTCAAGCTACATCCTTGAGGCTCCACTCTTACCTTACGATCTTGGTAGACATGATCTTTTTGTTTTAAGTACTTGATCATGTAGAAACTGATCTATTATTTTTATACTCTGATTTGAAATAAAATTAAAATTCTTCGTATTTCAGTCTTATATTGTTCGTAGTTTGAAATGTATAGATCCTGTATATTTTGATTTAATTGTGATCTTTAGTGTAACCCCACTCAAAGTCCTAACCGTTTATAAAAATTGATTCTGCATTATAAAATCTTATTTACTTATACATTACAAAAAAAAAATTAGTCTCGAAATTTCAATATTTGAACAATAATTAAGGTTAAAATTTTGGGAGCATTACAAGTTTTAATAAATCAAGTTTTTAGGGATGTGCTTATAAAAACCAAAGTTTTTGAATATTATTTTGTTACCCCTAAAATCTCTACAATCTTCTTTTAAAAGAGTTTGAATTTATTAATTAAAATAATTACTGAGAGTTTGGCTTGGTTTAAGAAAGTGTAGTTGGAGATAAGGCCAACTGGAACTCCTGTCTTAATGGTAGAAGGGGTCCTCAACACTATAAATAAGAGTCACACCTTTGGAGGGAGTATGAAAAAATCCTTCTAGGTAACCTAGTGTAATTGAGTCAAAAGGCAAGCCTAATGTCCGCCCCCATTCAGTTTTCTCCCATACCAAGGGTGGACACAAAACCTCAAGCCTGGTTCAAATTTTTATGGTGGCTTGAGGAAAATGTATGTTGGTTTTATCTTGTGCTTCTTTTTATTTCCTCTTTCAACGTGTTATGAGGCTTCATCAGGTAAAAGCAAGTATGTTTTGCCATTCTTATTTAGTTTAAGCATGTTAAATTAGTTACTTATTTGAATAGCCATTTTAAATTTTGTTAATATCTTATCAACTACATTTGATTGGCCAGTTCATTGGTTATGTATGCAGTCAGATGCGCCACGTGCTTACACTGATTCGATGCATCAATGTTGTCGATCGTTCATGTTGTCAACATTTGTCCTGACAACATTTTTCTTTTTCATGGTGTTATAATGTTATTCTGTTTTATTTATAATGGTGTGAACCATAGACTAAGGGTGTCAATGGGTCGGGTTTGGTTTGGACTCAGGTGGAACCAAACTTAGACAAAAATTTTTGAGTACGGTATCGGGTTTGGACCAGGGTCTAATCGGGTCCACTATAAGAAAAATCATACCTGAACTCGATAAGAACTACATAAACCAAATCCAGACCATACCCTGTAAAACCATTTTTTTAATCATTTTTACATTGAAAAATTACATGTTTTAGTCGAAACTCCGGTCGAGTCTGGGTCTAATATAAAAATTCACAAACTATACTCGAGTCCATGTATTAATCAAAGCTTTAGGTTCAGACTCGAGTCTTAATTGGGTTTTCTTATTTATCACCATACTTGGATCCTATTGAGTTTGGTTCGGGTTGGGTCCTGGTAAACCAGGCCCATTGGCATCGTGGACCTTATTATTATAAATCATGACATGTTGTAGTTGAATAGACTATGGTCAAGTTGTTATAATGTTATAATGCATAAACATGAATATATGTAACATGAACGACAACATCCTCACATGGGCATCGACCATGACGTACTCATCCTTGCATCATGAGTGAATACATGGAATATGATATTTTGTTTTAGTATTTTTTTTATTGATTCTTATGAATTATGTGAAAATCAAGTTTTCTTATGGGTTGTTGTTCATGTTTGAAAATATTCTTAATTTTGGTTAGAACTAAAAGAAAATATTGTTATGTTGTTATATTGTTTTTTTATATCAACAATCATACATATATCTTCACTAAAACATGACTAAGATATTTCTATGGCTGCATGAAGTTTGGGACATCCGCATCTTTATGTTAACAATATGTATTATTCAAATAAATTAATTTTTTAATAATACATATTATTCAAATAAATCAATATCATCAATATTTCTAAGTTCTGTTGGTTATTTATCGATCCTAACCTACAACGTTTAGCTGTGAATGTGTTAAAAAATAATGACATGACACATTGTTACAAGTCAAATTCACAACCTAAAAGCAAAAATGCTTGATAATGTCAGTCAAATAAATCTATTCATAGGGACAAATCTTTTACAATTGCACTGTGATCAAAACAAACATTGCCATACATGTGATAATATTTCTTTGGACGTTATCATTGTTGTTGGCCATAAGTGGAGCCTTGATTCGGCTAATTTGCTTCTGCCAATTTTCAAATGTTGTCCTGTTGTCTTTCATTCTCTTGTCATTCATGTCTCTTCAATGCTTACTCTTTGTATGAGGTTTTCTAATAAAAAGAATTGTTTTCTTCTCTCTCAAAAAAGGATTTTTATTTGAAATTTGAAATTATTTTCTTCAACGCTTACAAAATTGCAGATTCTCTTTCAGAGAAAAAGAAGTATTCTTAAATGCTATTTAGGTCGCATCGATCACGAAAGGGTTGGTCTAGTGGCACAAAATGAGGTTTTCGATTAAATTCCCTTACAGTTGGCAACAAATAGGATGGTCGTACATACCAAGAAAGAGGAAGGAATAATGACATCATAATATTGAAGCCTGCTGTATAACAGCATGCAATTTAGTTCTGTGCTCCCAATGCCGCATCGCAACAAACTAGGGATGTCAGTGGGTTGGGTATCCACACATCAAATTGTACTCAAAACCACCCAAATAATGAAGTGCCAGATTCTGGTTTAGGTTCGGCTTTGGTCAAGTCAATAAGATGAAATCGTAAACCTGGATACGTATATAATTTAAAGAGTTTGCATTACGTACTATTCAGGTCTGGATCGGGTTGGGTATCCAATACAAACCCGATCCATTAACAACCTGACACCAGACACGAGGCACCTTCTTCAAAGTTCAAATGCCTAAGTTTAGATTGACCTATGCCAGATAGAGAGACCTCATGGCGGATTTGACATGGGATGCTTGGCTTGTTCAGAGCCTTGTAAGCAAGGGAAGATCTGGATCCAACTGATCTCACTCAACAAGAAAGCATTATCCCACCTAATCAGGTATATCAAGTCGTAGATCCTTTAAATTTTGCATTTGAAACGACTTGGACCAGGTTAATTAGGTAGAAGCATTCCAAGACGGTTTAGCTTCCCAAAACAGGTAGCAGATTGGTTGGAGTCTCATCATTCCATTACAGGTCTGAACAGTATCCAACCATTGTCTATTCATCTGGCTAGCATCTGCATCAGACGCATGACAAATATAGGCAGATCACCAAAATCAGACAATGGATCCTGATTTGAATGAGGTCTAACCCAAACTATTTTACCCTATTTCAGCAGATCCAGTACCATAGGGACTCAGAACAATAACTGGACCTAGGGTTATCCTGTAAGATCCAAATTATATCTGGACTCAAGATGGGACTCAACCATGAAAAGAAGGATATGTTATCAGGTGATGCACCCACGGATCCGGATACATGGCATTCTACCAAAAAGAAGAAGAGCAAGAAGAAGTCGGAGGACTACTATTGGTCCGAGATCCAATTGGATCCAATTCATTTAATTTTTTTTTAAATTTATTATTAGTTTTTGGAGTTCTATTCGAATTTTGGATTTATCCAAGATCCAAAAGTAAGATTAGGGATTTATTTTTTTATAAATACTTGTTATGTGAGAGGATTAAGAAGATGGATGGTTGAATATTATTATTTTCTTTGAATTTTTTTGTAGTTTTTATTATTTTTTAATTTTAGTTTTTGGGCATAAGAGCAGGGCAACGTAGGGATTTATCACATCTTTGGGTTGGAAGGTGCATCAATTTGGTATTAGAGCCAAAGTTGATTGATCAAGATATGTGATGGCACAAAGTTCAAAAGGTGATGTTGAATAATCTATGGAGGAACACGTAAATCTGATGGAGTCTGATGTCAAAGGGCGGCAAGCTTATGTAGCTAAAATCGATAGAAAGTTGAACAAGTTGATCAGAGAGTTTGGAACATACAAACATTGATAGGCACCATTGGTGGGATTGGAGCAACAGTTGATGTAACTTTTGAACAAGCGATTGCCCATTCTCAAAACCCCATAAGAAGGCCACAACAATGAATCTCATCACCATGTTAGTATGTCGCAATCACCAATCATTTTCACACCAGAAATGTTGATCTTGAAGCAGATGGCATCACCATTTAGGTTGGAGCCCATGGGTTTAAATCACCCATTGACGAACATGAGAGAACATCTAGCTGAATCGGCTCCATCAGGACTACAACAAGGTAGAAACCCAATCCAGAATCCCACTCAACCAAGAGAGGCCACTAGAAGGATGACCACCACCAGTGGTTTTGCGTTGGTGGCACTCAGTCGAGGAGGCCCCATCAATGGGAAAGAGGCCAATGACCTTTAATCCATCGCCAATTGTGCCCTAGGGTTGGGATAGTTTCTGGCCAACAGAGACATTGTCATTAGTCGAGTTTATCGTGGCAACCCACCGTCGGGTGATCTCAACTAGTGAAAAGCTCCACTGACGAAGGGGGTTTCAGCTCCTCCCTGTAACACCCCAATTTTTAAATCCCCAAAATCATGGATTTTTTTTAAATGCCTTTAAATCACTTTATAAAATTACATTAGAAAAATCAATCGGGACTAAAACTTGGCGTGTTACTTCTCGTTTACATCAAATTCATATATGCATTTAATTCAAAAATCAAATGCTTATAAATTGAATCAAACATCCATACATGTACAAATTAATTATAAAAGTCCATTAACAAGTTAAATCAAATATCAAACTCTTTGAGCTATTTAAAATGCTCTCAATCCAAAATGTCAGAGGTTTGGAAAAGGTATGGCTTGGTCCCCGTTGCAACCTCCCACCATCGCACATGAGCTCACTCACTTTCTGAAAAACATTAAACCATAGGTCAAACAAAATTGTCTCAGTAGGTTAGAGTTATACTAAACATGTAATCTAGAATACGTAATTATATCAAATTTTCATGTATTTAACAAAATTAAATACAAACAAATTTAACATGTATTGCAAATAGTCCAAGTAAGCATACAATGGCAAAATTTAACATTTATTACTAATTCATTCAAACTTAAACAATTCAAATTGCATAGACATAATTAAAGATGCACAAGCAGTTAAAAATGCATGCACTTACCAATGCAGAAGTCGATTCTCATGCATGAACTAATTCTTATCTTTAATTGAATTTTCTTTATTATATGATGCATGCTATGCTTATTTAATGCACAATCATGTAGGTTATAGTTTTTAGAACCCTGTGAGTATAAACACAGGCAGAAAAGTCCTAGGTCAAGGTCATGATGTAGGCGGTGTTTTCAATCAAAGGGTGACTTTATCCTGGCTAGGAACAATTTGCCAGTATCGGGTGAGGGACGCAAAGAGCAAGAGAAGTTCTCACACTACCATCCTAATGCATCAGACTTTACTCATGAGATTTTGTATCCTCTATGTTGTAGTCTAATGTGGAGGGTTCCCCTATCTTCGTGGTTGGGGAGGAACAACCTTCTGTGCTCAAATCAGTACCTATGAAGCTAGACTAGTATCAATCATTTAATGTTATATGTTTAACTTTTAATTACTTGTTTTATATGCAACACCCATTTAACAGTCTCATTCAATAAATTCGGTCACCTTGGGGCCTAAGGATGCATTTTTGAAACCTTTAGTTTGAGACCATAGCATGTGTTTCATTTCTTTTAAAATCGTGCATGAATGCATAAACAAAGAAATAAAAGTTTCTTTAACAACAGATGCATTTATTCATTTACATCATTCAAATCATGTACATGGCAGTCATATACAAGGAATTACAACATGTTCAATAATACATAACATTTGCATTCAATACGCATAATGGGCACTTCAGTCCATCCATTCGATATAGGCCATAGGGGCATGCTTGTGCCTTAACATTTTTATCAATTCATGTCACATACGTGGACACTTTAATTCCCTATAGTAAACTCATAATTTTAACAGTTCATAGCAGCTAAACATTAATTCAAAACAGCATATACACATTCGTAGAGTTTTTGCTACAATTAGCTGGTTGAGTTCTAAACCGGGTCCAAACTTGCGAAAACCCAATTCTGTCCGACTGTTACAGAGACTATAAAAAAAAATTCAGTCGATTGTTAGAGCTGATTTTTTCATAGTTTGTAGGATAGCTTTCTGATGCCGCAAATTGTTCGTAAAAATTCATTCGTATGAGAGAGTTACAAACATTTTTGTATAAACGTATACTTTTTTGTTTTGACTATCATAAAATAAAGCTCAGTCTATAAATAGATCTCAAAATTTTATAGTAAGTGTAAAAGTTTGTTATCTTTCCAACGCAATAAACTGCTTATTAAAACTCATTCGAATGAGGGAGATACGTGCAATTTACCGATCGAGTATCAAGACAAAAATATGTACTAATGAGTATATGCATTGGGGAGAGGCCAAAACAGGCAAACCAAATTCATATTTCCAATTTTTTTGTATGAAGTAAGCAATAAAAATGATAAAATTTTAACTACACTAAACTAAGATAAACTACATTGGACAAATCCTATGTTTGCAGTCGTTGGGCTGGAAAACAGACCCGTCTCACCAAGGACTATTTTCTCAGAAATAGTTTCAGTAAAATTATGATATAACATGATAGGTTCATAATTTTTTTATAAAATAAAAATCAGAAACTCATGCTACTATTTCAGAGTATTCACATGCACATACACTACAATCTCCAATTAAATTTTGCTAGAAAATAATTAGACATATCATGGATTTTGCTAAAATTACCAATTATTTTTCTAAGAAACCCGATAAAATAAAACACGTATTTTCCTATGAAATCAACCATGAAAATCATTCTAAGTTTTACAGTATATCCATGTGATCATGATCTACTAATCTTAACCGAAATTTGTAGAAAAATAATTAACACATGTATTTTAAAAATTTTATAGTTTTCATTTTAGAGAAATCGGTTTTCAAAGAAAATGATTTTTAGAGGGTTTTCTTTCGAAAACCCCTTTCTATTATATACTTCGATAGGCCTAAGATAAATCCGCATATGGGAGACATGGTTTAGGGTCTATACTTATGAAAAATTGAAGAAATTTTTGCTCACAAATTCTATTTTATGTGTAGAGTATAAACCCCCCTACATTTTTGATGAAAAATCGGTTCTATGTGCATAGATTGCTCTTCTAGCATAAATCAACCATCCAACACAAACAATGGCCTCACTCACAACCTTCTTACGCTCCTCACATGAACGTGGATGCCTTCCTTATTGAGTCAAGGGTGAAAACACCAAGGTTTTAGTGTGAGAAAAGGAGAGAAGAAAAGAAGGATTTTAGAGAAGGGAAAAAAGACTAAGAAAAACTAAGGTGAGCAAATAGTGGGGTTGTGAGACCCTCTCTTGCTTAAATAGGGAGTAGGGGAAGTCAAGAATTGGAGTAAATCCCAGCCCTTTATCTAGATCTAGGGCACTCTTTCTATTTTTTTCTAAACCCTACTTTCTTTCTTTTTCTCCTTTTTACTGGCTTAGGGCGTATGATTTATTTCATACATATTATGTACTATGTAACTCATATGATATATATACAAAATAGCCTCATGGGCTGGTCAACCCTCATGGTGTTGACCCCTTTTCTGTTTTGTGAAATGGCAACATGTCCATATATTTATTTTTTTCTTAATATGGTTAGCTTATATTATTTAGTTCCTACTTATTATATATTATATATACTATATAACATATAGGGAATAGACCAAATGGGCTGGTTGACCCCCATGGTCTAGCCCTTTCCATATTTCTAATTGTCAACTTGCTTGCTTGGCAAGTTGACAAGGTAGGTGTATATATATATATATATATATATTCTTTTCTTTCTTTTCTTTTTCTTTTCTTTTTTTTTGGCCCCAGCCCACCCCCTCCTAGAACCCACTAGGAGGGGATTCCTCTCTCTAAGAGCCTTATTTTGAATTAAGGCAAGTTTTGACTTTTCAAAACTTGTCTTGAAATTTGGTAAGTTTTAATTAAAACTTGATTTTAAAGTGTCTTTTTTTTTTTAACTTGAAATTGGAGTGACACATAGAATGGCATGACCCATCTATGGAATCCTACCCATTTATAAATTTTAATTAAGTTTTTTGAGTTCCATTCCACTAAATGAGATTCTTAATTAATTTAAATTAAATTTATTTTAAATTCAAATTCAATTCTTTACAAATTGAAATATAAACTTAAATGAAATGACATTAAATGAATTTGAATTAGACTTTATTTCAATTAGATGTCACCTATTAAAATTTAAAAACTCATACATTTTAATTATTTATTTTAAATATTTTTTTAGAGGTTAATTCTAATTCTTCAAAAATAATTTCTAAAAAATTTGAAACTCAATAGGGTCGATAAAACTATTGGGCGTATAGGGGTATATTTCTTATACTTAGATTTTTTTCTAAATCCTGCAAACCCAATAGCACAATACTTAAGTCAAATTATCATTATAAAATTTTTCTTCTAGAAATACCATTTTCTCAAAAATGCATTTTGAAAACAATTTCTACCACGGTTGGCAGGACCCATTGTCGTTTTGAATATTTGATTTTATTTTGGTTTTATACATTAGATTTCAAATTAAATTCAAATTTATTGAATTCACATTACATACATATCAAGTTATCCTAAATTCGTCTGAAATCCCATTCGACTTTATTTCGATAAAATTTATCAGTTATTTTATTAAATTTTATCTTTTTCTGAAATTTGATTCTGAATGTGAATTTTACTTAAATCAACTCAAATCAACTTTAATTTTTCATAGGATGTTTCTAATATCTTGTTTTAGGCTAATTTATATTTTTATATCTCTTTCTCATAAAATTCATTACTATTATTATTATTATTTTATTTATTAAAAATACCCTAAAAATTTGCATTATATTAGGTTTGGATTAGCTATATGAACACTATGCCAAAATCCTATGTAGAGAGGAAAAAGTAATCTTATCCCGACCCAATGAATCTGAAGTCGAATTTCATCTTTTGAGACCTATTATAAAACAGAGGATGATATCAGCCTTAAAAGTGAATAGGTATCTCTAGAGGGGAGATATTGCTTTCTTGGTGAATGTGATTGGGGTGAGGTCAAGGTCCAGATCCACGATTTGGATATTGTCAGAGACTTCCCCGATGTATTTTCGAACGAGTTACCAGGGATACCTCTACCTCTAGAAGTAAAATTCAGGATTGACTTAGTACCAGGTACTAAGCCAATCTCCCGGGCACCTTACCGAATGGCGTCAGCAGAATTAAAAAAGCAACTACAAGAACTGATGGAGTATGGGTTTGTGAGACCAAGCATATCGCCATGGAGTGCACCAGTGTTGTTCGTGAAAAAAAAGATGGATCAATGAGACTATGTATTGATTACAAAATGCTCAATCAGGCGACGATAAAGAACAAATATCTTTTGCCTCGTATTGAGGATCTGTTTGATCAATTGAGGAAAGCCAAAGTCTTTTTGAAGATTGACTTGAGATCAGGATATTATCAGTTGAGGATCAAAGATGAAGACATCCCTAAGTCGGCCTTCCGCACTAGGTACGACCACTATGAGTTTGTTGTGATGCCTTTTGGACTCACGAATGCCCCTGCCGCCTTCATAGACTTGATGAATCGAGTCTTCAGGCCATATCAGGACACTTTTGTCATTGTTATCATTGATGATATATTAATATATTCAAAGAATGAAGACAAACACCGAGAACATCTGAGGATCATGCTGGAAACCCTACGAGAACACCAACTATACGCCAAATTTTCAAAGTATGAATTCTGGATCGATCAAGTCATGTTCCTTGGATATGTCATCCCCAAGAATGGAGTTTCAGTGGACCCAACAAAGGTGGAGGCTGTAACTAATTGGGCTCCACCAAAGAATGTTAGCGAGATCAGGAGCTTTCTTAGACTGGTGGGATATTATAGACGGTTCATTCAAGACTTCTTCTAAATTGTGATGCCAATGACGAAGCTCTTACAAAAGGGACTGAAGTTTGATTGGAACGAAAAGTGTGAGGAGAGTTTTTAGAACCTCAAGACCAAACTGACTACAGCCCCTGTACTAGAGTTACCCTCGGGAAGCAGTGGATTTGTTATATACACTGATGCTTCAGGTACCAGATTGGGCTGTGTATTGATGCAACATGGCAAGGTTATAGCCTATGCATCAAGACAATTGAAGATTCATGAGAGGAACTATCCAACTCATGACCTCGAATTGGCAGCGGTGGTGTTCGCTCTAAAAGTATGAAGGCATTGTTATCATCGCAAAATTTTTACTTTTTGCGAGTCAAACTGACTTTTGAAAAAGATTTTGAAAACAACTCGCCTTCGTTTTAAAATGCGGGATAATTTCGAAGAATGAGACTCGCTGTCGGTACGAGGTTCAACCGTTCCTGGCGCCTTTACCAGAGGTAATCAAACCAAGGATCAATTGTGTGCTTAGCTTTGCTCAACTTGTCTAAATCGTGTTCTATTTCCTAAATGCACAAAGAATCAGGCATGTGCTATGAATTTTTGAAAATGCATATTTGAAAACATGATGCTTGCTTTGAGATTTGAAAATATTTGGAGATTCTTGGAAAAAATGTCACTTGGAAAATCGTGAATCATGGAGAAAGAACATTTCTAAGGAAAATGAAAATCAATTTTTAAAGAATCTAGAGGTTTTGTGAAAATCGATTTTGAGAAAGGTGAAATAACTTTGGAAAATTTTGATTTATTTGAATTCAAACTTTGAAATTGAAAATATAACTTAGAAAAACGAATTTGGAACTTGGAAAATACTTGAAATATCATTGGAAAATCAATGTTTTGAAAAAATCAATTTTTTTGAATAAGACTTAGGAAATTTTGAAGAAAATTGATTTTCTGATTTGGAATTTGAACTTGCAAATTGAATGAAATGAATGAATATAGATTTGAAATACTTGATTTTGAAGAATTGAGAAAATCCTTTTGTATTTTTAAGAAATGCAGTGCATTTTGAAGTTAGCCTAAGAGTGTAGGCTGAATGTGGCTAATACGAAGATTACAAATCTAGGTATCATTCGTATTCTAACTATGACCATAAATACAAATTCCACCGAGTTTGTCAACTCCATAAGAGCTAATGCACGTGCCATTTGTGTAGACCATAGTGAATTGGTAAAAATATGCATGAATAATGTATTAATCAGATATTAAGATTTGCAAGATTAAACTATATGCAATGCATCCTATTCTATGCAGGAATTGAACATCTAAATCCAAATTTACATTTAATTTACATCACTAATCAAATTTAAATACAAGAATTTAAAAAAAAAATAAAGTCTTCAATGTTCCTGCAAAACTAGAAAAACTGGTTAGTGAAAATATGTTGGCTTTTCTAGATTTATCCAGTAATATCTGGAAATTGCTGGATTTTACTAGATATAAGCCTTTTTGCCATGATTCTCTTAAATCAAAATGATGAAATATGAAATAAGATTGAATAAATAAGGAAGATAAGATATGAAATCTCGAAATTGGGGTCAAAATAACCAAAATACCTCTGATAGCAAGACTATGGCCTTGAAATTAGGGCTTTCAGAAAGATATTTTGTAAAATACAACTTTTGAAATACAAATAAGAATAAATTGAACTAAGTATAACCGAATTTTATATTGAACACATATGCAACATAAACTAACTTAGCATGTGATCTTATGGGTTCAATTTCTAAGTTCTATTTTCCTTGGATCCCTATCTTTTCATTTGTCACAACATTTGTATTTTCTTGTTCTTTATTCCATTCTTAACCCTGTGGGTACGCACAGACATTCAACATCGTAGCGGACCGAGATTATACAGGGGTCCATTATATAATACCCCGTATAATTAGCCGTACGGA
The DNA here is from genome assembly GCF_984573655.1 of Nuphar pumila. Lineage (NCBI taxonomy): Eukaryota > Viridiplantae > Streptophyta > Magnoliopsida > Nymphaeales > Nymphaeaceae > Nuphar > Nuphar pumila. The sequence continues at coordinate 96,487,385 of NC_143252.1, read as the reverse complement.
TACCCAAAAGGGGAAACATGTTCGACCGAGAGAAATCTCCAATTGGCAAGTTACTAACACTGGATGCACCCATAACTCTCTTGCAGAAGACTAGAACCTACCACCTAGGACTCACTGGTAGTCCTGGTCCCCTAACTCTGCGGACTGGAGACCGGGTGAGACGTCTTGCTCTCACAACACAAGAATGTCCCATGGAGTGTGTACCACCCACTCTCTCCAAAGTGGACCATGGGTCTGGTAACATACACTGTGATCCAGTGTACCTAGAACCCGGGAATCCAGTAACATACACCACTGTGGTGTACCCAAAGACCCGATGAAAACCGGTAACATACACCCTTTTCGGTATACCTAGTTCTCATCTTATTAATCATTATTTTATTTATGTTTAGTGTTATCGTTCGGAGGATCCGACATCCCTATCATGCCATAGTATTTTGAACAACCACGGATTACCTGCATCATGATATGACCCTCCCACCACGTCGTTCAATACACAACCATGTGTTTTGTAATTAACCAAAGCGGTGCGCTCTTACTCAGCACCAAGATGTGAGCCAATAGGCTCACCTGTAGGCTTGACACCAATGTTAACCAAGGTCAATATATTCAGCCCACAATTTGACTGTCCTCATTATTTTTCACATGCATCGGTAGTAGGACAGTCCAATTGAATCCTACGGTGGGATGACGTAGCACCCTAGCATCTCCAATTCCTCCAATAGGAACCTTGGTATCTAAATTACATGGAGACGGTTGTGGATATAGGGATACAGCCAATTTTGTGAAGTTTCCAATATGACTAGCATATTAATATAAAATGAAAGACAAAATGAAGTAGTCGTGTCTCATGGCTTCTCCATTTTTCATAGTTAACAAATAATCACTATGCTAGTTTATTATAATGATTGTATAGATTTTCAATACATTTTCTAAACAAGATATATATACCATTACGTTTAGGTAAAACAGGCTGAAAGTTTTATATGTATCATGGTACATATATCCGAGTAATCTAATACATATAGGTGTTGCATGGCCCTGCGCACATACATAGAGAGAGCATCCTTCCCGGTCTACGTCCGAGGTTCGTGCGTCATCACCTAGGCACGGGTCTGGGGTACCCGGGCCCGAGTAGACTGATCTTAACAAAAAGCTTAGAATTACTGGGATAATTTTATTTCCAAGATATTTTCCATCTTCATTTGTTTGTGCTTCCATGATGGTTGCTTCTCCGCATGCGGATACCAAGACCTACCAGGCGCTGGTGCCTTGCAGGCTGCTTGTCCTTTTGGGAGGGGCAGGACCATCGGCCAGGCCGGGTCATATGTTAACCTGATGGCACTGATTGGGCATATGTGTTGTGCAGACCATGCTGGGACGCAAAAGCTGCACAGGTAGCATGCAAATAGCTGGCTCGATGCCCAGCCCTGGTTCCATCACAGTCACATTGTAACTGTATTTTCTGTTTCTAAATGTGTAGTGCATGCATATACTGCCTTCTACCATATTTATATCCACATCCAACCCATTTACCGTTGTTCGCTCTACTTTGTCTAAAAATGTTTGTATTATACAAGCAAACATATGGTGGATGAGCATTCGGCATGGACTCAGGTTGAGTTTGACTTGTATGTTGGTAAACCATAGTTACATAAATTTTTAGTTGGATATTACATGATCTATCGATAGTAAAGCTTTATATGCTTGGAAATGGATTGAATTCCAGCTGTATTGTATTTGTTCTCAGCCCCTCTATAGATGTGAACACTTTAACTTGCGTGAACGGTCTCTCTCTCTCTCTCTCTCTCTCCAAGCCCACTGAAGCCTTGTGATGGAATAATCGTAACATCGATGTAGCTAGTAATATTTCAAAAAAAAATCAGCTTGGACAACATGTATCTACTTGTTATGGTTTCTAGAATAAAATATTCATGGATTAGATTTCATGATACTACCCACAACGTATAGAGGTATGTACACCTACCTCTTGAAGATACAAAATTCGGCACTAAGGAGCTTCTCTTCCTCATGTACGTCGAAGATCCTCTTACAGATCATCGCCGAAAACAATGGTGGTGAAAGAAAAACAAGCAAGAAAGGGATAAGGGGCTGCTAACTCGTTTGAGAGGGAAAGTTGAGAGAGAAAGGGAAAGAGTTTCAATGAAACTCATTTTTTGTAAACCCCCTCTGGTTTCCATTTTTTTTTCTTCCTTCTTTATGTAACCTACCTCATTATTGAGGTCTTGAAACTCCCACAAGATTGAAACTCGTGGGAGGCTCATTATGGGCTAAAACCTCCCATTTTGAAAAGTCGTGGAATAAACCTTTCCCATTCCCGATGGTTGGTTTTCCAACCTTGGCTACCCACTTTGCCCTCCTAAAAAAAATGCACTCTCTAGTTTTAATGCTCTTTTAAATACCTAATTTATGGCTCGTTTTGAATTTCAACAAGCCTAATTTAAAAATGTCGGTTTTAGCAAAAAGTCTCCCTGGTGCACCGGGGAATTTGAATTGGGGTTCTCTTCCTTAAGGGGTAACGAGCCCCACCAGTGCGCTATTGCTTGTGTCGTTGCATTTTCTTGCAATAATATTTTTTTTATCTTTTTTTCAATATTTTGACAAGTTTTACAAAATCCCCAAAAAGATATGTCTTTATACATCACTTTCATGGACGAGAGGCTTCGAACCTGGGATGTCATCACGTCTGGCCGTGCACTCCACCACAACGCCACTCCTTTTGTTATTTTCTTTATTACGTAAATATCTTTTAAGTTGGTGTGGTGCTCTGAAGCATTCTTACTTGAACCTGAAGTCTATTGTTCGGAAGGTCTGAATCACCTCATTATAGTATTCTAATATTATGCAACTGGAGTCATTCTTCCTTTCTTATTTATTTATTGAAAATACTCAAATTTTTTTCAGGGTTTTACATCCTTTCCCCTTAAAAAGAATTTTGTCCGCGAAATTCATTACAAGTCAAATACAAATAAGTCAGGGCATTTCTCTTTCATTGCTTCTTCGGGCTCCCAGGTACATTCTTTGAGCCCATGATGTTGCCATCGGACTTTAATCAGTGTGATGGTCTTGTTTCACATCACCCTTTCGCGATGATCTACGATCTCAATTAGTCGCTCTTCCACTGTCAGGTCCTCCTTTACTCGCAGATCTTTAAAGGAATCATATGTGATGGATCTGGTATGTACTTTCGCAACATTGATATGTGAAACATGTTATGAATATTTGCAAATTGAGGAGGTAACTCTACTCGGTATGTCATCTCACCTATCTTTTCCAATATATTAAATGGTCCCATATATCGAGGACTAAGTTTTCCCTTCTTGCCAAACCAGAAAACACTCTTGGTTGGCTATACCTTCACAAATACCAAGTCTCCCACCTCGAATGATAGCTCTCTACGTTGTTGATCCACGTAACTTTTTTTCAACTTTGAGCGGTACATAGTCTATTCTGGATCCTTTGAATTTGCTCCGTATAATGTTAGAGCACTATCGAAGATTCAATTGTTCTTTTGCTTACTTCATTCTAATGTACAAGCGATCTATAGGGTCTTCCATACAGAGCTTCGAACGGTGCCATTCCAATACTTGCATGGTAACTATTATTGTATGTGAACTCTGCTAGTACCATGTGAGTATCCCACTCACCCTTCCAGTCCAACATGCAAGCTCTCAACATATCTTTCAATGTTTGTATGGTCCATTCTGACTGTCCGTCAGTCTGTGCGTGAAAAGCCATACTGAACTTTAATTTGGTACCCAACGTAGACTGAAGTTGTTGAAACAATCGAGAGGTGAATCGAGGATCTCAATCTGAGATAATAGAAACTGGCACTCCATGTAGCCTAACTATCTCCTGAATGTACAACTCTGTCAAGCTCTCTAACGATTGTCCCTTCCTCATTGGTAGAAAATGTGTCAATTTAGTCAGTATGTCGATGATGACCCAAATAGCATCATGGTTTCTCCGTGTGCAGGGTAACCCCATTACAAAGTCCATAGTGATATTCTCCCACTTCAACTGGGGAATCTCCATCAGTTGCATCGTGCCTCCTGGTCTTTGTTGTTCAATCTTGACTTGTTAGCAAATCAAGCATTTCACAACATATCTATTACATAATTTAATTGGTGTAAGTTAGTGTGTTTTCTTGACCAAATTCGAAATAGATTGGGAGTTATAATTTACTTTACTTACCTAGCGATATCGCGTTTCATTCCATTCCACCAATATCCGCGTTGTAGATCCTTGAACATTTTTGTACTCCCCGAATGCCTTGCTTTTGTGGGGTTCCTTTAGTAATTCTTCTCTCAACTCCAGGTCTCTGGGAACTCGGAGTCTTTCCCACATCCATATGCTTTCATCATCCTTTCACCTGAATTCAGTGTTTTCCTGTTGGGCCAGTGCCTCTATCTTCCCATACTGGGGATCTTCTTTTTGTTTTGCTATCACCTTCTCTTGAAATTCTGGTTGTATCATAAGATTGTTCACTCTTGTAATACCAGAGTTTATTGTGAATGGATTTGATTCTATGAAGTTTACCACTATCTTTTATTCTATGTTTATCAAACTAGCCAATCCACTGCCCGACTTTTGACTGAGGGCATCTGCTACAACGTTCATCTTCCTTGGATGGTAGGAAAGGGTGAACTCATAATCCTTTATGAATTCTAGTCATCTCCTTTGTCTCATGTTTAGCTCTTTTTGTGAGAATGGATATTTAAGACTTTTGTGGTTTGTGAATATCTTAAATTGTTCTCCGTATAGGCAATGCCTGTAAACACCCCAAATTTTCACCCTCATCTAGTGTTTACATTTTATATATCATCACAATATCATTTCATCTATTCGACATACCATTTCATTGCATTGCATGTCATCACATCTCATTTTCGAGATCCAGCATTCTTGTTTTCAAAATATTCAATCCAGAATTGAGTTTTAAAACTTTTCTTTCAAAATCAATTTTAAAACCTGGGTTTTTAATCAACATTCTGTCGTTTGCCAACCCCCAGGACCTTATATTTTGAAGTATTTTCTTAAAAGACAAATCTGGATTCATTTCAAACTCAATTTCAATTTATTTCAATTCTCAGATGAGGCCCATTTAGGTGGTGTCGCTTCTGGATTCTTTCATTTATCAAAAATCTCAAAAATTTTAGAGTCCTAGTTAGATCAGGACTCTGTATTTTCATCTGTATTTTTATCTTTTTAAAACATTTTCAAAACTCCATTCTGATTTTAAACCAGTTATAGTCATATCCCTTGTCCATTTCCTCCATTTTGGCCAAAATCTTAGAGTCCTAGTTGGATCAGGACTCTTTTTCCAGAGTCCTAGTCGGATCAAAACTCTATTTTTCACTACCTTTTTACCTATTTTTGGAGAAAACCATTTAAAACCTTCTATTTTGGCCAAAATTTCATAGTTCTAGTTGGATCAGGACTCTTCTTCAAGAGTCCAGTCGGATCAGGACTCTTCTTTAGAGTTTTAATCGGATCAGGACTCTAATCTTTTACAACTATTTTATCCATTTTCAATCAAATCTTTCAAAATAAGTCAGAAACTCAGAGTTTTAGTCAAAACAGGACTCTGTTCAAAGAATCCTAGTTGGATCAGGACTCTGATCCTGATTTTAATTTTGAAAGAATCTTTCAAAAATCTTTCCATCTATCAAAACTGTTACACCTTTATCAAAGAATTTCAAAATTTTGAGGTTTTATCCCAGAGTCATGGTCAAATCAGGACTCTACCCCAGAGTCCTGATCGAATCAGGACTCTATCCAAGGTTCATTTTCATATTTCATTTTCTATGGTTTTCAAAAGCTTTGCTTAAATTTCATCATTTACTTACTAGAAAACCAAAATTTCTTAGAGTTCTGATCGAATTAGGACTCTTTCCCAGAGTCCTAATCAGATCAGGACTCTGAACTAAAACTTCCATTTCATCCTGTTTTTAACTGTTTTTCAAAATTCTTTCATTTGTTTTCTCAGAAAATCCAAAAATATGAGAGTCCTAGTTCAATCAGGACTCAGTTCTCAGAGTCTCAGTTGAATCAGAACTCTGTTCTATTTCAATATTTGTTATTGTTTGCATTGTTTTTACAAGTTCTTTTGTCTGTTTTTCAGAAAATACCAAAAAAAATCTAGAGTTTCAGTCCGATCAGGACTCTGTCCCAGAGTCCTAGTCCAGTCACGAGTCTGTTTTGAAGTCCGTTGTTACTTCCATTTTCATTTATTTCCATTTGTTTTCAAAATTTAGGTCATTTTATAGAGTCCAGTTAATTCAGGACTCTATTTCAGAGTTCTGATTGAGTTAGGAGTCTAACCCTGACTGTATTTTCTGACTTGTTTTACCATTTTCGATGAAATCTTTTCAAAAATTATTTCATTTGGCTTTTAAAATCCAAAATCTCAGAGTCCTAAGAGTTCAAGACTCTAACCCGGAGTTCCAGTTCGCTTGAGACTCTATTTTCAAAAATCTTGAAATTCGATTATTGATTTTAACCCCTTTGCAAAGTTGTTTTCAGTGTTTATTTCAGAATTTTCAAAAATCGATGTGGGCCCACTCAGTTGGCACCATATCCAGAGGAGTTCTAACCCAGATAGGACCCTATGCCATTTCAAAACTTTTAATTTCAAGTTTGCTTTTGAAAACTCTCTCAATTTCAAGTTTTAAAATCGTTTTTTGAAAAACTCAAGTAGGGCCCACTCGGGGCGGCGCCATATTCGAGTAAGTCAGGGCTAGACTAGGGTTAGTCAGTGTCTTGGTGAGTGTTAGAGGTTTAGAAGAGTCAAAAGCTATTTTAAAAACTCATTTTGAAGTTTTGATTTTAAAACTAGTGTTTTTAAAGGTTTTTAAAGAACTTTAAAAACCCAAATGTGGAAAATGCCAAGTGGCATCACATTTGAGGATTTTCTAGGATAGGCTAGGGGTTAATTAAGCATTATTTAGGATAATTTAGGTTAGGGGTAGTATAGTAACTCCACCCAAAAATCGCCCCCCCCCCCTTAGAGAGTCCAAAAGTTTCAAAATTGTCAAATTTCAAAACCTAAAAAAAATTCTATAAATTGAAACCCATAGGGGATCGATTTTCCCAACTCTCTCCCCTTTGATTCTTGGAGCTTCTATCTCCTCTCCATCCCTCCGTCCATTGCAGCAACCTCAAGGTAATATTTTCTTTAATTTTTAGCTTTTATTTAATGTTTTTAATAGTTTTAAATCAATTTTAGCCATTAATACCATCTATTCCATGGATTAAACCATGGATTCAAGTCCAAGAACCTCAAGAGAGATTCAAGAAAGTGATCTAACTCTGTTTTATGGTGTTTACAGGGATTCTAATCCATTAGAATCAATTTTAGTATTGGTTTTTACATTATTAACCAATAAAACATGTGATTTACCCTTTTAATGGGTTAAATCCATGCTTTTAAAGGTAACATCAAATTCCAGCCATTGATTCCCTAAGTTTTATTTATTTATGTGTTTGTTCATATTTATTATACGTTTTTCAGCATAGAAATAATTTTTATTTTACTGTTTTAGTATTTCTTTTATTGTTTTTATTAGTTAATGCATTTTTATTAGATTTTATTAGATTTCTGTGTGTTCTTACTTTAGAACAAAAAAGAGCATGCTGTTTGGGATTGAAATATTCACTGTTAATTTATAATTTTTTTATATGTGATACATGAATGTGTAAATGAACTACTGTAAAAAAATCAGAGATTTTGGGATTCGTGAACTTTGTCAGAAAAATCAGACATCAAATTGGGGTTTTAAAACTTTAAAATCGTTGTTAAAATCAGAAGGGTAACTTGCACTTGTGTGGGTTTTCTCATCCGATGTCCGATTCAAGATCTGTAAAGTGCCATGGATTCATATTGATGAGATATATTTACTGTGAAATTTTGGAAATTTTTTATCTCGGTTTAGTATTTTTCCTTTGTCAGAGAATCTGATTTTAAATTTAAAACTCGTTAGGGTTTACCAAAACCCTAATCAAACTTGTCTTATTCATAGATCCCAAACCACAGATCCGATTTATGATCTGTAAAAAGTGAGTATTATTATTTTTCTGTTCTCTGTTCACTTCTAAAATTTCAGAAATTTTTGATTAAGTTGGATATTTAGTTCTATATTTTAAATCCTAAGTGGCTGTTTTAACCCCTATTAGATTTGTTAGATTTTAGTTCTGATTGCCGGAAGGGTTTCTCCCTAACCAGAGATGATTTTTCCAATCTGTAAATTGGAAAATCTCTATTTTTATTTCTAGTTTACCTATGTAAAAATTAAGAAGTTTTAATGGAGGATTGACCCCTGATTCGGGTCTAACTCTGAAACTGGTTTGTGACCTAGGTTGAAAATAGCTTATTTTAGACTTTTAATGCAATTTTCGGATTAAAATAATGTCAAAAAAACATTGTTGCAATTTCAATCTGAGTTTAGGGTTATAATAAGTGTCTGTGCCAATTTTCATGAAATTTAAAATTCATTTGATGTCTGAATAGATCAAATTGCAAAATAGGGTACCCGAAAGATCCAAAAACACTCCTAAAATCATGATATTTGGGATATTTCTCGATTTTCGTTTGTAATTTCATGTTTTTAGGGTTTGTTCATGTTTAAAATCAAATTAGGGTGTTTTATGTTTGATTTTATGCTTATTTCAATAATAAATCCCAAGTTTTTACCAAAATCTATTTTAGAAAACCCTGATTTCAAGGCCATAGTCTTGCTATCGGGGGCAATTTGGTCATTTGACCTCAATTTCGAAATTCTAAACCCTAATTTTCATATTTTTAATCATTTCACATCATACTTAGTTCAATTTATTCTTATTTGTATTTCAAAAGTTGCATTTTACAAAATATCTTTCTGAAAGCCCTAATTTCAAGGCCATAGTCTTGCTATCAGAGGTATTTTGGTTATTTTGACCCCAATTTCGAGATTTCATATCTTATCTTCCTTATTTATTCAATCTTATTTCATATTTCATCATTTTGATTTAAGAGAATCATGGCAAAAAGGCTTATATCTAGTAAAATCCAACAATTTCCAGATATTACTGGATAAATCTAGAAAAGCCAACATATTTTCACTAACCAGTTTTTCTAGTTTTGCAGGAACATTGAAGACTTTATTTTTCTTTTAAATTCCTGTATTTAAATTTGATTAGTGATGTAAATTAAATGTAAATTTGGATTTAGAATTTCAATTCCTGCATAGAATAGGATGCATTGCATATAGTTTAATCTTGCAAATCTTAATATCTGATGAATGCATTATTCATGCATATTTTTACCAATTCACTATGGTCTACACGAATGACACGTGCATTAGCTCTTATGGAGTTGACAAACTCGGTGGAATTTGTATTTATGGCCATAGTTAGAATACGAATGATACCTAGATTTGTAATCTTCGTATTAGCCACATTCAGCCTACACTCTTAGGCTAACTTCAAAATGCACTGCATTTCTCAAAAATACAAAAGGATTTTCTCAATTTTTCAAAATCAAGTATTTCAAATCTATATTCATTCATTTCATTCAATTTGTAAGTTCAAAATCCAAATCAGAAAATCAATTTTCTTCAAAATTTCCTAAGTCTTATTCAAAAAAATCAATTTTCTCAAAACATTGATTTTCCAATGATATTTCAAGTATTTTCCAAGTTCCAAATTCGTTTTTCTAAGTTATATTTTCAATTTTAAAGTTTGAATTCAAAGAAATCAAAATTTTCCAAAGTTATTTCTATACCGACAGTATGGGACTTTTGAAGAAGTCAACTCTTTATCCCAAGCAACATGAGAAAGGATTCAACATGCGATGGTCTTGTGCATAGTAGGACTAGCCTTTTTTCAAGACAGACAGAACTACGTTGACATCAGAATAGTATAACTTTCGCAAAGATGGGGAAGTCGGCAGACCAACTGTCTCTCAATCGCCATGGCCGCACTTACCTTCTTATATCGTGGATTGACCCGCTTCATGCTCAAAGATTCGATCTTAGTAGAAGGGTGCATCTACGCCTTGCAGTCTTGGTTCTTTCAGCATGTGCCAACTCGATCCAGCTCATTCAGATACAATAGCAAGAAGCCACTACCTACTTCTTGGTACAAATTCTTGATCGAGAACGTCCATGAAGAAGAAATCGTGTGGGACTACTTCAACCGGCAAGAATCACCCCCTCGGTATACTTATGCATATGGCAAGAGATTCAAGTTGCTCAGACCCTTCTTTTCCATCTATTATCAGCCAGAGCGATGTGTTAGTCAGTTCTCACAGAGGTAGAAGCGCATTAAAGTTCGATTATTGTTAGGCATTATGCTAGAATTTGATCTAAAGTCTACTCAGTGGTCCGAAACATACTATTCTGCCAAACATAGCTTAAATTCTTTTGTCATTCTTACTATTTTTCTTGGTCCTCGAGTGTCTTCTGACTATCATGAGTAGTGGCAGATTGTTTGTCTACCCCCTCTCTGTCAAGTCTATTATTAATAAAAATCATGCTTCTTCAACAATTGATCTTTTTATCATGATTTGATGATCACACCTAGGTAACAAGGTATATTTTAGTTATTTATTTCCTTTACAAGAATAACAACGTAATTGTCGTGATTCCAGCGATGACCCAATTTCTGGTAATGAGATATCCTTCAAATTGTCAACCTAATTCTCATCAAAAAATTTCTCCTATTTGTTTTACCTTAAAACTATTCTAATTGCCCATCCTATTCTGTAGAGAGCACTTGTGATTCTACATGGTTCAGACGAGGTCCAACAAGAAAACCGCACCCGTCAAACAGATCAGCTACTCGTCCACATTTGAACAAGAAATGATCTCTCCACGATCCACCAGGGACCAGAGTCAGTAGTCCAATGATGATATTGATCCTCACATGTACTCGTTGTTTCGAAAGATGATGATTAGAATGATGTCTGAGCAAGCTGAAGCCAGTCTCAGAAAGGCTCCCACCAAGAAGAAGACTCACTTCACTCTTTCTATCAACAATAATAAAGGCAACAAAAATAATCATAATAACAATTCGAAGGGATTCAAAGGCCAAAAAAGAAAGTTCTTCACCAATGTTAAGCCTCTTCAATCTAGTCCCCAGCACAAAGAGAAAGATTGGGAGAAACCAAAGTGCAAGAACTGGAGTACTGATCGAAAGTTCACCCCTCTGGACCAGACACTCGAGATTGTTCTAGAAGACATGCTCGCGAGAGATATGATCTGTTTGCCTAAAGCCGCTGATCCCCCAACAACTATGGGCAGATTCAAAGAACAATCCTGCAAATTTCATTAGGCAATGAGACATGACACTGAGCACTGCTTCATCTTGAAGAACATCATCCAAGATTGCATCGACAAGAATCACTTCATTGAGAACGAAGAAGAGGACCAACAGGCCATCCTGACCAAGCCTTTCCAATCCATCTCTCAGCAGAAAGCAAGCACTTGACAGAAGATAAGATATGACAGTTGGGGTTACGATCGCAAATTTACTCCTCTAGATCAGCCCCTCGAAAAGATCCTTGAATATATGTTGGTCAAGGGAGTGGTTAAACTCCCCAAAATTGTTGATCCTCCTATCACAAAGGGCAAACAGAAAGATCAATTTTGCAAGTTTCACCGAGTAATGGGGCATGATATCGAATGTTGTTTCGTCTTCAAAAACATCATGCAAGATTACATTGACCGAAAGCTTCTTATAGAAGGCAAGGAGGAGAGTCAACCAACTAGCTTGTCAACACTTTTCCCAACCGCTCAAGAAGATAATGACGCCAATGTTCCCTCATTTCTTTAATTTTGCTTTTGTCATTTTGAAGGAACAATTTAGTCTCCATTTGTCATTTTTTCTCTCTAAGGTATCAATAAAATCATCAATTTTTCTTATAGACGGTGCCATCCTCTTTATATATTATTGCTCTTTGTCCTTTTCAAATATCAATTATTTATCCTTTCGTCCAACATCTTAATTCCTAGTTACACTAGGGCATTTTTTAAAATTTGTCTTTACTTCAAAATGCCCTGTATGCAGGCAGGATTAAACAAAATCTTTCATCATTCATTTGCATCTATTTTTATTCATTTGCATCTATTGGCATTCATCTGTATTCATTTGCATTTGTTTGTATCATTTGCAACAAATTCATTACCCATTCAGGATAAGGGATAATCCTGAGACCCCCGACAAGTTGTCCAAGTCATCATGGAGGTGAAGATTGAAAATCTCCCATCACAATCATCAAGCGCTTTTAAAAATTAGTCTTTTCCAAGTTTGACCTTCGGGTTGAGTCTTTTATCAAAACCTTTTTTCGCTATTCTTGCCGAAATCAACCTTCGGGTTGAGCCTTTTCCTAAATCCAGTTTTTACTGGTCGAACTCTCTAAATTTGATTTTTACTGGTCAATGTTTCCGAACCGAGTCCACGCTGGTTTAGTTTTCCTTTGAAGATTCAAGTTCTGAATTAAATTTTCTTTCTTTTAAATTAAAGAATTGGTCTAAAAAATCTGAGTTTCGACTCGAACTTTCTTCCAAATCTAATTCGTCAAGTTTTTCTTTGAAAATTTGAGTCTCTACTCGAACCTTCTTTTAAATTCAAGAATTGGTCTAAAAGATCCGAGTTTTGACTCAAATTTTCTTTCAAATCCAATTCATATAATTTTCTTTCCTTCAAATTTAAGAATTGGTCTAGAAAATTTGAGTTACGACTCAAATCTTCTTCCAAATCCAATTCATCTAGTTTTTCTTTAAAAATTTTGGGTTTCTACTCGAACCTTTTTTCAAATCCAATTTGTCTAGTTTTCCTTCGAAGATTCGAGTTCCGACTCAAACTTTCCTTCCAAATCCGGTTTAGCATCGGTCCTTCCATAAAATCCAATTTTTGAGTTGGTCCATACAAATCCAGTTTAGCGCTAGTTCTTTCAAATCCGGTTTAGTATCAGTCCTTCCATAAAATTCAAATTTTGAGTTGGTCCTTCCAAATCCAGTTTAGCACCGGCCCTTATAAATTCGGTTTAGCATCAGTCCTTCTATAAAATCCAATTTTTGAGTTGGTCCTTACAAATCCAGTTTAACACTGGTCCTTCTAAATCCAGTTTAGCATCGGTCCTTCCATCAAATCCAGCCTTGCGTTGGTCCTTTTACAAAATCCAGCCTTGCGTTGGTCTTTTTACAAAATCCAGCCTTGCGTCGATCCTTTTACTAAATCCAACTTTATATTGGTCCTCTCACCAAAATTCAGTTTTCATACTGGTCGCACTTTCAAAATTCGACTTTCGAGTTATTTTTTTATTAATACCATGCCTTTTTCAAGGTTCACTATTTAGTCATGGATGTGTCAATTGGATGTCAAGCGATTTCTTTTACCAAGGATTTCAAGAATATTTTTTCCAATTTATCTTAAAAAGTAGTAGTTGTTTTCAAACTTTTATTGTACAAAGAATTACCTCAATTACCTTCACTATTCTTTCCAAAAAGACAAAGCTTTTGCGAAGAAAGAATAAAATTCAAGCTTTTTTGTTGGTCAACCAAAAGGATAAAGAAAAATCTTTGATATGACCAGTAAAGAAAAAATTCAATGATGTTGAAAAGCCATAAATGATCCGATATTGATCATATCTATGACACATTTTTAAAGATCTATTCTTCTGGTAATAAGGCAGTGAAAACATCCTGGGTGATATAAAAGAATTCACTCAATCTCAATTTCAATATCTCTCTAATCAACTATTTGCAAAAGGGATCTCTCAATCATCGTCAAGATGAAGACTGATGGATGAGTTAGACCCCCAGGGTCAAAGGAGACTCAGATCATCTCCAAGTTGAAAGAGTATGTGACGTGTCCTTCAAGGAAAAGTTTAAATCATTGACAAGTTGAAGGATGATGCAATGAACCTCCTGCCAATCGCTAAAAGATATTTGATCACTGTTATCATAAAATTTTTTTCAATCCAATGAGACAATTCCATCAATATAATTCTTGGGACTAAAGAAGACACGAATCATCTCCAAGTTGAAGGAGTGTGTGACGTGCCCTTCCAGGAAAAATTAGAACATCGCCAAGATGAAGGCTGATGTGATGAAGTTCTTGCCAAATCTCAAGAGAACTTACTTTTCATGTCTCAAAAGAGCACAAAAGACCATCAAGAGACCTCAATCAAAGAGACAACATTGTTATAATTCTTGGGACCAAAGGAGACTTGAATCATCTCTGAGTTGAAGGAGTATGTGACATGACCTTCCAGGGAAAATCAAAACATCGTCGAGTTGAAGGCTGATGTGATAAAATTCTTGCCAAACCCCAAGAAAAGTTCAATCTCTGTCTCAAAAGAGTGCAAAAAGATCATCATGGGTAAACGCCAGATATCAAAATATCAAGAATTATCTTTATTTATGTGAAATTCTTTTATCAATATACTTTCATTAATTTCTTTTATGATACTGAGAACAAATTCCTTTCTTTTCATATCAAGAAAATGGATAGCTTCCTTAAAGAAACTCAATGACAATAAATTTGATTTTGATTCTGCATTCTATGGAATTAGCTCAGTTGGAGGTAATACTCTAGGTAGAAGAGGGAATATCTTTCAAACAAATGTACTTACATTTCAATTAACTTGAATCAACTATAATTTTTATCTTATTAATAATACTTTTTAAGTTATTCTGACATGAAGTGAGGGCTTGATGTCTATTTTGATATATCCTGGTGTTGTTTTTGTCCCTCTTTAGGACTTGATAACAGGAGTTTTCACGATCCTTCCCTTCTTGTTTTGATCTGAGCGCCTGAGCTCTCAGATTCACACACTTCTCTGTGTTCCCCACTATCCCACCATAGACAGTTTTCGTTCAGGGTAAGGGTTAAACCTGAATTGTTTTTGCAAAAGGTCATCTATTTTAAAAGTCATTCAGTCTCAACAATGAGACATCCAAGATCAAATCCCTTTTCAAGCTTTAGGGAATTCCATTTTCATCCTTTTGCAAACCCCTCTCGGATTTATTATGCAAAATCTGAAGGTTTCATCATGGTTTCTCCTTTCAAGAATTCTGTTTTCCCGTTCAGGTCAAGGGTCAAAACCCGAACCTCGTTCTTCCATGAGGTATTTTTCCCCCTCTTAAGATAAGGGTTAAACCTGAACCATCTTCCGCAAAAAGGCCATTTTTCAAAAGCTATTTAGTCTCAGTCGTGAGGCGCCCAAGGTCAACTCCCTTTTCCAAAGCTTTTAGGGAACTTCATCTTTATTGCGTTCTTTGCAGCTCCTCGTTCTTCCATGAGGTATTTTTTTTCGTTCAGGTCAAGGGTCAAGCCTGAACCTCATTCCGATGAGGTGAATTTTCCTCTCCATTTTATTTTCCCAGTTCAGGTCAAGGGTCAAGCCTGAACCTTGTTCTTCCATGAGGTATTTTTTGTCACATCCAAGTTAAGAGCTAAGCCTGAGCCTCATTTTGATGAGGTGAATCTCCTTCTTCATTCTCCATGTCATATCTATCATCATCACTAGAGCAAATTTTTTCATACCCAGTCAGATTCTTCTAATTGGGGCATTTTATAGTCCAAATTTGGTGTATTTTTCTTTTCTACTATGCTCGGCTTTCAACCGGCTTAGTAGCAAAAAGGGGCATCTGTAAACACCCCAAAATTTCTCTTTCATTTACAAATCCTCTTCTTTTGCCCCTGGGACCTACTCTCTGAAGCCTTCAGAGAACCAGTTGGTCGACATCTGAGCCAAAGCCTAAGTTTTACATCAAAATCCAAATATTTCATCTTGCAATCAAGATTCAATATCTATTTTGGCTCATATTCAATCATCATTTTTTACCTTCGAACATAAATGTTCAATTCTTTGTCTCTGCCAGGGGTCCGGGACTTCAAATCCCTTATCCAGGGTTTGCCTTTTATATCATTTCATATCATTTTATGTCATTTCATTGCATTGCATGGCATTTTTGAGATCCAACACTCTAGCTTTTTCAAAATCTTTCATTCCAGATTTGAGTTTTAAAACTCTATTTCGAAATCAATTTCAAAAACTTGAGTTTTTAGATCAATATTTGCCTTTTGTCAACCCCCAAGATCTTATATTTCAAAATATTTTCCTTACAAAGTGATCGGGATTTGTTTTAAACTCAATTTTAACTGGTCTCAATTCTCAGATGAGACCCATCTAGGTAGTGTCACTTCTGGACTCCTTCATTTCTCAAATTTCTCAAATTTCTCAAATTTCAGAGATTTAGTTGAACTAGGACTCTGTCTTTTCATCTTTTTAAGCGTCTTTAAAATTTCATTTCGATTTTAAACCAGAAGAAGTCTTATATCCCTAGTCTATTTCCTTCATTTTGACCAAAATCTTAGAGTTTTAGTCAAATTAGGACTCTATCACAGAGTTTCAGTCAGACTAAGACTCTATCCCAATTTTATTCTGTATTCATGTTTTTCACTTGTTTTTAAAAACCTTCTCATCTGACTTTTAAAAAGACAAAAATCTTTGAGTTTTAGTCGAACTATGACTCTATCACAAAGTTTTAGTCAAACTAGGACTCTGTCTTCCATCTTTATTTTTACTTGTTTTCAACAAAATATGTCAAAATCTTCCATTATTGGTCAAAATTCTAGAGTTTCAGTCAGACTAGGACTCTATCTTAGAGTTTTAGTCAGATCAGGAATCTATCTTTTACCTCTATTTTTACATGTTTTCATGAAAATCTTTTAAAATCTTTCAAAAGAAGTCAAAATTTTACAGTTTTAGTCGAATAAGAACTTTGTTCCAGAGTTTCAGTTGGATTAGGACTCTAACCCTGACATAATTTTTTGAGAAATTTTTTCAAATGCTTCTTTATTTATCTTTCGAATAATCAAATTTTAAATTTTAGGACTTTAGTGTAGAGTTTCAAAATTTTAGGACTCTACCCCAGAGTTTCAGTCAGTCCAGAACTCTATTATGATATCTTCTTACTTTTATTTCACTTGTCTTTCAAAAATAGATTAAATTTTAAGAGTTTCAAAATTTTGGGACTCTATTCCAGAGTCCTAGTTGATTAGGACTCTGATCCTTGTCTCGTATTTTGTTCATTTTCACTAATTTCTTAGAAGATCTTTCAAAATCTCTTTTGTTTTCTTTCAAAAAACCTAAATTTCAAGAGTCTCAAAATTTCAGTACTCTAGTACAGAGTTTTAGTCAGTCTAGGACTCTGTTTTCAAAACTTTTGATTCTCATCTGGTGATTTCAACTCTGTTTCAAAACCCTTTTCAGTTGGCGCCACATCTGGAAGAGTTTCAATCCATTTAGGATTCTGATTGATTTAGAACCTTGGTTTTATTTTCAAACTTTCTTTTAAAAACTTTTCTTTTTAAAACCCTTTATTTCAAAAACTTGATTTTCAAATCAGTTTTCAAACTTTCTTCAAACGGGGCCCACCCTGCAGGGGTGCAAAACCCTAATTTTCAATTTTATTTCATTTTACATCTTTTATATTCCAAAAAATATTTATTAGTTAGTTTCCTTTTAAAGTTTTTGAGAAAAATCATTTTAACCCCTTTGTTTTTAAAGTTTTAAAATCATTTTCTGAAAAACCAAGTGGGGCCTACTTAAATGGCGCCACATTTGAAGGTACTTTGGTTAACTTAGGATTAGTCAATGTCTTAATTAGGTTAGAAGTTTGAAAAGTCTAATTGATTTTAAAATTCTATTTGATTTAAAACTTTAAATTCGTTTTAACTCTTTTTTAGGGTTTGAAAAACCAAATGTGGGTCACACTCGGTGGTGCCATATTTGAGATATTTTAAAAGGTTAATTAGGTCAATTAGGTTAGCTAATTAGTGTTGGATTAGGGTAGGATTCTTCAAGAAAATTGTTCCCCTCTCATTTGACTCATCCAAACCAATTAAAAAGAGTCCAAAATAATCAAAAATTTCCCTAATTAATGCTTTGAAGTTTCTATAAATAGGGACACCTAAAGGGGGCTCAAGCACGTTTTTTTTTTCACTCTCTCTCTCCAAAATTTTGTGGTTCTCTCCTCTCCCTCAGCCTTCCTCCTCCCCCCATTGTTGCAGCCATAAGGTAAGTCATCTTCCTCTTATTTTATTTGTTTTTTTTTTATGTTTTCACCATAGCCGGCTTTCTAATGCTTTGCTTCTTGGTTTCGTAGTCTTTTTTGTAGTCGGCCCGCCTCCCTTCATTCCGTATGCCTCCTTCCAGCTGCCCTACACCACACCGACGAAAGTCGATCTTTTAGGCTTTGCTCGTTCCGCGAAGCGTTTGCTTTAAGAAGCTTCTACGACGAGTCGCTTCTCCCCTTCGCCACTCTCTCTATGCATGATTTTTATCATTTTTTTTTGTTCAAAAACCATGTAAACGATTCAATAAAGTGATCTACAAATCACCCATGAACGTCTACACATTTTTTATCCATTGAAATCATTGATGATGGGTTTATTATGCTAAACATCTGAAAAAGATCGAGTTTCGACCGTTCGATGGTTGAATCCCTCTTTTAATGGCTATATCAAATCCCAACCATGCTTTTCCTTTTTTTTTTTCATTATGTTGATATTTGTTTTGTTCATTCAAGCATCAAATCTAAATTTGTTAGGTTATTTATTGTTTTTTCTTTATTATTTTTCATGTTTAGATTAGGTTATTAATGCTTTATCGATAAACTGTGCATCTCGATTCCAGGCATGCGGGAATCATGTTATTTTATGTCTGATTTTCTGTCAAAAAACTATGATTTTTTTAAGGTTGATTCATGTGTTTGTCAAGGACCTTATATAAAAAATTTGGATTATTTTGGGTTCTGTAACTTTGTTAAAAAAATTGGAAACCGAACTATGCTTTTTGAACTGTGAAAACGCTATGTAGATTCGAGAATGGCTTGCTAAAGCGATATCTCCCTCATCGGAGATCCGATCGATGATCTGTAAGTTGCAGTATGTTCGTTATCATGTCTAGTATTCTTTGTAAAATTTTCAGATTTTTTTATATCTATTTGCTATTTTTTCGCTGTCAGAATATAAAATCAGTTTTACAGAGCCCGTTATGCATTGTCTATACCCTAGATCGATTTGTGTAGATTGTATCTCCCTCACTGAAGATCCGATCGATGATACGTAAAAAGGAGTATATTCATATGTATGTTTACTATAATTTGCTAAAAGTTTATAATTTCTTAACACAGTTTGATATATTTTCCTGTACCCGAAACTGGATGTGTTTATTTTAACTCGTTATGTATAAGCGAGAATCAAGCGTATATTGTCGAGACAATATCTCCCAAACTGGAGATGATTTTTCCAATCTGTAAAAATGAAATTTTTTGTTTATTTGTCTAGTATCTCTCTATAAGTTTTAGAAATTTTTATGGTGATTTCATGTTTTTTATGGTGATACCCAATTCGGGTCTGACACTGTGACAAGTATGTGCCCGTAGGCAAAATCGTGTATTTCATGTTTTTATTTATTTTTCATATCAAAATAATGTTGAAATTTTTATTTTTCAATTCTATTTTAATTTTAGGATTATTAAAAGTATCCATGTTAATTTTTACAGATTTTAGAATTTATTTGGTGGTTTATTTAGTTAAATCACAAAAGCAGGGTGCCTGCAGAGTCTCGATTCGAGTAAAACACTGGAAAAAATTACTATTTTCATGATATTTCAATTTTTTTAGGAAAAAATTTATATTTTTAGGGTTTGATCATGTTTATAATTATTCTAGGGTTCTCCACACCCGATTTGGTGTTTATTTGAATCCGTTTGATCCCTAAATTAAAAGTTTTACAAAAATCTTTTCTGAAAACCCTGATTTCAAGGCCATAGTCTTGCTTTCAGGGGCACTTTATCATTTTTCTTAAGATTCTAAATTTTAAAGTTGTTTATTTTTATTATTTATTCAATTTTGCATCATCTTTTATTATGTTTATCTTAGGAAAGCATGAAAAAGACTTATATCTGGATAAATCCAGCAATTTCTAAATATTGTTGGATAAAACCCAAAAAGCTGATATAACTTCACTAACAAATTTTCTAGTTTTGCAAGGACATTCAAGATTGTATTTTCTTTATTTTAAATTATTATTGATGTAAATTATAAACATTGGAATAAGAAGTTAATTTCTTGCATAGAATAGGTTTGCATGTCATATAATTTATTTCTTTAAATAATGTCAATGTGTGATGTACGATGATTCATGCATATTCAAATCCACCATGGTTTACATGAATGACATGTGCACTAGCTTCTAAGTAGTTGATAAACTTGGTGGGTTTTGTATTTGTGGCTACAGTCAGAATACGAACAAAACCCAGATTTATCATTTTCTTCTAAGCCACAAATGGCCTACACTCTTAGGCATTTTCAGAAATCATAGCATATTTTCCAAACTTTTCTAAGTATTTACCCCTTTTAGAATCAAATGAGATATATTCAATACATGTTCGTGGCCATAGTCAGGGATATGTAAAGAATTTATTTTATCTAAATTCTATAAGGCACAAAAATCTCTTTTTCAAAGATTTTCCTCAAATTCTTCAGAAAATACTTTTGCAAATTGTATTCATACATCATCTAGGTTAGATTGCATCATGAATATTTTTTCACAGAGCCACACATCGATTCTTTTGATCAATTCAAGGGTTCAATCTCAAAAAAACAAAATCGATTTTCTTAGAGTCAACTGAATTTTTCTCAAAATCGATTTTCTCAAAACATCAGGATTTCTTCAAAAATTGATTTTTCTTTTCTTCAAAACTGTTTTCCAAATGCAATTCACGATTTCCAATCATTCCTTTTCCAAGTATTTTCCAATATTTGAAGTAAACATCATGTTTTCAATCTGCATTATCCAAAGTTCATAGCACATGTCTGATTCTTTGTGCATTTAGGAATAAAACATCAATTTAGACAAGTTGAGCAAAACAAATCACATGATTGATCCTTGGTTTGATAAACCCTGGTTAAGGCGCCAGGAACGATTGAACTTCATACCGACAAGCGAGTCCCATTCTTCAGAATTATACTGCATTTTAAAATGGAGGCGGGTTATTTTCAAAATCTTTTTCAAAGGTCAGTTTGACTTGCAAAAGTAAAATTTTGCAATGATAACATCGATATAGTTCTGAATGTTTTCTGTTTATCATTTATTTATTTAATAACTATAAAAAAAGTTTACGAGTATTACACTCCCTCTCTTTCAAGCAGGTTAACCGACCTACAGTGTGGTGGCCGATTGAAGAATGACCAATGAGCCACCATCGACTTTCCCTTATCACTGGTGATTGCCCCATTCGCAAGCTAGCTAAGGGGCTCCTCCACCCCACCCTCACGTGGGTGGAATCCCTCCACCCAATTCATCGAATATGAGTAGAGGGACCAGTTCCTTCAAAAATCGATTTATGCCTTACTCGGTACAATAATAGGGCAGAACCAACTTTTAAGACCTCGAACCTAGTTTAACTTGTATCTGAGATCTGTAACCTTATTTTTGGGGTTTTGGATCCAGTTCCTTTTTAAAACACAGTCAATCCAACCCAGATTGACCATTTTTCTGTCTTGAACCCGTTGGGTTGGATCCAACAATCAAATTTTAACTTATTTCCCTAGACCCATGCCCAAGTTGGGCCTTATTGGTCCTAGATGGAACCCCAGTCCACCCTTGGATCGTGTCAAGGGCAGACCCAATATCTTTTGGGAAATGAATTAGGTCTAAACTAGGCTTTTCATACCCTAGACCTGATCCATAACGCAACCCAACCAAATTTGGGTCCAACGATGTATGTGAATCCTAACCTGATCATGATCTAATCGGATTCAAACCAAATTCCTTACCCAAACCTCATAAACTGAAACCAAACCAAACCCAAGGCTGTTATCATCGCAAAATTTTTAACTTTTGCAAATCAAACTGACCTTTGAAAAGATTTTGAAAATAACTCGCCTCCGTTTAAAAATGCGGGAAAATTCCGTAGAATGGGACTCGCCTGTCGGTACGAGGTTCAACCGTTCCTACCACCTTTAACAAGGGTAATTGAACCAAGGATCAATCTTATGCTCTACTCTATTCAACTTGTCTAAATTATATTCTAATTTCTAAATGCACATAGAATCAGGCATGTGCTATGAATTTTCAGAAAATGCACATTTTGAAAACATGATGTTTGCTTTGAATGATTGAAAATAATTGGAAAATAAACTCTTTGAAAATCATGAATCAAGGTTGAGATACTGTATTTGAGAAAGTGAAAATCGATTTCTGAAGAATCTAGAGATTTTGTGAAAATCGATTTTGAGAAATGTGAAATAACTTTGAAAAACTTGATTTCTTTGAATTCAAACTTTGAAATTGAAAATATAACTTAGAAAATCGAATTTGGAACTTGGGAAATACTTGAAATATCATTGGCAAATCCATATTTTGAGAAAATCGATTTTTGAATAAGATTTAGAGAATTTTGAGAAAATGATTTCTCTGAATTGAAATTTGAATTGGAATTGGCAAATGCATGAAATGAATGAATATGATTTGAGGAATTGAGAAATACTTTTTCGTATTTTGAGAAATGCAGTGCATTTTGAAGTTAACCTAAGAGTGTAGGCTGAATGTGGCTAATGTGAAGATCATAAATCTGGGTATCATTCATATTCTGACTATGGCCATAAATACAAATTTCACCAAGTTTATAAACTTCATAAAAGCTAGTGCATGTGCCATTCGTGTAGACCATGGTGAATTTGTAAAAATATGCATGAATCATCATCCATCACACATTAACATTATATAAAAAATAAACTATATGCAATGCAAATCCTAATCTATGCAGGAATTTAAATTCTTATTCCAAAGTTTACATTTAATTTACATCACTATTGAAATTTAAATACATGAAAAGAATAAAGTCTTCAATGTACCTGCAAAACTAGAAAACTTTGTTAATGAAAATATGTTGGCTTTTCTAGATTTATCCAGTAATATCTAGAAATTACTAGATTTTGCTAGATATAAGCCTTTTCCATGATTCCCTTAAATCAAAATTGATAAAATATGAAATAAAATGGAATAAATATGAAAATGGAATTTGAAAATTCAAAATTGGGGTCAAAATGACCAAAATACCCCTAATAACAAGACTATGGCCTTGAAATTAGGGTTTTTAGAAAGATATTTGGTAAAATGCAAGTTTTGAAATTCAAATGCAAATAAACTAGGCTAAAATATGATATGACATACTTAAACACATGAAAATTAAGGTTAGGGATTTCGAAATTTAGGTCAAATGACCAAATTGCCCCTGATAGCAAGACTATGGCCTTGAAATCAGGGTTTTTAGAAATAGATTTTGGTAAAAACTTAGGTTTTATGCACTAAATGAAATCAAATGAGCACAAAATTAAACCTAAAGCATCCTAATATGATTATGAACATGATTAAACCCTAAAAATATATGCTCATGCACAAAATCCAACAATATCACAAAAACTGTGATTTTAGCAGTGTTTTTGGATCTTTCAGGAACCCGGTTTTGCAATTTGCTTAATTCAGCCATCAAATGGATTCGAAAATCCATAAAAATTGGTACCTGCACTTGTTATAACCCTAATGTCGAATTGAAATTATAAAAATAATTTTTTGACATTAAATTAATCCGAAAATTGCATTAAACCCTAAAATATGCTATTTTTGACCTAATTCACCAACCAGTCTCAATCCAAGACCTGAACCAGGAGTCAAATCTCCATGGAAATTTATGAAATTTTACAGAGACTAACTAAGAAGAAAAACAGATATTTCCCAATTTACATATCGGAAAAATCATCTTCGGTTAGGGAGAAACCCTTCCGGCAATCTGAGCTAAAATATATCACTCTTAACAGGGATTAAAACAGCTATTCCAGATTGAAAATACAGACATAAATAACAATTCTAAATAAAAATCTCTTAAATTTTAGTGGTGCACAGTATACAGAAAAATAACAATACTCACTTTTTACAGATCATGAATCGGATCTGTGGTTTGGGATTTATGACTAACACAAGTCTGATTAGGGTTTTGGTAAACCCTAACGAGTTTCAAATTTAAAAACAGATTCTCTAAAAGGGGAAAAATACTAAACTGTAATAAAAAAATCCAAAACTTTCACATCAGACAGATATACTCAATGTAAATCCATAGCACTTTACAGATCTAAAATCGGATATAAGATGCGAGAAATATCATCACAGCAAGTTACCTTCTTGATTTTAACCATGATTTTAAAGCTTTAAAAACCCGATTTGATGTCTGATTTTTTTGACAGGGTTCCCGAGGTCCAAAACCTCTTATTTTTCTACAGTAACTCAATAACTCATTCATGCATCACATATAAAAAAATCAGAAATAAACAATGAGAACTTCAATCTGAAATAACATTATCTTTACTGTTCTAAACCTAAAACACACAGAAATTTAAGAAACTTGAAAAACCATGCATTAACTAATGTAAATAAATAAAATAAACCATAAAACAGTAAATAAAACTTATTTCTATGCTATAGAACGTAAAACAAACATGAATAAACCATGAAAATAAAATAAAAACCGGGAATCAATGGCTGGAATTTGATATCACCTTTAAAACATAGATTTAACCCATTAAAAAGGGTAAATCATATATTTTATTGGTTAATAATGTAAAGAATCATATTAAAATCAATTCTAATGGATTAAAATCCCTGTAAATCACCCAAAACAGGGTTAGATAACCTTATTGGATTGTTCTTGCTGATTCTTGATGGTTCTTGAGGTGAAACCATGGTTGATCTTCCATAAGGAGGGGTATCTAAGCCTAGATCTAGGTTTAAAACATTAAAATCATTAAATAAAATATGAAAAAGGCAAAGGAATTCATACCTTGGAGTTGCAGCAATGGAGGAAGGGCTGGAGAAGAGAGAGAAGCTACAAGAATTGAAGGTAAGTGAATAGTAAAAATCGTCCCCCCCTATGCTCCCTTTTATAATAAAAAAATTAGGTTTAGTCTTGGATTTTCAAATTACTTTTTTGCCCTTTTTAAAACCTATCCAAAGTCATTAAGGGGAGGCGATTTTTTTAGAGACTCCTAATCCTAATTAACACCTAATGACACCCCTAATTAACCCTAGAGACTCCAAATGTGGTGCCACTTGGCACTTTCCACATTTGATTTTAAAATCTTAACTAAAACCTTTAAAAACAATAGTTTGAAATCAAGTTTTAAAAATGGGTTTTCAAAATGGATTTTGACTCTTCTAAATTTCTAAAACTAACCAAGACATCAACTAACCCTAGTCTAGCCCTGACTGACTCGAATATGGCGCCACCCCGAGTGGGCCCTACTTGAGTTTTTCAAAAAGCGATTTTAAAACTTGAAATTGAAGGAGTTTTCAAAAGGATTTTCAAAGACAATCTTAAAATTAGAATTTTTGAAATGGCATAGGGTTCTAACTGAGTTAGAATTCCTCTGGATATGGTGCCAACTGAGTGGGTCCACATCGAGTTTTAGAAATTTTGAAATAAACACTGAAAATGGCTTTGAAAAGGGGTTAAAATCGATATTTGAAATTCAAGATCTTTGAAAATAGGGTCTCAAGCGAACTGGAACTCCGGGTTAGAGTCATGAACTCTTAGGACTCTGAGATTTTAGATTTTAAAAGCCAAATGAAAGAATTTTCAAAAGATTTTATCAAGAAATGATGAAATAAGTCAGAAAACACAGTCAGGGTTAGACTCCTAACTCAACCGAACTCTAAAATAGAATCCTGAACTAACTGGATTATGTAAAATGACCTAAATTTTGGAAATAATCGAAAAAGACTGAAAATGGAAGTAAAATAGACTTTAAAACAGACTCCTGACCGGATCAGGACTCTGAGACAGAGTCCTGATCGGACTAAAACTTTCAAAGATTTGAGAAATTTGATGAATAGAGGAATTCAGAAGCGACACCACCTCAATGGGTCTCATCTGTGAATTGAAATCGATTAAGATTTGAATTTGAAATGAATCCAGATTGTTTCCTTGAGAAAATATTTCGAAATATAAAGTCCTGGGGTTGGAAAATGGCAGAGTATTGAATAAAAACCCAGGTTTTGAAATTGATTTTGAAATAAAAGCTTTTAAAATTCAAATCTGGATTGAATGTTTTGAAATAGGAGTGCTGGATCTCGAAAATGAGATGCAATGACATGCAATGCTATGCAATGACATGCAATGCTATGCAGAATACATGCAATGACATGCAATGATCTGTAATGACACTGGATGAGGGTGAAAATTTGGGGTGTTTACAGATGCCCCTCTTTGCTGCTAAGTCGGTTGAAAGCCGAGCTTAGTGGCAAAGAAAACACACCAAATTTGGATTATAAAATGCCCCAGTTAGATGAATCTGACTGGGTATGAAAGAATTAGTTCAAGTGATGATGATAGATATGAAATGAAGAATAAGGAGAAAATTTTGTTTCAAAAAGAAGTGAGATTCAGGTTTTGCCCTTAACCTGGATGAGATAGGAAATACCTCATGTAGAAACGAAGCTCAGGTTTGACCCTTAACCTGACCGGGCGGAAAATGAAATACCTCATCAAAGGAGGCCCAGGTTTATACCCTTAACCTGATTGGGTGGAAAATGGAATACCTCATCAAATGAGGCTCAGGTTTATACCCTTAACCTGATTGGGCAGAAAATGGAATACCTCATCAAATGAGGCTCAGGTTTATACCCTTAACCTGATTGGGCAGAAAATGGAATACCTCATCAAATGAGGCTCAGGTTTATACCCTTATCCTGATCGGGCAGAAAATGGAATACCTCATCAAATGAGGCTCAGGTTTGTACCCTTAACCTGATTGGGCAGAAAATGGAATACATCATCAAATGAGGCTCAGGTTTATACCCTTATCCTGATCGGGCAGAAAATGGAATACCTCATCAAATGAGGCTCAGGTTTGTACCCTTAACCTGATTGGGCAGAAAATGAAATACCTCATCAAAGGAGGCTCAGGTTTGTACCCTTAACCTGATTGGGCAGAAAATGGAATACCTCATCAAAGGAGGCCCAGGTTTATACCCTTAACCTGATTGTGCAGAAAATGGAATACCTCATCAAAGGAGGCTCAGGTTTGTACCCTTAACCTGATCGGGCAGAAAATGGAATACCTCATCAAATGAGGCTCAGGTTTATACCCTTAACCTGATTGGGCAGAAAATGGACGGAATCCTCGAAAGAAGAGACCGTGATGGAACCTTCGGATTTCCGCACAATGAGTCCGATAGGGGTTTTGCAAAAGGAAGGAAATTGGGGTCCCTAAAGTTTGAAAAGGGATTGATTTTGGGTGCCTCATTGCTGAGACTAATTAACTTTTGAAATTGCCTTTTGCTGAAATTGGTAGCTTAATCTCAAGCCAAAATTGGACTGTCTATGGTGGGACAGTGGGGACACAGGGAAGTGTGCGAATCTGAGAGTCCGTGCGCTCAGATTATACCAATAGAAGGGAAGGAATCTTGAAAACTCCCGTTATCAAGTCCTTAAAAGGGATAACAACTGATGTCAGGATGCGCCAAAGATGAACCTCAAGCTCTCGCTTCACGCGAGGATAGCTAGAAAATATTGTCAAAATGTTGAAAATCATTGTTGATTCAAAATAATTTAAAATGATGCACATTGTTTTGAAAGTGTTCCCTCTTTTCTACCTGAAGTATTACCTCCGACTGGGCTTAACTCCGTAGAATCAAGATTCGAATTCAAATTGCTTGTGATTGGCTTTCTTTCAAGGAAGCTATCAATTTTCTTGATATGGACGGGAAAGAAAGTATTCTTGATATTGCGAGAGCTATTGGTGAAAGAATATTGATAAAAGAATTTCACAAAATTAAAGAAGATTCTTGATAGATTTGACAGTCTGATATCTTGGGATTCTTTTCTCATGATGATCTTTCTGCACTCTTTTTTTAGCAGATTGGAGCTCTCTTGGATTTTTCGGGAATTACATCATCCTTCATTTTGGAGATGTCCTGACTTTTCTCTCTTTTTTTCTTTTTGGAAGGGTACGTCACAAACTCCTTCATCTCAGAGATGTTCCGATCCTTCTTTTCTCTCAGGGATTATCATGATGATTATTGGCTCTTTGGTAGGAAATCTCTTGATGATAGCTGGAATTAAATATCTTTTAGGGTTTGTCGGTAGGCTCATCACACTCGCCTTCATCTCGACGGTGATCTGAACTTTCCCTGGAAGGATCCGTCACAAACTCCGTCATCTTGGAGATGATCCAAATCTTCTTTGGCCCCGGGGGTCGACTCGCTTAATTCGCCTTCATCTTGACGACAATTGAGAGATCCCTTTTGTAGATATTTAATTGCAGCTTAGGTGATTGAGGAGATATGAAAATTGAGTGGATTTTTCTGTATCACCCAGGATATTTCGACTGCTTTATTTTTCAAGAATGGTCTTTAAAAATGTGCCATTGACTGCGATCAATATCAATCACTCATGGCTTTGCAACAACATTGAATTCTCTTTGCTGGCCATATCGCGGATTTATTCTTCATCCTTTTGGTTGGCCAATAGAAAGATTTTGAACCTTGAATCTTTTTTCGTGAAAGCTTTGTCCTTTCGGAAGTAATACTGAGGGTATTCTGAGGTAATAATTTTGTGCAATAAAGATTTTTGAAATCAACAAATATTTAATGACAAATTGGCAAAACTTTCTTGAAATCCTTTTGTGAAAGCGAGCATTTGAAGCACAACGCAACACATCCATGACAAAAATTCTCTTCTCCTTTCCCCAAAGGAGAAGATTCAGAAATTAGAATTGGGAATTACTCCTCTCTTCCCTGAAGAGGAGGCGTTTGCAAAACGAACTTTCGAAGAGAAATTAAGCTTTCGTCAAAACTTCCTAACATTAGGCTTCTCTTATGGAAAGGGGGCCGGAATTGGTGAGGTTGGTAAATTGGTCATGAAGGAACGAGTTCATCACACTCTCCCTGAAAAGAGGGTCCTTCATGATGAAAATGGCCTAGTCTGAAATTTTGGGGGCCACAAGGAAAACAAGTCTCCGTCGAGTCTCTCCCTATAAAAAGGGTTCCTTGTGTGAAATTTGGAATTTTGTTTTGCAAACGGTTCACAAAGACACGAGTCCCTTCAAACTCTCCCTAAAAAGGGGCTAAGTGAACGAATTGGATAGCATGCGAAAAGAGCGAGCTCCCTCGAACTCTCCCTATACAAAGGGTCTCTCGCAAGAGAAATTTTTGGAATTGGTATTGAGTGACCAAAAGGTCAAAATTTAGAATTTTGAATTTTGAATTTTTGTAATTGGAATTTTGCTATTTGAAATTAGAAATTGGAAGTTTGGAATTGATTGGCTAAAAAAGTCGAAATTGTGAATTGGTTTACTGAGAATGACATGGGTTCTATAGGGATTCAACCTACGAACTATCTATTCCATAGGGATTTAACCTAAGGGTCATAGTTTAAGAAGGAATGATTCCAACTTGTGAGCTTTGAATGGACCAGGTGCTAAACTGGGTTTTTGAGGGAAGATTCGAATCGGAATTCAACTCTTCAAGGAAAACTAGATGAATTGGATTTTGAAAGAGAATTCGAGTCGGAACTCGAATCTTCTAGACCAGTTCTGAATTGGATTTAGAAGAAGATTCAAGTCGGGACTCGGATCTTCTAGACCAACTCTGAAGGAAAGGAAAACTCGGATCGGAACCCAAATCTTTGAAGGAAAACTAGATCCATCGTGGAAGGAGAAGAAATTTGAGTCAGAACTCGAATCCTGAAGGAAAACTAGATCGATTAGAAGGAAAGGAAATTCGAGTCGGAACTCGAATCCCAAAGGAAAACTAAACCGGTTGGAAGGAAAAGAAATTCGAGTCGGAACTCGAATTCCTGAAGGAAAACTAGGTTAATTAGAAGCAAAGGAAATTCGAGTCGGAACTCAAATCCCAAAGGAAAACTAAACCAGTTAGAAGGAAAAGAAATTCGAGTCGGAACTCGAATTCCTGAAGGAAAACTAGATTAATTAGAAAAAAGGAAATTCGAGTCGGAACTCGAATCCCAACGGAAAACTAAACCGGTTAGAAGGAAAAGAAATTCGAGTCGGAACTCGAATTCTTAAAGGAAAACTAGATCGATTAGAAGGAAAGGAAATTCGAGTCGAAACTCGAATCCCAAAGGAAAACTAAACCGGTTGGAAGGAAAAGAAATTCGAGTCAGAACTCGAATTCCTGAAGGAAAACTAGGTTAATTAGAAGGAAAGGAAATTCGAGTCGGAACTCGAATCCTAAAGGAAAACTAAACCGGTTAGAAGGAAAAGAAATTCGAGTCGGAACTCAAATTCCTGAAGGAAAACTAGATTAATTAGATAAAAAGGAAATTCGAGTCGGAACTCGAATCCCAAAGGAAAACTAAACCGGTTAGAAGGAAAAGAAATTCGAGTCGGAACTCGAATTCCTGAAGGAAAACTAGATCGATTAGAAGGAAAGGAAATTCGAGTCGGAACTCGAATCCCAAAGGAAAACTAAACCGGTTGGAAGGAAAAGAAATTTGAGTTAGAACTCGAATTCCTGAAGGAAAACTAGGTTAATTAGAAGGAAAGGAAATTCGAGTCGGAACTCGAATCCCAAAGGAAAACTAAACCGGTTAGAAGGAAAAGAAATTCGAGTCGGAACTCGAATTCCTGAAGGAAAACTAGATTAATTAGAAAAAAAGGAAATTCGAGTCGGAACTCGAATCCCAAAGGAAAACTAAACCGGTTAGAAGGAAAAGAAATTTGAGTCGGAACTCGAATTCCTGAAGGAAAACTAGATCGATTAGAAGGAAAGGAAATTCGAGTCGGAACTCGAATCCCAAAGGAAAATAAACTGGTTAGAGGGAAAGGAAATTCGAGTCGGAACTCGAATCTCGGAGGAAAACTAAATCAATGGGGCTACTGAATTTTAAAATTAACTAGTGTAAACACCGAATTTTGAAAATGTACCAATATAGGCATTGGATTTTGAAAAATTACCAGTACGGATACTGGGTTTTGGAAGATTACCAGTACGAGCACTGGATTTTAAAAGGTTACCAGTACGAGCGCTGGATTTTAAATGGTTACCAGTACGAGCACTGGGTTTTGGAAATTTACCAGCACGAACATTGGGTTTTTGAAATTACCAACACAACACTGGATTCTGAAGAATTACTAATTGATTTTGATGGAAAATTTTCAGTCTTCACCCTTACGACAACTTGGACAGCTGTCAGGGTCTCAGGATTTATCCCTTATTCTGAATGGGTAATTCGATGCAAATGCAAACCGATGCAGATGAATGAATGCATGCAAATGCAAATGAATGTAAATGGGTGCACATGCGTGCAAAATGAGAGATTTGTTTGATCCTACCTGCATACAGAAAGTTTTGAAGATAAAATGAAAATTTTAAAAATGCCCCAGTGTAACTGGGAAAGAAGAATTTGAACAAAAGGATAAATGATTGATGTTTGAAGAGCGCTCTCCGAAGGTGACACGGCAACTGGATTTTGATTGATTCAGAAGAGACTCGGAAGAGGTTATTCCTCATAAAAGAACATTTTGCCGAGGAGAATAAAAAAAAAATGGCACTGAGCTTGCGAGAAAAATTGAAACTTTATTGATGTATTGAAGGAAAGGTAACAAATAAGGGAAAGACAGACGGGATTACATCATCCCTTTGAAATAATAAAAGCAAGATGAGAAATTAGGAAAGCACTAGTGTTATCAACTTTTGAATGATTGGGGAGAAACATGATCAGGATGAATGGTCCTCCTTTTCATCTCCAACGAGAAGATTCTTGTCAATGTTGTCTTGGATAATATTTTTAAGGACAAAACAATGCTCGGTATCGTGACCCATTGCCCGATGAAATTTGCAGAACTGATCTTTAAACCTTCCCATGGTCACAGGAGGATTTGCTATCTTGGGGAGTCTAACCTTCCCTTTGGCTATCATGTATTCCAGAACTTGCTCCAGTGGCTGTTCTAAGGGAGTAAAATTGCGATCGTATCCCCAACCATCATGCTTTGGCTTTCCTTGGAGTTTTAATTCGAATTGGACACTTGAGGAAGACTTGTCATCTCGCTTGTCCATTTTATCCTTCCGACTTGCGAGGTCATTCCTCTCTGAGTTTGGATTTCCTGAGCCTCCAGTATGATTTTTTCTACCTCCTCTTTTGTTTTGTCCATTGCTACTTCTGGTGGAATTGGTAGAAAATGTGGAGTGAGCCTTCAGAGGCCCGACTGTATCTTTTGTGTGCATGTATTCCAAGAAACTCTCGAGTATTTGATCTAACGGGGCCATCTTGTGGTCCTGGTTTGGATCATCACGCTGCATCTCTTGTCGAGTACTTGATTTTTGCTGAGACTTGGATAAGACAGTTGACCAGTACTCTTTCTCATTTTCAATGAAGAGATTCTTGTCGATATGATCTTGGACAATGTTTTTGAAGACGAAATAGTGGTCGGTGTCATGCCCTACTGCCCGATGGAATTTGCAGAACTGGTTTGTGAATCTTCCCATGACTGTGGGAGGATTTGAGACTCTTGGAAGCTTTACCAATTCCTTGGCCAACATATATTCAAGGATTTCATCAAGAGACTGCTCGAGAGGAGTAAACTGGCGATCGCAATCCCAGCCGTCCCGCTTTATCTTTTCTTTGTGTTGACTCAATTTTCCACTCTGCTTTAAAGATTTCTCTTTCTGACTTGTATGATTGCCTTTGTTATCCTTGCACCCCTCGCGGTGGGCCTTGACAGAATTTGTCTTTTTTGAATCTTGATTATTCCTGACGGGAGTGATGCTCTTGTAGAAATCTTTGCTCATGAAGACCTTCTTGCCCTTGTTGCGGGCTTGCAAATCTTTAATCTTCTTTGCCATTTCCTTCAGCTGTATTTGGACCGGATCATCCATTGCTTGATTTTTCCCTTTATAGGTTGTCCCTTGCCTATGAGGGGATCTTTGAAGTGCTTGCCAGACTTCATACTCTTCATCAGTGCCACCTACTGATTCTGACTCATCAGATGTATCCTCGTGTTGGATATGTTTCTTAAATAGTTTCGAGACTTTCTTGGCTGACCGACCTTTTGCCCTCTGCTTGACCTGGATCTTTTCTGTACTAGCTTCAGCTTGTTCTATCAACCTTTTGGTCATCATCTCTTTGAACATAGCATATATCTGAGGATCAACATCATCCTCTGCTTGCTGACCTTGACTTCTGACTGATCGGGGTGAGTCCATTTCCTCTTCTGAAGTGACTGAGTATGCAACGCCTTCAACTGATGAGGTTTTCTTTTCGGACCTTGTCTGACCCATCGAGTATCACAAATGCTCTCCTGAATGTTACTGATGCTCTCTGCAAGGTAGAACTGATGATTAGGCTTTTGAAGGAAAATTGGTTGAAGGAAAATATTTGTTGAGAATTTTGGTAGACAATTGAAATAATATCCCATTACTAGGGATTGAGTCGTCGCCGGAATTACGACAATTGTGTTGTTATTCTTTGCAAAATAAACAACTGGAAATATGCCTTGTTACCTAGGCGAGGTCGTCAAACCAAGATGAAATGAAGATTAAAGGAATATGATTTTAATAATACACTTGACAAAAGGGAGGGGGACAGACAATTTTCCACCACTCCGGATAATCAGAAGACACTCGAGGGCCAGGAAAATATTAAGATTGACAAAGGAATCCCAGCCATATCTGGCAGAATGGTATGCTCCAGACCACTGATCCGATGCGAGGTTGAATTCTGGTAGAACCCCTGCTAGTGGACGAATCTCTACGTGCTTTTGCCTCTGAGAAAACTGCCTGACACACCGCTCTGGATGATAGTATGCGCAGAAAAATGGGCCAAGTAGCCTGAATCGCTTGCCGTAAGCGTAAGTATATCTGGGAGGTGATTCCTGACGATCAAAGTAGTCCCATACGACCTCTTCCTCCTGAAGGTTGTCGATCAAGAACCGGTATCGCGCAACTGGAAGAAGCTTTTCACCATTGTATCTGAAGGAACTGGCTCGGACTAGCACATGTCGGAGGAACCAAGACTGCAAGGCATAGGTGCACCCTTCGACTAGGATTGATTCTCCGAGTGTGAAACGGGTCGACCCTCGGTATAGAAAGGCGAGTGCGGCCATGGCTATCGAGAGGCGGCTGGTCTGTCGACTTCCCCATCTCCTTAGAAGCTGAACTATTCTGATATCCATGTAATTCCGTCCATCAAGAAAGAAAGCTAATCCCACCGTGCACAGAACCATCGCGTGCTGGATTCTCTCTCGAGCTGTCCTGGACAATGAGCTGACCTCTGCAAATGTTCCATACTGTTTGTAGATTTCGAGCAGGTCCACATATTCATTTCCATCTTCTTCAATCAAAGGCTAAGACTTGCGTCCCGTCATGCAAGCTAAGGCATCCTTTGGGTCCAGACCCTTAACATTAATCAGAAACTGTTTCTCTAATGGATCTCCAGGCTGACCGGCTGGCTCGGGCAATCCCATAATCTCTGAAAATTCATCCATCAGTATTGTCATCTCACCCCACGGAAACCAGAAGGTAGAAGTGCTCGGATTCCACCGCTCTGCTAGTGCATGGATCAAGTTGCCGTTGACTGTCTACTTTCCCACTGTGGACGGCAATTCTAGCCCACAATCGTCCAAGTGGTCCGGAAACATACGAGAGAAATTCTTGAACCATAAATAGTACCACCGGGGAAAGAAGGATCCGATGCTGAGGACTCGATGTTTGGGAAGACTTTGTCGCACCTCGTAGGAGATGTGACCCTCAGGGAAAACTGAATCAAGCTGACTGGATGCCATCGGACTGGAAGACATGAAAATTGGAATAAGACTTGGAAAATACAAGAATTTTGAGGAAAATGCAGGCAGGATAAAAATAAAGCAGGAAATTCGAGATCCAGAAGAAAGGAAAGATGGGAAATCACCTGGAGTTTTGAAGGAAATTAAGGGAAATTTGGAAAATCGTCTAGGGTTTGATGAAATATGGAAAATGAAGTATTTGGAAAATCATTCAAGGTTTTAAAACATGGACAGTACATGGACATAGATTGGGAAATTTTGAGAAAATCGTCCAGTATTTTAGAAAATTGGGGAAAATATGGAAAATAAAAAGGAAATAACATATTCAATCAAATTCTGCATAAACAAGTATGCACATACAGCATTCCCTAAAAGATGACTCTAGATGCACAAATTTTGAAATGGCTGTAGGACCTTAATCCTAACTCTAAGGCTCAGATCATCTGTATCCAATCCAGTTATGCCTATATACTCAAGCCAAGGCTCGATGCACGTGGCATAAAATCAATTTCTCCGGTTCTAGGTTCAAGTTTTCCAACATCCTTGAGCACCTGCCGATATACGTTGGACTATGGCCCTTGGTACGTGGCAGGGGGGTTTTCACCCAAATAGGTGGCCCAGCTGTGAGGCTCTGTCCCGAACTATGGTTCTGGAAGCGAGCCCAGCAACGTGAAGACCAAGACAATATAGGTGGGGGTGGTTTTTGAAAAACATGAGCACATGCAATCAAATAGAAGGCTCTAAGTCCTAAAGAGATAGATTTTTGAAATATTTGAAGAAGCAAGCATTGTTTTCATATAATTCCTAAATTGAGGAGTGTTGTATTAGACCTAAGTCTATGTGAGCATGAATAATTCTCCTCAATATGGTCCTACCAAACCATACCTAGTCTATATGCATTCCATGTCAGCTGGGTTCAAGTCTAGGCTCCTAGGTTCACATGATATCATAAAGCAAAGCTGACATTCCATGGAAATCGATTTTGACAATTTGAACTAAGTAGAGCATTAAATTGATTAGGCGAAGACAGGTCCCATCTCGGTCGCCAAACCTGTTATCATCGCAAAATTTTTAACTTTTGCAAATCAAACTGACCTTTGAAAAGATTTTGAAAATAACTCGCCTCCGTTTAAAAATGCGGGAAAATTCCGTAGAATGGGACTCGCCTGTCGGTACGAGGTTCAACCGTTCGTGCCACCTTTAACAGGGGTAATTGAACCAAGGATCAATCTTATGCTCTACTATATTCAACTTGTCTAAATTATATTCTAATTTCTAAATGCACATAGAATCAGGCATGTGCTATGAATTTTCAGAAAATGCACATTTTGAAAACATGATGTTTGCTTTGAATGATTGAAAATAATTGGAAAATAAACTCTTTGAAAATCATGAATCAAGGTTGAGATACTGTATTTGAGAAAGTGAAAATCGATTTCTGAAGAATCTAGAGATTTTGTGAAAATCGATTTTGAGAAATGTGAAATAACTTTGAAAAACTTGATTTCTTTGAATTCAAACTTTGAAATTGAAAATATAACTTAGAAAATCGAATTTGGAACTTGGGAAATACTTGAAATATCATTGGCAAATCCATATTTTGAGAAAATCGATTTTTGAATAAGATTTAGAGAATTTTGAGAAAATGATTTCTCTGAATTGAAATTTGAATTGGAATTGGCAAATGCATGAAATGAATGAATATGATTTGAGGAATTGAGAAATACTTTTTCGTATTTTGAGAAATGCAGTGCATTTTGAAGTTAACCTAAGAGTGTAGGCTGAATGTGGCTAATGTGAAGATCATAAATCTGGGTATCATTCATATTCTGACTATGGCCATAAATACAAATTTCACCAAGTTTATAAACTTCATAAAAGCTAGTGCATGTGCCATTCGTGTAGACCATGGTGAATTTGTAAAAATATGCATGAATCATCATCCATCACACATTAACATTATATAAAAAATAAACTATATGCAATGCAAATCCTAATCTATGCAGGAATTTAAATTCTTATTCCAAAGTTTACATTTAATTTACATCACTATTGAAATTTAAATACATGAAAAGAATAAAGTCTTCAATGTACCTGCAAAACTAGAAAACTTTGTTAATGAAAATATGTTGGTTTTTCTAGATTTATCCAGTAATATCTAGAAATTACTGAATTTTGCTAGATATAAGCCTTTTCCATGATTTCCTTAAATCAAAATTGATAAAATATGAAATAAAATAGAATAAATATGAAAATGGAATTTGAAATTTCGAAATTGGGGTCAAAATGACCAAAATACCCCTAATAACAAGACTATGGCCTTGAAATTAGGGTTTTTAGAAAGATATTTGGTAAAATGCAAGTTTTGAAATTCAAATGCAAATAAACTAGGCTAAAATATGATATGACATACTTAAACACATGAAAATTAAGGTTAGGGATTTCGAAATTTAGGTCAAATGACCAAATTGCCCCTGATAGCAAGACTATGGCCTTGAAA
Source organism: Nuphar pumila (assembly GCF_984573655.1). Lineage (NCBI taxonomy): Eukaryota > Viridiplantae > Streptophyta > Magnoliopsida > Nymphaeales > Nymphaeaceae > Nuphar > Nuphar pumila. Next base: position 96,450,010 of record NC_143252.1, on the reverse strand, counting down.
TCAGGGTTTTTAGAAATAGATTTTGGTAAAAACTTAGGTTTTATGCACTAAATGAAATCAAATGAGCACAAAATTAAACCTAAAGCATCCTAATATGATTATGAACATGATTAAACCCTAAAAATATATGCTCATGCACAAAAATCCAACAATATCACAAAAACTGTGATTTTAGCAGTGTTTTTGGATCTTTCAGGAACCCGGTTATGCAATTTGCTTAATTCAGCCATCAAATGGATTCCAAAATCCATAAAAATTGGTACCTGCACTTGTTATAACCCTAATGTCGAATTGGAATTATAAAAATAATTTTTTGACATTAAATTAATCCGAAAATTGCATTAAACCCTAAAATATGCTATTTTTGACCTAATTCACCAACCAGTCTCAATCGAAGACCTGAACCAGGGGTCAAATCTCCATGGAAATTTATGAAATTTTACAGAAACTAACTAAGAAAAAAAACAGAGATTTCCCAATTTACTGATCGGAAAAATCATCTCTGGTTAGAGAGAAACCCTTCCGGCAATCTGAGCTAAAATATATCACTCTTAACAGGGATTAAAACAGATATTCCAGATTGAAAATACAGACATAAATAGCAATTCTAAACAAAAATCTCTGAAATTTTAGTGGTGAATAGTAGACAGCAAAATAATAATACTCATTTTTTATAGATCATGAATCGGATCTGTGGTTTGGGATTTATGACTAACACAAGTCTGATTAGGGTTTTGGTAAACCCTAACGAGTTTTAAATTTAAAAACAGATTCTCTAAAAATGGAAAAATAATAAACTGTAATAAAAAAATCCGAAAATTTCACAGCAGACCGATCTACTCAATGTGAATCCATAGCACTTTACATATCTAAAATCAAATATAAGATGAGAGAAATATCATCATAGCAAGTTACCTTCTTGATTTTAACCACGATTTTAAAGCTTTAAAAAACCGATTTGATGTCTGATTTTTTTGATAGGGTTCCCGAGGTCCAAAACCTCTGATTTTTCTACAGTAACTCAATAGCTCATTCATTCATCACATATAAAAAAATCAGAAATAAACAATGAGAACTTCAATCCGAAATAACATTATCTTTACTGTTCTAAACCTAAAACACACAGAAATTTAAGAAACTTGAAAAACCATGCATTAACTAATGTAAATAAATAAAATAAACCATAAAACAGTAAATAAAACTTATTTCTATGTTATAGAACGTAAAACAAACATGAATAAACCATGAAAATAAAATAAAAACCGGGAATCAATGGCTGGAATTTGATATCACCTTTAAAACATAGATTTAACCCATTAAAAAGGGTAAATCATATATTTTATTGGTTAATAATGTAAAGAATCATATTAAAATCAATTCTAATGGATTAAAATCCCTGTAAATCACCCAAAACAGGGTTAGATCACCTTATTGGATTGTTCTTGCTGATTCTTGATGGTTCTTGAGGTGAAACCATGGTTGATCTTCCATAAGGAGGGGTATCTAAGCCTAGATCTAGGTTTAAAACATTAAAATCATTAAATAAAATATGAAAAAGGCAAAGGAATTCATACCTTGGAGTTGCAGCAATGGAGGAAGGGCTGGAGAAGAGAGAGAAGCTACAAGAATTGAAGGTAAGTGAATAGTAAAAATCATCCCCCCCTATGCTCCCTTTTATAATAAAAAAATTAGATTTAGTCTTGGATTTTCAAATTACTTTTTTGCCCTTTTTAAAACCTATCCAAAGTCATTAAGGGGGGGCGATTTTTTTAGAGACTACTAATCCTAATTAACACCTAATGACACCCCTAATTAACCCTAGAGACTCCAAATGTGGTGCCACTTGGCACTTTCCACATTTGATTTTAAAATCTTAACTACAACCTTTAAAAACAATAGTTTGAAATCAAGTTTTAAAAATAGGTTTTCAAAATGGATTTTGACTCTTCTAAATTTCTAAAACTAACCAAGACATCAACTAACCCTAGTCTATCCCTGACTGACTCGAATATGGAGCCACCCCGAGTGGGCCCTACTTGAGTTTTTCAAAAAGCGATTTTAAAACTTGAAATTGAAGGAGTTTTCAAAAGGATTTTCAAAGACAATCTTAAAATTAGAATTTTTGAAATGGCATAGGGTTCTAACTGAGTTAGAATTCCTCTGGATATGGTGCCAACTGAGTGGGCCCACATCAAGTTTTAGAAATTTTGAAATAAACACTGAAAATGGCTTTGAAAAGGGGTTAAAATCGATATTTGAAATTCAAGATCTTTGAAAATAGGGTCTCAAGCGAACTGGAACTCCGGGTTAGAGTCCTGAACTCTTAGGACTCTGAGATTTTAGATTTTAAAAGCCAAATGAAAGAATTTTTAAAAGATTTTATCAAGAAATGATGAAATAAGTCAGAAAACACAGTCAGGGTTAGACTCCTAACTCAACCGAACTCTAAAATAGAATCCTGAACTAACTGGACTATGTAAAATGACCTAAATTTTGGAAATAATCGAAAAAGACTGAAAATGAAAGTAAAACAGACTTCAAAACAGACTCCTGACCGGATCAGGACTCTGAGACAGAGTCCTGATCGGACTGAAACTTTCAAAGATTTGAGAAATTTGATGAATAGAGGAATTCAGAAGCGACACCACCTCAATGGGTCTCATCTGTGAATTGAAATCGATTAAAATTTGAATTTGAAATGAATCCAGATTGTTTCCTTGAGAAAATATTTCGAAATATAAAGTCCTGGGGTTGGAAAATGGCAGAGTATTGAATAAAAACCCAGGTTTTGAAATTGATTTTGAAATAAAAGCTTTTAAAATTCAAATCTGGATTGAATGTTTTGAAATAGGAGTGCTGGATCTCGAAAATGAGATGCAATGACATGCAATGCTATGCAATGACATGCAATGCTATGCAGAATACATGCAATGATCTGTAACGACACTGGATGAGGGTGAAAATTTGGGGTGTTTACAAAGGCCCAAATCTAAACCTACACCAAACCATACCTAACCTGCCCTCAACCCAACCCAGTACAACCTATATACCCACCTAGGCCCACTATAGAGAACCAAAATCATTACTTTGTACCCCCTCAAACCCAGAGTCTATATACGTAATTGGATCCACGTCCCGTTCTTGGTGAGATACAATTCATTCAACCGACAGTTTATGAACCTGTTTGAAATTATCGTGCACGTCTGGAGCACCCAGAGTATGATCCTCAATGAATACAAACTTACGATATCAAGTTGGACCTACCCGAGTTTACCTGTGGACTTGATGTCGATGCTTTTCTGAAGTGGTGCAGTAAGATTCATAAATTTTCTATAGTATTTTGTGTTAAATATATGAGGTATTTTATGTGTATTTGTCATTTTAACCTAAGGAAACGAAACGAAACAAAGAAATTTCTATAAGCCAAATATGCTTAGATACGTACACGTATCTCCCCAATGATTTTTGTCGAAAAAAGTTCATAGAGTAATATCGGTTCGTTAAGTGCAACAAAAAGTTTTTAACAAACCAAACCGCTTAGTCTCGACAAGATGAAACTTATGACCATTTTTTTTTTTTTTAAAACATCAACGAGCCCCCTCGAAATATGCATGCCCTATAAAATATTTTATGGGTCCCATATAAATATCTTATAAAAGTAATCGGTGGGTCTTATAGGGACATAAATGTTATTCTATTACTTTTTCCTTAAGTAATAGCACTATTGCACTTAGATTTGGATCAAGATCGGATATGACCCATATCTAGATTCAAGACCCATATTTTTTTCTATAAATAGAAGTGAACTCCCATGGAAAAGCACATTTGCTTTTGGGGTTCTCTCTTTCTTCTCTCTCTTGCTTCCTTGCTTGGGTCAAACACACTTTACCGAGATCAATCCCACTTCAGGTCAACTTTTGCAATACCCACAAATTTTTGAAGCATTTTCTTGAATTTTTGTATTTATACTTATTGTGTGATAAAATAAAATTCTAAATCTTAGGTAAGTAATGCATTAGAGGGTTTTGTAGGATTTAGAAAATTTTTTAATATGAGAAAATAACCCCTACACGCCCAGGGTCTCACTACATTCAATTTTTTTAGAAAATAATTTTTGAGAAATTTAAATTAGCCCTTAAGGGATAAATTAAAATAAATAATTTAGTTATATGAAAATTTAAAAATTTATTAACAGAATTTAATTAGTTGTAAACTTAACTTAAATTTCATTTAATAGCATTTCATGTGAATTTACATTGTAATTTATGAAAGATTTTATTTGAAATTAATTTAAATTAAATTAAAATTTCATGGAATGGATTTCAAACAATTAATCAAATTTCATAAAATGGTAGGAGTCCATAGGTGGGCAGTCCCATCATATGTGGCATCCCAATTTAAAACTTTAAATTGCAAAAAAAAAACTTTAAAATGAAGTTAAACTAAAACTTTCCAAAAATTTCATAGAAAAACAAATAAGTCAAAAGTTTTCTTTTTCAAAACAAGTCCCCATAAGGTGTGTGTGTGTGTGTGGGGGGGGGGGGGGGGGGCACAACCCTAGAGGAGTCTAGAAGGGGTTGGAACAAAGAAAGAAAAAGGAAAGAGAGGATAAAGAAAGAGAGAAAGGAAAGAAAAAAAAACAATTACCTAGTCAACTTGCTTGCTTGGCAAGCAAGTTGATTTTTCAAATATGGAAAAGGGGTCAACCCATGGGGGTCGACCAATCCTTCCCTCTTAATATATTATATGATATAATATATATACCTTATGAAACATGATATACATATTATATATTATATGTTAAGCTAACAAAAAAAAAGAAGGAAACAAAATTAAAAAAAAAGTAAAATGAATTGAGATTTGGAAACTTAGCCTAGATTAGATCAAGAGCTGAGATTAGCCCCAACCCTTGACCTAATCTAAGATCTATAAAAAGGGAGGAGGGGCTCAAGCCCCCCCCCCCCCCCCCATTTGTTTCTTTTTTTATTTTTTCCCAAATCCCTTTCTCTCTCCCAAATTCCCTACTCTTTTCTCTATTTTCCCTACAAGTTGTAAACCCCCCAAAATTTTCAAATCCATTCCAGACATCCTCATTTCATAGATGTCAGTCCTCTGCAGGATGATATAGAGTCCCCCCCCTAGGTCTACCCCAGTCTAGAGCTTAGTTTTACCTCGTTCAGCCAATAAAATCACCATTTTACCCCTAGGTCACCCTTAGACCTTTCGTCAGCTAGGTCCAACCAAACTCATCTCAAATTCAAAGAAGTTAGAATGTCTATAATTTCTAGCTCTCCTGAGCTCTCAAGGAGCGAACCCTGACCATTTTTTACCATTTTCAGCTAATTTGGCTCGTTTCAGAACGAATAAAGCTCATTTTTAGCTCAAACTTTAGCCAGACTGTCCTTGAGTTAGCCAAATCCAGTAGATCCTATCCCCAGAAGTCTAACATGAGTGCATCAAGAGTTTGAACGGTCCAGTTCCAGTTCAAAGTTACTTTTTACACACTCGGGCATTCGTTTTAACTCATTTAAGCTCAATACAGCCCAGACCGAGCTGACTTCAACTGGTTGAGCTAGTATTTTAGCTCCAAATTTAGTTTATCTGAGTATAACTGGCTTCAGATTCAGTTCATTCCAATCCAATTCAAATTAGTTTAGACCAATCCAGTACCGCGTTTCTGCCCCTATAGGGCGAAGACCCCAAAAAATAAAATTATCCAAGACACTGTTTCCAATAATTTTTGAACTAGGATAGACCCCAAATTCAGACTCGAATCAATGCCTTTATCCAATATTTTATTAATATCGGGGATCCGCTCCATTTTAATTTGGATATTAGATCCAATGCTGGATCTGGTGTCTAATTTCTTCTCGGACCTGGATTTTTCATCTGATTCGTTCAGAGATCCATATCTAGAGTCCAAATTATTCATTTAACCTTAAATATCTCATCAGATATCCAAGATCCAATTAAGCCATTTTAGATCCATTTCAGTCTGAATCCAGCTTCTAATTAATTCAGAAGTTCAATTCAATCAAATTTTGAATTCAGATTAATCTAACACATGAGATTCAATTTCAATTCTAGGATTCTGATTCAAATCTAGATCCAACTTCATTCTTTGAACTGGATCTAGATCCAAAATTCCAATTTTATTATGAATTTGAGGCTTTTTCCATTTTCAATTCTTCAAAAATCCATAATTTAGGGTTCGATTCCCATTTCGAACTAAATTTCCTTCAAATCGAGATCCAGATCGAGATCCAATCTTTATCAAAATTTCAGATCCAGATCCTTTTCAAAACTCAATTTTTGATTCTAATTTCAAAATCAATCTTTGTATTTTCAAATTCAAATCCACCATTTTATAAAAATCTTTTGAAAAATACCCTAGATTCAGTTCAAAATTCAGTTTGGATTTTGAAATGTTAAAATGGATCCAGATCCAATTTCAAAATCCAATTTTTATTCAAAATCAATTTGGGGATTTCATATTTAAAATCAAAATCTGATTTTTATTCTCAAAACTAAAAATAAACCTTTGAATTTCAAAATTCCTTTGAAAAATACCCTAGATCCAGTTCACAATTCAGTTTGGATTTTGAAATGTTAAAATGGATCCAGATTCAATTTCAAAATCCAATTTTTATTCAAAATCAATTTGGGGATTTCAAATTTAAAATCAAAATCCAATTTTTATCCCTAATTTCAAAATAATCCTTGAAATTTTAGAAACCAAAATTAGTGTTTTACAAAAATTCTTAAAATTTCAATCTGGATCCGGTTTTGCCCAACTCAGATTTTATAAATCAAAAATTGAATTTTAAAGTTTAATTATTTCCAAAAATTCCTCTTTTCATTCTCATATTCATTTTCCTTTTTAATTTTCAAAATAAAAAATCAAAAAGCATTTTCAAAAGAGGGGTGCCATTTGGCATTTTAATCAAAATCGTTTTTCAAAGTGCCTTTAAAAACCCCCTTTACTTTTAAAAATCACACATGAGCATCACCCACAAAGTGATGCTATGTGTCAAAATTTTAAAATAAATCCCATTCTACCCATTTACAAAATTGAAAAAGGACTCTCATGGGCACCCTCTTGCAAGAGGGTGCCACATGTCAAAATTTTCACAAAAGGGCACTTTTGCCAATTTACAAAATGGGAAAAGACCCACATGTGGTTGGCGCAAACCCCATGTGAGCCCCCCCTTGCCACATAGGCACCCATGTGCAAGCAAGGGTGCCATGTGTAAAAACTTTTCCAAAAGAGCATTTATGCCCCTTTACAAAAAGAAAAATGCCCAAATGGGCTTGGCTTCTACTTTTTGAGAATTTTTAGTCTCATATCTAAAGTTTTGCAAAAGTCAATCCCATTCTTCAACTATAAATAGACTCCTTGGGGGTCTCTCATCTCAACAAGTTGGAGTTTGAGAAATTGAGAGAACAAAAAAAAAAGTTCTCTCTTTCTCTTCCATTCTCCTCTCTCTTCTCCTTTTCTCATCTAGGAGTGAAGAGTTTTCCAAAGAGGAAAACTCTCCTCCTTGGCATTTGGTGGCTCAAGCTTGAAGATGGTAGCTGGAGCAAGGAAAAAGAAGTCCAAGGTAGACCATCTCTCTCCTTCTCTTTTGATTTTTCTCTTTTTTTTTTTCTATTTCTTTCAATTTCTCAAAAATGGCCCCCCTCTTTTTCTTCCCTTCTTTCTTGCATTTTCTTTCAATTTCATATAATAGTAATGTAGATCTAGTTCAATTTCATGTAAATTTCTATTTTATATGCTTTGATCCATTCAAATTGCTAGTTACTTTATGCATTTTCATTTTAGCCATTTAGAATTAGAATTTGATCTTGAGTAGATCAGATTCTACATTCTATGGGCAAAATTAATTTCAATTTATACCCTAATGCTTTTGATTTCATTTCATATACTTTAATTTAGGGTTTTTTATCATTTTCATTATCATCAATGATCTAGAATGATAGATCTCACATTTTGATCATTGGATCAATCCATTTTGAGATTCTATTCCATTCAATTGTGTTGAGATGATATTTTTCATTCTGGTTCATTTTTTATCTCATTATTTCGCATATAATTAGATGTTATTTTGATCTGATTTTTTTACTGCATCATCATCATACATATGTGTTCTGGATCCACAACAAAAATTAGATCATTCTAATGTGTTTTTATCCCTCAAAAAAATTGAGATTCAGACTCTGCTTTTTAGCCTCATCCAGATTTTCTTTGAAATTAGACCAACTTGTTTGATTGATTCCTCCCTAACTAGAGATGATATTTCAAATCTATAAGAAGGAAAATCTTCAGCATTAAATCTAGTTTCTCCATGTAAATTTTCATCAAATTATATGGTTTTTGATATCTGATTTTTTCTAAAACCCGCAACTATGTTTTATTGTATCACTTTTATGGTCTAATTTTTTGCCCATTTTGTTTCAATGATATCTCCCTAATGGGAGATCCTTTTTCAGATCTGTAAAAAGTATTCTCTTTATATGCATGTCTAGTTTTTTCATGTAACTTTTCATCTATTTTATAGAATATTTTTATTTATTTTGTATTTTAAGTCAAAACTTTATCTGTTTGCAATTACAGGCATTATTTCGACTTAAAACCAACTTGTTGCATTCATATCTCTGTAATGGAAGATTATTTTTTAGATTTGTAAAAATTAATTTTCTCTTTATAATGTTTAGTTTATTCATGTAAATTTTCATTAAGTTTTCATCTATCATTCAGATCAAAAATCAGAAACCTGTTGAATTTTCTTTCACAGGCTTTTATAGATTTTTGATCAACTTGATCAGATGAGATCTCTCTTATGAAAGATCATTTTATATATCTCTAAATTGGAGATTTCTCCTTTATATGTCTAGTTTATCTTCCTAAATTTTTAAAAATTTCTAAAAAGTTTTCATATTTAATTCTGATCAAAAGTCAGAACACTATCATTTTGCCCTTTTAAGTATTTCTTAAGCTTCATTTCAACTTGTTTTGATGCATCCTCTTTAATGAAAACTCATTTTCAAAATCCATAAAATAAGTTTTATTTAATTTTAGTTCTAGTTTATCTATATAAAATTTCATAAATTTTTGACATGTTTGTGGATTTTTCCTTTATTTTTTGGGGGTATAAATAGGCAAATCTTGGATTTTACTTTAATTTTTCAATAATTGAAGAAAATCCATAAATACCTACATTTATTTCTAACATGTTTCCTTATTTTGCAGGATTTTTTTTCTTTATTTTTAATTGATGTAAATTCATTCAAGTGTTATAATAATTCTTTAATGAGAAATTTACTTTATGCTTAGTTTAGAATGAATGAGCATATAGATTAGTTTTAATTTCTCATAATTAATTGTTGCATTTATTTTTTCTTTTATTTTTAATTCACTATGGAAAAACATGAATGGCACGTGCACCATTTAATAAAGGATGAACACTGTTAAGTAAAGTTTGTATTCACGGCCATAGTCGGGATATGAATAATACTTAAAATTGTTATTCTTTGTTAAAATACAATTCATTTTAAAAGATCATCATATTTCAAATACATTTTCTTCCTTTATTAGAATCTAAAATAAAGATTAAATCAAAGTATATTCATGGCCATAGTCATAAATATACAAAAATTTAATCTTGTTTTAATTCTATAAAGGCAAAAAAATTCATTTCATTCTTTATGGGAATTTAGATAAAGATTAAAATTAGAATATGTTTGTGACCATAGTCATGAATATATTAAAGTTTTAATCTTGTTTTAATTCTATTAAAGAAATTTTTTTGATTTTAATTCTAATTTTAAATAAATTCTTTTTAAATACATTCATTATTTAAGATAGAATTGCATCATTATTTTCCATTTTTCAAAATTATTCAAAATATTTTCAATTTCAAAGTATTTTCCAAGTGATTTTTGAAATAATTTTCATTTCTAAATTCAAAGTTATTTCACAATTTCCAATTTTCGATTCTTATTCTAACTTTCTATTTTTAAATTTCTAAATTTAACTTTGAAATTCATTTTCAATTCTAAGTTTTAAATTCAATTTCTAAATTTCAAATGTTGGTTTATTTCAATTTTAAATATCAATTTTATTTTCCATTTTTGAATTTCAAATTTTTACTTTGAATTTCATTTTAAGTTCAATTCTTTATTTCTTTTAAAGTTTTGAATTCTATTTTCACTTCGAATTAAATTTCCAATTTTCCATTCTAAAACTTCAATTCTTAATTTGGAATTTCATTTCAATTCTCAATTTTTATTCCAAATCAAATTTCAAATTTTCTTTTTGAACTTCTAAATCCTAAAATTCCAAATGCAATTCTAAGTTTGATTTCTGAATTCAATTCCCAATTCAAAAATCAAACTCTAATTTTGATTTTCTATCACAACTTAATCCAGATTTCAGATTTCAAAATTTAACTTTGAATTCAATTTCAAAAACTTCAAATTCAAACTTTTAATTCAAATTACAAATTCTCAATTTCGATTTCTGAATCTTCAAAATCATCTCTTAAAGGATATTTTCAAATTCAATTTCAAAGCCACTTGGAAAATTTAAATTTGTAAAAAAATTTCAAAAACATACACATTCTCAAACTCAAAATCATAGCACAAGCCTGATTCAATGTGCATTTAGGACTTAAAATAATTTCTTAGATAAATTTAGGCAAAGCAAGGCATAAATTCGATCCTTGGTTCGATTACCCCTGGTAAAGGCGCTAGGAATGGTTGAACCTCACCCGTCTCTCTATTTTCCTGCAAATTTCAAAACAGAGGCGAGTAATTTTAAAATATTTTTACAAAAGGTCAAGTGAGACCTTGTGAGAGTTTTTCTCTTTATTCCCCTAAAAAGGAACAAATGAAATTTTTTTGCAACGATCACACAAGTCTTTGGTGTTTCACTCTTGGCTCAGGATGGGAGGGTTCCACCTGCATGAAAGGAGCTTTAGAAGGTCATGTATGAAGCCATGGTTTGTGTGGAATGGCCAGATCATGCGAGGAAAACACTTTAAGGGCGTAGAATAGAATTTTGCCAAAAGAGGTAGGGGGATCTATACTCTACTTGTAAAACAGAAATCGTGACATCAATTCCATCAATTTTTCATAAGTATAGACCATAAACCAAGCCTCACACACATGGGTTTGGCTTAGGGCTATCGAAGTATGAACATAGAACGGGTTTTCTAGAGAAAACCCCTTTAGAAAATGTATTTTTCTCAAAAATCAGTTTCTCATAAAATAAAACCATAAAATTTCAAAATACTTATGTTATGCCATGATTTTTCTGTAAATCTTGATTTGGGTTAGTAGAACATGTTAGTATAGACGTTCTGTAAAAAATTAAAGAATTTTTATGGTCAAAATTCTTAGATATTACGTATTTAGTTTTATCGAGTTTCTTTGAAAAAAGTCAGTAAATTTACTAAAAACCATCATATGCTTAATTAAGTTCATGAAAAATTTGATTATAATTTGTAGAGTGTCTGCATGCTGATATTCTATAATTATTTCATAATTTTTTGATTTGTATTCATAGGAAAATTGCATGATTTACTTCTTATATTATAAAAATTACCAAAATTATTTCTGAGGAATCAAACCATGTGTAAGACGGGTCTATTTTTCAGCCAAACGGCTGAGAAAAATAGATTTGTCCATTGTAGATTATGTTAACTTAGTGTAGTATGAATTTTATAATTTTTTTTATTTAATTCATGCAAAAAAAAATTCAAAGATATGGATTTGGGTGACCTATTTCTAGCCTAACACCCGATCAATAAATTACTCATATCTCTCTCGTTCGAAAGAGTTTCGATGAGAGGTTTATTGCGTTGGAAAGCTAAAAAAAAATTACACCTATTATAAAATGTTAGGCTTTGTTCATGGAAGAAGCACTGTTTTGTGATAGTCAAAACATAAAAGTATAGGTCTGTAGTAAAATATTTGTAACTTTTTTATACAAATGAATTTTTATGAATCGTTTGAGGCTCTGAAAAGCTGACAAAATTTCCTTCAAACTATGAAAAATTTAGTTCTATTCACAAAATGAATACTTTTTTGTAAACTCTGTAACCATCGGACAGAGTTGGATCTTTCACAAGTTTGGAATTAGTTTATGAACCACACTCCAAACACTTGTGTAGTTTATTCATTGATGTGCATGATGAAATTCCACTAGAGGGGGGGTGAATAGTGAAATACGATAAAGATCGATAAAATAAAATAATCAGGCAATAAGGCACAACACATAAAACACAGAATTTATACTGGTTCGGTCAATACCCAGACCTACATCCAGTCCCCAAGCAAACCACTTGAGCTTTCCACTATAACATCCGAGTCACCGGATAAATAGTACAACACCATCTTCCTCAGAGGTCTTCTTCTCTCAACAGAGAAGGGGCACACCCTCTTCCACAGAGGTCTTCTTCTCTCAACAGAGAAGGGCAACACCCTCTTTCACAGAGGTCTACTTCTTTCAACAAAGAAGCAAAACAGTGAATAACAGAGTTACAATACTTCCTATAGAACCTTCAGAATGATATGAACGCACGAATGAAGGATTCTCATAATGTTCTGTTTGTCACTCAGAGGATACTCTTTGTCAAAGAGCTATACTTGACTTTTTCTCTTTTCTTTTCTTTTTCTCTTTCTTTTTCAAGGCTCTCTTTTCAAATATCGAATAGGAATTTTTCTCGTTGTAAGCTCACATGTCCATTCCATTCCATGTTGAATAGTTTATTTGAGTGTGTTTATATAGCTTTTAAAAAAGTAGTCGTTACATTTTGAAATCGTAGCCTTCTTGAGATGTGAAATGATATGTCATTTCAAAAACATCTTTGGAGAAATTCGAAAAAGTCTTTTTCCATAAAAGTAAAATATAGGGTACACTAGTCGTTGTAATATTTTAGGTAATACATATTTTATGTAAAAAGTCTATTTCTTACAATAGTACATTGAACGTTGAATTGTGGTTTTGACTTTATTCTAATTAATGATTTGAGGTACATAAGTACTTCTTTACTTTAAATGAGTGTAAGTACAATGAGTGCTTTGAGATATTTATTTGTACATAGTCATGTCAAGTGTTTTCTTTATGTTGTGTTTTTCAAAGTCTTCAGAGAGAATGAGGACTACAAGAAAGTCGACATTCTTGAGAAGGATATTTAACAAGGATTTCTTACAGGAGGTATTTAATGCTATACAAAGAGAATGATGACTTCAAGTAAGTCGACATTCTATGGGTTTGTAAAAAGGTAACTAGAGTCTTTTCAAAACCTTTATTATATTTGTTTTCTTTGTGTAGCCGATTTTCATGTTTTGTCTTTTTCCTATATTTGAAAACATTTCTTTAAAGATGGTAACTAGAGTCTTTTCAAAACATATTATATTTGTTATGTAGCCGATTTCATGTTTTATCTTTTTCCTATATTTAAAATCATTTCTTTAAAGAAGGTAACTAGAGTCTTTTCAAAACATATTATATTTGTTTTTCTTTATGTAGCCGATTTCATGTTTTGTTTTTTTCCTATATTTCTTTTCATGTTGTCTTGTATATGATGTAAGGTATAATTATTACATTTTGAAATCATGTCAAAAATACCTTTTTCATAAAGGGTTGTAAGAAGGTACAATTATTAGTATTCAAAAAGGAGCTTTTTGAAACTATCGTATACTTTTATGATATAGGTTTTATGAATGAGTATGTAATATGAAATATGCATGTTCCTGAAGGTTTTGTTACATATGACTCTAAAGAAGAAAAAAATCTTCATCTTGAGGTAGCCGATCTCTTCAGTTGAACTTTAGGAATGCATGACTCATCAAGCTTTTTCTTCAAGGAGTATGATTGCACTAGTTGTACTTGAACAAGAAGTCTCCATCCTTTTTGGGTGAGATATCCTTGCATCAAATACTCGTTAGATTTATGGCAAAACATATTCAGTCATAATATAACATTTTTCAAGAGGAAATATTATCATATCATATAAAATCAAATACGACAGTGTATCATATTATGTGACATCAAAACAGAGATTCTCAACATTCTCCCCCTTTTTGATGATGACAAAATATGCTCCCCCTGTCAAAAAGACATTATGCATAGAAATAATAATATTATAAAATATTGAAAAATGTTTAAAGAGAGTATTTCTCCAATAATGAAGACATGTTTTCTCCCCCTTTGTCATAGACAAAAAGGAAGGGATCAGAGTAAGAGAGTTATTACAGACCAATAATAAATATTACAGTAAAAAAAAATAAGTTTATCCCGAAGGTGGAGTAGGTTGATGTGTTCGGTTGACTTGATCCGACTGGAGGGTCTGTAGAGTTTGCTGCAACGAGGCTTGACGACAAAGAATACGATCCTGAGAATGCTGGACATCCATCAGAGCAGGGAAGTAATTAAAGGTGGATGTTGGATCTTCTTCATCAGAGCCGGGCAGGTGCAGGGACCTGAGGTTGAAGGTAGTAGCATCGAGGACCTGAGAGGGATGGAGGATAACTTCGTTGTGAAGGGGTACTTTGAAGTATTTTAGGATGGGAGTTATAAAACACCCGAAAAGAAGAGGCTTGAATTTTTGATAACGAATAAAAAGGTCGAAAAGAATGGAGGACCAGTTTATCGGAGTAGAAGAAAAAATTGTGTAATTAAGGAGAGAGATTTTTCGTGGAACTAATCCCTTGCGGGGAAGCTTGGGATAGATGTTGTGGAGAAGAATCTGGGCAAGTAATTGAGCATGAGGTTGGAGATTCCTCATGTGCCAGGGAAGTGGGTAGCAGTTGGTGCAGAGAAGAATTTTTTGAAGTACCGATCGTTCGATTGGTACTATGTTGTTGAGGTCTGTGCCGGTGGAAGGAAGGTTTAGAATTCTTCCTAGTCAGGAAGCATGAAAGAACATCAGTCGTCCGCGTACTTTGGTGGTGATGGTAGTTTGTTCATGATCAGAAGAAAAGTTTGTATAGAATAGTTGAACTAGTTCAGGATAGTAGGCAGCTTAGGATGAAGATCCTAGTAGGTGTTTGAGTTCGAGGAGAGAGCTGTCTAGGTCAAATAACATGAAGTCTTCATAGTGAACCAACTTTCCTTCATGAATAGGTCAAGAACAAAGTAAGTTGTAGTCATGAAAAAGATCTGGATATCGTAGATCTGCGGCAGTGATTGCAGAGTTTGAGGAGGAAGCCATTGCAAAAGGGAATTGAGAGAGGAGGAACGAGTTTGAAAGTATGTATGAAGATAGTGAGCTATGAGTGGTATTGGTGAGGAATGAACCAATCGATTAAATAGAAGAGAAAAAAAATAATTGTGATAATAATTGAATGACAATGGTAGTGAATGATTTTTGGATTGTAGTTTGAATAGGGAAATTCGTGAGTTGTAAGTTAAGGGACTTGTGAATGACAAATCAAATCAATGGTGGAAGATAGTGTATCATATTGGTATGTAAGTTAAGAAGGACATAGATTTGAACAAATATACTATGGGAGAGTTTATCGAGTAGTGAGAAATGTCATGAATTGAGTATGGAGTGTCATATTGAAGAGAGTGAAGAAAATAATGGCCTAATAAAACAAACAACTTTTTCTACATGATATTACTTGATGTGGAAGCATTCCAAATTCGTGAAGAGTGATTTTGGAATAAGACAAACAAAGATGAGTGAGTGAGAGGCAATAATTTGTTATTTAATAAGTATATATTTTGATATGTGTGGAAAAAGAATGAATAGACATAAAGAAGGGTGATACGAATATGTGGTTTGAAAGATATGACATTTTAGAAAGAAAAGAATGCCTTAAAAAAATGTGTCATGATTAATGTGTCTTCACATTTGTGATTTTTATGAGTATACGTAAATATGAGAGGGACATACTTTGACTATGAATAGTGGTGAGAGAGATGATGAGACAAAAAGATATTCATGAGTGAAGAGTAATAATTGCTTATATAAGAATTATTTTTGTGGATATGCGTGGAAGGAGTGTGAGTAGTCATAGAGAGAAGTGAGATGACATATATGGATTTTCGAGTAGGATAAGAAGTAATAAAAAATTCATGATTGATATGAGATGAAAGACATGAGATAAAGTTATGATTGACATGAATTAATGTTTATTTGATAAACATATTTTTAAAGAAACTCGATTTGAGGAAGTTCATAGTTTTTAGAGAATAAAGTTAAGTTTTAAACTAGTAAAGGAGTCACAAACACGAATTGACAAGAATGGAGGCTCAATTCGTATGAGAGAGAGAGAAAGTACTAAAGGTACTAATGAGAATAAAAAATATGAAGGACAAGGTTTTAATGAGTCTCGATTGGAGAGAGATATAAAATATATGAGAAGGAGCTTCATATAATATATAGAGAGAGATAGATAAAAAGGTGATACAAAACGTACTAATGGGTGGAGTACAAGTGTTTTTATGATACTTTTTGTAAAAGATGTAAAGCATGAAGAGATGATAATAGATAGTTCTTTAGGCTATGATATAAAAGATGATATAGTAAAAATTTACGTGAAATATAATAGAGTGTACGTAATCTATGATATATCAAATGCTATAGTAAAAATTTACGTGAGAACATAGCAACTAGATCTTTAGAAAAAGGTAACAAAAAAAAATAATCATTCGATTTTAACTAATAATTTGAAAAGCAAGAGTTCTCATAAACTAATATGTTATCATGTAGAAGGTGAATCAATTTATCGTAAGAGAAGTTTTCACAAAAGGACAAAAATAATAAAGGAGTTATGAGATGAGTGATGGGAACAATGTTATGATAGCTTTTAATATAATTAGTTTTTATGGATATGAGTGAAAGGAGATAGGACAAGGAGTCATAATGGATGTGTACTTGAAAGATGACAAGTTGAAAGACATAAAAAATGTGTCTTATAAGAGTTTAAAGTGTACGTGAATATGGAAACCTAGTTTGACTAACAAAAATCGATAAGAAGAAAAGCTATTTAAAATAAGATTTTAACAAAACTTATAAGAAGTATTATAATAAGTGTGATTAATTTATAAGTCACTTAGTTTGCATATTCCTAGTTCTCTTCTAATTCGTGTAAAGTCTTCATGTTTCAATGGTTTAGTGAATATGTCTGCTAACTGTTGATTAGTGGGTATGAATTCTAGTTTAATTATGTTGTTTAAGACTTGTTCTCTTAAGAAGTGGTGTCTTATTTGAATGTGCTTAGTTCGTGAGTGTAAAATAGGATTCTTAGATAAGTTTATATCACTTGTATTATCACAGAAAATAGTTGTATTTTCAAAATTTAAACCAAAATATTTTAAGGTTTGTTTCATCCAGATAACTTGTGTACAGGCTAGGCTAGCAGCAATGTATTCGGCTTCAGTAGTTGATAAGGATACACAGTTTTGTTTCTTACTGAACCATGATACAAGTGAGTGCCCTAGCATATGACATGTTCCACTTCTGCTTTTTCTGTCAGATTTACTTCCAGCAAAGTCAGCATCGCTGTATGAGATTAAATCAAATGTAGAGGATTTTGAATAGAATAATCCAAAATCAGCTGTCTTTTAAATATCTCATTATTCTTTTTACAGCCTTAAGATGTGATTCTTTTGGATTTGACTGAAATCTAGCACACAAGTAAACACTGAACATGATATCTGGACGGCTAGCAGTTAAATAGAGAAGTGATCCTATCATACCTCAGTATACTTTTGTATCAACAGACTTACCATCTTCATCTTTGTCCAAAACAGTAGTAGTGCTCATAGGAGTAGTTTTTGAAGCAGTTGAGTTCATGTTGAACCTCTTCAGAAGTTCACGAGCATACTTAGATTGATTGATGAAAACTCCATCCTTGGTTTGCTTAATATGCAGTCCAAGAAAGTAGTTGAGTTCTCCCATCATACTCATTTCAAATTCTTTCTGCATGGACTTTGAAAATTCTTCACAGAGAGTGTTGTTAGTAGATCCAAAGATGATATCGTCCACATAAACTTGAACAATTAAGGTATGATTATTCACCATTTTTATAAATAGAGTAGAGTCTGCTTTGCCTACTGAAAAGCCAGTTTTTAATAAAAAGGTTTTGAGTCTATCATACCAAGCACGAGGTGCTTGTTTTAAACCATATAAGGCACATTTTAGTTTAAAAACATGATCTGGATATTGTTCATTTTCAAAGCCTGGAGGTTGTTTTACATAAACTTCTTCATTTATAAATCCATTTAGAAAGGCACTTTTAACATTCATTTGATAAAGTTTAAAATCCATATAGCTTGCATATGCTAAAAGCATCCTAATAGATTCGAGTCTAGCAACAGGAGCAAAAGTTTCATCAAAATCAATACCTTCCTCCTGGTTGTATCCTTGAGCTACTAGTCTTGCCTTGTTTCTTATAACATTACCTGTTTCATCTAGCTTGTTTCTGAAGATCCATCTTGTCCCAATGATCTGATGATCCTTTGGTCTTGGTACAAGATCCTAAACTTCATTCCTTTGGAATTGATTTAGTTCTTCAGTCATGGCTAGCATCCAGAACTCATCGATGATGGCTTCATCAATCTTCTTTGGTTCAAGTTGAGAAATGAATGTCATATTTGCAATCCGTTCTAGCTGAGCTCTAGTCTGAACCCCCTTTGTTAGTTCTCCCAAAATCTGCTTTTGAGGATGATCTTTGATATCGACAAATGTTCTTTGATGATCATCTTCATTAGACTTAGCTGTGTTATCTAAAAATAAATCTGTACTTTCAACATCATCATCGTTAGTTTGCTTATGAACAGATTGATCAATAGATTCACAGAAACTAACATGCATAGATTCTTCAATATACTTAGAACACTTATTGAAAACCCTGTATGCTTTACTATGACTTGAATATCCTAAAAATATGCCTTCAATAGATTTAGCATCAAATTTATCTAGGCTATCTTTTGTGTTTAGGATAAAGCATTTACAACCAAAGACTTTGAAATAGTCTATTCTTGGAGTTCTGTCATAGAATAGTTCATATGGAGTTTTATTTAATAAGGGTCTAATGAGAACTCTATTTGTTATGTAGCATGCAGTATTAACAGCTTCTACCCAAAAAGATTTAGCAAGATTATTGTGTTGGAGCATAGTTCTAGCAGATTCCTGAAGGGTTCTATTCATTCTTTCTACTACACCATTTTGAGGTGCAGCTCTAGGAAAGGCAAAGTTATGAGAAATACCATGCAAGTTACAAAATTTTTCAAAAAGTTCATTTTCAAATTCTCCTCCATGGTCACTACGGATTTTAACAATAGAACAAGATTTTTCATTTTGTAATTTTTTACATAAAATTTCAAATTGACAAAACGTATCACTTTTGTTTTTCAAAAATATTACCCAAGTAAATCTTGAGTAGTCATCTACAATGACAAAAACGTATTTATTATGATTATGACTAGCTACTCTAGAAGGACCAAAAAGATCCAGGTGGAGAAGCTCTAGAGGTCTTTTGCTTGAAATGATATTTTTTGATTTAAAAGATGATTTGAGCAGTTTTCCTAATTGACATGCATCACAAAAATAATCCTTTTTAAAAGATATTTTGGGTAACCCACGTACTAACTTATTTTTAGCTAATTTAGACATGTACTTAGAATTTACATGACCCATTCTCATGTGCCATAAATGTTGAGAGTCATTATTAGCTATAAGGCAATGTTCTGTGATGTTTTTTAGGTATAGTTCATATATATTATTCTTTCTTATACCTTTTAAGATGATGTTTTCGTTGGTGTCTGTTATGAGGCATGCATCATGATTAAAGCTAACATTATAACCTGTGTCACACATTTGACTGATACTTAGTAGGTTATGTTTTAAGCCTTTAACAAGGAGAACGTCTTTGATAAGAGGTTTATCTATGTTACCAATATTACCAATGCCAATTATCAAACCTTTGTTGTTATCTCCAAAGGTGACGGTTCCTCCTTCTTTATGATGAAGAACAACAAAAAGGTCTGGATGTCCTGTCATGTGCTTTGAACATCCACTATCTAGTATCCATCTGTTCTTCTTGTTTGGAGTCTGCAAATCATTAAGTAAAATTTCTTTTTGGTACCCAATCGGGTCCCTTTTTGTTAGACCTTGGAACCCATATCCATTTGGATTTGGGTTTGTCTACAACCTTAGAGGAGTTAAAAAAATTAACATTATAATACTCCTTATTTGGTTCAGACAAACTTTTCACAAAAGTGGTCTTTTAATTCATATAAGAAGGCTTGTTGAAATGATAGTAGCCAATACCATTCTTGTAAAAATAGACTTTTTGAGAAGATAGGAGTTTATCCAAGTTCTCTTTTCCTTTAGTAAACTTGAAAACCGTTTTCATAAGGTTTTCAGTTTTACTTTTTAATTCTGAAATTTCTACTTGCAGTTTTTTAGTCTTGAAGCTAGTAGATAAGATTTCAGAAGTAATAAGAATATTTTTCTTTTTCAACTCAGAGTTTTCACTGCTGAGTTTTTCATTTTTCTGGGAAAGCTCTAAATTTTCAGATTTTAAAGTTTTATTTTTGGAGATTAATTTTCTAGATTCTTCAAATAGTTCTTGAAAAGCATCTAGAAGTTCTTCAAAGGAAAAATCAAAAATTTCACTTACAGAGCTTTCGTTTGCCATGAAGCACATGTTTGCAGTTTCGGCTTCATCATCACTTGACTGTTCACTGGTGGATGGTTCTGAGTCATCCCATTGAGCATGCAGAGCCTTTTTCTTGAAGAACCTCTTCTTTGGTTCCTCGGTCTTGGATTTTCTTTTGAGAAGGGGACAATCACGCCTCAAGTGACCTGGCTTATTACACTGATAGCACATGGGATCTTCCTTAGGATCTTTTCTTTCCTTGTGCTTGTTTGGAAGCCGGTTCCTTCTCATGAAGCGTTGGAATTTTCTGGTTAGTAGCGCAATTTCAGATTCTTTATCTGAGTCTTCATTCTCAGATAGAGCTGGGAAAGCTAGAGTTTTCTTTATCGGTTGTTCTTCTTCCCTTCTTTCTTTCATGTGGACTTCATAGGCCATAAGATTGCCTATTAAGTCGTCCAGAGTAAGCTTAGATAAATCTTGAGCTTCTTCAATAGCTGTAGTCTTTTTCTCCCAATCAGTTGTGAGAGATCTCAAGATTTTCTTCACCTTTTCTGTCTGGGAATATGTTACACCCAGAGATTTCAGATCGTTGGTGAATCTGGTAAACATCTCTATGATGGGTTCATCTTTGTTCATTTTGAACAACTCATATTTTCTGACAAGAGATGAGATTTTGGCTTCTTTCACTTTGTTGGTTCCTTCATGAATAACCTCCAAAGAATGTCAAATATCATATGCAGATTCACATATAGATATTCTATTGAATTCGTTTTGATCAATGGCACAATATAAGGCATTCATAGCCTTTGCATTTAGGTCTGCCATTTTCTTTTCTTCATCAGACCATAAGTTATAGTCTGCGGATGGAGATGTGTATGGATGCTCAACAATTTTCCATACAGCAAAATCTATGGATTTGAGAAATATAGCCATTCTGCACTTCCAGTATCCATAGTTGGAGCCATTGAAGAAAGAAGGACGAGATGCGTGTTGATCTTCAATATCACGAGCATAAGAGGTAGATGCCATTTGTGCTGGAAGACTTGTTATGTCGAAACCAGCAAACCTGCTCTGATACCAAATGAAATTCCACTAGAGGAGGGGTGAATAGTGAAATACGATAAAGATCGATAAAATAAAATAATCAGGCAATAAGGCACAACACATAAAACACAAAATTTATACTAGTTCGGTCAATACCCAGACCTACATTCAGTCCCCAAGCAAACCACTTGAGCTTTCCACTATAACATCCGAGTCACCGGATAAATAGTACAACACCCTCTTCCTCAGAGGTTTTCTTCTCTCAACAGAGAAGGGGCACACCCTCTTCCACAGAAGTCTTCTTCTCTCAACAGAGAAGGGCAACACCCTCTTTCACAGAGGTCTACTTCTTTCAACAAAGAAGGAAAATAGTGAATAACAGAGTTACAATACTTCCTATAGAACCTTCAGAATGATATGAACGCACGAATGAAGGATTCTCAGAATGTTCTGTTTGTCACTCAGAGGATACTCTTTGTCAAAGAGCTATACTTGACTTTTTCTCTTTTCTTTCTTTTCTTTTTCTCTTTCTTTTTCAAGGCTCTCTTTTCAAATATCGAATAGGAATTTTTCTCGTTGTAAGCTCACATGTCCATTCCATTCCATGTTGAATAGTTTATTTGAGTGTGTTTATATAGCTTTTAAAAAAGTAGTCGTTGCATTTTGAAATCGTAGCCTTCTTGAGATGTGAAATGATATGTCATTTCAAAAACATCTTTGGAGAAATTCGAAAAAGTCTTTTTCCATAAAAGTAAAATATAGGGTACACTAGTCGTTGTAATATTTTAGGTAATACATATTTTATGTAAAAAGTCTATTTCTTACAATAGTACATTGAACGTTGAATTGTGGTTTTGTCTTTATTCTAATTAATGATTTGAGGTACATAAGTACTTCTTTACTTTAAATGAGTGTAAGTACAATGAGTGCTTTGAGATATTTATTTGTACATAGTCATGTCAAGTGTTTTCTTTATGTTGTGTTTTTCAAAGTCTTCAGAGAGAATGAGGACTACAAGAAAGTCGACATTCTTGAGAAGGATATTTAACAAGGATTTCTTACAGAAGGTATTTAATGCTATACAAAGAGAATGATGACTTCAAGTAAGTCGTCATTCTATGGGTTTGTAAAAAGGTAACTAGAGTCTTTTCAAAACCTTTATTATATTTGTTTTCTTTGTGTAGCCGATTTTCATGTTTTGTCTTTTTCCTATATTTGAAAACATTTCTTTAAAGATGGTAACTAGAGTCTTTTCAAAACATATTATATTTGTTATGTAGCCGATTTCATGTTTTGTCTTTTTCCTATATTTAAAATCATTTCTTTAAAGAAGGTAACTAGAGTCTTTTCAAAACATATTATATTTGTTTTTCTTTATGTAGCCGATTTCATATTTTATCTTTTTCCTATATTTCTTTTCATGTTGTCTTGTATATGATGTAAGGTACAATTATTACATTTTGAAATCATGTCAAAAATACCTTTTTCATAAAGGGTTGTAAGAAGGTACAATTATTAGTTTTCAAAAAGGAGCTTTTTGAAACTATCGTATACTTTTATGATATAGGTTTTATGAATGAGTATGTAATATGAAATATGCATGTTCCTGAAGGTTTTGTTACATATGACTCTAAAGAAGAAAAAAATCTTCATCTTGAGGTAGCCGATCTCTTCAGTTGAACTTTAGGAATGCATGGCTCATCAAGCTTTTTCTTCAAGGAGTATGATTGCACTAGTTGTACTTGAACAAGAAGTCTCCATCTTTTTTGGGTGAGATATCCTTGCATCAAATACTCGTTAGATTTATGGCAAAACATATTCAGTCATAATATAACATTTTTCAAGAGGACATATTATCATATCATATAAAATCAAATACGACAGTGTATCATATTATGTGACATCAAAACAAAGTTTCTCAACACATGACATTACAAACAATATGCAGACTGTATACATGCTGCAAAAGTCTAACTTTATGTAGAGAATGACATGCCCAATGTTGAGGCATGAATGAATGTTTAATTAATGAGATGTGTTTGCCTATGTAACTATGCGCTAAGGGACCAAAAATGTCTGACTTACGTATTTTGCTGAAAATGTTTCAATGATATTCCTGTTGTATATTTATGCATATCTCTATGATGATGATGATGATGATGATGTGTGGATGTATGCAAGTTATGAATGTTTACGCATTGCTTATGTATATGCACATGTGTTTGCAAAGCATAAAAATTAATATGTTATCGAATGCAATGCTCTAATATATGCATCCATTGCCCAAAAGTAGTTGAATTTGTTAAGAAACTCTGTTTTGATGTCACATAATATGATACACTGTCTTATTTGATTTCATATGATATGATAATATGTCTTCTTAAAAAATGTTATATTATGACTGGATATGTTTTGCCATATATCTAACGAGTATTTGATGCAAGAATATCTCACCCAAAAAGAATGGAGACCTCCTGTTCAAGTACAACTATGGTGCAATCATACTCCTTGAAGAAAAAACTTGATGAGCCATGCATTCCTAAAGACCATCTAAAGAGATCGGCTACCTCAAGATGAAAACTTTTTTCTTTTTTAGTGTCATATGTAACAAAACCTTCAGAAGCATACATATTGCATATTACATACTCATTCATAAAAGCTATATTCCATAAAAGTATACGATAGTTTCAAAAAGCTCCTTTTTTAAAACAAATAATTGTACCTTCTTACAACCCTTTATGAAAAAGGTATTTTGACATGATTTCAAAATGTAATAATTGTACCTTCTATCATATACAAGATAACTTGAAAAGTAATGATTTTAAAAGTAGGAAAAAGACAAAACATGAAAATCGGCTAGACAAAGAAAAACAAATATAATATGTGTTAAAAAGACTTTAGTTACCTTTTTACAAACCCATAGAATGTCGACTTACTTGAAGTCATCATTCTCTTTGTATAGCATTAAATTCTTCCTGTAAGAAATCTTTGCTAATATCCATCTCAAGAATGTCGACTTGCTTAAAGTCTTCATTCTCTCTGTAGACATTGAAAAAACATCATAAAGACAACTCTTGATATGACTATGTACAAATAAAGATCTGAAAGCATTTATTGTACTTACACTCATTTAAGTAAAGAAATACTTATGTACCACAAATCATTAATTAGAATAAAGACAAAACTACATGATAGCCTACAATCCAACGTTCAATGTACTATTGTAAGAGATAGACCTTTTACATAAAATATATAATACCTAAAATATTACAACGACTATTGTACCCCATATTTTACTTTTATGGAAAGAAGACTTTTTCGAAAATCCATAAATTTGGTTTTTGAAATGACATGACATTTAACATCTCAAAAAGACTACGATTTCAAAAAGGTAACGACTACTTTTTTAAAGCTATATAAACACACTCAAATAAACTATTCAAACAAGGAATGAATATGTGAACTTACAACGACAAAAATTCCTATTCGATATTTGAAAGAGAGCCTAGAAAAAGAAAGAGAAAAGAAAGAGAAAAGAAAGAGAAAAGAAAGAGAAAAAGTCAAGAATAGGTCTTTGACAAAGAGTATCTTCTGAGTGAAAAGAACAGAACATTCTGAGAATCCTTCATTCGTGCATTCATATCATTCTGAAAGTTCTATAGGAAGTATTGTAACTTTTTGTTATTCACTGTATCCTTCTTTGTTGAGAGAAGTAGACCTCTGAGAAAGAGGGTGTTGCCCTTCTCTGTTGAGAGAAGAAGACCTCTGTGAAAGAGGGTGTTGTCCTTCTCTGTTGAGAGAAGAAGACCTATGTGGAAGAGGGTGTGCCCCTTCTCTGTTGAGAGAAGAAGACCTCTGAGGAAAATGGTGTTGTACTATTTATCCGGTGACTCGGATGTTATAGTGGAAAGCTCAAGTGGTTTGCTTGGGGACTGGATGTAGGTCAGGGTTTTGACCGAACCAGTATAAATCCTGTGTTTATTGTGTTGTGCCTTATTGCCTTATTTTTTATTTTATCAATCTACATTGTATTTCACTATTCATCCCCCCTCTAGTGGAATTTCAGAATTCTCTTTGATGGATTCAATCATAATGTTGCATATAAGACATTTAATTTAAATAAGTAAAATATGCAACATTTAAGTAAGGGATTGCAAGGAGAGGAAAAGCGGTACATCTGGCTTCGTGGAACTCTGTTTTGAGCACGAAGGGTTGTTCCTCCCACCCACAAAGATAGCAGAACCCTCTACAATAGACTGTAGCATAGGAAGGAGAAACTCATGAGTGGAATTCTGGTGCATCAGGATGAAGGTGTTGGGAGTCTCTCTCACTTTTGTCATTCCTCACCCGGGACTAGTGAAAGAAGTCCGACGAGGCTAAAGCCACCTCTGTATGAAAATACTACCGGCACCATAGCCCTGATCCAAGTGTTTGTTTTTGTTTGTACCCACAAGGCTAAAAAGTGAAACCTAAATGTATATACATTAGATAGGCATAACAAATATCATCTAAAAAAAAGTATAATTAAAGATAAGAATTGGTTCATGCATATGAATGGCTTATGCATTGGCAAGTACATGCATTTTTAACTATTCATGCATTTTACCTGTTTAAGTTGAAATGAATGATGCATATTTGATGTTTTTGCAAATAGTATGCTTACTTGAATTTTTGAAATGCATGTTAAATTATTTTAGATTTAATTTGATTTAGTGTATGAAAAGTTAGATGCAATTTTTGCTTTCATATTTTCACTTTAATTGTTTAGTATTGCTCTACCCTTTGATTTTAATATTTTTCAGGAAGTGAGTAGACTTACATGCGATGGTAGGAGGTTGCGATGGGGACTGAGCCATGCCTTTCCCACACCTTCGATGTTTTGGATTAAGATTCTGATATTTTATTTTGATTTATTTATAATTGAATAATTATAATTAATTACAAATGATCATGGACATTTAATTTAATTTATGAATGTTTGAATTTTTTATTTCATGGCTGTATGGTTATTAATGTATACGAGAAGTAGCATGCCAAGTTTTAGAATGATAGATTTTTTTGCTGCTATTTTGTTAAAATATTTAAAAAAAATTCTAGCATTTTTTGAGGATTTAAAAATTGGGGTGTTACAACTTCAATCTGTTTGGCCTTGATCATACCTACTTGGGTCAAGCCCACTTAACCTAGCCATGTTAGTTTTCTCTCTTCTTTGCTTCTATTTTTCTTTTTGACTAGCCTCCACTTGACCTAGATTGAGCCTACGTGGGGTAAGCTTGAACTCACTTGACGTAAATCAAGCCTACTTAGGTAAAAACCACTTGATCTTGGCAGGTTAGTGTAACACCAAAGCTTCGTGATGCACAATTGCTAACAACTTTTGAAGACAAGTGTTTGTAGGTACCCAATAAGAATTGGACACCCTCACACGGATGACAGAATGAATTGTCGTCCGTCACAAGATGCAAAAATGAACCGTCATCTTGCAGGATGATAGAACATAGAATGTTGTCTGCTATTGGATGAATAATCCTTTCATCGTTCACTATACCAAACATGCGGATAAGCTTCAAGCCTTATCCCTATCTCATCTCAATCGCCTTACATGTCCTCGAGGGTGGGAGGACTCTTCTTGGACGAGTTTTTGTATGAGAAGACTCTCTTGGATGAGTAATCTATATTTCATGGGGAACTCTATAAATAGGGGTTCACCCCTATACCTTGAATATCTGAAAATTATCAGAAAATCTAGAAGCTTGATCTAGATACCCATGTGTTGGCCATGTAAGAACATGTCTACCCAAGCCTTGTCGGTATATTTTTTTGACGTCATTGAAGAGCACTCATATATATGTAAAGAGCTAATAAACATATAATAAGATGGAATGATAAAACATACCTTCGAGTTTGAAAAGGGTATTTTTCTATATCCCTAATTTGTTTAATTTAATTTCATTTAATCTTTGAATTAGGTATTTATGCATATTTTTATCTTTTATTTATATATTAGAATCTACGATAGGGCGATTCAAGCTACGGATATTGAGAAACCTACCCTGTCTTTACTTTCCTGTCAGGAGAAGGGCGGTTGAAGCTTGTAAACAACGTCCCCTATAATTTCAAAAAGATGATTTCGTGAATCCATGTAAGTCCCATTTTTTCCTAACATCCAAATATTTGTATCAACAGTTTTTGGCAACCGAGATGAGATGTCATACTTTTTAAATTTTTATAGCTAGAATTGCATCATGAGGAGGTTTTGAGCCCTAACAAGCCCAAAATCTCTACTTTTTGGGTTTTATCTCTATTTGAATGGCAACCCTTGTTTTGCCATCTGATGAGCTTTGGTCGTCTGCTGAGGTTTGGTCATCCGCTGACCATTATCCAGCTATGTTTGGTCATTCACAAACTCTTGCGTCTGCACGTTTAGTCATCCACTGAATGACAACGTCTTCCATTGACTGATAGCGTTGTCTGCATATCCTCGTGTTTGTAGGTTCTGTTGTCTGCTGACAGACAGTGTCATTTGCATATCCTCACATTTGTAGGTTCTATCATCTACTGACAGACAATGTCAATTGCATATCCTTGCATCTACAGGTTTTGTCGTATGTTGACAAGCAGTGCGATCTGCAGACCCTCGCGTCTGCAGGTTTTGTCGTCTGATAGGTCTTTGTTGCCTGGATGCATTGCACTCTTTTGCTTTGTTCTATAGATTTACTATTTATTTATTTTAGCTCGTTGATCCCTCGTATATGTTGCTTTTGCATTAGTTGCATGCATCATATTAGGCGTAGGTTTTTGCTCACATATTTTAAAAACCTTTGTTGGAGAAAATACATGTCAAATAAAAAATAGAAAAACATAACCTCCAGCAAGTTGGGGTTTGTTTGAGACATTGCTTGATTCCATTTTGTGCTCCTTATTTTTATCTTCCTTATATCATAGGGAAAAAGCTCTTCTTTTATTGCAAATTTTTTTAAAATCTTGTCTTATCATTTGGATCTTTAGATCTCTCAGTACTCTTAAGTTGTTAGCTTAGGTATATTGATAGTGGTACCATTGAAGTCAGATAATTCACACTAGTATCCTTAAGTTGCTAGCTTAGGTATATTAGTGTATACTCAGAAGGGAGCCCTAAAACCCGAGAACTCGAAGAGACCTTGTGGATCTCTAGATAGAGCTTTCTAAGTGTAAACACCCCAAATTTTTCAAATTTCAAAATTTACCCTTTTTGCCCTTGGATCCACCTCCTGATCCATTTAGGAGGATAATTGGATCGATCTTATTATTTTCATCTCAGATCCGTTTTTCATACCTAATATTCAAAATTTAATTTCTTGGATTCTGATCCAGATCCAAGATCCAATTCCATTTCTGGGCATGATCCAAGATCCAAATCCAATCTTCATCATGAATCTGAATTTTTTCATTTCAATTCATTTTATGAATCCATATTCAGGGTTCGATTATCATTTCAAACCAATTTCCTTCATTTTTACCTTCAATCAAGATCCAGATTCAATTTTTATTCAAAACCTCGGATCCAGATCCTTTTTAAGATTTAATTTTCAAAACTAATCCTCTTATTCCAAAAATAAATCCAGTATTTTCCTCATTTCAAAATCGATATTTCAAAACTGGATCCATTTTAAAACCTTGATTTGGATTTTTAAATATCAAACTGCATCCAAATCCAAATTCGAAATCCAATTTTTATTCAATTTTCAAAATAAATCTTTGAATTTCAAACCCAAATTCAATATTTTTATAAAATTTCTCAAAATTCAATCTAGATTCGGTTTTAACTCAAGTTGGATTTCAAAAATCAAATGAGATCTCAGATCCAATTAAAATCTGTTATTTTCAAAACTCTCCTTTTTTTTTCCATCTTCTATTTGTATTTTCAAATCTTTTATAAATAAGAAAAACATTTCCAAAGAGGGGGCACCACTTGATATTTTCAAAGTTAAATCAAATCTATTTTTAAAGCTTTTAAAAACCTTTTTGTTGCTTTTAAAAACACACATGGGCATAACTTACAAGGTGATGCCATGTGTCAAAATTTTGACAAAGTTCCACTTTTACCCATTTGCAAATTTTCAAAAGGACTCACATGGGCACCCACTTGCAAAAGGGGTGCCACATGTCAAAGTTTTGACAAAAAGGAAATATTGCACATTAAAAAATTCTTGAATCCCCATGTGAGCCTTTTGCCACCTCAACCCAATTTCTAACTAACTTGAACTTTGGGGCATGCCTAAATTGCCCCCAAGCTCAACTATAAATAGACCCCTTAGGGGGGTCTATTGATAGCAACAGGAAAGAAATTGAGAACTCCCTCCAAAGTAGGAGTTCTCTTTCTTTCTCTCCATCTCTCTCTCTCCTCTCCTTTTGATTTTTTTGGTGGTAGCTGAAGTGAAGAAGGAGGAAGCTCAGTCAAGGTGAGCTCCCTCTCTCAATTCTTGTTTTTTTTTATGTTCTATAAGCATGTTGTCCCCTTCTTCCTCTCCATTTCTTTAAATTATATATAATAGCATGATTATTAGACTAGAATTGGAGTTTATGTTTACTTATTCTATGTATTTCAATCTTTGATTAGTGTATTTTGATTGAGCCAAAAGAACTGGAGTGATTTGATCTTTTTAGATAAAATCCTTCTTTCAAATAGGCCATAGCAATTCAAATTTATGCCTCAACATCTTTTTATTATGTTTATAAATGAATTTCATCTTAATCTTTTATTATTCATGCATTCATTCATGATCCAATGCATTAGATCTCACGTTTAATCATTCTAGCATACGTAGTTTGCTTCTATCATGTTCAATTGCATTCAATTCATATTTTTAATTCTAGCCTGTTTTGCATCTGTTAATTCACCTATAATTAAAGACCATTTCAATCTAAAAATTTTATTACAACTTCATGCATATGTTTACATGCTCTCCACCAAAAATCAAATCATTCTGAGTTGGTTTAATTCACCAAAAAATTTGAGATTTAGAATCTATTATTTTGCACCATCAGAATTTTAGCAAAATCAGGACCGACTTGTCGGAGTGATATCTCCCTAACCAAAGATGATCTCTCTGACCCATAAAAAGTAGTGTCTCTAAGATTTAATCTAGTTTGTTCATGAAAAAGTTTAGCAATTTCTATGGTCATTTCATATCTAATTTTGGTTGAAAACTAGAACCCTGTCATTCTGTATCATTGGAGTTGCTCAGGTTTTAGTTCATTTTGTTAGAGTCATATCTCTCTAATGAGAGATCGTTTTTCAATTCTGTAAATAGGGTTCTCTTCATTTATATGTCTAGTGTGTCTTTGTCAATTTTCAGAAATTTATATGGTGAATTGCTATTTTATTTTAATTAAATACCGGAACCCTATATTCTGATTATGTATGGATAATTCTATGTATATTTTGATTATGACCCCATATTTTAGATGTTGCACTCTTTCAACAAATCATTATTTGATTTGTGACATTCTTTCAGCACAATTGCTATTCGATTTATCCAAATCGCTATTTGATTTGTGCACATCGCAATTCAATTTGTGCAAATCATTATCTCAATTTGAAGTCAGTGAGTCATTGTTTGATTTACATAAATCGCTATTCGATTTGTGTAAATCGTTATTTGATTTACGTAAATCGCTACTAAAATCATGGCCAACTTGTCAGAGTGATATATCCCTAACCGGAGATGATCTCTCTAATCTGTAAAAATTAGTATCATTGTAATTGAATCTAGTTTATTTCTGCCATTTTTTAGTGATTTATATGGTCATTTCATGCCTGATTTTAATTAAAAACCAGACCCCTATCATTCTGCATCATTTGAATTACACATGTTTTAGTCCATTTTGCCATAGTCATATCTTCCCAATGGGAGATCATTTTGCAGATCTGTAAATACGGTTTTTTTCCTTTATGTGTCTAGTTTACCCATGTCAAATTTCATAAACTTTCATATTGATTTAATATTTCAATTTTATCAAAAACTGAAATAGATTACAAAATTTTAATTTTTGTAAGAGATTCAATTCTTGAAATGGAACAGTGATTTCCCGAAGTCACAATTTCCAAACCAAGATCTATTGTCAAATTATGTAAATTGGAATTGTTTCATGGTTGAACTGAGCAACTTCTCCCACAAATTTGGGAGAAATTGAATCAGTTAGCCTCTAAAACTCTAAATTTATAGAAACTTGTCTGTCAAAACTCAATTTTCTGATTTCAAAATTTATTTCTCAATGTTTCAATCATATCTCAAGTTTTAAAAATGATTTTCAAGATCTGTAAATAGGAAATGCTTTCTTGATGAGTTAGGAATCCATGAAATTATTTTTAGCTCAATTTGAGTTGTTTTATATTTTTATTCATTCGAAATACTCTGGCAGAGTCGATTTGCATATCTTGATTTTGAAATATCTTATTTTGATTGGATAAAAAACCCAAATTCGAGTTTTTCCCCAATCGTTTTCTGCAATTTTCAATTCTAGAACATTTCTAAGGTTATTAGAAACCTTCACATCAAATTTTATAAATTTCTAACATGTTTTTAGATTTTTTTCTCTTATTTTTGGGGCATAAAAAGGTTAAATTATGGATTTTCTTCATTTTTTCCATAATTAAAAAAGATTCATAAATGCCTACATTCTAACATGTTTGCTTATTTTACAGAATTTTCTTTTCTCTTTCTTTCTTTTCCAATTATTGTAATTCATTCAAGGGTTGTAATAATCTATTAATGAGAATTTTCATTTTATGCTTAGTTTAGAATGAATGAGCATGTAGATTAAATTCCATAATTGATTTATTTTATTTCAATTTTCTTTTCTTTTTAGAAACATACTATGGAAAACATGAATTACACATGCACTATTTAATAAAGGATAAATAAAACTAAGTAAAGTTTGTATTTTTGGCCCTAGTCGAAATACGAATAATACTTAGAGTTATTATTCTCTAATTAAATAAAAATTTGACCTACACTTTTAGGTCATTTTCTAAAAATCATCATATTTTTAAAAATTCATTTTCTTCCTTTATTAGAGTTCAAAATAAAGATTAATTCGAAATATATTTATTGCCCTAGTCATGAATATATTAAAAATTAATTTTGTTTTAATTCTATAAATGCATAAAATCTTTTTCTTTATTAAAATTTTAAATAAAGATTAATTTAAAATATATTTATGGCCCTAGTCATGAATATATAAAAATTAATCTTGTTTTAATTCTATAAAGTATAAAATTTTCCTTAAAATTCAAATGATTTTTCAAAAAAATAGCATATTCATCATTTAAGATAGAATTGCATCATTTTTTTTAATTATTCAAGTTATTTTTAAATTTCCAAGTGATTTTCTAAATGATTTTCAAAAACAATTTTCATTTCTAAATTCAAAACCATTTTTCAATTTCCATTATCAAATTCAAAGTTATTTTTTTAATTTCATTTTCAATTTCATTCAAATTTAAATCCTATTTCAAATTTCCATTTTCAATTTCCAAATTTCAATTTTTATTCTCCTTTTCCATTTTCAAAATTCCAATTTTAATTTCACTTCTCATTTCAATTCCAAATAATATTTTTAATTTCTTATTTAAATTTCAAATTTTGATTTTATTTCAATTTTAAAATCAGTTTCAACTTTCCATTTTCAAATTTTCAAATTTCAACTTTGAATTTCATTTCAATTTCAAAAATCAAATTCAATTTCTTGTTTCTTCCAAATCCCAAATTTTGAATTTTATTCCAATATCAATTTTAAAATTTTCCATTTTCAAATTTCAATTCTCAATTTTGAATTTCATTTCAATTCTTGACTTTTATTCCAAGTTAAATTTTGAATTTCATTTCAATTTCCAATTCTAAATTCAAATTTCATTTCCAAAATTTCAATTTCAATTTCAATTTCTAATTTTCAAATTAATTTTCAAATTCAATTATATTTTCAATTTCAAATTTCAAATTCTTCAATTTTAAATTCAAAAATTCAATTTTAATTTCCAATTTCAATTCTAAATTCTGATTTTCAATTTCAATTTTAAACTCTAAATTCAATTTCAAAATTCAATTTCTAAGTTCAATTCTCAATTCAAAATCAACTTCAAATTCGATTTTCAATCAATTCAGACTTCAAATTTCGAAACTTGACTATGAAATCAGTTTCAAAACCTTCAATTTTAATTTTTCATTTTCAATTCAAAATTCAACTTCGAATTCCATTTCAAAAACGAATTCAATTTAACTTTAAGTTTTCAATTCAAATCAAATCTAACTTCGAATTTTCAATTCAAACTCAATTTCAATTCAAGTTCAAAATTCTTCCATTTCCTAAAGAATATTTTTAGAACTCTTTCAAAAATCACTTAGAAAAACTAGATCTCTTAAACCTTTTCAAAAGCATACATATTTTTCAAAGTTCAAAATCATAGCACAAGCATTATTCTCTATGCATTTAGGACTTAAAATAATTTCTTAGACAAATTCAAGCAATATAAAGGCATAAATTTCGATCCTTGGTTCAATTACCCCTGGTAAAGGCGCTAGAAACGATTGAACCTCGTACCGACGAGCGAGCCCCGTCTCCCCATTTTTCCGTATCTTCTAAAAACGGAGGTGAGTAAATTTTTAAAATCTTTTTTTCAAAAAGGACAAGTAGACCTTGCGAGAGTTTTCTCTTTCCCTAAAAGAAAAAGATTTTTTTTGCAATGATCACAATTTTGGTGATTGTGATGAGACTCGTCTTCGTCTAGTCAAATTTATGCCTTTGCCTTATTTAAATTTTGTCTAAGTCATTATTCTTTACAATGTCAGCTTCATTTTCCATGCAAACCTTAGGGGCCTAGACTCTGACCCGACTGACATAAAGCATATAGGCTTAAGTATGGTTTGGTAGGACTAAATTGAAGAGATTTATTCATGCTCACTTAGACTTAGATCTGAAATACAACTCTCCTCAATATAGGGATTGAATGCAAACAATGTATGCAAGTCTGTGCTCCTTTATGATTTTCAAAATTTTCTCTTTAGGACTTTGCATTAAAGACATTTGATTTCTCGTATGTTGATCATATTACTAAAAACATCCCCTACCTATATTGTCCTGGTTTTCATGTTGTTGGGCTTTCTCTAGGAACCGTAGTTCAGAAAAAAGCCTCACAACTGGGCTACTTATTTGGACTAATAACCCCCCTGCCACGTACTAAGAGCCCTTGTCCAAAGTATATCGGTAGGCGCTCAAGGATGTTGGAAAAACCATTACCTTAGAACCAAAGATAATTTCTATGCCACGTACTTCGAGCTTTGGCTTGAGTATATCGACATATCTTGATAAAATTCAAATGATCTAAGCCTTAGATTTAAGATCGGGGTCCTACAGCCATTTCAAAACTTGTGCATTTAGAGTCAGCTTTTAGGAAGTGCTATTTGCGCATCCTTGTTTGTATAGCTTTGATCCTGTGATACTTGCGTATTTCTTATATCTCCTTACCTTTTTTTCAGAATAATTTGTTTTTTAAACCCTGGGCATTTCTTTCAAAAAATCTCCTCTATTTTTAAAACCCAGGTGTATATTTTTTATGTCTTCACTTCTTCATATCAGTTTTCTTAAAAAACACTGGAAATCTTTTCTAAAATCTCCTCTATTTTCCTAAACTCCAGGTGTATTTTCTTCCTTTCTGGATCTTGATTTTCTTCAATTCTACCTTCTATTTTTTTCTTCAAAGTCCTGCATTTATCAACATTCTGATCCATATTATTTTTCAGTATTATTCAATGATGTCCAGTTCACTCGATATCATCTTCCCCAAAGACCATATCTCACATGTGATAAGGCGAGGGTTTCCAGATCATGAGGTCATTCACACCCGTCTATTCTTCCCTCGTTGGTATTATTCTTGGTTCGCCAACTTCTCGCGTATGTTTCTAGACCACTTGGATGATTGTGGGTTGGAGCTAGCAACATCAGTTGGCAAACAGAACATCAATGAAAATCTTATTCAAGCCTTGGCAGAATGATGGAATCCTCGTACCTGCACATTCTGGTTTCCATGGGGAGAAATGACTTTGCTCATGGACAAATTCAACGATGTTATGAGATTGCCAAAACCAGTTGGTCAGCCCAAAGACCCCATAGAGTAGCAATTTCCGATTAATATCAAAGAGTTGGATGTTAGCGATGCTTTAGCCAAAGCAACCAGACGTAGATCTTGGCCACTCATCGAGGAAGATGGGAGTCAGTTTGTTGACGTGTTCGAGCTCTATCATCAGTATGAGACATACGAAGAAGTTGACACCCTGTCGTCGAAAGTAACCTAGGAAAGGATTTAGCGCGCCATGGTCCTATGCACAGTAGGATTAGCTTTCTTTCAAGATGACCAAAATTTTGTTGATATCCGATTTATCCAACTCCTACGAAGATGGGGGAGTCAGCAAACCTGCCGTCTTTCGATTTTCATGGTCGCCCTAGCTTTCTTCTACCATGGTTTGACTCGTTTCGCCCTTAGTGAAACTATCTTGGTAGAAGGATGCATTTTTGCCCTATAGTCATGGTTCCTGTAACATGTGCCATCAAAAGCTAGTTCATTTAGATTCAATGGTAAAACACTGCAGTCTACTCAGTATCGAGCCTTAATCGAGAGTCTGCATCAAGAAGAAATCATTTGGGACTTCTTCAACCGACGAGAAGCACTTTCTTGTTATACTTATATGCATAGCAAGCACTACAGATTACTTGGTCCATTCTTCTGTGTTGATTACTAGCCTGAGAGGTGCATCAGACAGTTCTCGCAGTGACAGACTCATGGCAACACTTATTTTCTGACGGGTATTATGCCAGGATTTGATTTGCAGTCAGATCAGTGGTCCGGAGCATACCATGCGGCCAAATACACTTGAGACTCTTTTGTTACTCTTTCCATATTCCCTGCACCCAATGTATCTTCTGATTATCAAGAGTGGTGACAAACTATCTATTCACCCTCTCTTTTTCTTTGATTTGGCATCAATAAAATTACTTAGCT
Source organism: Nuphar pumila (assembly GCF_984573655.1). Classification (NCBI taxonomy): domain Eukaryota; kingdom Viridiplantae; phylum Streptophyta; class Magnoliopsida; order Nymphaeales; family Nymphaeaceae; genus Nuphar; species Nuphar pumila. The sequence continues at coordinate 96,413,310 of NC_143252.1, read as the reverse complement.
TTTAATATTCTCTCAATGTCGATTGAATAAACAAAATTTATTTCAGTAACAACGTGTTATCATTGCAAAATTTTACTTTTGCAAGTCAAACTAACATTTGAAAAAGATTTTGAAAATAACTCGCCTTCATTTTAAAATGCAGGACAATTACGAAGAATGGGACTCACCTGTCGGTACGAGGTTCAACCGTTTCTAGCACCTTTACCAGGGGTAATTGAACCAATGATCAATCTGGTGCTTTGCTTTGCTCAACTTGTCTAAATCATGTTCTATTTCCTAAATGCACAAAGAATCAAGCATGTGCTATGAATTGGAAAAATTTTGACAGAAAATCATGATGCATGCTTCAGAGATTTGAAATACTTGAAAAATTCTTGGAAAAGGCGACCCTTTGAAAATCGTGAATCATGGTTGGGGAAGTATTTCTGAAGAAAAGGAAAACCGGTTTCTGAAGAAATCTTTGATGCTTTGTGAAATCGATTTCTAAGGAAAACTTGGATAATTCTAAGAAAGGTTTATTTTCTATGAACTTGAACTTCAGAATTGGGAATATAAATTGGAAAATCGTGAATTGAGCTTGAGAGATACTTGAAAAATCTTTGAAAAACCAAAGGTTTTTGGGAAAATCAATTTTTAAGAAAGTCAGAGCAGATTTAAGGAAAATCGATTTTTTTTTTTAAAATAAAGTTGAGAAATAAATCAAAAGAAGGGGCATGTATCCCTGTGAAACTTTTATTTTCATGATGCAATCTAGACTTAAATGATCTATGAATATGATTTTGAGAAAAGATTTTTGAGAAAATTGTTTGGAAAAGAGGGTTTATGTGCCTTATAGAACTTTAATGAAGTGAATTCGCCTCATATCCCTGACTATGGCCACAGATATGGATTGAGTCTAACCCCATTTGATTTTAAAAGAAGAAAAACATTTATAAAAGATTGAAATATGCAATGGTTTTTTGAAGATAGCCTAAGAGTGTAGGCTGATTGTGGCTTAAAAGAAGATGATAAATCTGGATTTTGTTCATATTCTGACTATGACCATAAATACGAACTCAATCGAGTTTACCAACTCCCTAGGAGCTAGTGCACGTTCCATTCGTGTAGACCATGGTGAGTTTGAATATGCATGAATCATCATCCATCACACATTAACATTTATTAAAGAAACAAACTATATGCACATGCAAACCATAATCTAAGCAGAAATTTAAATTCTTATTCCAAATTTATTTACAATTTACATCACTAATTGAATTTAAATAAAAATAAAATAAAAAAATACAGCCTTGAATGTCCCTGCGAAACTAGAAAACTTGTTAGTGAAGATATGTTAGCTTTTCTGGATTTATCTAGTAATATCTAGAAATTACTGGATTTATCTAGATATAAGCCTTTTTCTATGTTTTCCTGAGATTAAACATAATAAAATATGATGTAAAATTGAATAAATAATGAAGATAAATCACTTTAAAATATGGATTTTGGGAAAAATTGAAAAAAATACCCCTGAAAACAAGACTATAGCCTTGAAATCAGGGTTTTCAGAAAATATTTTGGTAAAATTTTGGATTTAGGGCTCAAAAAGACTCAAATCAAAACCAAATTGAATATGAAGTATCCTAGCATGATTATAAATATAAACAAACCCTAAAAACATAATCTTTTATGAAAAAAATTAGATATATCACAAAAATTATGATTTTGCCAGTGTTTCACTTGAATCGGGATTCTGCGGGCACCCCGTGTTTGTAGTTTAATCAAACCAAGCCTCAAATGAATCCCAAAATTAATAAAAATTAGCACATGCACTTTGGATAACCCTAAAATTAAATTAAAATAAAAAAAATCTATTTTGACATTATTTTAATATGAAAAATGAATAAAACCCTAAAATACATTATTTTGCCCTTGGGCAAGTACCTATCATAGTGTCAAAACCAAATTAGGAGTCAAATCACCATAGAAATTTATAAAATTTTATAAAAAGATACTAGACAAAAAACAAAGATTTCCCTTTTTATAGATCAGAAAAATTATCTCCGGTTAGGGAGATATCATTCCAGCAATATACGCTTGATTTTAATAAAGATAAAACATATTAAAACAGGTGCTTCCGGTTTCAGGTACAGAGAAAGATAGCAAATTATATTAAAAAATTATAAAATTTTATCAGTAAATAGAAAACACACAAATAAAGATTTTTCTTTTTACATATTATCGATCAGATCTCTGGTTAGGGAGATACAATTGACACAAGTTGACTTAGGGTTTAAACAAGGTATAACAAGCTCTGAGAAACCAATTTTACTTTTTGACAGAGGAAAAATAGTAAAAAGATTCAGAAAAATATGTAAAACATAAAGTAACTACTAGACATCAATATAAAACTATTGAAATTTATGGATCATAAATCGAATCTCAAATGACAGAAATATCACCTCTGCAAGTTGCTCTCGAATCTCCATAGCGATTTCACGGTTTGAAAAATAAGGTTTGGTTTTCTATTTTTTTGACAGAGTTCTAGAACCCAAAATACTTTGATTTTTTTACAGTGAGTCACTGAAAAATCTGTAAACCAACCTTAAAAAAATTAGATTTTTCCTACGAAAATTTTCTCATTAAATAATATGATTTTTATGGCCCCGGGATCAAAATACATAGATATTCAATAAAACACTAAAAACCATAATTTAAACATGAAAATTAATGAAAAAAATATGCAAACAATATAATGAAATTGGATTTGATGCTTGAATGATCAAAATAAACATTAATACAGTGAAATAAAATAAAAAAAGCAGGCGAAGCATGGTTAGAACTTGATTTGGCCTTCAAAAGAGGGATTCGACCCATTTAACGGGTGAGTCTCATCTTTTATTTGGCAAAAACATAAAAAATAAGATTCTAAAATATTCTAATGGATTAAAAATGTGAAATAAGGTATAGAACAACAATAGATCATGTTCTTGATTTTGTTTTAGGGTTCTTGAAGGTAAGCCATGCTCGAAATCTATAAACAAGGGGTGATAATGGTGAAATCCATGGTGAAAAGCATAAAAAATTAATAAAAAAAAATATGAAAGAAAGTATAAAATCTCACCTTAGATAGCTGCAGCTGCAATGAAGGAAGGAGAGGATGTTGGGAGGAGAGAGAAGCTCCAAGAAAAGAGAGAGAGAGAGCATATGGGGGTCGACCCCCTCTTTTGGCCCTATTTATAGATTTTCAAAATCCAATTTTAGAAAAAAAGAAAACTTTCTTAATTGGTTTTTGGATAAACACATGGGGGGCAATTTTTTTTGGAGAAATCTAACCTATATGGGACTCTAACTAGCCTAATTAACTTAATCAAAACCCTAAAAACCTATCCAAATGTGGCGCCAACCCCTATGGGCCCACAGTTGGTTCTTAATGTTGAGAAAATATGTTTTGATGATACATGATAAATATGATATGCTGTCATGATGCATATATATGATACATGATAAATACATGATATGCTTTCATGAGATATGATAAATATGATATGCTTTCATATGTGAAACTGAATATGTTATATTATGACTGGATATGATGTGCTATGTATTTAACGAGTATTTGATGCAAGGTTATTTCACTTAAAAAGAGTGAAGACAACTTGATCAAGTGCAACTATTTGATGCAATCATACCACTCTGAAGAAAAAGCTTGATGGGCCATACATTCATAAAGATTATCCAAGAAGATCGGCTACTTCAAGATGAAGATTTTTTTCTTCTTTAGAGTCATATGTAACAGAACCTTCAGAAGCATGCATATTTCATATTAGACTATATGCTTTGAAATCATACAAGCCATTTATTTACAAAAAGTTAAGCTTTCATAAAAGGATACGTTATGTATATTGTAGCATTTCAAAAACACCTTTTTGAAACAAATCATTATACTTCCTACAAGCATTTATGAAAAAGACATTTTGACAAGATATAAAAGCTCATGATTTCAAAATCATTAATTGTACTTCCTACAAGTATTTATGAAAAAAACAACTTGAAAAGATATAAAAGCTTATGATTTCAAAAGCTTTTATGAAAGAAAAAGACAAAATTCATTGATTCATAATACACAATCGTTCATCTTGAATTGAAGATTTGAGAAAACAAATATTATACACAACTACTTATTGTTTAACAAGACAATTAATTTAGGAAATGACCATTTATTTATTTAATACTAAAATCCACACTAAAAAATGTCGACTTATATTTAAAGTCATCATTCTTTTTGTAAACATTAAATGACACTTCAAAAGCATTTACTCAAGAAATGACCATTTATAAAATAAAGTACTTAACCAACATTTATTGTACTTACATACATTTAAACAAAGAAGTGACGATTTGTAAGAAAACAATTAATGTACTACAAATCATTTAATTGAGTAAAGACAAATTACATTATAAATTACATTTCTAAATACTTCAACGTTCAATGTACTACAAAACATTTATTTTGAGAAAAGACCCATTACAAATTAAATCTCATTTTTAATTACAACAACGTATAGTGTACCTTAAATATTTAATGTATAAATGATAACTTGAAGAAACTAGCATTATTTAAATACACCAAACATTTATTTAACAATTCTTTAAATTATGGAATGACGACTTTTTGAAAAAGCAATATAGTACACATATCATTTCACACATTTTTTCATAGAAAGTTGTTTTGAGATGACCTGACACCTCACATCACAAAAGGACAATTATTTCAAAAAGCAACGACTAATTTTGAAGACCTATATATATACAAATAAAATAATATCAAAAGACAAGTGAACTTTCAAAGAGAAAAAATCCTACTCGACACACTGAAAAAGAGCTTAGAAAAAGAAAAAAATAAGAAAGAGAAAAAGACAAGAAAAACTCTTTGACAAAAGAATCAAGTGTGTGTGAAGAAAAAGAAAAAGAACATTCTGTTCTCCTGAGAGATTATTCTGCCCATTTTCAAAAGAGAGAACATTATGAGAATCTTCATACGTGCATTCATACTCTGCATATCATTCTGAAGGTTCTATAGGAAAGTGTTGTAACTTTCTGTTTACTGCTGTATCCCTTCTCTGTTGAGAGAAGTAGACCTTTGTGAAAGAGGGTGTTTTCTTTCTCTGTTGAGAGAAGTAGACCTCTGAGAAAGAGGGTGTTTTCTTTCTCTGTTGAGAGAAGTAGACCTCTGTGAAAGAGGGTGTTTCCCTTCTCTGTTGAGAGAAGTAGACATCTGAGGAAGAGGGTGTTTCCCTTCTCTGTTGAGAGAAGTAGACCTCTGAGGAAGAGGGTGTTGTACTATTTATCCCGTAGCATGGATTTTATAGTGAAAGACTCAAGTGTTTTACTTGGAGTCTGAATGTAGGTCAGTAACTCGACTGAACCAGCATAAATTCTGTGTTTATTGTGTTGTGTCTTATTGTCTTTAATTTTTATATTATCGATCTGTATCATATTTCACTATTCACCCCCCCTCTAGTGGAATTTTATTTGGTATCAGAGCAGGTTCTGCTGGTTTCGACGTAACAAGTCTTCCAACACAAATGGCATCAACCTCTTATGCTCGTGACATCGAAGGTCAACACTCGTCTCGCCCTCCTTTTTTCAATGGCACAAACTATGGATATTGAAAATGCAGGTTGACCATATTTCTAAAGTCTATAGACTTTGTTGTATGAAAGATTGTAGAATATCCATACAATTCTCCAACTTCAGACTATGCTTCATGGTCTGACGAAGAAAAGAAGATGGCAAACCTAAATGCGAAAGCTATGAATGCATTATATTGCGTCATTGATCAAAATGAGTTTAACAGAATATCAGTCTGTGAATCTGCTTATGATATATGACATTCTTTGGAAGTTATCCACGAAGGAACTAACAGAGTAAAAGAAGCAAAGATCTCATCTTTAGTTCGGAAATACGAGCTATTCAAAATGAATAAAGATGAATCCATCACAGAAATGTGTACTAGATTCACCAATATCACCAATGATCTTAAATATCTGAGAGAAACTTATTCTCAGACTAATAAGGTGACAAAGATCTTGAGATCTCTTACAACTGACTGGGAGAAAAAGACCACATCTATTGAAGAAGCCCAAGATCTATCCAAGCTTACTTTGGACGACTTAATAGGCAATCTTATGGCCTATGAAGTCCATATGAAAGAAAGAAGGGAAGAAGAACAACCTCCAAAGAAAAATCTAGCCTTCCTAGCCATTTCTGAGAATGAGGACTCAGAAAAAGAATTTGAAATTGCGCTACTTACTCGAAAATTTCAGCGCTTCATAAGAAAGAACATGCTATCAAATAAGCACAAAGAAAAGAAAGATTCTAAAGAAGATACCATGTGCTATCAATGCAATAAGCCAGGTCACGTAAGACGTGTTTGTCCTCTCCTAAAAAGAAGATAAAAAAACAAGGAACCAAAGAAAAGGTTCTTCAAGAAAAATGCTCCACATGCACAATGGGATGATTCAGAACCATCCATCAGTGAAGAGTCAAGTGATGATGAAGCCGAAACTGCAAACATGTGCTTCATGACAGAAGAAAGCTATGTAAGTGAAACTTCTGACTTTTCTTTTGAAGAACTTCTAAATGCATTTCAAGAACTTTTTAAAGAATCTAGAAAAATGATTCTCAAAAACAAAGTTTTAAAATCCGAGAATTTAGAGCTTTCTCAGAAAAATGAAAAACTCAGTATTGAAAATTCTGAGTTGAAAAAGAAAATTTTCATACTTACTTCTGAAATCAGTTCTACTAGTTTCAAGACTAAAAATCTTCAAGTAGAAATTTCAGAATTAAAAAATAAAACTGAAAACCTTATGAAAATGGTTTTCAAGTTTACCAAAGGAAAAGAGAACCTGGACAAACTCCTATCCTCTCATAAATTCTCTTTTTACAAGAATGGTATTGGTTACTCTCATCTCAATAGACCTTCTTGTACGAATCAAAAGACCACTTTTGTCAAAGGTTCTGCTGAACCTAAACAAGAGTATTACAATTTCAATTTTAATACCATGTACTCCTCTAAGTCTGTAGATAAACCCAAATCAAAATGGATATGGGTTCCAAAATCTAACAAAAAGGGACCCGATCGGGTACCAAAAAGAATTTTTACTTGATCTATTGCAGGTACTGAAAAAGAAGAACAGATGGATATTAGACAGTGGATGTTCAAAGCATATGACAGGACATCCAGATCTTTTTTCTGTTCTTCATCATAAAGAAGGAGGAACTGTCACCTTTGGAGATAACAACAAAGGATTAATAATTGGGATTGGAAATATTGGTAACATCGATAAACCCCTTATTAAAGACGTTTTTCTTATTAAAAGTTTAAAACATAACCTCTTAAGTATCAGCCAAATGTGTGACATAGGATATAATGTTAGTTTCAAACATGATGCATGCCTCATAGCAGACACAAACGAAAATATTATTTTGAAAGGTATAAGAAAAAATAATGTACATGAATTACACCTAGAAAATATTACTGAACATTGTCTTATAGCTAATAATGACTCTCAAAATTTATGGCATATGAGAATGTGACATGTTAACTCTAAATATATATCTAAATTGGCTAAAAATAACTTGGTACGTGGGTTACCTAAAATATCATTTAGAAAGGACTATTTTTGTGATGCTTGTCAATTAGAAAAATTGTCAAAATTGTCAAAATCATCTTTCAAATCAAAAAATATTGTGTCAAGTAAAAGACCTTTAGAGCTTCTCCACTTGGATCTTTTTGGTCCTTCTAAGGTAGCTAGTCTTAATCATAATAAATATGCTTTTGTCATTGTTGATGATTACTCAAGATTCACTTGGGTAATATTTTTGAAAAATAAAAGTGATACATTTTGTGAATTTGAAATTTTATGTAAAACGCTACAAAATGAAAAATCTTCTACAATTGTTAAAATTCATAGTGACCATGGAGGAGAATTTGATAATGAACTTTTTGCAAATTTTTGTAACTTGCATGGTATCTCTCATAACTTTGCCTTTCCTAGAGCTGCACCTCAAAATGGTGTAGTAGAAAGAAAGAATAGAACCCTTCAAGAATCTGCTAGAACTATGCTCCAACATAACAATCTTGTTAAATATTTTTGGGCTGAAGTTGTTAACACTCATGCTATATTTTAAATAGAGTACTTATTAGACTTCTCTTGAATAAAACTCCCTATGAACTATTCTATGACAAAACTCCAAGAATAGACTACTTCAAAGTCTTTGGGTGTAAATGCTTTATCCTAAACACAAAAGATAGCCTTGATAAATTTGATGTTAAATCTGTTGAAGGCATATTCTTAGGATATTCAAGTCATAGTAAAGCATACAAAGTTTTTAATAAGAGTACTAATACGATTGAAGAATCTATGCATGTCAGTTTTTATGAATCTGTTGATCAATCTGTTCATAAGCAGACTAACGATGATGATCTTGAAAGTATAAATTTTCTCTTAGATAACACAGCTAAATCTAATGAAGATGATCATCAAAGAACATTTGCCAAAACCAGAGATCATCCTCAAAAGCAGATTTTGGGAGACCTGACCAAGGGGGTTCAAACAAGAGCTCAGTTGAAACGTATTGCAAATATGACTTTCATTTCTCAACTTGAACCTAAAAAGATTGATGAAGCCATCATAGACGAGTTCTGGATGCTAGCAATGACTGAAGAACTTAACCAGTTCCAAAGAAATGATGTATGGGATCTTGTACCAAAACCAAAAGATCATCAAATCATTGGGACCAGGTGGATCTTCAGAAACAAGCTAGATGAATCAGGTAATGTTATAAGAAACAAGGCAAGGCTTGTGGCTCAAGGATACAATCAGGAGGAAGGTATTGACTTTGATGAAACATTTGCTCCTGTCGCTAGACTTGAATCCATAAGAATGTTTTTGACATATACAAGCTATATGGATTTTAAACTATATCAAATGGATGTTAAAAGTGCTTTTCTAAATGGTTTTATAAATGATGAAGTTTATGTAAAACAACCTTCAGGTTTTGAAAATGAACAATTTCCTGATCATGTTTTTAAACTAAAACGTGCTTTATATGGATTAAAACAAGCACCTCACGCTTGGTACGATAGACTTAAAACTTTTTTATTAAAAACTAGATTTTCTGTAGGCAAAGCAGACTCAACTTTATTTGTAAAAATAGTGAATGATCATACCTTAATCGTTCAAATATATGTGGACGATATCATCTTTGCATCTACTAACAATGGTCTTTGTGAAGACTTTTCTAAGTCCATGCAGAAAGAATTTGAAATGAGTATGATGGGAGAACTCACCTACTTTCTTGGACTGCATATTAAGCAAACCAATGATGAAGTCTTCATCAATCAGTCTAAATATGCTCATGAACTTCTGAAGAGGTTCAACATGAACTCAACTGCTTCAAAGAATACTCTTATGAGCACAACCACTGTATTGGACAAAGATAAAGATGGTAAGAGTGTGGATACAAAAGTATTCAGAGGTATGATAGGATTACTACTATATTTAACTGCTAGCCGTCCAGATTTCATGTTCAGTGTTTGCTTGTGTGCTAGATTTCAATCAAATCCAAAAGAATCACATCTTAAAGCTGTAAAAAGAATAATGAGTTATCTAAAAGGAACCATTGATTTTGGGTTATTTTATTCAAAATCATCTATATTTGATTTAATCTCATACAGTGATGCTGATTTTGCTGGTAGTAAATCTGATAGAAAAAGCACAAGTGGAACATGTCATATGCTAGGGCACTCACTAGTTTCATGGTTCAGTAAGAAACAAAATTGTATATCATTATCAACTACTGAAGCTGAATATATTGCTGCAAGCCTAGCATGTACACAAGTCATCTGGATGAAACAAACATTAAAGGACTTTGGTTTAAAATTTGAAAACACAACTATTTTGTGTGATAATACAAGTGCAATCAATTTATCTAAAAATCCTATTCTTCACTCACGTACAAAGCACATTCAAATTCAACACCACTTTTTAAGAGAACAAGTTTTAAACAACATAATCAAACTTGAATTTATACCCACTAATCAACAATTAACAAATATTTTCACTAAACCTTTAAAACATGAAGACTTTATACGAATTAGAAGAGAATTAGGAATCTGTAAACTAAGTGACTTATAATTAATCATACTTAATTGTATTTTTTTTTATAAAACTTTGCAATATCTTATGATTTTTTTTACTATTGTTTAGTTTATCATTTATATATTTTAGATTTTTTTTGAATCCGACTCTTTCTTATCTATTCTTATTTTTAATCTAATCTTATCATTTTTTTTAATCTCTCGAATATATTTTTGACTCTTTCTCTTTTTGTCTCATCATCTCGCTTACCACTATTCAAAGTCAAAGTGAGTCCTTCTCATATTCATGTACACTCATAAAAACCATAAATATTAAAATACATTAATCATAAACAAATACTGCATGCCACTCATTTCTTTCAAAAATGTCATATCTTTCAAAGTACACATCACATGATTACCCTATGACCTATCTCCTTTCACGCCTATCCATAAAAACCATTTTTATATTAAATAAGCCTTCATGTCACTCATCTCATAACTCTCTCTTGTCTTTTTCTCACAACCTCCCTTACGAAAATTGAGCGTATCTCCTTTAATTAAATCAAATATTTTGACCCATGATTGATATACCAACTTGTTGTTTGTTTTATTAGGCCATTATTAAACTTTTTATTTCACACTATCATATCATATTATATCATTCATACATTCATCTCTTCTCACGCCATTTTTTATTATCTTACTCATTTCAAGACTCTTTATGTCTCATCACCTCTATGACCAGATTCTTCAAAATCCGTGGGTCATTATTTTTTAAACATCGTGCCATACATTTTTTTGTCTCTATTCATCCTTTCTATCTTGTCTATCTTTATCAATCACACATAAAAGGCTTGTTCCAAATAGCACACTATTCTCAAACCATGACTTCTCTCTTAATTCAATGGACTCTCCTATATCGAGTTTTCCTTATGATGAAAAATAATGTTCGAAACTATGTTTTTCTTTCATACACAAGAATTCAAACCACTCTTTATGTGTCATATCTAACATGACATAATAAATTCTTATGCCCATATCCCCACACTTTTCTAAAGAGTGACTTGATCACTCATTTACGAATCCCTTAAAGTATACAATTCACTCTTCATAAATAGACATTCACGAATATTGGACCCAACTAAATTCCAAATCTTATTCATTTCAAGTGTCACTTCCAAAACATCAAGTTGTTATTAAAATAAACATCATCCTTCTATTTAATGAACTGCTGCATTCTTCACGTATACATCACACATTCGAAAGTTTCTATCCCCTTACATCCTCTCTAAGGTTACTCCTTATTTTCTTAGTTACTCTCCATGGCATCCTCTTCCAAATCCTTCTCTGATGACTCTAACCTAATTGAATCTTCTGAACTCCGATACCCTGATCTCATTCAACATTACAACTTTGTAAGTTCTCTCCCCATTCAATCTGTAAGGTTAATCTCCTTTGAAGATTTTTCCTCCTTTGATCTTGAAACTTCTCTCCAAGACTTTGTTCATATTTTAGGATCATCAAACATTGCTTCATATTATCCTACTCTCATCAAGCTTTTTTATACCAACCTGTCAGTAAATCATGATCAAACTGCTATCACCACCATGGTTCATGGAAAAATCATTTCCTTTGATGCTCACTCCTTAGGACGAATTCTGAATCTCCCTTCATATGGCATTGACTTACCCAACATAGTACCCATTGATCGTACTGTGTTTAACAAAATCATTCACTCGACTAGGTCTACTCACTTCCCTTGGCATACCTATAATCTAAAACCACATGCCAAACTTCTCACGCAAATCCTATCCCATAATGTCTTTCCTAAGCAACCCTCCAAAGGATTCATACCAAACGAGATAGGGCTCCTACTATATGCCATTTTTTCGTCATTTCCCATCAATTGGTCATCCATTATCTTTCAAAATATGTTAAACTTTCGAGTCTTCCGTCTTCTTCCTTTTGGTTGTTTCATCACTTCAATTCTTCAACACTTTAATGTACCCCTCCAAAATGACATCATATCTTACTCTACCACAGTCTTTAACGAGTTTGTTTTCTTGCAAGAAGGATCACAACTGCAACAACCTCAAGATGAAACATATGATGATGCCGATCCAACTCAGACATCCCAAATTGATATCTTCTCTACACTCACAGATGTCCAAACCACACAGGATCTTCTCTTGGAGAATCAAGCATCATTACAGGCAGTCTTTCAGTCATTCAAGACTGAACAAAGAGACAACTTCAAGAAACTACGCTCTTCGTCCAATTTTGAATGATTTATAATATTGATTTGTAATATTAACTTTCCTACTCTGATCCCTCCTTTTTGTCAATGACAAAGGGGGAGAAAAACCTACCTCTCCTATGTAGGAGAAAAACGATAACGATTTCCTGAACTTAAACTTTTTAATTATGTTTTTTTAATATTATCGTCTTATGCATTTTTCATGTATGATATCATATTTAAAAAATCAATATACATATGGCTTATTGACAGGGGGAGCATATATTGTCATCATAAAAAAGGGGGAGAATGTTGAGAAACTATGTTTTGATGATACATGATAAATATGATATGCTGTCATGATTCATATATATGATACATGATAAATACATGATATGCTTTCATGAGATATGATAAATATGATATGCTTTCATATGTGAAACTGAATATGTTATATTATGACTGGATATGATGTGCTATGTATTTAACGAGTATTTGATGCAAGGTTATTTCACTTAAGAAGAGTGAAGACAACTTGATCAAGTGCAACTATTTGATGCAATCATACCACTCTGAAGAAAAAACTTGATGGGCCATACATTCATAAAGATTATCCAAGAATATCGGCTACTTCAAGATGAAGATTTTTTTCTTCTTTAGAGTCATATGTAACAGAACCTTTAGAAGCATTGCATATTTCATATTAGACTATATGCTTTGAAATCATACAAGCCATTTATTTGCAAAAAGTTAAGCTTTCATAAAAGGATACGTTATGTATATTGTAGCATTTTAAAAGCACCTTTTTGAAACAAATCATTGTACTTCCTACAAGCATTTATGAAAAAGACATTTTAACAAGATATAAAAGCTCATGATTTCAAAAACATTAATTGTACTTCCTACAAGTATTTATGAAAAAGACAACTTGAAAAGATATAAAAGCTTATGATTTCAAAAGCTTTTATGAAAGAAAAGACAAAATGCATTGATTCATAATACACAATCGTTCATCTTGAATTGAAGATTTGAGAAAACAAATATTATTTTATACACAACTACTTATTGTTTAACAAGACAATTAATTTAGGAAATGACCATTTATTTATTTAATACTAAAATCCACACTAAAAAATGTCGACTTATATTTAAAGTCATCATTCTTTTTGTAAACATTAAATGGCACTTCAAAAGCATTTACTCAAGAAATGACCATTTATAAAATAAAGTACTTAACCAACATTTATTGTACTTACATACATTTAAACAAAGAAGTGACGATTTATAAGAAAACAATTAATGCACTACAAATCATTTAATTGAGTAAAGACAAATTACATTATAAATTACATTTCTAAATACTTCGACGTTCAATGTACTACAAAACATTTATTTTGAGAAAAGACCCATTACAAATTAAATCTCATTTTTAATTACAACAACGTATAGTCTACCTCAAATATTTAATGTATAAATGATAACTTGAAAAAACTAGCATTATTTAAATACACCAAACATTTATTTAACAATTCTTTAAATTATGGAATGACAACTTTTTGAAAAACCAATATAGTACACATATCATTTCACACATTTTTTCATAGAAAGTTGTTTTGAGATGACTTGACACCTCATATCACAAAAGGATAATTATTTCAAAAAGCAACGACTAATTTTGAAGACCTATATATATACAAATAAAATAATATAAAAAGACAAGTGAGCTTTTAAAGAGAAAAATTCCTACTCGACACACTGAAAAAGAGCTTAGAAAAAGAAAAAATTAAGAAAGAGAAAAAGACAAGAAAAACTCTCTGACAAAAGAATTAAGTGTGTGTGAAGAAAAAGAAAAAGAAAAAGAACATTCTGTTCTCCTGAGAGATTATTTTGCCCATTTTCAAAGAAGAGAACATTCTGAGAATCTTCATACGTGCATTCATACTCTGCATATCATTCTGAAGGTTCTATAGGAAAGTGTTGTAACTTTCTGTTTACTGCTGTATCCCTTCTCTGTTGAGAGAAGTAGACCTCTGTGAAAGAGGGTGTTTTCCTTCTCTGTTGAGAGAAGTAGACCTCTGAGAAAGAGGGTGTTTCCCTTCTCTGTTGAGAGAAGTAGACCTCTAAGGAAGAGAGTGTTGTACTATTTATCCCGTAACACAGATTTTATAGTGAAATGCTCAAGTGTTTTACTTGGGGACTGGATGTAGGTCAGTAACTCGACCGAACCAGTATAAATCCTGTGTTTATTGTATTGTGCCTTATTGTCTTTAATTTTTATATTATCGATCTGTATCGTATTTCACTATTCACCCCCCCTCTAGTGGAATTTCACTTAAAAGTTTAAATTTATAAGTTAAAAATATATTTTGAAAACACTAAAACAAAATGAAGTTTTAAAATCAATTTGGACTTTTCTAGACTCAACCTAACTAGGACACTGACTAACCCTAATCTAACCCTAACTCTTTCAAATGTGGTGCCATCCCAGAGTGGGCCTCACTTGAATTTTCAAAAAATCGATTTTAAAACTTGAAAATGAAAGGTTTTTAAAAGAGGTTTAGAATTGGAATGAAAATTGAAAGTTTTTAAACCAAATAGAGTTCTGACTGGATCAAAACTCCTCCAGATATGGTGCCAACTGAGTGGGCCCCACATCAGAGTTTTGAAAAAGTTGGAATAAAGACTGAAAATGGTTTTAAAATGGAGTTAAAATCAATAGATGAAATTCAGAAGTTTTGAAAATAGAATCCTAAGTGAACTCAAACTCTGGACTAGAGTCCTAAACCAACTAAAACTCTGAGATTTAGGTTTTTGAAAACCAAATGAAGAATTTTTTGAAAGATTTTATCAAAACTGGTGAAAATAAGTCAGAAAATGCAGTTAGGGTTAGAGTCCTAACTCAATCGAAACTCTGAAATAGAGTCCTGAATCAACTGAAACTCTACACACCAGACTAATTTTTGAAAAACAAGTGAAGGAAATAAAAATAGAAGTAGAAACAAAAGTCAGAATAGAGTACTAACCGGATTAGGACTCTGGGACAGAGTCCTGATCAAACTAAAACTCTAGATTTTTGATATTTTTGAAAGATAAAAAAAAGAATTTTAAATAGTTTTCTCATAATTTGATAAAATGAGCTAACAAATGAAGTTAGGGTCAGAGTCCTAATTCAACTAAAACTCTTGAAACAGAGTCTTACGTTGACTAAAACTCTATAAAATTGGATTTTTCTTGAAAAACAAGTGAAAAGGTTTTAAAAACAAGTAAAAATGGGAGTTAAAACAGAAATTAGAACAGAGTCTTGATCAGATCAGGACTCTGAAACAGTGTCCTAATTCGACTAAAACTCTAAAAATTTAGGGTTTTCTAGAAAACAAATGAGAGGATTTTAGAAAACAGGCAAAAATAAGATAGAAATTGGAGTCAGGTTCAGAGTCCTGATTTGACTTGGACTCTGGAGAAGAGTCCTAATTCGATTAGAACTCTGAGAATTTTTGGTTTTCTGAGAAGCAAATGATGAGATTTTAAAAAGGAGTTTTAAAAATAAGTAGAAATGAAATAAGATAATAAAATTAGGATAGATTCTTGATTCGATTAGGACTCTGGGATAGAGTCCTAAAATTTTAAAACTCTTTATTTTGGGGGTTTTTTTGAAGGAAAACAAAGATGTTTTGAAAGATCTTTTCAGATTTTGGTGAAAGTGAATAAAATACGAGACCAGAGTCAGAGTCCTAATCCAACTAAGACTATAGTATAGAGTCCTAAATCGACTGGGACTCTCGGATAAAATCCTGGAACTTTAAAATTTGGTTTTTGAAAAGATAAACAAAGAGTTTTTCAAAAGATTCTCTTAAAATTGAAGTCAGGGTCAGAGTCCTGATCCAACTGGGACTCTTTGAATAGAGTTCTGGTTCAACTACAACTCTGAGTTTTTGACTTCTTTTGAAAGATTTTAGAAGATTTCCTCAAAAATAGGTGAAAATAGCAACAAAAGATAGTCCTAATCTGACTAAAACTCTAAAGAAGAATCCTTATCCAACTAAAACTCTGAAATTTTAGACCAAAATGAAAGATTTTAAAAGATTTTCTAAAAAACAAGTAGAAATAGCAGTAAAACACAGAGTCCTGATCCAACTGGGACTCTGAAAAAGAATCCTAATCCAACTAGGACTCTAAGATTTTGGCTCTTTTGAAAGTCAGATGAGAAGGTTTTCGAAAACAAGTGAGAAACAAGGGTAAAGGATAAAATCAGGATAGAGTCCTAATCCAACTTAAACTCTATGATAGAGTCCTAGTCGGACTGAAACTCTGAGATTTTGGCCAAAATGAAAGAAATGTACGAGGGATAAGACTGCTTCTGGTTAAGAACATAAATAAATTTTTTAAAAAGGCTTAAAAGGTGAAAAGACAGAGTCCTAATCCGACTAGGACTATGAAATTTTGAGAAATTTGAGAAATAAAGGAATCTAGAAGCGACACCACCTAGATGGGTATCATCCGAGAGCTGAGATCAGTTAAGAATTGATTTTAAAATGAATCTAGATCGTCTTGTAAAGAAAATTCTTTGAAATAAAAGAATATAAGATTCTGAGGGTTAACAAATGATCAATATCGAACTGAAAACCCAGGTTTTGAAATTGATTTCGAAAGAAAAGTTTTAAAACTTGAATCTGGATTAAAAGATTTTGAAAAATAGGAGTGCTGGATCTCAAAAATGAGATGCAATGACATACAATGATGTGAAATGATATGCAATGAGATGTAGAAGGCAAACCCTGGATCAGGGATTTGAAATCCTGGACCCCTGGCAGAGATAAAGATTTAAACATTTATGTTCGCAAGGCAAGATATGATGATTGAAATCGAGCCAAAATAGATATTAAATCTTGATTGCAAGATGAAGTATTGAAATTTATTGTAAAATTTGGGCTATGAACAACCCTGGCTCAGATATCGACCAGCTAGTTCCCTGAAGGCTGCAGAGAGTGGGTCCTAGTGGCGAGAGGTAGGTGTTTGTGAATGAGAATGAAAATTTGAGGTGTTTACAGATGCCCCTCTTTGCTACTAAGCTGGTTGAAAGCCGAGCTTAGTGGCAAAGAAAAACACACCAAATTTGAATTATAAAAATGCCCCAGTTAGAAGTATCTGACTGTATATGAAAGAATTTGCTCTAATAATTATGGTAAATGTGGGATGGAGAATGAAGAAGAAAATTCACCTCATCGGAATGAGGCTCAGGCTTAGCCCTTAACCTGAATGGGACGAAAAATACCTCATAGAAGAACGAGGTTCAGGTTTGACCCTTAACCTGAGCGGGGAAAACACCTCACGGAAGAACGAGGTTTATGTTTGACCCTTAACCTGAGTGAAAAAAAAATACCTCGTGGAAGAACGAGGTTCAGATTTGACCCTTAACCTGAAGAAAAATGACAAAATTCTCGAAAAGAGAAACCATGATGAAACCTTTGGATTTTGCATAATAAATCCGAGAAGGGTTTGCAAAAAGAATGAAAATGGAGTTCCCTAAAGCTTGAAAAGGGATTGATCTTGGGCGTCTCATTGCTGAGACTAAATGACTTTTAAAATAGATGACCTTTTGCATAAACAATTCAGGTTTAACCCTTACCCTGAACGAGAACTGTCTATGGTGGGACAGTGGGGTACACAGGGAAGTATGCGAATTTGAGAGCCCAGACGCTCAGATCAAAACAAGAAGAGAATGATCTTAAAAATTCCCATTATTAGATCCTAAAGAGGGATAAAAACAATGCCAGGATATATCAAAATGGACATCAAGCTCTCACTTCATGTCAGGATAACTTGAAAATATTGTTAATAAGATAAAAATTTGTAGTTGATTCAGAAATGATTGAAATGTAAGCACATTTGTTTGAAAGATATCTCATCTTCTACATAGAGTATTACCTCCAACTAGGCTAACTCGTAGAATTCAGAATCTAAATCAAATTTATTGATGTTGAGTTTCTTCAAGGAAGCTATCCATTTCCTTGATATGAAAAGAAAAAAAAGACATTCTTAGTTTCATAAAAGCAATTATTGAAAGGATATTGATAAAGAATTTCACATAAATAAAGATAATTCTTGGCAGTTTGATATCTGGGGTTTACCCATGATGATCTTTTTGCACTCTTTTGAGACATAGAGGTTGAGCTTTCTTGGGGTTTGGTGAGAATTTCATCACATCAGCCTTCAACTCGACGATGTTCTGATTTTTCCTAGAAGGACACGTCACATGCTTCTTCAACTTGGAGAGGATCGGAGTCTTCTTTGGTCCCAAAAATTATATTAATGATATTGTCTCTTTAATTGAAATCTCTTGATAATCTTTTATGCTCTTTTGAGACATGAAAATTAAGCTCTCTTGGGATTTGGCAAGAATTTCATTGCATCAACCTTCAACTTGGTGATGTTCTGATTTTCCCTGGAATGACACGTCACAAACTCCTTCAACTTGGAGATGATCTGAGTCTTCTTGAGTCCCAAGAATTATATTGATAAAATTGTCTCATTGGATTGAAAATCTCTTTATGATAACAATGATCAAATATCTTTTAAGGATTGGCGGGAGGTTCATCGCATCAACCTTCAACTTGGCGATGATTTAAACTTTCCCTAGAAGGACACATCAAATACTTCTTCAACTTGGAGATGATCCGGGTTTCCTTTGGGCCCAGGGGTCTAACTCATCCATCAGTCTTCATCTTGACGATGATTGAGAGATCCCTTTTGCAGATAGTTGATTATAGCTTGATTGATTGAAGAGATATTGAGATTGAGTGAATTATTTTTTATATTGCCCAGGATATTTCCACTGTCTTATTACCAGAGGAATGATCTTTAAAAATGTGCCATAGCTATGATCAATATTAGTTCACTTATGGATTTTCAACATCATTGAATTTTTCCTTTACCGGTCATATCGAGGATTTTTCTTTATCCTTTTGGTTGATCAACAGACAAAGCTTGAATTTTCTTCTTTATTTGCAAAAGTCTTGTCCTTTTAGAAGAAATACTGAAGGTAATATGAGGTGAAATTTTGTGCAATAAAGATTTTGAAATCAACAACTATTTTTCATGACAAATTGGCAAAATATTCTTGGAATCCTTGGTGAAAAAAGTCGCTTAAGGTCTAAATGACACATCCATGGCTAGATTCTCCTCTCCTTTCCCTAAAGGAGAGACGCAGACTTGACCCTTATCTGAATGGGTAATAAAAAAAAATACTCCTCTCTTTCCTGAAGAGGAGGTGTTTGCAAAATGAACTTTTGAAGAGAAATAAAGTTTTCATCAAAAGTCCCTATCTTTAGGCTTCTCTTATGGAAAGGTGGCCGATAATAAAGATCGAGAAAATTATCATAGAGGAGTGAATCCATCACACTCTCCCTGGAAAAAGGGTCCTCAATGACAGGATGACCTAAAAAAAATATTGGGGGGTTACAAGAAAAATGAGTTTCCATTGAAACTCTCCCTAGAAAAAGGGTTCCTTGTGTGATAATAAAAAAGTGCTTTGCAAACTGTTCACAGAACACGAGTCCGTTCAAACTCTTCCTAGAAAAGGGGTTCAATGAACAAACAATAATTGTATGCGAAAAGCATGAGTTCTCTTAAACTCTCCCTGGAAAAAGGGTCCTTCGCAAGAGCAATGATTGATAATTGATTTTGAGCCAATTGGCGAACGCATTTGACAGAAAGGCCAAATCTTGGATGACCATAACTGACAAATGCAACCCGAAGGTTGGAAAATAATGACTGACTTTGATAGAATTGATAACCCTAAGGTTTGCTTGATAAAATTGATGACCAGAGGTCTGATTGACAAAATTGATGAAATGGGAGACCCACAGGTTTGATTGATAAAAATTTGGTTGATAAAAATTAATTGACCCAGGGGTCTGAAAATGATTGATTTTGACAAAATTGGTTGCCAGAGGTCTGATTGATAGACTGGAGTGACCTGAAGGTCTGATAAAGATTGCTTGACTTGTAGATCTGAAGATTGACATTGAGCCTGAACCCTAATGCAAGACTAGTATTTAGATTGTAACTAGTATGAAAACCGAATTTAGACAAGGTACTAACACTAGCACTGAATTTTGAGAAAGTACCAGTACGAGCACTAGATTTTGAAAAATTACCAGCATGAGCACTGGAATTTAAAAAATTACCAGCACTGAATTTTAAAAAATTATCAGCATGAGCACTGGATTATGAAAAAGTACCAGCACGAGCATTGGATTTTGAAAAATTACCCGTTGATTGTGATGAGAGATTTTTTATTTTTGCCTTCACGACAACTTGTCAGGGTCTCAGGTTTTATCCCTTATTCTGAATGGGTAATAAAATTTGATGCAAATGCAAGATGGGTGTGAATGAATGCAAACATATGCAAATGAAGGTAAATGAATGCAAATGAATAATGAAAGATTTTGTTTGATCCTGCCTGTATACAGGGTATTTCAAATAAAAGACAAGTTTCATAACAAAAATGCTCCAGTGTGTTCTGGGAGGAAGATGTTTAGATAAAAGAATAATTAATCATTATTTAAAGGAAATTCATTGAGGAATACAAAAGATAGAATAAAAGTTTTCTAAGTATAGAATTTTTTCAGATATCGGGCATTGATAGGATCAGGTAATTTTACCCTATCTGCATTAATCAGACGATATAAATTGCATGGTAATGCTTCTTTGACCACGTAAGGACCCTCACAGTTTGGTGATCATTTGCCTCATGGGCGGTGCTTGAGATGAGCCGTAGATCTAAAGACCAGATCGTTAACTCAGAATCTTCTTTCGATGACTGATTTGGCATATTGCCTAGCTATCCTCTGACGATAAGACTGAGCATGCTCTGCGGCTTTGAGTCTTCTCTCATCGAGTAGATCAAGCTGTAACAACCTCTGTTGTTGATACTGATCGAGTGGTAACTCTAGTAAAGATGCAAATTTAAGAGCGAGCTTTTGAACATGAAGAGGTAGTACCACCTCGGTTCTATAAACAAGTTTTGAAGCAGTTGCATTGGTTGGGGTCCGAATGGTGGTTCGGTATACCCAAAAAGCATCATGGATTTTCTCGTGCCAATCACAACCCATTTCAACGATTCTTTCCAAGATGCAAATCAGAATTTTATTTGTAGCTTCCGCCTGACTGTTCCCTTGAGGATAATAGGGAGCTAAAAAATGATAATGAATTCTGAACTTTGAACAAATGATTTTCATTCTTTCGTTCTTGAAATGAGTACCATTATCTGAAATAATGTTGTGTGGTATGCCAAAATGATAAAGAATATTCTTGTGGATGAACGAGACCACATGTCGACCTTCCACTGTGCGTAACATGACAGCCTCAACCCACTTGGTGAAGTACTCTGTTGCGACAAGGAAATATTTGTGGCCATTGGAGGCAGAAGGAATACTTAGGCCTATGATATCGAAAGCCCACATAGAAAATGGCCATGAAGATACCACTGATTGCAAATATGTGGCCGGTGCATAAATGGAAGGTGCGTGTATTTGACATTGAACACACTTTTTCACGAAATGATAGCAGTCTTGTTGCATGGTCTTCCAGTAATATCCTTCCCGAATGATCTACTTAACAAGAGTTTGATAACCAACGTGGCTACCACAAATGCCTTCGTGTGCTTCTCGAACAACTTCTTTGGCTTCTTCTTTGTCCAAGCATCTGGAATACTGTTATCGTCGCGAAATTTTTCCCGTCTTCCCCTTCCTTACAGAAGAGAAAGAGGGAAACGCTTTCGTGCTTCAAACTTGACCAGATTTTGGAAATTGTTTTGAAATACTCGCCTCCGTTTTGAAAATTGTGGGAAAATCCATGGGATGGGGCTCGACCTGTCGGTACGAGGTTCAACCGTTCCTGCCGCCTTTAACAGGGGTAATCGAACCAAGGACCAAAATTGTGCTTGACTTAGCGAAATTATTGAAGTTATGTTCTATCCTAAATGCACAGAGAATTCAGGCATGTGCTATGAGATTTTGGAAAATGCAGCTTGGGAAAACATGATGTATGCTTGGAAAATATTTGGAGTTGAAAAGATTCTCTCAGGAAAAAGCTGAAAGTCAATTTCTCAGGAAAACTCATGTGAAAAAAAGGGTTTTTGAAATCACGGGAAAGTTCATGAAGTTGTGGGAAAATCATGAATGGTTGAAAATCCTGGGAAAATGGAAGTGATTCTTGAGAAAAGGGTGAACCTTTGAAAAGGGAAACACTTCTTAGGAAAACTTGGACTTTGAGAGTTTTCTTAGGAAAATGATGGAAAATTTATAGGAAAACTCATTGGAGAAGGAAATTCAAAAACTTGGGAATCGAAATCCTGAGAATTTTACCTTTGAAATACTTGGAAATCGCTTTTTTGATCTTGGAGAAATATGGAAAAACTCCTTTGAAGCTCTTAAGAAAATAACATTTTCCAAGGAAACTGTGAAAAACTTGACTTGGGGAAAGCCGATTTTGGAAAATTCTTAAAGTTTCTTGAGAAATCGATTTCTTAAGAATGCCACTTTCTTAAGAAAATCATGAGAAAACCAAGGATTTCATGATGAAAATGAATGAATGAATGTACTTTGAAAAGATTTTCTAAGGAATTTGTTTGAAAAATGTGTATTAAGTCAAAATAAATCCTTCACATATCCTGACTGTGGCCATGAATATGTTCAGAGTTTAATTGATTTAATACACAAGATTTTGAAAAATTTGGAAATATGATGTGCATTTTCAAGATAGCCTAAGAGTGTAGGCTCAATGTGACTAGTAGAAAGATGATGGATCTGGGTTTCGTCCATATTCCGACTAGGGCCGTAAATATAGATCCCACCGAGTCCATCAACTCCCTAAGAGTTGGTGCACGTGCCATTCGTGTACATCCATAGTGCTTTTGAAATAAATGAGATATATGAATCATAACATCAGGATATTACTGAAATCAAACTATATGAGATGCAGCCTAATCTAAGTAGTAAAAGTAAATATTATTCCAAGTTTGATTGTTACATCTCTGACATAAGTCAAAATAAAGGAAATAAAATAAATAAAAAAAAAACATAATGTAAAGAATTAGCATCCTCCAGATTTTCCTGCAAATGGGAGTTGGCACAAGAGATTCCAAATACAATAGAGGAATTGAAGATTTGACAATAACCCCAATGCCCAACTACTTATGCTCAATTTACATTGAAAGGACATCTACTAATGAAATATAATGTCGGCAGCACGAACACGATGCATATGAAAATACCTAGATGCTATGCCCAAACAAAATGAGGAATGTACTAATGGATGCCTAAAAGCTTAAACTCCTATTAAATGAAATATACATCTAGAAATACATCTACTTGAATGTATATGGAAGGATTTCTACCTGAATGTTCATGAAAAAAAAAAAGGAATGTGTACATAAAGATATATATATATACATCAAATTCTCACCCGTACTATGTGAATATAAGCTATGGCAATATCCGGGAACACATATAACAAGAAGCATACTACTGTGTTGTAGGATGTGTGGGTGACCATATAAATGCTGGAATGAACATATCTAAGTTATGGGAGAAGGTGCAACAAACAGTTAAGGCACAAGTGTATCTACATGATTGATATTTTCATGAGTCGGCTAAACGAGAAGCAAGGGCAGGCGCAAAGGACCGTCCCATCATACAGAAAACGATGTTAAAACAGGTAAATATGTCAATAGACAAGTTATAGACAGAATGCTCAAAAGGAAATGCCTATGGCTGGGTATTGAGATATGATGCTGGCACAACTATAACCAACATTGCAGCTGTTATGACTGCACCTAAATGCTGAGCTTTAGGAGGAACCTCAACTCCCTTCCTCTCAAAGTTGCTGGAAAGACAAAATTTTCCAAAAAAAAAAAAGAAGATTTTACTAACTCTGGAAATGACAATTTCAGAGCCACCGATAACCATCCTCTCCTTTGTCCGCCGGCCTTTTTGCTTGCAGCGTCCCATCAACTGAGACCTTGGCAGCTGCTGCAGTATCTTCTACCCAGAATTTTAATTCTTCAATTCGGCTAAGGGCTCATCTTATTCAAATGACCGGCATGCACATGATAATCGATAACCAAAATCAAAGAAATAGTGCAGGACCACAATATTCTTACAACACAACCCCTACTTGTTATCATTTACAGCATGCTATAATCATTACTCAACTTAAGCTTTTATTCCTATGTTACTCTGTTCATGACACATGAACTTTGTGAAGCTAGTTTATAAGTACCCTGCTAAAATACAGAATGTATAGGAGAACAAGGATTGCTAAATACAGAATACATAGAAGAACAAATGGCTAAAAACTTAATAGAACAAATATATATTCATAGACCATCGGCGGGGATGAGCAAAACTGTCATTTCAGTGGGATGATCAAGTAGTCTCAGCTAATTAAGTTTAATCAATGCTTGAAATCATAGTTGAACAAAATTTAATGGAATATCAAATAAATTTAATCCAACGTGTACAGCCAACTAAGATCGTGAATTAGAATGGCTCCCAAAATCAATGCCATGGATCGAGCATTTGAATCTGATAGTAGATAGATCTCACATGTTTCATTAGGACAAGACGCCCAATTCATTTGGTCATGACAGACTGATTCTGCTAATTGATCATACATAGCACAATGAGAAAAAAAATTAGCAAGTTTTACAAAAAAAAAAAAAAAAGAGAAAGCTTATGACTATTCAGCACATTTCGGTTTCACAAGATCTCTCAAAGGGGTTTCACCATAACTCAGAATAACCTCCTCCTATAGCAACAAAGTAATAATAAGTTGACAATGGATTCCCCAATACAGAATGTCAACAGCTAGGATGCAGGTGTAAGCTATCAACTTGTGATAATGGGGAATAACATAAAATAATTCTCTTGCTGTAACACCAGAGGGGATAGAATGCCATAAGGAAAAGAATGATGAAAAGAAAATTTATGCCCGATGTAGTGCCTGTGTCAAGGGCACTCTTTGTTGTACGATGAACCCCTTTGGGTCTCGTTGGATGCCATGATATGCCAAAAATTCTTTGTTCTGCAAAAAAAAACTGTCCCAGGCCGAGATATTTTCCAGTGAAATGAAAATGAACCTCTTAAAGGGGTTAATGTGCAGGGTAAGGACTTGAGGTTGTGCCAATCACAGGGTTTAGGAGGAATAGACCCTGAAGTCGATTTATTGAAATATCAAGAGACCTCAGCTCGCTGCCATTCCTGTGAGTCGATGGCAGCACCCATATGGACTACTCTAAGAAACATCTACCACTTCTGATTTGAGGCCAAATCCTCAATGAAACCAGGAAAATCACACTGAAAATCTGATTTGGACATTTTTTTGATGGAAAACAAGGACCGTTTTGTGGGGGTTTAAAATCTTTTTAAAATAAATCAGACCCCAAATACAGCCAACCTACTTTTGGAGAGGTCGATGGTGCCATTGAGAGGCGTCCTCGAGCCTCAATGCATGACCCATTGTGAAGGTAAACCACATCCACTCAAAGAAAATGGATTTACCGTATATATCACCTGAACACCAGGCCTAATTAGCAGAGTGTAGATATAAGATGGTTTCTCACCTGCTGTCTTCAACTGTTTGCCTTCAGGAAGCCACCCTTTTGAGACTGGTTTATTGGATGGAAGAGGCGCAACGCTCGGGACCGACTGCAGGAAAAAGAAACTTCTTATGTATACTTTGTCAATCCAGTGAAGTCCTTTGGTTCTTCGTGAAAGGGGAAACCAACGAGAGAAGGGGAGTTCCTCTTGGTCTATTCGGTTAATAGGGGAATGA
The DNA here is from genome assembly GCF_984573655.1 of Nuphar pumila. Lineage (NCBI taxonomy): Eukaryota > Viridiplantae > Streptophyta > Magnoliopsida > Nymphaeales > Nymphaeaceae > Nuphar > Nuphar pumila. The sequence continues at coordinate 96,387,109 of NC_143252.1, read as the reverse complement.
AGGCAGACCTTGTGAAAAGGGGGGGCTGGAATCGCCGATGGGGTTCGCCTCCTGCTGATCGAGAGGGAAAGAGATTTCCTGGGGCGATGCTAGAGAGTTAGGGGAAAAAGGAAAAAAAAGTCCTCTCCTTTTGGGTGGCTTCAGCCCTCTTTTTTAAAAAGAGGTTCCGCCCTTTCAGCCCAAAGTTTGGGGCACCTCGTGAAAGATTTTGATAAGCTTAAAAAAAAACTGAATTTTGAAAGTTTTCAAAATGTCGCCATTTGAAAAGGGCGGCTTCTTTCTTCCAGCAGATTTTTGAAACTTAGGTAAAATGGGGTCTTGGGTAGGGTTTCACGGTGGCTCTATCTTGGGGCTAAAAAGTAATAAGGTAAAAAAAAAAAAATGAATTTTGTTGTGGTGGTGCCACCTCAGCTGACTTTGAAAACCTTTAAAAAAAAAAAAAAAAAATTCTGCTTTTCTTGGCAAGAAGCCTTAGTGGGGTGCCACCTACGTGGGCCCACTAAATATTTTATTAAAAATTAAATCAAATAAAGGAATTCCACTTCCAGATGGGCACTGTTTTGAAAATAAAAGAGATATTTGAAAATGCTAGTGTGACACCACCTTGAGGCGGGTCCCACGTCACTTATTTGAAATAAGAGCCAAGTGGAATTTTTTTTTTTTGGAAATTTCATAATAGTAGGCTAGTTTTGGAAAAACATAAGCAAAATTTGGCTTGATTTCAAAACTTTGGAGGAAAATGGTTCTTCAGGGCGAAATTTTGAAAGAATTCAGAGTCTTTTTGTAAAAATTTGAAATAAGATCTTACGAATTTTGAAATTGTGTCCCCCTCTTTCCAACTGGCGAGATTTTGAAATGTCAAAACCATCCATATTGTTTTCTTGAGAAAACTTTTCGTAATTCAGGGTCCTGGGGGTAAAATGTGAAGAATTGGTAATTTTAAAACCCAGGGTTTGGAAATCAATTTTGAAAAGTTTTAAAATCAAATCTGGATTGACAATTTCGAAAAATCAGGAGTTCTGGATCTCAAAATGACATGCTGTGCAGTGAAATGATATGAAATGCTCGTGCAATGCTATGCAAACGACCTGTCCTACAAAGTTGCCATTCTGAACTTGCATTTGAAAATTCTGATTTTCGGTTAAGCATGAGATTTTTGAGAATTTGCAATTTGAGAGTGTCTCTGAGTCTAAATGGAGAAGTCTTGAGACTCGAGAATGGAATTTAGGACTCTTTGTAAGGTTCCATCTTGGAAAATGACTATTTTGCCCTTCCTTGGTTCTGGAGAACCGAAATGTGATGCTTGGTGGAAATGTCAAGAAGGTGAGTGAAAATTTGGGGTGTTTACAGATGCCCCTCTTTGCTACTAAGCCGGCTTGTGGCCGAGCTTAGTGGCAAAGAAAAACACTCCAAATTTGGGCTATAAAAAGATGCCCCAGTTAGAAGGATCTGACTGGGTGTGAGAAATTTAGCCCGGTGATCATGGTAGATATGAAGCGAAGAATGAAGAAGAAATACTCATTCTATGAGAGTGAAATTCAGGTTTTTATGCCCTTAACCTGGATGGGACAGAAATACCTCGTATGGAATGAAGCTCAGGTTTGACCCTTAACCTGATTGGGCGGAAGATGGAATACCTCTTTGAATGAGGCTCATGTTTATACCCTTATCCTGATTGGGCGGAAGATGGAATACCTCTTGGAATGAGGCTCAGGTTTATACCCTTATCCTGATCGGGTGGAAAATGAAATACCTCTTCAAAGGAGGCTCGGGTTTGTACCCTTATCCTGATTGGGCGGAAAATGGAATGGAATCCTCGAAGGAAGAGACCATGATGGGACCCTTGGATTTTGCACAGTAAATCCGACAGGGGTTTTGCAAAAGGAAGGAAAATGGGATCCCTAAATCTTGAAAAGGGATTGATTTTGGGCGCCTCATTGCTGAGACTAAAATCAGCTTTTGAAATTGCCTTTTGCGAGAAATGATTGGTGGTTCGACCTCGAACTGAAATGGGACTGTCTATGGTGGGACAGTGGGGACACCGGGAAGTGTGCAAGTCTGAGAGTCCATGCTCTCAAAGAAGGGAAGGAATCAAGTCCTTAGGAGGGATTTAAAATTGGTGTCAGGATGTATCACAAACGGATATCAAGCTCTCACTTCACGTCAGGATAACTAGAAAATATTGTCAAAATATTGAGAATTCTGTTGTTGATTCAAAGTTTTTGAAAATGTTGCACATTGTTACAAAGATATTCTTTCTTTTCTACCCAAAGCATTACCTCCAAACAAGGTTCACTTCGTAGAATCGAGACTTGAAATCCAAATTGCTTGCAATTGACCTTCTTCAAAGAAGCTATCAATTTCCTTGATATGAACATGAAAAAGAATTTGATATTATGGAAGCAATCGATGAAAGGATATTGATAATAGAATTTCACAAATTTTAAAAAAAATTCATGATAAATGTGGCAGTTTGATATCCTGGGAGCTTCTCTCATGATAATCTTGCTGCACTCTTTTGGCTCTCTTGGGTTTTGGCTACATTCTCCTTCCTTTTGGAGATGTTCTGACTTTTTTTTTTTCTTTCTTTCTCCTCTCTTTCTCTCTTTTGGGAGGGTACGTCACAAGCTCCTTCATCTTGGAGATGTTTCGATCCTTTTTTTGACGATATTGGCTCATGGGTTAGAGATTTTTTGGATGATAGCTAAAATTAAATATCTTTTAGGGATTGTCGAGAGGTTCATCGCATCTGCCTTCATCTCGACAGTGCTTTGGACTTTCCCTGGAAGGACCCGTCACAAACTCCGTCATCTTGGAGATGTTTTGAGTCTTCTTTGGCCCTGGGGGTCTACTCGCCTAATTCGCCTTCATCTTGACGACAGATGAGAGATCCCTTTTGCGGATATTTAATTGCAGCTTAGGTGATTCTGAGGAGACAGGGTTTGGGTGAATTCTCTCTTTTCTAGCACTCAGGATATTTCCACTGCCTCGTATTTACAAGAATAGCCTTTAAAGATGCGCCATTGACTGCGATCAATATCGATCATCTACGGCTTTTCAATAACATTGAATCTTCTTTTGTGGCCATATCGAGGACTTATCCTTCATCCTTTTGGTTGGCCAATGGAAAGAATTTGAAGTTTGAATCTCTTTTCGCAAAAGCTTTACTCTTTTGGGAGTAATGCTAAAGGTAACTAGAGATTTGTGCAATAAAGATTCTGAAATCAACAATTGATTGACAAATTGACTAAATTTTCTTGAAATCATTGGTGAAAGTGAGTATCTGAAGTCTGGCTCAATACATCCGTGAAGAAATTTCTCCTCTCTTTTTCCCCAAAAAGAGAGACTCAGGCTTAGCCCTTACCTGAATGGGAAATGGGAAATACTCCTCTCTTCCCTGAAGAGGAGGTGTTTGCAAAACGAACTTTCGAAGAGAAATTAAGCTTTCGTTAAAGCTCCCTAATATTAGGCTTCTCTTAGGGAAAGGGGGGCGATAATAATGAGGTCAGAAGATTGGGTCATGAAAAGAACGAGTCCATCACACTCTCCCTGCAAAGAGGGTCCTTCATGATGAAGATGGCCTAGTGTGAAATTGGGGGGTCACAAGAAAAGCGAGTCTCCGTCGAGCCTCTCCCTTAAAAGGGGTTCCTCATGTAAAATTGGAAATTGTTTTGCAAACGGTTCACAAAGACGCGAGCCACTTCAAACTCTCCCTAAAAAAGGGGCTAAGTGAACAAATTGGATAGCATGCGAAAAGAACGAGCTCCCTCGAACTCTCCCTAAAAGGGTCTCTCGCAAGAGAAAATGATTGAAATTGGATATTGATATTGATTGACCCAAAGGTCGAAATTGGAAATTGGAAAATTGGTTGCTGGAAATGGAATGACCCGAAGGTCGAAATAGGATGACCTAACGGTCGAATTTGAGAATTGGTTGACCAAAAGGTCGAAATTGTGAATTGAGTGACCCGAAGGTCGAAATTTGGAAATTGGGTGACCCGAACGTCGAAAATTTTGAGATTGATTGACCCGAGGGTCGAAAATTGGAAATTGATTGACCCGAAGGTCGAAAATTTGGCAATTGATTGACCCGGAGGTCGAAAATTGGAAATTGGTAATTGAAATTGAGAATTGGAAATTGGGTGACCCGAAGGTCGAAATTGGAGAATTGCCTGATTTGAAGATTTAAATTGGAATTTGGAAGGCGAAATATCAAATTTGAACGATTGACATACCCTGATGATCGAAATGGCTTGAATCAATCAAAGGAGAATGATGAGTTTGAGTCAGAGCTCGAATAAGATACAGAGATCACGAGTCGGAACCCGGATCAACAAAAGAAAAATAAAGAGCTCGAACCAGAGCTCGAATGATGTAATGCGATCACGAGTCGAAACCCGGATCAACAAAAGAAAATGAAGAGCTCGCATCTGAGCTCAAATAAGGTAAAGAGATCACGAGTCGGAACTCGGATCAACAAGAGAAAATGATTTGAATAAAAAACCTGAGTCGAAACTCGGTTTTGGGATTTTGAAAATGTACTAGTTTGAATACTGGATTTTGAAATAATACCAGTTCGAGTATGGATGATGACCTTTCAATTTTGAATCATTAGGAATTGTGATGGGACTATTTGTTGAAATCCCAATACTGATCGAACTGTTGTTAATGCAGTTGAATGCAAATGAATGCGAATTGATGCGTATGAATGCATAAGTGCGTGAAATGAGGAATTTGTTTATCCTGCCTGCAAACAGAACAAAATTTTAAAAATGCCCCAGTGTAACTGGGAAAGAAAGTTGAATCATTATTTGAAGGAAACGGGAAGATTACAAGAGGAGACTAAATTTTTCAAGTATAGAACTTTTTCAAGTGTCGAGCATTAATGGGATCTGGCAATTCTACCCCATCGGCGTTGATGAGCCGATATGAGTTGCGGGGTAATGCTTCTTTGACGACATAGGGGCCTTCCCAATTTGGCGACCATTTGCCGCCTGGACGATGCTTGAGATAAGCTGTGGATCGAAGTACTAAATCATTGACTTTGAATCTTCTTTCGATGACAGACTTCGCATATTGCCTGGCTACTCTCTGGCGATAGGATTGAGCGTGTTCTGCTGCTTTCAGCCTTCTCTCATCGAGCAAGTCTAACTGTACCAGTCGTTGTTGCTGATATTGATCAAGAGGTAATTGCAGAAGCGATGCAAATTTCAAAGCGGTCTTCTGAACATGTAGCGGCAACACTACTTCTGTTACATAGACCAGTTCTGATGAAGTAGCATTCGTTGGGGTGCGAATAGTGGTCCAGTAGGCCCATAGTGCATCGTGGATCTTCTCATGCCAGTCACGGCCTGTTTCTACAGTTCGCTCCAAGATACGAATTAAAATTTTGTTGGTGGCCTCTGCCTGACCATTCCCTTGGGGATAATATGGGGCAGAGAAATGATGATAAATCTTGAACTTTGAGCAGAATGTCTTCATTCTTTCATTCTTGAAATGACTGCCATTATCTGATACAATGTCATGCGGGATGCCGAAACGGCAAAGGATGCTCTTGTGAATAAAAGATACCACATGTCGGCCTTCTACTGTGCGAAGAGTGATAGCTTCTACCCACTTGGTGAAATATTCTGTTGCGGCAAGGAAGTATTTATGGCCATTTGAAGCTGAGAGAGTGATGGGACCTGCGACATCGATGGCCCACATAGAAAATGGCCATGGAGAGACAACAGACTGTAAATAAGTTGCCGAAGCATGAATAGAAGGTGCGTATATCTGGCATTGCACACACTTCTTCACATAATGATAACAGTCTTGTTGCATAGTCTTCCAATAGTAACCTGCTCTGATGATCTGCTTGACAAGGGTTTGGTAGCCGACGTGGCCACCACAAATGCCTTCGTGTGCTTCTCGCACGACTTCTTTGGCTTCTTCTTCATCTAAACATCTGGAATACTCTGAGCTGAATCCACGACGATAGAGGACATTAGCCAAAATGAAGTATCGAGTAGACATACGCTGGATTGCTCACTGCTCTTTCTTTGAGAGTTCTGGAGGAAATTCACCGGTTTCTATGAAAGTTTTGATGTTGTAATACCAAGGTTTCTTCCTTTGCTCAGCCTGGTTTACTTGTTCCGCTGGAAGGAAAGCAGGTTGGTCAAGTCGGCCAATTTCAAAAGAGCGACAAGATTCTCTATTTCTGAATGCCATAATAGAGCCTAAACTGGCTAGACTATCGGCTACTTGATTAAAATCTCTTTTGATGTGGAATAACTGAAATTCTTCAAACTTGCTGACAAGAGCTGAAACAATTTTCTGATAGGGGAATAACTTCTGATCTTTCACTTGCCATTCGGCTCGAACTTGATTGACAACGAGTAATGAGTCACCGTAGGCATGCACTCTCTTAACATTGAAGTCTAGTAGAATCTTTAAACCTTGAATCAGGGCTTCATATTCATCCATGTTGTGGGTACATTGAAAATCTAACTTGAGAGAAAATGGAATCATCTCCTTCTCAGGAGTGATTAATAGGATTCCGATGCCTATTCCAGCCATATTCTTGGAACCGTCGAAAAACAAATTCCAGATCGGGTATCGCTGAATGTTGCATATTTGCTCATCAGGGAAGTCATCTTCGGCTTTCACTTCTTCTGCCAGAGGAAAATCCGCCAATTGATCCGCAATTGCTTGGCCTTTGATCGATTGTTGCGAGACATATTCTAAGTCATACTGCATCAATAAGACTTGCCATTTTGCGACCCGTCCGTTGAGAAAAGGCTGCTCCAAGATGTATTTGAGAGGATTGAGTTTAGACAAGATTTTGACTTCAGATGCTAGCAGGTAGTGTCTTAGCTTCTGACACATCCATACCAGAGCTAGGCAGGTCTTCTCTATTTGAGAGTATCTCTTTTCATAATCTATGAAAGTCTTACTCACGTAATAGATGGCATGCTCTATCAAGCTGCCATCTTTGTATTGCGCCAAGAATCCGCCGCATGCGACTTGATTGACTGAGATGTATAATAAAAGAGGTTTTCTTAATTCAGGCGGCTTCAGGATTGGAGGATTGAGGAGATACTTTTTTATTCGATCGAACGATTGTTGGCACTCTGGTCCCCATTCGAATTTCACTCTTTTTCTGAGTAAGTGGTTGAAAGGTTCGCATCTTATTGCCAAATTGGAAATAAATCGCCGGATTGACTGCATACGTCCTTGAAGGCTACGCAATTCTTTGAGATTCTTCGGGGGTGGCATATCAATGACAGCCTTGGCTTTGGCCGGGTCAACTTCAATTCCCTTTTTGCTGACCAGAAAACCCAACAGTTTGCCTGATTCGACTCCAAAGACACATTTTTGCGGGTTAAGCCTTAACTTGTAAAGAATGAGTCTCTTAAAGACTTGATCAAGTGCTTCGAGGTGATCTTCTCCCTCCTTAGATTTCACGAGGATATCATCAACATATGCATCCATGATTTTGCGCATTTGATCGTGAAAGATAACGACCATTGCCCGTTGATATGTTGCTCCAGCATTCTTGAGCCCAAAAGGCATAACTGTATAGCAAAAAGTGCCCCAAGGCGTACTAAAGGAAGTTTTAGATTGGTCGCGGGCGGCCAACTTAATCTGGTTGTAGCCAGAATATCCATCCATGAAGGAGAACATGGCATGTCCTGCTGTGCTATCGACTAAAAGATCGATGCTTGGAAGTGGATAGTCATCCTTCGGAGTTGCCTTATTGAGGTCTCTGAAGTCTATGCAAATCCTCACTTTGCCATTTTTCTTTGGGACAACGATGATATTGGCTAACCAATCCGGGTAGTCAATAGCTCGGATAAATCCTGCTTTGAGCAAATCTTCAAGTCCTTCTTTGACTTGTTGTTCTATTCTGGGATCCATTTTTCTTAGCTTCTGCTTAACTGGTTTAGCCTCCGGCTTTAAGACAAGACGGTGTTCGACCAATTTGGGGTCTAAGCCTGGCATGTCTTCATATGTCCATGCGAACACTTTTTCATGTTGCTTGAAAAAATCTGTAAGCCTTTTCTTTTCTTCTGGACTCAAACTGGTTCCGATCTGGAGGATTTTGGGATCTTCCTCTGAACCGATATTGACATCTTCAGTTGGATCTTGTACTAGAGGAGATGGTCCGTCCTGCTTCTGAACTGCGGCGAACTCCGGTAATTCCTGAAGAGACTGATCATATTCTGCACAATCATCAGACTGCTTTGCACTCTTGCAATCTTCGGTGCTTGTTTTGACTCTGTGAATTGCTGTCGTCTTCTGAAAAGCCTTGGGATTGAGAACGAGCTTCTTGATTGTCCGAGAAGTCATTCTGAAATTTTGGAGAAGAAATCTGGTTCAGACAAATCGGCCTATAGTAAGACAAGCAATCATTTGAAGAGAACCATGCATAAAATGGCATTGAATTATAAAATGATGAGATAGACAGAAAGGGAGTAGATGGCATTCAGATAGACAAAGAAACTTGGAATTTTATTGATTTATCAATGACATCGATAAAATGAGACATTTATTTGGAAAAGAATAGAAAGACAATAACAAATGGTCTTCATTGTGCCCCTTTGACAAAAACAGTCTCCTTTGATGAGCTTCCGCCGGCAAACCCTAGTCCTGCTCTGTGGGGGCGATGTTTCTGGATCATTGGCTCGATGCGGCCATCTTCATTCTTGCCGAGTCCCTTGAAGGGTTGATAACCATGTTTCAGGAGCAAATCGAATCTCTTTCTTGCCTTCATGAATTGGGGAAACAATGGGTGGTCCTTAATGGTACTGTAGTTGATCCGGCCTCCAACCTTGAAAAATTGAGGACCTTTCCATCGGGTCATGGCTACCGTGTGCAGAGATGGCTCTGATGATGCCTGAAGTATTTCTCGATTTTCTCCGAGGTTGATCTCTTCGCTTTCCCTGATGCTGGGAATATCCGCATTGAATGATGGCCGAGGAATCATGGGCTGCGGGAGCCTTTCTTCTGGGTCTTCTCCCAGTACCGTGGTTATCATTCCACCTTTTGACCATTTTACACACTGATGGAGGGTGGAAGGCACTGCATTAGCATTATGAATCCACGTCCTTCCGAGCAGCAAGTTGTAGGTTGGTGGTACATTAACCACGTGGAAAAGCACTGAATGCACTGAATAGTTGATGAACACCTCCAGGAATATCTTGCCCTTGGCCGTTTGACCATGATTGTCAAACCCATAGATAGTGATGGGATCCAGAATATATTCTTCATCCTTGATCCCTAATGCCTTTGCGGTCATTTCGGGACATATGTTGAGGCTACTGCCTCCATCGACCAGTACATGGGGAACCGTCATTCCTCTGACTCGAACGACAATGTACAAGGCATTATTATGAAAGGAATGAGGCTTTGGAAGGTCCTCCTCTGAGAAGGTGATTGGCGCATTGGTCATGGCAGAGTTCACAATCTGTGCCATGTCTTTAGGAGTGGTACTGGGCTTAACTTTGATTTTCCTGAGCAGATCATCCAGTACTTGTCGGTGCTTGCTAGAATTTTTGGCCAAATCAAAGATGGAGACATTGGATAGAGCGGTCAGAGGCTTCTGACTTGAATTCTCTGGCCTTGGTCTAACGATTTGCTTGAAGAAGTCAGGAGTTCCTTTTGATTTGGGGTCTGACTTCACAGGTGCTTCAGAAACTTTCATTTTGCCGAATACTGAAATTAAGTCCATCTTCTTGGAATCTGGAGCTGCTTGTCGTAGTACCGATACCTGGTGCTGAACTTGTAGGTCTTGTGCAGAACATGGCTTGATGTGCTCATGTGGCAGGAATGGTTGTGCAGACACTACAGCTGTGGTGTGTGGAGGAAATGGCTGATTGAGAATATCCATCTTTTCTTTTTCTTCTTCTTCTCCTTCCACTAAAAGATTTTTTTCAATGAGGTCTTGCACGATGTTTTTGAGAACAAAGCAGTTCTCGGTGTTGTGTCCCACTGTCCTGTGGAATTTGCAGAACTGATCTTTCCATTTTCCCATGGGCACAGGGGGATCGGCCAATCTGGGCAATTTGACCATTTCTTTCGATAGCATATACTCGAGCACATTCTCGAGTGTTTGGTCAAGAGGAGTAAACTTTCTGTCGTAACTCCATCCTTCATGCTTAGTTTTCTCATGCAGTTTTGGCCCTTGATCCTACTTAGGAGGTTTGCTGTATTGAGGAGCAGGCTTTGCTTTCTGATCCTTGTTGTTCGAACTGCCTGAGCCATAGCAGTAATCCCTTTTCTGCCCTTTGTAACGATTTTGGCCTTTGTTGTTGTTGTTGGCAGAATAAGTGAAGTGAGCTTTCTTCTTCTGCTCACCTTGGGAGTTGTTCTTGGAGAATGTGAAGCCTTCATAGACTCCGTTTTCCATACTCAGTTCGAGTCATTCGGCTCGCTCAGTCAGCTCAATGAAGGTCCTGGATGGCGCTGTGGAGATTAATCCTCTTAACGGCTGCGAAAAATTGTTGAGGATTAGGAACAATGCATGCCTTTTCGAGATAGGATATCTCATCTTATTACAGGCTGATCTCCATCTGTGAATGAAGTCCCGTGCTTTTTCATTCTCATTTTGCCTTAAATTGCAGAGATGACTCAGTGTAGGAAGCGCCTCTGTGTTGAACAAGAAGCGTTCAATAAAGAGATTCACAACTTTGTCGAACTCCTTGAGCTCGATGGGGTTGATATGCTCAGCATACCACTTGGCGGCAACTCCTTCCAAGCTGCGGGGGAAGCATAGAAACAATGCTCGGTTATCCCTTTTGAACCTCGAGCATTCAGCAAAGAAAGTGGCGAGATGCGCTTTTGGGTCGCCAGAACCATCGAACTTGATGAATTTACGGGGGAGATTCTCCAGATCATCATCCCCTTCTAAGCCGTCATAGAAGTCCTCACTGGTGAAGACTTTCTTGCCCTTGTCGCGTGCTTGCAGATCCTTGACAACTCGGGCCATTTCCTTGAACTGCGCTTGCAAAGGCTCTTCTTTATCTCGGCTTTTTGATTTGCGACTTTTACTTTGGCCATGTTTCTGAAATGCCGGAGGCACTTCATATTCTTCATCTGTATCTTCAATGGAGTCTGATTCATCTGAGATTTCCTCTGGCTGAATCCGCTTCTTGGGAGCCTTCTTACTCCTGCGACCATGGAACTTTTCTCTAAATGGATCCCTTTCTGAGCTGGTCCCGGGCTGTTCATTCATCATCTTATTCATCATTTTTCTGAACATGGCATACATTTGAGGGTCTATGCCGTCATCTTCTTGCTGCTGCTCTTGACTCTTCTCGGATCGAGGGGAACCCATCTCTTCTTCTGAGGCCGACGAGTACTGGGATGCCGTGGTTCTTTTGCCTGATCTTGTCTCAACCATCAAATGATATGGATGCTCTCTGCAAAGCAAAGACTTGATTAGATTCTGAAGGAATTGACTTTTGGAAGAAATATTTGCTGGAAACATGGCAGACAGTTTGAAAAAGATATCCCATTACTAGGGACTGAGTCGTCGCGGGAATCACGACAATTGTGTTGTCATTTAAAAAGAGAAATAAACAACGAAAAATGCGCCTTGTTACCTAGGCGAGGTCGTCAAACCATCATAGAGAGAAAGAAAACTTTATTGAAATGAGAAAATTAAACTTTTATTGATCTTGACAAAGAGGTGGAGGACAAACAATTTGCCACCATTCACGATAATCAGCAGACACTCTAGGACCAGGAAAGATTTTAAGGGAGACAAAAGAATCTCAACTGTAGCGGGCAGAATGATATGCCCCGGACCATTGTGCGGAAGTGAGATCAAACTCTGCCATAACTCCTGATAACAGTCGGGCTTCGACGTACTGTTGTCTCTGGGAGAATTGTCGAACACATCGCTCCGGTTGGTAGTAAGTGCAGAAGAATGGTCCCAGCAACTTGAACCACTTGCCATAAGTGTAGGTATATCTGGGAGGAGATATTTGCCGATCAAAATAGTCCCAAACAACGTCATCTTCTTGAATGTTGTTGATCATAGACCGGTACTGCGCCACTGGAAGGAGTTCTTGACCATTGTATCTGAAAGAGCTTGCTCAGGCTGGAACATGCCGGAAGAACCAGGATTGAAGTGCGTAGATGCAACCTTCAACTAAGATGGATTCTCCAAGTGAGAATCGAGTCAGACCACGATATAGGAAGGCGAGCGCTGCCATGGCTATGGAGAGGCGATTGGTTTGCCGACTTCCCCATCTTCTCATAAGTTGGATTATCCTGATGTCCATGTAGTTTTGTCCATCTGGGAAGAGGGATAATCCTACAGTGCACAAAACCATTGCATTCTGGATTCTTTCTTTAGCTGTCCTTGATAGCGAACTGACTTCCATGAAGGTCCCGTACTGGCGGTACAACTCAAGTAGGTCGACATATTCATTTCCTTCCAACTGGATCAGGGGCCAGGATCGGCGGCCTATCATACGAGCTAAGGAGTCTCGGGGGTCCAAACCCTTGACATTGATAAGGAATTGATGCTCTAATGGGTCTCCTGGTTGACCGGCTGGTTCTGGTAACCCCATGATTTCTGAAAACTCATCCATTAAGACGGTCATTTCTCCCCATGGGAACCAGAAGGTGCACGTTCGAGGATTCCATCGCTCCGCCATTGCATGGATCAGGTTGCCGTTGATGGTCTGCTTTCCGACTGCTGACGCCAGTTCTAATCCGCACTCGCTTAAATGGTCCGGGAACATTCGGGAAAAGCTTTTTAGCCAGGAATAGTACCACCAGGGAATGAAAGTTCCGGTGCTGAGGGCTCGATGTTCAGGACGACCTTGTCGCATCTCGTAGGAGATGTGACCTTCAGGAAAGATAGGATCGACTTGACTGGATGCCATCAAACTGAAAACAGAGAAAGACTCAGAATGAGACTTAGGAAAATGTGAGAAATTTTGAAAAATTTTGCAGGCAGGATAAAAATGCAGCTAGAAATTCGAGATCCAGTAGAAAGGTAGAATGTAAAATCGCCTAGAGTTTTGGAAGAAATGGGGTATTTTGAGAAAATCATCCAGGGTTTGAGAAAATGAAGGAAAAGGTAAGAAATATGGGTATTTGAAAATATTTTGGGAAAATGTAAGAAAATAGAGGTAGCATACAAACAGTCACATCCTGCACAAACATTTATGCACATACAGCACTCCCTAAAAGGCTGACTCTAAATGCATCATTTTGAAAACAGTTGTAGGACCTTAATCCTAACTCTAGGTTCAGATCATCTTTGTCCAATCCAGTTATGCCGATATACCCGAACCGAAATCCGAGGTACGTGGCATATAATCTCAACTCCGGTTCTAAGGTAAGGTTTTCCAACATCCTTGAGCACCTACCGATATACTTCGGACTGTGGCCCGCGGTACGTGGTAGGGGGGTGTTAACCCAAATAGTTGGCCCAGTTGTGAGGCTTTGTCCCGAACTAGGGTTCTGGAAGAGAGCCCGGCAACGTGAAGACCGGGTAATGATAGGTAATTGGGATTTAAAAAATGATCACATGCAAGAAATAGATGGCTCTAAATCCTAGAGAGATAGATTTTGAAAACTTTGAAGAAGCATGCATTGTTTGCATCCAGATCCTAAATTGAGGAGAGTTATATTTAGACCTAAGTCTATGTGAGCATGAAAATATCTCCTCAATCTGGTCCTACCAAACCATGCCTAGTCTATATGCAATCAGTGTCAGCTAGGTCAGAATCTAGGCTCTTAGGTTTGCATGATATCAGAAGTAAAAGAGCTGACATTTTGTGAACATAATTTCGATAATTGAACTAAGTCAAGCACAATTTTGACCAAACGAGGACAGGTCCCATCACGGTCGCCAAACCTGTTATCGTCGCGAAATTTTTCCCGTCTTCCCCTTCCTTACGGAAGAGAAAGAGGGAAACGCTTTCGCGCTTCAAACTTGACCGGATTTTGGAAATTGTTTTGAAATACTCGCCTCCGTTTTGAAAATTGTGGGAAAATCCATGGGATGGGGCTCGACCTGTCGGTACGAGGTTCAACCGTTCCTGCCGCCTTTAACAGGGGTAATCGAACCAAGGACCAAAATTGTGCTTGACTTAGCGAAATTATTGAAGTTATGTTCTATCCTAAATGCACAGAGAATTCAGGCATGTGCTATGAGATTTTGGAAAATGCAGCTTGGGAAAACATGATGTATGCTTGGAAAATATTTGGAGTTGAAAAGATTCTCTCAGGAAAAAGCTGAAAGTCAATTTCTCAGGAAAACTCATGTGAAAAAAAGGGTTTTTGAAATCACGGGAAAGTTCATGAAGTTGTGGGAAAATCATGAATGGTTGAAAATCCTGGGAAAATGGAAGTGATTCTTGAGAAAAGGGAAACACTTCTTAGAAAAACTTGGACTTTGAGAGTTTTCTTAGGAAAATGATGGAAAATTTATAGGAAAACTCATTGGAGAAGGAAATTAAAAAACTTGGGAATCGAAATCCTGAGAATTTTACCTTTGAAATACTTGGAAATCGCTTTTTTGATCTTGGAGAAATATGGAAAAACTCCTTTGAAGCTCTTAAGAAAATAACATTTTCCAAGGAAACTGTGAAAAACTTGACTTGGGGAAAGCCGATTTTGGAAAATTCTTAGAGTTTCTTGAGAAATCGATTTCTTAAGAATGCCACTTTCTTAAGAAAATCATGAGAAAACCAAGGATTTCATGACGCAAATGAATGAATGAATGCACTTTGAAAAGATTTTCTAAGGAATTTGTTTGAAAAATGTGTATTAAGTCAAAATAAATCCTTCACATATCCTGACTGTGGCCATGAATATGTTCAGAGTTTAATTGATTTAATACACAAGATTTTGAAAAATTTGGAAATATGATGTGCATTTTCAAGATAGCCTAAGAGTGTAGGCTCAATGTGACTAGTAGAAAGATGATGGATCTGGGTTTCGTCCATATTCCGACTAGGGCCGTAAATATAGATCCCACCGAGTCCATCAACTCCCTAAGAGTTGGTGCACGTGCCATTCGTGTACATCCATAGTCCTTTTGAAATAAATGAGATATATGAATCATAACATCAGGATATTACTGAAATCAAACTATATGAGATGCAGCCTAATCTAAGCAGTAAAAGTAAATATTATTCCAAGTTTGATTGTTACATCTCTGACATAAGTCAAAATAAAGGAAATAAAAAAAAAAAAAAAAAACATAATGTAAAGAATTAGCATCCTCCAGATTTTCCTGCAAATGGGAGTTGGCACAAGAGATTCCAAATACAATAGAGGAATTGAAGATTTGACAATAACCCCAATGCCCAACTACTTATGCTTAATTTACATTGAAAGGACATCTACTAATGAAATATAATGTCGGCAGCACGAACAAGATGCATATGAAAATACCTAGATGCTATGCCCAAACGAAATGAGGAATGTACTAATGGATGCCTAAAAGCTTAAACTCCTATTAAGTGAAATATACATCTAGAAATACATCTACTTGAATGTATATGGAAGGATTTCTACCTGAATGTTCATGAAAAAAAAAAAAGGAATGTGTACATAAAGATATATATATATATATATACATCAAATTCTCACCCGTAGTATGTGAATATAAGCTATGGCAATATCCGGGAACACATATAACAAGAAGCATACTACTGTGCTGTAGGATGTGTGGGTGACCATATAAATGCTGAAATGAACATATCTAAGTTATGGGAGAAGGTGCAACAAATAGTTAAGGCACAAGTGTATCTACATGATTGATATTTTCATGAGTCGGCTAAACGAGAAGCAAGGGCAGGCGCAAAGGACCGTCCCATCATACAGAAAACGATGTTAAAACAGGTAAATATGTCAATAGACAAAATTTTCCAAAAAAAAAAAAGAAGATTTTACTAACTCTGGAAATGACAATTTCAGAGCCACCGATAACCATCCTCTTCTTTGTCCGCCGGCCTTTTTGCTTGCAGCGTCCCATCAACTGAGACCTTGGCAGCTGCTGCAGTATCTTCTACCCAGAATTTTAATTCTTCAATTCGGCTAAAGGCTCATCTTATCCAAATGACCGGCATGCACATGATAATCGATAACCAAAATCAAAGAAATAGTGCAGGACCACAATATTCTTACAACACAACCCCTACTTGTTATCATTTACAGCATGCTATAATCATTACTCAACTTAAGCTTTTATTCCTATGTTACCCTGTTCATGACACATGAACTTTGTGAAGCTAGTTTATAAGTACCCTGCTAAAATACAGAATGTATAGGAGAACAAGGATTGCTAAATACAGAATACATAGAAGAACAAATGGCTAAAAACTTAATAGAACAAATATATATTCATAGACCATCGGCGGGGATGAGCAAAGCTGTCATTTCAGTGGGATGATCAAGTAGTCTCAGCTAATTAAGTTTAATCAATGCTTGAAATCATAGCTGAACAAAATTTAATGGAATATCAAATAAATTTAATCCAACGTGTACAGCCAACTAAGATCGTGAATTAGAATGGCTCCCAAAATCAATGCCATGGATCGAGCATTTGAATCTGATAGTAGATAGATCTCACATGTTTCATTAGGACAAGACGCCCAATTCATTTGGTCATGACAGACTGATTCTGCTAATTGATCATACATAGCACAGTGAGAAAAAAAATTAGCAAGTTTTACAAAAAAAAAAAAAAAAAGAGAAAGCTTATAACTATTCAGCACATTTCGGTTTCACAAGATCTCTCAAAGGGGTTTCACCATAACTCAGAATAACCTCCTCCTATAGCAACAAAGTAATAATAAGTTGACAATGGATTCTCCAATACAGAATGTCAACAGCTAGGATGCAGGTGTAAGCTATCAACTTGTGATAATGGGGAATAGCATAAAATAATTCTCTTGCTGTAACACCAGAGGGGATAGAATGCCATAAGGAAAAGAATGATGAAAAGAAAATTTATGCCCAATGTAGTGCCTGTGTCAAGGGCACTCCTTGTTGTACGATGAACCCCTTTGGGTCTCGTTGGATGCCATGATATGCCAAAAATTCTTTGTTCTGCAAAAAAAAACTGTCCCAGGCCGAGATATTTTCCAGTGAAATGAAAATGAACCTCTTAAAGGGGTTAATGTGCAGGGTAAGGTCTTGAGGTTGTGCCAATTACAGGGTTTAGGAGGAATAGACCCTGAAGTCGATTTATTGAAATATCAAGAGACCTCAGCTCGCTGCCATTCCTGTGAGTCGATGGCAGCACCCATATGGACTACTCTAAGAAACATCTACCACTTCTGATTTGAGGCCAAATCCTCAATGAAACCAGGAAAATCACACTGAAAATCTGATTTGGACATTTTTTTGATGGAAAACAAGGATCATTTCGTGGGGGTTTAAAATCTTTTTAAAATAAATCAGACCCCAAATACAGCCAACCTACTTTTGGAGAGGTCGATGGTGCCATTGAGAGGCGTCCTCGAGCCTCAATGCATGACCCATTGTGAAGGTAAACCACATCCACTCAAAGAAAATGGATTTACCGTATATATCACCTGAACACCAGGCCTAATTAGCAGAGTGTAGATATAAGATGGTTTCTCACCTGCTGTCTTCAACTGTTTGCCTTCAGGAAGCCACCCTTTTGAGACTGGTTTATTGGATGGAAGAGGCGCAACGCTCGGGACCGACTGCAGGAAAAAGAAACTTCTTATGTATACTTTGTCAATCCAGTGAAGTCCTTTGGTTCTTCGTGAAAGGGGAAACCAACGAGAGAAGGGGAGTTCCTCTTGGTCTATTCGGTTAATAGGGGAATGAAGGCAGGCCTTGTGAAAAGGGGGGGCTGGAATCGCCGATGGGGTTCGCCTCCTGCTGATCGAGAGGGAAAGAGATTTCCTGGGGCGATGCTGGAGAGTTAGGGGAAAAAGGAAAAAAAAGTCCTCTCCTTTTGGGTGGCTTCAGCCCTCTTTTTTAAAAAGAGGTTCCGCCCTTTCAGCCCAAAGTTCAAGGCCCCTCGTGAAAGATTTTGATAAGCTTAAAAAAAAACTGACTTTTGAAAGTTTTCAAAATGTCGCCATTTGAAAAGGGCGGCTTCTTTCTTCCAGCAGATTTTTGAAACTTAGGTAAAATGGGGTCTTGGGTAGGGTTTCACGGTGGCTCTATCTTGGGGCTAAAAAGTAATAAGGTAAAAAAAAAAATGATTTTTGTTCTGGTGGTGCCACCTCAGCTGACTTTGAAAACCTTTAAAAAAAAAAAAAAAAAAACAAAAAAAAAAAATTCTTCTTTTCTTGGCAAGAAGCCTTAGTGGGGTGCCACCTACGTGGGCCCACTAAATATTTTATTAAAAATTAAATCAAATAAAGGAATTCCACTTCCAGATGGGCACTGTTTTGAAAATAAAAGAGATATTTAAAAATGCTAGTGTGACACCACCTTGAGGTGGGTCCCACGTCACTTATTTGAAATAAGAGCCAAGTGGAATTTTTTTTTTTGGAAATTTCATAATAGTAGGCTAGTTTTGGAAAAACATAAGCAAAATTTGGCTTGATTTCAAAACTTTGGAGGAAAATGGTTCTTCAGGGCGAAATTTTGAAAGAATTCAGAGTCTTTTTGTAAAAATTTGAAATAAGATCTTACGAATTTTGAAATTGTGTCCCCCTCTTTCCAACTGGCGAGATTTTGAAATGTCAAAACCATCCAGATTATTTTCTTGAGAAAACTTTTCGTAATTCGGGGTCTTGGGGGTAAAATGTGAAGAATTGGTAATTTTAAAACCCAGGGTTTGGAAATCAATTTTGAAAAGTTTTAAAATCAAATCTGGATTGACAATTTCGAAAAATCAGGAGTTCTGGATCTCAAAATGACATGCTGTGCAGTGAAATGATATGAAATGCTCGTGCAATGCTATGCAAACGACCTGTCCTACAAAGTTGCCATTCTGAACTTGCATTTGAAAATTCTGATTTTCGGTTAAGCATGAGATTTTTGAGAATTTGCAATTTGAGGGTGTCTCTGAGTCTAAATGGAGAAGTCTTGAGACTCGAGAATGGAATTTAGGACTCTCTGTAAGGTTCCATCTTGGAAAATGACTATTTTGCCCTTCCTTGGTTCTGGAGAACCGAAATGTGATGCTTGGTGGAAATGTCAAGAAGGTGAGTGAAAATTTGGGGTGTTTACAAATACTCGACACTGAACCTACAACGATAAAGTACATTGGCAAGAATAAAATATCAGGCAGGCATACGTTGAATCACTTTTTGTTCCTTCTTTGACAATTCTGACGAAAGCTTACCAGTTTTAATGAAATTTTTGATATCTTAGTACCAAGGCTTCTTCTTTTGTTCAGCCTGGTTGATTTGCATAACTGGAATGAAGGCAGGCTGATCGAGTCTGCCAATTTTGAAAGAGCGACAAGATTTGTCGTCTCTGAAAGACATAATGGATCCTAGGTTGGCTAAGCCGCCAACTATCTGATTGAATTCTCTCTTGATATGTAAAAGTTGGAATTCATCGAAGTTATCAATGAGGGCTAGGACAATCGTTTGATAAGGAAGTAGCTTCTGGTCTTTCACCTACCATTCGGCCTTGACTTAACTAATGACGAGCAATGAGTCACCAAAGGCATGCACTCTCTTGACATTGAAGTCTTGCAGAATTCTCAGAACTTGTATTAAAGCTTCATACTCAGCCATATTATGAGTGCATTAAAAATCAAGTTTGAGGGAGAAAGGAATCATCTCCTTCTCAAGCGTGATAAAAAAGATCCTGATTCCTATACCAACCATATTCTTGGAACCATCAAAGAATAAACTCCACACTGGAGACTGCTGAATGTTATGGATGCGCTCATCAGGGAAATCATCCTCGACTTTTACATCTTCTAACAAAGGAAAATCGGCTAGTTGGTCAGCGATGGCTTGGCCTTTGATTGACTTCTGAGAAACATACTTTAAGTCACATTGCATCAACAAAACTTGCCACTTGGTGATCCATCCACTGAGAAACGGTTGTTCGAGAATATACTTGAGAGGATTAAGCTTTGATAGAATCTTAACTTCTGATGCTAACAAGTAATGCCTCAATTTCTGACACATCCAGACTAGTGCTAGGCATGTCTTCTCTATCTGAGAATACTTTTTCTCGTAGTCAATGAATGTCTTGCTCACGTAGTAGATGACATGCTCTACTCGACTGCCTTCTTCATACTGTGCCAAGAATCCACTACAAGTGGTTTGATTGACTGAGACATATAATAAAAGAGGCTTTCTCAATTCTGGCGACTTCAGAACGGGAGGATTGAGAAGATACTTCTTAATGCGCTCGAACGACTGTTGACACTCTGGTCCCCATTCAAACTTTACTCTTTTTATCAGTAGATGATTGAAAGGTTCACACCTCATGGCCAAATTAGATATAAATCGTCGGATCAATTGCATACATCCCTAAAGACTGCGCAACTCTTTGAGATTGGTCGGAGGTGGCATATTAATGATAGTCTTTGCCTTAGCGGGGTCTACCTCTATCCCTCTCTTGCTGACCATGAAACCCAGTAACTTGCCCGACTCTACTCTGAAAATACATTTCTGAGGATTGAGTCTCAACTTAAATAAAATGAGTTGCTTGAAGACTTGACCAAGGGCTTCAATGTGATCTTCTTCCTCCTTGAATTTGAGCAGGATATCATCGACATATGCATCCATAATCTTATGCATTTGGTCATGAAAAATGACAGTCATTGCACACTGATAGGTTGCCCTAGCATTCTTAAGCCCAAATGGCATGTCTGTGTAACAGAATATGCCCCATGGCATGGTGAAAGACGTTTTGGACTGGTCACGAGTGGCCAACTTGATCTGATTATATCCAGAGTATCCATCCATAAAAGCGAACATGGCATGTCCTGTTGTACTGTCGATCAAGAGATCGATGTTAGGGAGCGGATAGTCATCCTTTGGAGTAGCTTTGTTGAGATCACGAAAGTCGATGCAAATTTGAACTTTGCCATTTTTCTTGGGAACTTCCACAATGTTTGCTAACCAATCCAGATAATATATTGCTCGAATGAATCCAACTTTAAGCAAATTCTCAAGTCCTTCCTTGACCTGTTGCTCGATTCGAGGGTCCATTTTCCTTAACTTCTGCTTAACTGGCTTGACGTTCAGCTTCAAAACGAGACGATGTACAACCAATTTGAGGTCTAAACCTAGCATATCCTCGTAAGTCCATGCAAACACTTCTTGGTATTGCTTGAGAAAATCGATGAGCCTTTCCTTCTCATTTATGCTCAGACTGGTACTGATCTTGAGAATCTTCAGACTATCCTCTGAACCAATATTGATGTCTTCAGTTGGATCCTGAACGAGGGATGATGACTCATCTTGCTTCTAGATCGCTGTGAATTCTGACA
This sequence comes from Nuphar pumila, assembly GCF_984573655.1. Classification (NCBI taxonomy): domain Eukaryota; kingdom Viridiplantae; phylum Streptophyta; class Magnoliopsida; order Nymphaeales; family Nymphaeaceae; genus Nuphar; species Nuphar pumila. The sequence continues at coordinate 96,365,710 of NC_143252.1, read as the reverse complement.
ATTCTTGAAGAGATGAATCAAATTCTACGAGTTCTTTTGACTGCTTTGTTGTCATATTGTCCTTTGTTCTTGCCTTGACCCGATAGATCTTTGCGAGCTTCGACACGATTGAAGGATTGATGACGAGTTTCCTTATTGATCGGGAACACATTCTGAAATTTTGGAAAAGGAGTAGTATTCAGAGAAATTTGCCCATTATAAAACAGATTATACCAAATAGAGAAAATGACAATAAAGAATTTTCAAAGACAAATTATAGGGAAAGAAGAGAAGGATGGCATCCTGATAGACGAGAAAATCAATAGCTTTATTGAAGACTAGAATGCAATGATAACATCAAAGGTAATGAAATGAAATAGGACATCATCCCTACAAAATGCAGAAATCAAAGAAGGAAAGTAAAAAGAGAATGATGGTGGATGCTTTTTAATAGATCCCCTTGACGAAAACAGTGTTCTTATGAGATTTCTTGCCCGTGAATCCCAATCCTGCTCTGCGTGGGTGATGGTCAGGGATTACTGGCTCTAGCCGACCGTCTTTGTTCTTGCCCAAGCCTTTCAAAGGCTGATAGCTATGCTTCAGTAAAAGATCAAATCCTTTCTTGGCTTTTATGAACTGAGGGAATAAGGGATGATCTTTAAAGGTGCTGTAATCAAGGTGACCTCCGATCTTGAAGAAATGCGATCCTTGCCATCGGACCATGGCTATGGTATGCTCTGTTGCTTGTGTTGTCTCTAGCTTTAACATTTTGAGGCTTTCACTGAGAATAACCTATTCACTTTCCCTGATGCTAGGGATATCAACGATGTAAGTTGGCTTGGGGATCATAGGTTGTGGCAGCCTCTCTTCTAGATCTTCACTCAGGACAGTAGTGATCATACCGCCCTTGGACCACTTGATGCATTGGTGTAGAGTGGATGACACTGCATTTGCGTTGTGAATCCACGTTCATCTCAATAAAAGATTATATGTTGGCGGTACATTGACAACATGAAAAAGAATTGTATGGACAGAGTAGTTAATGAACATTTCCAAAAAAAAAATTGCCTTTCGCGGTCTGTCCATGGTTGTCGAACCCATAAATGGTTATTGGATCCGACACATACTCTTCTTCTTTTATACCCAGAGCCTTAGCGGTCATCTCAAGGCAAATGTTGAGGTTGCTGCCTCCATCGACGAGTACGTAGGGTACAGTCATTCCCCTGGTTTGAACCACAATATACAAAGCATTGTTATGAAATGCATGAGGCTTTGGCAGGTCCTCATTTGAAAAAGTGATTGGAGCGTTGGTCATGGCTTGATTAGCGATCTAGGCTATATCTTCTAGAGTTGTGCTTGGTTTCACTTTGATTTTTCACAATAAATCATCTAAGACCCGTTGGTGCTTTGAAGAAGCATGTGCCAATTCGAGGATTGACACATTTGAAAGAGCAGTGATTGGTTTCTGGACCGAATTAGTGTTTTCTTTGACTGTCCCGCTCTCATCTTGGGTAGTCTTAATGAAGCACTTAGGGAATCCCAGAATTCTTCTGGCCACTTCGGGGGATGCCTTCGTAGGCTCCCTTGAGACATTCAACTTGCTGAAAGCTGAGACAAGATCCACCTTTTGGATAATGGATTGGGCCCGCTGTAGCACCAAGACCTGATGCTGAATTTGGATATCATCGCTGGGACACAGCTGAATATGATTCTATGGCTAAAATGGATGGTCAGATATCATTACTGTCGAGTGCTGAAAGAAAGGCTGATTAAAGATAGCCATCTTTTCATCTTCACCACCTTCTACCAAGAGATTCTTATCAATGTAATCTTGAATGATATTTTTTAGAACAAAGCAATTCTGAGTATCATGTCCCATTGTCCGGTGAAATTTGCAAAATCTGTTCTTCATTTTCCTCATGACGACAGGTAGGTTTGCTACCTTTGGGAGCTTGATCGTCTCACTATTGAGCATATATTTGAGTACTGTCTCCAATGATTGATCCAAAGGTGTGAATTTGTGATTATAGCTCTACCCTTCATGCTTTACTTTCTGTTGTGGTTTTGGTGTATGCTCAATGTCTGGTAAAGGCGGTTTGTTGTTCTATGAGAATGACTTGCCCTTCTGCTTATTCTTGCTCGGATTCGAACCTGCATAACTGAATGGTTTTTCCTCATTCTTACGATGGTTCTTGCCACGACCTTCATCAACGGAGTAAGTAAAATGAGCCTTCTTTTTAGACTCCTACTGATTATTGTTCTTGGTAAAGGTTTAGCCCTCATAAACTCCATTTTCCATGCTCAGCTCGATCCATTCGGCTAATTCCGTCAATTTAATGAAAGTTCTTGATGGGGTGGCAGAAATTAAACCTCTCAGGGATTGTGAAAAAATATTCAGGATCAGTGATAATGCATGACCTTTTGAGATTGGATCCCTCATTTTATTGCAAGCAGATCTTCATCTGTGAATGAAATCCCTGGCTTTCTCATTTTCTTTCTGCTTGAGACTGCAGAGATGACTGAGAGTTGGAAGTGCCTCGGTATTGAATAGGAAACGCTCGATAAACAGATTGACCACCTTGTCGAATTCCTTCAACTCAATGGGATTGATATACTTTGAATACCATTTGGCTGCGATACCCTCCAGACTGTGAGGAAAACAAAGGAATAGGGCTTGATTGTCCCTTTTGAGCTTAGAACACTCCACGAAGAACATGGCGAGATGTGCCTTAGGATCACCAGAACCATCAAACTTGATAAAATTCCTAGGAAGATTGTCGAGACTATCATCCCCATCCAAACCATCATAAAAGTCTTCACTCGTGAAGACCCTCTTGCCCTTGTTGCGAGCTTGCAGATCTTTGACCATTTTGACCACATATTTGAGCCGCGACTGAGTAGGGTCATCAACAGACTGGTTTTTGGACTTGTAGGCCAACCCTTGCCCCTGAGTCAACTTTCGAAGTGCCTATTGAATCTCATATTCTTCATCAGTATTGCCCACTGATTCTGCTTCATCAGATGTGTCTACATGGTGATTTTGCTTTTTTGATATTTTCACATGTTTCTTCACTGTTCGACCCTTGACCTTTTTCTTATTATGAGCTTTTCCTGAGCTAGCCTTTGTTTGTTCAGACAACATTTTGTTCATCATTCTCTGAAATAGCAAGTACATCTGAGGGTCATCGTCATCATTGGTTTGTTGGCTTATGTTCTCGACAGATCGTGGAGAGGTCATTTCCTGTTCAGAAGCTGACGAATAACTGATATGCTGGACGAGTGCGGTTTTCCTTCCGGACCTTGTCTGAACCATGTAAGATTGCAAGTGCTCTCTGCAGAATAAAAGGGCAATTAGCTTAGAAGAATATATTTGGGATAAAACAAATAGGGGGGGGGATATTTGATGATAGTTAGGTTGATAATTTGAAGGATATCCCATTACCAGGGATTAGGTCATCGCTGGAATCACGACAATTGCATTGTTATTCTTTGTAAAAGAGATAAACAACTAAAATGTGCTTTGTTACCTAGGCGAGGTCGTCAAACCATAATAAAAAGATTGTTTGCAAAAAAAGAATGATTTTATTAATAATAGACTTGACAGAGAGGAAACAAACAAACAATTTGCCATCACTCATGATAATAATAAGACACTCGAGGGCCAGGAAAAACAGTAAGAGTGACAAAAGAATCTCAGTTATGCTTGACAGAATGGTATGTTTCAGACCACTGAGCAGACTTCAGATCAAATTCTAGCATAATGCCTGACAATAATCGAGCTTCAATTTGCTTCTGTCTCTGCAAGAAATGTCTGACACATTGCTTTGGCTGATAATAAACAGAGAAGAATGGTCTGATTAACTTGAATCGCTTGCCATATGCATAAGTATACCGAGGGGGTGACTCCTGATGGTCGAAGTAATCCCACACGATTTCTTATTCATAGAGGTTCTCGATCACGAATCTATACCGAGAAGTGGGTAATGGCTTCTTGCTATTGTATCTGAATGAGCTGGTTCGAGTTGGTACATGCCAAAGGAACCAAGATTGTAGTGCGTAGATGCACCCTTCTACTAAGATAGAATCTGTAAGCACAAAACAGGTCAATCTGCGGTATAAAAAGGCAAGTGCCACCATGGCAATAGAAAAATGGTTGGTCTGTCGACTTCCCCGTCTTCGCAAAAGTTGTATTATTCTGATATCAATATAGTTCTATCCGTCCTGAAAGAAGGCTAGTCCTACTCTACACAAGACCATTGCGTGTTGAATCCTTTCTCGTATTGCTTGAGATAAGGAGTCAACTTCTTCAAATGCTCCAAACTGTTGGTATAGCTCGAATAAGTCAACACACTGAGTCTCATAGACTTCTATCAGCAGCCAGGACATGCGTCCAGTCATCTGGGCTAAAGCGTCTCGGGTGTCCAATCCCTTGACATTGATCAAAAACTGATATTCTATTAGATCCTCTAGCTGACCAGCTAGCTCAGGTAGACCCATAATATCTGAAAATTCGTCTAGTAATAGAGTCATCTCTCCCCATGAGAACCAGAAGGTACAGGTGCACGGATTCCACCGCTCTACTAAGGCTTGAATCAAACAGTCGTTGATGATCTACTCTCCCACTAATGATGCCAGTTCCAATCTGCAGCCACTCAGATGGTCCGGGAATATACGAGAGAAATTTTTCAGCCAAAAATAGTACCAACGGGGAATAAAAGGTCTGGTGTTCAGAGTTCGATGATCAGAGAGACCTTGCCACACCTCATAAGAGACATGGCCCTCGGGAAAGACTGAATCAAGCTGACTAGATGCCATCAGAATAAACTAGAAAATACAGAAGAGGTAAGGACAAGACTTGAGAGAAAACCACACGATTTTTAAAGAAATTACAGGCAGGATAAAAACAAGGCTAGAATTTCGAGATCCAGAGGAAAGGGAGGATGAAAGTCACCTGGAGTTTTGAAGATAATAGAGGTTTTAAGAAAATCGTCCAGGGTTTGAGAAAATACAGGGAAATGTATGAAAATAAATAGGGTATTTTGAAAATCATCCAGTATTTTAGAAAAATTATGGGAAATATGAGAAAATGAAGAGAATAAAAGGAAATGATCAAAGTACATTCAATCACATCCTACACAAACAAGTATGCACACACAACATTCTCTAAAGACTGACTCTAGATGCATAAATTTTGAAATAGTTGTAGGACCCTAACCTTAACTCTAAAGCTCAGATCATCTGTGTCCAATCATAATATGCCGATATACTCGAGCCAAAGCTCGATGTACGTGGCATAAAAGAATTTCTCCGGTTCTAGGCTCATGTTTTCCAACATCCTTGAGCGCCTGCCAATATACTTTGAACTATGGCCCTCGGTACGTGGCAGGAGAGGTTTAACCCAAATAGGTGGCCCAATTGTGAGGCTTTGTCCCAAACTATGGTTTTGGAAGAAAGCTCAGCAACGTGGTGGCCAGGTAAATATAGGTGGGGTTATTTCTAAAATATGATTCACATGCAAGAAAACTGAAGGCTCTAATGACCTAAAAAACCATAATTTTGAAAAAATTAAGAAGCAAACATTGTTTTTAATCAGATCCTAGATTGAGGAGGATTTTATTTGACCTAAGTCTATGTGAGCATAAATAATGCCTCCTCAATTGGTCCTACCAAACCATGCCTAAGTCTACATGCAATCCATGTCAGTTCGGTTTGATTCTAGGCTCCTAGGTTCACATGGTATAAAGCTGACATTGTAGAACACGATTTTGACAAATTGAATAGAACAAAGCACATGATTGATCAGACGAAGACAGGTCCCATCCCGGTCGTCAAACCTATTATCATTTTAAAATTTTACTTTTGCAAGTCAAACTGACCTTTGAAAAAGATTTTGAAAATAACTTGCCTCCGTTTTAAAATGCAGGATAATTTTGAGTAATGAGACTCGCCTGTCGGTATGAGGTTCAATCGTTCCTAGCACCTTTACCAGGAGTAATTGAACCAAGGATCAATCTGGTGTTTGCTTTGCTTAACTTGTCTAAATCATGTTCTATTTCCTAAATGCACAAAGAATCAGGCATGTGCTATGACTTGGAAAAATTTTAACTGAAAATCATGATGTATGCTTAAGAGATTTGAAATACTTGAAAAATTCTTGGAAAAGGTGACCCTTTGAAAAACGTGAATCATGGTTGGAAAAGTATTTCTGAAGAAAAAGAAAACTCATTTATGAAGAAATCTTTGATGCTTTGTGAAATCGATTTCTAAGGAAAACTTGGATAATTCTGAGAAAAGTTTATTTTCTATGAACTTGAACTTTGGAATTGGGAATATAACTTGCAAAATTGTGAATTGAGTTTGGGAGATACTTGAATTTTTTTTGAAAAACCAAAGGTTTTTGGGAAAATCGATTTTTAAGAAAGTCAGAGCAGATTTAAGGAAAATTGATTTTTTTTTAAATGAAGTTGAGAAATAAATCAAAAGAAGGGGCGTATAGCCCTATGAAACTTTTATTTTTATGATGCAATCTAGACTTAAATGATGTATGAATATGATTTTGAGAAAAGATTTCTGAAGATTTTTGAGAAAATTGTTTGGAAAAGAGGGTTTATGTGCCTTATAGAACTTTAATGAAGTGAATTCGCCTTATATTCTTGACTATGGCCACATATATGGATTGAGTCTAACCCCATTTGATTCTAAAAGGAGAAAAACATTTATAAAAGATTGAAATATGCAATGATTTTTTGAAGATAGCCTAAGAGTGTAGGTTGATTGTGGGTTAAAAGAAGACTATAAATCTGGATTTTGTTCATATTTTGACTATGGCCATAAATACGAACTCAATCGAATTTACCAACTCCCTAGAAGCTAGTGAATGTTCCATTCGTGTAGACCATGGTAAGTTTGAATATGCATGAATCATCATCCATCACACATTAACATTTATTAAAGAAACAAACTATATGCACATGCAAACCCTAATTTAAGCAGAAATTTAAATTCTTATTCCAAATTTATTTACAATTTACATCACAAATTGAATTTAAATAAAGAAAAATAAAAGAAATACATCCTTGAATGTTTCAGCAAAACTAGAAAACTTGTTAATGAAGATATGTTGGTTTTTCTGGATTTATCTAGTAATATTTGGAAATTACTGGATTTATCCAGATATAAGCCTTTTTCTATGTTTTCCTGAGATTAAACATAATAAAATATGATATAAAATTAAATAAAAAATGAAGATAAATAACTTTGAAGTATGAATTTTGGGGAAAATTAAAAAAAATACCCCTGAAAACAAGACTATGGCCTTGAAATCAGGGTTTTTAGAAAATATTTTGGTAAATTTTTGGATTTAGAACTCAAAAAGACTCAAATCAAAACCAAATTGAATATGAAGTGTCCTAGCATGATTATAAACATAAAAAACCCTAAAAACATAAACTTTTATAAAAAAAATTAGATATATCACAAAAATCATGATTTTATCAGTGTTTCGCTTGAATCGGGACTCCGTGGGCACCCTGTTTTTGCAATTTAATCAAACCAAGCCTCAAACGAATTCCAAAATTAATACGTGTACTTATTATAACCCTAAAATTAAACTGAAATTGAAAAAATCTATTTTTGACATTATTTTAATATGAAAATTGAATAAAACCCTAAAATACACAATTTTGCCCATGGGCAAGTACCTATCACAGTGTCAGACACGAATTAGGAGTCAAATCACCATAGAAATTCATAAAATTTTACAAAGAAATACTAGATATAAAAACATAGATTTCTTTTTTTACAGATCAGAAAAATCATCTCCGGTCATGGAGATATCATTCTGCCAATATACGCTTGATTTTAACAAAGATAAAACATATTAAAACAGGTGCTTCCAGTTTCAGGTACAAAAAAAGATAAAAAATCATATTAAAAATTTATGAAATTTTATTAGTGAATATCAGACACACATAAAAATATTTTCTTTTTTACCGATCATCGATCGGATCTCTGGTAAAGGAGATACAATTGACACAAGTTGACATAGTGTTTAAACAATGTATAACAAGCTCTGAGAAACCTATTTTACTTTCTGATAGAGGAAAAATAGTAAACTGATTTAGAAAAATATGGATAAAATACAGTAAATACTAGACATCAATATAAAACTACTGCAATTTATATATCATAAATTGGATCTTAGATGACAGAAATATTGCCTTTGCAAGTTGCTCTCAAATCTCAATAGCGATTTCATGGTTTGAAAAATAAGGTTCAGTGTTCTATTTTTTTGATAGAGTTCCAGAACCCAAAATAATCTTATTTTTTTAAGGGAGTCACTGACAAATCCGTTAACCAACCGTAAAAAAATCAGATTTTTTTAAAGAAGATTTACTCATGAAATAATACGATTTTTACGGCTTCAGGATCGAAACACATGGATATTCAATAAAACACTAAAAACCCTAATTTAAACATGAAAATTAATTTAAAAAATGCAAACAACATAAAAAAAATGGATTTGATGCTTGAATGATCAAAATAAACATTAATACAATGAAATAAAAAAAAAATAGGGGAAGCTGTGAACACCCCAAATTTTTAAAAAATTTATAAATATTCCCTTTTTGCCCCTGGCCCCCATTTTCTGAATAATTTGAAATGGAATTGAAGTCCAGATTCGAAGTTTTGAAATCAAAATGGGATTTGAGAAATCCAAATGGAGTTTGAAGATAGAATTGGATTTAAGAAGGCCAGATGTGATTTGAAAGTGAAATTGGTTTTTGGAATTTGGGAATCAAGATAGACTTGGATTTGAAGTCTAGCATCCTAAATGGTTTTGGATCCGAAGTCTAAGATCCAAGATAGAGTTGGATCCTAGAATTCTAAGTGGAATTGGATCCAAAGTCTGAGATCCAATATAGAATTGGATCCAAAATCTGGATCCAAAGTGAAATTGGGTTCTAATTTTGGATTTAGAAAGCCCAAATGGGACTTTTTGAAGATGGATCTGGGTTTTAAAAACCGAGATTGAATTTAAAACCTTAGAAAAGAATCAAATTTTGATATTCAGAATCAATCTCAACACTTTGATTTTGAATTTTGAGAATCAAGACTAAATGAGAGATAAAGGATGAACTTGATTTTAAAGCTTGAGTTTTTGAAATAAGAAGATGAATAAGAGATTTCAAAGTTTAATTTGAACTTTGAAATTGGATTTTGAGATGTTGATTTGAATTTTGAAATTGAATCCTAAAAAATGAATTTGGAATTTCAAAGTCAAATTAAACTTTGAAATTTGATTTGAATGAGATTTTAAATATAAAATGAACTTTGAGATTTCAAAATCAAATTGGATTTTGAACTTTTGAAATGAGATAAAATTGATGAGTTGAAGTGGAAATTTGAAGAAAATATATTCAGGATCACTTGAATTTTGAAAAAGAATTTTGAAAATATGATGCAATTCTATCCAAGATGATGAATGAATTTAAAGAATTAAAAATTGGATTTTGAAAATCATATTCCATTCTTTAAATAAATATAAATATGATTGAGGATATAATACACTTCTGACTATGGTCATTAAATGTATTATATAATAATCATATTTAAATTCAGATGAAGATTAAAATATATTTTGGTGCTTTTATAGAGTTTAAAATGAAATTAACTCTCAATATATCCTCACTATTGCCATTGATATATATTTTGAGTTAATTTTATTTTGAACCCTGATAAAAGAAGAAAATATTTTAAAAATATGATGATTTTTGAAGAGGGGTTCAGTGTGGATCCAGTGTTATTCCATAAAAGATGGAAATCCTAAGTTTTGTTCACATCCTGACTATGGCCATTGATGTAAATCATCAACTTAGGATTTAATCATCTTTTCTTAGAATGGTGCATGTGCCATTCGTGTTCCAATTCATGAAAATTTTTGAAAAAGAAAAGAAAAATAATGAAACAAAGGATGTTTACATGCTCATTTATTCTATCTAAGACTGGAAATGTAGAGTTTTCATTAATATCTAGCTTATTACAACACTGGAATTGAAAATATCGAAAACTTCTAATTCAGCTTTTTACATATTCCTGCAAAATGGAGTTAGCACAAAATATGTACAGAGGGCAATTCACATAATATCGCATTGGACCTAATGAAATACTCAGGCGTATACTAGTGACAATGAAATGTAAATGACAAAACCTATATTGGAACGATGTATCAAGTTGATGAGGAATGAAATATCAAAAGGTACTTTGAAATATCTTAAACTAATGAAAAATAAATACTAAAACATATGAATGATATCTTAAGCCAACTAGGATGCCTATGTGATGATATTATACAAACGGATAAGATACATGTCAAGCATTAAAAATATACCTCCTAAATACAAAATTTTGATTTAGCAAATCCATCGCTTCATGTTATATCTGAAGACTTGACTAAGGAATCTATGCATCCGGATCTTACAACAAATTCTTCTACTTCTTACAACAATATGTGAATCAAATTTACAGCAAATGCTCATAGCAACAGTGGTGTAGCAGGTGGCTGATGCACAATGTGTGGTTTGCTATGAAAGGCTGCAGTGAAGGCAGGAGGTGGGTAGATTCTTAGTGGAGGGTGGCAGCATAGGGATGCTGAAAGTTATGTATTGATGGTAATGTAGGTGCAGCTTCACACAACTCAAGGAGCTTCTTCTTCGATGCATTTTTCTCAAGGACAACATGGTATTCCTTATGAGAGTCCTTGGCATTCAGACTCCAGATTCTTAGTAAAGGTATGTATCGGCTGAATAGACACGAGCACATGACCACAAAGCTAAACCTCAAATCTGGCCTATGATGGGTATGCCCGATTTCTGCAACATCAAGGAAGATTTTATCATTACCACTCATTTCATTGAACTTGGACTCATGAAGCTTTATGGATCACTTTATGCCCCGGGTTAGCAAGTATAAGAAGTACTTTTAACAGGTGACATTTCTAGGATTGAGAACCGAACCCTCTGTTAACCCAATCTTTACTTTCTCTTCTTCCTCAGAGAACCATCTTAGCATCCTCTCTCTCACGTAATTTGAGTTAGGAAAGTAGTATGCTGAGTCAACTCTTATAATCAGAATGCGAGGAATTTTGATCACGTCTGGGTGTTGCTTGGTGTTCCCATAGACAGATGTCTGAGGGATATTTCCAAGTAATGTTGTATGTGGACAAATGACATGAAGAAGAATTTTTGCAAGTGATATTGAGACTACAATTAGAAGCCCTATATCAACAGATATAAACAGACTGCCAAGGAAGGCTCCCAAGTATACACTAAAGTTCAGTTTTCATATCAGTTATGTAGCGTCAAAAATCAACCAATAGAATTACCTCAAAAATAATAGTGGCTGCTAAAATTGCAAAAAAAAAAATGACTGATGATGCTAATATGATTCTAATGAATAGATCAAACAAATGTTTTGACATGATAATATAAATGATCAGATCTTTTAATCAACATGGAATGAACAAATAAAATAACAAAATGAAATAGACGAACGACTAGAGAGGGGGGGGGAGCTTACCAGATTTAGTTAGGACCAATTGCAGGGGATCAAGTTATTGTCCTTTGCAGCTGAATTGCAATCGAATCCAAGAGATTGGGTGGCAAAAGAAGATCAGATGCAGGCTAGAGATGTGCTGTTATGAATCAATCACGTAGCAGATATTTCTACAGACCCGGGTTCACATAGCAGCCCTTCTAAAAATCTTGCTCTCGATTTCAACATTACTGAACTTTTGTGATGCCCTTGCAATCTGATTCTGAAGATAGACAGGAGCCTTTCCTGATGCACCTTCTGAATTTCCTGGGTAAACACAACTCACAGGAAATATCAAGCCTAGCTTGACTGACACAAGCAAATCCTGCTGCGAGAGACCATGCCCAACTCTCCCACTATCAAGATTTCCGGAGTTGATCATCCTTTTAGCATGCATTTTGAGAATCTCAACTCCCCCATCAATGGAGCATTGACATCAATATTACAAGGAGGCTTGAGGTACATGCTGCAATGTGCTATATAACTTTGTAGGAGTGCAGAGCATAGGTGCAAAGAGGATTTCAGAACTCAACAAATAGAATCAGGAAAAACAAAGGTCAGAGGCAGCAGAAGTATTGCCATCTCTATAGGTTTGGCAAACCTGCATGAGGTTGATGCCTAAAAGATGAGACCATAACCTTAGAAACCAGAGAAGGCATTCCTCTTGAAATCAATAAAACATTGAAATTCAAAATAGAGATGATGTAAAGCATTGGAGAATGCATGCAACCATTTTCCTACAGTAAATTGATTCACACAGTAAATGCATCTCATGATTTGTATGAAACAGAAAAGATACAAATATATTGAGACACACATGTTAGATGGGTTATCACTCAAATGGATGAAGATGTGGGGGTAAGATACTCATTATGCACAGAATAATACTAAGGTTTAATTGGCATGCAGAGACTAATTAGGGATTTTGGGAATGTAACAGGTATTATGAAGCAAAATTCAGCATGAAGCCTGCAAAAATAGTGGATGAGAATGAAAATGCATATATGAATACCTTCAATAAAACCCAATGTCATTTAGTATTACGTTAACACATAAAAACCGAAAGTTGCAACATAGTGGATCATTGCCTAACAACTCGCTGGTCATGAATTGAAACAAAACCGCAGGGGACACTTGCTATAGGCTACAATTAGAAAGGCATGTAGTGAAGTTGCAGAAACGTAAATCCAAACTGCAAACTAAGGGGCGAAGCTTAATGCTAAATGGGCTTAAAGCAAACAGCAAATGAAAGAGAAAAAAGAAGAAGAAACAAAAAACAAATAAACAAATAAACAAATAAATAAATCACAAGAGCGAAGGAAGAGGGGAGATAACAACTATCCTAGTGTTGCAGAATGCAGGTTGATCCAAAATGGACCAGAGGATTAATTATAAGAGGGAATTAAAATAGAACAGAGTGTTCATTACAATTATAATACATAGGGTGATGATGAGATCATCGTCGTTTATGGATTGTTGAAATTTAGTAACGATAAGAAGAGGAAATAGAAGAAAAAAAACATAAAAGAAAGAAAGAAGAAGAAAATAAAAAAAAGAAGAAAATAAAAAAAAGAAGAAAATAAAAGAAAAGAAAAAAAAACTGGAATGAAGGATCATAACATAAGCAGGAAATTAAAACTGAAGTGAAATCAAGAATTGGTAGGAGAATCGGACTGGAATTCAGACCATATTGGATTCTTGATCTGACAGACTGAGCAAAACACAAATGAGAATTACAAATCGGCAAAACTAATAGAACTCAATAAAAAAGAAGAACAAAACAGAACAACAACAAAAATAATAAAAAAAAAATGTTGAAAGGGTCCATTCCCTTTTACTATTGCAGCAGGTGGACCGATCCTGCTACATGCAGATTGATTCCACCTTCAGTGCTTCTGGGTGAAACAAAAGATAAAATAAAAGCAAAAGTAAAACAATAAGGTAAAAATTTTCTACCAAAAATCAGTGATAAAAGGGAGAAGAACTCTTAAGAGAGATGCGGCAAAGTGGCAACGGAGATGAGCAATATGAAAGACAAGGGAAGAGGAAAACCACTTGCCTCTGGATGTTGGGATGATCGACCAATTTTTTTTCGCTTGATACCGATGAGAACTAGAGAAAAGAAAATGAAGGAGAGGAATATGAGAAGGAGAAGTGTGAAGAAGCGATAAAAGAGGAAGGGAAGAAGAAGGTTAGGAAGCAATGGTGGGGTGAAAAACAGAAATGTAGGAGAAGAGACGAGGGATGCGGGGGGTGAAGAGGCGGTGCTCGACCATCTTCCCCCTGTGTCTTTTTATAAAAAGGGGGAAGAAACATCGAGAAGGGGGATTTTTCGAGAACGATCCGAGAAATTTAAAAAAAAAATCAGAAAAATGGCTGCTTTATAAGAATTTTTCAAAAAAAGGTTTTTACTAAAACAAGTTTTATAAAAAGGGGCTTACTTAACCACTTTTTCGCATTTTCACTTTTTTGTTCTTTTTTCTTTGTAATTTTTTTTATATATATATATATATATTTTGTTTTTGAAATAAATACTCTAAAATCTAAGGGAAAGTAAGGGGTTTAAAACTATATTTTTTTTTTGTATTTTTAAGAAATATCTAAAAAAGAGGTTTTCTGAGCATTCAGGCTCAATTTTTCTTAGAGAATGGGTTCAGATCCAAGGTTTTGAGAAAGTATTCGAGTTTGGAACCTCGAATCGAGAAATACAACGCGATGGATCCAAGCTTATACGGGACGAACTATCTGAGCCTTTCAAAAAGTTATTTTGGTTTAAAATTTGGATGACGAAGCTCAGATTTGGATTCTGATATTGGACCCATATCCGAAATAGAGTCAGATATATAAAATGAATTTAATTTTAGTAAAATTTGAGAAATAAGCTGGAATTTAGATTTAAAACTGACTCAACTACTCAAAAAATGGGGTCAGGGGCAAAAAGGGAATATTTGCAACCTTTTGAAAAATTTCGGGTGTTCACAAATGCCCTTCTTTGCTACTAAGCCGGTTGAAAGTCGAGCTTAGTGGCGAAGAAAACACTCTAAATTTTGAAAAATGTGGGTCAGTAGATCTGAACTGGGTGTGAAAGAATTTGTTTGGAAAGACATGATTTCAGGCTTAAAACCTTATCCTGAATGGCCTTGGGGAGATGAAATCCTCGAAAATGAGATGATTGAGTAAAAAAATGAGGAAATCGTGATGGGACATTGGGTGAAAATCCCGAAATGGTGGAAAATAAGAATTTTGATCAAGTCTTATGGGTGAGACAAGATCAACTTTTTGGAATGAATCAAGTTTAGCCCTTAACCTGGATGGGACGACGATATATCAAGATGAATTGAATGAGGAAAGGAATACATGAGGACCTTGATGGAACATTTTTGGAAAACGCCTAGTGAGATGAAGCTCATGTAGAATCCTATCCTGGATGGATATACAAAGCATGGATTCCTCGATGGGAAGAACCATGATGGGACTGGAAGAAAACACTTCGTCAAAACGAGGAACCTTGTTGGAACAAAACTCAGGTTTACCCAAACCTAAAAAAGGAAGATACCTCGTGGCATTAGGTTCAGTCTTAACCCTTAACCTGAAGGGGACGACCAAATGGTATCTTCGAACGAAGAAACCATGATGGGGCCTTCGGAGTTTGGACGAACAAATCCGAAAGGGGTTTGCGAAAGGAGGAAAATAGGGTTCCCTAAAGCTTGGAAAAGGGATGATCTTGGGTGTCTCTTTGTTGAGACTAAATCAGCTTTTGAAATTGATGACCTCTCGCAGAAAGTTCAGGTTTTAACCCTTAACTTGAGTGGGTACGACCATACGGAATTCTCGAATGAAGAAACTGTGATGGGACAAAAAGAGATACTTCAACTGAATGAGGCAACTCTTTTGGGAGATATAAACAATGCTAGATTGCATCAAAAATAGATATTAAATATTTATTTCATTCTTGGAATAGCTAAAAAATTTTGCCAATAAGATAAAATTGTAGTTGACTCAAACGCTTGAAAATGTGCACATATGTGCAAAAGACATTCCCTCTTTTACCTAGAGTATTTCCTCCAACGAGGTTAACTCCTCGGTCTTAAGAGTCAAATTCAAAATTTTAGCGATGATGATTTTCTTCAAGGAAGCTATCCATTTCCTTAATATGAGAAGAGAAGAAATATTCTTAATTTCATAAAAGCAAGTAGTGAAAAGATATTGATAAAAGAATTTCGCATAAGAAAAAGAAGATTTCTGGCAATTTTGGCAGTTTGATATCT
This sequence comes from Nuphar pumila, assembly GCF_984573655.1. Taxonomy (NCBI): domain Eukaryota; kingdom Viridiplantae; phylum Streptophyta; class Magnoliopsida; order Nymphaeales; family Nymphaeaceae; genus Nuphar; species Nuphar pumila. The sequence continues at coordinate 96,349,871 of NC_143252.1, read as the reverse complement.
GGGTGTTTTCCCATGATGATCTTTTTGCACTCTTTTTGAGTCATTGAACTTTCTCAGGTTTTCAACATCATCCTTTATTTTGGAGATGTGCTGACTTCTCTCTCTTTTTTGGGGAAGGGTACGTCACAAACTCCTTCATCTTGGAGATGTTCCGATCCTTCTTTTACCTCAGGCATTATATAGATGGTATTGGCTCAAAAGGTCTTTAGATGATAGCAGAAATCAAATATCTTTTAGGGTTTTTTGGTAGGTTCATCACACTCGCCTTCATCTCGACAGTGATTGAAACTTTTCCTGGAAGGATCCTTCACAAACTCCTTCATCTCGGAGATGATCCAAATCTTCTTTGGCCCCGGGGGTCTAGCTCACATATTTGTCTTTATCTTGACGACAATTGAGAGATCCCTTTTGCAGATATTTGATTGCGGCTTTAAATGGATGAAGAAATATGGGTTGAGTGGATTCTTTTTATCGCTCAGGATATTTCCACTGCCTGATTGCCAGATAGCCGTCTTTAAGCATGCGCCATAGCCATGATCAATATCAATTCACTTCTGGCTTTTCAACATCATTGAATATTTCTTTTACTAATCATATCGAGGATATTTCTTTCATCCTTTTGGTTGATCAATAGGGAAAAGATTTGAATTTTATCCCTTTTTCACAAAAAGTTTCACCTTTTTGGAAAGAATACTAGAAGTAATCTGAGGTAATTCCTTTATGTAGTCAGATTTTTAGAATCAACAAATGTTTTTAGCAAATTGGCACAATATTCCAAAATCCTTTTATGAAATAATCATTCAATATAGATTTTGATGAGAACTTTAGCTGAAATTTAGAGGAATGGTGTAAAGATCAGACTTTGGAAAACTCGACTGATGAGAGATATTATATTCTGGAAATCCCGACCAGTTATGAGAAACTGGATCTTGATAATCCCGACCAGTTATGAGAAACTGGATTTGAAAATCCTGACCAGTTATGAAAAACTGGATTTTGAAAATCCTGACCAGTTATGAAAAGTTGGATTTGATAATCCCGACCAGTTATGAAAAACTTGATTTTTTGAAATCCTGACCAGTTATGAGAAACTGGATTTTGAAATCCCAACCAGTTATGAGAAACTGGATTTGAAATCCTAACCAATTATGAGAAACTGGATTTTGATAATCCCGACCAGTGAAAAGAAACTGGATTTGAAATCCTGACAAGTTATGAGAAACTAGATTTTGATAATCCTGACCAGTGAAAACACTGGATTTGAAATCCCGACCAGTTATGAGAAACTGGATTTTGATAATCCCGACCAGTGAAAATGCTGGATTTGAAATCCCGACCAGTGAAAAATACTGGATTTAAAATCCCGATCAGTTATGAAGAACTGGATTTGAAAATCCCAACCAGTTATGCAAAATTGGATTTTGAAATCCTGACTAGTTATGAAAAATTGGATTTTGAAAAGTCCCGACCAGTTATGAGAAACTGGATTTTGAAATCCCGACCAGTGAAAAACTGGATTTTGATTTGAAAAGGTTTTATCTGAAGGTTTGAGAATGATTGAAATTGAGTGATTACAGCCCGAGGGTTGAGAAAATGATGAAATTTTGAGAATATTGCAACCCAAAAAGTTTAGGAAATAATAGAATTGAGAGATTGAAATTTGAAGGTTTGGAAATGATAAAATTTGAGAATTTGAAACCCAAAGGCTTGATTGGGAAGTACACAATTGATTTGAGAGTTCGACCAGCGTGAGCTGGAGCCTTTGGAATACATAACCAGCGAGAGCTGGATCTTTTGGAATGCATGACCAGCGGGAGCTGGATCTTTTCAGAATACATGACCAGCAACAGCTGGATCTTTTGGAATGCATGACCAACGAGAGCTGGATCTTTTGGGAATACATGACCAGCAAAAGCTGGATCTTTTCAGAATACATGACCAACAAAAGCTGGATCTTTTGGAATACATGACCAACGAGTGTTGGATCTTTTCAGAATACATGACCAGCAAAAGCTGAATCTTTTGGAATACATGACCAACGAGTGTTGGATCTTTTGGAATACATGACCAACGAGAGTTGGATCCTTTTAGAATACATGACCAACAAAAGCTGGATCTTTTGGAATACATGACTAACGAGTGTTGGATCTTTTTCGAATACATGACCAACAAAAAGCTGGATCTTTTGGAATACATGACCAACGAGTGTTGGATCTTTTGGAATACATAACCAACGAGTGTTGGATCTTTTGGAATACATGACCAGCGGGAGCTGGATCTTTTCAGAATACATGACCAGCAAAAGCTGGATTTTTTGGAATACATGACCAACAAGTGTTGGATCTTTTGGAATATATGACCAACGAGTGTTGGTTCCTTTTGGGAATATATGACCAACGAGAGCTGGATCCTTTGAAATATATCGAATTTTGGGATGTTCAAGTCAGGACTTGAATTTTTAGAAGGAAAGGCTTTGATCAGAAGGTTGAATTTAGAAAGTTACCGGTGCGAGGATTGGATTTTGAAAATGAGCTTGATGCATAGTTGAAAATTTTAAGAAGTAACCAGTGCGAGGACTGAGTTTTAAAGATGAGCTCGATTTTCAAAAAGAATTCGGGAAGCAAAGATTCTTGGTGAAAATTCTGAATTCAATGGACCATCATAGTTTAACTGTATGTGGTCTGCTTTCAGGATTTTATCCCCTTATCCTGAACGGGGAAAACAATAAAAAGAATACCTCATTGAAAGGAGGCATCAGGTTTATCCCTTAACCTGAAAGGGTAAAGAAGGAATTGTAAAGAGAATAAACCAGAAGCATGAAATTTGGAATGGATTAGCCGGAAGACTGGATTTTGGAAGAAGGTCCCACCTGGCAGTTGAGTTTTTTGAAAAAAAAGAAGAGAGTCCAAGTCGGAACTCGGATATTTAGAAAAGATGGACGGACCAACCTGAGGGTTGGGTATTTCGAAAAAAAGAGAAGAGTCTGAGTCGGAACTCAAATATTTAAAAAGGAAGATGAAATATATAAAGGGGAGAACCCAAGTCGGAACTTGGAACTTCAGACGAAAGGAAAAAAAAAAGGGGAAAACCCAAGTCAGAACTTGGATCTTCAAGATAAAAGAGAAAATTGAGTTTGAAAACTCGAATTTCTGAAGCAACGATTGGCTCCAAAACAAGCATTGGACCCAAAAGGAAGTTCGAGTCGGAACTCGAAACTTCAAACGAAAGAATAAAGGGAAAAACCCGAGTAGGAACTCATATCTTCAAAATAAAAGATAAAAGAGAAACCCGAGTTTGAAAACTCGAATTTCTGAAAAAATGATTGGTTCCAACATGAGTATTGGATCCAAAAAAGGAAGTTTTAATCAGAAGATTGAATTTTGAAAATTTGCCAGTGCGAGGACCAGATCTAGGATTGAGAATGACCAACTCAAGGGCTGAATTATTTGACTTACAATGAAGAAAGACCATCATAGTTAATTGTATGTGGTCTGGTTTTCAAGATTAACTCCTTATTCTGAATGGGGGAAGAATAAAATTTGAGAAGGACTGATGAAAAGAGATAGAAATTGATGAAAGATTTGAAAAAAAGAATAAACAAAAAAATCAAGGAATTTGATGAAAGTTGTCTTGTGAAAGAATTTTCACAGGTAGCGTTGTTGCTCCTATGAGGGGTTTCAAGATTATCCCTTATCCTGAATGAAAAAAAATAAAATGACAATTTTGACAAAAAAGGTTGATGAAGAATCAAAAGAATTGATAAAAAATGATAAAGAAATAAAATTGCTAAAATTGATAAAGAACAAAAATTAATAAAGAATTGACGAAGATTGACAAAGATCTGGTAAAAATTGGTAAAATTTGGTGGGAAAATTGAAGATACTTGGAAGATGATGAGAGACTTTAGGAGTATCCCTTATCTTGAAGGAAGAAGGACCTCGCAGTGCGAGGTTTAGGTTTATCCCTTAACCTGAGAGGGAAAAAGAAAATACCTCATGGGAAAGAGGCATCAGGTTTATCCCTTAACCTGAAAGGGTAATAAAAATAAGAATTGACAAGAAGAATTAAAAAATGGATGAAAAATCAATAAAATTTGATAAAATTTGATAAAGATGAATAAAACTGATAAGACTGATAAAGATTGATAAACAAAAAATTGATAAAAGTTGAGAAAAAGAGTTTGTTTGATCCTACCTGCATGTGGGATCTTTAAAGTGAGAAGAATATGAGAAAATCATTTTTGGAAAGAGGATTAACCATGAGAAGAATGATCAGCGCGAGAGCTGATCTCTAAAAGGAAATCAACATGAAAGATCATCATGAGGGTCAATTTTTTGAAGGCAACGGTTTGAAAACCTAATTTTGAAAAAGAAGATCAACACTAGGGTTGACTTTTTTGAAGACAATGGTTCAAAATCGATAATAAGATCAACATAAGGGTTGATTTTTGAATATAATGGTTTGAAACCCATTTTTGGAAAATATGATCAACACGAGGGTTGATTTTTGAATGCAATGGTTCAAAACCAATTTTTGGAAAATAAGATCAACACGAGGGTTGATTTTTGAAGGCAATGGTTCAAAACCAATTTTTGGAAAATAAGATCAACACGAGGGTTGATTTTTGAATGCAATGGTTCAAAACCAATTTTTGAAAAATAAGATCAACACGAGGGTTGATTTTTGAATATAATGGTTTAAAACCCATTTTTGGAAAATATGATCAACACGAGGGTTGATTTTTGAATGCAATGGTTCAAAACCAATTTTTGGAAAATAAGATCAACACGAGGGTTGATTTTTGAATATAATGGCTTGAAACCCATTTTTGGAAAATATGATCAACACGAGGGTTTATTTTTGAAAAAGGTTGGACCAAAATATTTGAACTTTTCGGTTATCATGACGAAGATTTTGCAAAAACTTTCAAAATTTCATGATTTTCGAAAGACCTTCATAGGTAATATCATTTCTCCCATGAATGATGTCAGGATTGTCCCATATTCTAAAAATAACAGGAATTTGATGACAAAGAAAATTTTTGAAGTAAAAAAGGTGCCCTAATATAGCGAAAAAAGTAAGATTTGAACACAAAGATATGAAGGAAATTGACATTCTCATTGATAAGCAAAAACTGAAAACAAGACTCGAATATTTACAAGTACGTGATAAAAGGATCACAAAAGACTGGGGCTTACTTGCCCCTACAAGATGATTGCTAAAAGAAAAGGAGAAAAGCAGAAAAACTTTGGCATCATTGGTTCTGGTCTGGAAACATCTCGATCAAGACTGCAGGTTGTTTCTCTTCTTCTTCTGGTACCAAAAGCTCTTTGTCAATGTAGTCCTGCACAATATTTTTGAGGACGAAACAACGTTCCGTATCATGCCCCCTTGCTCGATGAAACTTGCAGAAGCAATCTTTCCATTTCCCCATGGTGACAGAAGGATCAACCTTCCTTGGGAGTTTGATCATGTCTTTCGCGAGCAGGCATCTGAGAACTTCTTCGATTGGCTGACCTAGAGGGGTAAGCTTGCGATCATAACCCCAACCATCATGCTTTGTTTTATTTGGCTTGCTTGACTTCTGCTGAGTGCTGACCCCTTTCTGGGAGCTCGACTGAGCTTGCATGGTTAGGAGATCTGGATGCTTTTCTTCTTCATTTTTGACAAAGAGATTCTTATCAAGGCAGTCTTGAACGATATTCTTGAAGACAAAGCAATGATTAGTGTCATGCTCTGCTGCCCGATGGAACCTGCAGAATTGGTCTTTAAATTTTCCCATGATTGTGGAAGGGTTGGTGGCCTTTGGGAGCCTGACTAATCCGTTAGACAACATGTATTCAAAGACTTTGTCGAGCGGCTCATCTAAAGGAGTGAAATCTCGATTATTGCTTCAATCCTTGCGCTTTGGTCCTTCATGCTTCTTGCCCTTTTGCCGAGGACTGGATTGAAGAAGTCTATCATGGCTTTCACAACATTTCCCTCTCTGGCCTTTATACTCTCCTAGGTTGCTGTCCTGATTGCCCTAGTTGCCTTGGTTGCAGCCCCTGCTGGCTTTAGAATTTCCTGCACTACTATTGCTGTATTTATTCATGGGGAAGGTGATAGGTGCCTCTCCTTTGGTGGGGGCTTTTCCGCAACTGGCTTCAGCTTGCTCGGATAATATCTCAACCATCATCTTTTTGAATAACGGATATATAGCGGGATCAATCTCATTCTTGTTGTCCTGAACTCCTCTGACAAACTTTTGAGAATCCATTCCTTACTTTTTGCTTGTAACCAGGATGTTAGAATGGTGCAATCTTTGATCTTGCCTGAGTCAACCGATAATGTCAATGCTCTTTGTAGAGCAAAATGGGGTTTTTAGAAAAGATCTTAGAAGAAATTTTAACGAAGGAAGAAATCACAATTTAACAACAAAATATCTTATTAGGAGGGATAGGGTTGTCACCAAATTTGACAACCGCATTGTTTTTCTGTGAGAAAGAATAAACAATTAGAATATGAACAAATGTTAATTTTGAAAAGGACATCTCTTGACAAAATATATTTTATTGCAAAAAGAGGGTAAGGAATAGAATACATTAAAGAATAGAAAAGAATTTCGAAAGTAGATGACAGAGATTTAAAATTTGAAGAATTGCAGGCAGGATCAAAAGAATTTAAAGAAATCAAAAGAAGAGAAAAGAAAAATACACCTGGGTTTTAAAAACAAAGAGGAAATTTTGAAAAATATATACCCAGGGTTTTGAAAAATATAAGGAATATAAAATATCACACAATCACAGATGTACAAACAAGGATGCACAAACAGTACTCCCTAAAGCTGACTCTAAATGCAATATTTTGAAATGGCTGATAGGACCTTAATCCTAACTCTAAGATTTAGATCATCTGATTCCAATCAAGGTATGCCGATATACTCAGGCCGAAGTTTGAAGTACGTGGCATATAATTTTTTCTCCGGTTCTAAGGTAATGACTTCCCAACATCATTGAGCATCTACCGATATACCTCAGAATATGGCCCTTAGGTACGTGGTAGGAGGGCGCGAACCTAAATAAGTGGTCCAGTTGTGAGGCTCTCTCCCGAACTATGGTTTAGTGAGACAGCTCAGCAACGTGAAGACCGGGACAATATAGGTAGGGATGTTTTCAAAAACAAGTTCAAATGCAAGAAATCAGATGGCTCTAATGCAAGTCCTAAAGAGATAGATTTAAATAAAAAGAAGCATACACTTGCATACATTGTTTACATTCAATCCCTAGAATTGAGGAGAGTTGTATTTCAGACCTAAATCTAATGTGAGCATGGAATAATCTCCTCAATATGGTCCTACCAAACCATACTTAGATCCTATATGCAATGATGTCAGCTAGGACAGAGTCCAGGCTCCTAAGGTTTGCAGGAAAATGAAGCTGACATTTGAAGAACAAAGACTTAGATAATATCAAAGCAAAGCAAAAGGGCATAGATCCGACCGAACGAAGACGGGTCCCATCACGATCGCCAGAACTGTGATCATCGCAAATTTTTTTCTCTTGTTCCTTTCTCTTCGCCTTTCTAACCTCTGTTCTCCTTTTGAAGGGGAATAAAAGATAGAAAAGAAGAAGAGAGAATGAGAAAAGAAAGAAGAGAGAGGAACTCTTTTGCAAGGTCTCACTTGACCTTAATTTTGAAAGTATTTTAGGAAATTACTCGCCTCCGTTTTGAAATATTTGCGAGAAAATTAGGAGACGGGATTCGGTCATCGGTACGAGGTTCGACAATTCCTAGTGCCTTTACCAGGGGTAATCAAACCAAGGATTGAATTTATGCCTTCTTGCTTTGCTATCTAAGAATTTATCCAAAATCTAAATGCACAAAGAGTCATGCTTGTGCAAGGATGTATGCTCTTTTGAAAAGAATAATTTGGAAATCTGAGATTTTCCAAGTGATTCTGAAGTAAATGTGATGAAGAAATGATTTGAAATAGTTGAATTTAACTTAGAACTTGAAATAGATCAGGAAAGAGATTTGAAGCTCTAAGTCTTTAAAATAATCAGAGTTTGGGAGAATAAATCTTGACTTTGAAAATTTTGAAGCTGAGATAAAAGGAAAAGAAATGAAGTTTCAGAGTCAGAAATGGACTTTGAATTTGAATTTTTGAACTTGGATTTAGGAGAGGAAATGAATATTTGAAATGGAATTGAAGTCCAGATTCGAAGTTTTGAAATCAAAATGGGATTTAAGAAATCCAAATGGAGTTTGAAGATAGAATTGGATTTAAGAAGGCCAGATGTGATTTGAAAGTGAAATTGATTTTTGAAATTTGGGAATCAAGATAGACTTGGATTTGAAGTCTATCATCCTAAATGGTTTTGGATCCGAAGTCTAAGATCCAAGATAGAGTTGGATCCTACAATTCTAAGTGGAATTGGATCCAAAGTCTGCGATCCAATATAGAATTGGATCCAAAATCTGGATCCAAAGTGGAATTGGGTTCTAATTTTGGATTTAGAAAGCCCAAATGGGACTTTTTGAAGATGGATCTGAATTTTGAAAACCCAGATTGAATTTAAAACTTTAGAAAAGAATCAAATTTTGAGATTCAGAATCAATCTCAAAACTTTGATTTTGAAATTTGAGAATCAAGACTAAATGAGAGATAAATGGTGAACTTGATTTTAAAGCTTGAGTTTTTGAAATCAGAAGATGAATGAGAGATTTCAAAGTTTAATTTGAACTTTAAAATTGGATTTTGAGATGTTGATTTGAATTTTGAAATTGAATCCTAAAAAATGAATTTGGAATTTCAAAGTCAAATTGAACTTTGAAATTTGATTTGAATGGAATTTTAAATATAAAATGAACTTTGAGATTTCAAAATCAAATTGGACTTTGAAATTGGATTTTGAACTTTTGAAATAAGATAGAATTAATGAGTTGAAGTGGAAATTTGAAGAAAAGATATTCAGGATAACTTGGATTTTGAAAATATGATGCAATTCTATCCTAGATGATGAATGAATTTAAAGAATTAAAAATTGGATTTTGAAAATCATATTCCATTCTTTAAATGAATGTAAATATGATTGAGGATATAATACACGTCTGACTATGGTCATTAAATGTATTATATAATAATTATATTTAAATTCAGATGAAGAATAAAATAATTTTTGGTGCTTTTATAGAGTTTAAAATGAAATTAACTCTCAATATATTCTGACTATGGCCATTGATATATATTTTGAGTTAGTTTTAATTTAAACCCTGATAAAAGAAGAAAATATTTTAAAAATATGATGATTTTTTAAGAGGGGTCCAGTGTGGATCCAGTGTTATTCCATAAAAGATGGAAATCCTAAGTTTTGTTTACATCCTGACTATGGCCATTGATGTAAATCATCAACTTAGGATTTAATCACCTTTTATTAGAATGGTGCATGTGCCATTCGTGTTCCCATTCATGAAAGTTTTTGAAAAATAAAAGAAAAATAATGAAACAAAGGATGTTTACATGCTCATTCATTTTATCTAAGACTGGAAATGTAGAGTTTTCATTAATATCTAGCTTATTACAACACTGGAATTGAAAATATCGAAAACTTCTAAATTAACTTTTTACATATTCCTGCAAAATGGAGTTAGCACAAAATATGTACAGAGGGAAATTCACATAATATCACATTGGACCTAATGAAATACTCAGGCGTATACTAGTGACAATGAAATATAAATGACAAAACCTATATTGGAACGATGTATCAAGTTGATGAGGAATGAAATATCAAAAGGTACTTTGAAATATCTTACACTAATGAAAAATAAATACTAAAATATATGAATGATATCTTAAGCCAACTAGGATGCCTATGTGATGATATTATACAAACGGATAAGATACATGTCAAGCATTAAAAATATACCTCCTAAATACAAATTTTTGATTTAGCAAATCCATCGCTTCATGTTATATCTGAAGACTTGACTAAGGAATCTATGCATCCGGATCTTACAACAAATTCTTCTACTTTTTAAAGCAATATGTGAATCAAATTTACAGCAAATGCTCATAGCATGTAAGACCCGCGAATTTCTGAGTGCTTTATTGTGTGATTTGAGTTGGAATGTATGTTTGTGTGTACTTGTGTAGTAGCACGTGATTTGATGAAATTTGACTATGCTTTGTATTTTTGCCTTGTATTCGCGACCTGAAAATCGCGTAAATATAATGTGCAAGTAAGAAGTGTCTAATTCTGGATGAATTAGCCTCTAAGAATTTAAGGGTTGAATTATATTATATTTTTATGGTTTGTCCTCGAATTTGGGACTTATACGGTGTAAAAACCTCGTCAGTGCATGCGAATTACGAGTTTGGGCCCAAGTTTGAACCTGAATCATAATACGCTTAATTCTTGCAATCGGATGAGAATTTCCTTATAAGACTTCATGCATCTCGTAGTAATTGAGGTTATAAACAGAACTGAAAGATTTAATTGGATTTATTCAGTGTTTTAAGGCATTAATTAAGTGATGTTTTGAAACTTATCAATTGGCGTTTTTGGATCTTGGATCCGGGTCACCTAGAGGACCCAAAACCTTTGGGCACCCCTCTAAGGGGGGGGGACGATTTTGTCTATGTTTGACCAACTGGTCAAGGTTTGACCAGCTGAGTGGTACTTTTGCAAAGAATTTCATGGATTTTAAAACATAGCCCACGATTGGCCATTTCTTCTTTTTGAAACTCATGATGAGCCTTGAAGCTCATCATGAAAGGTGTTTTTCAATAAAGGGGACCATGGGGTTGTCACCCCATGGCATTTTTGTAATTGTTTCAAAAGAATCCAAATGCTAAAATCCGATTGGGTGAGCTTGGGTGGCTCTTTTGTAAAACTTTCGAACACTAAAGGCACTTTGCAATGGCGTTTTTGAAAGATTTCTGAAATGTTTTAAAAGCTCAACATGCATTGGGCGTGGATACCTAGGGGTGAGGCGTGGAGCACTCCAGCCCTCCATCTTATGAGTTTTAATCCTAGCCGTTCCTTTTTGTAAACCCTATGTACTTAAGGTTTCAAGAGAGAGAAAGAGAGGACCTCTTGGGCGATTTTCTTGGAGGAACCTCTCTCTCTCTTCCCCTTCTTCCTCTTCTTCTCCAAAACCGAGTGAGAGTGAGTTTGTGGGTGTGGTGTGGAGCAACTCCAACCGTAGACACCATTGCCTCCACCTTCCTCATTTCCTCCATTTTAAAGCCGCGAAGGTGAGACACCTCCTTCCCTATGCCTATTGTGGATTCCGTTTGAGCAAGGTTCTACTTTGGCTTGCAATTTGAGCATTTCCATTCCTTTTCCCTCATTTCTCGTTAACGTATTTTACGAATTGAGGGGCATGCATTATGAATGTTCGGTTAAGTACATTTTTAAGCTTTCTCCTCGTGCAAAATGGGCAATATAGCTTAAGGCCATACAGTTCTTCGTAATTGCACGCTTATTGGTACTTTTTAAACCTCATTTTAGCATTGGTAAAACGTGTTTACAAGAAAATGTTTTAGCCTTTCATTTTCCTCAAAAGTTTCAAGTTTGTGTCTTACATGGTTAGTGGTTGCATCAATGTTCTTTCCCATGCTTCATTTCATTGGCGAGGAGGCCGCGGATGGCACCTGCCCAGCCAACCCATCCATTCGGGTTAGCCCCATTTTGGGTGCTACCGGCTTGGGCTAAACGGGCCGAGCTGTGGGGGGAATTGCACCATTTCGTTTAACACTCCATTTTTGTCATTTGGCCATAATGCCTGCACCATTGATTATTTTCCTGTTGCTGGACGTTCCAGCAAGGTTAGCCCAGACCGTCCCCAGCGTGGGCGTCCCTTTCCTTCTTCCTCCCTTTTTGGTTCAGTTCGAGCATTAACCGAACCCACCAACAAGGGTCGGTGTGGGTTCGGTTTCCCCATCTCTGGCCTGACATGGTCTGGACCGAAATGGTCCAGACCTGTCAAAGGCCGTCCCATGATTGTCGGATTGGGCGTCAGCCCTTTTTCGTCTGCCAGCTGAGATTTTCGGGCATGTTGTGGTAGTTGCAGCAGCTGGGCTGTGTCCAGACGCAGGCTGGAAGGCCTGCACACCTCCTGGACCTTTGGCCGAAGCCAACCTGGATCTGGACCAGTCGGTCCAGTCCTGGACCATGTTGGGCCAGCCTGCTGCAACCAAGTTGCAGCAAGTGGGTCGTCTTCGGGTGCAAATCCTGCACCCCTTGCGTTTTGGTATTGGCCGAGCCCAAGTGAGGTCTGGACCAGTCGGTCCAGACCTGGGTTTTCTTTCTTAGCTGCACCCGGTGCGCGTGCGCAAGTTGCCACATGACAACGAATGATCGACAGTCCTAATAGATGATTTTCTCTCCCGTGGTTGCGCTTTGAGTGCTGGTTTATGGCAATCCGAGCTGCAGCCTATGCGGATGCATGTGCATACATACCGCGGGGTCCAATACCCCAGCAACGTGATGGATTTGACTCATCGTATCACAAATGGATTGTGCTTGTCAAACCGAAGCAAATTTTATATGTAAATTTCCATTCTTATTGTCATGCCTATAGCCTTGTTAGTCGACATCCGAGCTATAGCCAAAGGGGATGTAATTGTGATTGTAGCGGGATCCAGTATCCCTACGAGGGCGTTAAGTGTTTTGACTTATGCGATGGATCCATGTGGACAGAGATAATGTATAATGATTCGACTTAGCGTAGTTGGTACACAATTTTTAAGTACATAGATGACACGCGTGATGAATGTGATCACTAACTCATGTTAACAAATCTCGTATGTTTGTCAACTAAGGAACGTGGGCATTATTGTGCTTGCTATGCCTTGGGATGCACTATGGATATTGCAGTGGTGCAAGACTTACGGAACCTTGGAACTCCTTGGCGAGTGGTTAGCGAGATAAGTTCACTTATGGTTACAATGTGCGGGTTATGAACCTTGGCATAGCTTGTGAGGTAGGTCTTGCATGGCAAATGCTTCTAACTGTCCCATCATGGCATCATAGCATACAATGTTCGAATTATCATAGGATAGTTCATTCGCTTATGACACGATGCACAAAATTATTCATTTGTACTTTATGTTCTGTGATGCATAATAGTCACTCATGCTTTGACTACTTGCATTGACGTATGCTAGTTACAGTCTTTCATGTTGATACACTTGTACTTTATGTTCTGTGATGCATACCTTGTTACAAATGTTGATCCATTGCTAAATCATGTGTCTTGATGCATGCTATAGGAATTGTTGATAATGCTCCATGTGTAGATAACACTGTTCTATACTTGTCCATGCTGCAACTGCTCAAATATTGTATAATGGCATGCTAAGTTTACCTTGTATAGCTTGCTTTCGTATTTCACACTTGGGTAATGTGTCTTGGGTTGTCTCACCAGCTCGAAAGAGTACTGACCCCGTTTTATGGGGATACAGGTTTACTTCGACGTGCGGTGGAGCTCGATGTGCTGCAGCGGACTTCGAACCCACAATTCTGAACCTCGCTTGTTGGATCCTGGCAGTGTTTTGTATAAGGGATTGGATGTACAATTTTGTAAAGATGTATTTAATAAAGGTTGTTTCATTTAAATGTTGTTTCACACCTGTAGTGACCGCCTAGGGTTTTTCCGCTTGTTCTTTTCCCTTTTGGTTTCTTCCGCACTTGTGCATCTAACTCGTAGAAAAAAAAAAGGGGGGTTCCTCAAAGGTCGGGAAATCTGGGTTTCGGTTGCTACAGAATTGGTATCAGAGCAGTGTTTTTAAAAGGAGTTAAGAAGTGTGGTTCAAGTCTCTGCACGCATCAGCCATCGCACTGTGAGTATTTCTAACCCAGTTTCTGTTGTTTAGTAGTTGCTCTGCTTGATTTGATGAATTGTGTGCTTTCGGGTGTCTTCCGATGTGAGTCCCCATTTCGTGCTTAAGCCTCGTGTAACAGGCTTGAGACATCGTTTATCGGAACCTAAGTGTTCGTTTGTGCTGGTGGATATAGTTTCCAAGCTATATCGAGTCGACTCTGGTGAGAGTAGGAGTTTTCGACTGAGATTTTGGGAGCTACTTGCGTAGTTCACCCTTCTCGTTCCACGTTGTGTTAGTGGAAACGATTGAGATGTCATAGCAATTATCGAGCTTTAGCCTTATCGTGTTATAGATGAGATGGCTTCGATGAGAACCATCGTGTGAGGTTCAGGTGTGGATGTTTTCCCTCTTTTCCAACCTCATTGGAATTGTGGTAGTCCTGTCCTTGACGAAGGGTATCTCGTTTGATGTGAACCTTTTTAGACAGAGAGGTAGAAGCCTCGTCGGTACCAGTGAGCCCTTACTTATCCCATAGGCGGATACTTGACACTGTCATTTTTCCCAGTCGTTCTTGGTGATGAGAACGTATCTGTTGTTTCGTGCTTTGCATGTTGTGTGGGATGTCGGTGATGGCATTGGACTCCTGAGAGGATCGTGTTCTGGGGATGGCTCGACACCGATTTCCAGGGCATTGCCGCTCGTGAGAGAGCATTGCGGGAATTTTGTTTCCCCCACCACTGTCTGGAGGATAGTGGTGTGTTGGCTCAGGAGGTGATTCCTGGTAGCGCCAACTGTACCGCTGGATGGAGTAGTTCTTCAGCGATGCCGTTAGCGTGGTGATTCGCTAGCGATGCCATTAGAGTGGTGATTCTCTAATGAAGGTCATTGGAGTGGTGATTCTCCAGTGATACCGTTGGGGTGGTGACACTTCAGCGATGCCGTTAGCATGGTGATTCACTAATGATGCCATTAGGATGGTGATTTCCTAATGACGATACTGAAGTGGTGATTCTTCAGCGATGCCGTTAGCGTGGTGATTCGCTAGCGATGCCATTAGAGTGGTGATTCTCTAATGAAGGTCATTGGAGTGGTGATTCTCCAGTGATATCGTTGAAGTGGTGATTCTTCAGCGATGCCGTTAGCGTGGTGATTCGCTAGCGATGCCATTAGAGTGGTGATTCTCTAATGAAGGTCATTGGAGTGGTGATTCTCCAGTGATATCGCTGAAGTGGTGATTCTTCAGCGATGCCGTTAGCGTGGTGATTCGCTAGCGATGCCATTAGAGTGGTGATTCTCTAATAAAGGTCATTGGAGTGGTGATTCTCCAGTGATATCGTTGAAGTGGTGATTCTTCAGCGATGCCGTTAGCGTGGTGATTCGCTAGCGATGCCATTAGAGTGGTGATTCTCTAATGAAGGTCATTGGAGTGGTGACTCTCCAGTGATATAGTTGGGGTGGTGACGCTTCAGCGATGCCGTTAGCGTGGTGATTCGCTAGCGATGCCATTAGAGTGGTGATTCTCTAATGAAGGTCATTTGGAGTGGTGACTCTCCAGTGATATCGTTGGGGTGGTGACGCTTCAGCGATGCCGTTAGCATGGTGGTTTCCTAATATTATCGCTAGGGTGGTGGTTCCCTAACGGTGGTGTGCTTGACTAGTTACGATTAATGACGTTACGATCAACGATGTCTCGTGACGATGCTTGATGAGTATAGATGACTCTCGTATTTTTGCCTTGTCATGTGATGATGACTTTCCTAGTTTCGTTAGAGTGGTGTTCTCTAACATTCATCGTCGAGAATAGTGGTTTCCGGTGATAGCGACCTTGTTTGGTGTCGTTTGAGATCGTTCGTAGAACGCGCTTTCGTCGTGTTGTGTTGCACGATTGAATGTGATGTAAATTTGGTCTGAATTTTTGTGTGCTTATGCTTATGATAGTTGTTTGGTTGCTGCGATTGTTGTTTCGTGAGCTAGGTTTTTCAGACCTACCTTTTGACTCACCTTGCTTCTGATAATGATAGATGACTTGGAGGACTAGATGCAATGTTGTTATGGGCACTGTGAACAACCTTGCAGAGGTTGTGCATCAGCAAGCGGCTGCAATGCATCAGATGGGTGAGAATCTTCAGCATGTAGCACAGAGTGTGCAAAGCAGTAGTACGGTTACGTATAAGCGATTCATGGAGTTAGATCCTCCTGCTTTTATGGGTAAGACAGACCCTGAAGCTGCTGAGTCATGGTTACGTGAGATGGAACGTATTTTCCGTGTTTTGGATTTTGGATGTAACAGAAGAGAAGAAAGTGGATTTTGGCACTTATCGCTTGAAGGACCATGCTGAGAAGTGGTGGGACACTGTCTCTTCGGTCAGATTCAAGGACGCGACTGTTACATGGGATGAATTCGTGGAAGTTTTTAACTCTGCTTATTTTCCTAAGCATGAACGCAGTAGGAAGATGCAAGAATTTCTGGACTTGCAGCAAGGAGCGATGACCTTATCCGATTATACTACAAGATTTCGTTGTTTGGAACGATATTGTCCGAACGTTTACGTTACGGAGAATGATCGAGCAATGAAGTTTGCTCGTGGGTTGAGGCCTACTTTGAGAACTAAGGTGTTCACTAACGGGCCTAAATCGCTCGAAGAAGCTATTGAGGTAGCTACTCTGTTAGATGAAGATCAATCCGAGCACCAGGCTCAAGTTTTCACGATTGTGGCGGAGAAGAGACCTAGTGTGGTGCAGTCCTCGCCACCTACTAGAGGGCGGAAGCGTCAGAAAGTACAACTGAATATCCAGCGGAGACGACCTCAACAATCGAATCGCCAACAAAAGCAACCTCAGCGACCGGGAGTTGAGCGGAAGTGTCGGCAATGCGATGTAGATCACGCTTTTGGGGCTTGTCCTCGTTTCAAGGGCAAATGTTTCAAGTGTGGACAACCTGGGCATATTGCCAAGTTTTGTTTGGAGAAGCCTCCAACAGACTTAGTTGTTGCCGAGTAGGCGCAGTAAGGCGAGATCTGACCCTTGCATTATTGCTTGTTGTTTCGTGATTTCGCGGACGAAATCCCTTTTAAGGAGGGTAGAATGTAAGACCCGCGAATTTCTGAGTGCTTTATTGTGTGATTTGAGTTGGAATGTATGTTTGTGTGTACTTGTGTAGTAGCATGTGATTTGATGAAATTTGACTATGCTTTGTATTTTTGCCTTGTATTCGCGACCTGAAAATCACGTAAATATAATATGCAAGTAAGAAGTGTCAAATTCTGGATGAATTAGCCTCTAAGAATTTAAGGGTTGAATTATATTATATTTTTATGGTTTGTCCTCGAATTTGGGACTTATACGGTGTAAAAACCTCGTCAGTGCATGCGAATTACGAGTTTGGGCCCAAGTTTGAACCCGAATCATAATACGCTTAATTCTTGCAATCGGATGAGAATTTCCTTATAAGACTTCATGCATTTCGTAGTAATTGAGGTTATAAACAGAACTGAAAGATTTAATTGGATTTATTCAGTGTTTTAAGGCATTAATTAAGTGATGTTTTGAAACTTATCAATTGGCATTTTTGGATCTTGGATCCGGGTCACCTAGAGGACCCAAAACCTTTGGGCGCCCCTCTAAGGGGGGGGGGACGATTTTGTCTATGTTTGACCAACTGGTCAAGGTTTGACCAGCTGAGTGGTACTTTTGTAAAGAATTTCATGGATTTTAAAACATAGCCCACGATTGGCCATTTCTTCTTTTTGAAACTCATGATGAGCCTTGAAGCTCATCATGAAAGGTGTTTTTCAATAAAGGGGACCATGGGGTTGGCGCCCCATGGCATTTTTGTAATTGTTTCAAAAGAATCCAAATGCTAAAATCCGATTGGGTGAGCTTGGGTGGCTCTTTTGTAAAACTTTTGAACACTAAAGGCACTTTGCAATGGCGTTTTTAAAGATTTCTGAAATGTTTTAAAAGCTCAACATGCATTGGGCGTGGATACCTAGGGGTGAGGCGTGGATCACTCCAGCCCTCCATCTTATGAGTTTTAATCCTATCCGTTCCTTTTTGTAAACCCTATGTACTTAAGGTTTCAAGAGAGAGAAAGAGAGGACCTCTTGGGCGATTTTCTTGGAGGAACCTCTCTCTCTCTTCCCCTTCTTCCTCTTCTTCTCCAAAACCGAGTGAGAGTGAGTTTATGGGTGTGGTGTGGAGCAACTCCAACCGTGGACACCATTGCCTCCACCTTCCTCATTTCCTCCATTTTAAAGCCGCGAAGGTGAGACACCTCCTTCCCTATGCCTATTGTGGATTCTGTTTGAGCAAGGTTCTACTTTGGCTTGCAATTTGAGCATTTCCATTCCTTTTCCCTCATTTCTTGTTTACGTATTTTACGAATTGAGGGGCATGCATTATGAATGTTCGGTTAAGTACATTTTTAAGCTTTCTCCTTGTGCAAAATGGGCAATATAGCTTAAGGCCATACAGTTCTTCGTAATTGCACGCTTATTGGTACTTTTTAAACCTCGTTTTAGCATTGGTAAAACATGTTTACAAGAAAATGTTTTAGCCTTTCATTTTCCTCAAAAGTTTCAAGTTTGTGTCTTGCATGGTTAGTGGTTGCATCAATGTTCTTTCCCATGCTTCATTTCATTGGCGAGGAGGCCGCGGATGGCACCTGCCCAGCCAACCCATCCATTCGGGTTAGCCCCATTTTGGGTGCTGCCGGCTTGGGCTAAACGGGCCGAGCTGTGGGGGGAATCGCACCATTTCGTTTAACACTCCATTTTTGTCATTTGACCATAACGCCTGCACCATTGATTATTTTCCTGTTGCTGGACGTTCCAGCAAGGTTAGCCCAGACCGTCCCCAGCGTGGGCGTCCCTTTCCTTCTTCCTCCCTTTTTGGTTCAGTTTGAGCATTAACCGAACCCACCAACAAGGGTCGGTGTGGGTTCGGTTTCCCCTTCTCTGGCCTGACATGGTCTGGACCGAAATGGTCCAGACCTGTCAAAGGCCGTCCCATGATTGTCGTATTGGGCGTCAGCCCTTTTTCGTCTGCCAGCTGAGATTTTCGGGCATGTTGTGGTAGTTGCAGCAGCTGGGCTGTGTCCAGACGCAGGCTGGAAGGCCTGCACACCTCCTGGACCTTTGGCCGAAGCCAACCTGGATCTGGACCAGTCGGTCCAGTCCTGGACTGTGTTGGGCCAGCCTGCTGCAACCAAGTTGCAGCAGGTGGGTCGTCTTCGGGTGCAAATCCTGCACCCCTTGCGTTTTGGTATTGGCCGAGCCCAAGTGAGGTCTGGACCCGTCGGTCCAGACCTGGGTTTTCTTTCTTAGCTGCACCCGGTGCCCGTGCGCAAGTTGCCACATGACAACGAATGACCGGCAGTCCTAATAGATGATTTTCTCTCCCGTGGTTGCGCTTTGAGTGCTGGTTTATGGCAATCCGAGCTGCAGCCTATGCGGATGCATGTGCATACGTACCGCGGGGTCCAATACCCCAACAACGTGATGGATTTGACTCATCGTATCACAAATGGATTGTGCTCGTCAAACCGAAGCAAATTTTATATGTAAATTTCCATTCTTATTGTCATGCCTATAGCCTTGTTAGTAGACATCCGAGCTATAGCCAAAGGGGATGTAATTGTGATTGGAGCGGGATCCAGTATCCCTACGAGGGCGTTAAGTGTTTTGACTTATGCGATGGATCCATGTGGACAGAGATAATGTATAATGATTCGACTTAGCGTAGTTGGTACACAATTTTTAAGTACATAGATGACACGCGTGATGAATGTGATCACTAACTCATGTTAACAAATCTAGTATGTTTGTCAACTAAGGAACGTGGGCATTATTGTGCTTGCTATGCCTTGGGATGCACTATGGATATTGCAGTGGTGCAAGACTTACGCAACCTTGGAACTCCTTGGCGAGTGGTTAGCGAGATAAGTTCGCTTATGGTTACAATATGCGGGTTATGAACCTTGGCATAGCTTGTGAGGTAGGTCTTGCATGGCAAATGCTTCTAACTGTCCCATCATGGCATCATAGCATACAATGTTCGAATTATCATAGGATAGTTCATTCGCTTATGACACGATGCACAAAATTATTCATTTGTACTTTATGTTCTGTGATGCATAATAGTCACTCATGCTTTGACTACTTGCATTGACGTATGCTAGTTACAGTCTTTCATGTTGATACACTTGTACTTTATGTTCTGTGATGCATACCTTGTTACAAATGTTGATCCATTGCTAAATCATGTGTCTTGATGCATGCTATAGGAATTGTTGATAATGCTCCATGTGTAGATAACACTGTTCTATACTTGTCCATGCTGCAACTGCTCAAATATTGTATAATGGCATGCTAAGTTTACCTTGTATAGCTTGCTTTAGTATTCCACACTTGGGTAATGTGTCTTGGGTTGTCTCACCAGCTCGAAAGAGTACTGACCCCGTTTTATGGGGATACAGGTTTACTTCAACGTGCGGTGGAGCTCGATGTGCTGCAGCGGACTTCGAACCCACACTTCTGAACCTCGCTTGTTGGATCCTGGCAGTGTTTTGTATAGGGGATTGGATGTACAATTTTGTAAAGATGTATTTAATAAAGGTTGTTTCATTTAAATGTTGTTTCACACCTGTAGTGAGCGCCCAGGGTTTTTCCGCTTGTTCTTTTCCCTTTTGGTTTCTTCCGCACTTGTGCATCTAACTCGTAGAAAAAAGAAAAAAAAAAAGGGGGTTTCCTCAAAGGTCGGGAAATCTGGGTTTGGGTCGCTACATAGCAACAGTGGTATAGCAGGTGGCTGATGCACAATGTGTGGTTTGCTGTGAAAGGTTGCAGTGAAGGCAGGAGATGGGTAGATTCTTAGTGGAGGGTGGCAGCATATAAATGCTGAAAGTTATGTATTGATGGTAATGTAGGTGCAGCTTCACACAACTCAAGGAGCTTCTTCTTCGATGCATTTTTCTCAAGGACAACATGGTTTTTCTTATGAGAGTCCTTGGCATTCAGACTCCTCATTCTTAGTAACGGTATGTATCGGCTGGATAGACACGAGCACATGACCACAAAGCTAAACCTCAAATCTGGCCTGTGATGGGTATGCCCGATTTCTGCAACATCAAGGAAGATTTTATCATCACCACTCATTTCATTGAACTTGGACTCATGAAGCTTTATGGATCACTTTATGCCCTGGGTTAGCAAGTTTAAGTTGTACTTTTAACAGGTGACATTTCTATGATTGAAAACCGAACCCTCTGTTAACCCAGTCTTTACTTTCTCTTCTTCATCAGAGAACCATCTTAGCATCATCTCTCTCACATAATTTGAGTTAGGAAAGTCGTCTGCTGAGTCAACTCTTGTAATCAGAATGCCAGGAATTTTGATCGCGTCTGGGTGTTGCTCGGTGTTCCCATAGACTAATGTCTGAGGGATATTTCCAAGTAATGTTGTATGTGGACAAATGACATGAAGAAGAATTTTTGCAAGTGATATTGAGACTACAATTAGAAGCCCTATATCTACAGATATAAACAAAATGCCAAGGAAGGCTCCCAAGTATACACTAAAGTTTCGTTTTCCATATCAGTCATGTAGCGTCAAAAATCAACCAATATAATTACCTCAGAAATAATAGTGGCTGCTAAAATTGCAAAAAAAAAAAAATGATTGATGATGCTAATATGATTCTAACGAATAGATCAAACAAATGTTTTGACAGGATAATATAAATGATCAGATCTTTTAATCAACATGGAATGAACAAATAAAATAACAAAATAAAATAGACGAACAACTAGAGAGGGGGGGGAGCTTACCAGATTTAGTTAGTACCAATTGCAGGGGATCAAGTTATTGTCCTTTGCAGCTGAATGGCAATCAAATCCAAGAGATTGGGTGGCAAAAGAAGATCAGATGTAAGGTGGACATGTGCTGTTATGAATCAATCACGTAGCAGATATTGCTACAGACCCGGGTTCACATAGCAGCCCTTCTAAAAATCTTGCTCTCAATTTCAACATTACTGAACTTTTGTGATGCCCTTGCAATCTGATTCTGAAGATAGACAAGAGCCTTTGCTGATGCACCTTTTGAATTTCCTGGGTAAACACAACTCACAGGAAATATCAAGCCTAGCTTGACTGACACAAGCAAATCCTGCTGCGAGAGACCGTGCCCAACTCTCCCACTATCAAGATTTCCGGAGTTGATCATCCTTTTAGCATGCATTTTGAGAATCTCAACTCCCCCGTCAATGGAGCATTGACATCAACATTACAAGTAAGGAGACTTGAGGTACATGCTGCAATGTGCTATATAACTTTGTAGGAGTGCAGAGCATAGGTGCAAAGAGGATTTCAGAATTCAACAAATAGAATCAGGAAAAACAAAGGTCAGAGGCAGTAGAAGTATTGCCATCTCTATAGGTTTGGCAAACCTGCATGAGGTTGATGCCTAAAAGATGAGACCATAACTTCAGAAACCAGAGAGGGCATTCCTCTTGAAATCAATAAAACATTGAAATTCAAAATAGAGATGATGTAAAGCACTGAAGAATGCACGCAGCCATTTTCCTACAGTAAATTGATTCACACAGTAAATGCATCTCATGATTTGTATGAAATAGAAAAGATACAAATATATTGAGACACGCATGCTAGATGGGTTATCACTCAAATGGATGAAGATGTGGGGGTAAGATACTCATTATGCACAGAATAATACTAAGGTTGAATTGGCATGCAGAGACTAATGAGGGATTTTGGGAATGTAACAGGTATTATAAAGCAAAATTCAGCACGAAGCCTGCAAAAATAGTGGATGAGAAGGAAAATGCATATATGAATACCTTCAATAAAACCCAATGTCATTTAGTATTACATTAACACATAACAACCGAAAGTTGCAACATAGTGGATGATTGCCTAACAACTCGCTGGTCATGAATTGAAACAAAACCGCAGGAGGCACTTGCTATAGGCTACAATTGGAAAGGCATGTAGTGAAGTTGCAGAAACGTAAATCCAAACTGCAAACTAAGGGGCGAAGCTTAATGCTAAATGGGCTTAAAGCAAACAGCAAATGAAAGAGAAAAAAAAGAAGAAACAGAAAACAAAGGAAGAGGGGAAATAACAACTATCCTCGTGTTGCAGAACGTAGGTTGATCCAAAATGGACCAGAGGATTAATTATAAGAGGGAATTAAAATAGAACAGAGTGTTCATTACAGTTATAATACAAAGGGCGATGATGAGATCATCGTCGTTTTTGGACTGTTGAAATTCAGTAACGATAAGAAGAGGAAATAGAAGAAGAAAAATAGAAAAGAAAGAAAGAAGAAGAAAAGAAAAAAAAAGAAGAAAATAAAATAAAAAAAAATAAAAAAAAATAACTGGAATGAAGGATCATAACATAAGCAGGAAATTAAAACTGAAGTGAAATCAAGAATTGGTATGAGAATCAGACTGGAATTTAGACCATATTGGATTCTTGATCCGACAGCCTGAGCAAAACACAAATGAGAATTACAAATCGGCAAAACTAATAGAACGAAAAAAAAAAAGAACAAAACAAAAAAACAACAAAGATAATAAAAAAAATGTTGGAAGGGTCCATTCCCTTTTACTATTGCAGCAGGTGGACCGATCCTGCTACATGCAGATCGATTCCACCTTCAGTGCTTCTGGGTGAAACAAAAGATAAAATAAAAGCAAAAGTAAAACAATAAGGTAAAATTTTTCTACCGAAAATCAGTGATAAAAGGGAGAAGAACTCTTAAGAGAGATGCGGTAAAGTGGCAACGGAGATGAGCAATATGAAAGACAAGGGAAGAGGAAAACCACTTGCCTCTGGATGTTGGGATGATCGACCGATTTTTCTTCGCTTGATACCGATGAGAACCAGAGAAAAGGAAATGAAGGAGAGGAATATGAGAAGGAGAAGTGTGAAGAAGCGATAAAAGAGGAAGGGAAGAAGAAGGTTAGGAAGCAATGGTGCGGTGAAAAACGGAAATGTAGAAGGAGAAGAGACGAGGGATGCGGGGGTGAAGAGCGGTGCTCGACCCTCTTCCCCCTGTGTCTTTTTATAAAAACGGGGAAGAAACATCGAGAAGGGGGATTTTTTGAGTACGATCCAAGAAATTTTTTAAAAAATCATAAAAATGACTGCTTTATAAGAAATTTTCAAAAAAAGATTTTTAGTAAAACAATTTTTATAAAAAGGGGCTTACTTAACCACTTTTTCGTATTTTCCACTTTTTTGTTCTTTTTTCTTTGTAATTTTCTATATATATATATATATTTGTTTTTGAAATAAAAACTCTAAAATCTAAGGGAAAGTAAGGGGTTTAAAACTATATTTTTTTTGTATTTTTAAGAAATATCTAAAAAAGAGGTTTTCTGAGCATTCGGGCTCAATTTTTCTCAGAGAACGGGTTCAGATCCAAGGTTTTGAGAAAGTATTCAAGTTTTGAACCTTGAATCGAGAAATACAATGCGATGAATCCAAGCAGATACTGGACGAACTGTCTGAGCCTTTCAAAAAGTTATTTTGGTTTAAAAATTGGATGACAAAGCTCAGATTTGGATTATGATATTGGACCCGGATCCGAAATCGAGTCAGATATATAAAATGAATTTAATTTTAGTAAAATTTGAGAAATAAGCTGGAATTTAGATTTAAAACTGACTCAACTACTCAGAAAATGAGGTCAGTCGCAAAAAAGGAATATTTACAACCTTTTGAAAAATTTGGGGTGTTCACAGTATCCATTTGGATCCAATGTTCTATATTCCTCAATTCGAGGTCCAAAACTCAAATATTTCTTCAAAACCTTGGATCCAAACCCATTTTCTGAAGAAATTTCTAAAGTTTAACCCTGAATTCTCAGAAAACCCCAATCTTGTAAATATTTTTAAAATTAAAAAAAAAGTTTAAAATCTATTATTTTCCCATAGTTTTAGAGTTTTATTTCAAAAACACAAAAAAAATATAGAAAATACAAAGAAAAGAACAAAAAAATGAAAATACAAAAAGAAAATACAAAAAAATTGGTTTTAGAAACCTCCTTTTAAAAACATCTTTTGCTTAAAACCTCTTTTGAGAGAACTTTTGAAAGGAGCCCTTCTTCTAAAATTTTTCAAAACTTTCCAGACCCGATTTGAAAAAATCTTAACGGCCTCTCGTTATAAAAGTGAGACCGTTGGGAGGGGGTCGATCATCCATTAGCATCCATTAGCCTCTCAAATCATCCACCGCATTTCCTCCGAGCCCATCTTCTTTATCCCCTCTTCTTCTAGTTCTCTCCAATTAGCAGAAAAGATTGACCATCCCTGCAAGGTTCACGGTAAGACAAATATGGTGTAAAGGAGAATGGCCCAAATGATGAGGTACATAGCCTATGAAGGAAAGAGTCTAGGTTACTGCTCTCGCTGTCTTGGAACAAGTGAATGCATGAATGTCATGGGGTTCACTTCATAAAGGGGCGTGGGAATCCAATACAAACATAATGTTAAAACAATCATTCTCAGTAGTGCTTATATGCAAATTTTGTTTGTCAATCCATTACCAGATGGTATGGGACTGGATCAGATGCAGATAGCTCCACATGTTCCCCTGATTGCTCATGCCAAAGTGGGTCAGCCAGCTCTTTCAGTTAAAACTTAGAAGAATGATGGTTGATTTGTAACATCCACATAGCAGAATTATTTTTAGAATACATATGATGAACCTTGTGATCGCCTTTGTGGATAAAGTTATCAGTGTGTGGGGTTTTTCATAAGTCTTCTGTTGCATTAACAACCCCTACACTGTGCACCACCCTACCACAAGCATCCATCCCCCTTACAGTTACAGCAGTGCCTAGCATTGCTGTAAATCATCCTCCACTTGCAACAACAATCAAGATTGTTGTGACTCCTCCATTACTTATCCCAGTTCCATTCTCCAATAATCTCACCATCTCCATGTTTTCCAACTCCAGCCCCACTCGGGCACCCTGTTGCATTTCTCATGTTCACTACCTAACATTTGCAACTATTTACACCACATTGTTATTGTTCCCTTGCGACTTACAGTGTACAGTTGCGCTTAGAGTCTGTTTTGCTTTTGTTGAGTCTGATGTAAGCTGCCCGGTTCAGGTGAATTAATACCCCGAAGGGGCAGCCCGTATACTTGAACTGTAATAGCCTGCGGGCAAAATTGTGAATGAATCAAATGCGTTGAGCTTTCTTTTGTTCACCCTCGTTGTGATTGCTTCTTGTGATTGCAACTTCTCTCCCTCTATTCTCTCTTGCTCTCTTGCACTCTGATCATAAGCTTCCGCGACCGGCAAGCGAGCTGACGAGTAGGCTTGCGGCGGTAAGGAAGGACCGTCGCGCCGCGCTGGCCCATTGAAGGAAATAGGCCCGTGACAAGTGGTACCAGAGCCCGTTCTCGTGCTGGGGAAGGGACTCCGGAGTCGGTGTCGACAGACACGCCGACAGGCTGCGATTTGTGAGCAAGACATCGTGGCGCCTTATCAACACTTGCGCAACACCAGAGGCAAGACAGTTGCCGAAGCTGAGGAGATGGATTCACCTCGGGGCCAAGAAGAGTTGGCTGCAACTGTTAATAAGTTGGTGGAAGATGTGACTTCGCATGATGAAGCGATTTCACGCGCATGTGAATCATTCAATGGATTGAATGATGTGGTGGCGAGCCTGCAAGAGCAGGTGAACTTACTAATGGGGCAGGTCACTTCGTTGACGACTACAGTGACCGATCTTGAGTTGAAGAACCGTACGTTGCAGCGGACGGTGACCCTGAATGGCGGAAATGGTGAGAGACCATCAAGGATTGATGTACCTAGACCCGCAAAATTCAATGGTTCTCGCGACAGCAAGGCTATTGAGAACTTCTTGTTCCAAGTAGAAGACTACTTGGATATCCAAAATGTGACCCTTGAAGATCTGAGGATCAAGGCTGCAGCAGCCTTACTTGATGGGGATGCTATTGCTTGGTGGAGGCGGAAGCGCAATGACATGGAGAGGGGTCAATGTGTGATAGACACCTTTGACGACTTCAAAGTAGAGTTGCGCAACTACTTCATGCCAAGAAATGCGCAGAGACAGGCTTACCGGATGGTTCGTGAACTCAAACATACTGGTTCGTTGCAAGACTATGTCCGAACGTTCCAGAAGCTTATGCTGGAGATACCTAACATGCCAGAGGATGACATGCTCAACTGGTTCATTGTGGGACTTCAACCATGGGCACAGTCCGAAGTGGAAAGGAGCAACCCCCGTATTTTGGAAGATGCATATGTGGCGGCGGAGCGCTTAGTTGATACTCAGCGCAAACCTTTCACCCCATCAACCAAAGTTGGGAAGAAGCCTGACCACGGAGGCAAGAAGGATGAGCAGCGCAACGATAAAGGTGAGGCGTCGACACGCCATCAACCCGAAAAGAAACAGAACTACACAAAGCATAACAACAGCAACAAGGGTGCGGTTGTGACATGTTGGTTCTGTGGTGATAGACATATCGCCCGGCAATGCCCAAAGCGCCTTGTAAAGGACGACGGGCAAGCCAATGCTGCACAGGAAGAATGCAGCGACACTGAAGGCAGTGACATTGAGACCATGCAACCGAGGATGGGCGCCATGCGATCGATTAACGCAGCTAGAAGTTGCGCAGCTAAGAACATGCAGGTCAGTAAGGAACTTATGTACGTAGAAGTCATTATGAATGGAAAGTCTACTTCGGCAATGGTAGACTCCGGGGCCACACACAACTTTGTCTCGCGGGAAGAGGCAGAGCGGTTGGGCTTGAAAACTGGGCCAAAGCAGAGGACTATCAAAACAGTAAACTCTGAGGCCAAGCCCATTCTTGGTGAAGCAAGAGATGTGGCTACTCAAGTGGGGAGTTGGGTCGGCAAAGCCAACTTCTCTGTGGTGCCCCTGGACGATTTCAAGGTGATTCTGGGTATGGAGTTTCTGCGAAGCCAGAATGTGATGATGCTGCCAAAGTTTAACACGTTGACGATCATGGGATCAGACCTGTCCCACACAGTGCAGTGCCTCACGCAGAAAGGCAAGTCTTCAGTGTTATCAGCAATGCAACTGAAGAAGGGTGTCAAGCATGGGGAGCAGACATTCCTAGTTGCAGTGCGTGCAGATGAAGGGAAGGTAGAAGCAGCAGTGTCGCCGACCCTAGCCCCTCTATTGGAGGAGTTTCGGGGGGTGATGCCTCCGGAATTGCCAAAGCGTCTTCCGCCAAGACGCGAGGTCGACCACAAGATTGAGTTGACCCCGGGAGCAAAGCCTCCCGCAATGGTTCCATACCGTATGGGGCCAGCAGAGTTGAAGGAGCTGCGCAGGCAGTTAGACGAGATGTTGGACGCAGGCATTGTTCGTTCATCAAAAGCCCCATTTGGTGCCCCGGTCCTTTTTCAGATGAAACATGATGGCTCTAAACGGTTATGTGTGGATTACCGGGCCTTGAACAAGGTCACGGTGAAGAACAAGTACCCATTGCCATTGATAGCAGACTTGTTCGATCAGCTAGGCAGTGCCCGTATCTTTTCCAAGCTAGATCTGCGATCGTGTTACTGGCAGGTGAGGATTGCCGAAGGTGATGAGCCGAAAACAACTTGTGTCACCCGCTATGGTGCTTACGAATTTCTAGTAATGCCATTCGGGTTGACAAATGCTCCAGCCACATTCACGACTCTAATGAACCAGATTTTCTACCCTTACTTAGACAAGTTTGTGGTAGTCTATCTGGATGATATCGTGATCTACAGCAATAACATGGAGGAACATGTCGGGCACTTGCGAACAGTGCTTCAGGTGCTGAAGGAGAATGACCTCTGTGTTAAACGAGAGAAGTGTCTCTTCGGGCAGGAGGAGATCAGCTTCCTTGGCCACGTTGTGGGGCGTGGTGTGCTGCGTATGGATGGGCAGAAGATAAGGGCCATCCAGGAATGGGTTCCGCCAAGCAAAGTGCCAGAATTGCGGTCATTCCTCGGCTTGGCAAATTATTATCGGCGTTTCATCGAAGGTTATTCCCTCATTGCTGCGCCTCTCACAGACTTGTTGAAGAAAAATCGGGTATGGCTCTGGACAGGAGCGTGCCAAGATGCCTTCGAGGGCTTGAAGAAAGCCTTAGTGAGAGAGCCAGTGCTGCGACTACCTGATCATTCGAGACCCTTCGAAGTCCACACTGATGCCTCAGACTTTGCCATTGGCGGAGTTATTATGCAAGACGGGCATCCGATCGCATATGAGAGTCGTAAGCTGAAGGATGCAAAGAGGCGGTACACAGTGCACGAACGTGAGATGACCGCCATTGTGTATTGCCTCAGGACCTGGCGGCACTACCTTTTGGGTGCCGAGTTCGTCGTCAAGACGGACAATGTGGCCACGAGCTATTTTCAGACGCAAAAGAAGCTGACGCCCAAGCAAGCTCGATGGCAGATGTTTTTGGCTGAGTTCGACTTTGCCTTGGAGTACAAGGTTGGAAAGACCAATGTTGTGGCGGATGCCCTGAGCCGTAGGGCTGAACTGACAGCTGTGCGTGCGGAGTCTTCTGAAGTGCATTTGGAGGGTGCATTGTTGAGCCGCATCCGCGAGGGTACGCAGCAAGATCCGATCGCACAACACCTTGTTTCTCTGGCGCAGGCAGGGAAGACTCGGCGATTTTGGCTACAAGACGGCCTCCTCGTAACAAAAGGGGGGCGCATCTTTGTACCACGGTGGGGAAGCCTCCGCCGAGAGCTACTCAAGGAGTGCCATGATACACTATGGGCCGGCCATCCTGGTCAGGAGCGAACCTTAGCACTCCTTGAGCGCGGCTACTATTGGCCGCAGATGAGAGACGATGTTGAGGGGTATGTGCGGACATGCCTCATCTGCCAGCAAGATAAGGGGACAAACCAGAAGGCTGCCGGTCTCCTTGAGCCTCTACCAATTCCAGAACGTCCTTGGGATAGCATCTCCATGGACTTTATTGTTAGTCTGCCAAAGATAGAGGGCCTCAGTTCTATTTTGGTCGTGGTGGATCGTTTCTCAAAGTATGCCACCTTCATTTCAGCTTCTAAGGAGTGCCCTGCAGAGAAGACTGCAGAGTTGTTCGTAAAGCATGTGGTGAAGCACTGGGGCATACCAAAGAGCATTGTGAGTGATCGCGATGCTCGCTTCACGGGCAAGTTCTGGCGTGAAGTATTTCGGCTACTTGGCTCTGAGTTGCTGTTTTCAACTAGCTTTCATCCGCAGACTGATGGGCAGACAGAGCGTATCAACGGGATCTTGGAGCAGTACCTCAGGCACTTTGTTAGTGCCAATCAGAAAAATTGGGTGAAGCTCCTTGATGTGGCACAGTTTTGCTATAATCTGCAGAAGAGCGAGTCTTCAGGCCACAGCCCGTTCGAGATAGCCACGGGGCAGCAGCCACTGACCCCGCACACGCTTGCCGCACAAGAAAAGGGAAGGCCATCCTTTGCCTATCAGTTTGTTCGCGACTGGCACGAGCAGAATGAGTTGGCGAAGGCATTCCTACATAAAGCGGCAAAGAGAATGAAGAAGTGGGCGGACAAACACCGTCGGCCCGCAGGGTTCCAAGTTGGGGACCAAGTGTTGGTGAAGTTATATCCTGGTCGCACAGGCATCTTCCGCGGGCGGCACCGCGGACTACTCAGAAAGTATGAGGGACCCTTCACCATCACAAAGAAGGTGGGCAAGCTAGCCTATAAGCTGGAGTTGCCCCCAGACTTCAAGGTGCACCCCGTGTTTCACGTGTGCAACCTCAAGCAGTTCCATCCAGATGATGGATACCCAGAACGCAATGTGCCGCAACGCGCTCCCATCATGCAGAGGGCCCCGGCAGCACAACGGGCCGAGAAGCACCTCAGTCAGATCCTTCGCCACAAGGTCAACTACTTGGGGCAAGCGAAGAAATACTTGGTGCAGTGGGAGGAAACAGCGGAACCAACGTGGGAGCCTGCATTTCGAATGAACAGCCGCTACCCGGCTGAAGTCAGGGCTTACCACGAAACAGATGGCGCCGAGGACGGCGCATGATTTGAAGGGGGGAGCATGTTCCCTTGCGACTTACAGTGTACAGTTGCGCTTAGAGTCTGTTTTGCTTTTGTTGAGTCTGATGTAAGCTGCCCGGTTCAGGTGAATTAATACCCCGAAGGGGCAGCCCGTATACTTGAACTGTAATAGCCTGCGGGCAAAATTGTGAATGAATCAAATGCGTTGAGCTTTCTTTTGTTCACCCTCGTTGTGATTGCTTCTTGTGATTGCAACTTCTCTCCCTCTATTCTCTCTTGCTCTCTTGCACTCTGATCATAAGCTTCCGCGACCGGCAAGCGAGCTGACGAGTAGGCTTGCGGCGGTAAGGAAGGACCGTCGCGCCGCGCTGGTCCATTGAAGGAAATAGGCCCGTGACAGTTATACCCTATACATAATATTTCCTGTGCACTACATACCTCACCACACCACTTTCTAGCTTTAGAACAACCACTATGCTCTTGCCTTCACTCCACCTGCATCCTCGTTTGCTGCCCATTCCATCTACACAGTATTTCCCAGCATTTCCTATACACACTATACCCATTATACCTGTTGCTTTTACAGCAACAGTGCACCTACACTTCACATCTATTTCACCATTATTCCAGACCACCATCTGCTGTACCAACTCCATTTTTCTTCATTCACCCCCTTTACCTGCTGCCCATTCCTACCAACTATACCTGTTGTAAATACAACAACACTTCATCAGGGCCCCTCTTTCACTTACACTATCCTATACAGTATACTGGTTGCTAACCCTTTCAACATAGTCCACCTTTGACATCCCCACTGTCACCATCTTCCATACCGTTCCACATTCACTGCATATCACATTAGCATATTGCTAAAATGTTCCATTCACCTTGCATTTTTACCTTCTCATATACTCCCTCATCAACGTTGAGGGATCATCATATGCACTGTAATTCTAATGCAACCTCTTATTTTCTTTTTCCATTTCGTATTTTGCTTCATGCTAACTCTGTTTCTGCAGAAAATGTATGGAAAATGTTATTTCCTTCCTTAGCTTAGAAATTGTAATTCCAATTTCAAATCTTAGAATTGTAATAGCTAGATGATAATGAGAATTCTTTACTTTTCAGTATTAGAATAAAAGGTATGAGCATAAAATTACTTGTTCCATATTATTTTCTTCTTATTTCTCCAAAATCCATAATGGTAAAACACGAATGGCACGTGCATCATTCTAATAAGAGATAATTAAATTTTAAGCAAATGGTCCACATTGATGGCCATAGTCAAAATGTGGACAATGCTTAGGATTTTTATCTTTTATGGAATAACATTGGATCCACACTGGGTCTCTTTCAAAAATCATCATATTTTCTGAATTTCTTCCTTTTATCAGAGTTTGACTTGTGAATTAACTTAAAATATATATCAATGGCCATAGTCAGGATATATTGAAAGTTAATTTCATTTCAAACCCTATAAAGGCACCAAAATGTATTTTATTCTTAATCTGAATTCAAATACAGATTATTTTTATAATACATCTATGACCATAGTCAGGAATGTATTATATCTTTAATCTTATTTTAATTCTCCTAAAGAATGAAATATACTTTTTCAAATTCAATTTCAAAATTCTTTTAATTCATTCATCATTTAGGATAAAAGTTCATCATTCTTCAAATTATTTCAAGTTATCTTCAAAATCCAAGTGATTTTGAGATATATCTTCCTCATTTCTCAAATCAATCTTCAACTCTTATCTGTAAATTCAAATCCATCTTTCTATTTCTAATTCTATCTTATTTTCAAAGTTCAGACTTCAATTTCAAAATTCAATTCAACTTTGAAATTTCAAATTCATTTCTAGATTCAAAATTCAATTTCCAACTCAAATCAAATTTCAAAGTTCAATTCAATTTTGAAATTCCAAATTCATTTTCAGGATCAGGATTCAATTTCAAATTTAATTTAATATTTCAGATCAAATTTCAAAGTTTAATTCAACTTTAGAATTCCAAGTTCATCTCCTGATTTCAAAAATTAAGTTTTATTATTTATTCTTCACTTCAAATTCTAAAATATTCCAAATCATTTTCTAATTTTAGAATTCAAGTTTTGTTCTTTTTTTCAAAATTCCAAGTCTTGTCTCTTAAAACCTAAATCAAATTTTAAAGATCAAAACTTGGTATTTGCTCTGAAAATCGATTTCTCCCAAATTCCATCCTTCTTTTCTTTCAAAAATTCAAAATTGATTTAGGATTTCTCAAATCCAATTCCAAGTTCCATCTGGATTTCCAAAATCCAATTCTATTTCTGAATTCCATTTGGATTTCTCAAATCCAATCCCATTTTTAAATCTAATCTAGATTTCTCAAATCCATTTTCAAAGTTCTATCTGGATCCGATCCATCTTCAAATTTCATTTGGATTTCTCAAATCCAATTTCATCTTGAAATCCAGATCTCAAATCCAATTTCATCTTGAATTCCAGATCTCAAATCCAATTTCATCTTAAATTCCAGATCTCAAAGTCAATTCATCTTGAATTCCAGATTTTCAAATCCAATTCCATTTTTCCAACTTGATTCCAATTCCAGAATCAATTCCACTTCCAAAACCCATCTTGATTCTCAAATTCCATCTAGATTTCTAAAATCCAAATCCCATTTTCAAAATTCGATCTTGATGTTCAAATCCATTTCTCAAATCCATTTCCCATCTCTAGATCAAAACTTCCTTTCCAAAATTGATTTTTGAGAATCAAATTCAAAGTTCATTTTAACTTTAAAACTTCACTTTTACTTCAGAATTCTATCTCAGTTCCAAAATCTTCTTTTCTCTTCATTTCTTTAAATTCAAGATTTATTTTCAAAATCCTTGATTATTCCAAGACTTAGAACTTCAAGTCTCTTCTTCCAGATCTATTTTAAATTCTAAA
The DNA here is from genome assembly GCF_984573655.1 of Nuphar pumila. Classification (NCBI taxonomy): domain Eukaryota; kingdom Viridiplantae; phylum Streptophyta; class Magnoliopsida; order Nymphaeales; family Nymphaeaceae; genus Nuphar; species Nuphar pumila. Next base: position 96,316,080 of record NC_143252.1, on the reverse strand, counting down.
TTAGATTCAAAATCTAACTTTTTCCCAAATCAATTTTCAAAACCATTTCTTCAAAATATTTCCAAACTTATTTCAAAATCACTTGGATAAATCCCAAAAGTTCTAAAATTATTCTTCTCAAAAGCATACATTCGCATTGCACAAGTATGGTTCTTTGTGCATTTTAGAATTAGAATAAATTCTTAGATATTATTTAGGCAACGCAAAAGGCATAGGTTTTATCCTTGGTTCGATTACCCCTGGTAAAGGCACAAGGAACGGTCGAACCTCATATCGACGGGCGAATCCTGTCTCTCAATTTTCCTACAAATTTTAAAAAATGGAGGTGAGTAATTTCAAAATATTTTTTTTTAAAGGTCAAGTGAGACCTTTGCAAAAAAGTTTCTCTCTTCTTCTTTTTTCTTTTTTCTTTTCTCTTCTCTCTTCTTTTCTATCTTTTATTCCCCTTTAAAAAGGGAATAGAGGCTAGAAAGGAAAAGAGAAAGAAAAAAAGGAAAAAAAGAATAAGAGGAAATTTTTTGCAATGATCATAGGAGTGGCGACCGTGATGGGACTCGTCTTCGTCTGGTTGAATCTATGCCTTTGCTTTGCTTTTATATTATCTAAATCTTTATTCTTTAAATGTCAACTTCATTTTCATGCAAACCTTAGGAACTTAGACTCTGTCCCAGCTGACATAATGCATATAGGATTTAAGTATGGTTTGGTAGAACCATATTGAGGAGATTATTGCATGCTCACTTAGACTTAGGTCTGAAATACAACTCTCCTCAATTCTAGGAATTGAATAAAAACAATGTATACAAGTGTATGCTTATTTATTATTAAATTTTATCTCTTTTAGGACTTGCATTAGAGCCATCTGATTTTTTGCATGTTGAACATATTTTCAAAAACATTCTTACCTATATTGTCCCAGTCTTCACATTGTTGGGTTGTCTCACTGAACCATAGTTTGGGAGAGAGCCTCACAACTGGAATACTTATTTGGGTTAACACCCCCCTACCACGTACTTAAGGGCCATAGTCTGAAGTATATCGGTAGGTGCTCAAGGATGTTGGGAAGCCATTACCTTAGAACTAGAGAAATATTTCTATGCCACGTACTTCGAGCTTCAGCTTGAGTATATTGGCATGCCTTGATTGGAATCAGAGGATCTGAACCATAGAGTTAGGATTAAGGTCCAACAAGCCATTTCAAATATTGCATTTAGAGTCAACTTTTAGAGAGTGTTGTTTGCGCATCCTTGATTGTACAACTGTGATTATGTGATGTTTATTTCTTTCTTATATATTTCCCTACATATTAACTTTTCTAGAAACCCTGGGTATCTTATTTAAAATTTCCTCTTTATTTTCAAAACCCAGGTGTATATTTTCCTCTATCTTCATTCTTTTCTCTTTCAGATCAAGTTTCCTCAAAACCCTGGAAATCATTTTTTAAATTCTCCTAATTTTTCCAAAATTCCAGGTATGTATCTATTCTCTTTTCTTCAAGAGTCTATCCATAAGCCCTGCATTCTATCTGATCTTCTTTATTCTTCTTTTTGCCCCAGTATTATTCTAATGGCGTCTAGTTCCCTTGATGTTATCTTTCCCAAGGATCATGTCTCCTATCAGATAAGGGATGGATTCCCAGATTGTCGGGCTATCCAGACTCATTCTATCTTGCCTCAGTGGTATTATTCTTGGTTCGCCACCTTCTCGAGTATGTTCCCAGACCACTTAGATGACTGTGGATTGGAGATGGCATCGACAGTAGGCAAGCGGACCATCAATAGAAGTCTTATTCAAGCTATGGCAGAGCGGTGGAATCCACGTACCTGCACATTTTGGTTTCCATGGGGAGAGATGACTCTAGTGATGGATGAATTCAATGACATCATGCGATTGCCAGAACCGGCTGATCAGTCAGATGATCCTGTCGAGCAGCAGTTTCTGATCAACATAAAGGGGGTACTTGTTTGAGAAGCTTTAGCTAGAGCAATAGGAAGCAGATCTTGGCCTCTCACTAAGATCGGTAGAAATCAATTTATTGACTTTATTGGGCTCTATCACAAGTATGTGGCGTATGAGGAAGTTGACACTTTGTCCTGAGCAGCGAAAGACAAAATTCAGCATGCCATGGTTCTATGCACAGTGGGACTAGCTTTCTTTTAGGGCGGTTAGAACTTTATCGATATCAGAGTTGTCCAACTCCAGCGAAGATGGGGAAATAAACAGACTCGTCATCTCTCAGTTTTCATAGCCGCCTTAGCTTTTCTCTACCGAGGTTTGGCTCGCTTCGCTCTTGGAGAGACCATTTTGGTGGAAGGATACACCTATGCCCTACAGTCGTGGTTTCTGCGACATGTGTCATCGAAGGCCAGCTCCTTCAGATTCAACAGTAAGAAACTGAAGTTTGCCCTTCAATGTTGAGCCTTGATCGAGAGTCTGCACCAGGAGGAGATCGTTTGGAATTGCTTCAACGGGCAAGAGTCAGTTCCTCGCTACACTTATGCACGTGACAAGCGTTACAGATTGTTGGGCCCCTTCTTTTATGTCGATTATCAGTCAGAAAGGTGTCTCAGACAGTTTTCACAGTGGCAGGTGTATGTCAATACTCGCTTCCCGACGGATAAAATGTCATAATTCAATCTGCAGTCAGATCAGTGGTCTGGGGCATACCATGCAGCCAAATACACTTGGGACTCTTTCATTCCTCTGTCTATATTTTCAGGACACAATGTATCTCCTGAATATCAAGAGTGGTGGAAAACTGTCTGTCCACCCTCTCTTTGTCTTTGAATCTATTATCAATAAAGTTTACTTTTTGTTCTACTGAAAAGCTTTTGGGCCAAATTTCATTCTTTTATTCATTTTATAGCATAAATGGTCACTATTCTTGTGACGACCTCATCCCTAATAATGGAACATTTTTTTTAAATATCTTTCTTATTCTTCTTCAATATCTCTTATCATAGTTGATGACCTCGCCTAGGTAACAAGGCACGTTTTTCAGTTATCATGAAAATGATAATGCAATTGTCACAAGCTTTGTGACGACCCAATCCTTGGTAATAGGATAATCTTTTAAATTGTCTACCAAGTCCTCCATTCTTCTTTTTTCCCAAAAGTTTGTTTTAAAAAACTTCTTCCATGTTCTAACCATTCCCTTATTCTGCAGAAAACATTGGCATTATAAAAATGGTTCAGACAAGGAGCGGAAAGCAAACCGTTTCACCTCAGCACAGTGAGATAGAGGAGACGAACTCTCCTAGGTCATCCAGAGGATAGAGTCAGGACAAGAGGGATGATGTTAACCCCGTCATCTATAACTTATTCTAGAAAATGATGGCCAAGATGGTGTCCGAGCAAGCTGAGGCCAGTTTGAAGAAAACATCTTCCAAGAACAAGCTCAAGAAGAAGTCTGTGAGAAAACAAGTAAGAATAATCAAGAAGAAGGTTCAGCCAAACAATACTTTTGAGGACACATAATCAGTAGAGGAAGAATCAGAAGAAGAGCAGTTTGTGTTCAGTTAAAATCCTTCACGACAGTTTGTGAGGATAGCTGAAGAGCCTGAATCAGTGAATAGGCCCAAGTATGGGATTCCAGCAGAGGATCCAATACGCGAACAACTGAGAGAAGTAACCCGCACAGTCAAAGACATTCAGGCCAAAAGCAAAGGCAAGAAGACCTATACTTGCGAAGACTTCTACAATGGCCTTGAAGGGGATGATAACCTCGATAATCTTCCTCGAAAATTCATCAAGTTTGACGGAACTGGCAATCCAAAGGCTCATCTAGCCACATTCTATGCAAAATGCAGTCATTTTAGAAAGGACAACAGGGCCTTGTTCATCTGCTTTCCCCGTAGCCTAGAAGGTACAACGACCAGGTGGTATGCTGACCACATCAATCCTATTGAACTACGAGAGTTCGATAAGGTAGTAAACTTGTTCATTGAGCACTTCATGTTCAACGTCGAGGCCTCACCGACTCTCAATCACTTGTACAACCTAAAATAGAATGAGAATGAGAAAGCAGGAGAATTCATCCACAGGTGGAGAAGTACCTATAACAAGATGAAGATCCCCATTCCAGAGAAACATAAGCTGCAGATAATCCTTAATAATTTTTTCCAACCTCTGAGGAGTCTCATCTCCACTTCTCCAGCAAAATCCTTCATCAAGTTAATCGAGCGAGCAAAATGGCTAGAGACAGGGATGGAAAATGGCCTTTATGAGGGTTTCACTCTTGCTCGAGGTAACCCCGAACAAAAGAAAAAGGCACATCTTACTTACTCTGCTAACATCTTAGGCAGCAGCAGTGGTACAAATAGCAAGAATGGCCGAAAAAACTACAGCAAGAGCTCGAGAAGTTCTAAAACTGAGAAAACAAACTTTGTAGCCCAGAAAGGAAAGTTTGTCAAATCGTAGCCTGCTCAACCAGTGCCACAACCTGAGGTGAAATCTCAAATGAAACCAAAACACGATGGCTGGAGTTATGACAGAGAGTTTACTGCTCTAGAACAATCCCGTGAAGATGTTTTGGATTATATGCTTTCGAAGAAGATGGTCAAACTCCCTAAGGTTGTTGATCCTCCTGTTATCACGGGCAAAGTGAAGGAGAAATTCTGCAAATTTCACCGAACCGTAGGACATGACACGGAAAACTATTTTGTCCTCAAAAATATCATCCAGGATTGTATCAACAAGAATTTGTTGATCGAGGATGAAGACAAAGAGCAACCTGAGATCTTGTCCAAGCCATTTCCAAAACATTCAGTATCTGTCATTTTTGAACGAGCATCTTTCTCTCGAAGCAGTATTCAACCATGCTCTAGCCAGGACATTCAGAATCAGCATCAGGTCCTAGTACTGCACCAGGATTAGTCCTCCACCAGGAAGGTGGACATCATTTTAGTCCATAGCAAGATGAAACCAGCAAGTGAACCAGCAAAAGCAACAGCAGAAGTTGCCAGGTAGATTCCTAGATTCCTGAAGCATTTCATCAAATCAGCTTCAAAGAAGGGTGAAGCATCTGAGTCAGTTCAGAGACCAATTACAACTTTGACAAATATTTCCATCCTGGAGTTACCACATGCTTCTCCCAAACACCAACAGGTCCTGGACGACTTGCTAAGAAAAATCAAAGTCAAGCCGAGCATGACTCTGCAGGACATGGCCCAGACAGTAAATCAAACCATGACCAATGCACTAATAACCTTTTCAGATGAGGAACTGCCAAAGCCTCATACGTTCCATAATAATGTTCTTTACATAGTGGTGCGGACCAGGGGCATGACTGTCCCTCATGTGCTTATAGATGGAGGCAGCAACCTCAATATTTGCCCGGAGATGACAGCCAAGGCCTTGGGCCTGAAGGAAGAGCAATATGTCCCAGATCCGATTACAATCTATGGTTTTGACAACCATGGGCAGACAGCCAAGGGGAAGATTTTCCTTGAAATTTTCATCAATTATTTGGTACATACAGTGTTATTCCACGTTGTTAATGTACCTCCCATGTATAATCTCCTGCTAGGGCGCACATGAATCCATAATGCCAATGTTATTCCCTCTACCCTTCATCAGTGCATCAAATGGTCGAAGGGAGGCATGAATTACCATAGTTTTGGGAGAATATTCAGAAGAGAGACTCCCACAGCCCATGATTCCTCGTCCAACTTTTACTGCCGACATCCCGAGCATCCAGAAAGTTGATAAAATCAATCTGAGTGATAGTCTGGATATGCTGAAGCTGAAAGAAGTCCATCCTATAGAGAATGTTACAGTAGTGGTCCAATGGCAAGGACCTCACTTCTACAAGCTCAGAGAGTGCCTCAATTGTGTTTCTCTCAAAGATCATCCTTTATTCCCTCTGTTTTCAAAGACAAAGAAGGGATTTGATCTTTTAATGAAGCTTGGCTATCAGCCCTTCAGGGGCCTTGGTAAGAATGAAGACGACATACTAGAACCAATCATTCTCGTTCGACACATCACCGGTTCAAGATTGGGTTTCACTGGTCAGACATCGAGCAAGCGAACTACATTCATCAAAGGGGCAGATTGAAGATAATGCCTTTGTTTTCTATTTTCCTCTTTCTTGTTTTCTTGTCATCTTGTAGAGACAACTCAGTCCCAGTTTTTCCCTTCTCTTTGTCAAGTCTTATGTGTTACAACAATGAAGCCATACATGATACTTCAAGTACAAGGTTTTGATGATGAGCAAGTAGAATCAATTGCATTTCAGCTAAGGCTATGAAGAAATTGAAGAATTCGGTGAAGAATCCTTGAAGACTAGTGTGCAAATGTTTAATTCATTAAAAGTCTTAGATTCTTGTAAGAGCCTTACTTAGAGTGCATATTTAGGTTGCATTTCACCTTAAAAGTCTTTAGAAAAACTTTTCTAAAAGAAACTCTTTTGAAAATCTTTTTAGAAAACTCTTTTCTTAAATTTTCATGTTTATTAGTCGACCAATAGACTTATCAGTCGACTAATCCTTTCGCGCCATATTTTCTAAAAAGTCATTCTTGTCAAATTAGTCGACCGAAGATTTTATCAGTCGACTGGACAGAATGTCTGTTTTCTGGAAAATTAGCAGCAGTCGACTAATGGTTTTATCAGTCGACTGAACAAAACATGTGTTTTCTGAAAAAAAATTTAGCAGCAGTCGACTAATGCTTTTTATCAGTCGACCGAACAGAATGTTTGTTTTTTTAGAAGTTTTTAGCAGCAGTCGACTAAAAGGTTTTTCAGTCTACTGATGATATTATCAGTCGACTAACTTTTCTTAAGTCGACTAAGTTTCAAAAGTTCAGATTTTCAAACGGCTGGATTAACAGATCAGTCGACTGACGATAACTGTCAGTCTACTAATAATTAACTATTAGTCGACTAACTGATGTTTCAGTCGACTAATTTTGCCGTTTTCCTGAAACTTCAAAAAAGGCGTGTCTTTTCATTTTTCAAACGTTTTGATCGTTCAAAATGGACAGTTTTGACACCCTTTCATACTCTCAACGTATGGAATCTTTTAACTATAAATATGAGTGCATTCTACACTCAAAAATATCAAATTCAATAGAATTATATTGAATTACTTCTTGCTTTTCACTCCTATTCATTCAAGTATTTGTTTTCTCACTCACGTGATATTTTCACTTCAGTTTTTCACTCAAATCACTTTGAGAGATAGTGAATTCGTGAGTAGAGTGTTTCAACAACCTCAAAAGCCAATTGCATCTCATTTGCATTCAAAAGGAAGGCTCATAGGTTGTATTGTAAGTTGTTATTTCTTTTGTGTAAAAAGAAGGACTCCTTGGTGTAAAGGAGTTGTTTGCTTTCAGTAGGATTGTTACTGAAAGTGGGACCGGTTATGGTCTGTGTGATCTTGTAGTTTACAAGGTTGATAGTGGAAAATCTCAAGCGGGTTTTACTTGGGGATTGGATGTAGGTCGGGTTTGACCGAACCAGGATAAAATCTTGTGTTCTTTGTGTGTTTGCTTTGAGATTTGCAAAATCATTCAATATTCCGCAGAAATTTTTAAAAGCACTATTCACCCCCTCTCTAGTGCTCGTTGCCTCGATCCTAGTGCACTTTCATTTGGTATCAGAGCATAGATTTGGTATTACTTTGATTTGACCATCAAATAGCATGGCAACTACAACATCTCAGCACAAAGAAGGAAGCTCCTCCGTTCGTCCTCCTCTCTTCGATGGAACAAACTATGGATACTGGAAAGTAAGAATGACAATATTCCTGCAATCCATGGATCTCGATATCTGGAGACTTGTTTCAGAAAAGTACCAAACTCCATCAACTGATTTCAGCCGATGGACCGATGATGAAAAGAAGACTGCTTCACTTAATGCCAAGGCAATGAATGCCTTATATTGTGGCGTTGACAAGGTAGAGTTCAATCGCATCTCTCAATGCTCTACAGCTAATGAAATCTGGCATACTCTTCTCGTAACACACAAAGGTACGTCAAAGGTAAAGGAATCTAAAATTGCTTCTTTAGTTCATAAATTTGAATTGTTCAAAATGAAGCAAAATGAATCTATATTGGACATGGTAACTAGAATGACCGATATAACTAACACTTTGAAATCCCTTGGAAAAGAATATTCACAAGTGGATTTAGTTAGAAAGATTCTAAGGTGTTTAACTCCTGAATGGGAGAGAAAAACCACTGCTATTGAAGAAGCAAATGATCTCAATACTCTCACTCTTGAAGACTTAGTTGGTAACCTAATGGCATATGAGGTCCAACTTCAAGACAGACAAGAAGAAGAGCCTAAAAAGAAATCTCTTGCTTTTAAGGCTACTTCTGACTCAGAAAATTCTGAAGAAGATGAAGATGAAGATATTGCCCTCATCACAAGGCAATTCAGAAGATTCATCAAAAAGGGAAGATTTCAAAGAAAGGCAAAGAAAGCAGATTCTTCCATTCTCAATGAAGTAAAGTGCTTTAACTGCAAAAAGGTAGGACATATCAAGAAAGATTGTCCTCTTCTCAAATTCAAGCCCAAGGACCAATTCAAGAAGAAAAAGGCATTTCAAGCCTGTTGGGATGATAGTGACTCCTATTCCGATGAAGAATCAAATGAAGAAGTTGCCAACATGTGTTTTGTAGCACAAGAATCGGTAAGTCAATTTGACTATGATGAGTTATTTGAAGCATTTAATGATTTATATGCTAAATTTAAGAGTCTTAGTTCTAAAAATAAAGAGTTAAAAACTGAAAATTTAACTCTTGACTCTCAAAATAAAGTGTTACTTCAAGAAATAGAAGATCTCAAGAAGGAAAATTCTTGCCAGGCAATTAAGATAAAAGAAATTGGAGTTAGAACCAATCTCTTACAAAAGGAAATATCTAGTCTTAAAGAAAAGTCAAATGATCTTCTTTCTATAGTGACCAAATTCACAAATGGTCAAGAGAATCTAGAAAAACTTCTTGGTTCTCAAAGATGCTCGGTTAATAAAACCGGATTGGGATATAGCTTCTTTGATACTCAAAATAGACCAAACTATGTGGTGAAAAATCAAAGACATTATTCTCAACCTTTTGTTCATAAAACTAAACTTTCTAGTTCTAATAGAAATGCATCTAGAAATGATTATTCTAGAAATGTTTATTCTAAATCCTTTTATAGAAAGAATATTTATTATCAAAGGAAACCAAAATCCAAATGGATATGGGTTCCTAAGACTAACTCTCATGGACCCAAAAATAGAAAGGGGTCAAATGCTCTGTTTTCTGATTTTGTTGTAGGTACACAACATAAGGAGCAAATGGATATTGGACAGTGGCTGTTCCAAACATATGACTGAAAGGCCGGAGTTATTTTCCACCCTCCAAAATAAGGATGGAGGAACTGTCACCTTTGGTGACAATAACAAGGGAAAAGTGATAGGTATTGGTAATATTGGTAATCCAAAATTTCCCTTGATAGAAAATGTTCTTTTAGTGGATGGTTTAAAGCATAATTTAATATCTATTAGTCAATTATGTGATAAAGGTTTTCATGTTTCTTTTGAAAATGATTTATGCTTAATTTCTGATTTTCAATCTAAAAAGATCATTTTTAAAGGTAAAAGAAGAAACAATGTGTATGAACTATATCTAGATGAATTACCCTCTTTTAATGAAAAATGTCTTATTGTTTCAAATGAAATTCAATGGTTATGGCATAAGAGACTTGGACATGTTAACTTTAAAATTATTTCAAAATTATCCAAGAATGATCTTGTAAGAGGCCTACCTAGAATACCATATAAAAAGGATCACTTATGTGATGCTTGTCAAAGGGGTAAACAAATCAAGAGTTCTTTTAAAGCAAAAGATATAGTTTCAACAAAACGTCCTCTTGAACTTTTACATTTAGATCTATTTGGACCATCTAGAATTCAAAGTTTGAATGGTAGCAAGTATGCTTTTGTTATAGTAGATGATTATTCTTGGTTTACATGGGTGATTTTTCTAAAAAGCAAAAATGATGCTTTTTTAGAATTTTCTAAACTTTGTAGAAGAATTACAAATGAAAAATCTACATCTATTATTAAAATTCGTAGTGATCATGGTGGTGAATTTGAAAATGAATCTTTTCTAAAGTTTTGTGATTTACATGGTATCTCTCACAACTTTGCTTTTCCTAGAGCGGCTCCACAAAATGGAGTTGTTGAAAGAAAGAATAGAACTTTGCAAGAATGTGCTAGAACCATGCTTCAAGATAAAAATTTACCAAAATATTTTTGGGCTGAAGCAATTAATACAGCATGTTATGTCTTAAATCGTGTTCTTATTCGACCAATTTTACATAAAACATGTTTTGAATTGTATTATGATCGTATACCAAAGATCTCAAATTTCAAAATTTTTGGTAGTAAATGTTTCTTGTTAAATACCAAAGATAATCTTGATAAGTTTGATTCAAAATCAGATGAATCAATATTTCTTGGATATTCTTCTAGAAGTAAAGCATATCGTATTTTCAATAAAAGAACATCTTGTATTGAAGAATTTCTACATGTTGCATTTGATGAGAATTGTGAGCAGGTTATTCCTCTAAGCGAAGAAGAAGAAGCAATACTTCAAGAAGAACCCTTGATAGAGAGTACTTCTCAAGAAAATATTCCTCTTCAACCGGTTTGGAAAGAAGTTCCTAATCATCCACATGAACAAGTTATTGGTGAAATAAAGAGTGGTGTCCAAACTAGAAGGCAGTTAGAAAAATATATTGCAAATGTTGCTTTCATATCTAAATTAGAACCAAAGAATATCAATGAGGCATGTGATGATGAATTTTGGCTTTTAGCCATGTCTGAAGAACTTAACCAATTTACTAGGAATGATGTTTGGGATCTAGTTGATAGACCAAAGGATCATCCAGTAATTGGAACAAGATGGGTCTTCCGAAATAAGCTGGATGAAAATGGTGAAGTCATTCGTAACAAAGCAAGGCTAGTGGCACAAGGCTATAATCAAGAAGAAGGCATAGATTTTGATGAAACCTATGCACCAGTGGCTCGATTAGAGTCAATTCGTATGATGCTTGCTTTTGCTAGTTACATGAACTTCAAGTTATATCAAATTGATGTTAAGAGTGCATTCTTAAATGGACACATCAATGAAGAAGTTTATGTAGAGCAACCTCCAGGCTTTGAAAATGAGAAATATCCAGAAAAGGTCTACAAATTGAAAAGAGCTCTGTATGGACTCAAACAAGCACCAAGAGTGTGGTATGAAAGACTACGAAATTTTCTAGAACAATCTGGTTTTTCCATTGGTTGGGTAGACTCCACTTTATTTATTAAACATTTTAATTTAGATATTCTTATTGTGCAAATTTATGTTGATGACATAATATTTGGTTCTTCTAATGATTCTTTTTATAAAGAATTTGCTAAGGCTATGCAGGAAGAGTTTGAAATGAACTTGATAGGCGAATTAAACTACTTCCTTGGACTTCAAATAAAGCAAACTGAAGAAGAAATCTTCATCAATCAGGCTAAGTATACAAAAGAACTTCTCAAGAGATTTGGGATGGACTCATCAAAATCAAGAAGGAATCCTATGAGTACAACTACTTCTCTTGATAAAGATGAAAATGGTAAAAGTATAGATACTAAGCTCTACAGAGGTATGATCGGATCTCTATTATACTTAACTGCTAGTCGACCTGATATTATGTTAAGTGTTTGTATGTGTGAAAGATTTCAAGCTAATCCAAAGGAATCTCATGTAACTGCAGTAAAACAAATTCTTCGTTATTTGAAAGATACTTCAGATTTTGGTTTGTTTTACCCAAAATCATCTTCCTTTGATTTAGTTTCATATAGTGATGCAGATTTTGCAGGAAGTAAATCTGATCGCAAGAGTACTAGTGGAACTTGTCATTTCTTGGGAAATTCCTTAGTCTCTTGGTTTAGTAAAAAGCAAAATTCAGTATCACTCTCAACAACTGAAGCTGAATATATAGCGGCTAGTTTAGCATGTTCACAAGTACTTTGGATGAAACAGACCTTAAAAGATTTTGGTTTGAATTACTCCACAACAACTATTTATTGTGATAACACTAGTGCTATAAATCTTTCGAAAAATCCTATTCAACACTCAAGAACTAAGCATATTGAAGTTAGACATCATTTTTTAAGAGATCATGTGTTAAAAGGAGATATTTCGTTAAATTTTATTTCCACTAAAGAACAACATGCCGATATCTTCACTAAACCTCTTAAAAATGAAGATTTTATGAGAATTAGGAGAGAACTAGGTATTTGCTCGTTTTTGGATTTATAAAAATGCTGATTTTTGAACAAAATCTCAAAATCGCACTATATTAGTCGACCGATAAAATTTTAGTTGACTGGTGTTTTATATTTTGGAATGTATCGCACCATATTAGTCGACCGATATATTTCTAGTCGACTGATGATATTTTTAGAATAAGTCGCACTTTTTAGTCGACCGATAAAGTTTTAGTCGACTAAATTTTTTTTAAAAAAAATTTAAGTGAAGGGACCCGACACCCCTTGGATTTGTTTTAAAACCCATTTTTTTTTAAAAAAAGAGGCATCGTTTCACTTTGTACCTTTTCGTTTTTTCTTAAAAACGAAACCCTTAAATCCCTCTTTCTCTTCCGAAAAACCCTCGGAGTGTCGTTCGACTCCATCATCGCCGGGATTTTCTTACTGTAACAGAGAGACGCCAGAATCTTCTGGCCGTGATCTTGAAACGTCGGAACTCTCTTGCCGTGACAGTGCTTTGCCGGAATCCCCTTTTGGCCGACTTCTCCTCATCGTTAGCCACCACATTGTCCTTTATTTTTTATCGCCGGAAAGCTTTTTCCCCTTGCCGGACGTCATTTGGAAGCCGACATTTTGGTAACCATGCCTCGCACGAAGTCTGCATCTGCAAAAGGTTTAGGTTCTCCACCTCCTACACCTACTTCAAGACATGGTTTTTCACTAAGATTACTTCGCAATCCTCTTCTCTATGACACTTTTGGATCAATTTCTGCACTACCTATTTTACCTGGCCAAAATGTTCTATTTCACTTGTTTTCTCGTTATAAAATAAGAGAATTATTTCATGGTATTTCACATCTTTTTGATGCTTGTGCAGACACCCTTCACTATCCTTTTCTTATTCACTTGTTTTACACGAATTTACAAATGAATCATGAAACTGGAGTTTTGTCTTCTCTTGTTCGTGATGTTGAGATCGAGTTTGATTCAAAATTACTTGGAGAAATTCTTGAAATTCCACCTTCAGACACTCTTTTCAACACTATTGAATTGAATGATGAAAGAGTTTTTGGACAAATTCTTCTTCCAGAAGCACCTCACTGCCCTCCTTTCAAAAATACTAATCTTCAAACTCGTGCACGCATTGCTGGACGAATCCTTGCCCATAATGTTCTACCCAAAACTGGTTCTTTTGATTATTATTCCACAGATCTATCTACGGCTCTTTATGTTTTATTTGGAAATATTTCTGTCAACTGGGCCAATGTGTATTTTACAAACTTATGGAAACAAAAACCATTTCTTCCTTATGGTTGTCTTTTAACCCGTATTTTTAGACATTTTAAAGTTCCTTTAACAAATGAAAAGTACATTGAGCAAAAAGAGTTCTTTGATCAAACAATTTTTAAAAGAATGAAAATTAAATATCTGCCTCCTTTAAATGTTGATCAAACTGAACCATCTGATCCTAATGAACCATCTATTTCTGAACCTTCACCCTCTGCGACACCTTCATCTCATGCAAAAAGAAAGAAATTTTCGACAAATCAAGACCATGATGAAATTATGCAGAGACTGGAAGCTTTGGAGCTGCATCAACACACCTTTCGTGAAGATGTGACTCAACAACTTGCTTCAATTCAGAAGGATATAACTGCCATTAAGGATTTGCTAAACTCTCTTTTCTGATCTTTGATCTTTGAAAAACTTACTTTATGGTTTGTAATATTTTTAAACTTGTATCTCTATTTTGCTTATGCTATTTTTGCCCTTACTCTTTTTGATTCTGACAAAAGGGGGAGAAAAAGATAAAGATAGCATTACTTTGAAATTGCAGGGAGATCTTGAGAAAAAGATGATAGCAATTACATTACAGGAGATCTTGCATGAGAAATGCAAAATTAAGAGAAAAAGAAAGCTTTGAATGAATGTATTTCTAAATGCATGAAGAAATGATGAATGGAAATGCAAACCAATCAATATGTGATATATGTGCTTTAAATGTGCTAACTTTTAATGTTTTGCAGCATATTGATAGGGGGAGTAAAATCTCCATCTATGCATCTAAATGCTTCATCTTTGATTAAGTTTGTAATCATCAAAAAGGGGGAGATTGTTACAACAATGAAGCCATACATGATACTTCAAGTACATGGTTTTGATGATGAGCAAGTAGAATCAACTGCATTTCAGCTAAGGCTATGAAGAAATTGAAGAATTCAGTGAAGAATCCTTGAAGACTAGTGTGCAAATGTTTAATTCCTTAAAAGTCTTAGATTCTTGTAAGAGCCTTACTTAGAGTGCATATTTAGGTTGCATTTCACCTTAAAAGTCTTTAGAAAAACTTTTCTAAAAGAAACTCTTTTGAAAATCTTTTTAGAAAACTCTTTTCTTCAATTTTCATGTTTATTAGTCGACCAATAGACTTATCAGTCGATCAATCCTTTCGCGCCATATTTTCTAAAAAGTCATTCTTGTCAAATTAGTCGACCGAAGATTTTATCAGTCGACTGGACAGAATGTCTGTTTTTTGGAAAATTAGCAGCAGTCGACTAATGGTTTTATCAGTCGACTGAACAGAACATGTGTTTTCTGAAAAAAAATTTAGCAGCAGTCGACTAATGCTTTTTATCAGTCGACCAAATAGAATGTTTGTTTTTTTAGAAGTTTTTAGCAGCAGTCGACTAAAAGGTTTTTCAGTCTACTGATGATATTATCAGTCGACTAACTTTTCTTAAGTCGACTAAGTTTCAAAAGTTCAGATTTTCAAACGGCTGGATTAACAGATCAGTCGACCGACGATAACTGTCAGTCTACTAATAACTAACTATTAGTCGACTAACTAATGTTTCAGTCGACTAATTTTGCCGTTTTCCTGAAACTTCAAAAAAGGCGTGTCTTTTCATTTTTCAAACGTTTTGATCGTTCAAAATGGACAGTTTTGACACCCTTTCATACTCTCAACGTATGGAATCTTTTAACTATAAATATGAGTGCATTCTACACTCAAAAATATCAAATTCAATAGAATTATATTGAATTACTTCTTGCTTTTCACTCCTATTCATTCAAGTATTTGTTTTCTCACTCACGTGATATTTTCACTTCAGTTTTTCACTCAAATCACTTTGAGAGATAGTGAATTCGTGAGTAGAGTGTTTCAACAACCTTAAAAGCCAATTGCATCTCATTTGCATTCAAAAGGAAGGCTCATAGGTTGTATTGTAAGTTGTTATTTCTTTTGTGTAAAAAGAAGGACTCCTTGGTGTAAAGGAGTTGTTTGCTTTCAGTAGGATTATTACTGAAAGTGGGACCGGTTATGGTCTGTGTGATCTTGTAGTTTACAAGGTTGATAGTGGAAAATCTCAAGCAGGTTTTGCTTGGGGACTGGATGTAGGTCGGGTTTGACCGAACCAGAATAAAATCTTGTGTTCTTTGTGTGTTTGCTTTGAGATTTGCAAAATCATTCAATATTCCGCAGAAATTTTTAAAAGCACTATTCACCCCCCCTCTAGTGCTCGTTGCCTCGATCCTAGTGCACTTTCATTATATAAATATTAAAATTGCTATTCTCAGCTTTACTCAAATCAATGAAATTTCGATCTTCTCTTCATATCTTGGTGTCTATCAATTTTTTGTTTATATTTTGTCTCTGTCATTACTCTTCATTTCTGTACAAAAGGCTATTTTTGAATTTCTCATTTTTCCTCAAAAATCTTCTTTGTACTTTTCAGGATTGCCAAAATCATGGCTCCTAAACTGCTCAAAAAGGCTTATTATCAATCCCAAATTTTCCCAAAATAACTCCAAACCAGCCAGGATCTACATGATAAAGGCAGGGGCAGGGGTCAGCAAAGTGACAAAGCAGATTGAAGAGTTAGCAGAATTTGACTCAGCGATTCAAGAATTGCCAAAATTTGCTAGTATTCAGAAACAGGATCAACCATCTCCTTTTGTTAAGGATCCAACAGAGGATGTCAACATTGGTTCAGAAGATGATCCGAATAACCTCAAAATTGGCTCCAGACTAAATTTTGATGAGAAGGAAATGCTCATCCATTTTCTCAAACAACATCAAGAGGTATTTGCTGAAAGTGTACTAGGATCGAGGCAACAAGCACTAGAGGGGGGGGTGAATAGTGCTTTTAAAAATTGTCTACCGAATATTGAAGGATTTTGCAATTTGAAAAGAAAACACAAAAAGAACACAAGATTTTATCCTGGTTCGGTCTATCCCGACCTACATCCAGTCCCCAAGCAAAACTCGCTTGAGTTTTCCACTATCAACCTTGTTAACTACAAGATCACACAGACCAAAACCGGTCTCACTTTCAGTAACAACCCTACTGAAAGCAAATAACTCCTTTAAACCAAGGAGTCCTTCTTTTTACAGAAAATAAGTAACAACTTATAATACAACCTATGAGCCTTTCTTTTGAATGCAAATGAGATGCAATTGGCTTTTGAGGTTGTTGAAATACTCTACTCACGAATTCACTATCTCTCAAAGGGATTTGAGTGAAAAACTGAAGTGAAAATATCACGTGAGTGAGAAAACAAATACTTGAATGAATAGGAGTGAAAAGCAAGAAGTAAATGATTCAAATCGATTGAATTCTTGTTTTTGAGTGTAAAATGCACTCATATTTATAGTTGAAAGATTCCATACGTTGAGAGTATGAAAGGGTGTCAAAATCGTCCATTTTGAACGATCAAAATGTTTGAAAAATGAAAAGACACGCCTTTTTGAAGTTTCAGAAAAACGGCAAAATTAGTCGACTGAAACATCAGTTAGTCGACTAATAGTTAGTTATTAGTAGACTGACAGTTATCGTCGGTCGACTGATCTGTTAATCGAGCCGTTTGAAAATCTAAACTTTTAAAACTTAGTCGACTAGAGAAAAATTAGTCGACTGATAATATCATCAGTAGACTGAAAAGCCTTTCAGTCGACTGCTGCTAAAATCTTCTGAAAAACAAACATTCTGTCTGGTCGACTGATAAAAGCATTAGTCGACTGCTGCTAAATTTTCAGAAAACACATGTTCTGTTCAGTTGACTACTGCTAATTTTCCAGAAAACAGGCATTCTGTCCAGTCGACTGATAAAACCTTCGGTCGACTAATTTGACAAAAATGACTTTTTAGAAAATATGGCGCGAAAGGATTAGTCGATTGGTAAGTCTATTGGTCGACTAATAAACACGAAAATTTAATAAAAGAGTTTTATAAAAAGATTTTCATGAGGAGTTCTTTTAGAAAAGTTTTTTCTAAAGACTTTTAGGTAAAATGCAACCTAAATATGCACTCTAAGTAAGGCTCTTACAAGAATCTAAGACTTTTTAATAAATTAAACATTTGCACACTAGTCTTCAAAGATTCTTCATCGAATTCTTCAATTTCTTCATAGCCTTAGCTGAAATATAGTTGATTCCACTTGCTTATCATCAAAACCTTGTACTTGAAGTATCATGTATGGCTTCATTGTCGTAACAATCTCCCCCTTTTTAATGATGACAAACTTAATCAAAGATGAAACATTTAGATGCATAGATGGAGATTTTACTCCCCCTATCAATATGCTGCAAATCATTAAAATTTAGCACATTTAAAGCACATATATCACATATTGATTGGTTTGCATTTTCATTCATCATTACTTCATGCATTTACAAATGCATTCATTCAAAGCTTACTTTTTCTCTTAATTTCGCATTTCTCTTGCAAGATCTCGTGCAATTTCAATGTAATGCTATCTTTTATCTTTTTCTCTTTTTCTCCCCCTTTGTCATAATAAAAAAGAATAAGGGCAGAAATAGCATAAGCAAAATAGAGATATAAGTTTAAAATATTACAACCCATAAAGTATGAAAGTTTAGACAACAAAGATCAGAAAAGTGAGTTGAGCAAATCCTTGATTGAAGTAATCTCTTTCTGAATCGAAGATAGTTGTTGAGTCACATCTTCACGAAAAGTGTGTTGATGTAGCTCCAAAGCTTCCAATCTCTGCATAACTTCATCATTGTCTTGATTTGTAGAAAATTTCTTTCTTTTTGCATGAGATGAAGGTGTCGCAGAAGGTGAAGGTTCAGAAATTGATGGTTCAGTTTGATCAACATTTAAAGGAGGCAGATATTTAATTTTCATTTTTTTTAAAATTGTTTGATCAAAGAACTCTTTTTGCTCAATATATTTTTCATTTGTTAAGGGAACTTTGAAATGTTTAAAAATACGAGTTAGAAGACATCCATAAGGAAGAAATGGTTTTTGTTTCTACAAATTTGTAAAATACACATTGGCCCAATTTACAGAAATATTTCCAAATAAAACATAAAGAGCCGTAGATAGATCTGTGGAATAGTAATCAAAAGAACCAATTTTAGGTAGAACATTGTGGGCAAGGATTCGTTCAGCAATGCGTGCATGAGTTTGAAGATTAGTATTTTTGAAAGGAGGACAGTGAGGTGCACCTGGAAGAAGAATTTGTTCAAAAATTCTTTCATCATTTAGTTTAACAGTGTTGAAAAGAGTGTCTGAAGGTGGAATTTCTAGAATTTCTCCAAGCAGTTTAGAATCGAACTCGATTTCAACATCACGAACAAGAGAAGAAAGAACTCCAGTTTCATGATTAATTTGTAAATTCGTGTAAAACAAGTGAATAAGAAAAGGATAGTGAAGGGTATCTGCACAAGCATAAAAAAGATGTGAAATTCTAGGAAATAATTCTCTTATGTTGTAACGAGAAAATAAGTGAAATAGAACATTTCGGCCTGGTAAAATAGGTAGTGCAGAAATTGATCCAAAAGTATCATACAAAAGAGGATTTCTGAGTAATCTGAGTGAAAAACCATGTCTTGAAGAAGGTGTAGGAGGAGGAGAACCTAAACCTTTTGCAGATGCAGACTTCGTACGAGGCATGATTAAAAATAGAGTTACCAAAAAATGTCAGCTTCCAAATGATTTCTGGCAGAAGGAGAACGTTGTCCGGCGTTGTGAAACAGAAACAAAGGAGGATACGATGGCTGACGGCGAGTGTGAAGTCGGCCACAAGGGGATTCCAGCAATGGCGGAAAATACACTGTCACGGCGAGAGGGTTCCGGCGTGTTTTGAAGATGCGCCAGTTACTGCAAGAGGATTCCGGCGTTTCAAGATCACGGCCAGAAGATTCCGTCGTCTCCCTGTCATGGCAAGAAAATCCCGGCAAAGATGGGATCGAACGACACTCTGAGGATTTTTCGGAAGAGAGAGAGGCAAAAGAGAAAGTGGGTTTTTGTTTTAAGGGTTTCGTTTTTAAGAAAAATGAAAAGGTACGAAATTGAAGTGAAACGATGCCTATTTAAAAAAGACGGGTTTTAAAAAAAATCCAAGGGGTATCGGGTCCCTTCATTTAAAATTAAAAAAAAAAAATAGTTGACTAAAACTTTATCGGTCGACTAAGAATGTGCGACTCATTCTAAAAACATCAGTCGACTAGAAATATATCGGTCGACTAATATGGTGCGATTCATTCTAAAATTTTAAAACATCAGTCGACTAGAATTTTATCGGTCGACTAATATAGTGCGATTTTGAGATTTTGTTCAAAAATCAACATTTTTACAAATCCAAAAATGAGCAAATACCTAGTTCTCTCCTAATTCTTATAAAATCTTCATTTTTAAGAGGTTTAGTGAAGATATCGGCATGTTGTTCTTTAGTGGAAATAAAATTTAACGAAATATCTCCTTTTAAAACATGATCTCCTATAAAATGATGTCTAACTTCAATATGCTTAGTTCTTGAGTGCTGAACAAGATTTTTCGAGAGATTTATAGCACTAGTGTTATCACAATAAATAGTTGTAGAGTAATTTAAACCAAAATCTTTTAAGGTCTGTTTCATCCATAGTACTTGTGAACATGCTAAACTAGCCGCTATATATTCTGCTTCAGTTGTTGAGAGTGACACTGAATTTTGTTTTTTACTAAACCAAGAGACTAAGGAATTTCCTAAGAAATGACAAGTTCTACTAGTACTCTTGCGATCAGATTTACTTCCTGCAAAATCTGCATCACTATATGAAACTAAATCAAAGGAAGATGATTTTGGGTAAAACAAACCGAAATCTGAAGTATCTTTCAAATAATGAAGAATTTGTTTTACTGCAGTTAAATGAGATTCTTTTGGATTAGCTTGAAATCTTGCACACATACAAACACTAAACATAATATCAGGTCGACTAGCAGTTAAGTATAATAGAGATCCGATCATACCTCTATAGAGCTTAGTATCTACACTTTTACCATTTTCATCTTTATTAAGAGAAGTAGTTGTACTCATAGGATTCCTTCTTGATTTCGATGAGTCCATCCCAAATCTCTTGAGAAGTTCTTTTGTATACTTAGCCTGATTGATGAAGATTCCTTCTTCAGTTTGATTTATTTAAAGTCCAAGGAAGTAGTTTAATTCGCCCATCAAGCTCATTTCAAATTCTTCCTGCATAGCTTTAGCAAATTCTTTACAAAGAGAATCATTAGTAGAACCAAATATTATGTCATAAACATAAATTTGCACAATAAGAATATCTGAATTAAGATTTTTGATAAATAAAGTGGAGTCTACCCGACCAATGGAAAAACCAGATTGTTCTAAAAAAATTCGTAGTCTTTCATACCATGCTCTTGGTGCTTGTTTGAGTCCGTACAAAGCTCTTTTCAATTTGTAGACTTTTTCTGGATATTTCTCATTTTCAAAAACTGGAGGTTGCTCTACATAAACTTCTTCATTGATGTGTCCATTTAAGAATGCACTCTTAACATCAATTTGATATAACTTGAAGTTCATGTAACTTGCAAAAGCAAGCATCATTCGAATTGACTCTAATCGAGCCACTGGTGCATAGGTTTCATCAAAATCTATGCCTTCTTCTTGATTATAGCCTTGTGCTACTAGCCTTGCTTTGTTACGAATGACTTCACCATTTTCGTCCAGCTTATTTCGGAAGACCCATCTTGTTCCAATTACTGGATAATCCTTTGGTCTATCAACTAGATCCCAAACATCATTCATAGTAAATTGGTTAAGTTCTTCAGAGATGGCCAAAAGCCAAAATTCATCATCACAAGCCTCATTGATATTCTTTGGTTCTAATTTAGATATGAAAGCAACATTTGCAATATATTTTTCTAATTTCCTTCTAGTTTGGACACCACTCTTTATTTCACCAATAACTTGTTCATGTGGATGATTAGGAACTTCTTTCCAAACCGGTTGAAGAGGAATATTTTCTTGAGAAGTACTCTCTATCAAGGGTTCTTCTTGAAGTATTACTTCTTTTCCTTTGCTTAGAGGTATAATCTGCTCACAATTCTCATCAAATGCAACATGTAAAGATTCTTCAATACAAGATGTTCTTTTATTGAAAATACGATAAGCTTTACTTCTAGAAGAATATCCAAGAAATATTGATTCATCTAATTTTGAATCAAACTTATCAAGATTATCTTTGGTATTTAACAAGAAACATTTACTACCAAAAATTTTGAAATATGAGATCTTTGGTATACGATCATAATACAATTCAAAACATGTTTTATGTAAAATTGGTCGAATAAGAACACGGTTTAAAACATAACATGTTGTATTTATTGCTTCAGCCCAAAAGTATTTTGGTAATTTTTTATCTTGAAGCATGGTTCTAGCACATTCTTGCAAAGTTCTATTCTTTCTTTCAACAACTCCATTTGGTGGAGCCGCTCTAGGAAAAGCAAAGTTGTGAGATATACCATGTAAATCACAAAACTTTAGAAAAGATTCATTTTCAAATTCACCACCATGATCGCTACGAATTTTAATTATAGATGTAGATTTTTCAGTTGTAATTCTTCTACAAAGTTTAGAAAATTCCGAAAAAGCATCATTTTTGCTTTTTATAAAAATTACCCATGTAAACCGAGAATAATCATCTACTATAACAAAAGCATACTTGCTACTATTCAAACTTTGAATTCTAGATGGTCCAAATAGATCTAAATGTAAAAGTTCAAGAGGACGTTTTGTTGAAACAATATCTTTTGCTTTAAAAGAACTCTTGATTTGTTTACCCCTTTGGCAAGCATCACATAAGTGATTTTTCTTATATGGTATTCTAGGTAGGCCTCTTACAAGATCATTTTTGGATAACTTTGAAATAATTTTAAAGTTAACATGTTCAAGTCTCTTGTGCCATAACCATTGAATTTCATTTGAAACAATAAGACATTTTTCATTAAAAGTGGGTAATTCATTTAGATATAGTTCATACACATTGTTCTTTCTTTTACCTTTAAAAATGATCTTTTTAGATTGAAAATCAGAAATTAAGCATAAATCATTTTCAAAAGAAACATGAAAACCTTTATCACATAATTGACTAATAGATATTAAATTATGCATTAAACCATCTACTAAAAGAACATTTTCTATCAAGGGAAATTTTGGATTACCAATATTACCAATACCTATTACTTTTCCCTTGTTATTGTCACCAAAGGTGACGGTTCTTCCATCCTTATTTTGGAGGGTGGAAAATAACTCCGGCCTTCCAGTCATATGTTTGGAACAACCGCTGTCCAATATCCATTTGCTCCTTATGTTGTGTACCTACAACAAAATTAGAAAACAGAGCATTTGACCCCTTTCTATTTTCGGGTACATGAGAGTTAGTCTTAGGAACCCATATCCATTTGGATTTTGGTTTCCTTTGATAATAAATATTCTTTCTATAAAAGGATTTAGCATGTCTAGAATAATCATGTTTAGGCTTATAAGCATTATAGTTTCCATGATTAGATGCATTTCTATTGGAACTAGAAAGTTTAGTTCTATGAACAAATGGTTGAGAATAATGTCTTTGATTTTTTACCACATAGTTTGGTCTATTTTGAGTATCAAAGAAGCTATATCCCAATCCAGTTTTATTAACCGAGCATCTTTGAGAACCAAGAAGTTTTTCTAGATTCTCTTTACCATTTGTGAATTTGGTCATTATGGAAAGAAGATCATTTGATTTTTCTTTTAGACTAGATAGTTCTTTTTGTAAGAGATTGGTTCTAACTCCAATTTTTTTTATCTCAAATGCTTGGCAAGAATTTTCCTTCTTGAGATCTTCTATCTCTTGAAGTAACACTTTATTTTGAGAGTCAAGAGTTAAATTTTCAGTTTTTAACTCTTTATTTTTATAACTTAGACTCTTAAATTTAGCATATAAATCATTAAATGATTCAAATAATTCATCATAGTCAAATTGACTTACCGAATCTTCTTGTGCTACAAAACACATGTTAGCAACTTCTTCATTTGATTCTTCATCGGAAGAGGAGTCACTATCATCCCAACATGCTTGAAATGCCTTTTTCTTCTTGAATTGGTCATTGGGCTTGATTTTGAGAAGAGGACAATCTTTCTTGATATGTCTTGCCTTTTTGCAGTTAAAGCACTTGACTTCATTGGGATTGGAAGAATCTGCTTTCTTTACCTTTCTTTGAAATCTTCCCTTTTTTATGAATCTTCTGAATTGCCTTGTGATGAGGGCAATATCTTCATCTTCATCTTCTTCTGAATTTTCTGAGTTAGAAGTAGCCTTAAAAGCAAGAGATTTCTTCTTGGGCTCTTCTTCTTGTCTGTCTTGAAGTTGGACCTCATATGCCATTAGGTTACCAACCAAATCTTCAAGAGTGAGAGCGTTAAGATCATTTGCTTCTTCAATAGCAGTGGTTTTTCTCTCTCATTCAGGAGTTAAACACCTTAGGATCTTTCTGACTAAATCCACTTGTGAATATTCTTTTCCAAGGGATTTCAAAGTGTTAGTTATATCGGTCATTCAAGTTACCATGTCTGATATAGATTCATTTTGCTTCATTTTGAATAATTCAAATTTATGAACTAAAGAAACAATTTTAGATTCCTTTACCTTTGACGTACCTTCGTGAGTCACGAGAAGAGTATGCCAGATTTCATTTGCTGTAGAGCATTGAGAGATGCGATTGAACTCTACCTTGTCAACGGCACAATATATTGCATTCATCGCCTTGGCATTCAGTGAAGCGGTTTTCTTTTCTTCATCGGTCCATCGGCTGAAATCAGTTGATGGAGTTTGGTACTTATCTGAAACAACTCTCCAAATATCGAGATCCATGGATTGCAAGAATATTGTCATTCTCACTTTTCAGTATCCATAGTTTGTTCCGTCAAAGAGAGGAGAACGAACAAAGGAGCATCCTTCTTTGTGCTGAGATGTTTTAGTTGCCATGCTAGATGATGACCAAATCAGAATAATAGCAAACCTGCTCTGATACCAAATGAAAGTGTACTAGGATCGAGGCAACGAACACTAGAGGGGGGGTGAATAGTGCTTTTAAAAATTGTCTGCGGAATATTGAAGGATTTTGCAATTTGAAAAACAAACACACAAAGAACACAAGATTTTATCCTGGTTCGGTCTATCCCGACCTACATCCAGTCCCCAAGCAAAACTCGCTTGAGTTTTCCACTATCAACCTTGTTAACTACAAGATCACACAGACCAAAACCGGTCTCACTTTCAGTAACAACCCTACTGAAAGCAAACAACTCCTTTAAACCAAGGAGTCCTTCTTTTTACAGAAAATAAGTAACAACTTATAATACAACCTATGAGCCTTTCTTTTGAATGCAAATGAGATACAATTGGCTTTTGAGGTTGTTAAAATACTCTACTCACGAATTCACTATCTCTCAAAGGGATTTGAGTGAAAAACTGAAGTGAAAATATCAAGTGAGTGAGAAAACAAATACTTGAATGAATAGGAGTGAAAAGCAAGAAGTAAATGATTCAAATCGATTGAATTCTTGTTTTTGAGTGTAAAATATACTCATATTTATAGTTGAAAGATTTCATACGTTGAGAGTATGAAAGGGTGTCAAAACCGTCCATTTTGAACGATCAAAACGTTTGAAAAATGAAAAGACACGCCTTTTTGAAGTTTCAGAAAAACGACAAAATTAGTCGACTGAAACATCAGTTAGTCGACTAATAGTTAGTTATTAGTAGACTGACAGTTATCGTCGGTCGACTGATCTGTTAATCGAGCCGTTTGAAAATCTAAACTTTTGAAACTTAGTCGACTAGAGAAAAATTAGTCGACTGATAATATCATCAGTAGACTGAAAAACCTTTCAGTCGACTGCTGCTAAAATCTTCTGAAAAACAAACATTTTGTCTGGTCGACTGATAAAAGCATTAGTCGACTGCTGCTAAATTTTCAGAAAACACATGTTCTGTTCAGTCGATTGATAAAACCATTAGTCGACTACTGCTAATTTTCCAGAAAACAGACATTCTGTCCAGTCGATTGATAAAACCTTCGGTCGACTAATTTGACAAAAATGACTTTTTAGAAAATATGGCGCGAAAGGATTAGTCGACTGGTAAGTCTATTGGTTGACTAATAAACACGAAAATTTAAGAAAAAAGTTTTATAAAAAGATTTTCATGAGGGGTTCTTTTAGAAAAGTTTTTCTAAAGATTTTTAGGTAAAATGCAACCTAAATATGCACTCTAAGTAAGGCTCTTACAAGAATCTAAGACTTTTTAATAAATTAAATATTTGCACACTAGTCTTCAAAGATTCTTCATCGAATTCTTCAATTTCTTCATAGCCTTAGCTGAAATACAGTTGATTCCACTTGCTCATCATCAAAACCTTGTACTTAAAGTATCATGTATGGCTTCATTGTCATAACATTTGCTTGGACTTACGAGGATATGCCAGGATTAAATCCCAAGTTAGTCGAGCATCGTCTTGTTTTAAAGCCAGACTTCAAGCCAATTAAGCAGAAATTATGGAAAATGGATCCTTGAGTGGCACCACAAGTTAAGGAAGGACTTGAGGATTTGTTAAAGGCAGGATTCATCCGGACCATTGTTTATCCAGACTGGTTGGCAAACATCGTGGCAGTTCCCAAAAAGAATGGCAAAGTTCAAATCTATATTGATTTCAGGGATCTCAACAAGACCACCCCAAAGGATGATTATCCACTCCCCAACATTGATCTTTTGATCGATAGCACGATGGGACATGCCATATTTTCTTTTATGGATGGATACTCAGGCTATAACCAAATCAAGTTGGCCGCTCGTGACCAGTCAAAAACTTTTTTTACCATGCCTTGGGGTACATTTTGCTACGCAGTCATGCCATTTGGTCTCAAGAATGCTGGGGCAACCTATCAAAGAGAGATGGTAGTTATTTTTTATGACCAGATGCATAAGAACATGGATGCCTATGTGAATGACATTCTGGTCAAGTCCAAAGAAGGAGACGATCATCTCGATGCTCTCGGCCAAGCCTTTGAAAGGCTTATTTTGTACAAGCATAGACTCAACCCGCAGAAATATGTCTTTGGAGTAGAGTCAGGCAAACTACTTGGCTTTATGATCAACAAGAAAGAAATCAAGGTGGATCTAGCCAAGGCGAAAGCAATCATTGATATGCCGCCTCCCACTAATTTCAGAGAGCTAAGGAGCCTTCAGGGGCACACTCAGTCGATTCGGCGCTTCATCTCCAATTTGGCCATGAGATGCGAGCCTTTCAATCACTTATTGAGAAAAGAAGTGAAATTTGAATGGGGATCAGAATGTCAGCTTTCATTTGAGCGCATCATGCAGTATCTCCTCAATCCACCCATTTTGAAGCCACCAGAACTGGGAAAACCACCCCTCTTGTACACTTCCGTCAACCAAAATGCTTGCGACAGATTTCTTGCACACTATAAAGAAGTCAATCGGATAGAGCACGCCATCTATTACATGAGCAAGACTTTCATCGGCTATGAGAGATATTCTCAGATGGAAAAGACTATGTGTCAAAAACTCAGACATTATCTGTTGGCATCAGAGATCAAAATTCTATCGAGGCTCAATCCTCTCAAGTACATTCTTAAGCAACCTTTTCTCACTGGATGGATTGCAAAATGACAAGTCCTCCTGATACAATACGACTTAGAGTATGTGCCTCAAAAGTCAATCAAGGGCCAAGCAATCACAGATCAGTTGGCAGATTTTCCGTTGACAGAAGAGATCAAGGCAGAAGATGATTTTCTCGATGATCGTATTTGCAACGTTCAAGAGTCCCCAGTTTGGAGCCTATTCTTTGACAGATCCAAGAATATGTCTGACATAGGGATCAAAATTTTGTTAATCACTCTCGAAAAGGAGATGATCCCTTATTCTCTCAAACTCAGCTTTCAATGTACTCACAATATGGCCGAGTACGAATGTGACCACCCCAAATTTTTCAAAAATTATAAAAAAATTTTTTTTGCCCCTAACCCCCATTTTCTGAATAATTGAGTCAGTTTTTGATCAAAATACCATTTATTTCTCAGATTCGCTGGAATCGAAATCCATTTTCTATATCTGACCTAATTTTGGATCCAGATCTGATATCAAAATTCAATTTTGAGCCCTGTTGTCTAATTTTTTAAATCAATAATTATAAAAATACAAAAACAGTTTCTGAATGGCTCAAACAGTTCATCCGGTATTCATCTGGATCCATTGCTCTGTATTCCTCGATTCGAGATCCAAAACTCGAATATCTTCTCAAAACTCTAGATCGAGACCCATTTTCTGAAGAAATTCCCAGAGATTAACCCTGTATCCTCAGAAAACCCCTCATTTATAAAAATTTTAAGTTTTATAAAATATTTCAAAAACCCTTATTTTTTCATAGTTTTATAAAAAAATTATTTCAAAAACAAAAAAAAATATAGAAAATGCAAAGAAAAGAACAAAGAAAAAAATATAAAAAAGGAAAATTCGAAAAGTGGCTTAACCCCCTTTCTTGAAAAAAAAATCGTAGTTAAACTCCCTTTTTAAAAACCTTATAAATAACAAACCATTATTTTGAAATTTTTTAAAAGATAAAGGGACTTGTTTTGAAAAGTTTCTAACGGCTTTCCGTTATATATATGAGCCGAGGGAGCCCCTTCTCATTCACCGCTTCTTCACCCCTGCACCTTATGCTCTCTGATCGCTTCTTCACCCCCCGCATGTTCTCCACTACCTTCTTCTCTCTCTGTGATCTTCTCTTCCCCCATTGCCCTCTCTTCCTCTGGTTCCCTTCTCTCTGATCCGTTTCCACCCTGTCATTGCTTCACGCATCCTCTACCTCTCTCTGAGATCCTCTCTCACCCTTCCACGGTGCTCTTCTTTATCGTGTTTCACCTCCCCATTACTCTTCTTCTTCTTCACGATTTCCTCCTTCTTCTCATTTCCTTTGGTTATGCTCATTGAACAGAAGGAGGTCGATCCCCCCCCCCCACTGCAGCCACATGTGAGTAATCATCTCTCTCTCCTCTTTGAATTCTCTGCAAAATTTTTCTTCTCTGCTTACTGTTAGAATCTCTTCTATCTTATTTTTTTTTCTTTTATTTTACAGCAAACATGATGGGATCGACCTGCATATAACAGAATCGACCCATCCATTGCTACAGTAATGGAATGTCAGATTCCAACATTCGTTTTCCCTTTTTTTATTTATTTTTCTTTAAGACATTTTCGAGTTTCTCTTAATTCTTCGCATGTTGTGCATGATCCGCTAGCGAATCATGTATCAACATTGTTTATAGATTGGTATAAAGCATTTTCTTCGATTCCTTTTCATTTTAATCCAAATTTAATTTACATCGGATTCCCTTTGTTTGCATTTTCTGTTTTATCTTAATTGCTTGTTTACACCCCATTTCATCATCCAATCTGGTCCTCCTTGGCAATAAAAGAAAAATTCTAGCCAAGCTATTTTGGAGTCCATGGCTTACATCGATCCTTCACGACCCACTCCCGATCTCTTGTAAACACCCCAAATTTTTCAAAATTTTGTAAATATTCCCCTTTTGCCCCTAGCCCCATTTTTTTTAATAAATTGAGTCAGTTTCAATCTAAATTCCAGTTTATTCCCCAGATTTTACTGGAATTAAATCCATTTTATATATCTGACTAGATTTCGGATCCGGATCCATTTCTGAGCTCCGTTATCCAATTTTTTTTAAAATTTACAAAAATACCAAAAAATAATTTCTGAAAAGCTCAGACAGTTTAACTAGATCCACTACTCTGTATTTCTCGATTTGAGGTTCAAGACTTGAATATTTCCTCAAAACTCGGATCCAAACCCAATTTCTGAAGAAATTTCAAAAAATCAAACCCGAATTCTTAGAAAACCCTTCTTTTGTAAATATTTCTGAATTTCGCAAAATTAGTTTAAAATCATTTAGTTTTCAGAGTTTTATTTCAAAAACACCAAAAAAATACAGAAAATACAAAGAAAAGAACAAAAAAAATTTAAAAAATAATAAAAGAAAAATACAAAGAGATAATTTAGAAGCCCCCTTTTACAAAAATTTGTTTTTGTATAAGCTTTTTTAGAAAGCTTTGAAAAGTGCCACCTCTTTTCGAAAATTTTCACAAGGTTTTGGACCCGATCTGCAAAAGGGCTAACGACCTCTTATCGCGAAGGAGAGGCCGTAGGGGAGGAGGGCTTCATCCGCCATTTTACCCCCCTTCTCGATCCTTCCCAAAGAGGCTCGACCCTCCGATCGGTGGCTACCCCCCCCCCCCCCCCTCGTCCGTCGATCACCAACCGTTCCTCCTTCTCGACTCTTCTTCCTCTCTCTATATAAATGCATCAATCCCCCGATTGAAGGGATCCGCTCTCACCCCCACATCTTCTTCTCCTCGATCAAGTCTCCTTCCTCCTTCAGGATTTTTGCTAAGCAAGGTAAGAAACTCCATCCTTTATCACTTCTTCGTGAATTTCCCTTCTATTTTTCACCCTCATCGTCTGTTTACCTATGATTTTTCCTCTGCATTTTAATTTCCCGTGTTTGCTTCTATTTCAAGTTTACAGTGGATTCTCTGCTTCGTTTAATACATCCCTCTTCATACTGGTAACCGGCGATGCCTCACAATGGCATCGTCGATTCATCCAGACTTTGAATTTCAATTCATATCTGAATTTATTTTATTTTTCCTCTTTTAGTTTTGGTTTCCCTTATGATTTTCAATCCCCTTTGGGTTTCAATTTTTTGTTGAATCCCTTCGCTGGAGCACCCATGTAATGTCGGCTTGCTTATATTAAAACCGACTTACACAATGCGAGATTGATGGAATATCTATATTCCTACATTGAATTTTCCTTCCCTTTGATTTTTCATCTTCTGCGGTTGTCATTTTTCCTGTTTCATTATCTTTTGATTTTAGTTGTCGGTTGATATTATTGATTCACAATTTATTTTTAATTTTCTTACTTCAATAATATACCCCCACCATCATGCATTAATCTCCTGTGAATCGATCTAGTAGCCTGCCATCGGATTGAGTTCAATTCAAAAAAAAAAAAGAGGAACAGGGAAACTTCGTATTGGTATCCTGCAGAGTTCTGATGACCATTGTGACATGATGATTGTTCTGAATAAGAATGAATTCAAATTTTTGCTGAAGGACAACCGAACCATGATTCATCCTTCTAGGATAGGGTGCCAATCCTTTGGTATTGGTTTTGTTTATCATGAAATCTGGGTTACGATCTTTCATTCTACTCTTAATGCCTTGTTAACTTCATTAGTAACCCCTTTCAGATCCCAAAATCCCATTTTCCCTGCATACCCACCTAATATCATCATTCGCTTGGTGATAACATCTTGCATACAACATAAAACATCCAGAATGCTGGGGGTTTGTAGCAAAAGATCAATGGACAACATACCCCATCGCATTTCATCTACAGCAAGCATGGCATCGATACCTCCTGTGCATATTTGTTGATAAATTTCATACTTATATCTTGCCCTTTTGTACACGACTCTTTGCATTTTTGCGAAATGATATATGAACTGAATCTGGAGGCATCTGGATGGCCCTGCTTCAGCCTTTTTTGTAAATTCAGATGTGCTTGAAAGTAGCCTGAGTGAAAATGACTATCGTGATGTGTACGATTGTCTTTCTTGGGCATTTCAAAGTAATATGTCAGTTATCGGGGCTTGCAAATATGAAAAGATACGGTAATGGGGTGTGCTTGGCAACAAAAGTCGGGATCATTTGCTGTCCTAGGTGTGTATTTTAAAATCTCTCAGGGAAGGCATCATCAAAGGATCGTTTCTGTTAATCCCCATCTGAAGAAGTTGTCTTGAGAACAAGGTATAATACTGTTGCTGATCAGGATTAGTCGAAGCAGCAAATGGAAGATTGCTTACTTCCAGGATGGTGATGAAGCATGAAAGCACCTTGATGAGTACAACTCCCCTTTTTTTTTTGGACATTCTGTTGCGGATGTTCATTCTCACACTATGAACGACAGGCTGTTTAACACCCAGGATACCCATATCGAGTTGAGCATACTCTATACAGGGTCACCCTATGTCATGCGCTTCATTTCATCTGTTCATCATCACCACCCTGGTATTCTCATTATACATCAATTAATTACATGAGTTCTGCTGTCTTGTACTATCATACATCGTTTTGTCCTATTCTTCATCTTATAAATTGTGCATTTGAGTTGATACTTGCATTAGTGTCATTCTGGTAATCTCATTAGAATAATAATCATCCTCTGTTATCATTTACATTTTTTTTAGCTGCTGCAATATTACTATGTGGATTTCAGTCAGATGTTATCAAACCTCTGGCCTCATGCTACCAAACAATATCACCCCCTGCTAGTCATATCCATTCACTATATTTACTTTTTCACACTGTACCTACATAGCACATACTACTTGTTGCACTACACCACTGTTGTATCCACCTTAGCACCATCCATCATTTTATCTGCTACATTCACCTCTATCACTGTTCTTCCTCACCCCACACAGTACACACAAAATCCCTGCTAACACCCTGCTACATGGCACATCATTACACTACTGCTGCACCACCTTTCTTCACAGTATAACCTCCCTTCACATTAACCCACTATATACCTTGCTACATCCACCTTACATATGTATATTTTCCTGCAAATACTTCCAGTCACTGTGTGTCATACCACCACATTGCTACACCCCCGACTCGCTACCTATAATGTTCTGTCACCAAGGAATAATTTGTGTCTTAATCTGGATGCATCTGAAATCTCACATCAAAGTTCACTTCACCCTATTGGTGAGTACTTGGTGCCAACAATGATAAAGAAAGTAAACATGCTGGATATTTGAAAATCAATTACAGAATGTTACAGATGTAATTGACCTTGTCCTTCCTCTTGCAACTGGAATAGATGTCAATGATTCTGATATGACCACTGTAACTGGATTGAACTTCTACTATACACCTATGGAGAAACTTATGGCCCTTGAAGCGAGTAATATAGGGTATGATAGAGATTCTGAGGAGGAATTGTGTAGATTTTGTGGTTGCAACACCTGAGCTCTATCCCTAAGTCTTTCAAGAGCCAGATCTTTTGGAAGGTCCTCCTGTTGTGGTCTCTCTTCATCAAAAAAGAAGAAAGGGAGATGTTGAAGAAATAGAGCAACTTATTAAAATCTTGGGATTGTCAAAAATTGATCATTCAAGCTCACCACCTGTGTATATTCCTTACACAACACACAACACCACTATTACCTCTTTCATAGTGTAATACCACATTCATATGACACTTCACAACACATGCCACCTGCTAAATGCATTGTTCACTATCCTTACCCACTGCACTTATATCACAGCTTCACACGACATCTCCGTCTCATTGCTGCATTTCATTCTCTCATCGCTCCCCTGTATATTCACAGCATAACAATGATTCTCTGCACCCTACCCTGTGCTTCACATGCACACCCTCCTGCAACTGCCACTTTATTGCTGCTACACTTTTCAGCTTTCATTGGCACTTGATGCACAACACACAAACAACACCTGGTCATTACATTTAATACCCACCTTGTGCACATACCTTGTGTACACACCCTTACAGCGCCATCCACCATCAACATCTTCACCTCATCTCCTTCACTAACAACACCACTATTCTACCTTCGTTAGCCCCTGCAATTTACCATTTCCTATCATACCCCAGCATCACCTCTTTAGCTTTTGCAGCCTTGCTACACAAGCTCCACACCCTTTATCACAGTACCTTATGTAAAATTTATGCTCAGCACCTACATTTTCCACAGTATGCACACCCATTCTGTGCATACCCCCTCCTTACTGCCCAGCCACCATACTTCAGTCATATGTTCCCTGCATTCTTACCACTTCATTTTCATTTCTCACCTTACCCACTTTCACTTCCTACCTATCATTCACTTCTCACACAGAGCCTTCCCAACACCTATATTACTTCACTGTTGCATTCAAAGTTTTACTTCCTCATTCCACCTAGCTTAGCCATCACCCTCTTAGCTAAAGGTTCATGCATTCTCATATAGGTCTTCTGAGACACTTCATGTATATCTTTAATTTGCCATAAGAGTGAAGGTTAGTAGGTGTATCCTTCAAGTAGAGTAGGTATAGACATGTGTATTTGGTATAATAGCTTCCATTTATCTTATACTAACACTGTTTTGCAGAAAATATATGGAAATTGCTATTTTCCTTCCTAGAATTAGAGACTCTTATAATTTTAAATTAAATTCAAGATTGTAATAGCTAGATGATCAATGAGAATATTTACTTTTCAGTCTTAGATTAGAATGTATGAGCATGTAAATACCATCTGTTTCATTTTTTTTTTTTATTTCTCAAAAAATCATGAATGGGAACACGAATGGCACGTGCACCATTCTAATAAAAGGTGATTAAATCCTAAGTTGACGATTTGTATCAATGGCCATAGTCAAGGTGTGAACAAAACTTAGAATTTTCATCTTTTATGGAATAACATTGGATCCATACTGGATCTTTTTCAAAAATCATCATATTTTTCTAAAATATTTTCTTCTTTTATCAAAGTTTAATTTAAAATTAACTCAAAATATATATCAATGGCCATAGTCAGAATACATTGAGAGTTAATTTCATTTTAAACTTTGTAAAGGCACCAAAATGTATTTTATTCTTCATCTGAATTTAAATATGATTATTATATAATATATTTTATGACCATAGTGAAAGATGTATTATATCTTCAATCTTATTTCAATTCATTTAAAGAATAAAATATCTTTTCAAAATCTAATTTCAAATTCTTTTAAAATTCATTCATTTAGGATAAAATTACATCATGTTTTCAAAATTCTTTTTATTTCAAAATCCAAGTGATTTTGAGATATGTTTTTCAAATATCTTCTTCACTTCTCAAATCAATCTTCAATTCTTATAAATTCAAATTCTCTTTTCTCTTCTCAAATTCTATCACATTTCAAAAATTCAAACTTCAATTTCAAAGTCCAATTTGACTTTGAAATGTCAAGTTCATTTTTATATTCAAAATTCAATTTCCAATTCAAGTCAAATTTCAAAGTTCAATTCAACTTTGAAATTCCAAATTCATTTTCAGGATTCAAATTTCAAAATGCAATTTAACATTTCAGATCAAATTTCAAAGTTCAATTTAACTTTGAAATTCCCAGATTCATCATCTGATTTTAAAAATTCCAGTTTAAAATCAAGTTTTTTATTCTTCAGACTCTCAAATCTTCTAGATCATCTTCTAAATTCAAAATTCAAGTCCGAATTCAAGATTTATTCTTTATTTCTCAAAATTCTAAGTCTTAAATCAGACTTTAAAAGATCAAAACTTGGTATTCATTCTAAAAAATCGATTTTTCCTAAAATTCCATCTCCCTTTCAAAATCGATTTAGGATTTCTCAGATCCCATTCCGAATTTCATCTGGATTTCCAAAATCCAAATCCCATTTTCAAAATCCATTCCTCAATCTAGATTTCAAATCTCATTCCCCCTTGGATTCAAATTTTCAAATCCAATCCCATTTAGGATTCCAGATTTCGGATTCAATTCCATCTTGGATTCCAGACTTTGGATCCAATTCCATCTAGGATTCCAGATTTTGGATCAATTTCCATCCAGGATTCCAGATTTCAAATCCAGTTCCATTTTCAATTCCTATTTTCAAAACCATTTTAAATCTATTTCTTAAAACCTAAATCCAAATTCAATTCTTCGTTCAGGTTCTAAAATTAAGAATTCCTTTTTCAGAATCGATCCATTCAAATTCAAAGTCCATTTTAACTTTGAAACTCCATCTCAAGTTCCAAAATCTCCTTTTATTTTATTTTTTCAAATTTATTTCAAACTCTGCTTATTCCAAGACTTGGAAATTCAAAGTCAGATCGATTTCAAATTCTGAGTTAGATTCAAAAATCTAACTTTTCAAATCAATTTCAACTCCTTTGAATCATTTCTTCACTCCATTATCAAATCTATTTCAGAATCACTTGGAAAATTCCAAATTTTCTAAACTATTTTCTCAAAAGCAAACATCCTTGCATTTGCATTGCACAAGCATGATTCTTTGTGCATTTAGACTTAGAATAAATTCTTAGACAATGTTTAGGCAAAGTAAAAAGGCATAAATTCGATCATTGGTTCGATTACCCCTGGTAAAGGCGCCAAGAACGGTCGAACCTCGTACCGATGAGCGAATCTCGTCTCTCCATTTTCCAACAGATTTTCAAAACAGAGGTGAGTAATTTTCAAATATTTTCAAAATTAAGGTCAAGTGAGACCTTTGCAAAAGAGTTCTTCTCTTCTTTTCTTTTCTCTTCTCTCTTCTTTTTCTATCTTTTATTCTCCTTCAAAAGGGAATAGAGGCTAGAAAGGGAAAGAGAAGGAAAAGAGAGAACACAAGAGAAAATTTTTTGCAATGATCACATCTCTTCTTCGTCCCTCGCTCTTTTTGTTCCTCCTTTTGTGAATTTATATTTCCCTTTTCTTCTCCTTAGATTTTTTTTATTAAAGCAATACATGCAATGTCGATCTGCCTATGGTAGCATTGACTTGCATTTTGCAATAGAACTTCATCATTTCCTGGGTTACATTTCTTTCATTATCATTTTATTTATCCTGATTTTTCTGTATTTCCATTATATTTCTGATTATTCATGGTTATTTCACAGTTTTCTCTTCTGTTGTTTTTGTATTCTACTTGGATCTTGCGCATCATCTTCTATTTCCCCGTTTTATTCAATTGTTGTTACAATGCATCATTGCGATGTATATCATGTTCATTACATCAGATTCTTTCAATTTTACTGCATATCATCAAATTTGCATTACATCCCTTGCATGGTAGGGTGAAGCACATTGATCGATCTGGCATTCGATACATGATGGAAATTATCTTGAGGGGATAAGCCACAGGGACATCGGCAACCCTGGAATATCTCGCTGGAGTTTGTCAGATCCTCGCTACTAGCGGAAGCATGTGGGAGAATTTCTCCAAGGATCTATGTCTTCACCTCAGCCGGACGATCCCCATATTGATTCGCTGCTAAGTTTTGATTGCATTGGAGGGAGGTTGCTTTTTGTCTACCGTATCAATGGTTGATTCATGTGAATAGTTAATAACGGAAGCCTCATATGCTGTGACTTTGTCTACTGTATATACATTCCCTGCATATTCACGGTAAGATATGTGTTCCATTTGATATATCTCCTGTATTTTATTAGAAGGTCACTTTCATTCAGAGATTTATATCAATCTTCTGTATCTTCCTCACCTGCGTGATGCACTGATCATCTGGTTCAAGATCCGATCTTTGGTTTAATATAGAATATTTATTTATTAATTCAAAATTAGGCTTCTAATTTTACTGTAAAACTTGTGACTTGCTGAGTTGAAATCAGATGCTTTGTTTCTGATTTACTGTAAGACATGCATTGAAGTTGAGTGCCCTGCTGATTCATGATTAGGTCATAACCTTCTGCAAAACCCAGGCTCTACTGAACTGAATTCACTTGCACATCATTTAATGTTTTTCATGGTATGTCATTACATATTACCAATAGCCATTCTCTGAAATCTCCTCGCAAGAATCAGTTTGTAGTGGATGGTTTGTCTTGTGTAATCAATCTACTAAAAGCCAATTTGTTACTAGCTAGCTCATCATCACATTTTGCATGTATAGTGTCGCTACTGTAAAAAAAAAATTGTAGGGATGGATTAGGTTCTTCAAATGCGCAGGCATTTAATCAAGTCAGGTTAGTGTTGGGGTTATAGTTTACAACAACCCTGTTAATGTCTTCTGAATACATAGGATGGGCACGTTGGGGTTGAAAGATATAGGCTCACAGTTTACTCAACAATTCATCATGGCATTTCACCACAACAACTCACACTGATTTGCTCAAGACAATACGTCATTACAATGATTTATTACAACATCTTCCATTGTCTTATTGTTTTGTATGTATCATGTATCACATTTTACCCTATTGCTCTGCTACATCATCACTTTTGACTCACCTCAGCACACCACCCCATTTATAACATTGGTTTTAGCTTCAACACTACCCATTGTTGCACTTACTATATCTCACTATATGCAACCCTAGCAGTCTGGCATTTACCTACCAACTATGTTGCTACAGTGTCATTTGCAGCAAGCCTTATCTTACCAATGTATGGCGGCACATTTTCCCCTGCTCCCCACCTCATACTTTCACGCTGACATACTTTGCACCCCTGTAATCGCCACAATAGCACCTGCTACTGTAAACACCCCAAATTTTCCTCACTCATTCTCAAACAATCCTCCTTGTTCAGTGCCAACCCTGTTAGGTCAATGTAGGAGTCAAACCCCGAGTCAGTTTCAGAAAATCACCATTTTACCCATTTTCATTAGGAAAATTACCATTTTACCCCTAGGTCATCCCAGACCCCAGTCAGTCGGAGTCAACCAAGCTCATTGGTCAGTTCAGGACAGTTAAAATATCAGTCATCTCAAGCTCATCTGATCTCATAAGGAATAAACCATTTTCATTTCTGACCATTCCTGCCAAAATGGGATCATTTCTTCAGAAATGAGCTTACTTCTCACTCAAATCCAGGCCAATTGTCTCTAAGTCAGTCATTCATACTCCCCAGAGTCTAACTTGAGCTCACCACGAGTTCAAGCGCTCCAATTTCAGTTCAAAAGCCTTTCCAAGTGTCTAGGAGCCCATTTTAGTCCATTTCAGCTCTTTCAGCTGAAATTGAGCTGAGTTCAGCCAATTGAGCTAGTGTTCGAGCTTCGATTTTAGTTCATGTCAGTATTATTGACCTTTTTTTTTAGCTCAAAGTCAGCTCAAGTTCGTAATTCACTTCACTCCAGTGACCATTCCGTACCATTTCTCTAAAAATGACAGCTTTTCTTGAAAATTCAGTCGGAAAGGTCAGTTGAGTCAGTGCCTGGTCAGTTCATTTGAGTTCTGAAACTCTAAAACTCAGCTCAATCCAGCTCATTTCAGTTCAATCCAGCTCGAACCTCAATTTTCAGTGTCACTCTGATCCAGTAGAGTCCCGAAAACCATTTCTTGAGCTATTTTGCAAATTTTATCAATTTTAATGCTTTTTAAACTGGTACAGCTGCCAATCGGGGTCTAACATCTAAAATTCTCCATTCAGGGTCTGCATTTCGCATGTCATTTCTCATCATTTCATATCATTTCTTAGCATTTCATAACATTTCATCACATTTCATTTCATTTTCGAAGTCCAGAACTCCAGTTTTATAAATTTCAATCCAGATTGAGTTTTAAAAGTTTTCAGAAATCAATTTCAAACCTCGGGTTTCCAAAATTGACATTTT
Source organism: Nuphar pumila (assembly GCF_984573655.1). Taxonomy (NCBI): domain Eukaryota; kingdom Viridiplantae; phylum Streptophyta; class Magnoliopsida; order Nymphaeales; family Nymphaeaceae; genus Nuphar; species Nuphar pumila. The sequence continues at coordinate 96,277,094 of NC_143252.1, read as the reverse complement.
CACCCCGGGAGTCTAAATTTGGAAATATTTTCTCAAGAAAAACAATTTGGATTTCTTTCAAAATCAAATTTTCAAGTTTTACACTGGATTTGCTTCGCAATGAGCTATTGAACTTTAAAATCTGAGCTCGTTTCAAAAACTGCGAAAAATAGCTCATTTCGGTTGGAAGCATTTTCTCGAGAAAAACAATATGGATTTCTTTCAAAAATATATTTTTAAATTCTACATTGGATTTGCTTCGCAATGGGATATTGAAATTCAAAATCCGAGCTCGTTTCAAAAACTGCCAAAAATAGCTCGTTTTGTTGGAAGCATTTTCTCGAGAAAAACAATTTGGATTTCTTTCAAAATTACATTTTCAAAATCTACATTGGATTTGCTTCGCAACGGGGTATTGAACTTCAAAATCCGAGCTCGTTTCAAAAACTGCCAAAAATAGCTCGTTTCGTCTAAAATTTTTCTAAAAAGACTATTTTACCCCTCTAATCGTCAAAATGAATTTCAAAATCAAAATTTGGACCCGCTCTGAGATGGCCCATTCATTTGCATTTCTATTTTATTCAAAAAAAAAATGCTTCTTTTTATTTGTTTTTATTGATTTTTATTTATTTATTTATTATTATTATTATTATTATTTTTTTAGAGAGGTGGGACCCACAAGGTGGTTGCCCAAACCTCCAGCCCCATTTCTTTCTTTCTTTCCTTTTCCTTTTTCCCTCCTTTTCTTTCTTTCCTTTCTTTTTCCCTTTTCTTTCTTTTTCTTTCTTTTCTTCTTCCTTCTTTCTTTCCTTCTTCCCTTCCTTCCTCCCTTCCTTTCCCTAGCCTCCAGCCATTCACGTATGGCTTTTCATAAAGGTCATTTGATATTATTAGAAACTTAGGTCTTAGTTGATTAAGACCTAAGTTAGCAAATACCAAAAAAAAAAAAAGGGAAAAGAACGGCTCCTCTCCCATCTCACGCCTCTCTCCTATTCTCTCTCATATTCTCTCTCTTTACCTCCCTTCTTCTCTCCTTAGCTGCTACAGCCACAGCAGCCTTCCAACCTCTTTGAAGCTCCATGCCCAGCAGCTCCAGATCATCTTCAACCTCCGACATCCTCTTTGCAGCTGCAGCAACATTCAACCATCTTCTTCATATACTCTCCCTCCCTCTTGGCTCTCCATTGCAACCATCCTTGTTGCAGCCCCCTTTCAAGCTCCTTTCTCCAGCCGACAGCCACCACTTGGCTGCAGCTTCAGCCCAAGCAATCACCATACGGTTGGGATCAACAGCTCTCTAGCAGACCCTCCTTCTTCAGCCGGTCAGCCCACCTTCAGCTGGCATCTCCAAGATACTCCCCAACTCCCTTGCTTAGGTGACATCTCCAGCAGCACCCCTGCAGCAGCCACCATCAAATTCCATTGGTACTCCAGCACCAACTCTTTGCAACCCTCTTGCTTCAGCTGCAGCCACAACAGCCACAGCTTACACTTTCAACCAGCACCTCCGGTCATCTCCAGCTGCAGCCTCCACGCCTAGCCGGTTCAAGCCACCATCTGCTTCAACAAACAGCTGCAGCCTCCACCTTGCTTCAGCCGGTCTCCACTTGGAAGCATCACCTTCAAGCTCCCAGCCAACAGCCACACCTCCCTCACGCCTGGCAGCAGCTGCTCCACATCCAAGCCATCCCCATCTTCCAGCCCTCTCTCAAGGTAAAGTGTTGCTTTACCCTTTGGCTTTCATTTTTTTTTTAAGATATTTATCACATGGTTTATTTAAACACAACGTGAGATCAGACCAAAGCTGGTTTCATATTGTTGAAAACTCTCATTTAATCTCTCTCTCTCTCTATATATATATATATATATATACATATATATAGATATATAGATAAATACAAAACTTGTGCTTTATGTGTAGGCTAAAAAATGAAAAGATCCGTCCACTCAATGGATCGAATCTCTCATTTTGGAGAGCCAATATTAAATTGATCATATCCTCCTCGATTTAGGTTTTAGTTTTATGATTCATGTCATCTTATGTTTGCATGCACTTAGATTAATTCGTTTTGCTAGTTATTTCGTTTCATATATGAACCATGCTTTACTTAGTTTAAAATTTGTAAAATTTTAGTTTTTAGACAAAGTCCATACAGCAATTTATGTGATTTTATGCATTTAAAAATTTTGTAAATTTTAGAGTAGTTAGGTTTACATGTCTTTGTTGTACTGTCAAAACTTTGATTCAATTCGGGTTTCGGAACCTTTCTAAACCAACCAAACTCTAAATCGGGTTTTCTGTCATCCAAAAATTTCAATTCCTGCTTTAGCAGACAAAAACCTTCGGATTCACCCTTATGTGGGATTCGAATCATTCTATAAAAATCACAGTGGATTTAGGATTGAATCTACTAATGATCTGGAAATTTTGAGCTTTTTCCAGTAAGTTTTGACCTCTGTCAAAAATCGGATTTCCCAGACCCCTGGGAAAATTTTGATTTTCCTGTGTCAGGGTACAGACATACCCTAATACATCGAGTCTGTTCAATCTATAGCCTGTCTGCAAAAACTTTCAACATAAAAGTTTTTCCTAACATAATGTTCTGCAATTTCCCAAAATTTGGGAATTTTTGGATCTGTTTCATTATTTTTCCCGGATTTTCTCTTTCTGTCTAACAGATTCCAATGTCCAGAAATCTCAGAGATTTAGGTCTCTGATAACAGTATGGCCTTTTCCAAACCGTAACCCGAATCCCAATAGTGTCAAAATATCAAATCTTCCTCTGTTTGTCAGGGACATTTTCCCACAATTTCAGCTATTTTCCCATCTGTCTACCATTTTTACCACATTTTCTACCGAAACCTGTCTGTTTCCTTCATTTACTAGAGTCGCCGGATTCCGATCCGACTTGCCGGAGTGGTACAGCTCCGACCATAGGTCAAAAACAGAAAGTGTAAAAGGCAAAAATCCTTGCCTTACTGTCCTATGTCACCCCATAAAATTTGGGAAATTTTTATGGAAGTTTGATATCCTAAATCCCCTTTAGAATCAATATTTTATGCAAAAATCATAAAATTTAGGGTTTTTACTTAAATTTCTATGTCTAAAAATACAAAAAAATTAGATTTTCGAGCTCCATTCTGTTTTTAGGGTTATTTTGGGTGTCCATGCCAAATTTGGTTTAATTCCAAGTTCATTTGCTCCATGTGTTAGTTTATCTTTAAATTCAGAAGCGAAAATCAAGCGAAAATCAGGTTAAATTCAATATTTTGTGATATTTTCGCCATTTTAGGGTTTTTATCATGTACATAAGCATGTAGAATCGTATTAGGGTTAATTTCAATCTCCTTTGCATTTCATATTTTTCAATTTTGCAAAATTTATTTCAGAAAACCGTGGTTTCAAGGCCATAGTCTTGTTATCGGGGGTATTTTGGTCATTTTGACCATAATTTCGAAATTTCAATTTCTAATTTCATAAATTTTCATGCATATCATCATGTTTTATCATATTATGTTTGATTTATTTCATTTGATTTTCAAAATTCCAAAATTTATAAAAATTCTTTCAGAAAACCCTGATTTCAAGGTCATCAGGGGTATTTTGGTCATTTTGACCCCAATTTCGAATTTTCAAGTTTATTTTCAAAATTTATTTATTATTTATCATGTTTATATCAAATGGGGTATGATTTGGGGTTTATATCTGAATAATATCCGATAATTTCCCATATTTTCGGATAAATTCAGAAAAACCTACATTTTTGTGCTAACCTTGTTTTCTAGTTTTGCAGGAACATTCAAGAAGAAGACTTAGATTTTATTTTTCTTTTTATTTCAATTCAATGTAACATCAAATGTAATAATTTGGAATAAGAGTTACATTTCTGCTTAGAATAGGGTTGCATTGCATATAGTTTAATTTCTGCAAAATTTTAATATGTGATGTATGATTCATGCACATTATTTCAAATTCACTATGGTTTACACGAATGGCACGTGCACAAGCTCTTATGGAGTTTATAAACTCGGTGGGATTTGTATTTATGGCCATAGTCAGAATACGAAGAAAACCAAGATTTATGATCTTCATATTAGCCACATTCAGCCTACACACTTAGGCTAACTTCAAAATGCACCGCATTTTTCAAAGTCTTAAAAGGATTTCCCAATTTCTCAATTGAAATTCCCTTTTCAAATTCATATTCATTCATTCATATCATTCAAATTGCATTATTCTCAAATTCATTTTCCAATTTAAATTCCAGAAAAATCAATTTTCTCAAGGATTTACCAAGTCTTTCTCAGGATTTGATTTTCCCAAAATCCTAAGTTTTCAAATGACATTTCAAAGCATTTCCCAAGTTCAAATCAAGATTTTCCTATGTTTTCAAATTCTCAAATTTCAAAATCCTAAGTTTTCAGAAATCGATTTTCTCATATTTTCCAGTTTTCCTGAGAATTTATTTTCCATTTCAAAAGTCATTTTCCAATGAATTTCTTAGATTTTCTTAGAATTCTCAAATCCATTTTCTCAGCAAAGCAATTCCAAATTTCAAAATCGATTTTCCAAAGTTCAAGTTTTCCTGAGAAATCACTTTCCAATGCAAATTTCTGATTTTCAATGAACTTCAATGATTTTCCCAGGAATCCCAATTTCAAGTACTTTTTCAATCAATTTTCAAGCACATTTCAATTTTCCAAAGCAAACATCATATTTTCTCAAACTTGCATTTTTCAAAATTCCATAGCACAAGCCTGATTCTTTGTGCATTTTAGGAAAAATAGAGCTTAATTTAGATATTTGAGTCAAGTTAAAGCACATAATTGGTCCTTGGTTCAATTACCCCTGGTAAAGGCGCCAGGAACGGTTGAACCTCGTACCGACAGGCGGATCCCATTCCATGGAATTTTCCCGCAAATTTTCAAAATGGAGGCGAGTAAATTTTCAAAACAATTTTCAAAACTTTGGTCGAGTTTGACTCGCGAAATTCTTTTCTCTCTCGCAAGGGAGGGGAAAAATTTTGCGATGATAACAGGTTTGGCGACCGAGATGGGACCTGTCCTCGCCTGATCAATTATATGCTTTAACTTAACCCAATTGTCAAAATTATGTTCTATGAAATGTCAGCTTTAATTTCTGATATCATGTGAACCTAGGAGCCTAGACTTGAACCCAGCTGACATGGATTGCATATAGACTAGGCATGGTTTGGTAGGACCATATTGAGGAGAATTATGCATGCTCACTTAGACTTAGGTCTGAAATACAACACTCCTCAATCTAGGACTTGTATGAAAACAATGTTTGCTTCTTCAAAAGTTTTCAAAATTCTATCTCTTTAGGACTTAGAGCCTTCTGTTTGCCTGCATGTGATCATATTTCAAAAACCACCCCACCTATGTCTACCCGGTCTTCACGTTGCTGGGTTCTCTTCCAGAACCATAGTTCGGGACAGAGCCTCACAACTGGGCCACTTATTTGGGCTAACGCCCCCCTGCCACGTACCAAGGGCCATAGTCCAACGTATATCGGCAGGCGCTCAAGGATGTTGGGAAAACACAAGCCTAGACCCGGAGATGAGTTTTATGCCACGTACATCGAGCCTCGGCTCGAGTATATCGGCATAGCATGATTGGACACAGTTGATCTAAGCCTAGAGTCAGGATTAGGGTCCTAAAGCTCTTTCAAAATCAATGCATTTAGAGTTGGCTTCTTAGGGATTGCTGTATGTGCATAATTGTTTGTAATTGAATTTATGATATTCATTTTCGCCTTATTTTTCCCAATTTTTCCAAAATACCAAACAATTTTCCAAAATACCTCATTTTTCATCTTTTATGAAATATCTCCTTTTTCTCAAAAACCCTGGACGATTTTTCTAAATTATCCATCTTTTCCTTCAAAACTCCAGGAAATTTTCCATTCTTTCGTTCCTCTGGACTTCGAATTTCCAGCTTTCATTTTATCCTGCCTGCAATTTTCAAATTTCTTATATTTTTCCAAAGTCTAATTCCAGTCTTCTTGTCTTTCAGTCCAATGGCATCCAGTCAGCTCGATTCTGTTTTTCCTGAGGGTCACATCTCCTATGAGGCGCGACAAAGTCTTCCTGAGCATCGATCTCTTAGCACCGGACCCTTCTTCCCTCGGTGGTACTATGTCTGGTTCAAAAATTTCTCTTGTATGTTTCCGGACCACTTGAGCGATTGTGGGTTGGAATTGGCATCTGCAGTGGGAAAGTTGACAGTCAACGGCAATCTGATTCATGCACTGGCGGAGCGGTGGAATCCGCGCACTTGCACGTTCTGGTTCCCGTGGGGCGAGATGACAATACTGATGGATGAATTCTTAGAGATTATGGGACTGCCTGAGCCAGCCGGTCAGCCTGGAGATCCGTTAGAGCAGCAGTTTCTGATCAATGTCAAGGGTCTGGACCCCAAAGATGCCGTAGCTCGCATGACAGGGCGCAAGTCTTGGCCACTGATTGAAGAAAATGGGAATGAATACGTGAGTCTGATCGAGATCTACCGACAGTATGGAGAATTCGCAGAAGTCAGCTTGTTGTCCAGGACAGCTCGAGAGAGAATTCAGCATGCGATGGTTTTGTGTACTGTGGGACTTGCTTTCTTTCCAGATGGACAAAATTATGTGGATGTCAGAATAGTTCAACTTTTGAGAAGATGGGGAAGTCGACAGACCAACCGTCTCTCGATAGCCATGGCCGCGCTTGCTTTTCTATACAGAGGACTGACCCGCTTCACACTTGGAGAGTCCATCTTAGTCGAGGGATGTACTTATGCTCTTCAATCTTGGTTCCTTCAGCATGTACCAACCAGAGCTAGTTCATTCAGATACAACGGTAAGGAGCTCCTTCCAGTTGCGCGGTACCGATTCCTGATCGACTATCTGCAGGAAGAAGAAGTGGTGTGGGACTATTTTGATCGAGAATTATCGCCTCCCAGATACACCTATGCATATGGCAAGAGATTCAAGTTGCTTGGTCCATTCTTCTGTGCTTACTATCATCCGGAGCGGTGTGTTCGACAGTTTTCTCAGAGACAGAAGCACATAGAGATGCGGCTGCTATCTGGAGTCGTGCCAGAGTTCGACCTTACATCAGCACAGTGGTCCGGAGCATACCATTCTGCCAGATATGGCTGGGACTCTTTTGTTACTCTTCCGCTTTTTCCCGGTCCTCGTGTCTCTGCTAGTTATAAAGAGTGGTAGCAAATTGTTTGTCCGCCCCCTCTTTCTCAAGTTTATTATTGATGCAATCATGTTTTCTTTCAATAAATAAAAATCTTGCAAATTCTTCAATTCTTGGTTTGACGACCTCGCCTAGGTAACAAGGCTTAAATTTTCAGTTGTTTATTTTCTTTGCAAAGGAATGACAACGCAATTGTCGTAATCCCCGCGACGACTCAATCCCTAGTAATGGGATATTCTTTCAAATTGTCTACCAAAATTCTCAGCGAATATTTTCTTCCAATCAAAATCTCTCTCAAAAAAGCCTAACCATCGATTTTGCCCTGCAGAGAGCATTCGTGACAGTCAATGGTTCAAACAAGGTCAGGGAAGAAGACTGCACCAGTCGAGGGAATCGCATATTCGACAGCTTCAGGCGAAGAAATGGATTCCCCGCGCTCAGGCAAAAATCAGGGGCAACAGGTTGAGGATGACATTGATCCTCAAATGTATGCCATGTTTAAGAAGATGATGACTAAGATGCTGGCAGAACAAGCTGAAGCCAGTACAGAGAAAGCACAGGTGAAGCAAAAGACAAAAGGCCGGGCAGTCAAGAAAGCCTTGAAGATATCCAAGAAGCCTGCCCAGCATGTTGATGCAACTGATGAAGAGGAATCAGTGGAAGATTCAGATGAAGAGTTTGAGACCCATCAGGCATTCCGCAAGTCTACCCAGGGGCAGGGGTCAGCCCACAAATTCAAAGAGCAATCTTTCAATGACTCTAACCAGCCGCAGTTCAAAGATGTGGTCAGAATGCTTCGAGACCTGCAGGCCCGCGACAAGGGCAAGAAAGTCTTCACCAGCGAAGACTTCTATGATGGTTTGGATGGGGACGACAATCTCGAGAATCTCCCCAGAAAGTTTATCAAATTCGATGGTTCTGGCGATCCTAAAGCTCATCTCGCCATGTTCTTCGCTGAATGCTCCAGATTTAAACGAGACAACCGTGCACTTTTCCTATGTTTCCCTCGCAGTCTGGAGGGAACCGCAGCTAAATGGTACTCGGAGCATGTAAATCCAATTGAGTTGAAGGAATTTGACAAAGTGGTAAACATGTTCATTGAGCGATTTCTCTTCAATGCTGAGGCACTTCCCACCCTCAGCCATCTTTGCGGCCTTAAACAGAGAGAAAATGAGAAGGCCAGAGATTTTATCCACCGATGGAGGTCAGCTTGTAACAAGATGAGGGACCCCATATCAGAGGGACATGCTTTGTCCCTAATTCTGAGTAACTTCTCACAGCCTCTAAGAGGTCTCATCTCTACTGCACCATCAAGGACATTCATTGAACTGACAGAGCGAGCTGAATGGCTCGAGTTGAGCATGGAAAATGGTTTCTATGAAGGCTTCACCTTTACTAAGAACAACGGCCAAACTGAGCAGAAGAAGAAGACTCACTTCACTCATTCTGTCAGAAATAATAATTGGAACCACTGTAAGGGGCAGAACAAAGATTTCTGTTATGGGGCAGGAAGTTCCAACAAGAACGATCAGAAAGGCAAGTCAGTGCCTCAATACAATAAGCCACTTCAATTAGAACAGGGACCGAAGCCCCGAGAAAAAGTAAAGCATGAAGGGTGGAGTTATGACAGGAAATTCACTCCACTAGACCAATCCCTTGAGACTGTGCTCGAGTATATGTTGACCAAGGAGATGGTCAAACTGCCTAGGTTGGTTGATCCTCCTATTCCCATGGGGAAATTCAAAGATCAATTTTGTAAATTTCACAGAACAGTGGGGCACAATACTGAGAACTGCTTCGTTCTCAAAAATATTGTTCAGGATCTCATCGACAAGAATCTTCTGGTAGAGGGTGCCGAAGATGAAAATATGGATATTCTAAAGAAACCCTTTCCCCATCATTCTACGGCGGTCGTCTCTGAACAGCCTTTTCAGCCGCAGGAGCATATTAGGCCATGCTCTAAAAGGGATATGCAAGTCCAACATCAGGTCCTGGTACTGCAGCAAACTGAGTCCAAAGCTCAGAAAATGGATCTCATTGCAGCTTTTGGTAAAATGAAAGTATCTGATAAACCCGCTGGGGTATCTCCTGAGGTGGCTAAAAGAATGCCATGGCTCCCCAAGCACTTTATTAAGCCCGCTCCGGAGAAAGGTGAGACATCGACACCAAAGCCGATTACTGCATTATCCCATGTCTCAATCTTGGATTTAGCCCAAGCTTCCGCCAAGCACCAGCAAGTGTTGAATGATCTGTTGCGGAAAATCAAAGTGAAACCGAGCATAACTCCTGAAGACATGGCCCAGATAGTCAATCAGGCCATGACAAATGCTCCAATCACTTTCTCAGATGAAGATCTTTCTAAGCCGCATGTGTTTCACAACAACGCTTTGTATGTTGTGATTCGAGCCAGAGGAATGACTGTTCCTCATGTGCTGATAGATGGAGGCAGCAGCCTCAATATATGCCCAGAAATGACAGCCAAAGCTTTGGGCATTAGAGAAGAGGAATATATCCCAGACCCGATCACTATCTACGGGTTTGATAATCATGGCCAGACAGCTAAAGGGAAAATTTTCTTGGAAATTTTCATTGACTACTCGGTCCACTCTGTCCTTTTTCATGTGGTCAACGTACCCCCAACGTATAATCTGTTGTTGGGACGACCGTGGATTCACAACACGAACGCGGTGCCGTCTACTTTACATCAGTGTGTCAAGTGGTCAAAAGGTGGAATGATCACAACAGTCTTGGGCGAGGATCCGGAGAAGAGGCTTGCACAACCCATGGTTCCTAGGCCCACTTTCACTACTGATATCCCTAGCATTAGGGGCATTGATGAGGTCAGCTTTGAAGAAAATTCGGGAATACTGCAGACGGCTGAACAGCCAGCACATACAGTGGCCATGACTCGATGGAGAGGCCCACAGTTTTTCAAGATTGGAGGACGAATTGACTATAGTACATTCAAAGATCATCCACTATTCTCCCAATTTATGAAGGCCAAAAAGGGATTTGATCTGTTAGTAAAGCATGGTTATCAGCCTTTTCAAGGCCTGGGAAAAAATGGGAATGGTCGTCTCGAGCCAGTAATTCCTCAGCACTATCCTCAAAGGGCCGGATTGGGCTTTAGTGGCAGAAGATCTCAGAAGGGCACTATCTTTATCAAAGGGACGCACTAAGGGCATCTGCTTGTCTTTCATTTCTATTCTTTTGTTTTCACATTTAGGATGATATCCCGTTTCATTTCAATCATTGTCCTCAATTCAATCTTTCAATAAAGTTGCAAATTTCCTTTGTCTATCTGGATGCCATTTGTCTCTTTACTTCTCGTTATCAAATCTTTGAAAATTTGCCATTATTCTTCTCTTTTATCTTTCAAATTATTTTCTTAACAAAAGTAATTTGTTTTATGATAGGAGATTTTCCTGAATCGATTTATTCTCCAATTTTCAGAATGTCTTCCCGATCTATCAAGAAGCTCGTTCTTAATCCAGAGGCCTTTTCAAAGCCAACAGTGATTCATCAGGTTAAAATAAGAGCAGAATGCAGTCAGATTACAAAGCAGTCAGAAGAACCTGCAGAATTTGATTCAGCTCTTCAAGAATTACCAGAATTTGCAGCAATTCAGAAACAAGATGAGCCATCATCCTTAGTTCAGGATCCGACTGAGGATATCAATATTGGATCAGAAGACGATCCTAAAATTCTCAAGATTGGCAGCAGTTTGAGCCCGGAAGAGAAAGAAAGGCTCACCCGTTTTCTCAAGCAACATGAAGAAGTGTTCGCGTGGACGTATGAGGACATGCCAGGTCTAGATACCAAATTGGTTGAGCATCGTCTCATCCTAAAACCAAATGTCAAGCCGGTTAAGCAGAAACTGAGAAAGATGGATCCTCGAGTGGAACAACAAGTTAAGGAAGGTCTAGAAGACCTACTCAAAGCAGGGTTCATTCGAACCATTGACTATCCAGATTGGCTAGCAAATATTGTTGCTGTTCCCAAGAAAAATGGTAAAGTTCGAATTTGCATCGACTTCAGAGATCTCAATAAAGCGACTCCTAAGGATGATTATCCACTTCCTAATATTGATCTTTTGATTGATAGCACAGCAGGTCACGCTATGTTCTCTTTTATGGATGGATATTCCGGATATAATCAGATCAAGTTGGCCGCTCGTGATCAGTCCAAGACATCTTTCACTACTCCTTGGGGCACTTTTTGTTATACAGTCATGCCATTTGGGCTTAAGAATGCTGGAGCCACTTATCAGCGTGCTATGGCCATCATTTTCCATGATCAGATGCACAAAATCATGGATGCCTATGTCGATGATATTCTGGTAAAATCCAAAGAAGAAGAAGATCACATCGAAACTCTCAATCAAGTTTTCAAGCGGCTCATTCTTTACAAGCTAAGACTCAATCCACAAAAATGTGTTTTTGGAGTCGAATCTGGCAAATTGTTAGGCTTTCTAGTCAGCAAAAAGGGGATAGAAGTTGATCCCGCTAAGGCCAAAGCTATCATTGACATGTCTCCCCCGACTAATCTGAAAGAATTGCGTAGCCTTCAGGGACGCATGCAATCAATTCGGCGATTCATATCCAATTTGGCCATGAGATGTGAGCCTTTCAATCATTTGCTCAGAAAAGGAGTGAAATTCGAATAGGGACCAGAGTGTCAGCAATCGTTCGAACGCATCAAGAAATATTTGCTCAATCCTCCTGTGTTAAAGCCGCCAGAATTAGGGAAACCCCTACTGCTATACATTTTAGTTAATCAAGTGGCTTGTGGCGGATTCTTGGCGCAATACGAAAAAGGCAGTCTGGTAGAGCATGCCATTTACTATGTGAGCAAAACCTTCATTGATTATGAGAAGAAATACTCTCAGATAGAGAAGACATGTCTGGCTCTAGTTTGGATGTGTCAGAAATTGAGACACTATCTGTTGACATCTGAAATCAAGATCCTATCCAAATTAAATCCTCTCAAGTATATTCTAGAGCAACCCTTCCTCAGTGGACGGATTGCCAAATGGCAGGTTTTATTGATGCAATACGATTTGGAATATGTCTCTCAGCAATCTATCAAGGGCCAAGCAATTGCAGATCAATTAGCAGATTTTCCTTTAGCAGAAGATGTTAAAGTCGAGGATGATTTCCCCGATGAGCGGATCTGCAATATTCAACAATCCCCAATTTGGAATTTATTCTTTGACGGTTCCAAGAATATGGCAGGCATAGGAATCGGGATTCTGTTGATCACACCTGAGAAGGAGATGATCCCCTTTTCTCTCAAATTAGATTTTCAGTGCACTCATAATATGGCCGAGTATGAAGCTTTGATACAAGGTCTGAAAATTCTACGAGACTTCAATGTCAAAAGAGTGCATGCTTATGGCGACTCTTTGCTCGTCGTCAATCAAGTCTTAGCTGAATGGCAAGTGAAGGATCAGAAGTTACTTCCTTATCAGAAGATCGTCTCAGCTCTTGTTAGCAATTTCGAAGAATTCCAACTTTTTCATGTCAAGAGAGATTTCAATCAAATTGTAGACAGTTTAGCCAATCTGGGATCCATCATGTCTTTCAGGAACGAAGAATCTTGTCGCTCCTTTGAAATTGGCAGACTTGATCAACCTGCTTTCGTCCCAGTAGAGCAGGTAAACCAGGCGGAGCAAAAGAAGAAGCCCTGGTATCATGACATCAAGAATTTCATTGAAACTGGCGAATTTCCTCCAGAACTCTCAAAGAAAGAGCGGCGAGCAATTCAGCGCATGTCTGCGCGATATTTTATTCTTGCTGACGTCCTTTATCGTCGTGGATTTAGCTCTGAATATTCTAGATGTTTGGACGAAGAAGAAGCCAAAGAAGTTGTGGAAGAAGCACATGAAGGTATCTGCGGTGGTCATGTTGGCTACCAAACTCTTGTCAAACAAATCATCCGAGCAGGCTATTACTGGAGAACTATGCAACAAGATTGTTATCGTTTTGTGAAGAAGTGCGTTCAATGCCAGATGCATGCACCTTCCATTCATGCGCCAGCGACATATTTGCAATCTGTCGTCTCACCATGGCCATTTTCTATGTGGGCTTTTGATGTTGTTGGCCCCATTACTCCTTCTGCTTCAAATGGCCATAAATATTTTCTTGCTGCAACAAAATATTTTACTAAATGGGTAGAAGCAGTCACTCTACGCACAGTAGAAGGTCGACATGTGGTCTCGTTCATCCATAGGAATATCCTATGTCGTTTCGGCCTACCACATGATATTGTGTCAGATAATGGCAGTCATTTCAAGAATGAGAAAATGAGGACTTTTTGTTTGAAGTTCAAAATTCATTATCATTTCTCCTCTCCTTATTATCCTCAAGGAAATGGCCAAGCAGAGGCCACCAATAAGATTTTGATTCGAATCCTGGAGCGAACTTTGAAAACAGGTCATGACTGGCATGAGAAGATTCATGATGCATTGTGGGCATATCGAACCACCATTCGAACTCCAACTAATGCTACTCCGTCAGAACTTGTCTACGGAACCGAAGTAGTATTGCCTCTACATGTTCAGAAACCTGCTCTGAAATTTGCATCACTTCTCGAATTACCTCTTGATCAGTATCAACAACAATGGCTAGTACAGCTTGATTTGCTAGACGAAAGAAGACTCAGAGCAGCAGAGCACGCTCAATCGTATCGTCAGAAGATAGCCAGACAATATGCAAAATCAGTCATTGAAAGAAAATTTCGAGTCAATGATCTAGTGCTCAGGTCAACGGCTTATCTCAAGCACCGCCCAGGTGGCAAGTGGTCACCAAATTGGGAAGGTCCCTATGTTGTCAAAGAGGCATTACCTCGTAATTCATATCGGCTCATAAATGCTGACGGAGTGGAATTACCAGATCCCATCAATGCTCGGCATTTGAAAAAATTCTATACTTAAACCATGTCTTATTCTTTGTAATTCCTCCAAATTTTGTTCAATAATGGTTAAAATCTCCTTTCCTAGTTATACTGGGGCATTTTTTTTAAAAATTTTGTTTTTATCTACAAATATCCTGTATGCAGGCAGGATAAACAAATCTCTCATTTTGCACGCATGTGCATTCATTTATATCATTTTCATATTTGCATACATCTGCATTCATTGGCATGCATTTGCATCAAGTTCGCTACCTATTCAGGATAAGGGATAATCCTGAGACCCCGACAATCATTCTCGTTACAATTCCCAAATACTTTAAGAGCATAAGTCTCTTTTAAAAATTCAAATTTCAAATTAAAAACAAGGTATATTTTCAAAACTCAGTGCTTGAACTGGTACAATTTTGAAAGCCAGTGCTCAAACTGGTACACTTCCAAAATCCAGTGCTCGAACTGATATATTTTTAAAATCCAATGTCTATGTTGACATATTTTCAAAACCCGGTATTCATGCTGGTGTTCTTTCAAGATTGAGCACTTGTGTTAGTGTCCCACTGGTGGGTCGTATCAGTCAACCTCTCGGGTTCAGTCTTTGTGCTGATCATTCATCAAAGTTCAAATTTCAATTACCAATTCGGCCCTCGAGCCACCCAATTTCCAAATTTCCAATTTCGACCTCCGGGTCAACCAATTTTCAAATTCGATCTTCGGGTCACTCAATTTCCCATTTTGACCTTCGGGCCAATCAATTTCCAAAATTTCCAATTTCGACCTTCGGGTCAATCAATTTCCCAATTTCCAATTTCCAATTTCCAATTTTTAAATTCCAAATTTCCAATTTCGACTTTTGGGTCAACCAATTTTGACCTTCGAGTCAATCAATTTCCAGTTTCCAAATATCAATTTCCAAATTTCCAAAATTTCAAATTTCAAATTTCAAATTTCAAATTTCAAAATTTCAAATTTTCCAAATTCCAATTTCATACCAATTCCAATCATTTCCTCTTGCGAGAGACCCTTTGTACAGGGAGAGTTCAAGGGAGCTCGTTCTTTTCGCATGCTATCCTTTGTTCACCTAGCCCCTTTTCAGGGAGAGTTTGAAGGGACTCGTGTCTATGTGAACCGTTTTGCAAAACAAATTTCCAATTTCATACAAGGAACCCTTAATTCAGGGAGAGCTTCGACGGAAGCTCACTTTCCTTGTGACCGCAATTTCAAACTAGGCCTTTTCATCATGAAGGACCCTCTTTTCAGGGAGAGTGTGATGGACTCGTTCCTTCATGACCAATTCACCGACCTCATCATTACCGGCCCCCTTTCCATAAGAGAAGCCTAATGTTAGGAAGTTTTGACGAAAGCTTAATTTCTCTTTGAAAGTTCGTTTTGCAAACACCTCCTCTTCAGGGAAGAGAGGAGTAATTCCTATTTCCAATTTCTGAATCTTCTCCTTTGGGGAAAGGAGAAGAATTTTTTTTTGTCATGGGTGCGTTGCGTTGTGCTTCAGATGCTCGCTCTCACCGAGGATTTCAAGAACATTTTGCCAATTTGTCATTAAATATTTGTTGATTTCAAAATTTTTACTGTACAAAAACATTACCTCAGAATACCTTCAATATTATTTTCGAAAGGTTAAAGCTTTCGTGAAAAAGGATTCAAAATTCAAATTCTTTCTATTGGCCAACCAAAAGGATGAAGAATAAATCCTCGATATGGCCAGCAAAAGGAAATTCAATATTGTTGCAAAGCCATAAGTGATCGGTATTGATCGCAGTCAATGGCACATTTTTAAAGATCATTCTTGGAAAATAAAGCAGTCGAAATATCCTGGGTGATACAGAAAAATCCATTCAATCCTTATATCTCCTCAATCACCTAAAGCTGCAATTAAATATCTGCAAAAGGGATCTCTCAACTGTCGTCAAGATGAAGGCGAATTAGGCGAGTAGACCCCCGGGGCCAAAGAAGATTCAAATCATCTCCAAGATGACGGAGTTTGTGACGGATCCTTCCAGGGAAAGTTCAGAGCACCGTCAAGATGAAGGCGATTGCGATGGGCCTCCCGACAAACCCTAAAAGATATTTAATTTCTGCTATCATCAACAGATTTTCAACCAAAGAGCCAATAACCGTCAATATAATCCCTGAGAGAAAAGAAGGATCGAAGCGTCTCTGAGATGAAGGAGTTTGTGACGTACCCTTCTAAAAAAAAAAGAGAGAGAAAAGTCAAGACATCTCCAAAATGAAGGATGATGTAATCTCCAAAAACCCAAGAGAGCTCTAATTCTGCCAAAAAAAAAAAATAGTAGGCAGAAAGATCGTCATGAGAAAGAATTCCAGGATATCAGACTGCCAAATCTGCCAAAGAATCCTCTTTAAATTTTGTGAAATTCTATTATCAATATTCTTTCACAAATTGCTTTCACAATATCAAGAATACTCTCTTTTCTGCTCATATCAGGGAAATTGATAGCTTCCTTGAAAGAAAGTCAATTGCAAGCAATTTGAATTCGAATCTTGATTTTACGAAGTTAAGCCCAATCAGAGATAATACTTCAGGTAGAAAAGAGGGAATATTTTCAAAGCAATGTGCATCACTTTCAATTATTTCGAATCAACAATAATTTTCAACATTTTGATAATATTTTCTAGCTATCCTGGCGTGAAGCGAGAGCTTGAGGTTCATCTTTGGCGCATCCTGACATAAGTTGTTATCCCTTTTAAGGACTTGATAATGGGAGTTTTCAAGATTCCTTCCCTTCTGTTGGTATAATCTGAGCGCATGGGCTCTCAGATTCGCACACTTCCCTGTGTCCCCACTGTCCCACCATAGACAGTCCAATTTCGGCTTGAGGTTAAGCCACCAATCATTTTCTCGCAAAAGGTCACCAATTTCAAAAGTTATTTAGTCTCAGTAATGAGGCGCCCAAAATCAAACCCCTTTTCAAGCTTTAGGGACCCCAATTTCATCCTTTTGCAAAACCCCTATCGGATTCATTGTGCGAAAATCCGAAGGTTCCATCATGGTTTCTTCCTTCGAGGATTCCATTCATTTTTCTACCCAATCAGGATAAGGATACAAACCTGAGCCTCCTTTGATGAGGTATTTCATTTTCTGCCCAATCAGGATAAGGGTACAAACCTGAGCCTCCTTTGATGAGGTATTTCATTTCCCGGTCAGGTTAAGGGTCAAACCTGAGCTTCGTTTCTACACGAGGTATTTCCTGTCCCATCCAGATTAAGGGCAAAACCTGAATATCACTTCTTTTGAAGTAAATTCTTTCCTCTTTATTCTCCATTTCATATCTACCATTTTCATCAGGGCTAAATCTCTTCATATCCAGTCAGATCCTTCTAACTGGGGCATTTTTATAGCCCAAATTTGGTGTGTTTTTCTTTGCCACTAAGCTCGTCTTCAAGCTAGCTTAGTAGCAAAGAGGGGCATCTGTAAACACCCCAAATTTTCCTCACTCATTCTCAAACAATCCTCCTTGTTCAGTGCCAACCCTGTTAGGTCAATGTAGGAGTCAAACCCCGAGTCAGTTTCAGAAAATCACCATTTTACCCATTTTCATTAGGAAAATTACCATTTTACCCCTAGGTCATCCCAGACCCCAGTCAGTCAGAGTCAACCAAGCTCATTGGTCAGTTCAGGACAGTTAAAATATCAGTCATCTCAAGCTCATCTGATCTCATAAGGAATAAACCATTTTCATTTCTGACCATTCCTGCCAAAATGGGATCATTTCTTCAGAAATGAGCTTACTTCTCACTCAAATCCAGGCCAATTGTCTCTAAGTCAGTCATACTCCCCAGAGTCTAACTTGAGCTCACCACGAGTTCAAGCGCTCCAATTTCAGTTCAAAAGCCTTTCCAAGTGTCTAGGAGCCCATTTTAGTCCATTTCAGCTCTTTCAGCTGAAATTGAGCTGAGTTCAGCCAATTGAGCTAGTGTTCGAGCTTCGATTTTAGTTCATGTCAGTATTATTGACCTTTTTTTTTTAGCTCAAAGTCAGCTCAAGTTCGTAATTCACTTCACTCCAGTGACCATTCCGTACCATTTCTCTAAAAATGACAGCTTTTCTTGAAAATTCAGTCGGAAAGGTCAGTTGAGTCAGTGCCTGGTCAGTTCATTTGAGTTCTGAAACTCTAAAACTCAGCTCAATCCAGCTCATTTCAGTTCAATCCAGCTCGAACCTCAATTTTCAGTGTCACTCTGATCCAGTAGAGTCCCGAAAACCATTTCTTGAGCTATTTTGCAAATTTTATCAATTTTAATGCTTTTTAAACTGGTACAGCTGCCAATCGGGGTCTAACATCTAAAATTCTCCATTCAGGGTCTGCATTTCGCATGTCATTTCTCATCATTTCATATCATTTCTTAGCATTTCATAACATTTCATCACATTTCATTTCATTTTCGAAGTCCAGAACTCCAGTTTTATAAATTTCAATCCAGATTGAGTTTTAAAAGTTTTCAGAAATCAATTTCAAACCTCGGGTTTCCAAAATTGACATTTTCACCCCGGGAGTCTAAATTTGGAAATATTTTCTCAAGAAAAACAATTTGGATTTCTTTCAAAATCAAATTTTCAAGTTTTACACTGGATTTGCTTCGCAATGAGCTATTGAACTTTAAAATCTGAGCTCGTTTCAAAAACTGCGAAAAATAGCTCATTTCGGTTGGAAGCATTTTCTCGAGAAAAATAATATGGATTTCTTTCAAAAATATATTTTTAAATTCTACATTGGATTTGCTTCGCAATGGGATATTGAAATTCAAAATCCGAGCTCGTTTCAAAAACTGCCAAAAATAGCTCGTTTTGTTGGAAGCATTTTCTCGAGAAAAACAATTTGGATTTCTTTCAAAATTACATTTTCAAATTCTACATTGGATTTGCTTCGCAACGGGGTATTGAACTTCAAAATCCGGGCTCGTTTCAAAAACTGCCAAAAATAGCTCGTTTCGTCTAAAAATTTTCTAAAAAGACTATTTTACCCCTCTAATCGTCAAAATGAATTTCAAAATCAAAATTTGGACCCGCTCTGAGATGGCCCATTCATTTGCATTTCTATTTTATTCAAAAAAAAAATGCTTCTTTTTATTTGTTTTTATTGATTTTTATTTATTTATTATTATTATTATTATTATTATTTTTTTAGAGAGGTGGGACCCACAAGGTGGTTGCCCAAACCTCCAGCCCCATTTCTTTCTTTCTTTCCTTTTCCTTTTTCCCTCCTTTTCTTTCTTTCCTTTCTTTTTCCCTTTTCTTTCTTTTTCTTTCTTTTCTTCTTCCTTCTTTCTTTCCTTCTTCCCTTCCTTCCCCTAGCCTCCAGCCATTCACGTATGGCTTTTCATAAAGGTCATTTGATATTATTAGAAACTTAGGTCTTAGTTGATTAAGACCTAAGTTAGCAAATACCAAAAAAAAAAAAAGGGAAAAGAACGGCTCCTCTCCCATCTCACGCCTCTCTCCTATTCTCTCTCATATTCTCTCTCTTTACCTCCCTTCTTCTCTCCTTAGCTGCTACAGCCACATCAGCCTTCCAACCTCTTTGAAGCTCCATGCCCAGCAGCTCCAGATCATCTTCAACCTCCGACATCCTCTTTGCAGCTGCAGCAACATTCAACCATCTTCTTCAGATACTCTCCCTCCCTCTTGGCTCTCCATTGCAACCATCCTTGTTGCAGCCCCCTTTCAAGCTCCTTTCTCCAGCCGACAGCCACCACTTGGCTGCAGCTTCAGCCCAAGCAATCACCATACGGTTGGGATCAACAGCTCTCTAGCAGACCCTCCTTCTTCAGCCGGTCAGCCCACCTTCAGCTGGCATCTCCAAGATACTCCCCAACTCCCTTGCTTAGGTGACATCTCCAGCAGCACCCCTGCAGCAGCCACCATCAAATTCCATTGGTACTCCAGCACCAACTCTTTGCAACCCTCTTGCTTCAGCTGCAGCCACAGCTTACACTTCCAACCAGCACCTCCGGTCATCTCCAGCTGCAGCCTCCACGCCTAGCCGGTTCAAGCCACCATCTGCTTCAACAAACAGCTGCAGCCTCCACCTTGCTTCAGCCGGTCTCCACTTGGAAGCATCACCTTCAAGCTCCCAGCCAACAGCCACACCTCCCTCACGCCTGGCAGCAGCTGCTCCACATCCAAGCCATCCCCATCTTCTAGCCCTCTCTCAAGGTAAAGTGTTGCTTTACCCTTTGGCTTTCATTTTTTTTTTAAGATATTTATCACATGGTTTATTTAAACACAACGTGAGATCAGACCAAAGCTGGTTTCATATTGTTGAAAACTCTCATTTAATCTCTCTCTCTCTCTCTCTATATATATATACATATATATATATATATATATATATATATAGATAAATACAAAACTTGTGCTTTATGTGTAGGCTAAAAAATGAAAAGATCCGTCCACTCAATGGATCGAATCTCTCATTTTGGAGAGCCAATATTAAATTGATCATATCCTCCTCGATTTAGGTTTTAGTTTTATGATTCATGTCATCTTATGTTTGCATGCACTTAGATTAATTCGTTTTGCTAGTTATTTCGTTTCATATATGAACCATGCTTTACTTAGTTTAAAATTTGTAAAATTTTAGTTTTTAGACAAAGTCCATACAGCAATTTATGTGATTTTATGCATTTAAAAATTTTGTAAATTTTAGAGTAGTTAGGTTTACATGTCTTTGTTGTACTGTCAAAACTTTGATTCAATTCGGGTTTCGGAACCTTTCTAAACCAACCAAACTCTAAATCGGGTTTTCTGTCATCCAAAAATTTCAATTCCTGCTTTAGCAGACAAAAACCTTCGGATTCACCCTTATGTGGGATTCGAATCATTCTATAAAAATCACAGTGGATTCAGGATTGAATCTACTAATGATCTGGAAATTTTGAGCTTTTTCCAGTAAGTTTTGACCTCTGTCAAAAATCGGATTTCCCAGACCCCTGGGAAAATTTTGATTTTCCTGTGTCAGGGTACAGACATACCCTAATACATCGAGTCTGTTCAATCTATAGCCTGTCTGCAAAAACTTTCAACATAAAAGTTTTTCCTAACATAATGTTCTGCAATTTCCCAAAATTTGGGAATTTTTGGATCTGTTTCATTATTTTTCCCGGATTTTCTCTTTCTGTCTAACAGATTCCAATGTCCAGAAATCTCAGAGATTTAGGTCTCTGATAACAGTATGGCCTTTTCCAAACCGTAACCCGAATCCCAATAGTGTCAAAATATCAAATCTTCCTCTGTTTGTCAGGGACATTTTCCCACAATTTCAGCTATTTTCCCATCTGTCTACCATTTTTACCACATTTTCTACCGAAACCTGTCTGTTTCCTTCATTTACTAGAGTCGCCGGATTCCGATCCGACTTGCCGGAGTGGTACAGCTCCGACCATAGGTCAAAAACAGAAAGTGTAAAAGGCAAAAATCCTTGCCTTACTGTCCTATGTCACCCCATAAAATTTGGGAAATTTTTATGGAAGTTTGATATCCTAAATCCCCTTTAGAATCAATATTTTATGCAAAAATCATAAAATTTAGGGTTTTTACTTAAATTTCTATGTCTAAAAATACAAAAAAATTAGATTTTCGAGCTCCATTATGTTTTTAGGGTTATTTTGGGTGTCCATGCCAAATTTGGTTTAATTCCAAGTTCATTTGCTCCATGTGTTAGTTTATCTTTAAATTCAGAAGCGAAAATCAAGCGAAAATCAGGTTAAATTCAATATTTTGTGATATTTTCGCCATTTTAGGGTTTTTATCATGTACATAAGCATGTAGAATCGTATTAGGGTTAATTTCAATCTCCTTTGCATTTCATATTTTTCAATTTTGCAAAATTTATTTCAGAAAACCCTGGTTTCAAGGCCATAGTCTTGTTATCGGGGGTATTTTGGTCATTTTGACCATAATTTCGAAATTTCAATTTCTAATTTCATAAATTTTCATGCATATCATCAAGTTTTATCATATTATGTTTGATTTATTTCATTTGATTTTCAAAATTCCAAAATTTATAAAAATTCTTTCAGAAAACCCTGATTTCAAGGTCATCAGGGGTATTTTGGTCATTTTGACCCCAATTTCGAATTTTCAAGTTTATTTTCAAAATTTATTCATTATTTATCATGTTTATATCAAATAGGGTATGATTTGGGGTTTATATCTGAATAATATCCGATAATTTCCCATATTTTCGGATAAATTCAGAAAAACCTACATTTTTGTGCTAACCTTGTTTTCTAGTTTTGCAGGAACATTCAAGAAGAAGACTTAGATTTTATTTTTCTTTTTATTTCAATTCAATGTAACATCAAATGTAATAATTTGGAATAAGAGTTACATTTCTGCTTAGAATAGGGTTGCATTGCATATAGTTTAATTTCTGCAAAATTTTAATATGTGATGTATGATTCATGCACATTATTTCAAATTCACTATGGTTTACACGAATGGCACGTGCACAAGCTCTTATGGAGTTTATAAACTCGGTGGGATTTGTATTTATGGCCATAGTCAGAATACGAAGAAAACCAAGATTTATGATCTTCATATTAGCCACATTCAGCCTACACACTTAGGCTAACTTCAAAATGCACCGCATTTTTCAAAGTCTTAAAAGGATTTCCCAATTTCTCAATTGAAATTCCCTTTTCAAATTCATATTCATTCATTCATATCATTCAAATTGCATTATTCTCAAATTCATTTTCCAATTTAAATTCCAGAAAAATCAATTTTCTCAAGGATTTACCAAGTCTTTCTCAGGATTTGATTTTCCCAAAATCCTAAGTTTTCAAATGACATTTCAAAGCATTTCCCAAGTTCAAATCAAGATTTTCCTATGTTTTCAAATATTCAAATTTCAAAGTCCTAAGTTTTCAGAAATCGATTTTCTCATATTTTCCAGTTTTCCTGAGAATTTATTTTCCATTTCAAAAGTCATTTTCCAATGAATTTCTTAGATTTTCTTAGAATTCTCAAATCCATTTTCTCAGCAAAGCAATTCCAAATTTCAAAATCGATTTTCCAAAGTTCAAGTTTTCCTGAGAAATCACTTTCCAATGCAAATTTCTGATTTTCAATGAACTTCAATGATTTTCCCAGGAATCCCAATTTCAAGTACTTTTTCAATCAATTTTCAAGCACATTTCAATTTTCCAAAGCAAACATCATATTTTCTCAAACTTGCATTTTTCAAAATTCCATAGCACAAGCCTGATTTTTTGTGCATTTTAGGAAAAATAGAGCTTAATTTAGATATTTGAGTCAAGTTAAAGCACATAATTGGTCCTTGGTTCAATTACCCCTGGTAAAGGCGCCAGGAACGGTTGAACCTCGTACCGACAGGCGAATCCCATTCCATGGAATTTTCCCGCAAATTTTCAAAACGGAGGCGAGTAAATTTTCAAAACAATTTTCAAAACTTTGGTCGAGTTTGACTCGCGAAATTCTTTTCTCTCTCGCAAGGGAGGGGAAAAATTTTGCGATGATAACAGCTACCAACATCCATCTCGCCATGTTCCATCTTGTACCCCTTTATTCACATCACTCCATCTCTCCCTGTACACCCCCTGCCGCCCAGTCACCAGTTATGATCCTTCTATTGTTGTACCTGCTGCAGGTTCACTACCATTGTTACACACAAACTGCCATATCAATCCATCTTCATTAAGAACCTACTACACTATTTCAGCACCATTTCATGTTATCATTGCATGGCCCAAAACCTCCTCCCACTATTGTAGCATCATTCACAGCAACCATACCCTGCTGCCACCCATAACCCCCTACTTGTTGTCAGCACCTACCTCCAATTGCCACATCACTACTCCCGCAACAGTATATCATACTCTGCACCCCACGCATTCTTAACTATGAATACCATGTATATCTACTCATCTAGTTTGGACATAACCCTTAGGTCCTACACATCCTTCATCTAGTTTTGATATATGCATCTCCATGTCATAGCATCACCATTCATTCAATACCTTTCATCTTACATATACCTTGTTCACACCACCTCCATTCACAGGTGCACAACAACATCACTTAATCAATCTCACCCCATATCCTACAAATGACACTATTCCTCCACCATCTCATGCACTTTGCTGCAACCACTGCAGCTATCCAATCCACACAAACATGTTCGCTTCCCTACAATCATCACGGCATCACCTGTTACCAACACCCTTTCACTAACACCATCGTCACTATTACATTTTTCTGCAACAGTATCCATCCACCCTCCAGCTACTATGACTTTCCAGCACCATACCTATGCCAGCACTTTCACTTCAACAACCACCCTTCCAGCACCTCATATCCACAACAGCTGCGGTAATTTCCTGCAAATCACCTAATCCTCAGCCATTCCACCTTCATCCCCACTGTACCTTAACTCAACACTCTGCTGCCATCAATTTCCTGCAACACACCCTTTCACCATATGCTGCATAGCGCCATCTCACTCCAGTTTCCTCTGTTATGCATACCTTTCACCTGCATAAAGCATAACATCTTAAATAAGTATATAAATGGGTTCGCATTTTGCTCAAGGCATTTCATATCACTCTCTTACATGGATATTCATGCACATTCTAGTTTTCATCCTTTTTTTTATATAGCCTAAAGATATTATATATGTGTTTACATTTGTAACATGACATTTTCCGTCTCTTTATATACTTGTATTTTGCTAAATCGGTTTTACAGGAATCATGTAGAAAGTTTGTTTTTTTCCTTATTAGCTTAGGGATTTTAATTTTCATCCACGACCAAGATTGTAATAGCTAGATCATAATGAGAATATTTACATTTCCTTGCACTAGATTAGAATGTATGAGCATGCATACTCTCTAGAATTATGTGTTTTCATATCATTTTCTCTTTTCTTTCAAAAATTCATGAATGGGAATACGAATGGCACGTGCACCATTCTAATAAAAGGTGATCAAATCCTAAGTTGACGATTTACATTTATGGCCATAGTCAAAATGTGAACAAAACTTAGGATTTTCATCTTTTATGGAATAACATTGGATCCACACTGGATCTCTTTTCAAAAATCATCATATTTTCTAAATGTTTTCGTCCTTTATCAGAGTTTAACTTAAAATTAACTCAAAATACAATGGCCATAGTTAGGATATATTGAGAGTTAATTTCATTTCAAACTCTATAAAGGCACAAAAATGTATTTTATTCTTCATCTGAACTTAAATATGATTATTATATAATACATTTTATGACCATAGTCAGAAATGTATTATATTTTCAATCTTATTTCAATTTACGTAAAGAATAAAATATGTTTTTCAAAACCCAATTTCAAATTTCTTTTAATTCATTCATCATTTAGGGTAGAATTGCATCATTCTTCAAATTGTTTTCAAGTTATTTTCAAAAATCCAAGTGATTTTGAGATAATTCTTCAAATATCCTCTCATTTCCCATATAAATCTTCAATTCTCATTCAAATTCATCTTCCTATTCTCAAATTCTATCTTATTTTTCAAAATTCTATATTCCAATTTCAAAGTTCAATTTAACTTTGAAATTTCAAATTCATCTCTAAATTCAATTTTCAATTCAAATCAAATTTCAAAGTTCGATTCAACTTTGAAATTCTAAATTCATTTTTAGGATTCAATTTCAAAATCAATTCAATATTCCAGATTAAATTTCAAAGTTCAATTCAACTTTGAAATCCCAGATTCATCCTATGATTTCAAAATTCAAGTTTAAAATCAAGTTTATTCTTTATTTTTCAAAAATCTCCAAAGTCTTATTTAAAGATTGGGCCTTGATTCTCAATTCAATTCATTTATCCAAAAATCGAGGTTTTGAGATTTATTCTGAATCTCAAAATTTGATTTTCCCTAAATTCAAGCCAACTTTCAAATTCAATCAGGATTTTTCAAATCCAAATCTATCTTCAAATTCTATCTGGATTTCTTGAATTCAAATCCAAATTCTATCTGGGTTCCCAAAAGTCAGATCCATCTTCTAAATTCCATATTGGATTTCAGATTTCAAATCCACTTCCATCTTGGATTCCAGATTTAAAATCCAACTCTATCTTGATTCTGGATTTCGGATCCAATTCCATCTTGGATTCTAGATTTCAAAACCTATTCAATTTAAGATTTTAGATTTCAAATCTGATTCCATCTTGGATTCAGATTTTCAAATCCAATCCCATTTTCAAATTTGATTTCTAAATCCAAATTCAACTCCATTTCCAAATCTCACATTGATTTTCAAATCCGGATTCCAATTCCAACCCTATTTTCGAAATTTATTTTTTTCCAAGTCTAAATTTAACTTCCAAATTCAGTTTCTGTTTCAGGTTCTGAATTTAAAACTCAAGATCAAAGATCCCTTTTCAAAATCGATTTTTGAGAATCAAATTCAATTTCAAAATCCATTTTAACTTTGAAATCTCATTCTTACTTCAAAATTCTGAATTCCAATTCTCCCTTTCTCTTCATCCAAAGACTTATTTTCCAAACTCTGATTATTCTGAGACTTAGAAATTCAAAGTCTCTTTTTCCAGATCCATTGCTCAAAGTTCTAAGTTAGATTCAAAATCTAACTTTTTCAAATCAACCTCAATCCTTTGAAGCATTTCTTCAGGTATCTTCAAATTTTTTTCAAAATCACTTAGAAAATCCCCAAATTTTTTGAATTACTCTTCTCAAAAGAGCATACATCTTTGTAATTGCACAAGCATGATTCTTTGTGCATTATTAGACTTAGAATAAATTCTTAGACAAAGATTAAGCAAAGCAAAAGGCATAAGTTCGATCCTTGGTTCAATTACCTCTGGTAAAGGTGCCAAGAATGGTCGAACCTTGTACCAACGAGCAAATCCCGTCTCTCCATTTTTTCGCAAATATTTCGAAAACGGAGGTGAGTAATTTCAAAACATTTTTAAAATTAAGGTCATGTGAGACCTTTGCAAAAGAGTTTCTCTCTCTTCTTTTCTTTTCTTTTCTCTCTTCTTTTCTATCTTTTATTCCCCTTCAAAAAAGAAATAGAGGCTAGAAAGGGACAAAGGAGGAAAAGAGGAACAAAGAGGAAAATTTTTGCATGATCACAACGAAGCTCTCATACAGGGCCTCAAGATTCTGCAAGACTTTAATGTCAAGAGAGTACATGCCTTCGAGGTTTCTTTGCTTGTTGTCAGTCAAGTTAACGCTGAGTGGCAAGTGAAAGATCAGAAATTGATCCCCTATTAGAAGATTGCCTTAGCTCTCATAGGTAACTTCAAAGAATTTTAGCTTAACCATATTAGAAGGGAATACAATCATATAGCCGATGGTTTAGCCTGACTGGGCTCCATTTTGTCATTCAAAGAGAGTGAATCTTGTCGCTCCTTCGAGATTGACAGACTTGATCAACCTGCCTTCATTCCAGCTAAACAAGTAAACCAAGCCACTCAGAAAGACAAGCTCTGGTACCAAGACATTAAAGATTTTATCGAGACCGACAAATTTCCACCGAAGATGCCAAAAAAAGAGCAATGTACAATTCAACACATGTTCGCCCACTATTTTATCCTTGCCAATGTCCTTTACCGTCGTGGGTTCAGTTTTGAGTATGCCAGATGCTTAGACAAGGATGAGGCCATGGAAGTTGTCTAAGAGGCACACGAGGGGATTTGTGGTGGCCATGTCGGTTACTTAACACTCGTTAAGCAGATCATCCGGGCAAGATATTACTAGAAAACCATGCAGCAGGTTGTGTCATCAATTTGTAAAGAAGTGTGTCAAATGCCAAATGCATGCGCTTTTCATTCATGCGCCAACCACATACTTGCAATAAGTGGTTTCTCCTTGGCCTTTTTTGATATGGGCATTTGATGTCATAGGCTTGATTACTCCTGCTTCTAATGACCACTGATATTTTCTCGCAGCTACATAATACTTCACCAAATGGGTCGAGGTTGTAACTCTGTGGACAATAGAAGACTGACATGTGGTTTCTTTTATTCACAAGAACATTCTTTGTTGTTTCGGCGTACCACATGATATTGTGTTTGACAATGACAGCCATTTCAAGAACGAGAAGATGAAGACCTTCTGCTTGAAGTTCAGGATTCATCATTATTTCTCGGCTCCCTACTATCCTCAATGGAACGGTCAGGCAGCGGCCACTAACGAGATTTTGATCCGTATTCTGAAAAGAACTATGGAGACAGGCCGTGATTGGCACGAGAAGATGCATGATGCACTTTGAGCGTACCGAACCACCATTCAGACTCCAACCAATGCTACTCTTGCAGAGCTTGTTTATGGGACCGAGGTAGTTCTACCACTCCACGTTCAAAAGCCTGCATTCAAATTTGCATCGCTCATAAAACTTCCGCTCCATCAGTATCAGCAGCAGAGGTTGGTACAACTTGACCTGTTGGATGAGAAAAGACTCAAGGCGGCAGAGCATGCTCAAGCTTATCATCAAAGGATAGCTCGACATTACACCAAGTCATTGAAAGGAGATTTCGAGCTAATGACCTGGTGCTCAAATCGATAGCTCATCTCAAGCATCGGTCGCGTGGCAAGTGGTCGCCAAATTGGGAAGGTCCATATGTGGTTAAGGAAGCGTTGCCCCGCAATTCATATCGTTTGATCAACGTAGATGGGGTAGAACTGCCAGATCCTATCAATGCTCTGCATCTGAAGAAATTTTATACTTAAAGTGCTCATTCTAATCTTTGTATTCTTCAAAGAGCCTTTTTCAATAACAATAATCTTCTGTCATTCTATTCTTCTTCTCCATAATACTGGGGCATTTTATTTTTATATATCCATTTGTCTTTCCTTCAACACATGCCGGTAGGATCAGACAAACTCTTTTTTTCTTAATTTTATCAATTTTCATTAATCTTTTTGTCAATCTTTATTAGTTTTATCAATTTTTATTCATCTTTACCAATTTTTCATTAATTTTATCAATTTTTATTGATTTTTCATCAACTTTTTATCAATTTTTGTTAGTTTTTATTCTTTTTCCTTTCAGGTTAAGGGATAAAACATGAACCTCATCCTTCGAGGTATTTTTTTTCCCTTTCAGGTTAAGGGATAAAATCTGAACCTCATCCTTCAAGATATTCTTTTTCCCTTTCAGGTTAAGGGATAAAACCTGAACCTCATCCTTTGAGGTATTTTTTTTCCTTTCAAGTTAAGGGATAAACCTGAACCTCGTCCTTCGAGGTATTCTTTTTCCCTTTCAGGTTAAGGGATAAACCTGAACCTCAACCTTTGAGGTATCGCCTTCTCCCCCTTCAAATTAAGGGATAAACCTGAACCTCATCCCCCAAGGTAGTTCACTTTCAGGTTAAGGGATAAACCTGAACCTCATCCCACAAGGTCCTTCTTCCTTCAGGATAAGGGGTAATCCTGAAGTCTTTCATCGTCTTTCGAGTGTCGTCAATTTTCCGCCAATTTTATCAATTTTCACCAAACCTTTGTCAATTCTTTATTACTTTTTATTCTTCATCAATTTTTATCAATTTTATTGATTCTTTGTCAATTTTATCAAATTTATTGATTCTTTATCAACTTTTTATCAATTTTTATCACATTTATTGATTCCTCATCAACTTTCTATCAATTCTCATCAATTTTTATTCATTTCTCCTTCAAGATAAGGGATAATCCTGAAGCCATCATAAATAATTCAAATTTTAGACCATCTTGGGTCAAGAATTTTGAATGAATTTCTCATCTTCTTCGTGATCGTCAGAATCAATTCATAACCTTTTGTCGATCCCTCCAAAATCTGACTTCCGGGTTAGAGTTATTTTCTTTCTCATCTGAGTTCCGACTTAGGTTTTTGTTTTTCATTTTCTTTTCTTTTTAAGATCCGGGTTCCGACTCGGGTCTCATTTTTTATCTTCTATTTTTGGAGTTTTGAGTTTCGACTCGGGCTTCCTTTTGGATCCAACGCTCGTGTTGGACCAATCATTGCATTTGAAAATTCGAGTTTTTAAACTTGGGTTTTCTATTTATCTTTTATTTTGAAGATCTGGGTCCCGACTCGGGTTTTCCCCTTTTACTCTTTTATTTTTGGAGTCTCGAGTTCTGACTCGGACTTCCTTTTGGATCCAACGCTCGTGTTGGACCAATCATTGCATTTGAAAATTCGAGTTTTTAAACTCGGGTTTTCCATTTATCTTTTATTTTGAAGATCCAGGTTCTGACTCGTGTTTTCCCCTTTTACTCTTTTATTTTTGGAGTTTTGAGTTCCGACTTGGGCTTCCTTTTGGATCCAGCGCTCGTGTTGGACCAATCGTTGCATTTAAAAATTCAAGTTTTTAAACTCGGGTTTTCCATTTATCTTTTATTTTGAAGATTCGGGTTCCAACTCGGGTTTTCCCCTTTTACTCTTCTATTTTTGGAGTTTTGAGTTCCGACTCGGGCTTCCTTTTGGATCCAATGCTCGTGTTGGACCAATCATTTCATTTGAAAATTCGAGTTTTCAAACTCGGGTTTTCCATTTATCATTTATTTTAAAGATCCAGGTTTTGACTCGGGTTTTCCCCTCTCATTCTTCTATTTTTGGAGTTTTGAGTTCCGACTCGGACTTTCTTTCGGATCTAACACTCATGTTAGATCGATCGTTGCTTTGAAAATTCTAGTGCTAAAACTCGAGTTTTTCCTTTATTTTCTTTTTAAAGATCCAGATCCTGACTCGGGTTGCATTTTTATCTTCTATTTTTGGAGTTTCGAGTTCCGACTATGTCTTCCTTTCGTATCTAACGCTTGTGTTAGACCGATCGTTGCTTTGAAAATTCAAGTACTAAAACTCAGGTTATCTCTTTATTTTCTTTTTAAAGATCCGAGTTTCGACTCGGGGCTTATTTTTATCTTCCAATTTTGGAGTTTCGAGTTTTGACTCGGACTTCCTTTCAGATCTAACGCTCATGTTAGACCGATCGTTGCTTTGAAAATTCGAGTGCTAAAACTCAGGTTTTCCCTTTATTTTCTTTTTAAAGATCCGGGTTCCGACTCAGGTCTCATTTTTATCTTCCATTTTTGGAGTTTTGAGTTCCGACTTCCTTTTAGATCTAACGCTCGCGTTAGACCGATCGTTGCTTTGAAAATTCAAGTACTAAAACTCGGGTTTTCCCTTTATTTTCTTTTTAAAGATCCGAGTTTCGACTCGGGTCTCATTTTTATCTTCTATTTTTGAAGTTTCAAGTTCTCACTCGGGCTTCCTTTTGGATCCAATGCTCGAATTAGACCAATTGTTGCTTTGAAAAATCAAGTTTTCAAAACTCGGATTTTGCTTTTATCTTTTATTTTGAAGATCCGGGTTCTGACTCGAGTTTTCCCCTTTTATTCTTCAATTTTTGAAGTTTCGAGTTTCGACTCAGGCTTCCTTTTGGATCCAATGCTCGTATTGGACCAATCGTTGCGTTAAAAATTCAAGTTTTCAAACTCAGATTTTCCTTTTAGCTTTTATTTTGAAGATCCGGGTTTCAACTCGAGTTTTCCTCTTTTATTCTTCCATTTTTGAAGTTTCGAGTTCCGACTCGGGCTTCCTTTTGGATCCAATGCTTGTATTGGGCCAATCATTGCGTTGAAAATTTGAGTTTTCAAACTCGGATTTTCCTTTTATCTTTTATTTTGAAGATCCGGGTTTCGACTCAGGTTTTCCCCTTTTTTTATCTTCTATTTTTGAAATTTCAAGTTCCGACTCGGGCTTCCTTTTGCATCCAATGCTTGTGTTGGACCAATCGTTGCATTGAAAATTTGAGTTTTCAAACTTAGATTTTTCTTTTATCTTTTATTTTGAAAATTCGGGTTCCGACTCGAGTTTTCACTCTCTCTTAGGTTAAGGGATAAATCTGAACCTCGTTCGTCGAGGTATTTCTTTTCCCCTTCAGGATAAGGGATAATTCTGAAACCTCGACAATCATTTTCGCTTCGATTTTCGAATGTCTTAGAATGCCGGTCTCTTTTTTAACTGTCAGTTGGAAAATCTAGTGTTCGTACTGGTGCATTTTTCAAAACCCGGTGCTCGTACTGGTGTATTTTCAAAAATCCAGTGCTCGTACTGGTATATTTTCAAAATCCAGTGCTCGCACTGGTGCATTTTCTAAAACTCAGTACTCGTACTGGTGTATTTTCAAAAATCCAGTGCTCGTACTGGTATATTTTCAAAATTCAGTGCTTGTATTGGTACATTTTCAAAACCCAGTGCCCGTACTGGTGCATTTTCAAAATCCAGTGCTCGTATTGCTGCATTTTCAAAGCTCAGTGCTCGTACTGGTGCATCTTCAAAAATCCAGTGCTTGTACTGGTATGTCTAGCTCTCGCGCTAGTGTCTGGCTGACTGATCAGTCGACTCCCCGGGTTTAGTCTTTGCACTAACCGTTCATCAAAATTCAAAGCTCTAATTCTCAATTCCAAACCTTTGGGTTACCATTCTATAAAAAATCAATCATTTTCTCTTGCGAAGGACCCTTTTTTCAGGGAGAGTTCGAGGGAGATCGTTCCTTTTACATGCAATCATTTTTATTGTTCACAAGAACCCTTTTTCCAAGGAGAGTTTGAAGGAACTCGTTTCTTCGCGAACTGTTTGCAAAACAACAACCCAATTTTTACACAAAAGAACCCTTTTTCTAGGAAGAGCTTCGACGGAAGCTCGTTTCTTTTTGTGGCCCCTAATTTCTTATTTTGGCCTCCCTCTTCGCAGAGGACCCTCTTCTAGGGAGAGTGTGACTGACTTGTTCCTCTGTGATACTTTTTCAACCTTTATTTTCGGCCGCCTTTCCATAAGAGAAGCATAGAGATAAGGAGTTTTGATGAAAACTTAATTTCTCTTCAAAAGTTTCATTTTGCAAACACCTCCTCTTCAGGGAAGAGAGCAGTATTTCTTATTTCCCATTCAGGTAAGGGCCAAGCCTGAGTCTCTCTTTTTGGGGAAAAAGAGAGGAGAATTTTGTCATGGATGTGTCGATTTGATATCAAGCAATTTCGTTCACCAAGGATTTATAGAACATTTTGCCAATTTGCTACCAAAAATGGTTGTTGATCTCAAAGCTTTTATTGCACAAAGAATTACCTCAAACTACCTTCAGTATTATTTCAAAAAAGACAAGACTTTTGGGAAGAAAGAAGAAAATTTAAGCTTTTCTGTTGGTCAACCAAAAGGATGAAGAAAAATCTTCGATATGACCAGTAAAGGAAAATCCAATGATGTTGAAAAGTCATAAGTGATTTGATATTGATCATAGCTATGGCACATTCTTAAAGACCATTCTTTTGGCAGTAAGGCAGTGAAAATATCCTGAGCGATAAAAAGAATTCACTTAATCCATATCTCCTCGGTCATTTAAGCTGCAATCAAATATCTGCAAAAAGGATCTCTAAATCATCATCGAGTTGAAGACTGGTGGATGAGTTAGATTCCCAGGGCCAAAGAAGATTTGGATCATCTCCGAGATGGAGTTTGTGACGGGTCCTTCTAGGGAAAGTTCAGATCACCTCCAAGTTGAAGGCGGATGCGACAAACCTCCCTACAAACCCTAAAAGATATTTGATTTCTGCTATCATCAAGAGATTCTCAACCCAAGAAACAATATCATCAGTATAATTCTTGAGACAATGAAGGATCAGAACATCTCCAAGTTGAAGAAGTTTGTGACGTACCCTTCCCAAAAGAAAAGAAAAGTCAGGACATCTCCAAAATAAAGGATGATGTAATAAACTTCTCCCCAAAACCTGAGAAAGTTCAATGTCTCAAAAGAGTGTCAAAAAGACCATCATGAGCAAAACTCAGATATCAAACTGTCAAGAATCTTCTTTATTTATGTGAAATTCTTCTATCAATATCTTTTCACTCAATTGCTTTTATGAAACTAAAAATATTTCCTTTCTTTTCATATCAAGGAAATAGATAGCTTCCTTGAAGAAACTCAATAGCAACAAATTTGAATCTGATTCTTGATTCTACAGAGTTAGCCCAATTGGAGGTAATACTCTAGATAGAAAGAGGTGATATTTTTTTCGCACTAAACATATATATTTCAATCATTTTGAATCAACTACACTTTTTGCATCTTATCGGCAATATTTTCTAACTATCCCAACATGAAGCAAGAACTTGATATCCGTTTTGACATATCCTGGCGTTGTCCCTCATTAGGACTGGAAAGTCCTTCCCTTCTGTTTTGATCTGAGCGCCTGGGCTCTCGGATCTGCATACTTCCCTGTGTTCCCCACTGTCTCGCCATAGACAGTTCCCGCTCAGGATAAGAGTTAAACCTGAATTTTCTGCAAAAGGTCATCTGTTTTAAAAGCTGATTTAGTCTCAGCAATGAGACGTCCAAGAACAATCCCTTTTCAAGCGTTAGGGACCCCCATTTTTCTCCTTTTGCAAAACCCTCATGGATTTGTTGTGCAAAATCCAAAGGCTTCATCATGGTTTCTTCTTTCGAAGATTCCATACCCGTTCAGGTCAAGGGTTAAGTCTGAACCTCGCTCTTCGAGGTATCATCCCCTTCAGGTTAAGGGTTAAGCTTGAACCTCGCTCCTTGAGGTACCACCCACTCAGGTTAAGGGTCAAACATGAACTTTCTGCGAAAGTGTTATCGTCGCGAAATTTTCCCCCGTCTTCCCTTCCTTGCGGAAGAGAGAGGGAAACGCTTTCGCGCTTCAAACTTGACCGGATTTTGGAAATTGTTTTGAAATACTCGCCTCCGTTTTGAAAATTGCGGGAAAATCCATGGGATGGGGCTTGACCTCTCGGTACGAGGTTCGACCGTTCCTGCCGCCTTTAACAGGGGTAATCGAACCAAGGACCAAAATTGTGCTTGACTTAGCGAAATTATCGAAGTTATGTTCTATCCTAAATGCACAGAGAATTCAGGCATGTGCTATGAGACTTTGAAAAATGTAAGTTGGAAAACATGATGTATGCTCAGAAAACCTTTGGAGTTGAAAGATATTTCTCAGAGAAAAGGTCAATTTCTCAGGAAACTCAGATGAAAAAGGGTTTTTGAAATCACGAGAAAGCTCATAAAGATGTAGGAAAACCATGAATAGTTGAAAATACTGGGAAAATAGAAGTGATTCTTGAGGAAAAAGGTGAACATTTGAAGGAAAAATGCTTGTCGGGAAAAGCTTCAAGTTTTTTTTTAGCTTTCTTGGGAAAATGATTGAAATTCATTGGAAAATTCTTTGGGGAAGGAAAATTGAAACTCGGGAAATTGAAATCCTGAGAATTTTGGCCTTGAAACACTTAGAAATCAATTTTTGATTCTTGAGGAAGATTGGAAAACTCTTTTCTGAAGATCTTAAGAAAATAATATTTTCCAAGGAAAATCGAGGGAAAACTTTGATTTTGGAAATCCAACTTAGAAGTTTCTTGAGAGACTGGTTTTCATGGAAAACTGTGGAAACTTGACTTGGGAAAACCGATTTTGGAAAATACTCATAGTTTCTTGAGAAATCGATTTCTTTGAGAATGACGCTTTCTTAAGAAAACCATGGGAAAACCAAGGATTTCATGATGCAAATGATATGAGTGAATGAATGCACTTTGAAAAGATTTTCTGAGAAATTTGTTGGAAAAATGTGTATTAAGTCAAAATAAATCCTTCACATATTCTGACTGTGCCCATGAATATGTTTAGAGTTTAATTGATTTAATGCACAGTACTTTGAAAATATTAGAAATATGATGCGCATTTTAAGATAGCCTAAGAGTGTAGGCTCAATGTGACTAGTAGGAAGATGATGGATCTGGGTCTCATCCATATTCCGACTAGGGCCGTAAATATGGATTCCACCGAGTTCATCAACTCCCTAAGAGTTGGTGCACATGCCATTCGTGTACATCCATGGTGATTTTATAATAAAATGCATAAATCATATAAACAGGATATTGCAAGAATTCAAACTATATGATATGCATCCTAATCTAAGCAGTAAAGTAAATATTATTCCAAAGTTACATCATTACATCACTGACATGAATAAAAAAAAAATATAGTGTAAAAGAAAAAAGAAAAAAAATCAGCATCCTCCAGATTTCACTGCAAAAGTGGGTTAGTACAACATATAAAAGAGAGTTTGAAAATCTCACATTAACGCTATCGTGCAGATGATTATGCATAAATTACAGTGGGAATGCATAGATATGAATAAAAACGTAATGTCGGAAGTATGAATGGAGTACATATGAAAATGCCTAAGCTAAAACAAAAATTTATATTTATCTAAATGCATGAGAATGCACCCGTTTAAATGCAGGTGTATTCACCTAAGGCAACGCAGATACTTAATGAGAGAGTGCCATACCTATATTAAATGAGAAAATATATGCGAATATGCATACGCAAGACTAATGCAAAAGAGGGAATGTAATGTGAGATCATCCAAGAATGATACATATGAACCTGTATGAGGATAGATATATGCATAGTGAGCATGCATATGCAATAGGCATATGTAATGCATGGGTGCTATATGCAATGTTTATGCTTATATGTAAATGCTTACAGGAAGTAAGATGTATGTTGTGAATACTCTGCACATGGTAGAGTGAATGCATGCTCAGGATATGTAGGTGCGGACTGTAGGTGAAATGCTTCAGCCACATAACATGCTAAGGTAAATAAAATGCTATTGCAAATGATGACATACAGCACACAGGGGATTAACTGTCGTGAAAGGTGAAGAATGGGGTAAGGTGTGACATTATAAAACCTAACCTAATATACATATACAGGAGACGAAAATGTTGTGGAAAAGTGAAAGGGGCACTGAGTATGAAACACAAAAGAGAACTGGTGTTATACCACCTGTCAAAACATAGTTGTACACACACTGATGAGGTTAGAATATTATAGGTATATAGGAAATGGAGGGAGCACTAATAAATAGGCAGATGATATGCCAGAGTGTTGAACCAAATTACATGAACGAACAAGATCTCAAAAGGAAATCGGGTAAATAAGACTGTTGACAACATACACAAGTAATTCTGCTATATTAGTAATCTAATGGATGCAGTGACCGAAATGCAGGTATGGGACAGTATTATATGATGAATGTGTAGACGGTCAATACTATCTCAGTTAAGTCCAAACAAACTCATCACATTACAGACATGTGATGTGTAAATCTAAAACTATCGGTTCTATAGATACATTTCAAGAAAGAAAATTGCAGAAAACAATTCATGATTAATATAGTAGTTACAAAGATTAACTAAGACATGATGATAGAGATGGAGTAATGAGATGTTAAATATAATAAGATTAAGGACAAAAAGGAGAAAAAAAAATCAATGAAACATGGGAAATTTAGCATAAAAGAAGAAAATTCAAACAGATAAAAAGTGTTGTGCCTAGGTGAAGGGCACTATTTTTACTGTACGATAAGCCCTTTTGGGCATCGTTTAACACAATGATATGCCTACATACTTATAAAAAAAAATCAAATGGGTACATATATAAAATGAGACACAGGAAGTGAGGCAAGTTTGTTGTTAAACAAAAAAAAAAAAACTTGTAAGCAAATAGGGATGGCATATGAAGACGGCAACATGGCCATGAATATGAGGCATGAAACGGGATTTCCTGCAAATGGTATTGATAATCTTAAGGAAATCAATGACCTACAATGGGAAAGGCATGGATAGGATTCTGAAAACTCTTGATGGGAAAGCAAATATAGTTTCAGAGGGTTTATAGTTTAGAAAACAAATCAGGTCCAAGTGCAGCAAAAATCAACCTTTTGAGGGATCGATGATGCCATTGAGAGGCATCCTCGAACCTCGATGCATGAACACCATGAATGTAAACCCCTATTAACGAATGCAATGGATTTACAATGCAAATGTTGTAATAATGATGCCTAACTCACAAAAATTACCAATATAAGATGATTTCTTACCTTATTACTTGAATTGGACGCCCTCTGGATGCCAATCCTTGAAAACGCCTGAGTTGCACACAAGAAATTCGATGTTCAAGGTAGATTGCAAGAAGATAGTGTATTTTCTTGAATCTTTTACAGGTCTGATCGGTCTGCTCAGAAGTGGCGAGCCTTTCTTCTACTGCTGGGCCGGATGAGAGGTGAAAACGCTGCCTGCGTTTGGTGGGCTGATGAAAATGCAGAGGCTGGACCCTTTCGAGAACCGGAGAGAACTGGGGTTAAGGGAAGTCGCCCTATTGGGTCCTTCCTCTCAGGTTTTGCTGGAGTTCCTCGGCCTTTGGCTGAAGGATAGGCTGCAAGTGGTGAGGGGAAAAGAGCCGTCTGGTTTGGCCTCCTCCTAGTCGAGTTGGAAAACTGTTAAAAAAAAAAGAAGAAGGCGCTGAACAATTAGGGGAAAAATCCAAAGTCCGTTCCTCCTTTCGGGTGGCCTAAGCCTCCTCTTTTTTAAAAAAAGTTCTGCCCTTTCAGCCAAAAGCTCGGGCTTCTTTATGAAAGATTTTTGATAAGTTTTAAAAAAACTAACTTTTGAAAGTTTTCAAAAATGTCGCCATTTGAAAAGTGTGGGGCGGCGGCTCCTTTTTTTTTCCAGAAGTATATTTTTGAAACTTAGGTAAAAATGGGGTCTTGGGTTTTCACGGTGGCTCCATTTGGGGCTGGAAAGTAATAAAATAAAAAAAAAATGAGTAGAAGACGGATTTGGTTTTTTTTTTTTTTTTTGTGCCATTTCAAAAAAAAAAAATTCTTTCTTTTGGCAAAGAGTCTTAGTGGGGTGCCGCCTACGTGGGCCCACTAAATATTTTATTAAAATTTAAAAAAAAGAATTTTATAAATCGGCGCCACTTCTGGGTGGGCCCTGTTTTGAAAATAGGAGAAATTTTTGAGAATTTGAGTATGACCCCACCTCGAGGCAGGTCCCACATCATTTATTTGAAATCCGAGCCAAGTGAGATATATTTTGAAATTTTCATAATAGTAGGCTAGTTTTTGGAAAACACGAAGCAAAATTTGGCTTGATTTCAAAACTTGGAAGAAAAGGTTCTTGAGGGCGAAATTTTGAAAGAAGTGGAGAAATTCGGAGCTCTTTTCGTAAAAGTTTGAAATAAAGTCTTATGAATTTGGAATTGTGCCCCCCACTTTTCAACTGGCAAAATTTTGAAATATTAAAACCATCCAGATTGTTTTCTTTAGAAAACTTTTTCGTAATTCGGGGTCCTGGGGGTAAAATGGGAAGAATCGATAATTTTGAAAACCCAGGGTTTTAAAATCAATTTTGAAAAGTTTTGAAATCAAATCTGGATTGACAATTTAGAAAAAAAAATCAGGAGTTCTGAATCTCAAAATGACATGCTGTGCAGTGAAATGATATGAAATGTTCATGCAATGCTATGCAAAGACAGGTTCTACAAGATCGCCACTCTGAATTTGAATTTGAAAATTCTGACTTCTGGTTAGGCATGAGATTTTGAGGATTTGCAATTTGAAGGTGTCTCTGAGTCTAAATAGAGAAGTTTTGAGACTCGAGAATGGAATTTAGGACTTTCTGCAAGGTTCAATCTTTGAAAATGACCATTTTGCCCTTCATGGGTTCAGGAGAACCGAAATGTGGTGATTGAGGGCGATGTTAGGGAAGTGAGTGAAAATTTGGGGTGTTTACAGATGCCCCTCTTTGCTACTAAGCCGGCTTGTGGTCGAGCTTAGTGGCAAAGAAAAACACACCAAATTTGGGCCATATAAAAAAATGCCCCAGTTAGAAGGATCTGACTGGGTATGGAGAAATTAGCCCGACGATCATGGTAGATATGAAATAGAGAAATGAAAAGGAACATTTTGCTCTATGAGAGCGAAGTTCAGGTTCTTGCCCTTAACCTGGATGGGACAGAAATACCTTGCATGGAACGAAGCTCAGGTTTTAACCCTTGACCTGATTGGGGAATGAGATATCTCATAGAAATGAGACTCAGGTTTGTACCCTTATCCTGATCGGGCGGAAAATGGAATACCTCATCAAAGGAGGCTCATGTTTGTACCCTTATCCTGATCGGGCGGAAAATGAAATACCTCATCAAAGGAGGCTCAGGTTTATACCCTTATCCTGATCGGGCGGAAAATGGAATACCTCATCAAAGGAGGCTCAGGTTTGTACCCTTATCCTGATCGGGCGGAAAATGGAATACCTGATCAAAGGAGGCTCAGGTTTGTACCCTTATCCTGATCGGGCGGAAAATGGAATACCTCATCAAAGGAGGCTCAGGTTTGTACCCTTATCCTGATCGGGCGGAAAATGGAATACCTCATCAAAGGAGGCTCAGGTTTATACCCTTATCCTGATCGGGCGAAAAATGGAATACCTCATCAAAGGAGGCTCAGGTTTGTACCCTTATCCTGATCGGGCGGAAAATGAAATACCTCATCAAAGGAGGCTCAGGTTTGTACCCTTATCCTGATCTGGCGGAAAATGGAATACCTCATCAAAGGAGGCTCAGGTTTGTACCCTTATCCTGATCGGGTGGAAAATAGAATACCTCATCAAAGGAGGCTCAAGTTTGTACCCTTATCCTGATCGGGCGGAAAATGGAATACCTCATCAAAGGAGGCTCAGGTTTGTACCCTTATCCTGATCGGGCGGAAAATGGAATACCTCATCAAAGGAGGCTCAGGTTTGTACCCTTATCCTGATCGGGCGGAAAATGAAATACCTCATCAAAGGAGGCTCAGGTTTGTACCCTTATCCTGATCGGGCGGAAAATGGAATACCTCATCAAAGGAGGCTCAGGTTTGTACCCTTATCCTGATCGGGCGGAAAATAGAATGGAATCCTCAAAACAAGAGACCATGATGGAACATTCAGATTTTGCACAATA
The DNA here is from genome assembly GCF_984573655.1 of Nuphar pumila. NCBI lineage: Eukaryota > Viridiplantae > Streptophyta > Magnoliopsida > Nymphaeales > Nymphaeaceae > Nuphar > Nuphar pumila. The sequence goes on along the minus strand of NC_143252.1, from coordinate 96,236,149 downwards.
AATCCGACAAGGGTTTTCGCAAAAGGAAGGAAAATGGGGTCCCTAAAGCTTGAAAAGGGATTGATTTTGGGCGTCTCATTACTGAGACTAAATAGCTTTTGAAATTGCCTTTTGCGGGAAATGATTGGTGGTTCGACCTCGAACCGAAATGGGACTGTCTATGGTGGGACAGTGGGGACACAGGGAAGTGTGCAAATCTGAGAGCTCATGCACTCAAAGAAGGGAAGGAATCAAGTCCTTAAGAGGGATTTAAAATTGGTGTCTGGATGTATCAAAGACGGACATCAAGCTCTCACTTCACATCAGGATAGCTAGAAAATATTTTCAAAATGTTAGAAATTTTGCTGTTGATTTAAAATTTTTGAAAATGTTGCATATTGTTCCAAAGATATTCTTTCTCTTCTACCCAAAGCATTACCTCCAAACAAGGTTCACTTCGTAGAATCGAGACTTGAAATCCAAATTGCTTGCCATTGACCTTCTTCAAGGAAACTATCAATTTCCTTGATATGAGCAGGAAAGAGAATTTGATATTATGAAAGCAATTGATGAAAGAGTACTGATAATAGAATTTCACAAGATTAAAGAGGATTCTTGATAAACTTGGCAGTTTGATATCCTGGGAGCTTCTCTCCTGATAATCTTTCTGCACTCTTTTGGCTCTCTTGGGTTTTGGCTACATTCTCCTTCATTTTGGAGATGTTCCGACTTTTTCTCTCTTTCTTTTTCCTCTCTTGCTCTCTTTTGAGAAGGGTACGTCACAAACTCCTTCAACTTGGAGATGTTTCGATCCTTCTTTGACGATATTGGCTCATGGGTTTAGAAATCTTTGGATGATGGCTGAAATTAAATATCTTTTAGGGATTGTCGGGAGGTTCATCGCACCTGCCTTCATCTCGACAGTGCTTTGGACTTTCCCTGGAAGGATCCGTCACAAACTCCGTCATCTTGGAGATGTTTTGAATCTTCTTTGGCCCCGGGGGTCTACTCGCCTAATTCGCCTTCATCTTGACGACAGGTGAGAGATCCCTTTTGCGGATATTTAATTGCAGCTTAGGTGATTTGGAGGAGACAGGGCTTGGATAAATGCTCTCTTTTCTAGCACTCAGGATATTTCCACTGCCTCATTTTACAAGAATAATCTTTAAAGATATGCCATTGACTGTGATCAATATCAATCATCCATGGCTTTTCAAAAATATTGAATCTTCTTTTCTGGCCATATCGAGGATTTATCCTTCATCCTTTTGGTTGGCCAATAGAAAGAATTTGAATTTTGAATCTTTTTTTCGCAAAAGCTTCGTTTCTTTGGAAGTAATTCTAAAGGTAAATTGAGATAGAGATTAGTGCAATAAAGATTCTGAAATTAACAAGTAATTTGATTGACAGACTGACAAAATTTAATCGAAATCCTTGGTGAAGGAGAGCATCTGAGGTCCGACTCAATACATCCGTGATGAAAATTCTCCTCTCTTTTTCCCCAAAAAGAGAGACTCAGGCTTAGCCCTTACCTGAATGGGAAATGGAAAATACTCCTCTCTTCCCTGAAGAGGAGGTGTTTGCAAAACTGACTTTCGAAGAGAAATTAAGCTTTCGTCAAAGCTCCCTAATATTAGGCTTCTCTTATGGAAAGGGGGCCGATAATAGTGAGGTCTGAAAATTGGGTCATGAAAGGAACGATTCCATCACACTCTCTCTGCAAGGAGGGTCCTTCATGACGAAAAATGGCCTAGTATGAAATTGAGGGGTCACAAGAAAAACGAGTCTCCGTCGAGCCTCTCCCTTAAAAAGGGTTCCTCGTGTGAAATTGGAAATTGTTTTGCAAACGGTTCACAAAGATGCGAGTCCCTTCAAACTCTCCCTGAAAAAGGGCTAAGTGAACGAATTGGATAGCATGCGAAAAGAACGAGCTCCATCGAACTCTCCCTAAAAAGGGTCTCTCGCAAGAGAAAATGATTGAAATTGGATATTGAGATTGATTGACCCAAAGGTCGAAATTGGAAATTGGAAATTGGAAAATTGGTTGCTGGAAATTGAATGACCCGAAGGTTGAAATAGGATGACCTGACGGTCGAAATTTGAGAATTGGTTGACCAAAAGGTCGAAATTGTGAATTGAATGACCCGAAGGTCGAAATTTGGAAATTGGGTGACCCGAAGGTTGAAAATTTGGAAATTGATTGACCCGAAGGTCGAAAATTGGAAATTGAGTGACCCGAAGGTCAAAAATTGGAAATTGAAACTGAGAATCGGAAATTGGGTGACCCGAAGGTTGAAATTGGAGGATTGCCTGATTTGAAGATTTAAATTGGAATTTGAAGGGCAAAATATCAAATTTGAGAAATTGATAGACCCTGATGATTGAAATGACTTGGATCGATAAAGGACAATGATGAGTTCGAGTCAGAGCTCGAATAAAATACAGAGATCACGAGTCGGAACCCGAATCAACAAAGGAAAATAAAGAGCTCAAATCAGAGCTTAAATAAGATAATGAGATCACGAGTCGGAACTCGGACCAACAAAAGAAAATGAAGTGCTTGAATTAGAACTTGGATAAGACAAAGAGATCTTGGGTCGGAACCCGGGTCAACAGAGAAAATGATTTGAATAGAAACCCGAGTCGGAACTCGATTTTCCAAAGAATTAGGATTTTGAAAATGTACCAGTTTGAGTACTGGGTTTTAAAATAATACCAGTTCGAGCACTGGGTTTCGGTTCAATATTGGTGATTACCCTTCAATTTTGAATCATTTAGGAATTGTGATGGGACTGTTTGTTGAAATCCCAATACTGACCGGATTTTTGTTAATGCGGTTGAATGCAAATTGATGCGTATGAATGCACACATGCGTGAAATGAGGAATTTGTTTATCCTGCCTGCATACAGAATAAAATTTTAAAAATGCCCCAGTATAACTGGGAAAGCAAGTTTGATCATTATTTGAGGAAAACGGGAAGATTACAAGAGGAAAATAAATGTTTCAAGTGTAAAACTTTTTCAAGTGTCGAGCATTAATGGGATCCGGCAATTCTACCCCATCGGCGTTGATGAGCCGATATGAGTTGCGGGGTAATGCTTCTTTGACGACATATGGGCCTTCCCAATTTGGCGACCATTTACCGCCAGGATGATGCTTGAGATAGGCTGTGGATCGAAGTACTAAATCATGGACTTTGAATCTTCTTTCGATGACAGACTTCGCATATTGCCTGACTACTCTTTGGCGATAGGATTGAGCATGTTCTGCTGCTTTCAGCCTTCTCTCGTCGAGTAAGTCTAGCTGTACCAGCCGCTGCTGCTCGTATTGATCAAGAGGTAATTGCAGAAGTAAAGCAAATTTCAAAGCGGGCTTTTGAACATGTAGCGGCAATACTACTTCTGTTCCATATACCAATTTTGATGGAGTAGCATTCGTTGGGGTGCGAATAGTGGTCCGGTAGGCCCATAGTGCATCGTGGATCTTCTCATGCCAATCACGACCTGTTTCCACAGTTCACTCTAAGATACGAATTAAGATCTTGTTGGTGGCCTCTGCCTGACCATTCCCTTGAGGATAATATGGGGCAGAGAAATGATGATAAATCTTGAACTTTGAGCAAAATGTCTTCATCTTTTCATTCTTAAAATGACTGCCGTTATCTGACACGATGTCATGCGGGATGCCGAAACGGCAAAGGATGCTCTTGTGAATAAAAGAGACCACGTGTCGGCCTTCAACTGTGCGAAGAGTGATGGCTTCTACCCACTTGGTGAAATATTTTGTTGCGGCAAGGAAGTATTTGTGGCCATTTGAAGCTGAAGGAGTGATGGGACCTACAACATCGAAGGCCCACATAGGGAACGGCCATGGAGAGACAACAGATTGCAGATATGTTGCGGGAGCATGGATGGAAGGTGCATGTATTTGGCATTGCACACACTTCTTCACATAATGGTAACAGTCTTGTTGCGTAGTCTTCCAGTAGTAACCTGCTCTGATGATCTGTTTGACAAGGGTTTGGTAGCCGACATGGCCACCACAAATGCCTTCGTGTGCTTCTCGCACAACTTCTTTGACTTTGTCTTAATCTAAACATCTGGAATACTCTGAACTGAATCCACGACGTTATAGGACGTTCGCCAGAATGAAGTATCGAGTGGACATACGTTGGATTGCTCGTTGCTCTTTCTTTGAGAGTTCTGGAGGGAATTTGCCGGTTTCTACGAAAGTTTTGATATTGTAATACCAAGGCTTCTTCTTTTGCTCAGCTTGGTTTACTTGTTCTGTTGGAAGGAAAGCAGGTTGGTCAAGTCTGCCAATTTCGAAAGAGCGACAAGATTCTCCATTTCTGAATGCCATAATGGAGCCTAAACTGGCTAGACTATCGGCCACTTGATTAAAATCTCTCTTGATATGGAAGAGCTGGAATTCTTCAAACTTGCTGACAAGAGCTGAAACAATTTTCTGATAGGGAAATAGCTTCTGATCTTTGACCTGCCATTCGGCTCGGACTTGATTGACAACGAGTAATGAGTCGCCATAGGCATGTACTCTCTTAACATTGAATTCTAGAAGAATTTTTAGACCTTGAATCAGGGCTTCATATTCGGCCATGTTGTGGGTACATTAAAAATTTAACTTGAGAGAAAATGGAATCATCTCCTTCTCATGAGTGATTAATAAGATCCCAATGCCTATTCCAGCCATATTTTTGGAACCATCAAAAAATAAATTCCAGACTGGAGATTGCTGGATATTGCAAATTTGCTCATTCGGGAAGTCATCTTCGGCTTTCACCTCTTCTGCCAATTGATCTGCAATTGCCTGACCTTTGATTGATTGCTGCGAGACATATTCTAAGTCGTACTGCATCAGTAAGACTTTCCATTTTGTGACTCGTCCGCTGAGAAAAGGTTGCTCCAAGATATATTTGAGAGGATTGAGCTTGGACAAGATTTTGACTTCCGATGCTAGCAGGTAGTGTCTTAGCTTCTGACACATCCATACCAGAGCTACACAGGTCTTCTCTATGTGAGAGTATTTCTTTTCATAATCTATGAAAGTCTTACTCACGTAATAAATGGCATGCTCTATCAAGCTGCCTTCTTTGTATTGCGCCAAGAATCCGCCGCATGCGACTTGATTGACTGAGATGTATAGTAAAAGTGGTTTTCCCAATTCTGGCGGCTTCAAGATGGGAGGATTGAGAAGATACTTCTTGATTCGATCAAATGATTGCTGGCATTCTGGTCCCCATTCGAACTTAACTCCTTTTCTGAGCAAGTGGTTGAAAGGTTCGCATCTCATTGCCAAGTTGGAAATAAATCGCCGGATTGATTGCATACGTCCTTAAAGGCTACGTAATTCTTTGAGATTTTTCGGGGTTGGCATATCAATAATAGCCTTTGCTTTGGCTAGGTCGACTTCAATTCCCTTTTTGCTGACCAAAAAACCCAACAGTTTGCCTGATTCAACTCAAAAAACACACTTTTGCGGGTTAAGCCTTAACTTATAAAGGATGAGTCGCTTAAAGACTTGATCAAGCGCTTCGAGGTGATCTTCTTCCTCTTTAGATTTCACGAGGATATCGTCAACATACGCATCCATGATTTTGCGCATCTGATCGTGAAAGATAACGGCCATTGTCCGTTGATACGTTGCTCTGGCATTCTTGAGCCCAAAAGGCATAACTGTATAGCAGAAAGTACCCCAAGGCGTGGTGAAGGAAGTTTTTGATTGGTCGCGGGAGGCCAACTTAATCTGATTGTAGCCGGAATATCCATCCATAAACGAGAACATGGCATGTCCTGCCGTGTTATCGACTAGAAGATTGATGCTTGGAAGTGGATAGTCATCCTTCGGAGTTGCCTTGTTGAGGTCTCTGAAGTCTATGCAGATTCTTACTTTGCCACTTTTCTTTGGGACAACGACGATATTGGCTAACCAATCCGGGTAGTCAATAGCTCGGATAAATCCTTCTTTGAGCAAATCTTCGAGTCCTTCCTTGACTTGTTGTTCTATTCTAGGATCCATTTTTCTCAGCTTCTGCTTAACTGGTTTAGCATCCGGCTTCAAGACGAGTCGGTGTTCGACCAATTTGGGGTCTAAGCCCGGCATGTCTTCATATGTCCATGCGAACACCTCTTCATGCCGCTTGAGAAAATCTGTAAGCCTTTTCTTTTCTTCTGGACTCAGACTGGTTCCGATCTGGAGAATTTTGGGATCTTCCTTTGAACCGATATTAACATCTTCGGTTGGATCTTGTACTAGAGGAGATGGTTCATCTTGCTTCTGAACAGCGGCGAACTCTGGTAATTCCTGAAGAGACTGATCATATTCTGCATAATCATCTGTCTGCTTTGCAATCTGGCCATCTTTGGTGCTTGCTTTGACTCTATGAATTGTTGCCGACTTCTGAAAAGCCTTGGGATTGAGAACAAGCTTCTTAATTGTCCGAGAAGTCATTCTGAAATTTTGGATAAGAAGTTTGGTTCAGATAAAATTGGCCTATCGCGAGACAAGCAATCATTTGAAGAGGACTTATGCATAAAATGGTATTTAAAATTATAATGAAGATATAGACAGAAAGGGGATAAATGGCATCCAGATAGACAAAGAAACTTGGAATTTTATTGATTGAATTGATCAATGACATTTGATAAAATGAGACATTTATTTTGAAAAGAATAGAAAGAAATAACAAATGGTCTTTATTGTGTCCCTTTGACAAAAACCATCTTCTTTGGCGAGCTTCCGCTGAAGAACCCCAGTTCTGCTCTGTGGGGATGATGCTTCTGGATCACTGGCTCGATGCGGCCATCTTCGTTTTTGCCGAGTCCCTTGAAGGGTTGATAACCATGTTTCAGAAGTAAATCGAATCCCTTTCTTGCCTTCATGAATTGAGGAAACAAGGGGTGATCCTTAATGGTGCTGTAGTTGATTCGGCCTCCAACCTTGAAGAATTGAGGACCTCTCCATCGGGTCGTGGCTACCGTGTGCAGAGATAGTTCTGATGATGCCTGTAGTATTTCTCGATTCTCTCTGAGATTGATCTCTTCACTTTCCCTGATGCTGAGAATATCCGCATTGAATGATGGCCGAGGAATCATGGGCTGCGGGAGCCTTTCTTCTGGGTCTTCTCCCAGTATTGTGGTAATCATTCCACCTTTTGACCACTTCACGCATTGATGCAGGGTGGAAGACACTGCATTGGCATTATGAATCCACGTCCTTCCAAGCAGCAAGTTGTAAGTGGGTGGCACATTAACCACGTGGAAAAGTACTGAATGCACCGAATAGTTGATGAACACTTCCAGAAATATCTTGCCTTTGGCTGTTTGACCATGGTTGTCAAACCCATAGATAGTGATGGGATTTGGAATATATTCTTCATCCTTGATCCCTAATGCCTTTGCGGTCATCTCGGGACATATGTTGAGACTACTGCCTCCTTCGACCAGTACATGCGGTACCGTCATTCCCCTGACTCGAACGACAATGTACAAAGCATTATTATGGAAGGAATGAGGCTTTGGAAGATCCTTATCCGAGAAGGTGATCGGCGCATTGGTCATGGCAGAGTTCACAATCTGTGCCATGTCTTCAGGAGTGGTACTGGGCTTAACTTTGATTTTCCTGAGTAAATCTTCCAGTACTCGTTGGTGCTTGCTAGAATTTTTGGCCAAATCAAGGATGGAGACATTGGATAGAGCGGTCAGAGGCTTCTGAGTTGAATTTTCCGACCTGGGTTTGATGATTTGCTTGAAGAAGTCAGGAGTTCCCTTTGACTTGGAGGCTGACTTTACAGGTGCTTCCGAAACTTTTATTTTGCCAAATGCTGAAATTAAGTCCATCTTCTTAGAATCTGGAGCTGCTTGTCGTAGTACCGATACCTGGTGCTAAACTTGTAGGTCTTGTGCAGAACACGGTTTGATGCGTTCATGCGACAGGAATGGTTGTGTAGACACTACAGCTGTGGTGTGTAGAGGAAATGGCTGATTGAGAATATCCATCTTCTCTTCTTCTTCTCCTTCCACTAAAAGATTTTTTTCAATGAGATCTTGCACGATGTTTTTGAGAACAAAGCAGTTCTCAGTGTTGTGCCCCACTGTCCTGTGGAACTTGCAGAACTGATCTTTCCATTTCCCCATGGGCACAGGGGGATCAGCCAATCTGGGCAACTTAACCATTTCTTTTGATAGCATATACTCGAGCACATCCTCGAGTGTTTGGTCAAGAGGAGTAAACTTTCTGTCGTAACTCCACCCTTCATGCTTAGCTTTCTCGCGCAGTTTTGGCCCTTGATCCTGCTGAGGAGGCTTGCTATACTGAAGAGCAGGTTTTCCTTTCTGGTCTTTGTTGTTTGAACTGCCTGAGGTGTAGTAGTAATCTTTCTTCTGCCCTTTGTACTGATTCCGACTGCTGTTGTTGGCAGAATAGGCGAAGTGAGCTTTCTTCTTCTGCTCACCTTGGGGGTTGTTTTTGGAAAAAGTGAAGCCTTCATAGACTCCATTTTCCACACTCAGTTTGAGCCATTCGGCTCATTCAGTCAGCTCAATGAAGGTCCTGGATGGTGCTGTGGAGATCAATCCTCTTAACGGCAGCGAAAAGTTGTTGAGGATTAGGGACAATGCATGCCTTTCCGAGATAGGATCTCTCATTTTGTTACAGGCTGACCTCCATCTGTGAATAAAGTCCCGCGCCTTTTCATTCTCATTCTACCTTAAATTGCAGAGATGGCTTAATATAGGCAACGCTTCTGTGTTGAACAAGAAGCGTTCAATGAAGAGATTTACAACTTTATCGAACTCTTTGAGCTCGATGGGGTTGATATGCTCAGCATACCACTTAGCTGCAACTCCTTCCAAGCTGCGGGGGAAGCATAGAAATAGTGCTCGGTTGTCCCTTTTGAACCTCGAGCATTCAGCAAAGAAAGTGGCGAGATGAGCTTTTGGGTCGCCAGAACCATCAAACTTGATGAATTTTCGGGGAAGATTTTCCAGATCATCATCTCCCTCTAAGCTGTCGTAGAAGTCTTCACTGGTGAAGACTTTCTTGCCTTTGTCACGGGATTGAAGATCCTTGACAACTCGGGCCATTTCCCGAAACTGTGCTTGCAGGGGCTTTTCTGCCTCCTGACCCTTTGATTTGCGGTTTTTCCTTTGTTCTTGGCCCCTTTTCTGAAATACTGGAGGCACTTCATATTCTTCATATGTATCTTCATTGAAATCGGTTTTGTCTGAGATCTCTTCCAGCTGAACTTGCTTTTTGGAAGCTTTCTTATCCTTGTGACCATGGAACTTTTCTCTGAAGGGATTCCTCTCTGAGCTGGTCCCGGGCTGTTCATTCATCATCTTATTCATCATTTTTCTGAACATGGCATACATTTGTGGGTCTATGCCATCATCCTCTTGTTGCTTCTCTTGACTCCTCTCGGACCGAGGGGAGCCCATCTCTTCTTCTAAGGCTGACGAGTACTGGGATGTCGTGGTTCTTTTGCCTGATCTTGTCCGAACCATCAAATGTTATGGATGCTCTCTGCAGGGCAAAGAGCTGATTAGATTCTAGAGGAATTGGCTTTTGGAAGAAATATTTGCTGGAAATATGGCAGACAATTTGAAAAAATTATCCCATTACTAGGGACTGAGTCGTCGCGGGAATCACGACAATTGTGTTGTCATTCTTAGAAAGAGAAATAAACAACGAAAATGTGCATTGTTACCTAGGCGAGGTCGTCAAACCACAATAGAGAGAAAGAAAACTTTATTGAAATGAGAAAATTAAACTTTTTATTGATCTTGACAAAGAGGTGGAGGACAAACAATTTGCCACCATTCACGATAATCAGCAGACACTCTAGGACCAGGAAAGATTTTAAGAGAGACAAAGGAATCCCAGCTGTAGCGGGCAGAATGATATGCCCCGGACCATTGTGCGGAGGTGAGATCGAACTCTGCCATAGCTCCTGATAACAGTCGGGCTTCGACGTACTGCTGCCTCTGGGAGAATTGCCAAACACATCGCTCCGGTTGGTAGTAAGTGCAGAAGAAAGGTCCCAACAACTTGAACTGCTTGCCGTAAGCGTACGTATATCTGGGAGGAGACAGCTGCCGATCAAAATAGTCCCAGACAATGTCATATTCTTGAATGTTGTTGATCATGGTTCGGTACTGCGACACTGGGAGAAGTTCTTGACCATTGTATCTGAAAGAGCTTGCTCGGGCTGGAACATGCTTGAAGAATCAGGATTGAAGCACGTAAATGCATCCTTCAACTAAGATGGATTCTCCAAGTGAAAATCGAGTCAGACCACGATATAGGAAGGCGAGCGCTGCCATGGCTATGGAAAGACGGTTGGTTTGTCGACTTCTCATAAGTTGGATTATTCTGATGTCCATGTAGTTTTGTCCGTCTGGGAAAAGGGATAATCCTACAGTGCACAGGACCATTGCATTCTGAATCCTTTCTTTAGCTGTCCTGGATAGCGAACTGACTTCAACGAAGGTCCCGTACTGGCGGTACAACTCGAGCAGGTCAACGTATTCATTTCCCTCCAACTGGATCAGGGGCCAGGATCGGCGGCCTGTCATACGAGCTAAGGAGTCTCGGGGGTCCAAACCCTTGACATTGATAAGGAATTGATGTTCTAATGGATCGCATGGTTGACCGGCTGGCTCTGGCAACCCCATGATCTCTGAAAATTCATCCATTAAAACGGTCATCTCTCCCCATGGGAACCAGAAGGTGCACGTCCGAGGATTCCATCGCTCCGCCATCGCATGGATCAAGTTGCCGTTGATGGTCTGCTTTCCGACTGTTGATGCCAGTTCTAACCCGCACTCGCTCAAATGGTCCGGGAACATTCGGGAAAAGCTTTTTAGCCAGGAATAGTACCACCGGGGAATGAAAGTTCCGGTGCTGAGGGCTCGATGTTCAGGACGACCTTGTCGCACCTCGTAGGAGATGTGACCTTCAGGAAAGATAGAATCGACTTGACTGGATGCCATCGAACTGAAAACAGAGGAAGACTTAGAATGAGACTTAGGAAAATGTGGGAAATTTTGAAAAATTTTGCAGACAGGATAAAATGCAGTTGGAAATTCGAGATCCAGTAGAAAGGTAGAATGGGAAAATCGCTTGGAGTTTTGAAAGAAATTGGATATTTGAGAAAATCATCCAGGGTTTGAGAAAATAAAGGAAAAGATGAGAAATATGGAAATTTGAAAGATATTTTGGGAAAATGTAAGAAAATAAAGGTAGCATACAAACAATCACATCCTGCACAAACATTCATGCACATACAACACTCCCTAAAAGGCTGACTCTAGATGCATTATTTTGAAAATAGCTGTAGGACCCTAATCCTAACTCTAAGTTCAGATCATCTTTGTCCAATCCAGTTATGCCGATATACCCGAACCGAAATTCGAGGTACGTGGCATATAATTTCAACTCCGGTTCTAAGGTAAGGTTTTCCAACATCCTTGAGCGTCTACCGATATACTTCGGACTGTGGCCCGCGGTACGTGGTAGGGGGGTGTTAACCCAAATAGTTGGCCCAGTTGTGAGGCTCTGTCCCGAACTATGGTTCTGGAAGAGAGCCCAGCAACGTGAAGACCGAGTAATGATAGGTAATGGATATTTTGAAAAATAATCACATGCAAGAAATAGAGGGCTCTAAATCCTAGAGAGATAGATTTTGAAAACTTTGAAGAAGCATACATTGTTTGCATTCAGATCCTAAATTGAGGAGAGTTATATTTAGACCTAAGTCTATGTGAACATGAAAATATCTCCACAATCTGGTCCTACCAAACCATGCCTAGTCTATATGCAATCAATGTCAGCTAGGTCAAAATCTAGGCTCCTAGGTTCACATGATATCAGAAAGTAAAGAGCTGACATTCTGTGAACATAATTTCGATAATTGAACTAAGTCAAGCACAATTTTAGTCAGACGAGGACAGGTCCCATCACGGTCGCCAAACTTGTTATCGTCGCGAAATTTCCCCCCGTCTTCCCTTCCTTGCGGAAGAGAGAGGGAAACGCTTTCGCGCTTCAAACTTGACCGGATTTTGGAAATTGTTTTGAAATACTCGCCTCCGTTTTGAAAATTGCGGGAAAATCCATGGGATGGGGCTCGACCTGTCGGTACGAGGTTCGACCGTTCCTGCCGCCTTTAACAGAGGTAATCGAACCAAGGACCAAAATTGTGCTTGACTTAGCGAAATTATCAAAGTTATGTTCTATCCTAAATGCACAGAGAATTCAGGCATGTGCTATGAGACTTTGAAAAATGTAAGTTGAAAAACATGATGTATGCTCAGAAAACCTTTGGAGTTGAAAGATATTTCTCAGGAAAAAGGTCAATTTCTCAGGAAACTCAGATGAAAAAGGGTTTTTGAAATCACGAGAAAGCTCATAAAGATGTGGGAAAACCATGAATAGTTGAAAATCCTGGGAAAATAGAAGTGATTCTTGAGGAAAAAGGTGAACATTTGAAGGAAAAATGCTTGTCGGGAAAAGCTTCAAGTTTTTTTTTTAGCTTTCTTGGGAAAATGATTGAAATTCATTGGAAAATTCTTTGGGGAAGGAAAATTGAAACTCGGGAAATTGAAATCCTGAGAATTTTGGCCTTGAAACACTTGGAAATCAATTTTTGATTCTTGAGGAAGATTGGAAAACTCTTTTCTGAAGATCTTAAGAAAATAATATTTTCCAAGGAAAATCGAGGGAAAACTTTGATTTTGGAAATCCAACTTAGAAGTTTCTTGAGAGACTGGTTTCCATGGAAAACTGTGGAAACTTGACTTGGGAAAACCGATTTTGGAAAATACTCATAGTTTCTTGAGAAATCGATTTCTTTGAGAATGACGTTTTCTTAAGAAAATCATGGGAAAACCAAGGATTTCATGATGCAAATGATATGAGTGAATGAATGCACTTTGAAAAGATTTTCTGAGAAATTTGTTGGAAAAATATGTATTAAGTCAAAATAAATCCTTCACATATTCTGACTGTGCCCATGAATATGTTTAGAGTTTAATTGATTTAATGCACAGTACTTTGAAAATATTAGAAATATGATGCGCATTTTAAGATAGCCTAAGAGTGTAGGCTCAATGTGACTAGTAGGAAGATGATGGATCTGGGTCTCATCCATATTCCGACTAGGGCCGTAAATATGGATTCCACCGAGTTCATCAACTCCTTAAGAGTTGGTGCACGTGCCATTCGTGTACATCCATGGTGATTTTATAATAAAATGCATAAATCATATAAACAGGATATTGCAAGAATTCAAACTATATGATATGCATCCTAATCTAAGCAGTAAAGTAAATATTATTCCAAAATTACATCATTACATCACTGACATGAATAAAAAAAAATATAGTGTAAAAGAAAAAAGAAAAAAAATCAGCATCCTCCAGATTTCACTGCAAAAGTGGGTTAGTACAACATATAAAAGAGAGTTTGAAAATCTCACATTAACGCTATCGTGCAGATGATTATGCATAAATTACAGTGGGAATGCATAGATATGAATAAAAACGTAATGTCGGAAGTATGAATGGAGTACATATGAAAATGCCTAAGCTAAAACAAAAATTTATATTTATCTAAATGCATGAGAATGCACCCGTTTAAATGCAGGTGTATTCACCTAAGGCAACGCAGATACTTAATGAGAGAGTGCCATACCTATATTAAATGAGAAAATATATGCCAATATGCATACGCAAGACTAATGCAAAAGAGGGAATGTAATGTGAGATCGTCCAAGAATGATACATATGAACCTGTATGAGGATAGATATATGCATAGTGAGCATGCATATGCAATAGGCATATGTAATGCATGGGTGCTATATGCAATGTTTATGCTTATATGTAAATGCTTACAGGAAGTAAGATGTATGTTGTGAATACTCTGCACATGGTAGAGTGAATGCATGCTCAGGATATGTAGGTGCGGACTGTAGGTGAAATGCTTCAGCCACATAACATGCTAAGGTAAATAAAATGCTATTGCAAATGATGACATACAGCACACATGGGATTAACTGTCGTGAAAGGTGAAGAATGGGGTAAGGTGTGACATTATAAAACTTAACCTAATATACATATACAGGAGACGGAAATGTTGTGGAAAAGTGAAAGAGGCACTGAGTATGAAACGCAAAAGAGAACTGGTGTTATACCACCTGTCAAAACATAGTTGTACACACACTGATGAGGTTAGAATATTACAGGTATATAGGAAATGGAGGGAGCACTAATAAATAGGCAGATGATATGCCAGAGTGTTGAACCAAATTACATGAACGAACAAGATCTCAAAAGGAAATCGGGTAAATAAGACTGTTGACAACATACACAAGTAATTCTGCTATATTAGTAATCTAATGGATGCAGTGACCGAAATGCAGGTATGGGATAGTATTATATGATGAATGTGTAGACGGTCAATACTATCTCAGTTAAGTCCAAACGAACTCATCACATTATAGACATGTGATGTGTAAATCTAAAACTATCGGTTCTATAGATACATTTCAAGAAAGAAAATTGCAGAAAACAATGCATGATTAATATAGTAGTTACAAAGATTAACTAAGACATGATGATAGAGATGGAGTAATGAGATGTTAAATATAATAAGATTAAGGACAAAAAGGAGAAAAAAAAATCAATGAAACATGGGAAATTTAGCATAAAAGAAGAAAATTCAAACAGATAAAAAGTGTTGTGCCTAGGTGAAGGGCACTATTTTTACTGTACGATAAGCCCTTTTGGGCATCGTTTAACACAATGATATGCCTACATACTTATAAAAAAAAAATCATATGGGTACATATATAAAATGAGACACAGGAAGTGAGGCAAGTTTGTTGTTAAACAAAAAAAAAAACTTGTAAGCAAACAGGGATGGCATATGAAGACGGCAACATGGCCATGAATATGAGGCATGAAACGGGATTTCCTGCAAATGGTATTGATAATCTTAAGGAAATCAATGACCTACAATGGGAAAGGCATGGATAGGATTCTGAAAACTCTTGATGGGAAAGCAAATATAGTTTCAGAGGGTTTATAGTTTAGAAAACAAATCAGGTCCAAGTGCAGCAAAAATCCACCTTTTGAGGGATCGATGATGCCATTGAGAGGCATCCTCGAACCTCGATGCATGAACACCATGAATGTAAACCCCTATTAACGAATGCAATGGGTTTACAATGCAAATGTTGTAATAATGATGCCTAACTCACAGAAATTACCAATATAAGATGATTTCTGACCTGATTACTTGAACTGGACGCCCCCTGGATGCCAATCCTTGAAAACGCCTGAGTTGCACACAAGAAATTCGATGTTCAAGGTAGATTGCAAGAAGATAGTGTATTTTCTTGAATCTTTTACAGGTCTGATTGGTCTGGTCAGAAGTGGCGAGCCTTTCTTCTACTGCTGGGCCGGATGAGAGGTGAAAATGCTGCCTGCGTTTGGTGGGCTGATGAAAATGCAGAGGCTGGACCCTTTCGAGAACCGGAGAGAACTGGGGTTAAGGGAAGTCGCCCTATTGGGTCCTTCCTCTCAGGTTTTGCTGGAGTTCCTCGGCCTTTGGCTGAAGGAAGGGCTGCAAGTGGTGAGGGGAAAAGAGCCTTCTAGTTTGGCCTCCTCCTAGCCGAGAGGGAAAACTGTTAAAAAAAAAAAAAGAAGGCGCTGAACAATTTGGGGAAAAATCCAAAGTCCCTTCCTCCTTTCAGGTGGCCTAAGCCTCCTCTTTTTAAAAAAAAGTTCCGCCCTTTCAGCCAAAAGCTCAGGCTTCTTTATGAAAGATTTTTGATAAGTTTTAAAAAAACTAACTTTTGAAAGTTTTCAAAAATGTCGCCATTTGAAAAGGGTGGGGCGGCGGCTCCTTTTTTTTTTCAGAAGTATATTTTTGAAACTTAGGTAAAAATGGGGTCTTGGGTTTTCACGGTGGCTCCATTTGGGGCTGGAAAGTAATAAAAAAAAAAAATGAGTAGAAGACGGATTTGGTTTTTTTTTTTTTGGTGGCCATTTCAAAAAAAAAAAAAAAATCTTTCTTTTGGCAAAAAGTCTTAGTGGGGTGCCGCCTACGTGGGCCCACTAAATATTTTATTAAAATTTTAAAAAAAGAATTTTATAAATTGGTGCCACTTCTGGGTGGGCCCTGTTTTGAAAATAGGAGAAATTTTTGAGAATTTGAGTGTGACCCCACCTCGAGGTGGGTCCCACATCATTTATTTGAAATCCGAGCCAAGTGAGATATATTTTGAAATTTTCATAATAGTAGGCTAGTTTTTGGAAAACATGAAGCAAAATTTGGCTTGATTTCAAAACTTGGAAGAAATGGTTCTTCAGGGCGAAATTTTGAAAGAAGTGGAGAAATTCGGAGCTCTTTTCTTAAAAGTTTGAAATAAAGTCTTATGAATTTGGAATTGTGCCCCCCTCTTTTCAACTGGCAAAATTTTGAAATATTAAAACCATCCAGATTGTTTTCTTTAGAAAACTTTTTCGTAATTCGGGGTCCTGGGGGTAAAATGGGAAGAATCAATAATTTTGAAAACCCAGGGTTTTAAAATCAATTTTGAAAAGTTTTGAAATCAAATCTGGATTGACAATTTAGAAAAAAAAATCAGGAGTTCTGAATCTCAAAATGACATGTTGTGCAGTGAAATGATATGAAATGTTCATGCAATGCTATGCAAAGACAGGTTCTATAAGATCGCCACTCTGAATTTGAATTTGAAAATTCTGACTTCTGGTTAGGCATGAGATTTTGAGGATTTGCAATTTGAAGGTGTCTCTGAGTCTAAATTGAGAAGTTTTGAGACTCGAGAATGGAATTTAGGACTTTCTGCAAGGTTCAATCTTGGAAAATGACCATTTTGCCCTTCATGGGTTCCGGATAACCGAAATGTGGTGATTGAGGGCGATGTCAGGGAGGTGAGTGAAGATTTGGGGTGTTTACAGAAAGGTCATCTATTTTAAAAGCTGAATTAGTCTTAGCAATGAGGCACCCAAGATCATCCCTTTTCCAAGCTTTAGGGAACCCCCTTTCTTCCTTTCGTAAAACCTCTCTCGGATTTGTTCATCCAAACTCTGAAGGTCCCATCATGGTTTCTTTATTCGAGGATTCCATATGGTCGTTCCTTTCAGGGTAAGGGTTAATCCTGAACCTCGCTCCTTGAGGTATCGTCCCCTTCAGGTTAAGGGTTAAGCCTGAACCTCATTTTTTCATGAGGTATTGTCCCTTTCAGGTTAAGGGTTAAGCCTGAACCTCATTTTTTTTTCACGAGGTATCATCCGTTCATGTTAGGGTTAAACCTGAGACTCGTTCTGACGAGGTTCCTCATTTCGATTTGGTAGTTCTCCCAATCCCATCATGGTTTTCCCCATCGTGGAATCCATACCCATTATATCCATCCCAGGGAAGGATCAGACTTGAGCTTCATCTCACAAGGCATTTTTCTAAAAAATGTCCCATCGAGGTCTTCATGTACTCCTTCCCTATTCAGGTAAGGGTAGAACCTGAAAATTCATCTTAAAATATCTTTGTCCCATCCAGGTTAAGGGCTAAAACCTGAATCATTTCAAAAATCTTATCTTGTCTCACCCATGAGACTTGATCAAAATTCCTATCTTCACCATTCCAGGATCTTCACCCAAAGTCCCATCATGATTTCCTCATTTTCTGTTATCAAGTTATATCATTTTTTAGGATTTCGTTTGTTCAAAGTCATTCAGGATAAGGTATTAAACCTGAGAATAATGTTTTCAAAACAATTCTTTCATACCTAGGTCAGATTCTCTGACTGGGGCATTTTTTTCAAAATTTAGAGTGTTTTCTTTGCCACTAAGCTTGGATTGCAAGCAACTTAGTAGCAAAGAGGGGCATTTGTGAACACTCCAAATTTTTCAAAAATTTATAAAAATTCTCTTTTTGCCCCTAGCCCCCATTTTCTGAATAATTGAGTCAGTTTTTTATCAAAATTCCACTTATTTCTTGGATTCACTGGAATCCAAATCCATTTTCTATATCTAACTCAATTTCAGATCTGGATCTAGTATCAAAATCCAATTCTGAGCCCTATTATCCAATTTTCAAAATGAAATTATAAAAATACAAAAATAATCTTTGAATGGTTAAGACAGTCCATCCGGTATCCATTTGGATTCATTGTTCTATATTCCTCAATTCGAGGTCCAAAACTCGAATATTTCCTCAAAACTTTGGATCCAAATCTATTTTTGAAGAAATTTCCAAAGTTTAACCCCGAATTCTCAGAAAACCCTTCTCTTGTAAATATTTTTAAATTTTACAAAAATAGTTTAAAATCCCTTATTTTCCCATAGTTTTAGAGTTTTAATTCAAAAACATAAAAAAATATAAAAAATATAAAGAAAAGAACAAAAAAATGGAAATAGAAAAAGAAAATACAAAAAAAATGGTTTTAGAAACCTCCTTTTAAAAACATCTTTTGCTTAAAACCTCTTTTAAGAGAATTTTTGAAAGGAGCCCTTCTTTTAAAATTTTTCAAAACTTTCCAGACCCGATTTGAAAAAATCCTAACGGCCTCTCGTTATAAAAGAGAGACCGCAGGGAGGGGGTCGATCATCCATTAGCCTCTCGAATCATCCACCGCATTTCCTCTGAGCCCATCTTTTTCATCCTCTCTTCTTCTGGTTCTCTCCAATTAGCAGAAAAGATCAACCACCCCTGCAAGGTTCACGGTAAGACAAACATGGTGTAAAGGAGAATGGTCCAGATGATGAGGTACAGAGCCTATGGAGGAAAGAGTCTAGGTTACTGCTCTCGCTGTCTTGGAACAAGTGAATGCATGAATGTCATGGGGTTCACTTCATAAAGGGGTGTGAGAATCCAGTATAAACATAACGTAAAAACAATCATTCTCAGTAGTGCTTATATGCGAATATTTTGTCAATCCATTACCAGATGGTATGGGACTGGATCAGATGCAGATAGCTCTACAGGTTCCCTTGATTGCTCATGCCAAAGTGGGTCAACCAACTCTTTCAGTTAAAACTTAGAAGAATGATGGTTGATCTGTAACATCCACATAGCAGAATTATTTTTAGAATACATATGTTGAACCCCGTGATCGCCTTTGTGGATAAAGTTATCAGTGTGTGGGGTTTTTCATAAGTCTTCTGCTACATTAACAGCCCTGACATTGTGCACCACTCTACCACAAGCATCCATCCCCTTTACAGTTACAGCAGTGCCTAGCACTGCCTCCACTTGCAACAGCAATCAAGATTGTTGTGATGACTCCATTACTTATCCTAGTTCCATTCTCCAGCGATCTCACCATCTCCATGTTTTCCAGCTCCAGCCCCACTCGGGCACCCTACTGCATTTCTCTTGTTCACTACCTAACATTTGCAGCTATCTACACTACACTGTTATACCCTATGCATAATATTTCATGTGCACTACATACCTCACCACACCACTTTCTAGCTTGAGAACAACCACTATGCTCTTGCCTTCACTCCACCTGCATCCTCCTTTGCTGCCCACTCCATCTACACTATATTTCCCAGCATTTCCTGTACACACTATACCCATTATACATGTTGCTTTTACAGCAATAGTGCACCTACACTTCGCATCTATTTCACCATTATTATAGACCACCATCTGTTGTACCAACTCCATTTTCCTTCATTCACCCCCTTTACCTGTTGTCCATTCCTACCAACTATACCTGTTGTAAATACAACAACACTTCATCAGGGCCCCTCTTTCACTTACACTATCCTATACAGTATACTGGTGTGAACACCTCAAATTTTTCAAAATCTTTTAAATATTCCCTTTTTGCCCCTGACTCCATTTTTTGAGTAATTGAGTCAATTTTAAATCTAAATTCCAGCTTATTTCTCAAATTTTACTAAAATTAAATTCATTATATATATCTGACTCGATTTCGAATCCGAATCCATTGTCAAAATCCAAATTTGAGCTTCGTTATCGAATTTTTTAACCAAAATTCTCAAAATTACCAAAATAACCTTTTGAAAGGCTTAGACAGTTTGTCTGATATCCGTTTGGATCCATCGCGTTGTATTTCCCGATTCGAGGTTCAAAACTCGAATATTTTCTCAAAACCTGGATCCAAACCCATTTTCTTAAGAAATTTCTCCAGAATAACCCTGATTTCTCAGAAAAACCTTCTTTTTATAAATATTTTTCAAAAATTACAAAAAAGGTTTTTAATCCCTTATTTTCCCTAGTTTCATAGTTTTATTTCAAAAAATACCAAAAACATGGGAAATACAAATAAAAAGGAAAAAAATAATAAATATAATAGAAAAGAAACAAAAAAAAGAAAATCAGTTTTGTGAAAACACCTTTTTGGAAATTGGTTTTGTTAAAAACCACATTTTAAAAACTATTGGACACTCTTTTTGAAAATTTTGCAAATTCAGAAGGATCGAAAGTGCAAAATTTCTAACAAACCTTCGTTATAGAAAGAAGCCGCAGGAAAGGGTTTAGGGCACCGCCTCTCACTCCAGCACCTTCTTCCTTCTTCTCGATCGTCCTCACCCCCGCACCCCTCTTTCATGATGATTCTCGATCCCTCTCTGCTTTCCTCTGATCTTCTCTCCCGATCAACCGAAGGAAGTTCTTCCCCTCTCTCACGCTGAACAGGTAAGTACATTTTCTATTTAATTTATGATTTCCCTTTGGTTCTTTGCTTTTTAACTCCATTAACGTACCATGGGTGACGTTGAGTTGCCTGTGCAACATCAACCCACCCCTGTGCAAAAGCAACAGAAGATTCATTCCAACATCTCAGCTTTTTGTTTATTGTTTTCTCTATTTTTTGGTTTAAAAGCCTGTTTATGCCCGATTTCCTCTGTCTTTCCCTTCATTAGCGGATTTCCTATTCTTTCCTGCTATTTACTTTAATTATTTCTATATTTTTGGATTTCTTGTCTTGAATAAAACTCAAACAACATTTTTAGTCGTTCTAGAATTGTTGCGTTTATTCATGCTCCCTTTTCTCTTTCTCATAATTAATCCTTCTATGGATCCCATCTGGTTGATTCAGCTACTGGCATTCAGATGAGGTATGTTTGGGTACTGAGTACCCATATACCGATGAGCCATGCATCACAGCAATCCAAAGAGTTCGTTAAATCCCTTTGAATCCCTGTTTTATTTTCCTTACGAAAACATGAGTGGGAGCATCTTGTTTTACAGGTTCTAATCCTTGTAGTTGTGTTCCATTTCTTTTTTTTTTTGGTTTATATCTGATTATTCTTCACTTTTGATCTCTCGCTTTAGATAAATATCTGATTAATTGTTTCTTTTGCTGCGTTTCTGTTTGAAGCATCATCTGCAATTACACTGTTGGGGTGTTGTCCCTTGATTTCATGATGCATTTCTTCTTACAACCCACTCGTTCACTTCATAGTTTGACTACTAATGGGTCGCTGTTACTGAACTCTTGTCTCGCTTAAAACCCCTTTTCGCGTTAGTTTACCCCGCCAAATCTATGTCCATCGTTAGTAAGCTTGGCCCATTTATCAAAATTCCAAAATTTCAAGTCTTATCTCTTAAAACCTAAATCAGATTTTAAAGATCAAAACTTGGTATTTGCTCTGAAAATCGATTTCTCCCAAATTCCATCCTCCTTTTCTTTCCAAAATTCAAAATTGATTTAGGATTTCTCAGATCCAATTCCAAGTTCCATCTGCATTTCCAAAATCTAATTCTATTTCTGAATTCCATTTGGATTTCTCAAATCCAATCCCATTTTTAAATCTAATCTGGATTTCTCAAATCCATTTTCAAAGTTCTATCTGGATCCGATCCATCTTCAAATTCCATCTGAATTTCTCAAATCCAATTTCATCTTGAAATCCAGATCTCAAATCCAATTTCATCTTGAATTTCAGATCTCAAATCCAATTTCATCTTAAATTCCAGATCTCAAATTCAATTCCATCTTGAATTCCAGATTTTCAAATCCAATTCCATTTTTCCAACTTGATTCCAATTCCAGAATCAATTCCATTTCCAAAACCCATCTTGATTCTCAAATTCCATCTAGATTTCTAAAATCCAAACCCTATTTTCAAAATTCCATCTTGATGTTCAAATCCAATTCCCAAATCCATTTCTCATCTCTAGATCAAAACTTTCTTTCCAAAATCAATTTTTGAGAATCAAATTCAAAGTTCATTTTAACTTTGAAACTTCACTTTGACTTCGGAATTCTATCTCAGTTCTAAAATCTCCTTTTCTCTTAATTTCTTCAAATTCAAGATTTATTTTCAAAATCTCTGATTATTCCAAGACTTAAAACTTCAAGTCTCTTCTTACAGATCTATTTCAAATTCTAAATTAGATTCCAAATCTAACTTTTTTCCAAATCAATTTTCAAAACCATTTCTTCAAAATATTTCCAAACTTATTTCAAAATCACTTGGATAAATCCCAAAAGTTCTAAAATTATTCTTCTCAAAAGCATACATTCGCATTGCACAAGCATGATTCTTTGTGCATTTTAGACTTAAGATAAATTCTTAGATATTATTTAGGCAAAGCAAAAGGCATAAGTTTGATCCTTGGTTCGATTACCCCTGGTAAAGACACCAGGAACGGTCGAACCTCGTACCGACGAGCGAATCCCGTCTCTCCATTTTCCCATAAATTTTCAAAAAACGGAGGTGAGTAATTTCAAAATATATTTTTTAAAGGTCAAGTGAGACCTTTGCAAAAAAGTTTCTCTCTTCTTTCTTTTTCTTTTCTCTTCTCTCTTCTTTTCTATCTTTTATTCCCCTTCAAAAAGGGAATAGAGGCTAGAAAAGAAAAGAGAAAGGAAAAGAGGAAAAAGAGAACAAGAGGGAAAACTTTGCAATGATCATAGAAGAATGGTTAGAACTTGATTTGGCCTTCGAAAGAGAGATTTGACCCATTTAACAGGTGAATCTCATCTTTTATTTGACAAAAACATAAAAAATAAGATTCTAAACTATTCTAATAGATTAAAAATGTGAAATAAGGCGTAGAACAATAGTAGATCATGTTCTTGATTTCATTTTAGGGTTCTTAAAGGTAAGCCATGCTCGAAATCCATAAACAAGGGACGATAATGGTGAAATCCATGGTGAAAAGTATAAAAAATTAATAAAAAAATATGAAAGAAAGTATAAAATCTCACCTTAGATGGTTGCAACAGCAATGGAGGAAGGAGAGGATGCTGGGAGGAGAGAGAAGTTCCAAGAAAAGAGAGAGAGAGCATATGGGGGTCGACCCCCTCTTTTGGCCCTATTTATAGATTTTCAAAATCCAATTTTAGAAAGAAAGAAAACTTTCCTAATTGGTTTTTGGATAAACACATGGGGGGCAATTTTTTTGGAGAAACCTAACCTATATAGGACTCTAACTAGCCTAATTAACTTAATCAAAACCCTAAAAACCTATCCAAATGTGGCACTGACCTCTGTGGGCCCACAGTTGGTTCTTAAAAGTTTAAATTTAAAAGTTAAAAATATATTTTGAAAACACTAAAACAAAATGAAGTTTTAAAATCAATTTGGACATTTCTAGACTCTTAACCTAACTAGGACACTGACTAACCCTAATCTAACCCTAACTCTTTCAAATGTGGCACCATCTCACAGTGGGCCCCACTTGAATTTTCAAAAAATGATTTTAAAACTTGAAAATGAAAGGTTTTCAAAAGAGGTTTAGAATTGGAATGAAAATTGAAAGTTTTTAAACTAAATAGAGTTCTGACTGAATCAGAACTTCTCCAAATATGGCACCAACTGAGTGGGCCCCACATCAGGGTTTTGAAAAGTTGGAATAAAGACTGAAAATGGTTTTAAAATAGAGTTAAAATCAATAGATGAAATTCAGAAGTTTTGAAAATAGAGTCCTAAGTGAACTGAAACTCTAGACCAGAGTCCTAAACCAACTAAAACTCTGAGATTTAGTTTTTTGAAAGCCAAATAAAGAAGTTTTTGAAAGATTTTATCAAAACTGGTGAAAATAAATCAAAAAATGCAGTCAGGGTTAGAGTCCTAACTCGACCGAAACTCTGAAATAGAGTCCTGAATCAACTGAAACTCTGCAAACCAGATTAATTTTTGAAAAATAGGTGAAGGAAATGAAAATAGAAGTAGAAACAAAAGTCAAAATAGAGTCCTAACTAGATTAGGACTCTGGTACAAAGTCCTGATCGAAGTAAAACTCTAGATTTTTTACATTTTCGAAAGATAAATAAAGGAATTTTAAAAGGTTTTCTCAGAATTTGATAAAATGAGCTAAAAAATAAAGTTAGGGTCAGAGTCCTAATTCAACTGAAACTCTTGAAATAGAGTTTTACGTTAACTAAAACTCTACAAAATTAGATTTTTCTTGAAAAATAAGCGAAAAGGTTTTAAAAACAAGTGAAAATGAGAGTTAAAACAGAAATCAGAACAGAGTCCTGATCCGATTAGGACTTTGAAACAGAGCCCAAATTCGACTAAAACTCTAAAAATTTAAGGTTTTCTAGAAAACAAATGAGAGGATTTTAGAAAACATGTAAAAATAAGATAGAAATTGGAGTCAGGTTCAGAGTCCTGATCTGACTAAGACTTTGGGGAAGAGTCCTAATTTGACTAGAACTTTGAGAATTTTTGGTTTTCTATGAAGCAAATGATGAGATTTTAAAAAGGACTTTTAAAAATAAGTAGAAATGAAATAAGATAATGAAATCAGGATAGAGTCCTGATTCAATTAGGACTCTAGGATAGAGTCCTAAAATTTTGAAACTCTTTATTTTTTAAGGTTTTTTGAAGGAAAACAATGAGCTTTTGAAAGATCTTTTCAGAAATTGGCGAAAGTAAACAAAATACGAGACCAGAGTCAGAGTATTAATCCAACTGGGACTCTAGCATAGAGTCCTAAATCAACTGGGACTCTGGGATAAAATCCTGGAACTTTAAAATTTGGTTTCTGAAAAGATAAACGAAGAGTTTTTTTAAAGATTCTCTCAAAATTGAAGTCAGGGTCAGAGTTTTGATCTAACTGGGACTCTTTGAATAGAGTCCTGGTTCAACTACAACTCTGAGTTTTTTACTTCTTTCGAAAGATTTCCTTAAAAATAGGTGAAAACAACAACGAAAGATAGAGTCCTAATCTGATTAAAATTCTGAAGAAGAGTTCTTATTCGACTAAAACTCTAGAATTTTGGGCCAAAATGAAAGATTTTTAAAGGTTTTCTAAAAAACAAGTAGAAATAGTAGTAAAACACAAAGTCTTGATTTGACTGGGACTTTCAAAAAAAAGTCCTAATCCAAGTGGGACTCTGAGATTTTGGCTCTTTTGAAAGTCAGATGAGAAGGTTTTTCGAAAACAAGTGAGAAACAGTGGTAAAGGATAAAATCGAGATAGAGTCCTAATCCGACTGAAACTCTGTGATAGAGTACTAGTCCGACTAAAACTCTGAGATTTTGACCAAAATGAAAGAAATATACGAGGGATAAGGTTGCTTCTGGTTAAAAACAGAAATGAAATTTTTAAAAAGGTGAAAAGACAGAGTCCTAATCCGACTAGGACTCTGAAATTTTGAGAAATTTGAGAAATGAAGAAATCCAGAAGCGACACCACCTAAATGGGTCACATCTGAGAGCTGAGATCAGTTAAGAATTGATTTTAAAATGAATCCAGATCATCTTGTAAAGAAAATACTTTGAAATAAAAGAATATAAGATCCTGGGGGTTAACAAATGGCCAATATCGATCTGAAAACCCAGGTTTTGAAATTGATTTCAAAAGAAAAGTTTTAAAACTTGAATCTGGATTAAAAGATTTTGAAAAACAAGAGTGCTAGATCTCAAAAATGAGATGCAATGCCATGAAATTACATGCAATGACATACAATGATGTGAGATGATATGCAAAAGGCAAACCCTAGATGAGGAATTTGAAATCCTGAACCCCTAACAGAGATAAAGATTTGAACATTTCTTTTCGCAAGGCAAGAATTGATGATTAAAATCGAGCCAAAATAGATATTAAATCTTGATTGCAAGATGAAGTATTGAAATTTATTGTAAAATTTGGGCTATGAACAGCCCTGGCTCAGATATCGACCAGTTGGTTCCCTAAAGGCTACAAAGAGTAGGTCCCAGTGGCGAGCGATAGGTGTTTGTGAATGAGAGTGAAAATTTGGAGTGTTTACACAATGCAATAAGTCATAGCTGTTGTAATGACCTCATCCCTAGTAATGAGGTAGTCTTTTCAAATGTCAAATCGATCTTTGTACTTCTCCATTCTTCTTCAAATGTCTTTATTATAGTTGATGACCTCGTCTAGGTAACAAGGCACATTTTTAGTTATTATGAAAATAATAATGCAATGGCCACAATTCTTGTGATGACCTAATCCCTGGTAATGGGATAATCTTTCTGAATTATCAACTAAAAACCCACAATTCTTCATCCTCAATAGCTTTCCATGGACTAACTATCCCTTTATTCTGCAAGAAACATTGGCGTTGTGACATGGTTCAGACAAGGATTGAAAAGAAAACCGTTCCGTCCAACTCAGTGATAGTAGTGCATAAGAGATGAACTCCCCCAGATCATTCAGGGGACGTGGCCAATAAGTAGAAGATGATATTGATCCAACCATGTACAATCAGTTCCAGAAAATGATGGCAAAAATGATATCAAAACAAGCAGAGTCAGGTCCAAGGAAAGTATCTTCCAAGAACAGAGTCAAGAGAAAGCCTGTGAAGAAGCATGTCAAGATTGGCAAGAAGAAAGTTCAACATGATAGCACTCCTAAAGATACAAATTCGGCAGATTCAGAGGAAGAACAGCTTGCATTTTTCCAAAATCCTATATATCGGTCCAAGAAAGTTGATAAAGAGCCTGAATTGGTAAACAAACCCAAGTTTCAGATCCCAGTAGAAGATCTGATTCAAATGCAGCTCAAGAAAATGACCCGCATGGTCAAAGACCTACAGGCTCGAGACAAAGGCAAGAAGGTCTACACAAGCGAGGATTTTTATGATGGCCTAGAATGGGATAACAATCTGGAGGATCTTCCTCAAAAGTTTATCAAATTTGATGGAACCGGCAACCTCATGGCTCATCTAGCCATGTTCTTTACAGAATGCAACTTATTCAAGAGGGACAATAGGGCCTTATTCATCTATTTTCCTCAGAGTCTGGAGGGTATTGTGCTGAAATGGTATGTCAAACACATCAACCCCATCGAACTACGAGAGTTCGATAAAGTGGTCAATTTGTTTATTGAATGTTTCTTGTTCAATATTGAGACTCTGCCCACTCTCAATCATCTCTGTAATCTGAAACAGAAAGAAAGCAAAAAGGCCCAAGAATTTATTCATAGGTAGAGGAGCACCTGTAACAAGATGAAGACTCCCATTTCAGAAGAGCATGCACTTCAGATCATTCTCAACAATTTCTCTCAGCCTCTAAGGAGCCTTATCTCCACATCTCCATCCAAATCTTTCATCGAGTTAATAGAGCGAGCCGAATGGCTCGAAATGGGAATGGAGAATGGGGATTTACGAGGGCATCACCCTGGTCAAAAATAATCCTGATTCAAAGAAGAAAGCTCACTTTACTTTCTCTGTCGATGCCTCTAGTGACAGCAATGGCAACAACAATAAGGGGGTTAAGAAAAATCACAACAAAAGCTCAGAAAATCCTAAGTCTAAAGGAAACAACCATACAACTCAAAAGGGAAAAATTTTCAAGCAATAGTTCATCAGCCAGAAGCAAAACCACAAGGAAAAGTGAAACATAACGGCTGAAGTTATGAACCAGAATTTACTCCTTTGGACCAATCTCTTGAAAACATCCTAGAATACATGTTTGCTAAGAGAATGATCAAACTCCAAAAAGTTGCCAATCCTCCTGTGATCATTGGAAAGTTGAAAGACCATTTTTGCAAATTCCATCAAACGGTCGGGCACGATACAGAAAACTACTTTGTTCTGAAGAACATTAACCAAGATTGTATCGATAAAAATTTGTTTATAGAGGATGAGAAAGAAAACCAATCTGACATTATGTCCAAACCCTTTCCCAAACACTTAGTGGCAGTCTTTTCAGAGCAGCTATTTTTCCCCCAGGATCACATTCATCCATGCTCTAGTGAAGACATCCATACTCAACATCAGGTCCTAGTACTGCATCAAACTCAATATAGCGCCAAGAAGGTGGACATCCTTTCAGTCCTCAGTAAGTTAAACTCATCGAGTGAACCTGCAAAGGCATCCACTGAAGTTGCCAAAAAAATCCCCGGGTTTCCAAAGCGGTTTATCAAGACTGCTCAGAAAAAGGGCCAAGTATTTGATAAAAGCACCAATCTGGTTCAGAGGCCGATTATTTCCCTCTCAAACATTTCCATCCTCGTGTTGGTGCACGCCTCCTCCGAGCACCAGCAAGTCCTGGACGATTTGCTAAAGAAGATCAAAGTCAAACCAGGCACAACTCTTCAAGACATGGCCCAGATCATCAACCAGGCCATGACCAATATGCCTATAACATTTTCTGATGAAGATCTGCCAAAATGTCACTGCTTTTACAATAATGCCTTGTACATCATAATGAGGACCAGGGGAATAACTGTCCCCCATGTGCTTGTCGATAGAGGCAGCAGCCTCAACATTTGTTCAGAAATGACCGCCAAAACTCTGGGCCTGAAGGAAGAAGAATACCTGCCAGACCCTATCACAATTTATGGTTTTGACAACCACGGCCAAACGACAAAGGGAAAGATCTTCCTTGAAATGTTTATCAACTACTCAGTACATAATGTACTATTTCATGTCGTCAATGTGCCACCCACGTACAATCTCTTACTGGGATGAACATGGATTCACAATGGGAATGTTGTTCCATCAACACTGCACCAATGCATTAAGTGGTCAAAAGGTGGCATGATCACCACAGTTTTGGGGGAAGATCTAGAAGAGAGGTTGTCGCAGCCCATGATTCCCCATCCTACCTTTACAACAGACATCTCTAGCATCAGGGAAAGCAATGAAGTTATCTTCAGTGAAAGCTTAGAATTGCTGAAGCTAAAAGAAGCCCAGTATACCAAGAATGTTGCAACAATGGTCCAATGGCAAGGACCACATTTCTTTAAACTTGGAGGGCATCTGAATTGCACCTCCTTCAAAGATCATCATTTGTTTCCTCAATTTTCCAAAGCAAAGAAAGGATTTGATCTCCTGATAAAACATGGCTACCAGCCTTTTAAAGGCTTGGGCAAGAATGAAGATGGCAGGCTAGAACTTGTCATCCCTATCCACCATTCAGAGAGAACAGGACTGGGATTCATAGGCAAAGAATCATAGAAAGGAACGGTTTTCATCAAGAAGGTGAATTAAGAACAACAATGCCAATGTTTCCTCGCTTTCTTCTTTTTTCTTCTTTTCTTGTAAGGACAATAGAGTCTCAGTTTCCTTCTCCTTAGTTGGTCATATTCTTGTAAATATTCAATTATCAATAGAATATCAATTTTCTCCTTATCTTTGCGTCGTCTTTCTTTGCAATTTATTGTTATCGCTTTGTTATTTCTTTAGCAATATGTCTTTTATGGCGAGCAATTTTTTCCTAAAATCTCTTTTTCTTTCAACGTCATTCAAAATGCCTCCTAAAATGATGAGGAAGCTCGTTGCCAATCCAAATCTTCCCTCAGTTGTTTCAAAAATAGCAAGGATTCATCGAATAAGAGCAAAAATAGAGGTTGACAAAGCGACAAGAATAGTCAGCGAAATCCACAGAATTTGACCCAACCATTCAAGAATTACCAGAATTCACCCATATTCAGAAGCGAGATGAACCATTCTATTTGGTCCAGGATCCAACAGATGATATCAATATTGGTTCAGAAGATGATCCAAAAATCCTCAAGATCGGCACTAGCCTGAGTGCAGATGAGAAGGAAAGACTCATCCTTTTCCTTAAACAACATCAAGAAGTCTTTGCCTGAACTTATGAAGATATGTCAGGCTTAGATCCCAAATTGGTTGAATATCGTCTTGTTTTGAAGCCAGATTTCAAACTAGTCAAGCAAAAAATAAGGAAAATGGATCCCTGGGTGACACCACAAGTTAAAGAAGGACTTGAGGATTTGCTGAAAGCAGGATTCATTTGAGCCATTGACTATCCTGACTAACTGGCAAACATCATTGTAGTTCCCAAAAAGAATGGTAAAGTTCATATATGCATCGATTTCAGAGATCTCAACAAGGCCACCGCAAAGAACAATTATCCACTCCCCAACATTGATCTTTTGATCGATAGCACGGCAGGTCATGCCATGTTTTCTTTTATAGATGGATATTTGGGTTACAATCAGATCAAGCTAGCCGCTCGTGATCAAGAAAAAACTTCTTTTACCACATTGTGGGGCACCTTTTGTTACACAAACATGCCGTTTGAGCTCATGAATGCTGGGGCAATTTATCAGAGAGCAATGGCTATTATTTTTCATGACCAAATGCATAAGATCATGGATGCTTATGTGGATGACATTCTGATTAAATCCAAAGAAGAAGAAGATCATCTCAATGCTTTTGGTCAAGTCTTTGATAGACTTATTTCTACAAGTTAAGACTCAATCCTTAGAAATGTGTTTTCAGAGTAGAGTTGGGCAAACTACTCGATTTTATAATCAGCAAAAAGAGAATAGAAGTGGATCCTGCCAAGGCAAAAGCCATTAATTATATGCCACCTACCACCAATCTTAAAGAATTATGCAGCCTCCAAGGGCGCATCTGTGATCATTGCAAAAAATTTTCTCTTGTATTCTTCTCTTCCTTTTCTTTTCCTTTCTAACCTCTATTTCCCTTTTTGAAAGGGAAATAAAAGACAGAAAAGAAGAGAGAATGAGAAAAGAAAGAAAGAGAGAGAAATTCTTTTGCAAAGGTCTCACTTGACCTTAATTTTGAAAATATTTTGAAATTATTCACCTCCATTTTGAAAATTTGTTGGAAAATGGAGAGACAGGATTCGCTCATTGGTACGAGGTTCAACCGTTCCTGGCGCCTTTATCAGGGGTAATCGAACCAATGATCAAATTTATGCCTTTTTGCTTTTGCCTAAATATTGTCTAAGAATTTATTCTAAGTCTAAATGCACAAAGAATCATGCTTGTGCAATGCAAATGCAGAAATATATGCTTTTGAGAAAATAGTTTAGAAATTTGGGATTTTTCCAAGTGATTCTGAAATATAGGTTCGAGGATGTAGTGAAGAAAGGTTTCAAAGGTTTGAAATTGGTTTGAAAACGTTAGATTTTCTTGAATCTAACTTAGAGATAGATCTGGAAGAAGAGACTTGAAATTCCAAGTCTCGGAATAACCAGAGACTTGAAAATAAATCTTGAATTTGAAGAAAGGGGAGATTTGAAACTGAAATAGAAATTTTGAAATAAAAAATGAATTTTCAAAGTCATAATGAACTTTGAATTTAATTTTGAATCTAGAATTTCGAATTTGAGATGGCATTTTAAAAGAAAATTGAATTCCGGATTTACAGTCTGGAATTAGAATGGATCTTGGTTCTAGGTGAAATTTGAAAACAGAGTTGGATTTGAAATGTGGATTTCAAAAAATGGATTTGAATCCAAAATCTGGAATCCTAGGTGGAATTGGATTCGAGGTCTGGAGTCCAAAATGGGGTTGGATCCGAAGTCTAGGATCTTAAATGGAATTGGATCCAAGATTTGGAATCCAAGATGGATTTTGAGTCCGAAATCTAGAATCCTAACTGGAATTGGATCCAAAGTCTGGAATCCAAGATGGAATTTGGATTTGAAAATCTGAATCCAGGGTGGAATTGGATTCTAAATCTAGAATCCAAGAGAGAATCAGATTTTAAAAATCCAAATGGGGCTTCGAGGATGAATCGGGATTCTTTGAAAATCCAGATTTGAAAAAAAGTGGGTTTTAAACTTAGGGAAAATCAAATTTTGAGATTTTTAGAATCACTCTCAAAACTTTGATTTTGAATTAAGAATCAAGACTCAATCTTTAGATAGAACTTTAAAAAAATAAGGGATAAACTTGATTTGAAGCTTGAGTTTTGAAATCAGAAGATGAATCCGGAATTTTAAAGTTTAAATTGAACTTTGAAATTTGATCTAAAATGCTAAATTGAATTTGAATCCTGGAAATGAAAATGAATTTTGAATTTTCAAAGTTGAACTTTGAAATTGGATTTAAATTGGACATTGAATTTGGAATATAGAAGTGAATTCGAATTTTCAAAGTCAAATGGAACTTTGAAATTGAATTTTTGAATTTTGAAATGAGATGGAAAGATGAATAGAATATGAAGATTGGTTTGAGACATGAAGAAGATATTCAAAATCACTTGGATTTTAAAAAAAAGAATTTTGAAAATATGATGTAATTCTATCCTAGATGATGAATGAATTTAAAAGAATTTGAAATTGTATTTTGAAAAAAAACATATTTCATTCTTTAAATGAATTAAAATAAGATTGAAGATATAATACATCCCTGACTATGGTCATTGAATGTATTATATAGTAATCATATTTAAATTCAAGTGAATAATAAAATACATTTTGGTGCTTTTATAGAGTTTAAAATGAAATTAACTCTCGGTATATCCTAACTATGGCCATTGATATATATTTCGAGTTAATTTTAAATTAAACTCTGATAAAGGAAGAAAAAAAATATTTTAGAAAAACATGATGATTTTTGAAAAAATCCAGTGTGGATCCGATGTTATTCCATAAAAGATGAAACTGATAAGTTTTCTTCACATCCTGACTATGGCCATTGATGTAAATTGTCAACTTAGGATTGAATCACCTTTTATTAGAATGGTGCACGTGCCATTCGTGTTTCCATTCGTGAAATTTTAAAATAAGAGAGCAAAATGATATGAAACACGCAATTTTATGAAAAATGCATGTTCATATATTCTAATCTATGCTAGAAATGTAAAATTCTCATTATAATCTAGCTATTACATCATTTAATTTGAATTTGAAAATATTAAAGTCTCTAATCTAAGAAAAGAAATTTGGATTTTTCATTCATTGCTGCTAAAACAGAGTTAGCATAAAGCAAAATACCAAAGATAGGGAAGGAAACTAAGATATTAAGAATGCATATACTGATGGAAAAATACATGTGAAAATGTACATGCAAGTGTATTATGTTAATGAGAAAATATATATAAGAAGGCATATGCAATGCTAATGCTAATGAAAATATGCACATGAGAATACATGTGTAATGGGGATATAACAGTTAGTGAACCATAGGTAGTGTTGGTACTAATGAAGAAAATATGCATATGATGAAGCTCAAAGGCATGAAAGTACAAAAATATGGATGCTACCTTCAGCAGGTAAGTGAAGTGATGCAGTGGGGGGTGCTATAGTGAAGATGCTTTGGTGAGATGACATGCAGTTTGAAACAATAGATGATGTTGGGGAAAATGGCAAGTGATGTAGTAATGAAGGAGAATGACTATCATGAAGATGACAGGATGCCTACGGTGAGATAAGCTTAAGGAATGATACCTAGTAAATGAACTGTATAAGTTGTGCCTAACTTAGATGTTATGCCTAATATGAAAAGCCATAAATGTCATACCTAAAGTTGAGAAACTGCAATGTTAGGGTGTTGGGTTACACAGGGACTAACAGGTGGGCAGCTAAGTGTAATTGGGGTATGAGATGCATGTTAAGAGGTATTGAAGGTACCAAAAGGGGAAGACTAGCAGGTGGTGGCCGGTAATAGGTGAGTATAGATAGGTGCAATGTGGAATATGGCAGTGAATAGGTGAAATGCAGTAGAGTACATGGTGTAAATGTTAACAGAGGTGCCCAGGTGATGGGTGCAAATGCTTCAACAGTATTACTGAGTATGAAGCACTATAGATAGTGGTGCTGAAGGAGGTGTGAAACAAGTAATTGTTGTGAGGCTGGAGTGGGGCAACAGTGGATGTCATGAGAAATGAAGTGAATTGCTAATATGATAAGTGGAGAGATGCAAGTGAAAGTGTTATAGGCAATTAAAATGATGTAAAGGGAAAACATGCAACAACACACACCTGTGAAGGTGTGAGATGGAGTGCAGTAAACTTAGTGGATATGCACACAGTGTGCATATACACATTGTGGGATGCAGAGGGTGCACAAGAATGATATCAGGTGAGAGGGTGAATATGCAAACACAAGTATTAGTGTTGAAAGTGAAGCGCAGAGGAGTAATGGTATACAGGGTGCAGGGGTGATGCGATATACTCGGAAGGCAAGTGTTGAGTGATAGTGGGTATACATGATGTAATATGCTGTGTAGTGACAGTAAGGCATATAGGTAATATATGAAGCTGCTCATCATCAACAAATGAAACAAGTGAAGGATTATTATTGCTGATGGGAGCAATGATGCCTGTGTGTGGTTCCCCCCACAAACATTTAAAACAGTAAATTCAGAATCAAAATCACAAAATATGTTTCCCAACCAGCCTCAAACTTTCGATTTGATAAAAGTTATTGGAGGCGGATGATTATGACAATAATCATTGAATTCAATTGCCTTATCCAGACCGATACTAGTAAAACTACAACTTGAAAATAAGATAGTTGCTTTTGGGGGATCTGTGATGATGAAGTATTATTCAGCTCTTGTAGCTTCTGCACAGGAACCAGTGCACGGTTCTAACCAATATCTTCCCTGGAAAGCAGAAAGTTATTAGATGAATCCCACATCTCAATCGATCCTTCATTATGCAAAGTGATGGATCTCACACCAACAAGTATAAGATTCTTTGCCGCTTCAGCGCCTGTGAATATACAAAGAGTAGCATATGGGTGATGTGAAAAAGCACTATGTTGGTGGATGTGCAAAGATGACATACAGGTAATATGCAAATTGTGACTTCAACAGAGGTAACTACTGAAGTGTAGCCCTGGCAGCTGTTGATGCTCAATGAACCCTACTATAATGACAGGAGATACAGGGGATATCATAACTGCACACAGTGAGATGGGTGATAGTTCTCTTTGCCATCATTTATGCTAACTAGGAATTTTGCATGTAAAGATGAGATACTCGATTGCAATATGTATCTTGTAGTAAGTCGCAAGGCTGCTATTGAATCAATCAAAGCATCCAATTTCAGTTGAATAAAACCACATGCCTCACGAGCCAGTCATACAAAGCCTTATCATGATAAAGTGAGTATTCCACATTTAAACCTGATATTTGCCTTTTGAATCCATATGTTTTTCAAAGCTAACCTGATTTCAAAGCAATAAACCAAAGGATGCAACAATTTAAAATGTAAACTTTCACGCAAGGCTTGTGATGAGAAAGAGCTTGTGCAGACAAAATGCGGAGGATGCTAACCACACGATTCTAACTAGCTTGAAAATGTATGATTGTATCCAACAGATGTGCCTTCCCAGTAAACCAGACCTCATTAGATGTTCATTCCTTCCGACAAGACTATCATTCCATTAGGTTTTGGAAGTTCTGTTGTAATTGCAGGAATTTCACCGCTTAGCAATTGGTTTATTTGGAGAATCATAACGGATTACCATTAGGTACAAGGGGAGTTTTCTTTCCCTCCTTAAAGGAGTTGTATGGGGAAAGTGAATGTAACATATAAATAAATTCTTAGTTGAATGTACAACGTTGATATAGTGAACAATTTAAACTTAGTAAAGCAAGAATGTGATCAAGATGCACAGAATATAATGAACGGAATGATTAAAATGCAATGAAAAGGGTGATCAAATATCATCAAAGTAGGAGATCGAATACACGCAAATAACTATCCGAACATGATACAGAGATGATATCAAAAGAATTTAAAACGAGATTGAAGCAAGTGTAATAGGTAGATCAATGATAAATCAGCACACATAGTAAGATGCTTAAATGATGAATTAATAAGAGAATGTAAAAAAAAGAGGTCGCGTGAAGGAGATGCATACAAATAAGATTAAAACCAACAAAATTGAATATAAAAAAAAATGAACGAAGATGGATGCTGAATGAAATCGGATGCACAATACTGAATGAAAATCAAACATACGATAGATAAAATCAAATGCTGATGAGTGAAAATACAGGTGACACAAAATTAAGTAATTGTATGCTATGGAATCCTTATCAGATATTGAATCTGATTCATGGGATTCAGATTGAAGCATCGACCTCAAATCAACCCTGGTTGATGCTGATGTCTTCAATATTTGAATCCATTCTATGAAAGCACAGTAAACTTGACAAGGGAAACATAATGAAACTAGTAGATCCAAATATGAAAGGAGAGCATAATATCGTGTGACGATGATGTAGTAGATTACCCAGCAAATCCAAATTAAATGTTGGATTTCACAGTGGGTTAATTCTACCCTTAAAATGTTAATTACAAATCTTATGCTGATGATGTGAGCGAAAAGAACGAGATATCGATGCTGAATCATAATCAGATTAAAGATTGCAGACAAATGATGAAAATGGGGGCAAACCGAATGAATATTGAGCAGAGCATGGCAAACTAATGAAAATACATAAAGTGCACGAAAAAATACATAAAACAATAAGGAAATAAATATAACCCAGAAGAGGGTCGAATTTCTTTTGCAAAAATGTAAATCGGTGTTGCTATGTGCATACCTATATTGCATATGATGCGTCAAATGAATAGAAAATAAAAAAGAATCTAATGAAAGAAAGACGAAAAATGTGAATCAGAAGACGAGGAATGATCCTTACCTTGTCTTTGCAGAGGTTGAGGGGAATGGAGTGTTCCTTCTGAAATTGCCTTATGCTGATCTGATGGCTTTTTCCAGTCAATCGAGTATGAGAGGAGGGGAAAGAGAAGAGTGGATCGTCAAGGAAAATGGATGGATGTTGAGGTTCATGGATAGGTGAGGGACGGATGGAGGGGTCGAAGATGGATGCCGAGAGCTTCCCCTTTGCGTTCATTTTATAGAGGGGAGAGGAAGGCTCTGGAACGAGGAGACGGTTGGGGATCAATGGTCAAGGGAGGATCGTGCCGATCAGGGGTCCTCTGCCCTTTGATCCTCGGTGATGCAGGAAGAAGCCGTTGGGCTTTTTTCAATGGGAGTCCCTCTTTTTTAGAAATTTTCAAAAAAAAAAAGTGGTTTTGTTTTAAAAAAAAACTTTTCTAAAGGTGGTTTTAAGCAAAAAGGTGGTTTTCAAAGAGGGGGTTTTAACCCATTCTATTTATATTTTTCTTTTCTATTTTATATTTTTTTTGGTATTTTCGAAATAAAAACTATAAAACTAAGGGAAAATAAGGGATTTAAGAACCATTTTGTAATTTTTGAGAAATATTTACAAAAGAAGGGTTTTCTTAGAATCCGGGTTTGATTTTTGGAAATTTCTTCAGAAAATGGGTTTGGATCCGAGATTTTAAGGAAATATTCAAGTTTTTATCCACGAATCGAGAAATACAGAGTCGTGGATCCAACTGGATACCGGATGGACTGTCTGAGCCTTTCAAAAATTATTTTTGGTATTTTTGTAAATTTAATTTGAAATTTGGATAACGAGGCTCAGATTTGGGTTTTGACACTGGATCTGGATCCAAAATTGAGTCAGATATATAAAGTGGATTTGATTCCAGTAAAATCCTAGAAATAACTGGAATTTAGATTGAAGATGACTTAATTTATTCAGAAAATGGGAGTCAGG
Source organism: Nuphar pumila (assembly GCF_984573655.1). Lineage (NCBI taxonomy): Eukaryota > Viridiplantae > Streptophyta > Magnoliopsida > Nymphaeales > Nymphaeaceae > Nuphar > Nuphar pumila. Next base: position 96,198,404 of record NC_143252.1, on the reverse strand, counting down.
GAAAAAAGGGAATTTTTACAAAATTTTGAAAAAATTGGGGTGTTCACGGATGCCCCTTTTTGCTACTAAGCCGGTTGGAAGCCGAGCTTAGTGGCAAAAAAAACACTCCAAATTTTGAAAAAAAAATGCCCCAGTCAGCAGATCTGAACTGGGCGTGGAATAATTTATTTTGAGAGACATGGTTTCTCAAGCTTAAAACCTTATCCTGAATGGCTTTGGGGAGACGAAATCCTCGAGAATGATATGACTGGATAACAGAAAATGAGGAAATCGTGATGGGACTTTGGGATAAAGATCCCGAAATGGTGGAAAATAAGAATTTTGATCAAGTCTCATGGGTGAGACAAGATCAATCTTTTAGAATGACTCAGGTTTAGCCCTTAACCTGGATCGGACAAAGATATATCAAGATGAATTAAATGGGAAAAGGAATACATGAGGACCTTGATGGGACATTTTTCAGAAAAATGCCTCGTGATATGAAGCTTAAGTATGATCCTTTCTTGGATCACTATGAAGAACATGGATTCCACGACGGGAAAAACCATGATGGGACTGGGAGGACTGCCTCGTCAAAATGAGGCTGAGGTTTAACCCAAACCTGAACAAAAGATACCTCGTGGAGAGAGGTTCCCTTATCCTGAAAGGGGCGATACCTCGAGGAGCGAGGTTCCCCTATCCTGAAAGGGGCGATACCTCGAGGAGCGAGGTTCAGGCTTAACCCTTAACCTGAAAGGGAATCTATAAACACCCCAAATTTTTACCCTCATCCAGTGTTTATTTCATGTGTCATTGCATATCATTGCATGCATTCGGCATACCATTTTATTGCATTGCATGGCATTGCATGTCATTATATCTCATTTTCGAGATCCAATACTCCTGTTTTCAAAATATTTAATCCAGATTCGAGTTTTAAAACTTTTCTTTCAAAAACAATTTTAAAACTTGGTTTTTTAATCAACATTCTGTCATTTACCAACCCCCGTGACCTTATATTTTGAAATATTTTCTCAGAAAAACAATCTGGATTCGTTTTAAACTCAATTTTCAACTGATTTCAATGAGACCCATTTAGGAGGTGTCGCTTCTGGATTCCTTCATTTATCAAAAATCTCAAAAAATTTAGAGTCCTAGTTGGATCAGGACTCTGTATTTTTATCTGTTTGAATCTTTTTGAACCTTTTTAAAACACCATTCTGATTTTAAACGAGTTATGGTCATATCCCTTGTCTGTTTCCTCCGTTTTGGTCAAAATCTTAGAGTCCTAGTTGGATCGGGACTCTTTTTCCGGAGTCCCAGTCGGATCAGAACTCTACTTTTTACTACCTTTGCTATATGTTTTGGAGAAAAACCTTCAAAATCTACCGTTTTGGCCAAAATCTTAGAGTCCTAGTTGGATTAGGACTCTTCTTCAAGAATCCCAGTCGGATTAGGACTCTTTTTAAGAGTTCCAGTCGGACTAGGACTCTGTCTTTTGTCACTATTTTTACCTGTTTTCAACCAAATCTTTCAAAATGAGTCAGAAACTCGAAGTTTTAGTCAAAACAGGACTCTGTTTAGAGAGTCCTAGTTGGATCAGGACTCTGATCCTGATTTCAATTTTGAAAGAATCTTTCAAAAATCTTTCCATCTATCAAAACTGTTACACTTTTATCAAAGAATTTCAAAATTATGAGGTTTTATCCCAGAGTCCTGATCAAATCAGGACTCTACCCTAGAGTCCTGATCGAAACAGGACTCTATCCGAAGTTCATTTTCTCACTTCATTTTCACTGGTTTTTAAAAGTTTTGCCCAAATTTCATCATTTGCTTATCAGAAAACCAAAATTCTTAGAGTTTTGATCGAATCAGGACTCTTTCTCAAATTCCTAATTAGATCAGGACTCTGAACCAAAACTTCAATTTCATCCTGTTGTCACTTGTTTTTCAAAATCCTCTCATTTGTTTTCTCAGAAAATACAAAAATTGGAGAGTCCTAGTTCAATTAAGACTATGTCCTCAGAGTCTCAATTGAATCAGAACTCTGTTTTTCAGAAAATACCAAAAAAAATCTAGAGTTTCAGTCCGATCAAGACTCTGTCCCAAAGTTCTAATCCAGTCAGGAGTCTGTTCTAGAGTCTATTTTTACTTCTATTTTTATTTATTTTCATTTGTTTTTCAAAAACTAGGTCATTTTGTAGAGTCCAGTTAATTCAGGACTCTATTTCAGAGTTCTGATTGAGTTAGGAGTCTAACCCTGACTGTATTTTCTGACTTGTTTCACCATTTTCGATGAAATCTTTTCAAAAACTCCTTCATTTGGCTTTTAAAAACCAAAATCACAGAGTTCTAAAAATCCAGGACTCTAACCCGGAGTTCCAGTTCGCTTGAGACTCTACTTTCAAAACTTTGAATTTCAACTATTGATTTTAACCCCTTTTCAAAGCCATTTTCAGTATTTATTTCAAATTTTCAAAACTCTGATGTGGGGTCCACTCAGTTGGCGCCATATCCAGAGGAGTTCTGACCCATTTGAAACTCTATGTCATTTTAAAACTTTTGATTTCAAGTCTACTTTTGAATCTCTTTTGAAAAACCTCTCATTTTCAAGTTTGAAAATCATTTTTGAAAATTCAAGTGGAGCCCACTCGGGGTGGTGCCACATTTGAAGAAGTCAAGGTTAGACTAGGGTTAGTCATTGTCCTAAGTTAGGTTAGGGGTTTAGAGGAGTCAAAATCAATTTTTAAAATCCATTTTATTTAAGTTTTAAATCATTGGTTTTTAAAGGTTTTAAATTCAAGTTTTAAAAACCACATGTGGGTCCATACTAGGTGGTGCCCATTTGGACTTCCTAGGGTTTAATTAGGTGTTAATTAGGGATTAATTAGAGTCCATTTAGGTTAGAATTCTCCAAAAAAATCGTTCTCCCCATGTGGTTTATCAAAAACAATTAAAAAGAGTCCAAAAAATCAAAACTCTTCCTAAACAAATCCAAAAAAAAAAAAAATCTATAAATAGGGGACCTAAAGGGGGTCAAAGAGAGCTCTTTTCTCTCTCAAAATTTCGTGGCTTCTCTCTCCTCTCCAGCACCTCTACCTTCCTCCATTGCAGCTGCAGCCCCAAGGTGAGTTATTTAATATTTTTTTTTAATTTTTTTATTGGTTTTTTATGATTTTCAATAGATTTCACCATGAAAACTCCCCTTTCATGGATTTAACCATGGATTCAACCTCAAGAACCTCAAGTTCAATTCAAGAAGATGATCTAACCCTGTTTCATGCTGTTTTACATGATTCTAATCCATTAGAATTTATTATTGCATTATTTTTTATATTATTAACCAAGAAAACATGAGATTTATCCGATTAAATGGATTAAATTCATGGTTTCAATGGTAAAAGCAATTCCAGCCATGGATTCCCTGTGTTTTATTTATTTCTTTACTTATTCATGTTTATTACACGTTTCTCAGCATAGAGATTAATTTTATTTTACTGTTTAAGTATTTTCTTTATTATTTTCATTGATTAATGCATGTTTTATTAGGTTTTATTAAATTTCTGTGTGTTTTAAGCTTAGATCAGTAAAGTGTATGTTATTTTGTATTGAAGTACTCACTGTCAATTTCTGATTTTTTAATATGTGATACATGGGTATGTCAGTGAACTACTGTAAAAATTTCGGATATTTTGGGATTCGAGAACTCTATCAAAAAAATAAAAGATTAAACCGTGATTTTCAATCATTTAGAATCAATATTGAAATTCATAGGTAACTTGTAGTTGTGTTATTTTCCTTATCCAATATCTGATTTAAGATCCGTAAAATGCAGTGGCTTCATGTTGATGAGAACTATTTACTGTGAAATTTTGGTAATTTGTGGCCTCTTTTAGTATTTTTCCTCTGTCAGAGAATCAGATTTGAGATTTAAAACTCGTTAGGGTTTACCAAAACCTTAATCTGACTTGTGTTGATCATAGATCTCAGACCGTAGATCCAATTCATGATTTGTAAAAAAGGAGTTTCATTATTTTTCTGTCTACTATTCACTGCCGAAATTTTAGGAATTTTTATGAAATCTGGTGTTTGTTTATGTATTTTCAATCGGAAGTACCTATTTTAACCTACTTTAGATTCGTCATATTTAAGTCCGGATTGCCGGAACAATATCTCCCTCATTGGAGATGATTTTTCCGATATGTAAATTGGGAAATCTCTGTTTTTTGTCTAGTTTACCTCTGTAAAATTTTAGAAATTTTCATGGTAGATTAACCCCTGATTCAGGTCTAACTCTGGAACTGGTCTGTGACCAAGGATAAAAATAGCTTATTTTAGGGTTTTAATGCAAATTTCGAGTTGAAATAATATCAAAAATATATTTTTATAATTCCAATCTGGTTTTAGGGTTATAATAAGTATATGTGTCGATTTTTATTAAATTTTGAATTCATTTGAGGCTTGAATAGATCAAATTGCAAAACAGGGTACCTGAAAGATCCAAAAACACTGCCAAAATTGTGATATTTGTGATATTTCTTGATTTTTGTGTATAAGTTCATATTTTTAGGGTTTTTTCATATTTAGAATCATATTAGGATGTTTCATGTTTGATTTTATGTTTATTTCAATCATAAATCCCAAGTTTTTACTAAAAATCTATTTCAGAAAACCCTGATTTCAAGGCCATAGTCTTGCTATCAGAGGCAATTTGGTCATTTGACCTCAATTTCGAAATTCTAAACCCTAATTTTCATATTTTTAATCATGTCATATCATATTTGGTTTAATTTATCCTCATTTGAACTTTAAAACTTGCATTTTTAGAAAATATCTTTCTAAAAACCCTGATTTCAAGGCCATAGTCTTGCTATTAGGGGTATTTTGGTTATTTTGACCCCAATTTTGAAATTTCAAATTCCATTTTCATATTTTTTCCATCTTATTTCATATTTTATTAAGTTTATATAAGGGAATCATGTGGAAAATAGCTTATATCTAGCAAAATCCAGTAATTTCTAGATATTACTAGATAAATCTAGAAAAGCCAACATATCTTCACTAACCAGTTTTCTAGTTTTGCAGGGACATTGAAGACTTTACTTTTGTGTATTTAAATTCAATTAGTGATGTAAATTGTAATTAAATTTAGAATAAGAATTTCAATTTCTGCTTAGATTAGGATTCGCATTGCATATAGTTTTAAACTTGTTATATAACTGCAATGTATGCCAATTCATGCACATTCTTTACAAATCCACTGTGGTCTACACGAATGGCACGTGAACTAGCTCTTATGGAGTTGACAAACTCGGTGGAATTTATATTTATGGCCATAGTCAGAATAGGAATGAGACCTAGATTTGTGATCTTCGTATTAGCCACATTCAGCCTACACTATTAGGCTAACTTCAAAATGCACTACATTTCTCAAAAATACAAAAGGATTTTCTCAATTCCTCAAAATCAATTCTTTCAAATCCATATCCATTCATTTCATTCATTTGCAAATTCAAATTCCAAATCAGAGAAATTGATTTTCTCAAAAAAATTTAAGTCTTATTCAGAAATTGATTTTCTCAAAACATTGATTTTCAAATGATATTCCAAGTATTTCTCAACTTAAAATCACGATTTTCCAAGTTATATCCTTTATTTCCAAGTTTTAATTAAGAGAAATCCAGTTTTCCAAAGTCATTTCAAATTTCTCAGAATCAATTTTCACAAAACCCTTATATTTATTCAGAAATCGATTTTCACTTTCTCAGAAACATTCTCTCAATCATGATTCACGATTTTCGAAGAGTTTATTTTCTAAGAATTTTCCAAGTATTTCAAATCTTAGAAGCAAACATCATGTTTTCAAATTTGCATTTTCAGAAATCCATAGCGCATGCCTGATTTTTTGTGCATTTAGGAAATAGAACACGATTTAGACAAGTTGAGCAAAGCTAAGCACACTTTTGATCCTTGGTTTGATTACCCCTGGTAAAGGCGCCAGGAACGGTTGAACCTCGTACCGACAAGCGAGTCCCATTCTTCGGAATTATCCCGCATTTTAAAAACGGATGTGAGTTATTTTCAAAATCTTTTTCAAAGGTCAGTTTGACTTGAAAAAGTAAAATTTTGCGATGATAACAGGTTTGGCGACCGTGATGGGACCTATCTTCGCCTGATCAATTGTGTGCTTAACTTAGTTCAAATTGTCAAAATCATGTTCCATGGAATGTCAGCTTTTATGATATCATGTGAACCTAGGAGCCTAGACTTGAACCCAGCTGACATGGATTGCATGTAGACTAGGCATGGTTTGGTAGGACCATATTGAGGAGAATTATTCATGCTCACATAGACTTAGGTCTAATACAACACTCCTCAATCTAGGATTTGTATGAAAACAATGTTTGCTTCTTCAAAAATTTTAAAATCTCTATCTCTTTAGGTTTTAGAGCCTTCTGATTTGCTTGCATGTGATCATGTTTTCAAAAACCACCCCACCTATCTTTACCCAGTCTTCACGTTGCTGGGCTTTCTTCCAAAACCATAATTCGGGACAAAGCCTCACAACTGGGCCACCTATTTGGGTGAAAACCCCCCTGCCACGTACCAAGGTTCACAGTCCAACGTATATCGGCAGGCGCTCAAGGCTGTTGGCAAACTTGAACCTAGAACCGAAGAAATTGATTTTATGCCACGTACATCGAGCCTCGGCTCGAGTATATAGGCATAGCATGATTGGACACAGATGATCTGAACCTTAGAGTTAGGATTAAGGTCCTATAACTATTTCAAAACTTGTGCATCTAGAGTCAGCTTTTAGGGAATGTTGTATGTGCATACTTGTTTGTACAGGATGTAATTGAATGTCAGTTTCTTTTATTACATTTTTCTATAAGTTTTCTAAAATACTGGACGATTTTAAAAAATCTCTAATTTTTTCATCTGTTTCCATATATTATCTAAAATTCCTATTTTATTCAAACCCTGGACGATTTTTCAAATTCTCCTGTATTTTCTTCAAAACTCCAGGTGATTTTTTATCCTTTCGTTCTTCTGGATCTCGAATTTCCTGCTTTATTTTTATCCTGCCTGCATTCTTTTCAAAATTCCTGTATTTTTCTAAGTCTTATTCCAATTTTCCATGTTTTTCAGTCTGATGGCATCCAGTCAACTTGATTCAGTCTTCCCTGAGGGTCACATCTCCTACAAGGTGAGACAAGGTCTTCCAGAACATCGAGTCCTCAGCACCAGATCCTTCCTTCCCCGGTGGTATTATTCATGGCTCAAGAACTTCTCTCGTATGTTTCCGGACCATTTGGACGATTGTGGATTGGAACTGGCATCCGCAGTGGGAAAGCAGACAATTAACGGCAATTTGATCCACGCACTGGCAGAGCGGTGGAATGCGAGCACTAGTACCTGAAATTCCACTAGAGGGGGGGGGTGAATAGTGAAATTGTATATAGATCGATAAATTAAAAATATAATGCAATAAAGGCACAACACATAAACACAGAATTTATACTGGTTCGGTCAAAACCCTGACCTACATCCAGTCCCCAAGCAAACCACTTGAGCTTTCCACTATAACATCCGAGTCACCGGATAAATAGTACAACACCCTCTTCCTCAGAGGTCTTCTTCTCTCAACAGAGAAGGGGCACACCCTCTTCCACAGAGGTCTTCTTCTCTCAACAGAGAAGGACAACACCCTCTTTCACAGAGGTCTTCTTCTCTCAACAGAGAAGGGCAACACTCTCTTTCTCAAAGGTCTACTTCTTTCAACAAAGAAGGAATATAGTGAATAACAGAAAGTTACAATACTTCCTATAGCACCTTCAGAATGATATGAATGCACGAATGAAGGATTCTCAGAATGTTCTGTTCTTTTCACTCAAAAGATACTCTTTGTCAAAGAGTTATTCTTGACTTTTTCTCTTTCTTTTCTCTTTCTTTTTCTAGGCTCTCTTTCAGATATCGAATAGGAATTTTTCTCGTTGTAAGCTCACATGTCCATTCCTTGTCTGAATAATTTATTTGAGTGGGTTTATATAGCTTAAAAAAGTAGTCGTTACTTTTTTGAAATCGTAGTCTTTTTGAGATGTGAAATGTCATGTCATTTCAAAAAACATCTTTAGAGAAATTCGAGAAAGTCTTCTTTCCATAAAAGTAAAATATAGGGTACAATAGTCGTTGTAATATTTTAGGTAATATATATTTTATGTAAAAAGTCTATTTCTTACAATAGTACATTGAACGTTGGATTGTAGGCTGTCATGTAGTTTTGTCTTTATCCTAATTAATGATTTGTGGTACATAAGTACTTCTTTACTTTAAATGAGTGTAAGTAAAATAAATGCTTTGAGATATTTATTTGTACATAGTCATATCAAGAGTTTTCTTTATGATGTGTTTTTCAATATCTACAGAGAGAATGAAGACTTTAAACAAGTCGATATTCTTGAGAAGGATATTAACAAGGATTTCTTACAGGAGGTATTAAATGCTATACAAAGAGAATGATGACTTCAAGTAAGTCGACATTCTATGGGTTTGTAAAAAGGTAACTAGAGTCTTTTCAACAAGTATTATATTTGTTTTTCTTTGTGTCGCCGATTTCCATGTTTTGTCTTTTTCCTACACATTTGAAATCATTTCTTTTAAAAAGGTAACTAAAGTCTTTTCAACAAGTATTATATTTGTTTTTCTTTGTGTAGCCGATTTCCATGTTTTGTCTTTTTCCTACTTTTGAAATCATTACTTTTCAAGTTGTCTTGTATATGATAGAAGGTACAATTATTGCTTTTTGAAATCATGAATTATATCATGTCAAAATACCTTTTCCATAAAGGTTTTGTAAGAAGGTACAATTATTGGTTTTCAAAAAAGGAGCTTTTTGAAACTATCGTATACTTTTATGAAATAGCTTTTATGAATGAGTATGTAATATGCATGCTTCTGAAGGTTCTGTTACATATGACTCTAAAGAAGAAAAAATCTTTCACTTGAGGTAGCCGATCTCTTTAGACGGTCTTTAGAAATGCATGGCTCAACAAGCTTTTTCTTCAAGGAGTATGATTGCACCATAGTTGTACTTGAACAGGAGGTCTCCATCCATTTTGAGTGAGATATCCTTGCATCAAATACTCGTTAGATATATGGCAAAATATATCCAGTCACAATATAACATTTTCAAGAAGACATATTATCATATCATATGAAATCAAATAAGACAGTGTATCATATTATGTGACATCAAAACAGAGTTTCTCAACATTCTCCCCTTTTTTGATAATGACAAAATATGCTCCCCCTGTCAAAAAGACATTATGCGTAGAAATAATAATATCATAAAACTATTGAAAAAATGTTAAAGAGAGTATTTTTCTCCAATAATGGAGACATGTTTTTCTCCCCCTTTGTCATGGACAAAAAGGAAGGGATCAGAGTAAGCAGAGTTATTACAGACCAAAAAAAATAAAGTTATTACAGTCCAAAAAAAGTTTATTTTGAGCCGGAGGAAGGGTGAAACTTTCGGAGTAAAGCATCTTGTCCGAGTTGTAGTGAAGCTTGATTCTTCAGAAGGAGATCCTGGGTGTTCTGGACATTGACAAGAGCTGAGAAGATGTCAAGGTCAGAAGTTGCTGCTTGATCTGCTTCTTGAGGGCCTTCGTCGTCAGAGTTTAGGTGAGAGGACTCTTCTTCATGGAGAGAGGAGTCATCAATTATATTGTTTGAGTAGTAGATGACATCTGTTGCAAGAGGAATCTGGAAGAATTCAAGAATGAGTGTGATGAAATATTCGAAGGGAAGAGACTTAAAAGAACGAAAGTTGATCATGTTGTGGAAGATGACACTGGACCAGTTGATGGGAAAGCCAGAGAAGATGGCATAAAGAAGAAGGAAGACTTCATTTGCAATAAATCCCCTAGAGGGCGACTTGGGGACGAGATTGGAGGAAAGAATTTTGGACAACACTAGAGCATGAGGTTGGAGATTGCTCTCATGCCATGGGAAGTGAGTGGAGCGAGTGGAGAGGAGGATTTTCTGAAACACAGAGTGGTCGAGAGGAACAATGTTGGGAAGCTCAATACCGTAAGAAGAAATATTCAAAATGTTGCCTAACTGAGATATGTCAAAGGAGAAAATTTTTCCATGTACCTTGGAAGTAATAGAAGAGTGATCATGGTCGATAGAAAGGTTGGTGTAGAAAACTTTGATAAGGTGAGGATAGATGGCCATTTGTTTTGGAGAGGCTAGAACATGAATAAGTTCAGAAAGAGAAGTTTGTAAGTCAAACGCTGGAAAGGCTTCAAGGTGAACCAAGCTGCCTGGTAGGATTGTCAAGGATTTTATGGAGTGATAAGTGTGAATGAGATCCGGAAATCTCAACTCCAAAGCTTGGAGTAAGTCGGATGTGCAAGAGAAAGCCATTGCAAGAGCTTAGAAAAAAAACGAGCAAGAGAGAAGAGCTTGGAAGGAGTAGGAGTTTGTAAGAGAATAGAGATATTCGTGGGGAATGAGAGATGAATCAATCTATTAAATAGAAGGAGAAAAGTAATGGTGAGAAGAAATGAATGACATTGGAAGTGAAGGTTTTTTAGATTTTAGCTGAAAGAGGAAATGCGTGAGTTGGAAATAAAGAGGCTTGTGAATGACAAATCAAATCAGTTGTTGGAAGATAGTGTATTGTATGTTAAGAAGGACATAGTTTTGAAATTTTTCTATATAGAGAAAGGTTTACTATGGGAGAGTTTGTCGAAGTTTGAGATATATCATGTATTGAGTATGGAGTGTCTTAATAAACTCAAGAGAGTGAATGTTTCAAGGATTTTAAAGATTTCGTGAAGATCATGTAAGAAAAGTTATAGAGTGAATAATGGCCTAATAAAACAAACAACTTTTCAAAAATTTATTTTATGTAAAAACATTCCAAATTCGTGAAGAAAGAGTTTGGAATAGGACAAACAGGAATATATGAGGAGATGCAATAATTTCTTATTTAAGAAGACTATATTTTTGGTATGCGTGGAAGGAGTGTGAATAGTTATAAAGGAAAATAATCACTTGATGTTAGACATGAGATGTATGACATAAAGTGGAGTTAGACGTGAAATGAAATTTTTCTAAAGGACATGGTTTTAAAGAATCTCGATTAGAGAGAGAGATATAAAATATATGAGGAGGTCATGGTCACGGATGGAGAGTCACTTCGTATGAGATAGAGAGAGAGAGAGGGAAGAAAAGTGTAAGTTGTCAAAAAGGAGATTTTATAATATTTTTTCATAAAGGGTGTGAAAAGTGAAAGGACGATAGTTGATTGTTCTTAAGCAATGATATAATAGATGATATAGTAAATAAAATTTACGTGAAATATAACAACTTAAAAGGTGTTAAAACAAATAGGAAGGATAATCACTCGAATTTTTTATGTAAAAGGTATGAAGATTTTAGTGAAGTGTATTTTTTTGAGGAAAGTTCATGAAAGAGAGTATATTGCATGAATATGAAAAATAGAATAAGTGAGGAATACAATATCATGTTTGAAGATAGGCTAGCTTATCGTAAGAGAGGTTTTCACTAGAAGACAAAAAGTAATAAAAGGTGTTATGAGATGAGTGATGTGAACAATGTCATGATAGCTTTTACTTAATATAATTAGTTCTTATGGATATGAGTGAAAGGAAATAGGACAAGGAGTCATTAAAGATGTGTACTTGAAAGATGACAAGTTAAAAGACATAAAGAATGTGTCATGATGAATGTGTTTAGAGTATACGTGAATATAGAGACATAGTTTAACCTTTTAAAAACATAAATATGAGAAATCGATAAGAATGAAACCGAATAAAATAATATTTTATTAGAACTCATAAGATGTTTTAGTCTTAGTAGGTGAGATTAATTATAAGTCACTTAGTTTGCATATTCCTAAATCTCTTCGAATTCGTGTAAAGTCTTCATATTTTAATGGTTTAGTAAAGATGTCTGCTAACTGTTGATCAGTGGGTATGAATTCGAGTTTAATTATGTTGTTTAAGACTTGTTCTCTTAAGAAGTGGTGTCTTATTTGAATATGCTTAGTTCGTGAGTGTAAAATAGGATTTTTAGATAGGTTTATAGCACTAGTATTATCACAAAAAATAGTTGTATTTTCAAAATTTAAACCAAAATCTTTCAAAGTTTGTTTCATCCAGATAACTTGTATACAAGCTAGGCTAGCAGCAATGTATTCAGCTTCAGTAGTTGATAAGGATACACAGTTTTGTTTCTTACTGAACCATGAAACTAGTGAGTGTCCTAGCATATGACATGTTCCACTTGTGCTTTTTCTGTCAGATTTACTTTAAGCAAAGTCAGCATCGTTGTATGAGATTAGATCAAATGTAGAGGATTTTGAATAGAATAATCCAAAATCAACTGTCTTTTAAATATCTCATTATTCTTTTTATAGCTTTAAGATGTGATTCTTTTGGATTTGACTGAAATCTAGCACACAAGCAAACACTGAACATAATATCTGGACGGCTAGCAGTTAAATACAGAAGTGATCCTATCATACCTCGGTATACCTTTGTATCAACAAACTTACCATCTTCATCTTTGTCCAAAATAGTGGTTGTGCTCATAGGAGTGGTTTTTGAAGCAGTTGAGTTCATGTTGAACCTCTTCAAAAGTTCACGAGCATATTTAGATTGATTGATGAAAACTCCATCCTTGGTTTGCATAATATGCAGTCCAAGAAAGTAGGTGAGTTCTCCCATCATACTCATTTCAAATTCTTTCTGCATGGACTTAGAAAATTCTTCACAGAGAGTGCTGTTAGTAGATCCAAAGATGATATCGTCCACATATATTTGAACAATTAGGGTATGATTATTCACTATTTTTACAAATAAAGTAGAGTCTGCTTTGCCTACAGAAAAACCAGTTTTTACTAAAAAGGTTTTGAGTCTGTCATACCAAGCACGAGGTGCTTGTTTTAAACCATATAAAGCACGTTTTAGTTTGAAGACATGATCTGGATATTGTTCATTTTCAAATCCTGGAGGTTGTTTTACATAAACTTCTTCATTTATAAAACCATTTAGAAAAGCACTTTTAACATCCATTTAATATAGTTTAAAATCCATATAGCTTGCATATGCTAAAAACATCCTAATAGATTCAAGTCTAGCAACAGGAGCAAATGTTTCATCAAAATCAATACCTTCCTCCTGGTTGTATCCTTGAGCTACTAGTCTTGCCTTGTTTCTTATAACATTACCTGTTTCATCTAGCTTGTTTCTGAAGATCCATCTTGTCCCAATGATCTGATGATCCTTTGGTCTTGGTACAAGATCCCAAACATCATTTCTTTGGAATTGAATCAGTTCTTCAGTCATGGCTAGCATCCAGAATTCATCGATGATGGCTTCATCAATCTTCTTTGGTTCAAGTTGAGAAACGAATGCCATGTTTGCAATCCGTTCTAGCTGAGCTCTAGTTTGAACCCCCTTTGTTAGGTCTCCCAAAATCTGCTTTTGAGGATGATCTCTGATTTCGGCAAATGTTCTTTGATGATCATCTTCATTAGACTTAGCTGTGTTATCTAAAAATAAATCTGTACTTTCAACATCATCATCGTTAGTTTGCTTATGAACAGATTCATCAATAGATTCACATAAACTAACATGCATAGATTCTTCAATAGTATTAGAACTCTTATTGAAAACTCTGTATGCTTTACTATGACTTGAATATCCTAAAAATATGCCTTCAATAGATTTAGCATCAACATCAAATTTATCTAGGCTATCTTTTGTGTTTAGGATAAAGCATTTACATCCAAATACTTTAAAATAGTCTATTCTTGGAATCCTGTCATAGAATAATTCATAGGGAGTTTTATTTAATAAAGGTCTAATGAGAACTCTATTTGTTATATAGCATGCAGTATTAACAGCTTCTGCCCAAAAAGATTTAGCAAGATTATTGTGTTGGAGCATAGTTCTAGCAGATTCCTGAAGGGTTCTATTCTTTCTTTCTACTACACCATTTTGAGGTGCAGCTCTAGGAAAGGCAAAGTTATGAGAAATACCATGCAAGTTACAAAAATTTACAAAAAGTTCATTTTCAAATTCTCCTCCATGGTCACTATGGACCTTAATAATAGAACAAGATTTTTCATTTTGTAATTTTTTACATAAAATTTCAAATTGACAAAACGTATCACTTTTGTTTTTCAAAAATATTACCCAAGTAAATCATGAGTAATCATCTACAATGACAAAAGCATATTTATTATGATTCAGACTAGCTACTCTAGAAGGACCAAAAAGATCCAGGTGGAGAAGCTCTAAAGGTCTTTTACTTGAAATGATATTTTTTGATTTGAAAGATGATTTAGACAGTTTTCCTAATTGACATGCATCACAAAAATAATCCTTTTTAAAAGATATTTTGGGTAACCCACGTACTAACTTATCTTTAGCTAATTTAGACATGTATTTGGAGTTGACATGACCCATTCTCATGTACCATAAATGTTGAGTGTCATTATTAGCTATAAGGCAATGTTCAGTGATGTTTTCTAGGTATAGTTCATATATATTATTTCTTCTTATACCTTTTAAGATGATATTCTCGTTGGTGTCTGTTATAAGACAAGCATCATGATTAAAGCTAACATTATAACCTGTGTCACACATTTGACTAATACTTAGAAGGTTATGTTTTAAGCCTTTAACCAGGAGAACGTCTTTGATAAGAGGTTTATCTATATTGCCAATATTACCAATACCAATTATCAAACCTTTGTTGTTATCTCCAAAGGTGATGGTTCCTCCTTCTTTATGATGAAGAACAACAAAAAGGTCTGGATGTCCAGTCATGTGTTTTGAACATCCACTGTCTAGTATCCATCTGTTCTTCTTGTTTGGAGCCTGTAAAACATTAAGTAAAACTTCTTTTTGGTACCCAGTCGGGTCCCTTTTTGTTAGACTTTGGAACCCATATCCATTTAGATTTGGGTTTGTCTACAGCTTTAGAGGAGTTCAAGAAGTTAAATGTATAATACTCCATTTTAGGTTCAGAAGAACCTTTCACAAAAGTGGTCTTTTGATTCATACAAGAAGGCTTGTTGAAATGAGAGTAGCCAATACCATTCTTGTAGAAAGAGATTTTTTGAGAGGATAGCAGTTTATCCAAGTTCTCTTTTCCTTTAGTAAACTTGAAAACCGTTTTCATAAGGTTCTCAGTTTTACTTTTTAATTCTGAAATTTCTACATGCAGATTTTTAGTCTTGGAGCTAGTAGAAGAGATTTCAGAAGTAATAAGAAGATTTTTCTTTTGTAACTCAGAATTTTCAATACTGAGTTTTTCATTTTTCAGAGTGAGCTCTAGATTCTCAGATTTCAAATGTCTATTTTTTAGAATCGTTTTCCTTGATTCTTCAAAAAGTTCCTGAAAAGCATTTTGAAGTTCTTCAAAGGAGAAATCAAGGGATTCACTTACAAAGTTTTCTGCCATGAAGCACATGTTGGCGGTTTCTGCTTCATCATCATTTGACTCTTCACTTGTGGATGGTTCTGAATCATCCCATTAAGCATGCAGAGCCTTTTTCTTGAAGAACCTTTTCTTTGGTTCCTCAGTCTTGGATTTTCTTTTGAGAAAAGGACAGTCACGTCTTAAGTGACCTGGCTTGTTACACTGGTAGGACATAGAATCTTCCTTTGGGTCTTTTCTTTCTTTATGCTTATTTGGAAGCCGGTTCCTTCACATAAAGCACTGGAATTTTCTGGTGAGTAGCGCAATCTCAGTTTCTTTTTCTGAGTCCTCATCCTCAGATAGGACTGGGAAGGCTAGAGTTTTCTTTAAAGGTTGTTCATCTTCCCTTCTTTCCTTCATGTGGACTTCATAGGCCATAAGATTGCCTATTAAATCGTCCAGGGTAAGCTTGAACAAATCTTGAGCTTCTTCAATAGCAGTAGTCTTTTTCTCCCAATCAGTTGTGAGAGATCTCAAGATTTTCTTCACCTTTTCTGTCTGAGAGTGGGTTACACCCAGAGATTTCAAATCGTTGGTGATGTTGGTGAATCTGGTGAACATCTCTGTGATGGGTTCATCTTTGTTCATTTTGAACAACTCATATTTTCTGACAAAAGATGAGATTTTGGCTTCTTTCACTTTGTTGGTTCCTTCATGAATAACCTCCAAAGAATGCCAAATATCATATGCAGATTCACATATAGATATTCTATTGAATTCATTCTAATCAATGGCACAATATAAGGCATTCATAGCCTTTGCATTTAGGTTTGCCATTTTCTTTTCTTCATCAGACCATAAGTTATAGTCTGCGGATGGAGATGTGTATGGATGCTCAACAATTTTCCATACAGCAAAATCTATGGATTTGAGAAATATAATCATTCTGCACTTACAGTATCCATAGTTGGAGTCGTTGAAGAAAGGAGGACGAGATGCGTGTTGACCTTCAATATAACGAGCATAAGAGGTAGATGTCAATTGTGCTGGAAGACTTGTTATGTCGAAACCAGCAAACCTGCTCTGATACCAAATGAAATTCCACTAGAGGGGGGTGAATAGTGAAATTGTATATAGATCGATAAATTAAAAATATAATGCAATAAAGGCACAACACATAAACACAAAATTTATACTGGTTCGGTCAAAACCCTGACCTACATCCAGTCCCCAAGCAAACCACTTGAGCTTTCCACTATAACATCCGAGTCACCTGATAAATAGTACAACACCCTCTTCCTCAGAGGTATTCTTCTCTCAACAGAGAAGGGGCACACCCTCTTCCACAGAGGTCTTCTTCTCTCAACAGAGAAGGACAACACCCTCTTTCACAGAGGTCTTCTTCTCTCAACAGAGAAGGGCAACACCCTCTTTCTCAGAGGTCTACTTCTTTCAACAAAGAAGGAATACAGTGAATAACAGAAAGTTACAATACTTCCTATAGAACCTTCAGAATGATATGAATGCACGAATGAAGGATTCTCAAAATGTTTTATTCTTTTCACTAAGAAGATACTCTTTGTCAAAGAGCTATTCTTGACTTTTTCTCTTTCTTTTTCTAGGCTCTCTTTCAGATATCGAATAGGAATTTTTCTCGTTGTAAGATCACATGTCCATTCCTTGTCTGAATAATTTATTTGAGTGGGTTTATATAGCTTAAAAAAGTAGTCGTTACTTTTTTGAAATCGTAGTCTTTTTGAGATGTGAAATGTCATGTCATTTCAAAAAATATCTTTAGAGAAATTCGAGAAAGTCTTCTTTCCATAAAAGTAAAATATAGGGTACAATAGTCGTTGTAATATTTTAGGTAATATATATTTTATGTGAAAAGTCTATTTCTTACAATAGTACATTGAACGTTGGATTGTAGGCTGTCATGTAGTTTTGTCTTTATCCTAATTAATGATTTGTGGTACATAAGTACTTCTTTACTTTAAATGAGTGTAAGTAAAATAAATGCTTTGAGATATTTATTTGTACATAGTCATATCAAGAGTTTTCTTTATGATGTGTTTTTCAATATCTATAGAGAGAATGAAGACTTTAAACAAGTCGACATTCTTGAGAAGGATATTAACAAGGATTTCTTACAGGAGGTATTAAATGCTATACAAAGAGAGTGATGACTTCAAGTAAGTCGACATTCTATGGGTTTGTAAAAAGGTAACTAGAGTCTTTTCAACAAGTATTATATTTATTTTTCTTTGTGTAGCCAATTTCCATGTTTTGTCTTTTTCCTACACATTTGAAATCATTTCTTTTAAAAGTGTAACTAAAGTCTTTTCAACAAGTATTATATTTGTTTTTCTTTGTGTAGCCGATTTCCATGTTTTGTCTTTTTCCTACTTTTGAAATCATTACTTTTCAAGTTGTCTTGTATATGATAGAAGGTACAATTATTGATTTTTGAAATCATGAATTATATCATGTCAAAATACATTTTCCATAAAGGTTTTGTTAGAAGGTACAATTATTGGTTTTCAAAAAAGGAGCTTTTTGAAACTATCGTATACTTTTATGAAATAGCTTTTATGAATGAGTATGTAATATGCATGCTTCTGAAGGTTCTGTTACATATGACTCTAAAGAAGAAAAAATCTTCCACTTGAGGTAGCCGATCTCTTTAGATGGTCTTTAGAAATGCATGGCTCAACAAGCTTTTTCTTCAAGGAGTATGATTGCACCATAGTTATACTTGAACAGGAGGTCTTCATCCTTTTTGAGTGAGATATCCTTGCATCAAATACTTGTTAGATATATGGCAAAACATATCCAGTCATAATATAACATTTTCAAGAAGACATATTATCATATCATATGAAATCAAATAAGACAGTGTATCATATTATGTGACATCAAAACAGAGTTTCTCAACAGTACCTTCTGGTTCCCATGGGGGGAAATGACTTTATTGATGGAAGAATTCTCGGAGATTATGGGATTACCTAAACCAGCTGGTCAACCTGGAGATCTATTGGAGAAACAATTTTTTATCAATGTCAAGGGTCTGGATCCCCGAGATGCTTTAGCCCGCATGACAGGACGCAAGTCTTGGCCCTTGATAGAGGAGAATGGGAACGAATATGTAGACCTGCTCGAAATCTACAGACAGTACGGGACATTTGTGGAAGTCAGTTCCTTATCTCGAACAGCTCGAGAGAGAATCCAACACGTGGTGGTCTTATGCATTGTGGGATTAGCTCTCTTTCCCGATTGACGGAATTATATGGATATCAAGATAGTTCAACTTCTGCGAAGGTGGGGAAGTCGACAGACCAACCGCCTCTCTATATCTATGGCCGCAATCGCTTTTGTATACCGAGGGTTGACCCGTTTCACACTCGGAGAATCAATTCTAGTCGAAGGATGCACCTACGCATTGCAATCTTGGTTCCTTCGGCATGTGCCAGCCCGAGCCAGTTCATTTAGGTACGATGGTGAAAAGCTTCTCCCAGTTGCGCGATACCGGTTCTTGATCGACAACCTTCAGGAGGAAGAAGTCGTGTGGGACTACTTTGATCATTAGGAATCACCTCCTAGATATACTTATGCATATGGCAAGCGATTCAGGCTACTTGGCTCATTCTTCTGCGCATACTACCATCCGGAGTGGTGTGTCAGGCAGTTCTCTCAGAGACAGAAGCGCATAGAAATTCGTCTATTATCAGGGATCTTGCTAGAGTTCGATCTCACATCAGATCAGTGGTCCGAAGCATACCATTCTGCCAGACATGACTAAGATTCTTTTGTTACTCTCACTATTTTTCCTGGTCCTAGAGTGTCCTCTGATTATCAGAAGTGGTAGAAAATTGTTCGACCCCCTCCCCTTTGTCAAGTTTATTATTAATAAAATCATGTTTTTCCTTCAATAAAATTTCTTTAATTTTCATCCTATCTTGGTTTGACGACCTCGCCTAGGTAACAAGGCATATTTTTCAGTTGTTTTTTTTTGCAAAGGAATGACAACGCAATTGTCGTAATCCCAGCGACGACTCAATCCCTAGTAATGGGATACTCTTTCAATTGTCTACCAAAATTCACAGTAAATATTTTCCTCCAATCAAAATTTCTTTTAAAAGCCTAACCATCAATTCTGCCCTGCAAAGAGCGTTAGTGACATTCAAGAAAGCATTTGTGACATTCAATGGTTCAGTCAAGGTCAGGGAAGAAAATTGCACCAGTTGAAGGCATGGCACATTCAACAGCTTCAGAAGAAGAGATGGACTCCCCACATTCCGGCAAAAATCAAGGGCAGTAGGTTGAGGATAACATTGGTCCTAAAATGTATGCCATGTTCAAGAAAATGCTGACAGAGTAAGCTGAAGCCAGTGCAGAGCAAATCCAAGTTAAGCAAAAGGCAAAAGGCCGGGCAATGAAGGAGGTCTCGAAGGCAGCCAAGAAGTCCATTCAGTATGCTGATTCGACCGATGAAGAAGAATCAGCGAAAGATTCAAATGAAGAGTTTGAGGCTCATCAGGCATTTCAGAAGTCAACTCAGGGGCAGGGGTCGACTTATAAGTCCAGGAATCAGTCTGTTGACGATCCTACTTAGTCACAACTCCGAGATTTGATGAAGATGGTCAAGGATCTGCAGGCCCGTGAGAAGGGCAAAAGGGTCTTCACAAGTGAAGATTTTTATGACGGACTGGATGGGGATGATGATCTTGACAATCTCCCTAAGAAATTTATCGAATTCGATGGTTCGGGTGACCCAAAGGCACACCTTGCCCTTTTTTTTGCAAAATGTTTCAAGTTCAAGAGGAATAACCGAGCCTTATTTCTTTGTTTCCTTCACAGTCTGGAGGGTATTGTAGTAAAATGGTATTCAGAGCATATTAATCCTATAGAGTTGAAAGAGTTTGACAAAATGGTCAATTTGTTTATTGAACACTTTTTATTCAATGCTGAGGCCCTCCCGACTCTCAGTCATCTCTGCAGTCTAAAGCAGAAGGAAAATGAGAAAGCCAGGAATTTTATTCATAGGTGGAGATCCCCTTATAACAAGATGCGTGATCCGATATCAGAGGGACATGCACTATCTTTGATCTTGAGTAACTTCTCGCAACCCCTAAGGGGACTGATTTCCACCTCTCCATCCAAGACCTTTATAGAATTGACAGAATGAGCTGAGTGGCTCGAGTTGAGCATGGAAAATGGATCTTATGAGGGTTTCATCTTCACCAAGAATAGCAATCAACAAGAATCGAAAAAGAAAATCAATTTCACCTTCTCTTCCAACATCAGCCGCAATGATAACAAAAGTAGTAAGAATAACCATGCGAATCAAGAGGAAAAACAGAATAGCAAGCTATCTCAGCCCAACTTTCCGCAAAAGGAAAAGATAAAGCGTGAAGGTTGGAGTAATGATCGTGTGTTCACTCCTCTCAAACAAACACTCGAAGAAGCCCTTGAATTCTTGCTGACCAAGGGATTAGTGAAGCTCCCAAAGGCCACAACTCTTCTCACCATCATGGGAAGGTTCATGAATCAGTTCTGCAAGTTCCATCGGGCAGTAGGGCATAAGATCGATCAATGTTTTGTCTTTAAAAATATTGTTCAGGACTGCATTGACAAGAGCCTCCTTGCTGAAGATGAAGAAGAAGATGAGCTGGCCATCCTGACCAAGCCTTTCCTAGATCATTCAGAAAATTGATGATGCCAAAGTTTCCTGCTTTCTTCCTTTCGTTTTGCCAGTCACCTCGTAGGGGCAAGTCCGCCCAGTTTTTGCAACCTTTTGGTCGAGTACTTATAAATATGCAGTCTTTTTGTTATCAGTTCTGCTTATCAATAAAGCATCCATTTTCTTCATCCAATACTTCTTTCTTTTGTCCCATTAGGGTACCTTTTCAAAAATAAATAAATAAATAAATGTAACATTTTTGTTTTAAAGAATCCTCTTTGCCATTGGCTTCTATTAAGCCACATTAAATTCCCTTTCTTTTCGAGATGAGGGGCAATCCCAACATCATTCATGAGAGAAATGAAATTACCTATGAGGGTTTTTCAAAAATCGTGAAATTTTAAAAAAAAATTACGAACATCTTTATTATGATCACCCAAAAGTTTAATACTTCGGTCCAATCTTTTTCAAAAATCAACCATCGCGGTGATCTTCTTTTCTTAAATTTAATTTTGAACATTATCTTTAAAAATCAACCCTTGTGTTGATTTTCTTTTCCAAAATTATTGTTAAACCAATTCGTTTTCAAAATCAACCCTCATGATGATCTCTCAACCCCCGTGTTGATTCCCCTTTCAAAGATCAGCTCTCACGCTGATCATTCTTCAAAATCAACCTTGCAGTTGATTTTCTTTCCAAAATGATTCCTCACTTTCAAAATAACATTCTCCTTTTACTTTAAAGATCTCATGTGCAAGCACTTTCTCACTTCTCATTTTGCTCTTATCATTTCAAAGGGACAATATAATTTTGTTTCCTTTCCTCGATTTTTAAGCATCAATAAAATTATTAAATTTGCCAATAATTTGGCACCATTTTATTTGCGTCTCTTTCCTTTTCACAATATGTCTCTTGTGAGGAATGACCTTAAGGATGTCTCTCAATCAAGAAGCTTGTCACCTTATTCCTCGATTATCCTTTTTTGTATTCAAAATCTTCCTCCCTAGTTACACTGGGGCATTTTTTTTTTGAAAAATCTATCTTTACCTCAAAACATCCTGTATGCAGGCAGGATAAACCAATCTCTCTTTTTGCATGTATATGCACCCACTTGCATTAATTTTGCATTCATTTACATTTCATGTACATTTACATTTCATTTTGCATTAATTCTGCATCCATTTTCTTCCCCTTCAGGTTAAGGGATAAACCTGAATCATTTTCCATGATTTCCCCAAAATTCTCCAATTTCTATTCATATTCCCGTTCAGGATAAAGGGTTAATCCTGAAAATCAGACCATATACATCTAAATATGATGGTCTTTTTCATTGCAAGTCAAATAATCCAGTCCTTGAACTGGCAATTTTCAAAGCTTTCAATCCTAGTCCTCGCACTGTCGATTTTTAAAATTCAATCTTCTGATTAAAGATTTTCCTTTAAGATTCAAACTCAAATCAAACTTCCAATTCTCCTTGAGATTCGAGTTTCTACTCGAACTTCTAAATTTTCTTTGAGATGCGAGTTTTGACTCGAATTTTCCAATTTCCCTTTAAGATTCGAGCCCCGACTCGAACCTTCCAGCTTTCCTTTGAAGATTTGAGTTTTAAACTCGAGTTTTCTCTCCTTCAAGATCTGAACTTTCAAGTTTTCCGAGCCCCGACTCGAACCTTCCAGTTTTCCTTTGAAAATTTTGAGTTTTAAACTCGAGTTTTCCTTTGAAGAGTTGGGTTTCGACTCGAATTTTCTCTCCTTAAAAACCAAACTTCCTAACTTTCCTTCAAAGGCTTGAGTTTCGACTCGAATTTTCCTATTTTCCTTGTAGAACCCGAGTCCTGACTCGGTCGTTCTTTTGAAACCAACTTCTGAATTGGACTTACCTTTAAAATTCAGCATTGTGCTAAGACTTACTTTTAGAATTCCAATTTCGTATTGGATTTACCTTTAGAGTTTAGGTTCGTGTTGGACCATCATCCAGAATCCCACTGCTGTGTCAACTCGGATATCAAGGAATTTCTTTCACCAAAGATTTCAAGAATATTTTGCCAATTTGTCATTAAATATTTGTTGATTTCAAAACCTTTATTGCATAAAAGAATTACCTCAAAATTACCTTCAGTATTACTCCCAAAAGGATAAAGCTTTTGCAAAGAAGGATTCAAAATTCAAAATCTTTCTATTGGCCAACCAAAAGGATGAAGAATAAATCCGCGATATGGCCAGCAAAGAAAATTCAATGTTGTTGTAAAGCCATAAGTGATTGATATTGATCGCAGTCAATGACACACTTTTAAAGATCATTCTTGGAAAATAAAGCAGTCGAAATATCCTGGGTGATCCACTCAATCTCCTCAATCACCTAAGTTGCAATTAAATATCTGCAAAAGAGATCTCTCAATTGTCGTCAAGATGAAGGCGAATTAGGCGAGTCGACCCCCGGGGCCAAAGAAGATTTGAATCATCTCCAAGATGACGGAGTTTGTGACGGATCCTTCCAGAGAAAGTCCAAAGCACTGTCGAGATGAAGGCAGATGCGATGAGCCTCCCGACAAACCCTAAAAGATATTTAATTTCTACTATCATCAAGAGATTTCCAACCAAAGAGCCAATAATCGTCAATATAATCCCTGAGAGAAAAGAAGGATCAGAACATCTCTGAGATCAAGGAGTTTGTGACGTACCCTTCCAAAAAAAAGAGAAAGAGAGAAAAGTCAGGACATCTACAGAATGAAGGATGATGTAATCCCCGAATACCCAAAAAGATCCAGTTCTGTCGAAAAAAAAAGAGTACAGGCAGAAAGACCATTCTGAGAAAAGAATCCCAGGATATCAGGCTGCCGAATCTATCAAGAATCTTCTTTAATTTTGTGAAATTCTTTTATCAATATTCTTTCACCAATAGCTCTCGCAATATCAAAAATACTTTATTTTCCGTCCCTATCAAGGAAATTGATAGCTTCCTTGAAAAAAAGCCAATTGTAAGCAATTTGAATTTGAATCTTGATTCTACGGAGTTAGCCCAATTGGAGGTAATACTTTGGGTAGAAAAGAGAAAATATTTTCGTACCGATATACATCATTGTTTATTATTTTGAATCAACAAACAATTTTTAACATTTTGGCAATATTTTCTTACTATCTTGACATGAAGTGAAGTGCTCAATGCCCATCTTGACACATTCTGGCATCACCTTTTGCCTCCTTGAGAGAGTAACATTTATCTTCTTTCGTATTGTTGAAAGATTAGCCTTCTCTCCAAAAGGATAGCCTTTGTCGTCTTTCGCATTGTTGAAAAATTAGCCTTCTCTCCAAAAGGATAACCTTATTCATCTTTCGCGTTGTCGAAAGAATCACCTTGTTCCTATGGATCACCTTATTCATCTTTCGCGTTGTCGAAAGAATCGTCTTGTTCCTATGGATCACCTTATTCATATTTTGCATTGTCGAAAGAATCGCTTTGTTCCTATGGATCACCTTATTCATCTTTCGCGTTTTCGAAAGAATCACCTTGTTCCTATGGATCGCCCTATTCACCTTTTGCATTGTCGAAAGAATCGCCTTGTTCCTATGGATTACCTTTGTCATGTTTCGCATTGTCGAAAGAATCGCCTTGTTCCTTTGGATTGCCTTTGTCATCTTTGGCGTTGTCGAAAGAATCACCCTGTTCCTTTGGATCACCTTATTCATCTTTCGCGTTGTCGAAAGAATCGCCTTGTTCCTATGGATCACCTTGTTCATCTTTCGCGTTGTCGAAAGAATCGCCTTGTTCCTATGGATCACCTTATTCATCTTTCGCGTTGTCGAAAGAATCACCTTGTTCCTATGGATCACCTTATTCATCTTTCGCGTTGTCGAAAGAATCACCTTGTTCCTATGAATCACCTTATTCATCTTTCGCGTTGTCGAAAGAATCGCCTTGTTCCTTTGGATCACATTATTCATCTTTCGCGTTGTCGAAAGAATCGTCTTGTTCCTATGGATCACCTTATTCATTTTTCGCGTTGTCAAAAGAATCGCGTTGTTCCTATGGATCACCTTATTCATCTTTCGCGTTGTTGAAAGAATCGCCTTGTTCCTTTGGATCACCTTATTCATCTTTCGCGTTGTCGAAAGAATCGCCTTGTTCCTTTGGATCACCTTATTCATCTTTCGCGTTGTCGAAAGAATCACCTTGTTCCTTTGGATCACCTTATTCATCTTTCGCGTTGTCAAAAGAATCGTCTTGTTCCTATGGATCACCTTATTCATATTTTGCATTGTCGAAAGAATCGCTTTGTTCCTATGGATCACCTTATTCATCTTTCGCGTTGTCGAAAGAATCACCTTGTTCCTATGGATCACCTTATTCATCTTTCGCGTTGTCGAAAGAATCGCCTTGTTCCTATGGATTACCTTTGTCATCTTTCGCATTGTCGAAAGAATCGCCTTGTTCCTTTGGATTGCTTTTGTCATCTTTGGCGTTGTCGAAAGAATCGCCTTGTTCCTTTGGATCACATTATTCATCTTTCGCGTTGTCGAAAGAATCGTCTTGTTCCTATGGATCACCTTATTCATCTTTCGCGTTGTCGAAAGAATCGCTTTGTTCCTATGGATCACCTTATTCATCTTTCGCGTTGTTGAAAGAATCGCCTTGTTCCTTTGGATCACCTTATTCATCTTTCACGTTGTTGAAAGAATCCCCTTGTTCCTTTGGATCACCTTATTCATCTTTCGCGTTGTCGAAAGAATCACCTTGTTCCTTTGGATCACCTTATTCATCTTTCACGATGTCGAAAGAGTCGCCTTGTTTCTTTGGATCACCTTATTCATCTTTCATGTTGTCGAAAGAATCACCCTATTCATTTGGATCGCCTTATTCATCTTTCGCATTGTCGAAAGAATCGCCTTATTCCTTTGGATCGCCTTATTCATCTTTCGCGTTGTTAAAAGATTAGCCTTTTCTCTGAAAGGATAGCCTTATTTATCTTTTGCATTGTCAAAAGAATTGTCTTCCATCGCCTTATTCATCTTTCACATTGTCGAAAGAATCACCCTGCTCTTTTGGATCACCTTATTCATCTTTCGCGCTGTCGAAAGAGTTGCCTTATTCCTCTTCAAGAAAGTCGTCTTATTTGTCATCCAACTTACCATTTCTATTCCCGATCAGGTTAAGGGTATAAACCTGGGCCTCATTTGATGAGGTATTTCATTTTCTGCCCAATCAGGTTAAGGGTATAAACCTAGGCCTTATTTGATGAGGTATTCCATTTTTCGCCCAATCAGGTTAAAGGTATAAACCTGGGCCTCATTTAATGAGGTATTTCATTTCCCGATCAGGTCAAGGGGTTAAACCTGAGCCTCATTCTGATGAGGTATTTCATTTCCCGCCCCATCCAGGTTAAGGACTAAGCCTGAGCCTCATTTCGATGAGGTGAATCTTCTTCTTTGTTCTCCATTCCGTATCTACCATCATCATCTGAATTAATTCCTTCACACCCAGTTAGATTCTCTTAACTGAGGCATTTTTTTTATATATATAATCCAAATTTGGTGTGTTTTCTTTGCCACTAAGCTCGGCTTATAACCGGCTTAGTAGCAAAGAGGGGCATCTGTAAACACCCCAAATTTTCACCCTCATACAGTGTTTATTTCATGTGTCATTGCATATCATTGCATGCATTCGGCATACCATTTTATTGCATTGCATGGCATTGCATGGCATTATATCTCATTTTCGAGATCCAGCACTCCTGTTTTCAAAATATTTAATCCAGATTCGAGTTTTAAAACTTTTCTTTCAAAAATAAATTTAAAACCTCAGTTTTTAATCAACATTCTGTCATTTGCCAACCCCCAAGACCTTATATTTTGAAATATTTTCTCAGAAAAATAATTTGGATTCATTTTAAACTCAATTTTCAACAGATTTCAATGAGACCCATTTAGGTGGTGTCGCTTCTGGATTCCTTCATTTATCAAAAATCTCAAAAATTTTAGAGTCCTAGTTGGATCAGGACTCTGTATTTTCATCTGTTTGAACCTTTTTAAAACACCATTCTGATTTTAAACCAGTTATGGTCATATCCCTTGTTTGTTTCCTCCATTTTGGTCAAAATCTTAGAGTCCTAGTTGGATCAGGACTCTTTTTCCAGAGTCCCAGTTGGATCAGAACTCTACTTTTTACTACCTTTGCTATATGTTTTGGAGAAAAACCTTTCAAAATCTACCGTTTTGGCCAAAATCCCAGAGTCCTAGTTGGATTAGGACTCTTCTTCAAGAATCCCAGTCGGATTAGGACTCTTCTTAAGAGTTCCAGTCAGACTAGGACTCTGTCTTTTGTCACTATTTTTACCTGTTTTCAACCAAATCTTTCAAAATGAGTCAGAAACTCAGAGTTTTAGTCAAAACAGGACTCTGTTCAGAGAGTCCTAGTTGGATCAGGACTCTGATCCTTATTTCAATTTTGAAAGAATCTTTCAAAAATCTTTCCATCTATCAAAACTGTTGCACTTTTATCAAAGAATTTCAAAATTCTGAGGTTTTATCCCAGAGTCCTGATCAAATCAGGACTCTACTCCAGAGTCCTGATCGAAACAGGACTCTACTCCAGAGTCCTGATCGAAACAGGACTCTATCCGAAGTTCATTTTCTCACTTCATTTTCACTGGTTTTCAAAAGTTTTGCCCAAATTTCATCATTTGCTTATCAGAAAACCAAAATTCTTAGAGTTTTGATCGAATCAGGACTCTTTCTCAGATTCCTAATTAGATCAGGACTCTGAACCAAAACTTTAATTTCATTCTGTTTTCACTTGTTTTTCAAAATCCTCTCATTTGTTTTCTTAGAAAATCCAAAAATTGGAGAGTCCTAGTTCAATTAGGACTCTGTCCCCAGAGTCTCAATTGAATCAGAACTCTGTTTTATTTCAATATTTGTTATTGCTTTCACTGTTTTCACAAGTTCTTTCATCTATTTTTCAGAAAATACCAAAAAAAAACTAGAATTTCAGTTTGATCAAGACTCTGTCCCAGAGTCCTAATCCAGTCAGGAGTCTGTTCTAGAGTCTGTTTTTACTTCTATTTTCATTTGTTTTTCAAAAAATAGGTCATTTTGTAGAGTCCAGTTAATTTAGGACTCTATTTCAGAGTTCTGATTGAGTTAGGAGTCTAACCCTGACTGTATTTTCTAACTTGTTTCACCATTTTCGATAAAATCTTTTCAAAAACTCCTTCATTTGGCTTTTAAAAACCAAAATCACAGAGTTCTAAAAATCCAGGACTCTAACCCGGAGTTCCAATTCGCTTGAGACTCTACTTTCAAAACTTTGAATTTCAACTATTGATTTTAACACCTTTTCAAAGCCATTTTCAATATTTATTTCAAATTTTCAAAACTCTGATGTGGGGTCCGCTCAGTTGGTGCCATATCCAGAGGAGTTCTGACCCAGTTGGAACTCTATGCCATTTCAAAACTTTTGATTTCAAGTCTACTTTTGAATCTCTTTTGAAAAACCTCTCATTTTCAAGTTTCAAAATCATTTTTGAAAATTCAAGTGGAGCCCACTCGGGGTGGCGCCACATTTGAAGAAGTCAAGGTTAGACTAGGGTTAGTCATTGTCCTAAGTTAGGTTAGGAGTTTAGAGGAGTCAAAATCAATTTTAAAAATCTATTTTATTTAAGTTTTAAACCATTGGTTTTTAAAGGTTTTAAATTCAAGTTTTAAAAACCAACTGTGGGTCCATACTAGGTGGTGCCACATTTGGACCTTCTAGGGTTTAATTAGGAGTTAATTAGGGATTAATTAGAGTCCATTTAGGTTAGAATTCTCCAAAAAAATTGTCCTCCCCATGTGGTTTATCAAAAACAATTAAAAATAGTCCAAAAAATCAAAACTCTTCCTAAACAAATCCAAAAAAAAAATCTATAAATAGGGGACCTAAAGGGTGTCAAAGAGAGATTTTTTCTCTCTCAAATTTTTGTGGCTTCTCTCTCCTCTCCAGCACCTCCACCTTCCTTCATTGCAGCTGCAGCCCCAAGGTGAGTTATTTAATATTATTTTTTATTTTTTATTTTTTATTGGTTTTTTATGATTTTCAATAGATTTCACCATGAAAACTCCCCTTTCATGGATTTAACCATGGATTCAACCTCAAGAACCTCAAGTTCAATTCAAGAAGATGATCTAACCCTGTTCCATGCTGTTTTACATGATTCTAATCCATTAGTATTGATTATTGCATTATTTTTTATATTCTTAACCAAGAAAATATGAGATTTATCTGATTAAATGGATTAAATCCATGGTTTCAATGGTGAAAGCAATTCCAGCCATGGATTCCCTGTGTTTTATTTATTTCTTTACTTATTCATGTTTATTACACGTTTCCCAGCATAGAGATTAATTTTATTTTACTGTTTAAGTATTTTCTTTATTGTTTTCATTGATTAATGCATGTTTTATTAGGTTTTATTAAATTTTTGTGTGTTTTAAGCTTAGATCATTAAAGAGTATGTTATTTTGTATTGAAGTACTCACTGTCAATTTTTGATTTTTTAATATGTGATACATGGGTATGTCA
Organism: Nuphar pumila; assembly: GCF_984573655.1. Classification (NCBI taxonomy): domain Eukaryota; kingdom Viridiplantae; phylum Streptophyta; class Magnoliopsida; order Nymphaeales; family Nymphaeaceae; genus Nuphar; species Nuphar pumila. The sequence continues at coordinate 96,168,721 of NC_143252.1, read as the reverse complement.
GTGAACTACTGTAAAAATTTCGAATATTTTGGGATTCGGGAACTTTGTCAAAAAAATAAAAGATTAAACCGTAGTTTTCAATCATTTAGAATCAATATTGAAATTCATAGGTAACTTGTAGTTGTGTTATTTTCCTCATCCAATATCCGATTCAAGATTCGTAAATTGCAATGGCTTCATGCTGATGAGAACTATTTACTGTGAAATTTTGGTAATTTGTGGCCTCCTTTTAGTATTTTTCCTCTGTCAGAGAATCAGATTTGAGATTTAAAACTCGTTAGGGTTTACCTAAACCCTAATCTGACTTGTGTTGATCATAGATTTCAGACCGTAGATACGATTCATGATCTGTAAAAAATAAGTTTCATTATTTTTATGTCTACTATTCACTGCCGAAATGTCAAGAATTTTTTATGAACTCTACTGTTTGTTTATGTATTTTCAATCGGAAGTACCTATTTTAACCTACTTTAGATTCGTCATATTTAAGTCCGGATTGCCGAAACAATATCTCCCTCATTGGAGATGATTTTTCCAATATGTATATTGAGAAATCTCTGTTTTTTTTTATAGTTTACCTCTGTAAAATTTTAGAAATTTTCATGGTAGATTAACCCCTGATTCAGGTCTAACTCTAGAACTGGTCTGTGACCAAGGATAAAAATAGCTTATTTTAGGGTTTTAATGCAATTTTTGAGTTAAAATAATATCAAAAATATATTTTTATGATTCCAATCTGGTTTTAGGGTTATAATAAGTATATGTGTCAATTTTTATTAAATTTGGAATTCATTTGAGGCTTGAATAGATCAAATTGCAAAACAGGGTACGTGAAAGATCCAAAAATACTGCCAAAATTGTGATATTTGTGGTATTTCTTGATTTTCGTGTATAAGTTCATGTTTTTAGGGTTTTTTTCATATTTAGAATCATATTAGGATGTTTCATGTTTGATTTTATGTTTATTTTAATCATAAATCTCAAGTTTTTACTAAAAATCTATTTCAGAAAACCCTGATTTCAAGGCCATAGTCTTGCTATCAGAGGCAATTTGGTCATTTGACCACAATTTCGAAATTCTAAACCCTAATTTTCATATTTTTAATCATGTCATATCATATTTGGTTTAATTTATCCTCATTTAAACTTTAAACTTGCATTTTTACAAAATATTTTTCTAAAAACCCCGATTTCAAGGCCATAGTCTTGCTATTAGGGGTATTTTGGTCATTTTGACCCCAATTTCGAAATTTCAAATTCCATTTTCATATTTTTTCCATCTTATTTCATATTTTATTAAGTTTATATAAGGGAATCATATGGAAAATGGCTTATATTTAGCAAAATCCAGTAATTTCTAGATATTACTAGATAAATCTAGAAAAGCCAACATATCTTCACTAACCAGTTTTCTAGTTTTGCAGGGACATTGAAGACTTTACTTTTGTGTATTTAAATTCAATTAGTGATGTAAATTGTAATTAAATTTGAAATAAGAATTTCAATTTCTACTTAGATTAGGATTTGCATTGCATATAGTTTTAAACTTTGATATATAACTGCAATGTATGCCAATTCATGCACATTCTTTACAAATCCATTGTGGTATACACGAATGGCACATGCACTAGCTCTTATGGAGTTGACAAACTCGGTGGAATTTGTATTTATGGCCATAGTCAGAATACGAATGAGACCCAGATTTGTGATCTTCGTATTAGCCACATTCAGCCTACACTATTAGGCTAACTTCAAAATGCACTGCATTTCTCAAAAATACAAAAGGATTTTCTCAATTCCTCAAAATCAATTCTTTCAAATCCATATTCATTCATTTGCAAATTCAAATTCCAAATCAGAGAAATTGATTTTCTCAAAATTTTCTAAGTCTTATTCAAAAATTGATTTTCTCAAAACATTGATTTTCAAATGATATTCCAAGTATTTCTCAACTTCAAATCGCGATTTTCCAAGTTATATCCTTTATTTCCAAGTTTTAATTCAGAGAAATCCAGTTTTCCAGTCATTTCAAATTTCTCAGAATCAATTTTCAGAAAACCCTTATATTTATTCAGAAATCGATTCTCACTTTCTCAGAAACATTCTCTCAATCATTATTCACGATTTTCGAAGAGTTTATTTTCCAAGAATTTTCCAAGTATTTCAAATCTCAGAAGCAAACATCATGTTTTCAAATTTGCATTTTTAGAAATCGATAGCACATGCCTGATTTTTTGTGCATTTAGGAAATAGAACACGATTTAGACAAGTTGAGCAAAGCTAAGCACACTTTTGATCCTTGGTTTGATTACCCCTGGTAAAGGCGTCAGGAACGGTTGAACCTCGTACCGACAGGCGAGTCCCATTCTACGGAATTATCTCGCATTTTAAAAACTGAGGTGAGTTATTTTCAAAATCTTTTTCAAAGGTCAGTTTGACTTGCAAAAGTAAAATTTTGCGATGATAACAGACGACCATACGGAATCCTCGAAATGAAGAAACCATGATGGGACCTTCGGAGTTTAAACGAACAAATCTGGAAGGGGTTTGCGAAACGAGGAAAAATGGGGTTTCCTAAAGCTTGGAAAAGGAGCGAGGAAAACTGTGATGGCACCTTTGAATTTTGCACAATAAATCCAAGAGGGGTTTGCAAAAGGAGGAAAATGGGGTTCCCTAAAGCTTGGAAAAGGGATGTTCTTGGGCACCTCATTGTTGAGACTAAATCAGTTTTTAAAAATAAAAGACCTCTTGGAGAAAGTTCAGGTTTAACCCTTATTCTGAGCGGGAACTGTCTATGGCGAGACAGTGGGGAACACAAGGAAGTGTGCAGATCCGAGAGACTCAGATCAAACAGAAGGTTAGGCCTTTTCAGTCCTAATGAGGGACGACGTCTGGATATGTCAAAATAAACATCAAGTTCTTGCTTCATGTTGGGATAACTAGAAAATATTGCCAATAAGATGCCAAAAATTGTAGTTGATTTAGAATGATTGAACTGTGCATATATGTGTGAAAATATCACCTCTTTCTACCTAGAGTATTAACTCCAATTGGGCTAACTCTGTAGAATCAAGAATCAAATTCAAATTTGTTGTTGTTGAGTTTCTTTAAGGAAGATATCAATTTCTTTGATATGAAAAGAGAGTAAATATTCTTAGCTTCATAAAAGCAATTGAATAGAAAGATATTGATAGAAGAATTTCACATAGATAAAGATGATTCTTGGCAGTTTTGGCAGTTTGATATCCTGGGGCTTTTCCCATGATGATCTTTTTGCACTCCCTTGAGTCATGGAGCTTTCTTGGGTTTTTGGGTGAAGCTTATTACATCATCCTTCATTTTGGAGATGTCCTAACTTTTCTTCTTTTTCTGGGAAGGGTATATCACAAACTCCTTTATCTTGGAGATGCTCCGATTCTTCCTTCTTTCTCAGGAATTATACTGATGATATTGTTCATTGGTCAAAAATCTCTAGATGATAGCAGAAATCAAATATCCTTTAGGGTTTGTCAGGAGGTTCATCGCAGTCACCTTCATCTTGACGGTGATCTGAACTTTCCCTGGAAGGATCCGTCACAAACCTCTTCATCTCGGAGATGATCCAAATCTTCTTTGGCCCCGGGAGTCTAGCTCGCATATTTGTCTTCATCTTGACGACAATTGAGAGATCCCTTTTACAGATATTTGATTGCAGCTCAAATGACTGAGAAGATATGGATTTGGTAGGTTCTTTTTACTGCCCAGGATATTTCCATTGTCTTACTGCCAAAAGAATGATCTTTAAGAATGTGCCATAGCTATGATCAATATTGATTCACTTATGGCTTTTCAACATCATTGAATTTTCCTTTGCCGGTCATATCAAAGATTTTTCTTCGTCCTCTTGGTTGACCAACAGAAAAAAGCTTGAATTTTGTTCTTTCTTCGCAAAAGTCTGTCCTTTTAAAAATAATTCTAGAGGTAGTTTGAGGTAATTCTTTGTGCGATAAAACGCTTTGAGATCAATAATGGTTTTTGATAGAAGATTGGCAAAAATATTCTTGAAGTCCTTGATGAAAGTAATGGCTTGACGTAGAATCAACACATCCGTGACAAAATTCTCCTCTCTTTTTCCCCAAAAAGAGAGACTCAGACTTAGCCCTTACCTGAATAGGAAGTAGGAAATACTCCTCTCTTCCCTAAAGAGGAGGTGTTTGCAAAACGAAACTTTTGAAGAGAAATTAAGTTTTCGTCAAAACTCCTTATCTCTAGGCTTCTCTTATGGAAAGGAGGCAAAAAACAAGGTTAAAAAAATATCACAAAGGAACGAGTCCATCACACTCTCCCTAGAAGAGGGTTCACTGTGAAAGGGTTGGCCAAAGATGAGAAAATTGGGGGCCACAAAACGAAACGGGCTTCCGTCGAAGCTCTCCCTAGAAAAAGGGTTCCTTTGTGTAAAAATTGGATTGTTGTTTTGCAAACAGTTCGCAAAGAAACGAGTCCCTTCAAACTTTCCCTGAAAAAGGGTTCTTGCGAACGAAAAGATGATTGCATGCGAAAGGAACAAGCTCCCTCAAACTCTCCCTGAAGAGGGTCCTTCGCAAGAGAACAAGATTGAATTTTTGACCAAATGGTAACCCGAAGGCTAGAATTGAGATTTAGAGCTTGAATTGTGATAAATGATTAGTACAAAGACTAAACCTGGAGGGCTAACTCATTAGTCAGCCAGACACTAGTGTGAGCATTAGTTGTACCAGCACAAGCACTGGATTTTGAAAATGCACCAGTACGAGCGCTTGATTTTGAAAATGCACAAGTACGAGCGCTAGATTTTGAAAATGCACCAGTACGAGCATTGGATTTTTGAAAATGCAACAGTACGAGCACGGGGTTTTCGAAAATGCACCAACACGAGCACTAGATTTTGAAAAACACACCAGTACGAGCACTGGGTTTTTGAAAATGCACCAGTACGAGCACTGGGTCTTGAAATTATACCAGTACAAGCACTGGATTTTTGAAAATGCACCAGTACGAGCACTGGGTTTTCGAAAATGCACCAGTACGAGCACTGGGTTTTAAAAAATGCACCAATACGAGCACTAGATTTTGAAAAACACACCAGTACAAGCACTGGGTTTTTGAAAATGCACTAGTACGAGCACTGGGTCTTGAAAATATACCAGTACGAGCACTGGATTTTTGAAAATACACCAGTACAAGCACTGGGTTTTAAAAAATGCACCAGTACGAGCACTGGGTTTTCGAAAATGCACCAGTACGAGCACTGGATTTTGAAAAATACACGAATACGAGCACTGGGTTTTTGAAAATGCACCAGTACGAGCATTGGGCCTTGAAAATATACCAGTACGAGCACTGGATTTTTGAAAATGCACCAGTACGAGCACTGGGTTTTGAAAAAGCACACCGACACTCTTAAGATGTTTGGAAATCGAAGTGGGAATGATTGTCGTTTTTTCGGGATTATCCCTTATCTTGAAAGGGAAGAAGGAAATACCTTGGCAATCGAGGTTCAGGTTTATCCATTAACTTGCGAGGGAATGAAAACCCGAGTCCAGAACTCGAATTTTTTCAAAGGAAAATTTGGCCCAATACGAGCAATGGATCAAAGGGGAAATCCGAGTCGGAACCCAAAATTTCAAAATAAACAAAGGAAAACCCGAGTTTTTAGAACTCAAATTTTCAAAGAAACGATTGGTTCCAACACCAGCATCGGATCCAAAAGGAAGCCTGAGTCGGAACTCGAAACTTCGGAGATAGAAGATAAAAGAGGAAAGCCCGAGTCAGAACTCAGATCTTCAAAATAAAAGAAAGAAGAGAAAATCGAGTTTGATAACTCGAATTTTTGACGTAACAATTGGTCTAATGGGAGCATTGGATCCAAAAGGAAGCCCGAGTTGGAACTCGAAACTCCAAAAATGGAATATAAAAAGGGAAAACCCGAGTCGGAACCAGGATCTTCAAAATAAGAGATAAAAGAGATAATCGAGTTTGAAAACTCGAATTTTTGACTTAACAATTGGTCCAATGCGAGCATTGGATCCAAAAGGAAGCCCGAGTCGGAATTCGAAACTCCAAAAAATGCAATATAAAAGGGAGAAAACCCGAGTCGGAACCCGAATCTTCAAAATAAGAGATAAAAGAGAAAATCGAGTATGAAAACTAGAATTTTCGACATAACAATTGGTCCAATGCGAGCATGGGATCCAAAAGGAAGCCCGAGTCAGAACTCGAAACTCCGAAGATGGAATATAAAAGGGGTAAAACCTGAGTCGGAACCCAGATCTTCAAAATAAGAGAAAATCGAGTTTGAAAACTTGAATTTTCGACGTAACAATTGGTTTGATGCGAGCATTGGATCCAAAACAAAGCCTAAGTCAGAACTTGAAACTCCAAAAATGGAATATAAAAGAGGAAAACCCAAGTCGGAACCCGGATCTTCAAAATAAGAGATAAAAGAGAAAATCGAGTTTGAAAACTCGAATTTTTGATGTAACAATTGGTCCAATGCGAGCATTGGATCCAAAAGGAAGCTCGAGTCAGAACTTGAAACTCCGAAAAATGGAATATAAAAGGAGGAAAACCCAAGTCAGAACCCCGGATCTTCAAAATAAGAGATAAAAAAGAAAATCGAGTTTGAAAACTCGAATTTTCGATGTAACAATTGGTCCAATGCGAGCATTGGATCCAAAAGAAAGCCCGAGTAGGAACTCAAAACTCCGAAAATGGAATATAAAAGGGGAAAACCCGAGTCGAAACCCGGATCTTCAAAATAAGAGATAAAAGAGAAAATCGACTTTGAAAACTCAATTTTTTGACGTAACAATTGGTCAAATGCGAGCATTGGATCCAAAAGGAAGCCCGAGTCAGAACTCGAAACTCCAAAAATGGAATATAAAAGGGGGAAAACCCGAGTCGGAACCCGGATCTTCAAAATAAGAGATAAAAGAGAAAATCGAGTTTGAAAACTCAAATTTTTGACATAACAATTTGTCTGATGCAAGCATTGGATCCAAAAGGAAGCCCGAGTCGGAACTCGAAACTCCGAAAATGAAATATAAAAGGGGAAAACCTGAGTTGGAACCAGATTTTCAAAATAAAAGATAAAAGAAAAAATCTAGTTTGAAAACTGGAATTTTCGATGTAACAATTGGTCCAATACGAGCATTGGATCCAAAAGGAAGCTCGAGTCGAAACTCGAAACTTCGAAAATGGAATATAAAAGGAGGAAAACCCGAGTAAGAACCCGGATCTTCAAAATAAGAGGTAAAAGAGAAAATGGAGTTTGAAAACTCAAATTTTTGACGTAACAATTGGTCCAATGCAAGCATTGGATCCAAAAAGAAGCCCGAGTCGGAACTCGAAACTTCGAAAATGGAATATAAAAGGGGAAAACCCGAGTTGGAACACAGATCTTCAAAATAAGAGATAAAAGAGAAAATCGAGTTTGAAAACTCAAATTTTTGACGTAACAATTGGTTCGATGTGAGCATTTGATCCAAAAGGAGGCCCGAGTCAGAACTCGAAACTCCGAAAAATGGAATATAAAAGGGGGAAAACCCGAGTCGGAACCCGGATCTTCAACATAAGAGAAAAAAGAGAAAATCGAGTTTGAAAACTCGAATTTTTGACGTAACAATTGGTCCAATGCAAGCATTGGATCCAAATGGAAGCCCGAGTCGGAACTTGAAACTTCGAAAATGGAATATATAAGGGGGAAAACCTGAGTCGGAATCCAGATCTTTAAAATAAGAGATAAAAGAGAAAATCGAGTTTGAAAACTCAAATTTTCGACGTAACAATTGGTCCAGTGCGAGCTTTGGATCCAAAAGGAAGCCTGAGTCGATACTCGAAACTCCAAAAATGGAATATAAAAGGAGAAAACCCGAGTCAGAACCTGGATTTTCAAAATAAGAAATAAAAGAGAAAATCGAGTTTGAAAACTCGAATTTTCGACGTAACAATTGGTCCAATGCGATCATTGGATCCAAAAGGAAGCCCGAGTCGGAACTCGAAACTCCAAAAATGAAATATAAGAATGAGACCCGAGTCAGAACCCAGATCTTTTTAAAGTAAAATAAAAATTAAAACAAAAACCTGAATCGAAACTCAGATGGGAAAGAAATAATTCCAATTCAAAAGTCGGATTCTGAAGGGATTGACAAAAGGTATGAATAGATTCTGATGATCATGAAGATGATGAGAGATTTATTCAAGATCCTTGACCCAAGATGGCCTAAGATTTGAATTTATTTATGACAGTTTCAGGATTATCCCTGATCGTGAAATAGAATGAAATTTGACAAAATCGACAAAATTGATAGAGATTGATAAAGGATAAAAGGAATTGATAAAAAAAAAGAGAAAAATTGATGAAATTAACAATAAAATTGAAAAAGACTGGTGAGAAATTGGTAGAAATTTGAGGAAAAATTGATGATAGAAGACTTCAGTGTTGAGAAACTCTGTTTTGATGTCACATAATATGATACACTGTCGTATTTGATTTTATATGATATGATAATATGTCCTCTTGAAAAATGTTATATTATGACTGAATATGTTTTGCCATAAATCTAACGAGTATTTGATGCAAGGATATCTCACCCAATAAGGATGGAGACTTTCTGTTCAAGTACAACTATGGTGCAATCATACTCCTTGAAGAAAAAGCTTGATGAGCCATGCATTCCTAAAGTTCAAATAAAGAGATCGGGTACCTCAAGATGAAGACTTTTTTCTTCTTTAGAGTCATATGTAACAGAACCTTCAGGAACTTGCATATTGCATATTACATACTCATTCATAAACACTATATCATAAAAGTATATGATAGTTTCAAAAAGCTCCTTTTTGAAAACCAATAATTGTACCTTCTTACAACCCTTTATGAAAAAGATACTTTGTCATGTAATAATTGTACCTTACACTATATACAAGCCAACATGAAAAAGAAATGTAGGAAGAAGACAAAAACATAAATCGGCTACACAAAAGAAAAACAAATATAATATGTTTTTGAAAAGACTTTAGTTACCTTCTTTAAAGAAATGTTTTTTAATATAAGAAGAAGACAAAAACATAAATCGGCTACACAAAAGAAAAACAAATATAATATGCTTTTGAAAAGACTCTAGTTACCTTCTTTACAGAAATGTTTTTAATATAAGAAGAAGACAAAAACATAAATCGGCTACACAAAAGAAAAACAAATAAAATATCTTTTTGAAAGGACTCTAGTTACCTTTTTACAAAACCATAGAATGTCGACTTACTTGAAGTCATCATTCTCTTTACAAAGCATTAAATACCTCCTGTAACAAATCCTTGTTAATATCCTTCTCAAAGAATGTCGACCTTCTTTTGGTCCTCATTCTCTCTGAAGACTTTGAAAAACACAACATAAAGAAAACACTTGACATGACTATGTACAAATAAATATCTCAAAGCACTCATTGTACTTACACTCATTTAAAGTAAAGAAGTACTTATGTACCTCAAATCATTAATTAGAATAAAGACAAAACTACAACCCAACGTTCAATATACTATTGTAAGAAATAGACTTTTTATATAAAATATGTATTACCTAAAATATTACAACGACTAGTGTACCCTCTATTTTACTTTTATGGAAAAAGGCATTCTCGAACTTCTCTAAAAGATATTTTTGAAATGACATAACATTTCACATTTCAAAAAAGTTACAATTCCAAAATGTAACGACTACTTTCTAAAAGTTATATAAACACACTCAAATAAACTATTCAAACAATGGAATGGAATAGACGTGTGAGCTTACAACGAGAAAAATTCCTATTCGATATTTGAAAATAGAGCCTTGAAAAAGAAAGAGAAAAAGAAAAGAAAGAAAAGAGAAAAAGTCAAGTCCAGCTCTTTGACAAAGAGCATCCTCTGAGTGACAAACAGAACATTCTGAGAATCCTTCATTCGTGCATTCATATCATTCTAAAGGTTCTATAGGAAGTATTGTAACTCTGTTATTCACTGTATTTCTTCTTTGTTGAAAGAAGTAGACCTCTGTGAAAGAGGGTGTTGCCCTTCTCTGTTGAGAGAAGAAGACCTCTGTGAAAGAGGGTGTTGTCATTCTCTGTTGAGAGAAGAAGACCGCTGTGGAAGAGGATGTGCCCCTTCTCTGTTGAGAGAAGAAGACCTCTGAGGAAGAGGGTGTTGTACTATTTATCCGGTGACTCGGATGTTATAGTGGAAAGCTCAAGTGGTTTTCTTGGGGACTGGATGTAGGTCTGGATACTGACCGAACCAGTATAAATTCTGTGTTTTATGTGTTGTGCCTTATTGCCTGATTATTTTATTTTATCGATCTATATCGTATTTCACTATTCACCCCCCCTCTAGTGGAATTTCATTTGGTATCAGAGCAGGTTTTCTGGTTTCGACGTAACAAGTCTTCCAGCACAAATGGCATCTACCTCCTATGCTCGTGATATTGAAGGTCAACACGCATCTCGTCCACCTTTCTTCAATGGCTCCAACTATGGATACTGGAAGTGCAGAATGGCTATATTTCTCAAATCCATAGATTTTGCTGTATGGAAAATTGTTGAGCATCCATACACATCTTCATCCGCAGACTATAGCTTATGGTCTGATGAAGAAAAGAAAATGGCAAACCTAAATGCAAAGGCTATGAATGCCTTATATTGTGCCATTGATCAAAACGAATTCAATAGAATATCTATATGTGAATCTGCATATGATACTTGGCATTCTTTGGAAGTTATTCATGAAGGAACCGACAAAGTGAAAGAAGCCAAAATTTCATCTCTTGTTAGAAAATATGAGTTGTTCAAAATGAACAAAGATGAACCCATCACAGAGATGTTTACCAGATTCACCAACATCACCAACGATCTGAAATCTCTGGGTGTAACATATTCCCAGACTGAAAAGGTGAAGAAAATCTTGAGATCTCTCACAACTGATTGGGAAAAAAAGACTACAACTATTGAAGAAGCTCAAGATTTATCTAAGCTTACTTTGGACGACTTAATAGGCAATCTTATGGCCTATGAAGTCCACATGAAAGAAAGAAGGGAAGAAGAGCAACCAATAAAGAAAACTTTGGCTTTCCCAGCTCTATCTGAGAATGAAGACTCAGACAAAGAATCTGAAATTGCGCTACTAACCAGAAAATTCCAGCGCTTCATGAGAAGGAACCAGCTTCCAAACAAGCACAAGGAAAGAAAAGATCCTAAGGAAGATCCCATGTGCTATCAGTGTAACAAGCCAGGTCACTTGAGACGTGATTGTCCCCTTCTCAAAAGAAAGTCCAAGACTGAGGAACCTAAGAAGAGGTTCTTCAAGAAAAAGGCTCTGCATGCTCAATGGGATGATTCAGAACCATCCAGCAGTGAAGAGTCAAGTGATGATGAAGCCGAAACTGCAAATATGTGCTTCATGGCAAACGAAAGTTTGGTAAGTAAAATCTCTGATTTTTCCTTTGAAGAACTTCTAGATGCTTTTTAAGAACTATTTAAAGAATCTAGAAAATTGAGTTTCAAAAATAAAGATTTAAAATTTGAAAATCTAAAGCTTTCCCAAAAGAATGAAAAGCTCAGCAGTGAAAATTCTGAGTTAAAAAAGAAAAACCTTATGCTTATGTCTGAAATTTCTTCTACTAGCTCCAAAACTAAAAATCTGCAAGTAGAAATTTCAGAGCTAAAAAGTAAAACTGAGAACCTCATGAAAACGGTTTTCAAGTTTACTAAAGGTACAGAGAACTTGGATAAACTCTTATCCTCTCAGAAAGTCTCTTTTTACAAGAATGGTATTGGCTACTCTCATTTCAAAAAGCCTTCTTGTATGAATCAAAAGACCACATTTGTGAAAAGTTCATCTGAACCAAATAAGGAGTATTATAATGCTAATCTTTTTAACTCCTCTAAGGTTGTAGACAAACCCAAATCAAAATGGATATGGGTTCCAAGGTCTAACAGAAAGGGACCCGATTGGGTACCAAAAAGAAATTTTACTTGATGATTTGCAGGCTCCAAATAAGAAGAACAGATGGATTCTAGACAGTGGATGTTCAAAACACATGACAGGACATCCAGACCTTTTTGCTGTTCTTCATCATAAAGAAGGAGGAACCGTCACCTTTGGAGATAACAACAAAGGTTTGATAATTGGCATTGGTAATATTGGTAACATAGATAGACCTCTTATCAAAGACGTTCTCCTTGTTAAAGGCTTAAAACATAACCTACTAAGTATCAGTCAAATGTGTGACACAGGTTATAATGTTAGCTTTAATCATGATGCATGCCTCATAGCAGACACCAACGAAAACATCATCTTAAAAGGTATAAGAAAAAATAATATATATGAACTATACCTAGAAAACATCACAGAACATTGCCTCATAGCTAATAATGACATTCAACATCTATGGCACATGAGAATGGGTCATGTCAATTCTAAATACATGTCTAAACTGGCTAAAGATAAGTTAGTACGTGGGTTACCCAACATATCTTTTAAAAAGGATTATTTTTGTGATGCATGTCAATTAGGAAAATTGTCAAAATCTTCTTTCAAATCAAAAAATGTCATTTCAAGTAAAAGACCTTTAGAGCTTCTCCACCTGGACCTTTTTGGTCCTTCTAGGGTAGCTAGCCTTAATCATAATAGATATTCTTTTGTCATTGTAGATGATTACTCAAGATTTACTTGGGTAATATTTTTGAAAAACAAAAGTGACATGTTTTGTCAGTTTGAAATCTTATGTAAAAAATTACAAAACGAAAAATCTTGTTCTATTGTTAAAATCCGTAGTGACCATGGAGGAGAATTTGAAAATGAACTCTTTGTAAATTTTTGTAACTTGCATGGTATTTCTCATAACTTTGACTTTCCTAGAGCTGCACCTCAAAATGGTGTAGTAGAAAGAAAGAATAGAACCCTTCAGGAATCTGCCAGGACTATGCTCCAACACAATAATCTTGCTAAATCTTTTTGGGCAGAAGCTGTTAATACTGCATGCTACATAACAAATAGAGTTCTCATTAGACCCTTATTAAATAAAACTCCCTATGAACTATTCTATGATAGAACTCCAAGAATAGACTATTTCAAAGTCTTTGGATGTAAATGCTTTATCCTAAACACAAAAGATAGCCTGGATAAGTTTGATGCTAAATCTGTTGAAGGCATATTCTTAGGATATTTGAGTCATAGTAAAGCATACAGAGTTTTCAATAAGAGTCATAGTACTATTGAAGAATCTATGCATGTTAGTTTTTGTGAATCTATTGATCAATCTGTTTATGAGCAAACTAATGATGATGATGTTGAAAGTACAGATTTATTTTTAGATAACACAGCTAAGTCTAATGAAGATGATCATCAAAGAACATTTGTCGATATCAAAGATCATCCTCAAAAGCAGATTTTGGGAGAACTGACAAAGGGGTTTCAGACTAGAGCTTAGTTAGAACGAATTGCAAATATGACATTCATTTCTCAACTTGAACCAAAGAAGATTGATGAAGCCATCATTGATGAGTTCTGGATGCTAGCCATGACTGAAGAACTGAATCAATTCCAAAGAAATGAAGTTTGGGATCTTGTACCTAGACCAAAGGATCATCTAATCATTGGGACAAGATGGATCTTAAGAAACAAGCTAGACGAAACAGGTAATGTTATAAGAAACAAGGCCAGACTAGTAGCTCAAGGATACAACCAGGAGGAAGGTATTGATTTTGATGAAACATTTGCTCCTGTTGCTAGACTTGAATCTATTAGAATGTTTCTAGCATATGCAAGCTATATGGATTTCAAATTATATCAAATGGATGTTAAAAGTGCTTTCTTAAATGGTTTTATAAATGAAGAAGTTTATGTAAAACAACCTCCAGGATTTGAAAATGAACAATATCCAGATCATGTTTTTAAACTAAAACGTGCTTTATATGGTTTAAAACAAGCACCTCGTGCTTGGTATGATAGACTTAAAACCTTTCTATTAAAAACTGGTTTTTTTGTTGGCAAAGCAGACTCTACATTATTTGTTAAAGTAGTGAATAATCATACCCTAATTGTTCAAATATATGTCGACGATATCATCTTTGGATCTTCTAACAGCACTCTTTGTGAAGAATTTTCTAAGTCCATGCAGAAAGAATTTGAAATGAGTATGATGGGAAAACTCACCTACTTTCTTGGACTGCATATTAAGCAAACCAAGGATGGAGTTTTCATCAATCAATCTAAGTATGCTCGTGAACTTCTGAAGAGGTTCAACATGAACTCTACTGCTTCAAAATCTACTCCTATGAGCACTACTACTGTTTTGGACAAAGATGAAGATGGTAAGTCTGTTGATACAAAGGTATACCGAGGTATGATAGGATCACTTCTTTATTTAACTGCTTGCCGTCCAGATATTATGTTCAGTGTTTGCTTGTGTGCTAGATTTCAGTCAAATCCAAAAGAATCACATCTTAAAGCTGTAAAAAGAATAATGAGATATTCAAAAGACACAGTTGATTTTGGATTATTCTATTCAAAATCCTCTATATTTGATCTAATCTCATACAGCGATGCTGACTTTGCTGGAAGTAAATCTGACAGAAAAAGCACAAGTGGAACATGTCATATGCTAGGGCACTCATTAGTATCATGGCTCAGTAAGAAACAAAACTGTGTATCCTTATCAACTATTGAAGCCGAATACATTGCTGCTAGCCTAGCTTGTACACAAGTTATCTGGATGAAACAAACCTTAAAAGATTTTGGTTTAAATTTTGAAAATACAACTATTTTCTGTGATAATACGAGTGCTATAAACTTATCTAAGAATCCTATTTTACACTCACGAACTAAGCACATTCAAATAAGACACCACTTCTTAAGAGAACAAGTCTTAAAGAACATAATTAAACTAGAATTCATACCCACTAATCAACAGTTAGCAGACATATTCACTAAACCATTGAAACATGAAGACTTTACACGAATTAGAAGAGAACTAGGAATATGCAAACTAAGTGACTTATAAATTAATCACACTTATTATAATACTTCTTATAAGTTTTGTTAAAATCTTATTTTAAATAGCTTTTCTTCTTATCGATTTTTGTTAGTCAAACTAGGTTTTCATATTCACGTATACATTAAACTCTTATAAGACACATTCTTTATGTCTTTCAACTTGTCATCTTTCAAGTACACATCCATTATGACTCCTTGTCCTATCTCCTTTCACTCATATCCATAAAAACTAATTATATTAAAAGCTATCATAACATTATTCCCATCACTCATCTCATAACTCCTTTATTAGTTTTGTCCTTTTGTGAAAACTTCTCTTACGATAAATTGTTTCACCTTTCTACTTGATAACATATTAGTTTATGAGAACTCATGCTTTTCATTAGTTAAAATCGAATGATTATTTTTTGGTTCTTTTACCTTTTTCTAAAAGATCTAGTTGCTATGTTCTCACGTAAATTTTTTACTATATCATTTGTTATATCATAGATTACGTACACTCTATTATATCTCACGTAAATTTTTACTATATCATCTTTTATATCATAGCCTAACGAACTATCTATTATCACCTCTTCATGCTTTACATCTTTTACAAAAAGTATCATAAAAACACTTGTACTCCACCCATTAGTACGTTTTGTATCACCTTTTTATCTATCTCTCTCTCTCTATATTATACGAAGCTCCTTCTCATATATTTTATATCTCTCTCTCCAATCAAGACTCGTTAAAACCTTGTCCTTCATATTTTTTATTCTCATTTAGTACCTTTAGTACTTTCTCTCTCTCTCATACGAATTAAGCCTCCATTCTTGTCAATTCTTGTTTGTGACTCCTTTACTAGTTTAAAACTTAACTTTATTCTCTAATAACTATGAACTTCCTAAAATCGAGTTTCTTTAAAAATATGTTTATCAAATAAACATTAATTCATATCAATCATGATTTTTTTTTTCTATCCTACTCGAAAATCCATATATGTCATCTCACTTTTCTTTATGTCTACTCTTACTCCTTCCACGCATATCCATAAAAATATTTCTTATACAAGCAAAACTTTATTCATTCTAACTCTACTTTATGTCATATCTAAATCTAGTAAATGTTGTCCTTTATAACCTTTCTCTTTTCTCTACATATCCGTATCATCTTGTTATGTCTTTCACTCTCCTTTCACGCTTATCAAAAACTATTATTGCCTCTCACTCATACCCCATGGGTTGTCCTATTCTAAACTCTCCATTCACGTATTAAGTATACTTCTATATAAAGTAAAAAGTTGCTTGTTTTATTAGGCCATTATTTTTTAAAATCATTCACTCTTTTTACTTCAACATGACACCCCATACTCTATTAATGGCTTCTCTCACTAGTCGATAAACTCACCCATAGTAAAATCTATATATATACTAATTATTTCAAAACTATGTCCTTCTCAATCCAATATAATACACTATCTTCAAACATTGATTTGATTTGTCATCCACAAGTCTCTTAACTTACTACTCACGGATTTCCTTATTTGACTAAAGTCTAAAAATCACTCACTTCCAATGTCATTCAAAACCTATCAAAACTATTTTCATTCCTCTATTTAATGGATTGGTTCAACACACACCAATTCCACTCGTATCTATCTATCATCCTACAAACTATTACCACCTTCAATCTAAGGTCCCTGCACATGCCCGGCTCTGATGAAGCAGATCCAACATCCTCCTTCAATTACTTTTCTGCTATGATGGATATCGAGCACTCTCAGGATCGTATCCTTCATAATCAAGCCCTGTTGCAGCAGACTCGCAAGCGGAATCGTGCCGATCGAACACATTCACCTCCTCCACCTTCGAGATAAACTCATTTTTTTTGGTCTGTAATAACTGTTAATTACTTTTGGATTGTAATATTTGGTCTGTAATAACTCTCTTACTCTGATCCCATCCTTTTTGTCCATGACAAAGGGGGAGAAAACCTGTCTCCATTATTGGAGAAATACTCTCTTTAAAATCTTTAAACATTTTTTCAAATTTTTTATCATATTATTATTTCTATGCATAATGTCTTTTTGACAGGGGGAGCATATTTTGTCATCATCAAAAAGGGGGAGAATGTTGAGAAACTCTATTTTGATGTCACATAATATGATACACTGTCGTATTTGATTTTATATGATATGATAATATGTCCTCTTGAAAAATGTTATATTATGACTGAATATGTTTTGCCATAAATCTAACGAGTATTTGATGCAAGGATATCTCACCCAATAAGGATGGAGACTTCCTGTTCAAGTACAACTATGGTGCAATCATACTCCTTGAAGAAAAAGCTTGATGAGCCATGCATTCCTAAAGTTCAAATAAAGAGATCGGGTACCTCAAGATGAAGACTTTTTTCTTCTTTAGAGTCATATGTAACAGAACCTTCAGGAACTTGCATATTGCATATTACATACTCATTCATAAACACTATATCATAAAAGTATACGATAGTTTCAAAAAGCTCCTTTTTGAAAACCAATAATTGTACCTTCTTACAACCCTTTATGAAAAAGATACTTTGTCATGTAATAATTGTACCTTACACTATATACAAGACAACATGAAAAAGAAATGTAGGAAGAAGACAAAAACATAAATCGGCTACACAAAAGAAAAACAAATATAATATGTTTTTGAAAAGACTTTAGTTACCTTCTTTAAAGAAATGTTTTTTAATATAAGAAGAAGACAAAAACATAAATCGGCTACACAAGAAAAACAAATATAATATGCTTTTGAAAAGACTCTAGTTACCTTCTTTAAAGAAATGTTTCTAATATAAGAAGAAGACAAAAACATAAATCAGCTACACAAAAGAAAAACAAATAAAATATGTTTTTGAAAGGACTCTAGTTACCTTTTTACAAAACCATAGAATGTCGACTTACTTGAAGTCATCATTCTCTTTACAAAGCATTAAATACCTCCTGTAACAAATCCTTGTTAATATCCTTCTCAAAGAATGTCGACCTTCTTTTGGTCCTCATTATCTCTGAAGACTTTGAAAAACACAACATAAAGAAAACACTTGACATGACTATGTACAAATAAATATCTCAAAGCACTCATTGTACTTACACTCATTTAAAGTAAAGAAGTACTTATGTACCTCAAATCATTAATTAGAATAAAGACAAAACTACAACCCAATGTTCAATGTACTATTGTAAGAAATAGACTTTTTACATAAAATAGGTATTACCAAAAATATTACAACGACTAGTGTACCCTCTATTTTACTTTTATGGAAAAAGGCATTCTCGAACTTCTCTAAAAGATATTTTTGAAATGACATAACATTTCACATTTCAAAAAAGTTACAATTCCAAAATGTTACGACTACTTTCTAAAAGCTATATAAACACACTCAAATAAACTATTCAAACAATGGAATGGAATAGACGTGTGAGCTTACAACGAGAAAAATTCCTATTCGATATTTGAAAATAGAGCCTTGAAAAAGAAAGAGAAAAAGAAAAGAAAGAAAAGAGAAAAAGTCAAGTCCAGCTCTTTGACAAAGAGCATCCTCTGAGTGACAAACAGAACATTCTGAGAATCCTTCATTCGTGCATTCATATCATTCTAAAGGTTCTATAGGAAGTATTGTAACTCTGTTATTCACTGTATTCCTTCTTTGTTGAAAGAAGTAGACCTCTGTGAAAGAGGGTGTTGCCCTTCTCTGTTGAGAGAAGAAGACCTCTGTGAAAGAGGGTGTTGTCCTTCTCTGTTGAGAGAAGACCTCTGTGGAAGAGGGTGTGCCCCTTCTCTGTTGAGAGAAGAAGACCTCTGAGGAAGAGGGTGTTATACTATTTATCCGGTGACTCGGATGTTATAGTGGAAAGCTCAAGTGGTTTGCTTGGGGACTGGATGTAGGTCTGGATACTGACCGAACCAGTATAAATTCTGTGTTTTATGTGTTGTGCCTTATTGTCTGATTATTTTATTTTATCGATCTTTATCGTATTTCACTATTCACCCCCCCTCTAGTGGAATTTCATTCAGGACTATCCCTTATCCTGAAGGAAGAAGGACCTCACAGGACGAGGTTCAGGTTTATCCCTTAACCTGAAAGGAAGGAAGAATAGAATTTATAAAAATGGAGAAAAGTTAAAGAAATTTATGAAAATTTGTTCTGAAAAAGAATTCTCACAGGTAGCATTATTGCTCCTATGATGGGTCTCAGGATCATCCCTTATCCTGAATGGGATTACTTTGAAGAATGAGGGTCAGGTTTATCCCTTAACCTGAGCGAGAAATAAGAGTAAAGGAATACCTCATGGGAAAGAGGCATCAGGTTTATCCCTTAACCTGAAAGGGTATAGTAATAAAGATTGACAAAATTTAATAAAATTGGTGAAAAACTTGATAAAATTGATAAATTTGGTAGTAAATTGATGAAAATTTGATCAAATTAAAACAAAATGAATAAAAATGGATGAAATTAATAAAGATAACAAGATTAACTGAAAATCGATAAGATTTAAGAAAAAGAGTTTGCCTAATCATGCCTGCATATGGGATCTTTTTTTTTAAATGAGAGAGAGACGTTCATTCGAAAGACAGATGAAAAATTATTTTTGAGAAGAAGATCAACCGCAAGGTTAAATTTGAAGAATGATCGATGTGGGGCTGATCTTTGAAGAAGAATCGACACGAGGGTTGATTTCTGAAGAGAGATCAACATGGGGGTCAATTTGTGAAGACAAATGGTTTGAAACCTATTTTTGAAAAAGAAAACCAATAGCAGGGTTGATTTTTGAAGATAATGGTTCAAAAATAAGACCAACGCAAGGGTTGATTTTTGAAGACAATGGTTCAAAAATAAGACCAACACAAAGGTTGGTTTTGAAGACAATGGTTCGAAACCAATTTTGGAAAATAAGATCTACACAAGGGTTGATTTTTTTGAAAACAATGGTTCGAAACTAATTTTGGAAAGTAAGATCAACACAAGGGTTGATTTTTGAAGACAATGGTTTGAAACCAATTTTGGAAAATAAGATCAACACAAGGGTTGCTTTTTTTTAAAATAATGATTCGAAACCAATTTTGGAAAATAAGATCAACATAATGTTTGATTGTGAAAAAGATTGGACCAAAATATTGAACCCTTTGCAATCATAACGAAGATTTTGCAGAAAATTTTCAAAATTTCATGATTTTGAAAAAACCTCATAGGTAATATCATCTCTCTCATGAATGATGTCGGGATTGTTCCTCATTCTGAAAAGAATAGGAATTTAATGTGGCTTAATAGAAGCCGATGACGAAGAAGACTCTTGAAATGAAATTAAAAATAAATGCCCCAGTATGGCAAAAGAGAGAAGCATTTGATATCAAGGATATGAAAGAAATTGACATTTGCATTGATAAGCAAAGCTAATAACAAGAGACTGCATATTTACAAGCGCTTGACCAAAGGTCACAAAAGACCGGGGTTGACTTGCCCCTACAAGGTGACTGGAAAAAGGAGGAAAGCAGAAAACTTTGGCATCATCAATTTTTTGAGTGGTCCGGAAAAGTCTTGGTCAGAACTGCGGGCTGCTCCTCTCCTTCTTCTGGTACCAGAATTTCTTTGTCGTTGTAATCCTGTACTATGTTTTTGAGGATGAAGCAACGCTCTGTATCATGCCCTTTTGCTCGATGGAATTTGCAGAAACACTCTTTTCATTTTTCCATGGTGACAGAAGGATCAACAACCCTCGGGAGTTTGATCATGCCTTTCGCTAGCAGGTATCCGAGAACTACCTCAATTGGCTGACCCAAAGGGGTGAAATTGCAATCATAACCCCAACCATCATGTTTTATTTTCTTTGGTTTGCTTGGTTTCTATTGGATGCTGACCCCTTCCTGGGAACTGGACTGACCCTGTTCAGTTAGGATCACCGGATGCTCCTCTTTTTCATCTTCAGTAAAGAGATTTTTGTTAACGCAGTCTTAAACAATATTTTTGAAGACAAAACAATGATCGATGTCATGCCCCACTGCCCGATGGAACTTGCAGAATTGGTCTCTGAATCTCCCCATGATCGTGGGAGGGCTCGTGGCTTTTGGGAGCCTGACTAATCCCTTGGTCAGCATGTACTCAAGAACTTTGTCGAGTGGCTTGTCCAAAGGAGTAAACTCTCGATCCCTGCTCCAGTTTTTATGCTTTGGCTTCTCCTGATTCTTGCCCTTATGCTGAGGACTGGATTGAAGTGGTCCATCTTGATTTTTGTCAAATTTTCTCTTCTGGCCTCTAGTTTCCCCTAGGTAGCAGCTTTGATTGTCCTGGTTGCCTTTGTCGCTGCCCCTGCTGGTCTTAGAACTTCCTGCATTGCTATTGTTGTGTTTTTTCATTGGGAAGGAGAGATGTGCCTCCTCTTTGGTGGGAGCTTTTCCGAAACTGGCTTCAGCTTGCTCAGATAATATCTCAACCATCATCTTTTTGAACAACCGATATATAGCGAGATCAATCTCATTCTTATTGTCCTGAACTCCCTCTCTGGCAATCTTTTGATAATCCATTTCTCACTTTCTGCTTGTAACTGAGGTGCTAGAGTGGTGAGGTCTTTGATCTTGTCTGAATCACCCAACAATGCCAAATGAACTCTGTAGGACAAAATGAGACTTTTTAGAAAGATTTTGGAGGAAGTTTTTGACAAAGGAAGAAATCAAATTGACAAAAAGATATCCCATTACTAGAGATTGAGTCGTCACAGAATTTATGACAATTGTGTTGTTACTTTGTGGGGAGGAATGAATCAACTGAAAATACGAAGAATGAGTGCTATTTTGAAAAAGGATATCTCTTGACAAAAAGAGACTTTATTGGAAAAAAAGGCGACAGAATTTCTTGGAATAGAATCAGAAGATATGTTGGAAGGATAGGAGGAAAAAGGTTTGAAAATAGATGGCAAGGATTTAAAATTTTGAAAAAATGCAGGCAGGATCAGAAAAATTGAAGAAATCAAAAGAAGAAAAAAAAAGTATACCTGGGTTTTGAAAATAAAGAGAAAATTTTGAATAATATACCCAGGGTCTTGGGAAAATATAAGAAAAATAAATATCATAGAATCACAGTCGTACAAACAAGGATGCACAAACAGCACTCCCTAAAGCCGACTCTAAATGCAATATTTGAAATGACTTGTAGGACCTTAATCCTAACTCTAGGGTTCAGATCATCTGATTCCAATCCAGATACGCCGATATACTCAGACTGAAGCTCGAAGTACGTGACATAAAAATATTCTCCGGTTCTAAGGTAATGGCTCCCAACATCCTTGAGCACCTACCGATATACTTCGGACTATGGCCCTTAAGTACGTGGTAGGGGGGCGTTAACCCAAATAAGTGGTCCAGTTGTGAGGCTCTCTCCCGAACTATGGTTCAATGAAACAACCCAGCAACGTGAAGACTGGGACAACATAGGTAGAGATGTTTTTGAAAATATGTTCAACATGCAATAAAACCAGATGTCTCTAATGCAAGTCCTAAAGAGATAGAATTTAAATGAAGAGAAGCATACACTTGCATACATTGTTTGCATTCAATTCCTAGAATTGAGGAGAGTTGTATTTTAGACCTAAGTCTAAGTGAGCATGCATAAATCTCCTCAATATGGTCCTACCAAACCTACTTAGATTTTATATGCATTATGTAAGCTTAAATAAAGACTTAGATAATATCAAAGCAAAAGAAAAAGCATAAATTCGACCGGACGGAGACGAGTCCCATCACGGTTGCCAACTTCTGTGATCATTGCAAAATTTTTCCTCTTGTATTCTTCTCTTTCTTTTCTTTTCCTTTCTAACCTCTATTTCCCTTTTTGAAAGGGAAATAAAAGACAAAAAAAAGAGAGAATGAGAAAAGAAAGAAAGAGAAAGAAATTCTTTTGCGAAGGTCTCACTTGACCTTAATTTTGAAAATATTTTGAAATTACTCACCTCCGTTTTGAAATTTTAGGGGAAAATAGAGAGACGAGATTCGCTCGTCGGTACGAGGTTCGACCGTTCCTGACGCCTTTACCAGGGGTAATCGAATTAAGGATCAAATTTATGTCTTTTTTCTTTTGCTTAAATATTGTCTAAGAATTTATTCTAAGTCTAAATGCACAAAGAATCATGCTTGTGCAATGCAAATGCAGAAATGTATGCTTTTAAGAAATTAGTTTAGAAATTTGGGATTTTTTCAAGTGATTCTGAAATATAGGTTCAAGGATGTAGTGAAGAAAGGTTTCAAAGGTTTGAAATTGGTTTGAGAAAGTTAGATTTCCTTGAATCTAACTTAGAGATAGATCTGGAAAAAGAGACTTGAAATTACAAGTCTCAGAATAATCAGAGACTTGAAAATAAATCTTGAATTTGGAGAAAAGGGGAGATTTGAAACTGAAATAGAATTTTTGAAATAAAAAATGAATTTTCAAAGTCAGAATGAACTTTGAATTTGATTTTGAATCTATAATTTCGAATTTGAGTTGGAATTTTGAAAGAGAATTGAATTCCGGATTTACAGACTAGAATTAGAATGGATCTTGGATCTAAGTGAAATTTGAAAACAGAGTTGGATTTGAAATCTGGATTTCAAAAAACGGATTTGAATCCAAAATCTGGAATCCTAGATGGAATTGGATCCTAGGTCTGGAGTCCAAAATGGGGTTGGATCCGAAGTCTGGGATCCTAAATGGAATTGGATCCGAGATTTGAAATCCAAGATGGATTTTGAGTCCGGAATCTGGAATCCTAACTGGAATTTGATCCAAAGTCTGGAATCCAAGATGGAATTTGGATTTGAAAATCTGAATTCAGGGTGAAATTGGATTCTAAATCTAGAATCCAAGAGAGAATTGGATTTTGAAAATCCAAATGGGGCTTCGAGGATGAATCAGGATTCTTTGGAAATCCAGATTTGAAAAAAAATGGGTTTTAAACTTAGGGAAAATCGAATTTTGAGATTTTTAGAATCAATCTCAAAACTTTGATTTTAATTGAGAATCAAGACTCAATATTTAGATAGAACTTTAAAAAAATAAGGTATAAACTTGATTTGAAGCTTGAGTTTTGAAATCAGAAGATGAATCAGGAATTTCAAAGTTTAAATTGAACTTTGAAATTTGATCTAAAATGCTAAATTGAATTTGAATTTGAATCCTGGAAATGAAAATGAATTTTGAATTTTCAAAGTTGAACTTTGAAATTGGATTTAAATTGGACATTGAATTTGGAATATAGAAGTGAATTCGAAATTTCAAAGTCAAATGGGACTTTGAAATTGAATTTTTGAATTTTGAAATGAGATTTTGAAATGAGATAGAAAGATGAATAGAAATTGAAGATTGGTTTGAGACATGAAGAAGATATTCAAAATCACTTGGATTTTAAGAAAAAGAATTTTGAAAATATGATGTAATTCTATCCTAGATGATGAATGAATTTAAAAGAATTTGAAATTGTATTTTGAAAAAAAATATATTTCATTCTTTAAATGAATTGAAATAAGATTGAAGATATAATACATCCCTGACTATGGTCATTGAATGTATTATATAGTAATCATATTTAAATTCAAGTGAATAATAAAATATATTTTGGTGCCTTTATAGAGTTTAAAATGAAATTAACTCTCAATATATCCTGACTATGGCTATTGATATATATTTTGAGTTAATTTTAAATTAAACTCTGATAAAGGAAGAAAAAAATATTTTAGAAAAACATGATGATTCTTGAGAAAGATCCAGTGTGGATCCGATGTTATTCCATAAAAGATGAAAATCATAAGTTTTGTTCACATCCTGACTATGGCCACTGATGTAAATCGTCAACTTAGGATTAATAACCTTTTATTAGAATGGTGCACGTGCCATTCGTGTTTCCATTCGTGAAATTTTGAAATAAGAGAGCAAAATGATATGAAACACACAATTTTATGAAAAATGCATGTTCATACATTCTAATCTATGCTAGAAATGTAAAATTTCCATTATATTCTAGCTATTACATCATTTAATTTGAATTTGAAAATATTAAAGTCTCTAATCTAAGAAAAGAAATTTGGATTTTTCATCCATTCCTACAAAAACAGAGTTAGCATAAAGCAAAATACCAAAGATAGGGAAGGAAACTAAGATATTAAGAATGCGTATACTGATGGAAAAATACATGTGAAAATGTATATGCAAGTGTATTATGCTAATGAGAAAATATATATATAAGAAGGCATATGCAATGCTAATGGTAATGAAAATATGCACATGAGAATACATGTGTAATGGGGATATAACAGTTAGTGAACCATAGGTAGTTTTGGTACTAATGAAGAAAATATGCATATGATGAAGCTTAAAGGCATGTGTGAAAGTACAAAAATATGGATGCTACCTTCAGCAGGTAAGTGAAGTGATGCAGTGGGGGGTGCTATAGTGAAGATGCTTTGGTGAGATGACATGCAGTTTGAAACAATAGATGATGTTGGGGAAAATGGCAAGTGATGTTGTAATGAAGGAGAATGACTATAGTGAAGATGACAGGATGCCTACAGTGAGATAAGCTTAAGGAATGATACCTAGTAAATGAACTGTATAAGTTGTGCCTAACTTAGATGTTATGCCTAATATGAAAAGCCATAAATGTCATACCTAAAGCTGAGAAACTGCATAGTTAGGGTGTTGGGTTACACAGGGACTAACAGGTGGGCAGCTAAGTGTAATTGGGGTATGAGATGCATGTTAAGAGGTATTGAAGGTACCAAAAGGAGAAGACTAGCAGGTGGTGGCCGGTAATAGGTGAGTATAGATAGCTGCAATGTGGAATATGGCAATGAACATGTGAAATGTGGTAGGGTACATGGTGTAAATGTTAACAGAGGTGCTCAGGTGATGGGTGAAAATGCTTCAGCAGTATTACTGAGTATGAAGCACTATAGATAGTGGTGCTGAAGGAGGTGTGAAACAAGTAATTGTTGTGAGGCTGGAGTGGGGCAACAGTGGATGTCATGAGAAATGAAGTGAACTGCTAATACGATAAGTGGAGAGATGCAAGTGAAAGTGTTACATACAAGTAAAATGATGTAAAGGGAAAACATGCAACAACACACACTTGTGAAGGTGTGAGATGGAGTGTATTAAACTTAGTGGATATGCACACAGTGTGCATGTACACATTGTGGGATGCAGAGGCTGCACAAGAATGATATCAGGTGAGAGGGTGAATATGCAAACACAGGTATTAGTGTTGAAAGTGAAGTGCAGAGGAGTAATGGTATACAGGGTGCAGTGGTGATGTGATATACTGGGAAGGCAAGTGTTGAGTGATAGTGGGTACACATGATGTAATATGTTGTGTAGTGACAGTAAGGCATATAGGTAATATATGAAGTTGCTCATCATCAACAAATGAAACAAGTGAAGGATTATTATTGCTGATGGGAGCAATGATGCCTGTGTGTGGTTCCCCCCATCAACATTTTAAACAGTAAATTCAGAATCAAAGTCACAAAATATATTTCCCAACCAACCTTAGACTTTCGGTTTGATAAAAGTTATTGGAGGCGGATGATTATGACAATAATCATTGAATTCAATTGCCTTATCCAGACCGATACTAGTAAAACTACAACTTGAAAATAAGATAGTTGCTTTTGGGGGATCTGTGATGATGAAGTATTATTCAGCTCTTGTAGCTTCTGCACAGGAACCAGTGCACGGTTCTAAGCAATATCTTCCCTGGAAAGCAGAAAGTTATTAGATGAATCCCACATCTCAATCGATCCTTCATCATGCAAAGTGATGGATCTCACACCAACAAGTATAAGATTCTTTGCCGCTTCAGCGCCTGTGAATATACAAAGGGTAGCATATGGGTGATGTGCAAAAGCTAATCATGCATATATTTCAAAGTGATTTAACATTAAAATATGCATGATTTTATGAAAAAAATGTTTTAAAAACCCAAGTTTATGCTAGTTTTCGTTAAATGAGCTAAAATGATTTCAAAATAGAAAATGTATGAAAAATAGCTTTATTTGTATATTTTAGTACATATTTTAATGTGTGATATTAACATAGTATTTTAGTTTTAGTTTTCAATAAAAATAAAAATAAAAAAAATAAAATGGAGAAAAATAGTTTTATATTCATTTTAAGTGTTTGTTTTTTTTAGAAAAGAAAAAAAAATAGTAAAATAGTTTTATTTTCTTTATAAATAAATAAAAAAAAAAAGTTTTGTTTGTGACTTTTTGAAAAAAATTTCTAATAAACCGGTTTATACGGTTTTTGAATTTTTGAAAACTAAAAAAATAATAGCAAACCGGCTGGAACCGGTTTGCGGTTTTTTTTAAAACTAAAAAAAAAAAAAAAAATCGGTTTTAAACCGGTTCTAGCCGGTTTGGGGGTTTTTAAAACCCACAATGAAAAAATTCTAGGCGTCTTCCCTTGTGCGCCAGATTCTTCTTTTTCCCCTCTTTTCCCTCTCTTTCTTCCCTCTACCACCGACCATTCTCCCCTCCTTCTTCCTCTTCTCCCTAGTTCTCTGTTCTTTCACGCCGGTGGAGGTCTCGCAGTCGAATGAAGGCATACAGGAGGAGGCCGAATTCTTTTCTAATCCTTCCAGGTGATTCACGGTAAGCAATTCTTCTTCTTCTTCAGAACTTCTTCTTCTTCTTCTTCTTCTTCTTCTTCTTCTTCTCAATCTTTTTCTTCTCAGCATAATCTGATTCTTCATCTTCTTCTACTCTACCTCTCCTCCGTTCTTCTTTCAATAGTTCATATTTCTGTTAGCATATTAGATTAGCATATTTTGTTTGCTGAAAAATCAAAATAAAAATAAAAATAAAATAAACACTTGTTATCGGATATTGATTTCTGTTCCTGTTTCATTCCTGTTGTCCGTCTTGTTCATCTTTAGTTTTTTTTGTGTCTTTCAATTGTTGATTAAAGTTTCTGTGTAATTCATCGTAAATTTTCTGTTTTGCATTCAAGTGATTTTCTGTTTGTTTGTTTTGTTTGTTGATTTGATTTTTTTTTGTGTTTTTTTTTATTGTTTCTCATTCAGCGCACCTCCTGTTTCTTCCCTCTCTGCATTATTTTGTGTTGTCACTCAATATTTTTTTTCTCTGCTTTTAATTCAGCACGATCTCCTGTTTTGATTAATAGTTTAGTTGTAGTTTTCTTTTTCCTATGTTTTTTTTCTTTTTCTTTCCCAATCAGAATCCGATCATTCGCTGATCGTGAATACATTACATTTGTTGGTTACAACATCTAATCAAAGTCTGACTATGGTATCTGTGTGGTTTTGCTGAGAGAGCCGGCACTTCTGGATTCATCTGATCTCAAATTTGGGTGATCAAGAGCTACTGAATTGAAAGATCGTGCATGTGTGAATCCAGATCTAATTCAGCATCTCTGTTGCTGATCTCTTTTCCACAGATCAATTCATCGGTAGTGGCATTTTCATCTAGCATTCAGTTACACATACTTTACATTCTTGTGAAAATTTGTTTCTATCACATTCAACCGTCAACAACATCTGATCTGCTTCAGCATCACCACCGTGAATTCAACACTGATTCACTTGAAATTTAATCCTTGCTGCTGATTTAACATAAGACTCCCATCGGGTCTATTGTGAAGAGTTGTTGCTGGAAACCCTTTTTGAAAGTTACTGTTGCAGGTGGAAGTATTGTGTAAGCAAGAGTAAGATTGGAATATAAATGCCATATAGTGTGTGAATAGTCCTGTTAGTGCCATAGAGCTTTTTACAACAAGAGATAGTGAGAAGGCCTAATCCGGTTTGAATTTTGATTAGTTGTTTTGAAACTAGATTTACTTAGTAGATTTGAAATGATGAGCATTAAATAATAGCATTGTAATACTTAGCTAATTAGTAGTGAGTTATACTTCATTAAGAACATGTTAGTTAGTTTTCGATATTATGTTTAGTCTTAGAATTAACTAGTGAATTGTCGTCAAGTTTACATAGTTATTGTCATTTAGATTTTTTTTTTTTCCCATATGGTCTTTTATTGTTTTTAGCATTAATTAGCATATTCTGCGTAGTGTAGTCTTTATTGGTATCTTGTGTTGCTCGTGTTCTTTTGAATTGTGCAGGATAGCACAGGATTGGAGTGGAAGTGATTACGTGACACGAAGTACAAAGAGTAGAGCTTATTTTTACTTTTCAGTTTAAAATTAGGAATTTAATTGGGTTTGTAAATATTGCACTTTACGCCCTCTGCGAAGGGTATTCATTTGTTGTAATAGTTAGTTGATTTTACATTTCTTGAACATTTTTACATTTCAATAATTCGGCAATAAAGAATAGTTTAGAATTGTGTGCTTGAATACGAAATATTCCCGTTCCCTGAGTTCGACCCGGTCTCATCCACTAGTGAGAACCGGTTTTTATTATTTGATGTCTGGTTTTCACATGTTTTACATTTAAAAATCTTTTCAAAATTACAACGATTTAAAAGAAGACATCAAATTTTTGGCGTCGTTGCCAGGGAACGGCGTAATATTAGTATTCACTTTATTGCCTAGTGTTTGTGTGCATTTAGGTTTAGAACCACGTATGTGCATATCTTAGAGACAAGCTTACTTTTCTGCACAGCCCACCTACTAGGATCCCCTTAGAGGTGACTGTGTACGATTGGTACCGTACACATAGATTTGATATTTCTTATGCATAATCTCTGTTATGTGTAACTGCGTGGTGTTTGTTTAGTTTTTGTTGTTTTTAGTTTACTCGCTTTGTGGTTTGCGTGGTTTGGCCACTTGGTGCGTTAGTTAGGTAGAAAACCCAAAATTAGGACGAGTGTTACATCGGTCTACTTCAAGGTGTATGCACAGGCAACGATCACTTGACCCGAGCTAATTGAGTTCTGAGTTTCTTGTTAGGAGAACTCCTCACCTTATCACCATGGCCGAAACTCGGTCGTTGTTCCGTACCCTTAAGGAGTACTTCATGCCCACCATATACACTCCCACCTCCTGCATCACGAGACCTGATGTAGGAGCCAATCAATTTGAAATAAAGGCTAGTATCATTCAAATGTTACCATCATTTCATGGCCTAAGCAACGAAGACCCATATAGTCATATTGATGATTTTCTGGAGATCTGCTCGACAGTGCGGATCAACAATTTTGGAGATGACGCATTGAGGTTGACGTTGTTTCCATTCTCTCTCAAAGATAAAGCTAAACATTGGCTAAAGGCTCTCGACACAGTTCAAATTACCACTTGGGAAGGAATGCAACGCGAATTTCTTAAAAAGTACTTCCCAATTGGTAAGACGAATCAGTTTCGTAAAGCCATAATCAGTTTCTCGCAGATTGAGGGAGAACAATTCTACGAGACTTGGGAGAGAATGAAAGATCTTCTCCGCAAGTGTCCCCACCACCAGGTGCCTCGTTGGCAACTGGTGCAGTATTTTTACGATGGCCTGACCGAGAAGGACAGGCAAATAGTGGATTCATCATGTGGGGGCACTTTTATGCTAAAAAGTGAGGATGAAGCGTGGTCGCTTTTTTAGACATTGAGCGAAAATTCGATGCACCATGCGACAACTTCACGGTTCGATAGGGCTGCACCTACACAGGATAGTACTAAGAAGGCAGGTATTTTTGAAATAGGGATAAACCTTGAGTTAAGCAACAAGGTAGACCAACTATCCCAGAAATTAGATCAGTTTTTGTTGGGTCCCTCTCCTGCCATGCAGGTGTGCGCGTTGTGTGCGAGTCCTGCACACCATATTTTACAGTGCCCAGTTGCGCCACAGTATCCTAAGTTTGTCCAAGAGCAAGCTCAGATGGCTCAAAACTTTGCTAGGCTCGCACCCAATCCATTTTCCAACACTTATAACCCGGGCTGGCGAAACCATCCAAATTTTTCATGGCGCAACTCACAGATCCAACCCCCTAACCCTTCCCAGAGTCAACCCAGTCAAGGCGGTTATGCGCCTGGATTTCAGAGATCCAGTTATCCCCCAGCCCAACCTGTTTATACTAATCCTCAGTCTCATGAGCCTTCGCATAGTCAGTCCTTCGAGGACAAGATGCTACAAGCATTTTCTAATATTAGCGCGAATTTGAGCTCGCATAATCAATCTATTGCAAAATTAGAGACTCAAATGGGGCAGCTCGCCGAAGCGCTTAGCAGGCGAAGTGAGGGGACACTGCCTAGCCAGCCTATTGTCAACCCTAAAGGAAAGGAACCCATGCGTAGCTTGCATATGACTGATGCACATAAAGAGCAAGCTCAAGTCGTAACCCTTAGGAGTGGGAAGTAGTACCAAGCGAGGGAGACTGCAGAAGAAAGAGAGAAGATAAGTGAGAAGCAGTCTGTCCCTAAGGTTTTACCTCAGGAAAGCAAGAAGGTTCTTCCATCGGAGCCTTCACCATCCTACATTCCCAAAGCCCCCTTTCCTGAGGCGTTAGAAAGGCCGAGAGCATTAGGTAAGGCTGGAGTGAACATGCAAGAGATGCTTGAGATATTCAAGCACGTTCAGATAAACCTCCCCTTACTAGATGCCATCCAACAGGTCCCTGCATATGCAAAGTTCCTCAAAGAACTTTGTACGCAGAAAAGGAAGTCGATGTCCCATGTGCAAAAAAAAATTTATTTAACTGGGCAGGTGAGCGCAGTATTGCAACAGCAAACCCCACCTAAGCTCAAGGACCCAGGGACTCCGATCATCTCATGTGTCATAGGAAACATCACTGTTGGGCGTGCATTGCTCCACCTTGGGGCAAGTGTTAACATCTTGCCGGGTTTCTTTTATGACCAATTTGGATTGAAAGAGATGAAACCTACACCTATGACTCTTCAGCTTGCAGATAGATCTATCAAGGTCCCAAGAGGGATACTTGAAGATGTTTTAGTCAAGGTGGAGGATTGTTATTTCCCTGTTGACTTCGTGATATTAGATATGGAGGGAGTTGATAGCCCACAGCAGACTCCTATTATTCTCGGTCGCCCCTTTCTAGCTACCGCCAACGCGTGCATCAATTGCCGCACTGGTGCGATGGATGTGTCATTCGGAAATAGGAAGATGCGGCTAAACATCTTTCGTGCTGCTATGGGGCCTGTTGTTGAGGAGGCTTCTTTCAAGGTTGATGTCATTCAAGACCTCGTAGAAGCAGAATATGCTTGGTTATTGAGTGATCCACCTCATGAGGAGGATAAGGAATCACTAGAAGAGGATCACCTAGAATTACGTGAAAATCAGATAGGTGAGTTGAGTTGGATCGGGTACTTCGAGCCATTCAGAGGTAGACAGGATGGGAACACACTGCGCAATGTCACTGATGACATTATTTTTCATAGAGAGCCCGATTGAGTCTGACTTCATGTCCATTGATCTCATGGACGATGAAGGATTTTTCCAGGGATCCGTCTGGCTGGGGACGTGAAACTTAGCGCTTTATGGGAGGCAACCCATATTCTGTACAATTTTACATTTGTTGTTAGGATTTGTAGATTTCATTTGGTTTTATTTTTCGTTTTATATATTTTCTATGAGTTTCATGTTTTGTCATGTATACATTGCATTCATTCCATTCATAGAACATATATTTTTAATTCATGTCAGGTCATTCTACTCTTTTCCCTCAATTATTTTCTCTCATGTGCATTCACTTAGTTTCATATAAGCATGGGGGAGTGCCACTGGGACAGTGTCAATCAAGCATGGGGGAGGGTGTAGTTTGCACACCTTGATATTTCTGTTTACGTTCTTGCACATGTTTACACATTTCTCATGAAAAGTAGATTTTTAAAGAAAGAGTTTGAACTTATATGAATGTTATTTCAAATCTGATGTTTTTAGAGGATTTTTAAGCCCCACGGAAAATTTTTTCTGACATAGATCTAAAAATTATGGTTGTTTATGCGGATTTTGAAGAAATGATGATAGATACATGTTAGAATTTATTTTGAATCATAAATATGAATATGCACAGTGCTATTTTTGAAAAACTAAGCAAATGAACAAAAGCGTAAAAAATGAGCTCAAAAGAGAAAAAAATAGCATGCGTTAGGTTGTTTGGATAATTTCACAATCCTTAATAGATGGAATTTAGATGTAAGTTGAAACTTTTAATTCCATTTTCGAAAAGAAGAGTGGAAAACTTCGTGATCCTAAGTAACTGAGAACAAATACAAGTTGAAATGTTTGACTCTCATGTTATAAAGGTGAATGAAGGAAGTCACTTTTATGTCTTAGTTGATATCTTTTGGTATGTATTGAAAAAGTATAGAAGATATTGACATTGCACAAGGCATAAAAGCAGACCACACGCAAGCTAAGAGAGAAGAATAAGTGCGCAAAAAGAAAAAGCGTGAAAAATGAAAAAAGAGAGAAAAGAGCTTAAAAAGAAAGAAAAGTTCAGTGCTTAGAAGTAATTGAGAAAACCTGTGCAGAAAACATATGAGTGAGGATAAGTAAATGATAACTTGTTTTTATTGGATTTTCTAAGAATAAAACATAAATAATTGTGATATTTAGAAAAGTGAAAGAAATTCTTTTTCTGTGGTAGTATATAAAAGACTCTAATTATGTCTTGATTTTTTTGTAACATAAAATATTTGTGAAAACAAAGTCTTTAATTACCTACTGCTTATGACGATGTGTAATATTTTGCATACAAGACAGAGATGTTTGTGGGTAGCATCACTGCAAACCCTCACGAGACCTTACTCGTCCACTGGGGTAACCCAGGGGTTGAAAGGGCTTGTTGCATGAGCTAAATGCAACCGTGATTCCTACGAAAGTGAGTTAGGTGATAGTTTGATTTCTTGCATTTTTCTAGTTTGCTCGAGGACTAGCAAAACATAAGCATGGGGGTATTTGATCATGCATATATTTCAAAGTGATTTAACATTAAAATATGCATGATTTTATGAAAAAAATGTTTTAAAAACCCAAGTTTATGCTAGTTTTCGTTAAATGAGCTAAAATGATTTCAAAATAGAAAATGTATGAAAAATAGCTTTATTTGTATATTTTAGTACATATTTTAATGTGTGATATTAACATAGTATTTTAGTTTTAGTTTTCAATAAAAATAAAAATAAAAAATAAAAAATGGAGAAAAATAGTTTTATATTCATTTTAAGTGTTTGTTTTTTTTAGAAAAGAAGAAAAAAATTAGTAAAATAGTTTTATTTTCTTTATAAATAAATAAAAAAAAAAGTTTTGTTTGTGACTTTTTGAAAAAAAATTCTAATAAACCGGTTTATACGGTTTTTGAATTTTTGAAAACTAAAAAAATAATAGCAAACCGGCTGGAACCGGTTTGCGGTTTTTTTTAAAACTAAAAAAAAAAAAAAAATCGATTTTAAACCGGTTCTAGCCGGTTTGGGGGTTTTTAAAACCCACAATGAAAAAATTCCAGGTGTCTTCCCTTGTGCGCCAGATTCTTCTTTTTCCCCTCTTTTCCCTCTCTTTCTTCCCTCTACCACCGGCCATTCTCCCCTCCTTCTTCCTCTTCTCCCTAGTTCTCTGTTCTTTCACGCCGGTGGAGGTCTCGCAGTCGAATGAAGGCATACAGGAGGAGGCCGAATTCTTTTCTAATCCTTCGAGGTGATTCACGGTAAGCAATTCTTCTTCTTCTTCAGAACTTCTTCTTCTTCTTCTTCTCAATCTTTTTCTTCTCAGCATAATCTGATTCTTCATCTTCTTCTACTCTACCTCTCCTCCGTTCTTCTTTCAATAGTTCATATTTCTGTTAGCATATTAGATTAGCATATTTTGTTTGCTGAAAAATCAAAATAAAAATAAAATAAACACTTGTTATCGGATATTGATTTCGGTTCCTGTTTCATTCTTGTTGTCCGTCTTGTTCATCTTTAGTTTTTTTTGTGTCTTTCAATTGTTGATTAAAGTTTCTGTGTAATTCATCGTAAATTTTCTGTTTTGCATTCAAGTGATTTTTTGTTTGTTTGTTTTGTTCGTTGATTTGATTTTTTTTGTGTGTTTTTTTTTATTGTTTCTTATTCAGCGCACCTCCTGTTTCTTCCCTCTCTGCATTATTTTGTGTTGTCACTCAATATTTTTTTTCTCTGCTTTTAATTCAGCACGATCTCCTGTTTTGATTAATAGTTTAGTTGTAGTTTTCTTTTTCCTATGTTTTTTTTCTTTTTCTTTCCCCAATCAGAATCCGATCATTCGCTGATTGTGAATACATTACATTTGTTGGTTACAACATCTAATCAAAGTCTGACTATGGTATCTGTGTGGTTTTGCTGAGAGAGCCTGCACTTCTGGTTTCATCAGATCTCAAATTTGGGTGATCAAGAGCTACTGAATTGAAAGATCGTGCATGTGTGAATCCAGATCTAATTCAGCATCTCTGTTGCTGATCTCTTTTCCACAGATCAATTCATCGGTAGTGGCATTTTCATCTAGCATTCAGTTACACATACTTTACATTCTTGTGAAAATTTGTTTCTATCACATTCAACCGTCAACAACATCTGATCTGCTTCAGCATCACCACCGTGAATTCAACACTGATTCACTTGAAATTTAATCCTTGCTGCTGATTTAACATAAGACTCCCATCGGGTCTATTGTGAAGAGTTGTTGCTGGAAACCCTTTTTGAAAGTTACTGTTGCAGGTGGAAGTATTGTGTAAGCAAGAGTAAGATTGGAATATAAATGCCATATAGTGTGTGAATAGTCCTGTTAGTGCCATAGAGCTTTTTACAGCAAGAGATAGTGAGAAGGCCTAATCCGGTTTGAATTTTGATTAGTTGTTTTGAAACTAGATTTACTTAGTAGATTTGAAATGATGAGCATTAAATAATAGCATTGTAATACTTAGCTAATTAGTAGTTAGTTATACTTCATTAAGAACATGTTAGTTAGTTTTCGATATTATGTTTAGTCTTAGAATTAACTAGTGAATTGTCGTCAAGTTTACATAGTTATTGTCATTTAGATTTTTTTTTTTCCCCATATGGTCTTTTATTGTTTTTAGCATTAATTAGCATATTCTGCGTAGTGTAGTCTTTATTGGTATCTTGTGCTGCTCGTGTTCTTTTGAATTGTGCAGGATAGCACAGGATTGGAGCGGAAGTGATTACGTGACACGAAGTACAAAGAGTAGAGCTTCTTTTTACTTTTCAGTTTAAAATTAAGAATTTAATTGGGTTTGTAAATATTGCACTTTACGCCCTCTGCGAAGGGTATTCATTTGTTGTAATAGTTAGTTGATTTTACATTTCTTGAACATTTTTACATTTCAATAATTCGGCAATAAAGAATAGTTTAGAATTGTGTGCTTGAATACGAAATATTCCCGTTCCCTGAGTTCGACCCGGTCTCATCCACTAGTGAGAACCGGTTTTTATTATTTGATGTCTGGTTTTCACATGTTTTACATTTAAAAATCTTTTCAAAATTACAACGATTTAAAAGAAGACATCAAAAGCACTGTGTTGGTGGATGTTCAAAGATGACATACAGGTAATATGCAAATTGTGACTTCAACAGAGGTAACTACTGAAGTGTAGCCCTGGCAGCCGTTGATGCTCAATGAACCCTACTATAATGACAGGAGATACAGGGGATATCAAAACTGAACACAGTGAGATGGGTGATAGTTCTCTTTGCCATCATTTATGCTAACTAGGAATTTTGCATGTAAAGATGAGATACCCGATTGCAATATGTATCTTGTAGCAAGTCGCAAGGCTGCTATTGAATCAATCAAAGCATCCAATTTAAGTTGAATAAAACCACACGCCTCACGAGCCAGTCATACAAAGCTTTATCATGCTAAAGTGAGTATTCCACATTTAAACCCGAAATTTGCCTTTTGAATCCATATGTTTTTCAAAGCGAACCTGATTTCAAATCAATAAATCAAAGGATGCAACAATTTAAAATGTAAACTTTCACGCAAGGCTTGTGATGAGAAAGAGCTTGTGCAGACAAAATGCGGAGGATGCTAACCACACAATTCTAACTAGCTTGAAAATGTATGATTGTATCCAACAGATGCGCCTTCCCAGTAAACCAAACCTCATTAGATGTTCATTCCTTTCGGCAAGACTATCATTCCATTAGGTTTCGGACCGCTTAGCAATTGGTTTATTTGGAGAATCATAACGGATTACCATTAGGTACAAGGGGAGTTTTCTTTCCCTCCTTAAAGGAGTTGTTTGGGGAAAGTGAATGTAACATATAAATAAATTCTGAGCTGAATGTACAACGTTGATATAGTGAACAATTTAAACTCAGTAAAGCAAGAATGTGATCAAGATGCACAGAATATAATGAACGGAATGATTAAAATGCAATGAGAAGGGTGATCAAATATCATCAAAGTAGGATCTCGAGTACACGCAAATAACCATCTGGACATGATACAGAGATGATATCAAAAGAATTTAAAACGAGATTGAAGCAAGTGTAATAGGTAGATCAATGATAAATCAACACACATAGTAAGATGCTTAAATGATGAATTAATAAGAGAATGTAAATAAAAGAGGTCTCGTGAAGGAGATGTATATAAATAAAATTAAAAGCAACAGAATTGAATATAAAAAAAAATGAACGAAGATCGATGCTGAATGAAATCAGATGCACAATACTGAATGAAAATCAAACATACGATAAATAAAATCAAATGCTGATGAGTGAAAATACAGGTGACACAGAATTAAGTAACTGTATTCTATGGAATCCTGATCAGATATTGAATCTGATTCGTGGGATTCAGATTGAAGCATCAGCCTCAAATCAACCCTGGTTGATGCTGATGTCTTCAATATTTGAATCCATTTTATGAAAGCACAGTAAACTTGACAAGGGAAACGTAATGAAACTAGTAGATCCAAAAATGAAAGGGGAGCATAATATCATGCGACGATGAGGTATTAGATTACCCAGCAAATCCAAATTAAATGCTGGATTTCACAGCGGGTTAATTCTACCCTTAAAATGTTAATTACAAATCTTATGTTGATGATGTGAGCGAAAAGAATGAGATATCAATGATGAATCATAATCAGATTAAAGATTGCAGACAAATGATGAAAATGGGGGCAAACCGAATGAATATTGAGCAGAACATGGCAAACTAATGAAAATACATAAAATATAGAAAAAAATACATAAAACAATAAGGAAATAAATATAACCCAGAAGAGGGTCGAATTTCTTTTGCAAAAATGTAAATCGGTGCTGCTATGTGCATACCTATATTGCATATGATGCGTCAAATGAATAGAAAATAAAAAAGAATCTAATGAAAGAAAGACAAAAAATGTGAATCAGAAGATGAGGAACAATCCTTACCTTGGCTTTGCAGAGGCTGAGGGAAATGGAGTGTTCCTTCCGGAATTGCCTTATGTTGATCTGATGGCTTTTTCCAGTCAATCGAGTATGAGAGGAGGGGAAAGATAAGAGCGGATCGTCAAGGAAAATGGATGGACGATGAGGTTCATGGATAGGTGAGGGACGGATCGAGGGGTCGAAGATGGATGCCGAGAGCTTCCCCTCTGCGTTTGTTTTATAGAGGGGAGAGGAAGGCTCTGGAACGGGGAGACGATTGGGGATCAATGGTCGAGGGAGGATCGTGCCGATCAGGGGTCCTTTGCCCTTTGATCCTCGGCGATGCAGGAAGAAGCCGTTGGGCTTTTTTTAATGGGAGTCCCTCTTTTTTAGAAACTTTCAAAAAAAAAAAGTGGTTTTGTTTTAAAAAAAAAAAGCTTTTCTAAAGGAGGTTTTAAGCAAAAAGGTGGTTTTGAAAGAGGGGGTTTTAACCCATTATTTTTTGTATTTTTCTTTTCTATTTTATATTTTTTTGGGTATTTTCGAAATAAAAACTATGAAACTAAGGGAAAATAAGGGATTTAAGAACCATTTTGTAATTTTTGAGAAATATTTACAAAAGAAGGGTTTTCTGAGAATCCAGGTTTGATTTTTGGAAATTTCTTAAGAAAATAGGTTTGGATCCAAGATTTTGAGGAAATATTTGAGTTTTTATCCTTGAATCGAGAAATACAAAGACGTGGATCCAATTGAATACCAGATGAACTGTCTGAGCCTTTCAGAAATTATTTTTTGGTATTTTTGTAAATTTAATTTGAAATTTGGATAACGAGGCTCAGATTTGGGTTTTGACACTGGATCCGGATCCAAAATTGAGTCAGATATATAAAATGGATTTGATTTGAGTAAAATCCAAGAAATAACTGAAATTTAGATTGAAGATGACTCAAATTATTCAGAAAATGGGGGTCAGGGAAAAAAGGGAATTTTTATAAAATTTTAAAAAATTTGGGGTGTTCACAGCATCCAATCCATTCACCAGTTCATCTTCAATTTAGCATTGAGATATGAACCATTCAACCATTTACTAAGAAAATGAGTAAAATTTGAATGGAGACCAGAATGTCAGCAGTCATTCGAATGCATCAAGCAATATCTTCTTAATTCGCCTATTCTGAAGCCACCAAAATTGGAAAAACCACTCCTATTATACATTTTTGTCAATCAGAATGCATGTGGTGGATTTTTGGCATAATACGAAGAAGGCAGTCTGATAGAACATGCCATCTACTATGTGAGCAAAACCTTTGTAGACTATGAGAAGAAATACTCTCAGATGAAGAAAACATGTCTAGCCCTAATATGGATGTGCCAAAAATTGAGACATTACTTATTGGCATCTGAAGTCAATTTTTTATCAAAGCTCAATCCTCTCAAGTGTATCCTTGAACAACCATTTCTCAGCGGACGGATTGCTAAATGGCAAGTTCTTTTGATGCAATATAACTTGGTGTATGTTTCTCAGAAATCAATTAAAGGTCAGGTCATCGCAGATCAATTGGCAGACTTTTCTCTAGCAGAAGATGTCAAGGCAGAGGATGATTTTCCTGATGAGCATATCTACAATATTCTGCAATCTCCAGTTTGGAATTTGTTTTTCGATGGTTCCAAGAATATAACAGGCATAGAGATCGGGATCTTACTGATCACACATGAGAAGGAAATGATCCCTTACTCTCTCAAGCTCAGTTTTCAATGTACTCACAATATGACCGAGTATAAAGCTCTGATACAAGGCCTGAAAATTTTGCAAAGTTTCAATGTCAGAAGAGTGCATGCTTTTGGCGACTCATTGCTCATCGTCAGTCAGGTCAAGGCTGAGTGGCAAGTAAAAGATCATAAATTAATTCCCTATCAAAAAATTGATTCAGCTCTCATCGATAGCCTTGAGTAATTTCAACTCAATCATATCAAAAGGGAATACAACCAAATAGTCGATGGCTTGTCTAGCTTGGGATCCATCATGTCTTTCAAAAATGGTGAATCCTGTTGTTCTTTCAAAATCGGCAAACTTGATCAACCAGCCTTCTTTTCAGCCTTGCAAACGAACCAGGCCGAACAAAGGGAGAAGCCTTGGTATCAA
The DNA here is from genome assembly GCF_984573655.1 of Nuphar pumila. Taxonomy (NCBI): domain Eukaryota; kingdom Viridiplantae; phylum Streptophyta; class Magnoliopsida; order Nymphaeales; family Nymphaeaceae; genus Nuphar; species Nuphar pumila. The sequence goes on along the minus strand of NC_143252.1, from coordinate 96,128,231 downwards.
GATATAATTTTTTTTATTGAAATTGGTGAATTTCCAACAGAAATGCCAAAAAGGGAGAAACAAGCAATCCAGCGTATGTTCGCCCGCTATTTCATACTTGTCGATGACCTCTATCATCATGGGTTTAGTGCTGAGTATGCCAAATGCTTAGACAGGGACCAAGCCATGGAAGTTGTCCAAGAGGCCCATGAAGGTATCTGCGGTGGCCACGTTGGTTACCAAACTCTCATTAAGCAAATCATCCGAGCAGGGTACTACTGGAAGACCATGCAGCAAGACTGCTACCAATTTGTAAAGAAGTGTGTCAAATGTCAGATGCATGCACCTTCCATTCATGTGTCTGCCGCATATTTATAATCAATTGTTTCTCCATGGCCATTCTCTATATGGGCTTTCAATGTTGTGGGCCCGATCACTCCTTCTGCTTATAATGACCACAAATGTTTTCTTGCAGCTACAGAATATTTCACTAAATGGGTTAAAGTTGTTACTCTGCAGACAGTAGAAGGCCAACATGTGGTCTCATTCATCCACAAGAATATCTTTTATCATTTTGGCATACCGCATGATATTGTTTCTGACAACGACAGTCATTTCAAGAATGAGAGAGTAAAAGTTTTCTATTCAAAATTCAGGATCCATCATCATTTTTCAGCTGCCTATTATCCTCAATGAAACGGTCAGGCAGAAGCCACCAACAAGATCTTGATTTGCATTTTGGAAAGAACTGTGAAAACAGTCAGTGATTTGCATGAGAAAATCCATGATGTACTCTGGGTGTACCGAACCACCATTCGGACTCCGACCAATGCTACTTCTTCATAATTGGTTTACGGGACTGAGGTAGTGTTACCTCTCCACGTTCAAAAGCTTGCATTCAAATTTGCCTCACTCATCGAGCTACCACTTGATCAGTATCAACAACAGAGACTTGATCTACTAGATGAAAGAAGGCTCAAGACGGCTGAGCATGCTCATGCTTATCGTCAGAGGATAGCCTGACATTATGCCAAGTCTGACATCGAGAAAAGATTTCAAGTTCATGATCTAGTCCTCAGATCGACAACTCGCCTTAAGCATCGCCCGCATGGCAAATGGTCACCAAACTGGGAAGGTCCCTATGTGGTCAAAGAAGCGCTACCACGCAATTCATACTGCCTGATCAATGTAGATGGGGTGGAGTTACTAGATCCTATCAATGCTCTGCACTTGAAGAAATTTTACACCTAATTTGCCTATTCTATCTTTTTGTATTCTTCAAGGAGATTTCTTCAATAACAATGGGCAATTATTTCTTCATCCAATATTTTCTTCCCTTGTTACACTGAGACATCTTTTATTATGAAAACTGGTCTTCACTTCAAAATATTCTATATGCAAGCAAGATCAAACAAGCTCTATCTTCATCAATCTTTATCTATTCCCATTAATCTTTATCAATTTTTCATCATTTTTTATCAATTTCATCAATTTTTCAATTTTCATCAATTTCCCATTCAAGATAAGGGATAATCCAGAACAATCTGACACTGTTTGAATCTATCTTGGGTCAAGAATTTTCATGGAGTCTTCAGAAAATTGGTAATCTTCAGATTCAGTTTATAATTTTTACCAATTTTTCCCAAAATTCGATCTCAGATCGAATCCTTTTTCAAAATACAATGCTCGTACCGGTCATGTTCAAAATTTTTAGTCTATTCATTTTCTAAACCCAGTCCTCGCACTGGTCATTTCTTTCAAGTTACCCAGCTTCCAAGTTGGAATAATTCTCCTTTGAAGATCCAAGTTTCGACTCGAACCTTCTTTCAAGTTAATCAAATTTTCCTTTGAAGATCCGAGTTCCGACTTGGACTTTCTTTCAAGTTAAATCTAATTTTTCTTTAAAGATCTGAGTTCTGACTCAGACTTTCTTTCAAGTTGATCCAATTTTCCTTCAAAAATGAGTTCTGACTCAAACTTTTGTTCAAAATCGAGTTCTGACTCAGACTTTCTTTCCAAAAAACTAAGTTCTGACTCGAACTTTATTTTAAAATCGAGTTCTGACTCGATTTTTCTTTTAAAAACAAGTTCTGACTTGGACTTTCTTTTAAAACTAAGTTTCGACTCGGGCTTTCCTTCAAAAATGAGTTCTGAAACTTTCTTTCAAAATCGTGTTCTGACTCGGACTTTCTTTCAAAAACGAGTTCTGAATCAGACGATTTCTCAAAAACGAGTTCTGACTCCCACAATCTCTTTAAAAATGAGTTCCGACTTAAACTATCTTTTAAAAACAAGTTTTGACTCTGACTTTTTTTTTTTTAAAATCGAGTTTTGACTCAGACTATCTTTCAAAAATGAGTTCTGACTCAGACTTTTCTTTCAGAAACCGAGTTTTGACTCAGACTTTTCTTTCAAAATTGAGTTTTGGCTTAGACTTTTCCTTTAAAGTCGAGGTCTGACTCAGACTTTTCCTTCAAAGCCGAGTTCCGACTCAAACTTTCTTTCAAAATCGAGTTTTGACTCAGACTTTCTTCAAAAAATGGGTTCTGACTTAGACTTTCTTCGAAATCCAGCTTTCGAGCTGGTCGAACTTCCAAATTCAATTTCGTGCTTAATGCCATCACACCTTTGGGTCAACCAATTCTATCAATTTTAATCATTTTCCAACCTTTGGGTTGTATATTTATTGTTTTTCAACCTCTAGGTTGCAATTTTATCATTTTCCAACCTTTGGGTTGCAATTTAATCATTTTTTTTAACCTATGGGTTGCAAGTTTTGCCAAATGCTGATCTTTTTCAAGGATCCAATCTTCTGAACCAGTTTTCCAAGTTGGCCCAATATATCAATCATTCAAAATTTTCTCTTGCAAAGGACCCATTTTCTAGGGAGAGTTTGAGAGAGCTCATTCCTTTTGCATGCAACCCATTTATGTTCGCAAGAACCCTTTTTCCAAAGAGAGTTTGATGGGACTCATTTCTTCGCAAACTGTTTGCAAAACAATAAATCATTTTTACACAAAGAACCCTTTTTCCAGGGAGAGTTTCAAGGAAGCTCGTTTCTTTTGTGGCCCCCAATTTCTCATTTTGGCCTCCCCGTTGTAGAGGACCCTTTTTCAGGGAGAGTGTGATGGACTCACCCCTCTGCGATATTCATCAATCTTACCCACCGACCGCATTTCCATAAGAGAAGCCTAAGATTAGGGAGTTTTGATGAAAACTTAATTTCTCTTTAAAAGTTCCATTTTGCAAACACCTCCTCTTTAGAGAAGAGAGAAGTATTTTTCCTACCTGTTCAGGTCAAGGGTCAAGCCAGAGTCTCTTCTTTGGGAAAGGAGAGGAGAATTTAGTCACGGAGGTGCCAATTTGATGTCAAGCAATTCCTTTCAGCAAGGATTTCAAGAATATTTTGCCAATTTGTCATCAAAACAATTGTTGATCTTAAATTTTTATTACATAAATTTTTTTACCTCAAGCTACCTTCAATATTTCCTCTAAAAGAGTGAAGTTCTTGCGAAGAAAGAACCGAAGTTCAAGCTTTTTTTTTTCTGTTGATCAACAAAAAGGATGAAGAAAAATCCTCGATATGACTAACAAGAAAAATTCAATGATGTTGAAAAGCCATAAATGAACTGATATTGACCATAGCCATGGCACATTTTTAAAGACAATTCTTCTCGTAATAAGGTAGTGAAAATATCCTGAGCGATAAAAAAAGCATCTACTCAATCTCAATATCTCTGCAGTCATCCAAGCTGTAATCAATTATCTGCAAAAGGGATCTCTCAAACTATCATCAAGTTGAAGACTGATATATGAGTTAGACCCCTGGGGCCAAAAGAGACTCAAATCATCTCCAAGTTGAAGAAGCATGTGACATGTTCTTTTAAGAAAAGTTTAAATCATTGCCAAGATGAAGGCTAATATGAGGAACCTCCCGACAAACCCTAAAAGATATTTGATTATCACCAAAAGATTTCAATCAAAGAGACAATATCATTAGTATAATTTCTGAGATAAAGAAGGCTCGGACCACCTTCAAGTTAAAGGAGTGTGTGATGTACCCTTCCAGAGAAAATCAAATCACCTCCAAGATGAAGGAGCATGTGATGTACCCTTCTAGAGAAAACTAGAAATCTCCGAGATGAAGGATGATGAGATGAACTTCTCGCCAAAACCCCAAGAAAGCTCAAGTTCTCAAAAAGAGTGCAAAAAGATTATCATGGATGAATCCCAGATATCAAGCTACCAAAATTAACAAAAGTCATTTTTATCTATGTGAAATTCTTTTATCAATATTGTTCTAACTGCTTTTATGAAACTGAGAATATTTCAACTCTTTTTATATCAAGGAAATGGATAGCTTCCTTGAAGAAACTCAACAACAACAAAATTTGAATTTGATTATTGATTCTACGGAGTTAGCCCAATTAGAGTTAATACTATAGGTAGAAAAGGGAATATTTTTGCACAAATGTGCACATTCTAATCATTTTGAATCAACTACAAATTTTTTTCTCATTGGCAATATTTTTTGGTTATCTCAACATAAAGCAAGAACTTGATGTCTATTTTGGTATATCCTGGCGTTGTTTTATTTCTCGTTAGGACTTGATAACAGGAGTTTTCAAGGTTGTAAACACCCCAAATTTTCACCCTCATCCAGTGTTTGTCCATTTCATATGTAATTGCATATCACTGCATACATTTTTGCATATCATTTCATCGTATTCCATCGCATTGCATAGCATTGCATTTCATTTTCGAGATCCAGCACTCCTATTTCAAAACATTCAATCCAGATTTGAATTTTAAAGCTTTTATTTCAAAATCAATTTCAAAACCTGGGTTTTTATTCAATACTCTGTCATTTTCCAACCCCAGGACTTTATATTTCGAAATATTTTCTCAAGAAAACAATCTGGATTCATTTTAAATTCAAATTTTAATCGATTTCAATTCACAGATGAGACCCATTGAGGTGGTGTCGCTTCTGAATTCCTCTATTCATCAAATTTCTCAAAGTTTTGAAAGTTTCAGTCCGATCAGGACTCTGTCCCAGAGTCCTAATCCAGTCAAGAGTCTGTTTTAAAATCTGTTTTACTTCCATTTTCAGTCTTTTTCGATTATTGTCAAAATTTAGGTCATTTTACAGAGTCTAGTTAGTTCAAAACTCTATTTTAGAGTTCGGTCGAGTTAGGAGTCTAACCCTGACTGTGTTTTCTGACTTATTTCATCATTTCTTGATAAAATCTTTCGAAAATTCTTTCATTTGGCTTTTAAAATCTAAGATCTCAGAGTCCTAAGAGTTCAGGACTCTAACTCGGAGTTCCAGTTCGCTTGAGACCCTATTTTCAAAGATCTTGAATTTCAAATGTCGATTTTAACCCTTTTTCAAAGCCAGTTTCAGTGTTTATTTCAAAATTCTTCAAAATTCGATGTGGGCCCACTCAGTTGGCACCATATCCAGAGGAGTTCTAACCTAGTTAGGACCCTATGCCATTTCAAAAATTATAACTTTGAAGTTTGTCTTTGAAAATCCTTTTGAAAACTCCTTCAATTTCAAGTTTTAAAATCGCTTTTTGAAAAACTCAAGTAGGGCCTACTCGGGGTGGTGCCATATTCGAGTCAGTCAGGGCTAGACTAGGGTTAGTTGATGTCTTGGTTAGTGTTAGAGGTTTAGAAGAGTCAAAACCATTTTTGAAAAACTCATTTTTGAAAGTTAGTTTTTAAAACTAGTGTTTTTAAAGGTTTTTAAAGGTGTTTTAAAAAGCCAAATGTAGAAAATGCCAAGTGGCATTACATTTGGAGATTTTTTAGGAAAGTCTAGGGGTTAATTAGGCACTAGTTTAGATAATTTAGGCTAGGGGTAGTTAGGTCTTTCCACCCAAAAATCGCCCCCCCTTGTTAGAGTCCAAAAAATTCAAAATTCCCAATTTTTAAACCTAAAAAAATTCTATAAATAGTCTCCATAGGGGGGTCGATTTTTCCAACTTGCTCTCCTTGGGATTCTTGGAGATTCTCTCTCCTCTCCAGCCCTTCCTCCATTGCAGCCACCTCAAGGTAATTATTTTGTTTAATTTTTAGCTTTTATTTCATGTTTTTAATAGTTTTAAATCAATTTTAGCCATTAATACCTCCTATTTCATGGATTCAACCATGGTTTCACCTCAAGAACCATCAAGAATCAACAAGAACGATCCAAGAAGGTGATCTAACCTTGTTTTGGGTGATTTACAGGGATTTTAATCCATTAGAATTGATTTTAATATGATTCTTTACATTATTAACCAATAAAATATATGATTTACCCTTTTAATGGGTTAAATCTATGTTTTAAAGGTGATATCAAATTCCAGCCATTGATTCCCTGTTTTTATTTTATTTTCATGGTTTATTCATGTTTGTTTTACGTTCTATAGTATAGAAATAATTTTTATTTACTGTTTTATGGTTTATTTCATTGATTTACATTAGTTAATGCATGGTTTTCCAAGTTTCTTAAATTTCTGTGTGTTTTAGGTTTAGAACAGTAAAGATAATGTTATTTCGGATTAAAGTACTCATTGTTTATTTCTGATTTTTTTATATGTGATGCATGCATGAGCTATTGAGTTACTGTAGAAAAATCAGAGGTTTTGGACCTCGGGAACCCTGTCAAAAAAAATCAGACATCAAATCGGGTTTTTAAAGCTTTAAAATCGTGGTTAAAATCAAGAAGGTAACTTGCTGTTATGATATTTCTCTCATCTTATATCCGATTTTAGATCTGTAAAATTCTATGGATTCACATTGAGTAGATCTGTCTGCTGTGAAATTTTTGGATTTTTTGATCACTGCTTATTATTTTTCCACTTTTAGAGAATCTGTTTTTAAATTTAAAACTCATTAGAGTTTACCAAAACCCTAATCAGACTTGTGTTAGTCATAAATCCCAAACCACAGATCTGATTCATGATCTGTAAAAAGTGAGTATTACTATTTTTCTGTCTACTATTTACTATTAAAATATCAAAGATTTTTGTTTAGGGTTTCTATTTATGTTTGTATTTTCAATCTGAAACAGTTGTTTTAATCCCTGTTAAAAGTGATATATTTTAGCTCAGATTGCCGGAAGGGTTTCTCCCTAACTGGAGATGATTTTTACGATATGTAAATTGGGAAATCTTTGTTTTTCTTCTTAGTTTGTCTATGTAAAATTTCATAAATTTTTATGGAGATTTGATCCCTGGTTCGTGTCTTGGACGGAGACTGGTTGGTGAACTAGGTCAAAAATAGCATATTTTTAGGGTTTAATGCAATTTTCGGATTAATTTAATGTCAAAAAAATATTTTTATAATTCTAATATAATATTAGGGTTATAACAAGTTCAGGTACCAATTTTGAGGATTTTTAGAACCCGTTTGATGCTTGAATGGCTTGAATTGCAAAACAGGGCACCCGAAGAATTCCAAAACACTGCAAAAATCACAAAATTTGTGATATTCTTGGATTTTCGTGCATAAGCATATATTTTTATGGTTTTATTATGTTAATAATCATATTAGTATGCTTTAGGTTTAATTTGATGCTCCTTTGATTTTATTTAGTGCATAAAACCTAAGTTTTTACCAAAATATTTTCAGAAAACCCTGATTTCAAGGCCATAGTCTTGCTATCGGGGGCAATTTGGTCATTTGACCTCAATTTCGAAATCCCTAACCCTAATTTTCACATATTTAATCATGTCACATCATATCTAGTTTGATTTATTCTCATTTGTATTTCAAAACTTGCATTTTACCAAATATATTTCTAAAAACCCTAATTTCAAGGCCATAGTCTTGTTATTAGGGGTATTTTGGTCATTTTGACCCCAATTTCAAAATTTCATATCTTCTCTTTCATATTTATTCAATTTTATTTCATATTTTATCAATTTTGATTTAAGGGAATCATGGCAAAAAGGCTTATATCTAGCAAAATCCAACAATTTCCTGATATTGTTGGATAAATCTAGAAAAGCCAACATATATTCACTAACAAGTTTTCTAGTTTTGCAGGTACATTGAAGACTTTAGTTTCTTTAATTTCATGTATTTAAATTTCAATAGTGATGTAATTTGTAATTAAACTTTGGAATAAGAATTTACATTTCCTGCTTAGCTTAGGCTGCATTGCATATAGTTTATTTTCTTCTTAATAATGTTAATGTGTGATGAATGATGATTCATGCATATTCAAACTCACTATGGTCTACACGAATGGCACATACACTAGCTTTTATGAAGTTTATAAACTTGGTGGAATTTGTATTTATGGCCATAGTCAGAATACAAATGATACTTAGATTTATGATCTTCACATTAGCCACATTCAGCCTACACTCTTAGGCTAACTTCAAAATGCACTGCATTTCTCAAAAATACAAAAAGTATTTCTCAAATCCTCAAATTCATATTCATTCATTTCATGCATTTGCCAATTCCAATTCCAATTCAAATTCTAAGTCAAGGAAATTGAATTCCTCAAAATCTCCTAAGTCTTATAGCAAAATCGATTTTCCCAAAAGTATTGAATTTCAAAGAATATTTCAAGTATTTCCCAAGTTCCAAATTCAAATTTTCTAAGTTAGAATTTCAATTTCAAAGTTTGAATTCAGAGAAATCAAGTTTCTCAGAATCGATTTTCACCAAATGTCAAGGATTCCTCAAAATCGATTTTTACTTCTCTCAGAAGTACATTTCAAATCCCAATTCACGATTTTTCATGTGATATCATTTCCAAGATTTACATTTTCTAAATATTTCAATCATTCAAAGCAAACATCATGTTTTCAAATGTGCATTTTCTGAAAATTCATAGCACATGCCTGATTCTATGTGCATTTAGAAATTAGAATATGATTTAGACAAGTTGAATAGAGTAGAGCATAAGATTGATCCTTGGTTCAATTACCCCTGTTAAAGGTGGCAAGAACGGTTGAACCTCGTACCGACAGGCGAGTCCCATTCTACGGAATTTTCCCGCATTTTAAAAACGGAGGCGAGTTATTTTCAAAATCTTTTTCAAAGGTCAGTTTGATTCGCAAAAGTTAAAAATTTTGCGATGATAACAGGTTTGGCGACCGTGATGGGACCTGTCTTTGCCTGATCAATCTAATGCTCTACTTAGTTCAAATTGTCAAAATCGATTTCCATGGAATGTCAGCTTTGCTTTATGATATCATGTGAACCTAGGAGCCTAGACCTGAACCCAGCTGACATGGAATGCATACAGACTAGGTATGGTTTGGTAGGACCATATTGAGGAGAATTATTCATGCTCACATAGACTTAGGTCTAATACAACACTCCTCTATTTAGGAATTGTATGAAAACAATGTTTGCTTCTTCAAATATTTCAAAATTCTATCTCTTTAGGACTTAGAGCCCTCTGTTTTCTTGCATGTGCTCATATTTCAAAAATCACCCTACCTATAATGTCCCGGTCTTCACGTTGCTGGGCTCTCTTCCAGAACCATAGTTCAGGACAGAGCCTCACAACTGGGCCACCTATTTGGGTGAAAACCCCCTGCCACGTACCAAGGGTCATAGTCCAACGTATATCGGCAGGTGCTCAAGGATGTTGGAAAACTTGAACCTAGAACCGGAGGAATTGATTTTATGCCACGTACATTGAGCCTTGGCTTGAGTATATAGGCATAACTGAATTGGATACAGTTGATCTGAACCTTAGAGTTAGGATTAAGGTCCTACAGCTATTTCAAAATTTGTGCATCTAGAGTCAGCTTTTAGGGAATGTTGTATGTGCATACTTGTTGTGATTGAATATGTTATAGTCATTTCCTTTTATTTTCCATATTTTCCCAATTTTCTAAAATACTGGACGATTTTCTCAAAATTCCCCAATCTATGTCCACGTACTGTCCATGTTTTAAACCTTGGACGATTTTCCAAATACTTCATTTTCCATTTATTTCTTCATATTTCATCAAACCCTGGACGATTTTCCAAATTTCCCTTAATTTCCTTCAAAACTCCAGGTGATTTCCCATCTTTCCTGTCTTCTGGATCTCGAATTTCCTACTTTATTTTTATCCTGCCTGCATTTCCCTCAAATTTCCTGTATTTTCCCAAGTCTTATTCCAATTTTCCATGTTTTCCAGTCTGATGGCATCCAGTCAGCTTGATTCAGTCTTTCCTGAGGGTCACATCTCCTACGAGGTGCGACAAGGTCTTCCAGAACATCGAGTCCTCAGCACCGGATCCTTCTTTCCCCGGTGGTACTATTTATGGTTCAAGAATTTCTCTCATATGTTTCCGGACCACTTGGATGATTGTGGGTTAGAACTGGCATCCGCAGTGGGAAAGCAGACAGTCAACGACAACTTGATCCATGCACTAGCAGAACGGTGGAATCCGAGCACTTCTACCTTCTGGTTCCCGTGGGGCGAGATGACAGTACTGATGGATGAATTTTCAGAGATTATGGGATTGCCCGAGCCAGCCGGTCAGCCTGGAGATCCATTGGAGAAACAGTTTCTGATTAATGTTAAGGGTCTGGACCCTAAGGATGCCTTAGCTCGCATGACAGGACGCAAGTCTTGGCCATTGATTGAAGAAGATGGAAACGAATATGTGGACCTGCTCAAAATCTACAGACAGTATGGGACATTTGTGGAAGTCAGCTCGTTGTCCAGGACAACTCGAGAGAGAATTCAGCACGCGATGGTTCTGTGCACGGTGGGATTAGCTTTCTTTCCCGACGGACGGAATTATATGGATATCAGAATAGTTCAGCTTCTAAGGAGATGGGGAAGTCGACAGACCAGCCGCCTCTCGATAGCCATGGCCGCACTCGCCTTTCTATACCGAGGGTTGACTCGTTTCGCACTCGGAGAGTCGATCCTAGTCGAAGGGTACACCTATGCCTTGCAGTCTTGGTTCCTCCGGCATGTGCCCGCTCGAGCCAGTTCATTCAGATACATTGGAGAGAAGCTTCTTCCAGTTGTGCAATATCAGTTCTTGATCGACAACCTTCAGGAGGAAAAAGTCGTATGGGACTACTTCAATCGTCAGGAATCACCTCCCAGATATACCTACGCTTATGGCAAGCGGTTCAGGCTACTTGGCCCGTTCTTCTGCGCATACTATCATCCAGAGCGGTGCGTCAGGCAGTTCTCTCAGAGGCAGAAGCGCGTAGAGATTCGTCCACTAGCAGGGGTTCTGCCAGAATTCGACCTCACATCAGATCAGTGGTCCGGAGCATACCATTCTGCCAGACATGACTGAGATTCCTTTGTCAGTCTTACTATTTTTCCTGGTCCTCGTGTATCTTTCGATTATCCGGAGTGGTGGAAAATTGTCTGTCCTCCTCCCCTCTGTCAAGTGTATTATTGATAAAATCATGTTTTTCCCTTCAATAAAATTCCTTTATTTTACATTTCACTTTGGTTTGACGACCTCGCCTAGGTAACAAGGCATATTTCCAGTTGCTTATTTTGCAAAGAATAGCAGCGCAATTGTCGTAACTCCAACGACGACTCAATCCCTAGTAATGGGATATTATTTCAATTGTCTACCAAAATTCTCAATAAATATTTTCCTCCAACCAAACTTCCTTCAGAAGCCTAACCATTAGTTCTACCTTGCAGAGAGCATCAGCAATATCCAAGAGAACATTTGTGATACCCGATGGTTCATACAAGATTCGGAAAGAAAACCTCATCAATCGAAGGTGTGGCATACTCGATCGCTTCGGAAGAAGAGATGGATTCCCCCCGATCAGCTAAAAATCAAGGGCAACAGGTTGAGGATGACATTGATCCTCAAATGTACGTCATGTTCAAGAAAATGATGACCAAGATGGTGGCAGAGCAAGCTGAGGCCAGTACTGAGCAAATTCAGACCAAACAGAAGGATAAGGGTCATCCTGTCAAGAATGTGAAGATCAGCAAAAAGCAGAGTCGTCACGAGGAAATGTCTGATAAATCAGAATCGGCAGATGATACTGACAAGGAAAGTGAAAATAAACATGAATTCAAAAGGTCGACCCAGGGCTAGGGGTCGGCTTACAAATCCAAAAATCAGTCTGTTGATGACCCTACTCAGTCGCAACTAAAAGATATGATGAAAATGGTTAAAGATCTGCAGGCCCGCGACAAGGGCAAGAAAGTCTTCACCAGCGAAGACTTCTATGATGGCTTGGATGGGGATGACAATCTGGATAATCTCCCCAGAAAATTTATCAAGTTTGATGGTTCTGGCGACCCTAAGGCTCACCTCGCCATGTTTTTCGCTGAATGTTCACGATTCAAGCGTGACAATCGGGCACTCTTCCTTTGCTTCCCTCGCAGTTTGGAGGGAACGGCAGCTAAATGGTACTCGAAGCACATCAACCCCATAGAGCTGAAAGAATTTGATAAGGTGGTGAATATGTTCATTGAGCGCTTTCTGTTCAATGCTGAGGCGCTCCTGACCCTCAGCCACCTCTGTGGCCTGAAACAGAGAGAAAATGAAAAGGCCCAAGATTTTATCCACCGCTGGAGGTCAGCTTGCAACAAGATGAGAGACCCCATATCAGAAGGGCATGCTTTGTCCTTGATTCTAAGCAATTTCTCGCAGCCTCTAAAAGGCCTCATCTCCACCGCACCATCCAGAACCTTTATAGAGTTAACAGAGCGAGCCGAATGGCTCGAATTGAGTATGGAGAATGGTTTCTACGAAGGTTTCACTTTCACCAAGAACAGCAGTCAGAATGAGTCGAAAAAGAAGACTCATTTCACTAATTCTGTCAGTAATAAACAGAATCATCGCAAGGGGCAGAATAGAGACTTCTGTTATGGGGCAGGAGGTTCAAACAAGAATGACCAGAAAGGAAAGTCGATCCTGCAATTCAGCAAGCCGCTTCAGCTAGAGCAGGGACCAAAACCCCGAGAGAAAGTGAAGCACGAAGGATGGAGCTATGAGAGGAAGTTCACTCCATTAGATCAATCACTCGAGACTGTGCTCGAGTACCTGTTGACCAAGGAGATGGTCAAATTGCCCAGGCTGGTCGATCCTTCCGCTCCTATGGGAAAATTCAAAGACCAATTCTGCAAGTTTCATCGAACAGTGGGGCACAACACTGAGAATTGCTTCGTTCTGAAGAACATTGTTCATGACCTTATTGATAAAAATCTTCTAGTAGAAGGTGCGGAAGATGAAAATATAGATATTCTAAAAGAGCCATTTCCTCGTCATTCTACAGTAGTCATTACCGAACAGTCGTTTCAACCACAGGAGCGTATCAGGCCGTGCTCTGAAAATGATATGCAAGCTCAGCATCAAGTCCTGGTATTGCAACAGGCTTAGTCCAAGGCCCAGAAGATGGACCTTATTTCAGCTTTCGGCAAAATGAAAGTATCTGACAAGCCCGCTGGGGTATCTCCCGAGGTAGCCAGAAGTATGCCATGGCTCCCTAAGCATCTCATTAAGTCCACCCCAAAGAAAAGCAAGACATCCACTCTAAAGCCTATTACAGCATTATCCAATGTCTCAATTTTGGACTTAACCCAAGCTTCCGCTAAACATCAGCAAGTATTAAATAATCTGTTGCAGAAAATCAAGGTGAAACCAAGCATAACTCCGGAAGACATGGCCCACATAGTCAATCAGGCCATGACTAATGCTCCAGTTACTTTCTCCGATGAGGATCTCCCTAAACCTCATGTATTTCACAACAATGCCTTGTATGTTGTGGTTCGAACCAGAGGGATGACAGTTCTTCATGTGCTGATCGATGGAGGCAGCAGCCTCAATATATGTCCGGAAATGACTGCCAAAGCTTTGGGCATTAAAGAAGAAGAATACATTCCAGATCCAATCACCATTTATGGGTTCGACAATCATGGCCAAACAGCGAAAGGAAAAATCTTCCTAGAGATCTTCATTGACTACTCGGTCCATTCAATTCTCTTTCACGTGGTCAATATGCCGCCCACTTATAATTTGCTTCTCGGGAGACCAAGGATCCACAACACAAACGCAGTACCATCTACTCTGCATCAGTGCATCAAGTGGTCAAAAGGTGGTATGATCACAACAGTCTTAGGCGAAGATTCGGAGCAGAGGCTAGCACAGCCCATGGTTCCCAGGCCCTCTTTCACTACTGATATCCCTAGCATTAGGGGTATCGAAGAGGTCAGCTTTGAAGAGAATTCGGGAATAATACAGATGACAGAGCAACCCGAGCATACGGTGGCTACGACCCGATGGGGAGGTCCACAGTTCTTCAAGATTGGGGGACGAATTGATTACAGCACACTTAAGGATCATCCTCTATTCTCCCAATTTATGAAAGCTAAAAAGGGATTTGATTTACTAGTGAAGCACGACTACCAGCCTTTTCAAGGCCTAGGCAAAAATGAAGATGGTCGTCTTGAACCAGTGATTCCTCAGCATTGCCCTAAAAGGGCCGGATTGGGCTTTAATGGCCGAAAATCTCAGAAAGGGACTGTTTTCATTAAGAGAACGCATTAGAAGAATTCATTTGTCTTTCCTTTTCTATTCTTTTGTCAGGATGATATCCCATTTCATTCTCATCATTGTCATTTTGATTAATTCTATCTTTCAATAAAATTGCAAGTTTCCTTTGTCTATCTTGGTGCCATTTGTCTCTTTACTTCTCAATATTAAATCTTCACAAAATTGAAATCATTTTGCTCTTTTATCTTTCCAATTATTTTCAATAAAAGCAATTTATTTCATGATGAGCAATTTCCCTAAATCAATTTATCCTCTAATTTTCAGAATGTCTTCCCGATCTATCAAGAAGCTCGTCTTTAATCCAAAAGTCTGTTCGAAATCAGCAATAATTCATCAGGTCAAAATAAGAACAGAATGTAGTCAGACTGCAAAGCAGTCAGAAGAATCCGCAGAGTTCGATTCAGCTCTTCAAGAATTACCAGAATTTGCATCAATTCAGAAACAAGATGAGCCATCATCCTTAGTTCAGGATCCGACTGAGGACATCAATATCGGATCAGAAGATGATCCTAGAATTCTCAAGATTGGCAGTGGTTTGAGTCCAGGAGAGAAAGAAAGGCTCACTAATTTCCTCAAGCAGCATGAAGAAGTATTCGCATGGACTTATGAGGATATGCCAGGTTTAGATCCGAAATTGGTGGAACATCGCCTCGTTCTGAAGCCTGAGGTGAAACCAGTCAAGCAGAAGTTGAGAAAAATGGATCCTTGAATCGAGCAGCAGGTCAAGGAAGGACTTGAGGATCTGCTTAAAGCAGGATTTATTCGAGCAATTGATTACCCGGATTGGTTGGCGAATATCGTAGTAGTTCTTAAGAAGAATGGTAAAGTGTGAATCTGTATCGACTTCCGTGATCTCAATAAAGCCACTCCGAAGGATGACTATCCACTCCCAAACATTGATCTCCTAGTCGATAGCACAGCCGGACATGCTATGTTCTCCTTTATGGATGGATACTCCGGATATAATCAAATCAAGTTGGCCGCTCGTGACTAATCCAAAACATTCTTTACTACGCCATGGGGCACTTTCTGTTACACGATTATGCCTTTTGGGCTCAAGAATGCTGGAGCCACTTATCAGCGTGCTATGGCCGTTATTTTCCATGATCAGATGCACAAGACTATGGATGCATATGTCGATGATATTCTGGTGAAATCCAAAGAAGAGGAAGATCACATCGAAGCTCTTAATCAAGTCTTCAAGCGACTCATTCTTTACAAGCTAAGACTCAATCCACAAAAATGTGTCTTTGGAGTCAAATCAGGCAAGTTTCTAGGCTTCTTGGTCAGCAAAAAGGGGATAGAAATGGATCCCGCTAAGGCTAAAGCTATCATTGGCATGCCGCCCCCGACTAATCTCAAAGAATTGCGTAGCCTTCAAGGACGCATGCAATCAATTCAGCGATTCATTTCTAATTTGGCCATGAGATGTGAGCCTTTCAATCATTTGCTTAGAAAAGGAGTGAGGTTCGAATGGGGACCAGAGTGTCAGCAGTCGTTCGAACGCATCAAGAAATATCTTCTCAATACTCCTGTTTTAAAGCCGCCAGAATTAGGGAAACCCCTATTGCTATACATTTCAGTTAATCGAATTGCTTGCGGCGGATTCTTAGCGCAATACAAAGAAGGCAGCTTGATAGAACATGCCATTTACTATGTGAGCAAGACCTTTATTGATTACGAGAAGAAATACTCTCAGATAGAGAAGACGTGTTTAGCTCTGGTATGGATGTGTCAGAAATTGAGACATTATCTATTGGCGTCTGAAGTCAAGATTCTATCTAAATTAAATCCTCTCAAGTACATTCTTGAACAACCATTTCTCAGCGGACGAATCGCCAAATGGCAAGTCCTATTAATGCAATACGACTTGGAATATGTCTCTCAGCAATCTATCAAAGGCCAAGCAATTGTAGACCAATTAGCAGATTTTCCTCTAGCAGAGGATGTTAAAGCTGAGGATGATTTCCCCGATGAGCGGATCTGCAATATTCAACAATCCCCAATTTGGAATTTATTCTTTGACGGTTCCAAGAATATGGCAGGCATAGGAATCAGAATTCTACTAATCACACCAGAGAAAGAGATGATTCCCTTTTCTCTCAAACTGGATTTTCAGTGCACTCACAATAT
Organism: Nuphar pumila; assembly: GCF_984573655.1. NCBI lineage: Eukaryota > Viridiplantae > Streptophyta > Magnoliopsida > Nymphaeales > Nymphaeaceae > Nuphar > Nuphar pumila. The sequence continues at coordinate 96,111,614 of NC_143252.1, read as the reverse complement.
GGCCGAGTATGAAGCCTTGATACAAGGTCTGAAAATTCTACAGGACTTCAATGTCAAAAGAGTGCATGCTTATGGCGACTCCTTGCTCATCGTCAATCAAGTCCTAGTCGAATGACAAGTAAAAGATCAGAAATTACTTCCTTACCAGAAGATTGTCTCAGCTCTTGCCAACAAATTCGAAGAATTCCAACTTTTTCATATCAAGAGAGATTTCAATCAAGTTGCAGACAGTTTAGCTAATCTGGGATCCATCATGTCTTTCAGGAGTGGAGAATCTTGTCGCTCATTTGAAATTGGCAGACTCGATCAACCCGCTTTCGTCCCAGTAGAGCAGATAAACCAGGCTGAGCAAAAGAAGAAGCCCTGGTATCATGATATCAAGAATTTCATTAAAACTGGCGAATTTCCTCCAGAATTATCAAAGAGAGAGCAGCGAGCAATTCAACGCATGTCTGCTCGATATTTTATTCTTGCCGACGTCCTTTATCGTCGCGGATTCAGTTCTGAGTATTCCAGATGTTTGGACGAAGAAGAAGCCAAAGAAGTTGTGCAAGAAGCACATGAAGGCATTTGCGGTGGTCATGTTGGCTATCAGACTCTCGTCAAACAAATCATCCGAGCAGGATATTATTGGAGAACTATGCAACAAGATTGCTATCGTTTTGTGAAGAAGTGTGTTCAATGTCAGATGCATGCGCCTTCCATTCATGCGCCAGCGACATACTTGCAATCTGTCGTCTCACCATGGCCATTTTTCATGTGGGCTTTCGATGTTGTAGGCTCCATCACTCCTTCAGCCTCCAATGGTCATAAATATTTTCTTGCCGCAACAGAATATTTTACTAAATGGGTAGAAGCAGTCACTCTACGCACAGTAGAAGGCTGACACGTGGTTTCTTTCATCCATAAGAATATCCTTTGCCGTTTCGGTATACCGCATGATATTGTGTCGGATAATGGCAGTCATTTCAAGAATGAGAGAATGAGGACATTCTGCTCAAAATTCAGAATTCATCATCATTTTTCCGCTCCTTATTATCCTCAAGGGAATGGTCAGGCAGAGGCCACCAACAAGATTCTGATCCGGATCCTGGAGCGAACTTTAGAAACAGGTCGTGACTGGCATGAAAAGATTCATGATGCATTATGGGCATACAGAACCACCATTCGAACTCCAACGAATGCTACTCCGTCAGAACTTGTCTACGGAACTGAAGTAGTACTGCCTCTACATGTTCAGAAACCTGCTCTGAAATTTGCATCACTTCTAGAATTACCTCTTGATCAGTATCAGCAACAGCGACTGGTACAACTTGATTTGCTCGACGAAAGAAGGCTCAGAGCAGCAGAGCATGCTCAATCCTATCGCGAGAGGATAGCCCGACAATATGCAAAATCTGTCATTGAGAGAAAATTTCGGGTCAATGATCTAGTGCTCAGATCAACAGCTTATCTCAGGCACCGCCCGGGTGGCAAATGGTCGCCAAATTGGGAGGGTCCTTATGTTGTCAAAGAGGCACTACCTCGCAATTCATATCGGCTCATCAATGCTGATGGAATAGAATTACCAGATCCCATCAATGCTCGACATTTGAAAAAATTCTATACTTGAACAATTTCCTATTCTTTGTAATTCTTCCAAATTTTCTTCAATAATGATCAAAATTCTTTTTCCCAGTTACACTGGGGCATTTTAAAATTTTGTTTTTATCTACAAATACCCTGTATGCAGGCAGGATAAACAAATCTCTCATTTCACGCACTTGTGCATTCATGTGCATCAATTTGCATTCATTTGCATACAATCGCATTAATAACGATCTGGTCAGTATTGAGATTTCAACTATCAATCCCATCACAATTCCTAACAATTCAAGATTGAAAGACAATCACCAGAACTGAACCAAAATCCAGTATCCAAACTGGTACATTTTTAAACCGGTATGCATACCGGTATCCTTTCAAAATCGAGCACTCGTGTTAGTATTCCACTGAATGGTCATGTCAGTCGACCTCTTGAGTTCAGTCTTCGTGCTGATCACTCATCCAATTCCCAAATTTCTAATTTCCAAATATCAATTTCCAATTTCCGAATATCAAATTCCAAACTTCCAATTTCTAATTTCAAATATCAAAATTCCAATTTCAAAAATTCAAAATTCCAAATTCCAAATTCCAAATTTCGACCTTTTGGTCACTCAATACCAATTCCAAAAATTTTTCTTGCGAGAGACCCTTTTTATAGGGAGAGTTCGAGGGAGCTCGCTCTTTTCACATGCTATCCAATTCGTTCACTTAGCCCCTTTTCAGGGACAGTTTGAAGGGACTCGTGTCTTTGTGAAACGTTTGCAAAACAAAATTCCAAATTTCACACAAGGAACCCTTTTTATAGGGAGAGACTCGACGGAGACTTGCTTTCCTTGTGGCCCCATAATTTCAGACTAGGCCATTTCATCATGAAGGACCCTCTTTTCAGGGAGAGTGTGATGAACTCGTTCCTTCATGACCAATTTACCAACCTCACCAATTCCGGCCCCCTTTCCATAAGAGAAGCCTAATGTTAGGAAGTTTTGACGAAAGCTTAATTTCTCTTCGAAAGTTTGTTTTGCAAACACCTCCTCTTTAGGGAAGAGAGGAGTAATTCCCAAATTCCAATTTCTGAATCTTCTCCTTTGGGGAAAGGAGAAGAGAATTTTCGTCATGGATGTGTTGCGTTGTGCTTCAAATGCTCGCTTTCACAAAAGGATTTCAAGAAAATTTTGCCAATTTGTCATTAAATATTTGTTGATTTCAAAAATCTTTATTGCACAAAATTATTACTTCAGAATACCTCCACTATTACTTCCGAAAGGACAAAGCTTTCGCGAAAAAGGATTCTAAATTCAAAATCTTTTTATTGGCCAACCAAAAGGATGAAGAATAAATCCGCGATATGGCCAGCAAAGAGAATTCAATGTTGTTGCAAAGCCATGAGTGATTGATATTGATCGCAGTCAATGGCACATTTTTAAAGACCATTCTTGAAAAATAAAGCAGTCGAAATATCCTGGGTGATACAGAAAAATCCACTCAATTTTCATATCTCCTCAATCACTTAAGCTGCAATTAAATATCTGCAAAAGGGATCTCTCAATTGTCGTCAAGATGAAGGCGAATTAAGCGAGTCGACCCCCGGGGCCAAAGAAGATTTGGATCATCTCCAAGATGACGGAGTTTGTGACGGATCCTTCCAGGGAAAGTTCAGATCACCGTCGAGATGAAGGCGAGTGTGATGAGCCTACCGACAAACCCTAAAAGATATTTGATTCCAGCTATCATCAAGAGATTCCCAACCAATGATTCAATAACTATCATGATAATCCCTGAGAGAAAAGAAGGATCGGAATATCTCTGAGATGAAGGAGTTTGTGACGTACCCTTCCCAAAAAGAAAAAAAGAGAGAAAAGTCAGGACATCTCCAAAATGAAGGATGATGTAATTCTCGAAAAATCCAAGAGAGCTCCAATCTGCTAAAAAAAAAAGAGTGCAAAAAGATCATCATGAGAAAAGAAACCCAGGATATCAGACTGCCGAATCTATCAAGAATCTTCTTTAATTTTGTGAAATTCTTTTATCAATATTCTTTCACCAATAGCTCTCGCAATATCAAGAATACTTTCTTTTCCATCCATATCAAGGAAATTGATAGCTTCCTTGAAAGAAAGTCAATCGCAAGCAATTTGAATTCGAATCTTGATTCTACGGAGTTAAGCTCAGTTGGAGGTAATACTTCAGGTAGAAAAGAGGGAATACTTTCAAAACAATGTGCATCATTTTCAATTATTTTGAATCAACAACAATTTTCAACATTCTGACAATATTTTCTAGCTATCCTGGCATAAAGCGAAAGCTTGGGGTTCATCGTTCGCGCATCCTGACACCATCCCTTTTTAGGACTTGATTACGGGAGTTTTCAAGGTTCCTTCCCTTCTTTGGTATAATCTGAGTGCACGGGCTCTCAGATTCGCACACTTCCCTGTGTCCCCACTGTCCCACCATAGACAGTCCAATTTCGGCTTGAGGTTAAGTCACCGATTTCAGCAAAAGGCAATTTCAAAAGCTAATTAGTCTCAGCAATGAGACGCCCAAAATCAATCCCTTTTCAAACTTTAGGGACCCCAATTTCCTTCCTTTTGCAAAAACCCTATCGGATTCATTGTGCGGAAATCCGAAGGTTCCATCACGGTCTCTTCTTTCGAGGATTCCGTCCATTTTCTGCCCAATCAGGTTAAGGGTACAAACCTGAGCCTCACGTGATGAGGTATTTCATTTCCCAATCAAGTTAAAGGTTAAGCCTGAGCTTCGTTCCATACTAGGTATTTCCCGTCCCATCCAGGTTAAGGGCAAAACCTGAATCTCACTTCTTTTGAAATAAAATTTTCTCCTTATTCTCCATTTTATATCTACCATCATCACTTGAACTAATTCTTTCATACCCAGTCAGATTCATCTAACTGAGGCATTTTTTATGGTTCAAATTTGGTAGGTTTTCTTTGCCACAAAGCTCGGCTTTCAACCGGCTTAGCAGCAAAGAGGGGCACCTGTAAACACCCCAAATTTTTACCCTCATCCAGTGTTTGTCCATTTCATATGTAATTGCATATCACTGCATACATTTTTGCATATCATTTCATCGTATTCCATCGCATTGCATAGCATTGCATTTCATTTTCGAGATCCAGCACTCCTATTTCAAAACATTCAATCCAGATTTAAATTTTAAAGCTTTTATTTCAAAATCAATTTCAAAACCTGGGTTTTTATTCAATACTCTGTCATTTTCCAACCCCAGGACTTTATATTTCGAAATATTTTCTCAATAAAACAATCTGGATTCATTTTAAATTCAAATTTTAATCGATTTCAATTCACAGATGAGACCCATTGAGGTGGTGTCGCTTCTGAATTCCTCTATTCATCAAATTTCTCAAAGTTTTGAAAGTTTCAGTCCGATCAGGACTCTGTCCCAAAGTCCTAATCCAGTCAGGAGTCTGTTTTGAAATCTGTTTTACTTCCATTTTCAGTCTTTTTCGATTATTGTCAAAATTTAGGTCATTTTACAGAGTCTAGTTAGTTCAAAACTCTATTTTAGAGTTCGGTCGAGTTAGGAGTCTAACCCTGACTGTGTTTTCTGACTTATTTCATCATTTCTTGATAAAATCTTTCGAAAATTCTTTCATTTGGCTTTTAAAATCTAAGATCTCAGAGTCCTAAGAGTTCAGGACTCTAACTCGAAGTTCCAGTTCGCTTGAGACCCTATTTTCAAAGATCTTGAATTTCAAATGTCGATTTTAACCCTTTTTCAAAGCCATTTTCAGTGTTTATTTCAAATTTCTTCAAAATTCGATGTGGGCCCACTCAGTTGGCACCATATCCAGAGGAGTTCTAACCTAGTTAGGACCCTATGCCATTTCAAAAATTATAACTTTGAAGTTTGTCTTTGAAAATCCTTTTGAAAACTCCTTCAATTTCAAGTTTTAAAATCGCTTTTTGAAAAACTCAAGTAGGGCCTACTCGGGGTGGTGCCATATTCGAGTCAGTCAAGGCTAGACTAGGGTTAGTTGATGTCTTGGTTAGTGTTAGAGGTTTAGAAGAGTCAAAACCATTTTTGAAAAACTCATTTTTGAAAGTTAGTTTTTAAAACTAGTGTTTTTAAAGGTTTTTAAAAGTGTTTTAAAAAGCCAAATGTAGAAAATGCCAAGTGGCATTACATTTGGAGATTTTTTAGGAAAGTCTAGGGGTTAATTAGGCACTAGTTTAGATAATTTAGGCTAGGGGTAGTTAGGTCTTTCCACCCAAAAATCGCCCCCCCTTGTTAGAGTCCAAAAAATTCAAAATTCCCAATTTTTAAACCTAAAAAAATTCTATAAATAGTCTCCATAGGGGGGTCGATTTTTCCAACTTGCTCTCCTTGGGATTCTTGGAGATTCTCTCTCCTCTCCAGCCCTTCCTCCATTGCAGCCACCTCAAGGTAATTATTTTGTTTAATTTTTAGCTTTTATTTCATGTTTTTAATAGTTTTAAATCAATTTTAGCCATTAATACCTCCTATTTCATGGATTCAACCTTGGTTTCACCTCAAGAACCATCAAGAATCAGCAAGAACGATCCAAGAAGGTGATCTAACCTTGTTTTGGGTGATTTACAGGGATTTTAATCCATTAGAATTGATTTTAATATGATTCTTTACATTATTAACCAATAAAATATATGATTTACCCTTTTAATGAGTTAAATCTATGTTTTAAAGGTGATATCAAATTCCAGCCATTGATTCCCTGTTTTTATTTTATTTTCATGGTTTATTCATGTTTGTTTTACGTTCTATAGCATAGAAATAATTTTTATTTACTGTTTTATGGTTTATTTCATTGATTTACATTAGTTAATGCATGGTTTTCCAAGTTTCTTAAATTTCTGTGTGTTTTAGGTTTAGAACAGTAAAGATAATGTTATTTCGGATTGAAGTACTCATTTTTTATTTCTGATTTTTTTATATGTGATGAATGCATGAGTTATTGAGTTACTGTAGAAAAATCAAAGGTTTTGGACCTCGGGAACCCTGTCAAAAAAAATCAGACATCAAATCAGGTTTTTAAAGCTTTAAAATCGTGGTTAAAATCAAGAAGGTAACTTGCTGTTATGATATTTCTCTCATCTTATATCCGATTTTAGATCTGTAAGGTGCTATGAATTCACATTGAGTAGATCTGTCTGCTGTGAAATTTTCGGATTTTTTGATCACTGATTATTATTTTTCCCCTTTTAGAGAATCTGTTTTTAAATTTAAAACTCATTAGGGTTTACCAAAACCCTAATCAGACTTGTGTTAGTCATAAATCCCAAACCACAGATCAGATTCATGATCTGTAAAAAGTGAGTATTTCTATTTTTCTGTCTACTGTTTACTATTAAAATTTAAGAGATTTTTATTTAGGTTTTCTATTTATGTTTGTATTTTCAATCTGAAACAGCTGTTTTATTCCCTGTTAAAAGTGATATATTTTAGCTCAGATTGCCGGAAGTGTTTCTCCCTTACCGGAGATGATTTTTCCAATCTGTAAATTGGGAAATCTTTGTTTTTCTTCTTAGTTTGTCTCTGTAAAATTTCATAAATTTTCATGGAGATTTGACCCCTGGTTCGGGTCTTGGACTGGGACTGGTTGGTGAACTAGGTCAAAAATAGCATATTTTTAGGGTTTAATGCAATTTTCGGATTAATTTAATGTCAAAAAAATATTTTTATAATTCTAATTTGATATTAGGGTTATAAAAAGTGCAGGTACCAATTTTGAGGATTTTTAGAATCCGGTTGATGCTTGAATGGCTTGAATTGCAAAACAGGGCACCCGAAGAATTCCAAAACACTGCAAAAATCACAAAATTTGTGATATTCTTGGATTTTCGTGCATAAGCATATATTTTTAGGGTTTTATTATGTTCATAATCATATTAGGATGCTTTAGGTTTAATTTGATACTCCTTTGATTTCATTTAGTGCATAAAACCTAAGTTTTTACCAAAATATTTTCAGAAAACCCTGATTTCAAGGCCATAGTTTTGCTATCGGGGGCAATTGGGTCATTTGACCTCAATTTCAAAATCCCTAACTCTAATTTTCACATATTTAATCATGTCACATCATATCTAGTTTGATTTATTCTCATTTGTATTTCAAAACTTGCATTTTACCAAATATATTTCTAAAAACACTAATTTCAAGGCCATAGTCTTGTTATTAGGGGTATTTTGGTCATTTTGACCCCAATTTCGAAATTTCATATCTTCTCTTTCATATTTATTCAATTTTATTTCATATTTTATCAATTTTGATTTAAGGGAATCATGGCAAAAAGGCTTATATCTAGCAAAATCCAACAATTTCCTGATATTGTTGGATAAATCTAGAAAAGCCAACATATATTCACTAACAAGTTTTCTAGTTTTGCAGGTACATTGAAGACTTTAGTTTCTTTAATTTCATGTATTTAAATTTCAATAGTGATGTAATTTGTAATTAAACTTTGGAATAAGAATTTACATTTCCTGCTTAGCTTAGGCTGCATTGCATATAGTTTATTTTCTTCTTAATAATGTTAATGTGTGATGGATGATGATTCATGCATATTCAAACTCATTATGGTCTACACGAATGGCACATACACTAGCTTTTATGAAGTTTATAAACTTGGTGGAATTTGTATTTATGGCCATAGTCAGAATACGAATGATACTTAGATTTATGATCTTCACATTAGCCACATTCAGCCTACACTCTTAGGCTAACTTCAAAATGCACTGCATTTCTCAAAAATACAAAACGTATTTCTCAAATCCTCAAATTCATATTCATTCATTTCATGCATTTGCCAATTCCAATTCAAATTCTAAGTCAAGGAAATTGAATTCCTTAAAATCTCCTAAGTCTTATAGCAAAATCGATTTTTCCAAAAGCATTGAATTTCAAAGAATATTTCAAGTATTTCCCAAGTTCCAAATTCAAATTTTCTAAGTTAGAATTTCAATTTCAAAGTTTGAATTCTAAGAAATCAAGTTTCTCAGAATCAATTTTCACCAAATGTCAAGGATTCCTCAAAATCGATTTTTACTTCTCTTAGAAGTACATTTCAAATCCCAATTCACGATTTTTCATGTGATATCATTACCAAGATTTACATTTTCTAAATATTTCAATCATTCAAAGCAAACATCATGTTTTCAAATGTGCATTTTCTGAAAATTCATAGCACATGCCTGATTCTATGTGCATTTAGAAATTAGAATATGATTTAGACAAGTTGAATAGAGTAGAGCATAAGATTGATCCTTGGTTCAATTACCCCTGTTAAAGGTGGCAAGAACGGTTGAACCTCGTACCGACAGGCGAGTCCCATTCTACGGAATTTTCTCGCATTTTAAAAACGGAGGCGAGTTATTTTCAAAATCTTTTTCAAAGGTCAGTTTGATTCGCAAAAGTTAAAAATTTTGCGATGATAACAAAGGTCGTTCCTGTGATCATCGCAAAAAAAAATTCCTCTCGTATTCTTCTCTTCCTTTTCAACCTCTATTTCCTTTTTCGAATGAGAAATAAAAGACAAAAAAGAAGAGAAAAAGAGAAAAGAAAGAAAGAAGAGAAGAGAAACTCTTTTGCGAAGGTCTTACTTGACCTTAATTTTGAAAAGATTAAAAAGATTATTACTCGCCTCCGTTTTGAAATATTTGCGTGAAGAAGGGAGACGGGGCTCACTCGTCGGTACGAGGTTCGATCGTTCCTGACACCTTTATCAGGAGTAATCAAACCAAGGATCGAATTTATGCATTTTTGCTTTGCCTAAATATTATCTAAGAATTTATTCTAAGCCTAAGGATGCACAAGGAATCATGCTTGTCTGAATGCAAAAGATATATGCTCTTTTGAGAAGAATTTGGAAATTTTATCCAAGTGATTTTAAAATTATGAAGGATATAATTGAAGAAATGGCTTTTGAAAGTTTGAAGACGGACTTGGAGAAGTTAGATTTTCTAACTTAAGATTTAGAATAGATCTTGAGTTTTTGAAATAATCGAAGATTGAGATGAACCTGAATTTGAAGAAGGGAGATTTGAAAAAAAAATGAATATAGACTTCAAAAATGGATTGAAAGTCAAGATGGTATTTGAGAAATGGAGTGGAATTCTAGATTTTAAAGTTTGAAATCAGAATGGATCTTGGGTCTAGGTGGAATTTGAAAACAAAATTGGATTTTTATATATGGATTTCAAGATGGATTTGAATCCAAAATCTGGAATCCTAAATAGCATTGGATCTGAAGTCTGAAATCCAAGATGGAGTTGAATCCGGAATCTGCAATAGGATTGGATCTGAAGTCTGGAATCTAAGATGGAGTTGAATCTGGGATCTAGAATCCTGAATAGAGTTGGATCCGAAGTCTGAATTTTGAATATGTATTTGGATTTCAAGATCTAAATTGGATTTAGATTTGGATCTTTAAAATATCCAAGTTGAAAAAGTGGAAAATCAGATTTTGAGAAATCCGAAATTGAATTTGAGAATCCATACTGAATCTGAAGTAGATTTGAGAAATTCCCATGGAATTTGAAGATAGAATTGGATTTCGGAAATCCAGATGAAACCTGGAATTGGATGTGAAAGATCTAAATTGACTTTTGAAATTTGAAAGGAAGGACAGAGAATAAAACTTGAATCATGACATGAATCTGAAAATTGCAAAGTTAATTTGAACTTTGAATTTGATCTGAAATGTTGAATTGAATTGAATTTGAATTCTGAAGATGAATTTGGAATTTCAAAGTTGAATTGAACTTTGAAATTCGTTTTGAAATGGGAAATTGAATTTTTGAATGTAAAAATGAATTTGAAATTTCAGAGTCAAATTGGACTTTCAAATTGAAATTTGATATTTAAAATGAGATAGAATTGAGGAAAATAATTTAAAATAAGAATTGAAGGTTGATTTAAGAAATGAAGAAGATACTTGGAAAATACATCTCAAAATCAAATGGATTTTGAAAAGGAATGTTTGAAAATATGATGTAGTTCTAGCCTAAATGATGAAATGAATTAAAGAATTTGAAAATTGAATTTAAAAAAAAACATATTTCATTCTTTACGTGAATTAAAATAAGATTGAAGATATAATACATCCCTGACTATGGTCATTGAATGTATTATATAGTAATCATATTTAAATTCAAGTGAAGAATAAAATACATTTTGGTGCCTTTATAGAGTTTAAAATGAAATTAACTCTCAATATATCCTGACTATGGTCACTGATATATATCTTGAGTTAATTTTAAATTAAACTCTAATAAAGGAAGAAAATATTTAAAAATATGATGATTTTTGAAAAGGGATCCAGTGTGGATCCAGTGTTATTCCACAAAAGATGAAAATCCTAAGTTTTGTTCACACCTTGACTATGGTCATTGAAGTGAATCGTCAACTTAGGATTTAATCACCTTTTATTAGAATGGTGCACATGCCATTCGTGTTTCACCATGGTGGATTTTGAAAAATGAAGACAAAATGATATGAAACAAGCAATTTATGATATTTACATGTTCATACATTCTAATCTAAAACTGGAAAGGGAAATTTTTTATTGATATCTAGCTATTGCAACATTGAAATTGAAATTGAAATTGGAATGATAAATTCCTAAGCTGGAAAGGAGATCAACCTTTCTCACATATTTCCTGTAAGAATAGAGTTAGCACAAGATAATAGTCAAAATATAAAAGAAGAATTGAGAAAAAGGCTATATTAAAATTAGTGACATAACTGAAAGTGTCCATTCCAATGAAGAATAAATATACTAAATACAAAGCTTAAACTAAAAACTTAAAAATATGTATATGGTATCCCTTATGCGTAATGAGGAAGTTCATATAATACAATGGAGTAGAAAATATATATGGGATGCTGAACTGGAGACATATGTATATGTGCAATATAAGAATATGTTGTGAGAGGTGGATGTGATAGGTGTGATTGTTGTACATACAAATATTGATGAAGTGGGTGGTGTGCCCATTACTGTGTAACAGTGGAGAGACTGTATAAACATAATGGATGAGTGCGCAGTTAAATCACATACAGGAAGGGGAGGTTGTGTGCTAGGCAACAAGTATAATATATGGTGCAACAAATAATCATAGTGAAGGTGGTGTTGCAACAGGGTTGCATGGGGTGCGTGCATCGTGAATGGTGGTTGCAGTATATGGAAGATGTATTACAACAAGGTGTTATTGTGTTGAGTGGTGGAGATAGATGTGTTGCGTAGTGGTGTTGAATGCTAAAACATGATAGCAGTGAATAGGAGAAAGTGTGTATGGTGGTAAATGAATAGTAATTTAATGTTCTAGCTTTTTCCAAACCATTTTCAGCATCTCTCCAATGTGAAGGACTCACCACGCTTGAGACTCATCGACTTTCCCATCCTCAACCTGATTGACATTCTTTATAGATTCAGAAGTCTCTCTTTGGGTTTGAACAAGAGTAAGCAAGAGGCGATATGTCTCAACAACATATATGGCAAGAGATTTGAAGATTTTCAGCCCAAGCAGTGGACTTTGGTCACACTTTCTAGCCTCGACTATGACAGCTTTGACAACTACTTTAGCCTCAGAAAATCTTTGTTTTGAGCAGATTAAAACAAGGACAAGAAATTTTCATCCTCTTATGACTGAGTCGTCTGTGACATCAATGGACCTTCTTGCCCAGGATGAGGCGTCTTCCATGCTACGATGTTTTGTATATTGAGGACCCAGATCACATAGTGTATTCAGATTGTTGCTTTCAAAGGGGATTGCTTCATCTAGTGCTTTCAGAACTTCGGTCTGCGGCTGAGTTTGAAAGTCTGGGGACGCGACTTTTGCTTGCTTTCCTGAGCAGATGCCTAGTAAATGAGAACCAATGTCCTTTAGGTGCTTCAGTCTGCCTTATGAATTTGTAATAGCATGTTGTTCACATGATACCCTCGCAGCAGCCAGAAAACAATCTTCACTACGAACTTTGCTTGCTAACACTGACGCCAAAAGATCAGATGGGTTTTCATGCTTACAAAGCAATTTCCTTAAACAAGCTTAAGGCAACACTGCTCTGTCCTGCTACAATATAGCACAGAGTTAGATTAATCCATTATTTACCATGAGTGCACATCCCAGGTATAATCTCTTCATATGGTGTTGTTGTTATACATGTCAAACTGCAAAAGAATAGTGTAACTGTGACATGCTTCATCACATCAGGATCCCACTCGATCTTGCTGAGATGAGCTTTTATGTCAGTCAATCATCAAGAGAAGAATTGCCTCTTCTAGATTATATGAACCATCAAACTGAGCACCTCTTGGTAAGACCCTTCTGTAGTTCTGGAAGGAACACAACAAGGCTGCTTACCACTTCCGGCAATTTATTATCCACCAAAATCTCTGGTATACCGGGAAAGAAACCTCTGGCATACCCTCGCCCAAAGAGATAAAGAAATCAAAGTATACCCTTCCTAGATGAGTCACTGGTTGCCGGTGATATATTACACCAAAGGATTGATAAAACATAGACCGACAGATGGAAAACAGAACATACGATAGACAGAAGGATGCTATCCACATTATTTTATTCAAAAGAAAATGTGACAATGTCTTCATCTAATTTTCAGAAATCTGGTGTGTACAAATGCAAGGACGTTGCATCAAGTGTGGATATTAACAGAGGATTTCACAGCCAGCAAAACGATTCTCACAGTAAATCGAGATATATCTCAGCCATTGTGAGGGAAATCATTCCCATTAACTCAAGATTTTTTTGCAGTAGCTTGATAAGCTACTTTCAATAGTAGATCAATTCACAAGGAATCGATCTATGCATCTCAACTCTTGCCAAGCAAACTAATAAATGGAATGGATAAGCTCTGCAATGCGATTTTGGAGTAATGGCTCGGTACCATCATTGATGGGATTCAGGAGGGATATGCAGATAACAAAACCAAAGTGAAACTTGACCCTAACAGCGAATCAAAGGGGATTTGCGATACTGGAAATCCATGTGGTATGACAAATGATAAATATAGAAATTAGAAAGGGGTCTTTCATAATCATGACAGTGTTGAATCTGCCATACCCAAGATCGATGGAGCAGAGAAGAACATACGTGAATCATAAAATGTCTTAGGTAATCACGATTAACAGAAAACAGTAAAAAAAAAAGGAAAAGAACAGCAGGAGGGAAAATCACAATGCATGCAGATAATCGAACACAAAAGAAGTGCAAACCCATTGGTTAAAGGAAAATAGAAATTAGATGCAAAAAGAAATGGAAATAAGTTAGGGAAATCAATTGTAGGAATCAGAGGATTCCGTTAATATGGCATATCTATGAACCGAACTTGCTATATGCAAATCGGTATCATAGAGGATGCATTAGTGGGGTAAAGTAAGGAAGATCCAAAGAAAATGTATATGTAAAAAGAAAGAAGACAGAAAACAACAGAGAGGAGAGGGAAAGGGGACTCACTATGATCCCACTGCGGTTGATGATCCCCTCTTCTTTTCTTTTTTTTGGTTAATTTTGAGAATAAAAGGAAAGTTGGAGCTCTGCTGCGGGACTCCCTTCAGTAAAAATGAAGAAGAAGAAGGCGCAATGGAGATCTTGTAATCGACTTCCTGTAACTGCTTTTGTTGCTTGGGCTGAAGACCCGATCGATCAGAGGAGAAGTTTCAGGGGCAAAAAGAGGAGAAGAAGAAGGCCTGAAGGGTGGAGAAGCGGTTGTTGAAGGAGAAGCAGAGATGGAGGAGTGAAGGCGATCCTCCTTTTGTGCAGCTGCAGGTTTACCCAATTCCCTCAAAGAGAAGAAACAGAGAAGAGAAGAAGAACATGGTGAGGTGAAGAAGCGATGGGTTTGAGGGCTTCGGATGTGCCCATTTTATAGAAAGGGGGAGAAGAGTCTGGAGGATGTTTGTTGGAGATCGACGGAGGAGCGAGAGGCAGGTGGTTGAGGGTGAGGGTGATCAAAAGGTGGAAGGCCATCGTCTCCACGTTTCTCCTGCGGTCTTCCTCGCAACGGATGGCCGTTGGAGTTTTTCGTGGGAGATCCAAAAAGGTATTTTGAAAAAAAATTTAAAAGGTGGCTCTCTTTTAAGTATTTTCTAAAAGATGGTTTTAAAAATAAAAAGAAACTTTCAAAACAGTTTTCTAAAAAGCCATTTTTTTCAAGTTTTTTTTTTTGAAAGAAAAACCCCGAAAACATGAGGATTTTAACAGATTGAACCGAAACGCGGCATTTGAAGTATTTTTGCAAAAAGAATTTTATTTTGATATATAATTTTTTTTTTAAATGAGGTTTTTGAGAAAAGAACTTCAGAGATGACTCTGGGTCCAAAAATTTTGATAAAACATTAGAATTCAGATCTTGAATTGAGATCGGACCTTGTATTGAGAAACAACTCTGAGAAAATACCAAGAAATTGATTTTTTTGATTTTTTGAAAAATAAGAGATTCAGTTTCAGAATTGGATCTGGATATCAGATATGGGTCCAGGATCGGGTCAGATACGAAAATTGAGTTTAGATTCCAGCGAATCTGAGAAATGAATGAAAATTTGATCAGAAATTGACTCAGTTATTCAAAAGATGGGGCCAAGGGCAAAAAGGGATTTTTTAGATTTTTTTTTTTGGAAAATTTGGGGTGTTCACAGATGCCCCTCTTTGTTGCTAAGTCGGTTGTAAGCCGAGCTTAGCGGCAAAGAAGACACGCCAAATTTTCTTTAAAATGCCCCAATGAGAAGGTCTGAACTGGGTGTGGAAGAATTTATTTTTGTAAAACATTATTCTCAGGTTTGGCACCTTATCCTGAAGGTTTTGGGGAAGAAACGAAATCCTCAAGAATGAAAATAATTTGGACAGAAGAAAATGAGGAAATCGTGATGGGACTTTGGGATGAATATCCCAAAATGGTAAAAGGAGAGATTTTGAAGAAGTCTCATGGCTGAGACAAAAATAAGAATTTTTAAAAAAGACTCATGTTTAGCCCTTAACCTGGATGGGACGAAGATATTTTAAGAGACCATGATGGGACATTTTTGAAAAATACCTCGTGAGACGAGGTTCAGGTATAATTCTTTATTTGAATGGATATACAAAGCATGGATTCCATGATGGGAAAAACCATGATGAGATTGGGAGAAATACCTCACCAGAATGAGGCAACTCTCTTTGAAAAATATAAACAACGCTAGGTTGTATCAAAATAGATATTGAGCATTTATTTCATTTTTGGATAACCAGAAAATTTTGCCAATAAGATAAAATTGTAGTTGATTCAAATGCTTGAAAATGTGCACGTATGTGCGAAAGATATTCCCTCTTTTTACCTAGAGTATTTCCTCCAAAATGAGGTTAACTTCTCGGATTCTAGAGTCAGATTCAAATTTTAATGTTGTTGAGTTTCTTCAAGGAAGTTATTCATTTCCTTGATATGAATAGAGAAGAAATACTCTTAATTTCATAAAAGCAAGCAGTGAAAAGATATTGATGAAAGGATTTTGCATAAGAAAAGATGATTTCTAGCAATTTTTGCAGTTTGATATCCTGGGGTTTTTCCCATAATGATCTTTTTGGCACTCTTTTTGAGACATTGAGCTTTCTTGGGTTTCGTCTAGAAGTTTATTACATCATTCTTCATTTTGGAGATGTCTTGGCTTCTTTTTTTTTCTTCGGGGAAGGGTACGTCACAAACTCCTTCATCTTGGAGATGCTCTGATCCTTCTTTTTCTCAAGAATTATACTAGTGATATTGGCTTGTTGGTCAAAAAATCTCTTGATGATAGCAGCAATCAAATATCTTTTAGGGTTTGTCGGGAGGTTCAGCGTAGTCGCCTTCATCTTGACGGTGACCTGAACATTCCCTGAAAGGATTCGTCACAAACTCCTTCATCTTGGAGATGATCCGAATCTTCTTTGGCCCCGGGGGTCGAACTCGCATATTCGTCTTCATCTTGACGACAATTGAGGGATCCCCTTTGTGGATATTTGATTGTAGCCTAAATGAATGAGGAGATATGGATTGAGTGGATTCTTTTTATCGCTCAGGATATTTCCGCTGCCTGGTTGCCAGCAAATCGTCTTTAAACATGCGCCATAGCTATGATCAATATTGATTCACTTTCGGCTTTTCAACATCATTGAATATTTCTTTCGCTAATCATACAAAGGATATTTCTTACATCCTTTTGGTCGATCAACAGAGAAAATATTTGAATTTTATCCTTTTTCACAAAAAGTTTCACCCTTTTGAAAGGAATACTAGAGGTAATTTGAGGTGATTCTCTTGTGCAATAAGATATTGGAATCAACACATATTTTTAGCAAATCGGCAAAGTTTTCGAGAGTCCTTTGTGAAATAATCACTCAATATGGATTTTGATAGGACCTTTAGCTGAAATTTGGAAGAAATAACATGAAAACATTGGTTTTATAAGTCAACATTGGCTCAACGGGTACTCAACCTAAGAGCCGTAAAGAATATTGGATCCGTAGGGATTCATCCTACAAACCAAAATTTTGAAAAATAAAGTTAGTTTAATAGGAATTCAACCTAAGAGTTGCAAAAGAATTTTTTGACCAATAAGGATTTATCCTACAGACTGAATTTTTGAAGAATGAATTCTGGTTCAATAGGAATTCAACCTAAGAATCACAAAAGAATATACATCGGTAGGAATTCAACCTACAGATTAAATTTTTGAAAAATGAATTTGATTCAATAGGAATTCAACCTAAGAATCTTAAAAGAATATGGATCAGTGGGAATTCAACCTACGCATTGAATTTTTAAAAAATGAATTTTGTTCAATAGGAATTTAACCTGAGAACCGGAAAAGAATATGGATCAGTAGGAATTCAACCTACGGATTGGATTTTTGAAGAATGAATTTGGTTCAACCTAAGAACCTCAAAAGAATATAGATCAGTAGGAATTCAAACTACGGATTGGATTTTTGAAGAATGAATTTGGTTTGATAGGAATTCAACCTAAGAACCTCAAAAGCATATGGATCAGTAGGAATTCAACCTACAGATTGGATTGTTGAAGAATGAATTTGGTTCAACCTAAGAACCTCAAAAGAATATAGATCAGTAGGAATTCAACCTACGGATTGTATTTTTGAAGAATGAATTTGGTTCAATAGGAATTCAACCTGAGAACCTCAACATAATATGGATCAGTAGGAATTCAACCTACAGATTGGATTTTTGAAGAATGAAGTTGGTTCAATAGGAATTCAACCTAAGAACCGCAAAAGAATATAAATCAGTAGGAATTCAACCTACATATTGGATTTTTGAAGAATGAATTTGGTTCGATAGGAATTCAACCTAAGAACCACAAAAGAATATAGATTAGTATGAATTCAACCTACAGATGGATTTTTTGAAGGGAAATTAGTCCAAGAAGGAATTCAACCTAAGGGCCTTGATCAGTAGGAATTCAACCTAAAGGTCGAATTTGAATGGTCCGAAAGGGGTTCAAAATGAGGACTGCGAATCAGTAGGAGTTCAATTTAAAGATCGCTGATCAGTAGGGGTTCAACCTAAAGATCGACTAAAGGAAAGGGTCCTAAAAGGGTTTAAAATGAGGAATGTGAATCAGTAGAAGTTCAACCTAAAGATCGCGGATCAGTAGGGGTTCAACCTAAAGATCGACTGAATGAAAGGGTCCTAAAGGGGTTCAAAATGAGGACTGTGAATCAGTAGGAGTTCAACCTAAAGATCGTTGATCAGTAGGAGTTTAACCAACAGATCTACTGAAGGAAAGGGTTCTAAAGGGGTTCAACCTAGGGATTGCGGATCTGTAGGGGTTCAACCTAAAGATCGCTGATCAGTAGGGGTTCAACCTAAAGATCTACTGAAGGAAAGGGTTCTAAAGGGGTTCAACCTATAGATTGCGGATCCGTAGGGGTTCAACCCAAAAATCGCTGATCAGTAGGGGTTTAACCTAAAGATCGACTGAAGGAAAGGGTCCTAAAGGGGTTCAAGCTAAGAACTGCGGATTCGTAGGAGTTCAACCTAAAGATCGTGGATCAGTAGGGGTTCAACCTAAAGATCGACTGAAAGAATGGTCCTTAAGGGGTTCAACCTAAGGACTGCGGATCCGTAGGGGTTCAACCTAAAGATCGCTGATCAGTAGGGGTTTAACCTAAAGATTGACTGAAGGAAAGGGTCCTAAAGGGGTTCAACCTAAGGATTGTGGATCTGTAGGAGTTCAACCTAAAGATCGCGTATCAGTAGGGGTTCAATCTAAAGATCGACTGAAGGAAAGGGTCCTAAAAGGGTTCAACCTAAGGACTGCGGATCCGTAGGAGTTCAACCTAAAGATCGCGGTTCAATAGGGCTTCAACCCAAAGATCGATTGAAGGAATGGTCCTAAAGGGGTTCAACCTAAGGATCGACTGAAAGAAAGGGTCCTAAAGGGGTTCAACCTAAGGAATGCAGATCATCAGGAATTCAACCTAAAGATCGCGGATCAGTAAGGGTTCAACCTAAAGATCGACTGAAGGAATGGTCCTAAAGGGGTTCAACCTAAGGACTGCGGATCCGTAGGGGTTCAACCTAATGAGCCACTAGGTTAAGAAGAACTTCTGGTTCACAAAGGGATTCAACCGGTGAGCCATATTGGTTCGACAAGGGTTCGATCTATGAACCATTGATTTCATAGGGGTTCAACCTAAAGATCACAATTTAAGAAGGGAGGGTTCAACTCGTGGACTGAATGGACCATCATAATTAGTTGTATGTGGTCCAATTTTCAGGATTAACCCCTTATCATGAACGGGGACTGAAAAGAAATACCTCGTTAGAATGAGGTTTAGGTTTATCCCTTAACCTAAAAGGGAAAAAGAAGATTTGTGTAGAGATAACCTGAGACTTGAATTTAGAAGATAAATGAAAGATTTATGATTTATGATTTGGATGGACCAACATAGTTAGTTGTATGCGGTCCAATTTTCAGGATTAGCCCCTTATCCTGAATGGGGACTAGAAGGAAAGAAATACCTCGTTAGAAGGAGGCATCAGGTTTATCCCTTAACCTGAAGGGGAAAGAAGGAATTTTGAAGAGAATAAACTTGAAGCTTGAGATTTTGAAGGGATCAGCCGGAAGGCTGAATTTTGGAAGAAGGTCCAACCTGGCAGTTGGATTTTTGAAAAAGGAGTCTGAGACATAACTCAGATATTTAAAAAGATGGACCAAACCGAGAGTTAGTTTTTTTTTTTTAAAAAGGAAAAGAGTCTGAGTCGGAACTCGGATATTTAAAAGGAAGATGGAATATATAAAAGGGAAAACCCGAGTCGGAACCTAGATCTTTAAAATAAAAGATAAAAGAGAAAATCGAGTTTAAAAAGCTTGAATTTTTTGAAGCAACGATTGGTTCCAACGCGAGCATTGAATCCAAAAGGAAGTCTGAGTCGTAACTCGGAACTTAAAACGAAAGATAAAAGGGGAAAACCCGAGTCGGAACTCGGATCTTCAAGATAAAAGATAAAAGATAAAAGAGAAAATTGAGTTTGAAAACTCAAATTTTCGACGCAACGATTGGTTCCAACGCGAGTATTGGATCCAAAAGGAAGTCCGAGTCGGAACTCAGTGAAAGTGCACTAGGATCGAGGCAACGATCAGTAGAGGGGGGGTGAATAGTGCTTTTAAAACTTTCTGCAGAATATTGAAGGATTTTGCAAATCTCAAAGCAAACACACAAAGAACACAAGATTTTATCCTGGTTCGGTCAAACCCGACCTACATCCAGTCCCCAAGCAAAACCCGCTTGAGATTTTCCACTATCAACCTTGTAAACTACAAGATCACACATACCATAACCGGTCCCACTTTCAGTAACAATCCCACTGAAAGCAAACAACTCCTTTACACCAAGGAGTCCTTTTTACACAAAAGAAATAACAACTTACAATACAACCTATGAGTCTTCCTTTTGAATGCAAATGAGATGCAATTGGCTTTTGAGGTTGTTGAAACACTCTACTCACGAATTCACTATCTCTCAAAGTGATTTGAGTGAAAAACTGAAGTGAAAATATCACGTGAGTGAGAAAATCAATACTTGACTGAATAAGAGTGAAAAGCAAGATTCAAATCGATTGAATTGTCATTTTTTAGTATAAAATGCACTCATATTTATAGTTAAAAGATTTCATACGTTGAGAGTATGAAAGGGTGTCAAAACGGTCCATTTCGAATGATCAAAACGTTTGAAAAATGAAAAGACACGCCTTTTTTAAGTTTCAGGAAAACGGCAAAATTAGTCGACTGAAACATCAGTTAGTCGACTAATAGTTAGTTATTAGTAGACTGACAGTTATCGTCGGTCGACTGATCTGTTAATCGAGCCGTTTGAAAATCTGAACTTTTAAAACTTAGTCGACTTGAGAAAAGTTAGTCGACTTATAATATTATCAGTAGACTGAAAAACCTTTTAGTCGACTGCTGCTAAAAACTTCTGAAAAACAAACATTCTGTTCGGTCGACTGATAAAAAGCATTAGTCGACTGCTGTTAAATTTTCAGAAAACACATGTTCTGTTCAGTCGACTAATAAAACCATTAGTCGACTGCTGCTAAATTTTCAGAAAACACATGTTCTGTTCAGTCGACTGATAAAACCATTAGTTGACTGCTGCTAATTTTCCAGAAAACAGACATTCTGTCCAGTCGACTGATAAAACCTTCGATCGACTAATTTTACAAGAATGACTTTTTAGAAAATATGGCGCGAAAGGATTAGTCGACTGATAAGTCTATTGGTCGACTAATAAACATGAAATTTTAAGAAAAGAGTTTTCTAAAAAGATTTTCAAAAGAGTTTCTTTTTGAAAAGTTTTTCTAAAGACTTTTAAGGTGAAATGCAACCTAAATATGCACTCTAAGTAAGGCTCTTACAAGAATCTAAGACTTTTAATGAATTAAACATTTGCACACTAGTCTTCAAGGATTCTTCACTGAATTCTTCAATTTCTTCATAGCTTTAGCTGAAATGCAGTTGATTCTACTTGCTCATCATCAAAACCTTGTACTTGAAGTATCATGTATGGCTTCATTGTCGTAACAATCTCCCCCTTTTTTATGATGACAAACTTAATCAAAGATGAAGCATTTAGATGCATAGATGGAGATTTTACTCCCCCTATCAATATGCTGCAAAACATTAAAAGTTAGCACATTTAAAGCACATATAATACATATTGATTGGTTTGCATTTCCATTCATCGTGCATTTAGAAATACATTCATTCAAAGCTTTCTTTTTCTTTTAATTTTGCATTTCTCATGCAAGATCTCCTGTAATGTAATTGCTATCATCTTTTTCTCAAGATCTCCTTGCAATTTCAAAGTAATGCTATCTTTATCTTTTTCTCCCCCTTTGTCAGAATCAAAAAGAGTAAGGGCAAAAATAGCATAAGCAGATAAGTTTAAAATATTACAACCCATAAAGTATGTTTTTTAAAGATCAAAGATCAGAAAAGAGAGTTTAGCAAATCCTTAATGGCAGTTACATCCTTCTGAATTGAAGCAAGTTGTTGAGTCACATCTTCACGAAAGGTGTGTTGATGCAGCTCCAAAGCTTCCAGTCTCTGCATAACTTCATCATGGTCTTGATTTGTCGAAAATTTCTTTCTTTTTGCATGAGATGAAGGTGTTGCAGAAGGTGAAGGTTCAGAAATAGATGGTTCATTAGGATCAGATGGTTCAGTTTGATCAACATTTAAGGGAGGCAGATATTTAATTTTCATTCTTTTAAAAATTGTTTGATCAAAGAACTCTTTTTGCTCAATGTACTTTTCATTTGTTAAAGGAACTTTAAAATGTCTAAAAATACGGGTTAAAAGACAACCATAAGGAAGAAATGGTTTTTGTTTCCACAAGTTTGTAAAATACACATTGGCCCAGTTGACAGAAATATTTCCAAATAAAACATAAAGAGCCGTAGATAGATATGTGGAATAATAATCAAAAGAACCAGTTTTGGGTAGAACATTGTGGGCAAGGATTCGTCCAGCAATGCATGCACGAGTTTGAAGATTAGTATTTTTGAAAGGAGGGCAGTGAGGTGCTTCTGGAAGAAGAATTTGTTCAAAAACTCTTTCATCATTCAATTCAATAGTGTTGAAAAGAGTGTCTGAAGGTGGAATTTCAAGAATTTCTCCAAGCAATTTCGAATCAAACTCGATTTCAACATCACGAACAAGAGAAGACAAAACTCCAGTTTCATGATTCATTTGTAAATTTGTGTAAAACAAGTGAATAAGAAAAGGATAGTGAAGGGTATCTGCACAAGCATAAAAAAGATGTGAAATACCAGGAAATAATTCTCTTATTTTGTAACGAGAAAATAAGTGAAATAGAACATTTCGGCCTGGTAAAATAGGTAGTGCAGAAATTGATCCAAAAGTGTCATAAAGAAGAGGGTTGCGAAGTAATCTTAGTGAAAAACCATGTCTTGAAGTAGGTGTAGGAGGAGGAGAACCTAAACCTTTTGCAGATGCAGACTTCGTGCGAGGCATGGTTACCAAAATGTCGGCTTCCAAATAACGTCCGGCAAGGGGAAAAAACTTTCCGGCGATAAAAAACGAAGGACAATGTGGTGGCTAACGATGAGGAGAAGTCGGCCAAAAGGGGATTCCGGCAAAGCACTGTCACGGCAAGAGAGTTCCGGCGTTTCAAGATCACGGCGAGAAGATTCCGGCGTCTCTGTGGTCGTCGCAAAATTTTTCCCCCCCGTCTTCCCTTCCTTGCGGAAGAGAAAAAGAGAGAAACGCTTTCGCGCTTCAAACTTGACCGGATTTTGGAAATGGTTTTGAAATACTCGCCTCCGTTTTGAAAATTGCGGGAAAATCCATGGGATGGGGCTCGACCTGTCGGTACGAGGTTCGACCGTTCCTGCCGCCTTTAACAGGGGTAATCGAACCAAGGACCAAAATTATGCTTGACTTAGTGAAATTATCAAAGTTATGTTCTATCCTAAATGCACAGAGAATTCAGGCATGTGCTATGAGATTTTGGAAAATGCAGCTTGGGAAAACATGATGTATGCTTGGAAAATATTTGGAGTTGAAAAGATTTTCTCAGGAAAAAGCTGAAAGTCAATTTCTCAGGAAACTCAGATGAAAAAGATTTGAAATCTCAGGAAAGTTCATAAAGACTTGGGAAAATTATGAATGGTTGAAAATCCTGGGAAAATGGAAGTGATTCTTGAGAAAGATGAACTTTCTGAAAAGGGAAACACTTCTTAGGAAAACTTGGACTTTGAGAGATTTCTTAGGAAAATGATGCAAGATTTATAGGAAAGCTCATTGGAGAAGGAAATTCAAAACTTGGGGAATCGAAATCCTGGGAATTTTACCTTTTGAAGTACTTGGAAATCGATTTTGGATCTTGGAGAAAGATTGGAAAACTCTTTTGAATCTCTTAAGAAAATATCATTTTCCAGGGAAAACTGTGGAAAACTTGTCTTTGGAAAACCGATTTTAAGAAATCCTTAGAGTTTCTTGAGAAACCGATTTTCAGGGAAAACTATGAAAACTTGACTTTGGGAAAATCAACTTAAGAGTTTCTTGAGAAATCGATTTTTTTGAGAATGAAATTTTCTTGAGAAAATGATTTCATGATGCAAATGACATGAGTGAATGAATGCCCTTTGAAAAGATTTTCTGAGGAATTGGTTGGAAAATGTGCATTAAGTCCAAATAAATCCTTCACATATTCTGACTGTGGCCATGAATATGTTCAGAACTTAGTTGATTTGATGCACATGATTTTTGAAAACTTTGGAAATATGATGTGCATTTTAAGATAGCCTAAGAGTGTAGGCTCAATGTGACTAGTAGAAAGATGACGGATCTGGGTCTCGTCCATATTCCGACTAGGGCCGTAAATATGGATCCCACCGAGTCCATCAACTCCCTAAGAGTTGGTGCACGTGCCATTCGTGAACATCCATAGTGATTTTGAAATAAAATGCATGAATCATATAATCAGGATATTGCATAAATTTAAACTATATGATATGCATCCTAATCTAAGCAGGAAATTAACTCTCTTATTCCAAAATTTACATTATTACATCACTTAAATAAAGGAAATAAAAAAAATTTGCAGACTTCAGCTCCTTCTTTTGATTGTTTCTGCCAAACTTGAAATTGGGTTAGCTCAAATATGTGGGTTTTTCCAAGATTTTCCAATAATATTATGAAATTATTGGATTTAATTGGATATAAACCCTATTCTCATGCTTCCTTGATATTTGAAATGATGTAAATGCAGAAAATTCAGTGGAAAATAGTTTGAAAATCGAAATGGTGGTCAAAATGACCAAAATACCCCTAATTATAAAATTATACCTTTAAAATCAGGGTTTTTGAAGGAAATTTTGATAAAATTGAGATTTTGAAATTCAAATTGAAACAAATGATGATGAAATGCAGTATGAGACATTATGACATGCTGCTAAACACATTAGGACTATAAAATCAGAATTTGGCATTTTGCAATTTATCCAAAATAATGAATTTCGCTTGTTTTTCACTTGGATAGGGTCCTGCGGGACCCTGTTTTGGTATTATGGCTAATCCGAACCTCAAATGGATTCCAAATTGCACCAAATTCGGTATGAAGCATCTACTTACTCTGATAAACAACCTAGAATGCTAAAAATTATGAAATGATATGATTTAAATGCTAAAATTCAAAAAAGTCCTAAAATGGTGGATTTTGCCTATGGATCTGAACCAAATGCAATGCCTAATATGATAACGCAAGCTTTACACCATGGAAACTTCTGATATTTTTCAGCCTGCTAAAAGACCCAAAATGGAACATTTTTGGTTTTTACAGCCTCGGGATTTGAGCCATGGTGAGTTCAATAACAGGGATTTAGTTGTGATAGAGGTAAAAATCACACTAATCTGATGTAAAATGCTAAAAAAATATAAACAAGCCATGAAAATTTATGAAATTAATCCAAGCTACGCACGACACCCACATGAACAACTTTCATGTTTATGACTTTGGCATTTGATCAACGGAAACATAGATAAAAATATAACTATTTCTGCCTAAACTAACAGAATAGACAAATGTAGCAAAACAGAGGACTGACAAGAAAAATCTGAAGCAGGGGTCAACACGGTTCTAAAAATTACAGGATTTCAGATGCAAACATAAGACATCTCGGACACCACTTTAACTTTTTACAGTTTTGGATTTGGAGCAACACACAAAGAGAAACCATAGCCCTAAGTCGATCCAAGATTTCAGAGGCTCAAATTAGGCTCTGACATGTGTCTCGAACTCTCGGATTTTTTTCAGATATAAAAAAAAATCATAAAAATCTGAAAACAGCATATTAAAAACTACACATTCACTGGAGTTCATAACATTTTTCGGATCGAAAAGCGGATCTCCCATGAGGGATATCTCGATTTTACAAGTCGGCAAATGATTTTCAGAACGCATCCCGGGTAACAGAACCCGACTTGCCATTTTGAATGTTTACTGCAGTAAACAAATTCAAATGCCTCCGAATTTTTGGAAAAATTTCAGGGACACCTAAGGACGCATTCCGTGATTTTTTTGGGTTTTTTAATAAAAAATAAATGCATAAAATGACGTGTGGACTGACTGACAAAAACAGAGACCTACTGAAAATAAGCAGAATTGAAATAAATGCTAAATTAATCCTAATTAATTCATGAAATATGCTAAATTAATGAAATAAAATGCAAATTAAATCAAGCTAACTACATGCATGTTAAAAATCATCAAGGAAGCATAATGAAACATTTTTATGTATGTCGTTTTATGAGAATAGCTCAATCCATCCCTCGGATGAGCTCTTTCTTCAAACGACCCCCGATTCGAATTATGGAATCCAATCAATGGGAAAAGAAGTGCACCTTGTTTCGTTACGCAGCGTAGGAGCTCTTGAAAGGGGCGGCTATCACGAGCTTCCTTCGTCCTTCGCTCCGAGCTTCGGATGGTCCACCAAAATCGAGCTATGTTTGAATCAGATTGGCCACAGCACGAACTTTACTCCACCTTCTTCAATGTGCCAAAGGGGGCACGATTTCCACAGTTCAAAATCCGATTTTAGGAAGGCTAGGTCGGATTTTCCAAGTTCACAAGAGCTAAAAAAAAAATGATCTCCAAAGATGCCCGCCCTCTCTTGGGCGTGGAGCCTTGTTTTTATAGATTTTCTGAAAAATTTTGAAATTCAAACAGGCTGGATCTGAGCCCTCCATGTGGCGCCATCTCAGGGGGTGTCATCTGAGGGGATTGAAATTCGAATTTGTCTTTTGCAGGGAATCCTCAGGTGGCGCCACCTCAAAAGGCTATTTTGATTTTTGAAAAAAATAAAAAATGGAAATTTTGTGGGTGAGACACCTCAGCAGGGGGAATTTGGAATTTTTCAAAAGTTTGCTTGATTCTCTCTGCAGGGAACTCCCAGAAGGCGCCACCTCAGAGGGTGCTCTCTTGGAGTTTGAATTTCAAATTCACTTTTTGTAGGGAGTCCTCAGGTGGCGCCACCTCATGGTGGGCTACTTTTATTAAAAATAAAATAAAAAATCAAAATGGAGCCAAGTGGAGTCCTGGAATGGTGCCACCTCAAAAGGTGTTTGACACATGTCAGAAGGTCAAGGCAGTGGGCTCAGAAGGTGCCACCTCAAAGGAATTTGAATTTTGCCTTTTCTGGTGAGAGGAGATCTGGACATGTGGCAGTCCAGGACGGTTCCAAGTGTCAGCCTGCTGGAGAGGTTCTTCAGATGGCGCCACCTCAGAAGGAGAATTCGAATTTCAAATGGAGGTTGGCCCTGGAGGAATGGAGGATGGACATGTGGCGCCACCTCAGGGTGGCTCCTACAATGCCATGTGGCAAGAGGGATAGGCAAGGGACATGTGGCGTCCTTAGAGGCCATCTGGAAAAATCAGAGCTCTGGATTTGCGCCACCTATGCCTTGTTTGAAATTTTGAATGGTTTGCTTTTTCTGAAGAAATCCAGGAGTGACATGTGTCTCCTACTTTTCTGAAAGAAGTAGGGAGAAGACATGTGTCCTCTACTTTTTCTGAAAGAAGCAGAGAATGACACGTGGCAGAGGGGAGAGAAGGTGGGCCAGGCCATGTGGCGCCATCTCAGACAACCTGGAAAAGGTAGAATTTCAGGATTTGCGCCACCTATGAGGAGTTTTGAACTTTTGAATTCTAGTTTTTCTGAAGAAAGCAGAAAACGACACATGGCGTCTACTTTTTCTGAGGAAATGAGAGCTTGCCACGTGTCCTCTGCAGGAGACACTCCAGATGGCGCCACCTCAGAGGAGACAAGCCTACCTTTTCTGTAGGAATTTAGGAGTGACACATGTCTCCTACTTTTTTGAGAAAAGTAGGGAGAGACATGTGTCAGGCTACTTTTCTAGAAGGAGGGAGAGGTTGACACGTGTCCTCTGCAGGAGACACACTTCAAGTGGCGCCACCTCAGAGGAGACAAGCTCCACTTTTTCTAGACAGGACAACCTATGACACTTGGCATCTCTTGGTAGTCTTGGAATGACACATGGCGCAGGATGGATAGGGTGACACATGGCAGATAAAATGGGATGACATGTGGCGGCTTCTTAGGGTAGCCCCACACTGACATTTGGCATGTAGATGAGAGGAGAGAGAAAGGACAAGTGGCACCAATCCAGGGGACAAGGCTCCTATATTTTTGGGTTTTTTCAAAATTCAAATTTTTCAAAAGAAAAGCTTGTGTGACACCACCTCAGTGTGGGTCCCACATTGCTTCTTTATTGAAATAAGGATAAAACCACAACTTCTTTTTTTGGAATTTTCATAAAATCTGGACTAATGGGCAAAACAGGAATTTTGGAAAGAGTTGGCTTTTGTAGGGCAATTTTGTAAAAGAAAGATATTTGAAATTGTCAAAAGGGCAAAATCTGAGGTGAAGTGACTGAAATCCATATTAAAAACTATCCAGATCGTTTTCCTGAGAAAATATTTTGACATTCAGAGTCCTGGGGGTAAAATGGGAAGAATTGATAATTTTGAAGACCTAGGGTTTTGAAATCAATTTTGAAAAGAGTTGAAATTCTAATCTGGATTGAAAATTTTGAAATCAAGAGTTCTGGACCTCGAAATGACATGCTGTGCAGTGCAGTGATTTGAAATGCTCATGCAATGATATGCAATGTCATGTCTTATGCAATAGAATCTTGAACCAAGACTTGGAGCTGTCTGTCTCCTGTCAGGAATAAATTTTTGAACATCTGAGTTAAAATTAGAGAAATTTTGAGAGTTTCAGATGAAATTTAGACTTTTGCAAGGTCCGGGCTCAGAAAATGACCATTTTGCCCTCCAGCGATTTCAGAGGCTGGATGATGATGCTTGGTGGAAATGTTTGGGGAGGTGAGTGAAAATTTGGGGTGTTTACAGATGCCCCTCTTTGCTACTAAGCCGGCTCATGGCCGAGCTTAGTGGCAAAGAAAAACACACCAAATTTGGGCTATACATAAAAAAATGCCCCAGTTAGATGGATCTGACTGGGTGTGAAGAAATTAGCCCGAGGAAGATGGTAGATATGGAACGAAGAATGAAGAGGAAAGATTTTCTCTATGAGAGCGAAGTTCAGGTTTATGCCCTTGACCTGGATGGGACAAAAATACCTCGCATGGAACGAAGCTCAGGTTTGAACCCTTGACCTGATTGGGGAATGAAATATCTCATTGGAATGAGATTCAGGTTTGTACCCTTATCCTGATCGGGCGAAAAATGAAATACCTCTTTGGTTGAGGCTCAGGTTTGTACCCTTATCCTGATCGGGCGGAAAATGAAATACCTCTTTGGATGAGGCTCAGGTTTGTACCCTTATCCTGATCGGGTGGAAAATGAAATACCTCTTTGGATGAGGCTCAGGTTTGTACCCTTATCCTGATCGGGCGGAAAAAATGAAATACCTCTTTGGATGAGGCTCAGGTTTGTACCCTTATCCTGATCGGACGAAAAATGAAATACCTCTTCGAAGGAGGCTCAGGTTTGTACCCTTATCCTGATCGGGCGGAAAATGAAATACCTCATTGAAGGAGGCTCAGGTTTGTACCCTTATCCTGATCGGGCGAAAAATGAAATACCTCTTTGGATGAGGCTCAGGTTTGTACCCTTATCCTGATCGGGCGGAAAATGAAATACCTCATTGGATGAGGCTCAGGTTTATACCCTTAACCTGATTGGGCGGAAAATGAAATACCTCTTTGATTGAGGCTCAGGTTTATACCCTTATCCTGATCGGGCGGAAAATGAATGGAATCCTCGAAAGAAGAGACCATGATGGAACCTTTGGATTTTGCACAATAAATCCAATAGGGTTTTTGCAAAAGGAAGGAAAATGGAGTCCCTAAAGCTTGAAAAGGGATTGATTTTGGGCGTCTCATTGCTGAGACTAAAATCAGCTTTTGAAATTGCCTTTTGCGGGAAATGATTGGTGGTTCGACCTCGAATCGAAATGGGACTGTCTATGGTGGGACAGTGGGGACACAGGGAAGTGTGCAGATCTGAGAGTTCATGCCCTCAAAGAAGGGAAGGAATCAAGTCCTTAGGGGGGATTTAAAATTGGTGTCAGGATGTATCAAAAACGTACATCAAGCTCTCACTTCACGTCAGGATAGCTAGAAATCATTGTCAAAATGTTGGAAATTTTGTTGTTGATTCAAAATTTTTGAAAAAGTTGCACATGGTTGCAAAGATATTCTTTCTTTTCTACCCAAAGCATTACCTCCAAACAGGGTTCACTTCGTAGAATCGAGATTGGAAATCCAAATTGCTTGCGATTGACCTTCTTAAAGGAAGCTATCAATTTCCTTGATATGAGCAGGAAAGAGAATTTGATATTGTGAAAGTAGTTTATGGAAGAGTATTGATAATAGAATTTCACAAATTTAAAGAAGATTCTTGATAAATTTGGCAGTTTGATATCCTGAGAGCTTCTCTCATAATAATCTTTTTGCACTCTTTTGGCTCTCTAGTGTTTTGGCTATATTCTCCTTCATTTTGGAGATGTTCTGACTTTTTTTTTTCTCTCTTGCTCTCTTTTGGAGAAGGGTACGTCACAAACTCCTTCATCTTGGAGATGTTTCGATCCTTCTTGGACGATATTGGCTCATGGGTTAGAAATCTTTGGATGATAGCTGAAATTAAATATCTTTTAGGGATTGTCGAGAGGTTCATCGCATCTGCCTTCATCTTGACAGTGCTTTGGACTTTCCCTGGAAGGATCCGTCACAAACTCCGTCATCTTGGAGATGTTTCGAGTCTTCTTTGGCCCCGGGGGTCTACTTGCCTAATTCGCCTTCATCTTGACGACAGGTGAGAGATCCCTTTTGCGGATACTCAATTGCAGCTTAGGTGATTTTAAGAAGACAGGGCTTGGATGAATTCTCTCTTTTTCCAGCGCTCAGGATATTTCCACTGCCTCATTTTACAAGAATAGTCTTTAAAAATGTGCCATTGACTGCGATTAATATCAATCATCTATGGCTTTGCAAAACATTGAATTTTCTTTGTTGGCCATATCGAGGACTTATCCTTCATCCTTTTGGTTGGCCAATAGAAGGAATTTGAAGTTTGAATCTCTTTTCGCAAAAGCTTCACTCTTTCGGAAGTAATGCTGTAGGTAAATAGAGATAAAGATTTATGCAATAAAATTTTGAAATCAATAGGTAATTGATTGACACATTGACAAAATGTTCTTGAAATCCTTGGTGAAAGAGAGCATTTAACATCCGGCTTAACACATCCGTGACGAAAATTGAGTCTTGAAAGACTCAGTAAAAGATCAATTCGACAGTTGAGTTTTGTTTTGATTTACCAGCTCGAAAGCAGGATTTTGATAGAAGTACCAGCTTGAAAGCGAGATTTTTGGGAATACCAGCTCGAAAGCAGGATTTTGATTGTTCGACCAGCTCGAAAGCAGGATTTTGATTGAAGTACCAGCTTGAAAGCGAGATTTTTGGGAATACCAGCTCGAAAGCAGGATTTTGATTGTTCGACCAGCTCGAAAGCAGGATTTTGATTGAAGTACCAGCTCGAAAGCTGAATTTTATTTGTTTGACCAGCTCGAAAGCAGGATTTTTGGAAGTACTAGCAGGATTTTTGGGGATACCAGCTCGAAAGCAGGATTTTGATTGTTCGACCAGCTCGAAAGCAGGATTTGTTGACCGACCTGCTCGAAAGCAGGATTTTTGGGAATACCAGCTCGAAAGTAGGATTTTGATTGTTCGACCAGCTCGAAAGCAGGATTTTGATTAAAGTACCAGCTCGAAAGCAGGATTTTTGGAAATACTAGCTCAAAAGCAGAATTTTGATTGTTTGACCAGCTCGAAAGCAGGATTTGTTGACCGACCAGCTCGAAAGCAGGATTTGGATTGTTCGACCAGCTCGAAAGCGGGATTTGGATTGTTCGACCAGCTCGAAAGCAGGATTTGTTGACCGACCAGCTTGAAAGCAGGATTTGGATTGTTCGACCAGCTCGAAAGCGGGATTTGGATTGTTCGACCAGCTCGATAGCAAGATTTGTTGACCGACCAACTCGAAAGCAGGATTTGGGTTGACCGACCAGCTCGAAAGCAGGATTTGGATTGTTCGACCAGCTCGAAAGCAGAATTTGTTGACCGACCAGCTAGAAAGCAGGATTTGATTGTTCGACCAGCTCGAAAGCAGGATTTATTGACCGACCAGCTAGAAAGCAGGATTTGGGTTGACCGACCAGCTCGAAAGCAGGATTTATTGACCGACCAGCTAGAAAGCAGGATTTGGGTTGACCGACCAGCTCGAAAGCAGGATTTGTTGACCGACCAGCTCGAAAGCAGGATTTTGATTGTTCGACCAGCTCGAAAGCAGGATTTGTTGATCGACCAGCTCGAAAGCAGGATTTTATCGAAAATGATTGTCATAGATAGAGATGTGACCCGAAGGTTTGAAAATGATAGATATTTGATGAATTTGTAACCCGAAGGCCTGGAAAGTTGGAACCTGCAGGCGGGAAAATGACTGATGTTGGTAAGATTGTAACCCGAAGGCTTGAATTGAGAATCTGATAAAGTGGGTGGTCCAGAGGTTGAAATTGGAAATTGAGTGACCCAAAGGTCGAATAGAGAATTGGGTAACCCAAAGGTCAAAATTAGAAATTTAGAATTGGAAATTATAAATTATAAATTGAAAATTGAAAATTGGCTGTTAGAAATTTGGAAATTGGGAATTTGGAAATTGAAAATTGGATGTTGGAAATTGAGTGCAGAATAAATGCAAATGGAATGCAAATGAAGTGCAAATGAGCGCAAATGGGTGCATATATATGCAAAATGAGAGATTGGTTTATCCTGCCTGCATACAGGATGTTTTGAAGTAAAGATAAATTTTCACAAAAAAATGCCCCAGTGTAACTAGGGAGGAAAATTTTGAATAAAAGAAGGATAATTGGTGAATAAGGCAACAAGCTCCTTGACTGATAGGCATCCTCAAGATCATTCCTCACAAGAGAGACATTGTGAAAAGGAAGAATAAGCAAATAAGATGGTGCCAAGCTATTGAAAAAAATTTGATGACTTTATTGATGCTTAAAAATCAAGGAAAGAAAATGGGATTACATTATTCTTCTGAAAAGCAAGAGGAGAAATGGAAAAGTGTCGGCATGGTCATCTTTTGGAATGATTGTAAAAAAAACATCTTGGTCGGGATGACTAGTCCTCCTTTTCATCTTCAACGAGGAGCTTCTTGTCAAAGCAGTCTTGAATGATATTCTTAAGGACGAAACAATGCTCGGTATCATGACCCATTGTCCGATGAAACTTGCAGAACTGATCTTTAAACCTTCCCATGGTCACAGAAGGATCTGCTATCTTGGGGAGTCTAACCATCCCTTTGGCGATCATATATTCCAGAACTTGCTCGAGCGGTTGTTCTAAGGGAGTAAAATTGCGGTCGTATCCCCAACCATCATGCTTTGGCCTCCCCTGGGGCCTTAATTCTAGTTGGATGCTCGCGGGAGAGTTGTCATTCTGCTTGTTGATTCTGTTTTCTTGTCCTGTATGATCATCTTTGCTGGAATTTAGACTCCCTGACCCGCCGGTGTGGTTCTTTCTGCCACCCCTTTTGCTTTTGCCATTGTTGTTGCCAGGGGCATTCACGGAGAATGTGAAGTTTGACTTCTTCTTGATATCTGAATTGCTCTTTGAGAGTGTGAGGCTCT
Organism: Nuphar pumila; assembly: GCF_984573655.1. Classification (NCBI taxonomy): domain Eukaryota; kingdom Viridiplantae; phylum Streptophyta; class Magnoliopsida; order Nymphaeales; family Nymphaeaceae; genus Nuphar; species Nuphar pumila. The sequence continues at coordinate 96,077,756 of NC_143252.1, read as the reverse complement.
CATATACTCCATTTTCTATTCCCATCTCGAGCCATTCAGCTCGTTCTATCAATTCAATGAAAGATCGTGCTGGGGAGGTAGAGATCAGGCCTCTCAAAGGTTGGGAGAAATTATTCAGGATGACCGACAACGCGTGTCCTTCTGATATTGGGTCCTTCATTTTGTTGCAGGTCTCTCTCCATCTGCGAATAAAGTCTCTGGCTTTTTTACTATCTCCCTGCTTCAGATTACAGAGGTGATTTAACGTTGGTAGCGCTTCAGCATTGAACAGAAATCGCTCGATAAATAGATTAACCACCTTATCGAATTCTCGCAGCTCGATTGGATTGATATGCTCGGAGTACCACTTGGCGGCAGTGCCTTCTAGGCTACGAGGAAAACAGAGAAATAGGGCCCTATTGTCTCTCTTGAATTTGGAGCATTCGGCGAAGAACATGGCGAGATGGGCTTTCGGGTCGCCGGAACCATCGAACTTGATGAATTTACGGGGAAGGTTCTCTAGATCTTCATCTCCTTCTAAGCCATCATAAAAATCCTCGCTGGTGAAGACTTTCTTGCCCTTGTCGCGGGCTTGCAGATCTTTAACCACTTTGGCCATTTCCCTGAACTGTGTCTGCAAAAGCTTTTCTGCAACTTGACCTTTTGATTTGTGACTCCTCCTTTGTTCTCGGCTATGTTTCTGAAATGCTGGAGGCACTTCATATTCTTCATCGGTGTCTTCCTCTGATTCTGATTCATCTGAAATTTCTTCTGGCTGAACTTGCTTCTTGGAAGTCTTCTTATCCTTATGCCCATGGAACTTCTCTCTGAATGGGTTCTTCTCTGCACTGGTCCCAGCCTGTTCACTCATCATTTTGGTCATCATTTTCTGTAACATGGCATACATCTGCGGGTCTATGCCATCCTCCCCTTGCTGCTGCTCTTGACTCCTCTCGGATCGCGGGGAGCCCATTTCTTCTTCTGAGGCTGAGGAGTACTGTGGTGATGTGGTTCTTCTTCCTGACCTTGTTCGAACCATCAAATGTTGTGGATGCTCTCTGCAGGATGAAGTCTTGATTAGACTCTGAGGGAATTTTGAATTGAGAGGAAAATGATTATTGACGATATGGTAGACAATTGGAAGAATATCCCATTGCTAGGGATGGAGTCACCGCTGAAATTACGACATTTGTGTTGTCATTCTTTGTAAGAGAAATAACAACGAAAATGTGCCTTGTTACCTAGGCGAGGTCGTCAACCACGAGGAAAAACACCATTTTGAAGAAAAGAGATATTTCTTGAAAAAAACAATCCGCAAACGGATTTAGAATAAGGAGAACGCAAGTGGGTAAACAATTTTCACCGCAATAATCAAGGTATACACGAGGAAAATAAGGTGAAGAATTTTTTGTAAATAGACAAAAGAATTGAAAATCTAATGAGAGAAAACCTATGATTTTGAAAAATTGCAGGCAGGATGAAAATGCAGCTGGAAATTCGAGATCCAGTAGAACGGAAGAGTGAAAAATCACCTGAAGTTTTGAAAGAAATTGGATATTTGGTAAAATCTTCCAGGGTTTGAGAAAATAAAGGAAAAGGTGAGAAATATGGATATTTGAAAAAAAAAATATATTTTGGGAAAAATATGAGAGGAATAAAGGTAAAGTGCAAACAATCACATCCTGCACAAACATTTATGCACATACAACACTCCCTAGAAGGCTGACTCTAAATGCATCATTTTGAAAACAGTTGTAGGACCTTAATCCTAACTCTAGGTTCAGATCATCTTTGTCCAATCCAGTTATGCCGATATACCCGAATCGAAATCCGAGGTACGTGGCATATAATTTCAACTCCGGTTCTAAGGAAAGGTTTTCCAACATCCTTGAGCGCCTACCGATATACTTCGGACTGTGGCCCACGGTACGTAGTAGGGGGGTGTTAACCCAAATAGTTGGCCCAGTTGTGAGGCTCTGTCCCGAACTATGGTTCTGGAAGAGAGCCCAGCAGCGTGAAGACCGGGTAATGATAGGTAATTGAGGGTTTTGAAAAATGATCACATGCAAGAAATAGAGGGCTCTAAATCCTAGAGAGATAGACTTTTGAAAATCTTTGAAGAAGCATACATTGTTTGCATTCAGATCCTAAATTGAGGAGGGTTGTGTTTAGACCTAAGTCTATGTGAGCATGAAAATTTCTCCTCAATATGGTCCTACCAAACCATGCCTAGTCTACATGCAGTCAATGTCAGCTGGGTCAGAATCTAGGCTCCTAGGTTCGCATGATATCAAAAGTAAAGAGCTGACATTTTGTGAACATAATTTCGATGATTGAACTAAGTCAAGCACTACTTTGACCAGACGAGGACAGGTCCCATCTCGGTCGCCAAACCTGTGGTCGTCGCGAAATTTTTCCCCCCCGTCTTCCCTTCCTTGCGGAAGAGAAAAAGAGAGAAACGCTTTCGCGCTTCAAACTTGACCGGATTTTGGAAATGGTTTTGAAATACTCGCCTCTGTTTTGAAAATTGCGAGAAAATCCATGGGATGGGGCTCGACCTGTCGGTACGAGGTTCGACCGTTCCTGCCGCCTTTAACAGGGGTAATCGAACCAAGGACCAAAATTATGCTTGACTTAGTGAAATTATCAAAGTTATGTTCTATCCTAAATGCACAGAGAATTCAGGCATGTGCTATGAGATTTTGGAAAATGCAGCTTGGGAAAACATGATGTATGCTTGGAAAATATTTGGAGTTGAAAAGATTTTCTCAGGAAAAAGCTGAAAGTCAATTTCTCAGGAAACTCAAATGAAAAAGATTTGAAATCTCAGGAAAGTTCATAAAGACTTGGGAAAATTATGAATGGTTGAAAATCCTGGGAAAATGGAAGTGATTCTTGAGAAAAGATGAACTTTCTGAAAAGGGAAACACTTCTTAGGAAAACTTGGACTTTGAGAGTTTTCTTAGGAAAATGATGGAAGATTTATAGGAAAGCTCATTGGAGAAGGAAATTCAAAACTTGGGGAATCGAAATCCTGGGAATTTTACCTTTTGAAGTACTTGGAAATCGATTTTGGATCTTGGAGAAAGATTGGAAAACTCTTTTGAATCTCTTAAGAAAATATCATTTTCCAGGGAAAACTATGGAAAACTTGTCTTTGGAAAACCGATTTTAAGAAATCCTTAGAGTTTCTTGAGAAACCGATTTTCAGGGAAAACTATGAAAACTTGACTTTGGGAAAATCAACTTAAGAGTTTCCTGAGAAATCGATTTTTTTGAGAATGAAATTTTCTTAAGAAAATGATTTCATGATGCAAATGACATGAGTGAATGAATGCCCTTTGAAAAGATTTTCTGAGGAATTGGTTGGAAAATGTGCATTAAGTCCAAATAAATCCTTCACATATTCTGACTGTGGCCATGAATATGTTCAGAACTTAGTTGATTTGATGCACATGATTTTTGAAAACTTTGGAAATATGATGTGCATTTTAAGATAGCCTAAGAGTGTAGGCTCAATGTGACTAGTAGAAAGATGACGGATCTGGGTCTCGTCCATATTCCAACTAGGGCCGTAAATATGGATCCCACCGAGTCCATCAACTCCCTAAGAGTTGGTGCACGTGCCATTCGTGAACATCCATAGTGATTTTGAAATAAAATGCATGAATCATATAATCAGGATATTGCATAAATTTAAACTATATGATATGCATCCTAATCTAAGCAGGAAATTAACTCTCTTATTCCAAAATTTACATTATTACATCACTTAAATAAAGGAAATAAAAAAAATTTGCAGACTTCAGCTCCTTCTTTTGATTGTTCCTGCCAAACTTGAAATTGGGTTAGCTCAAATATGTGGGTTTTTCCAAGATTTTCCAATAATATTATGAAATTATTGGATTTAATTGGATATAAACCCTATTCTCATGCTTCCTTGATATTTGAAATGATGTAAATGCAGAAAATTCAGTGGAAAATAGTTTGAAATTCGAAATGGTGGTCAAAATGACCAAAATACCCCTAATTATAAAGTTATATCTTTAAAATCAGGGTTTTTGAAGGAAATTTTGATAAAATTGAGATTTTGAAATTCAAATTGAAACAAATGATGATGAAATGCAGTATGAGACATTATGACATGCTGCTAAACACATTAGGACTATAAAATCAGAATTTGGCATTTTGCAATTTATCCAAAATAATGAATTTTGCTTGTTTTTCACTTGGATAGGGTCCTGCGGGACCTTGTTTTGGTATTATGGCTAATCCGAACGTCAAATGGATTCCAAATTACACCAAATTCGGTATGAAGCATCTACTTACTCTGATAAACAACCTAAAATGCTAAAAATTATGAAATGATATGATTTAAATGCTAAAATTCAAAGAAAGTCCTAAAATGGTGGATTTTGCCTATGGATCCGAACAAAATGCAATGCCTAATATGATAACGCAAGCTTTACACCATGGAAACTTCTGATATTTTGCAGACTGCTAAAAGACCCGAAATGGAACATTTTTGGTTTTTACAGCCTCGGGATTTGAGCCATGGTGAGTTCAATAACAGGGAATTAGTTCTGATAAAGGTAAAAATCACACTAATCTGATGTAAAATGCTAAAAAAATATAAAAAAGCCATGGAAATTTATGAAATTAATTCGAGCTACGCACGACACCTACATGAACTACTTTCATGTTTATTACTTTGGCATTTGATCAACGGAAACATAGATAAAAATATAACTATTCCTGCCTAAACTAACAGAATAGACAAATGTAGCAAAACAGAGGACTGACAAGAAAAATCCGAAGCAGGGGTCAACACTGTTCTAAAAATTACAGGATTTCAGATGCAAACAGAGGACATCTCGGACACCACTTTAACTTTTTACAGTTTCGGATTTGGAGCAACACACAAAGAGAAACCATAGCCCTAAGTCGATCCAAGATTTCAGAGGCTCAAATTAGGCTCTGACACGTGTCCCGAACTCTCGGATTTTTGTCAGATATAAAAAAAAATCATAAAAATCTGAAAAAATCATATTAAAAACTATACATTCTCCCGAGTTCAGAAACATTTTCGGATCGAAAATCAGATCTCCCATGAGGGATATATCGATTTTACAAGTCGGCAAATGATTTTCAAAACGCATCCCGGGTAACAGAACCCGACTTGCCATTTTGAATGTTTACTGCAGTAAACAAATTCAAATGCCTCCGAATTTTTGGCAAAATTTCAGGGACACCTAAGGGCGCATTCCGTGATTGTTTTGGGATTTTTAATAAAAAATAAATGCATGAAATGACGTGTGGACTGACTGACAAAAACAGAGACCTACTGAAAATAAGTAGAATTGAAATAAATGCTAAATTAATCCTAATTAATTCATGAAATATGCTAAATTAATGAAATAAAATGCAAATTAAATCTAGCTAACTACATGCATGTTAAAAATCATCAAGAAAGCATAATGAAACATTATTATGTATGTCGTTTTATGAGAATAGCTCAATCCATCCCTCGGATGAGCTCTTTCTTCAAACGACCCCCGATTCGAATTATGGAATCCAATCAATGGGAAAAGAAGTGCACCTTGTTTCGTTATGCAACATAGGAGCTCTTGAAAGGGGCGGCTATCACGAGCTTCCTTCGTCCTTCGCTCCGAGCTTCGGATGGTCCACCAAAATCGAGCTATGTTTGAATCAGATTGGCCACGACACGAACTTTACTCCACCTTCTTCAATGTGCCAAAGGGGGCACGATTTCCACAGTTCAAAATCCGATTTTAGGAAGGCTAGGTCGGATTTTCCAAGTTCACAAGAGCTAAAAAAAAATGATCTCCAAAGATGCCTTCCCTCTCTTGGGCGTGGAGCCTTGTTTTTATAGATTTTCTGAAAAATTTTGAAATTCAAACAGGCTGGATCTGAGCCCTCCATGTGGCGCCATCTCAGGGGGTGTCATCTGAGGGGTTTGAAATTCGAATTTGTCTTTTGCAGGGAATCCTCAGGTGGCGCCACCTCAAAAGGCTATTTTGATTTTTGAAAAAAATAAAAAATGGAAATTTTGTGGGTGAGACACCTCAGCAGGGGGAATTTGGAATTTTTCAAAAGTTTGCTTGATTCTCTCTGCAGGGAACTCCCAGAAGGCGCCACCTCAGAGGGTGCTCTCTTGGAGTTTGAATTTCAAATTCACTTTTTGTAGGGAGTCCTCAGGTGGCGCCACCTCATGGTGGGCTACTTTTATTAAAAATAAAATAAAAAATCAAAATGGAGCCAAGTGGAGTCCTGGAATGGTGCCACCTCAAAAGGTGTTTGACACATGTCAGAAGGTCAGGGCAGTGGACTCAGAAGGCGCCACCTCAGAGGAATTTGAATTTTGCCTTTTCTGGTGAGAGGAGATCTGGACATGTGGCAGTCCAGGACGGTTCCAAGTGTCAGCCTGCTGGAGAGGTTCTTCAGATGGCGCCACCTCAGAAGGAGAATTCGAATTTCAAATGGAGGTTGGCCCTGGAGGAATGGAGGATGGACATGTGGCGCCACCTCAGGGTGGCTCCTACAATGCCATGTGGCAAGAGGGATAGGCAAGGGACATGTGGCGTCCTTAGAGGCCATCTGGAAAAATCAGAGCTCTGGATTTGCGCCACCTAGGCCTTGTTTGAAATTTTGAATGGTTTGCTTTTTCTGAAGAAAGCCAGGAGTGACATGTGTCTCCTACTTTTCTGAAAGAAGTAGGGAGAAGACATGTGTCCTCTACTTTTTCTGAAAGAAGTAGAGAATGACACGTGGCAGAGGGGAGAGAAGGTGGGCCAGGCCATGTGGCGCCATCTCAGACAACCTGGAAAAGGTAGAATTTCATGATTTGCGCCACCTATGAGGAGTTTTGAACTTTTGAATTCTAGTTTTTCTGAAGAAAGCAGAAAACGACACATGGCGTCTACTTTTTCTGAGGAAATGAAAGCTTGCCACGTGTCCTCTGCAGGGGACACTCCAGATGGCGCCACCTCAGAGGACACAAACCTACCTTTTCTGTAGGAATTTAGGAGTGACACATGTCTCCTACTTTTTTGAGAAAAGTAGGGAGAGACATGTGTCAGGCTACTTTTCTAGAAGGAGGGAGAGGTTGACACGTGTCCTCTGCAGGAGACACACTTCAAGTGGCGCCACCTCAGAGGAGACAAGCTCCACTTTTTCTAGACAGGACAACCTATGACACTTGGCATCTCTTGGTAGTCTTGGAATGACACATGGCGCAGGATGGATAGGGTGACACATGGCAGATAAAATGGGATGACATGTGGCGGCTTCTTAGGGTAGCCCCACACTGACATTTGGCATGTAGATGAGAGGAGAGAGAAAGGACAAGTGGCACCAATCCAGGGGACAAGGCTCCTATATTTTTGGGTTTTTTCAAAATTCAAATTTTTCAAAAGAAAAGCTTGTGTGACACCACCTCAGTGTGGGTCCCACATTGCTTCTTTATTGAAATAAGGATAAAACCACAACTTCTTTTTTTGGAATTTTCATAAAATCTGGACTAATGGGCAAAACAGGAATTTTGGAAAGAGTTGGCCCTTGTAGGGCGATTTTGTAAAAGAAAGATATTTGAAATTGTCAAAAAGGGCAAAATCTGAGGTGAAGTGACTGAAATCCATATTAAAAACTATCCAGATCGTTTTCCTGAGAAAATATTTTGACATTCAGAGTCCTGGGGGTAAAATGGGAAGAATTGATAATTTTGAAGACCTAGGGTTTTGAAATCAATTTTGAAAAGAGTTGAAATTCTAATCTGGATTGAAAATTTTGAAATCAAGAGTTCTGGACCTCGAAATGACATGTTGTGCAGTGCAGTGATTTGAAATGCTCATGCAATGATATACAATGTCATGTCTTATGCAATAGAATCTTGAACCAAGACTTGGAGCTGTCTGTCTCCTGTCAGGAATAAATTTTTGAACATCTGAGTTAAAATTAGAGAAATTTTGAGAGTTTCAGATGAAATTTAGACTTTTGCAAGGTCCGGGCTCAGAAAATGACCATTTTGCCCTCCAGCGATTTCAAAGGCTGGATGATGATGCTTGGTGGAAATGTTTGGGGAGGTGAGTGAAAATTTGGGGTGTTTACAGTCTCCCTGTTACGGTAAGAAAATCCCGGCGATGATGGAGTCGAACGGCACTCCGAGGGTTTTTCGGAAGAGAGAGAGGCAAAAGAGAAAGAGGGGTTTTTGGTTTAAGGGTTTCATTTTTTTTTTTAAATGAAAAGGTACGAAGTGAAACGATGCCTCTTTTGTTTTTTAAAAAAAACGGGCTTTAAAACAAATCCAAGGGGTGTCAGGTCCCTTCACTTAAATTTTTTTTTTTTTAAATTTAGTCGACTAAAACTTTATCGGTCGACTAAAAAGTGCGACTTATTCTAAAAATATCATCAGTCGACTAGAAATATATCGGTCGACTAATATGGTGCGATACATTCCAAAATATAAAACACCAGTCGACTAAAATTTTATCGGTCGACTAATATAGTGCGATTTTGAGATTTTGTTCAAAAATCAACATTTTTATAAATCCAATAACGAGCAAATACCTAGTTCTCTCCTAATTCTCATAAAATCTTCATTTTTAAGAGGTTTAGTGAAGATATCGGCATGTTGTTCTTTAGTGGAAATAAAATTTAATGAAATATCTCCTTTTAACACATGATCTCTTAAAAAATGATGTCTAACTTCAATATGCTTAGTTCTTGAGTGCTGAATAGGATTTTTCGAAAGATTTATAGCACTAGTGTTATCACAATAAATAGTTGTTGTGGAGTAATTCAAACCAAAATCTTTTAAGGTTTGTTTCATCCAAAGTACTTGTGAACATGCTAAACTAGCCGCTATATATTCAGCTTCAGTTGTTGAGAGTGATACTGAATTTTGCTTTTTACTAAACCAAGAGACTAAGGAATTTCCCAAGAAATGACAAGTTCCACTAGTACTCTTGCGATCAGATTTACTTCCTGCAAAATCTGCATCACTATATGAAACTAAATCAAAGGAAGATGATTTTGGGTAAAACAAACCAAAATCTGAAGTATCTTTCAAATAACGAAGAATTTGTTTTACTGCAGTTAAATGAGATTTCTTTGGATTAGCTTGAAATCTTGCACACATACAAACACTAAACATAATATCAGGTCGACTAGCAGTTAAGTATAATAGAGATCCGATCATACCTCTGTAGAGCTTAGTATCTACACTTTTACCATTTTCATCTTTATCAAGAGAAGTAGTTGTACTCATAGGATTCCTTCTTGATTTCGATGAGTCCATCCCAAATCTCTTGAGAAGTTCTTTTGTATACTTACCCTGATTAATGAAGATTTCTTCTTCAGTTTGCTTTATTTGAAGTCCAAGGAAGTAGTTTAATTCGCCCATCAAGCTCATTTCAAACTCTTCCTGCATAGCCTTAGCAAATTCTTTACAAAGAGAATCATTAGTAGAACCAAATATTATGTCATCAACATAAATTTGCACAATAAGAATATCTGAATTAAAATGTTTAATAAATAAAGTGGAGTCTACCCGACCAATGGAAAAACCAGATTGTTCTAGAAAATTTCGTAGTCTTTCATACCACGCTCTTGGTGCTTGTTTGAGTCCATACAGAGCTCTTTTCAATTTGTAAACCTTTTCTGGATATTTTTCATTTTCAAAGCCTGGAGGTTGCTCTACATAAACTTCTTCATTGATGTGTCCATTTAAGAATGCACTCTTAACATCAATTTGATATAACTTGAAGTTCATGTAACTAGCAAAAGCAAGCATCATACGAATTGACTCTAATCAAGCCACTGGTGCATAGGTTTCATCAAAATCTATGCCTTCTTCTTGATTATAGCCTTGTGCCACTAGCCTTGCTTTGTTACGAATGACTTCACCATTTCCATCTAGCTTATTTCGGAAGACCCATCTTGTTCCAATTACTGGATGATCCTTTGGTCTATCAACTAGATCCCAAACATCATTCCTAGTAAATTGGTTAAGTTCTTTAGACATGGCTAAAAGCCAAAATTCATCATCACATGCCTCATTGATATTCTTTGGTTCTAATTTAGATATGAAAGCAACATTTGCAATATATTTTTCTAACTGCCTTCTAGTTTGGACACCACTCTTTATTTCACCAATAACTTGTTCATGTGGATGATTAGGAACTTCTTTCCAAACCGGTTGAAGAGGAATATTTTCTTGAGAAGTACTCTCTATCAAGGGTTCTTCTTGAAGTATTGCTTCTTCTTCTTCGCTTAGAGGTATAACCTGCTCACAATTCTCATCAAATGCAACATGTAGAGATTCTTCAATACAAGATGTTCTTTTATTGAAAATACGATATGCTTTACTTCTAGAAGAATATCCAAGAAATATTGATTCATCTGATTTTGAATCAAACTTATCAAGATTATCTTTGGTATTTAACAAGAAATATTTACTACCAAAAATTTTGAAATATGAGATCTTTGGTATACGATCATAATACAATTCAAAACATGTTTTATGTAAAATTGGTCGAATAAGAACACGATTTAAGACATAACATGCTGTATTAATTGCTTCAGCCCAAAAATATTTTGGTAAATTTTTATCTTGAAGCATGGTTCTAGCACATTCTTGCAAGGTTCTATTCTTTCTTTCAACAACTCCATTTTGTGGAGCCGCTCTAGGAAAAGCAAAGTTGTGAGAGATACCATGTAAATCACAAAACTTTAGAAAAGATTCATTTTCAAATTCACCACCATGATCACTACGAATTTTAATAATAGATGTAGATTTTTCATTTATAATTCTTCTACAAAGTTTAGAAAATTCTGAAAAAGCATCATTTTTGCTTTTTAGAAAAATCACCCATGTAAACTGAGAATAATCATCTACTATAACAAAAGCATACTTGCTACCATTCAAACTTTGAATTCTAGATGGTCCAAATAGATCTAAATGTAAAAGTTCAAGAGGACGTTTTGTTGAAACTATATCTTTAGTTTTAAAAGAACTCTTGATTTGTTTACCCCTTTGACAAGCATCACATAAGTGATCCTTTTTATATGGTATTCTAGGTAGGCGTCTTACAAGATCATTCTTGGATAATTTTGAAATAATTTTAAAATTAACATGTCCAAGTCTCTTGTGCCATAACTATTGAATTTCATTTGAAACAATAAGACATTTTTCATTAAAAGAGGGTAATTCATCTAGATATAGTTCATACACATTGTTTCTTATTTTACCTTTAAAAATGATCTTTTTAGATTGAAAATCAGAAATTAAGCATAAATCATTTTCAAAAGAAACATGAAAACCTTTATCACATAATTGACTAATAAATATTAAATTATGCATTAAACCATCTACTAAAAGAATATTTTCTATCAAGGGAAATTTTGGATTACCAATATTACCAATACCTATCACTTTTCCCTTGTTATTGTCACCAAAGGTGACGGTTCCTCCATCCTTATTTTGGAGGGTGGAAAATAACTTCGGCCTTACAGTCATATGTTTGGAACAGCCGCTGTCCAATATCCATTTGCTCCTTATGTTGTGTACCTATAACAAAATCAGAAAACAGAGCATTTGACCCCTTTCTATTTTCGGGTCCATGAGAGTTAGTCTTAGGAACCCATATCCATTTGGATTTTGGTTTCCTTTGATAATAAATATTCTTTCTATAAAAGGATTTAGAATAAACATTTCTAGATGCATTTCTATTAGAACTAGAAAATTTAGTTTTATGAACGAAAGGTTGAGAATAATGTCTTTGATTTTTCACCACATAGTTTGGTCTATTTTGAGTATCAAAGAAGCTATATCCCAATCCAGTTTTATTAACCGAGCATCTTTGAGAACCAAGAAGTTTTTCTAGATTCTTTTGACCATTTGTGAATTTGGTCACTATAGAAAGAAGATCATTTGACTTTTCTTTAAGACTAAATATTTCATTTTGTAAGAGATTGGTTCTAACTCCAATTTCTTTTATCTCAAGTGCTTGGCAAGAATTTTCCTTCTTGAGATCTTCTATTTCTTGAAGTAACACTTTATTTTGAGAGTCAAGAGTTAAATTTTCAGTTTTTAACTCTTTATTTTTAGAACTGGAAGCTTTGGAGCTGCATCAACACACCTTTCGTGAAGATGTGACTCAACAACTTGCTTCAATTCAGAAGGATGTAACTGCCATTAAGGATTTGCTAAACTCTCTTTTCTGATCTTTGATCTTTGAAAAACATACTTTATGGGTTGTAATATTTTAAACTTATCTGCTTATGCTATTTTTGCCCTTACTCTTTTTTATTCTGACAAAGGGGGAGAAAAAGATAAAGATAGCATTACTTTGAAATTGCAAGGAGATCTTGAGAAAAAGATGATAGCAATTACATTACAGGAGATCTTGCATGAGAAATGCAAAATTAAGAGAAAAAGAAAGCTTTGAATGAATGTATTTCTAAATGCATGATGAATGGAAATGCAAACCAAATATGCACTCTAAGTAAGGCTCTTACAAGAATCTAAGACTTTTAATGAATTAAACATTTGCACACTAGTCTTCAAGGATTCTTCACTGAATTCTTCAATTTCTTCATAGCTTTAGCTGAAATGCAGTTGATTCTACTTGCTCATCATCAAAACCTTGTACTTGAAGTATCATGTATGGCTTCATTGTCGTAACACTCAGAACTTCAAACGATAGATAAAAGAGGAAAACCCGAGTCGAAACTCAAATCTTCAAAATAAAAGATAAAAGAGAAAATTGAGTTTGAAAACTTGAATTTTCGACGCAACAATTGGTTCCAACATGAGCATTGGATCCAAAAGGAAGTCCGAGTCGGAACTCGAAACTTCAAACGAAAGATAAAAAGGGGAAACCTGAGTCGGAACTCGGATCTTCAAAATAAAAGATAAAAGAGAAAATTGAGTTTGAAAACTCGAATTTTTGATGCAACGATTGATTCCAACATGAGCATTGGATCCAAAAGAAAGTCTGAGTCGGAACTCGAAACTTCAAACGAAAGATAAAAAGGGAAAACCCAAGTCGGAACTTAGATCTCCAAAATAAAAGATAAAAAAGAAATCCGAGTTTTGAAAACTTAAATTTTTTGAAGCAACGATTGGTTCCAACATGAGCATTGGATCCAAAAGGAAGTCCGAGTCAGAAATCGAAACTTTAAACGAAAGATAAAAGGGGAAAACCCGAGTCGGAACTCGGATCTTCAAAATAAAAGATAAAAGAAAAAATCGAATAGAATTAACGAAATTATGGAACATGATTCATGTTTATCCCTTAACCTGAAAGGGAAAAGAATAAAATTGGCAAACTTGACAAAATTGATAAAAGGTCGATGAAGAATCAAAAGAATTGATAAAAATTAACAAAGAATTAATAAAATTGATTAATGAAGAATAAAATTTTGATAAAGAATTGACAATGATCTGATGAAATTTGGTAAAAATTACCGGAAAATTGATAACACTTGAAAAATGATTAAAGGACTTCAGGATTATCCCTTATCCTGAAGGAAGAAGGACCTTGTAGGATGAGGTTCAGGTTTATCCCTTAACCTGAGCGGGAAAATTCAGGTTTTATCCCTTAACCTGAGTGGGAAAATAGAAGAATGGAGTACCTCATGAGAAAGAGGCATCAGGTTTATCCCTTAACCTGAAAGGGTACAAGGGGATTGACAAAAATTAAAAGAATTTGAAAAATCGATAAGATTGATAAATTTAAAGAAGGATAAAATTTATAAGATTGACAAAAGATTAAATGAAAATTGATAAAAATTGATAAAAGAAAAGAGTTTATTTGATCCCGCCTGCACGTGGGATCTTTAAAGTGGGATGAGAATGTTTATGAGAAGATCATTTTTAGAAAGAGGATCAACCACAAGGTTGATTTTGAAGAATGATCAGTGCGAGAGTTGATCTTTTGAAGAAGAATCAACACGAGGGTTGATTTTGAAGAGAGATCAACATGAGGGTTGAATTTTGAAGACAATGGTTTGAAACCGATTTTGAAAAAAGGAAAATCAATGCGATGGTTGATTTTGAAAAAGATTGGACCAAAATTTTGAACTTTTGGTGATCATGACGAAGATTTTGCAGAAATTTTTCCATATTTTTATGATTTTGAAAAACCCTCATAGGTAATTTCATTTATCTCGTAGATGATGTCGGGATTGTACCTCATTCTGAAAAGAATAGGAATTTGATGGCAAAGAAGATTTCGAAGTGTAAATATAATTTTTTTAAAAAGATACCCCAATATGGCGAAAGAAATAAGAATTGAACATCAAAGATATGAAGGACATTGACATTTCATTTATAAGCAAAAACCGATAAAAAGGCTGAAATATTTACAAGCAACTTGACAAAAAGGTCACAAAAGACTCGAGCTAACTTGCCCTTACAAGGTGGTTGGTAAAGAAAATGGAAGAAAGCAGAAAGACTCTAGCATCATCAGTTTTTTGAATGATCTGGGAAAGGCTTGGCCAGGACGGCGGGCTGCTCTTCGTTTTCGTCCTCAATCAGAAGGTTTTTATCGATGCAGTCTTGGATGATATTCTTGAGCACAAAGCAGTGTTCGGTATCATGCCCCACTGCTCGATGAAACTTGCAGAACTGTTCCTTGAATTTGCCCAAGATTACTGGAGGATCGACAACTTTTGGCAGACGGATCATATTTTTCGTCAGCATATATTCAAGGACTTCCTCGAGTGTCTGCTCCAAAGAGGTGAACTCGCGGTCGGGACTCCAGTCCTTGCACTTTGGTTTTTTCTGATCTTTTTCCTGTTGTTGAGGATTGGATTGGGAAGGCTTATTATTGTTGAAAAACTTTCCCTTTTGACCTCTGAATCCTTCTGAATTGTTGCCATGATCATTCTTGTTACCATTGTTGTCGGATGAGGAACTAGCAAAAAGAGTGAAATGGGCTTTCTTCTTCGCATCTTGACTGCCCCTGGCCAGAGTGATGCTGTCATAGACTCCATTATCCATTCCCATCTCGAGCCATTCAGCCCTTTCAATGAGTTCGATGAACGATTTTGATGGGTAGGTGGAAATAAGGCTCCTGAGAGGTTAAGAAAAGTTGTTTAGGATAACTTAGAGTGTGTGCTCCTCTGAGATGGGGGTTCTCATTTTGTTGCATGTATCTCTCCACCTGCGAATGGAATCTATGGCCTTTTCCTTGTGTAAACACCCCAAATTTTTCAAAATCTTTTAAATATTCCCTTTTTTTGCCCCTGATATCATTTTCTGAGCAATTGAGTCACTTTTAAATCTAAATTCCAATTTATTTCTCAAGTTTTACTGAAATTAAATTCATTTTATATGTCTGACTTGATTTCGGATCCGGATCCATTGTCCAGATCCAAATCTGAGTCTCGTTGTCCAACTTTTAATTAAAATTACAGAAAATACCAAAAATAGTTTTTAAATAGCTCAGACAGTCCATCTGGCATCCGTTTGGATCCATCACGTTGTATTTCTCAATTCAAGTTTCAAAACTTGAACATTTTCTCAAAATCTGGATCCAAACTCATTTTCTGAAGAAATTTCTCCAAGATAACCCTGATTTTTCAGGAAAACCCTTCTTTTCTAAATATTTTGAAATTTTGCAAAATTAGTTTAAATTCCTTTGTTTTTAGAGTTTTTGTCTTCAAAAATACAAAAAAATATAGAAAATGTCCAGGAAAAAACAAAAAAAAAATATAATAATAATAAGAAGAAAATAGAAAAAAGAAAACACAAAAGGCCTCTAAAAAGCACCCTTTTTGAAAAATCAAGTTTTTAACAAACACTTTTTAGAAAAAACTTTTGTTAAAACCTTCTTTTTAGAAAATTTTTAAAACAGAGGACCCGATCTGAGAGGGGCCTAACGGCCACCTCGCATAAATATCGACCCTCTGGAGGGTCGAGAGGCATCCACCATCATCCATTCCCCTTCCGCTATTCCGGTGCTCAGAGGAAAGACTCTTTCGCACAGCTTCATTGAGGTAAGAATCGACCCCTTCTTCTCAGAGCCTATCCCTTTGGTTTTTTTTTTCTTTCTTGACAATATCGTTAATAGTATTGCTTATCCTTTTATGGTTTTCTGTCAATTTTTTTTTATCTTTTCTCTTATTTCTGATTTCCTTCAAATTTTCTGGTTATGCCCCATCAAAGCACACATGGTGACATTGATTTGTTTACAACAAATCGATTTGCCCCTGTGCGACATTAACAGGAATGATTCAATTTCGATATATTTTTTTATGTATCATTTTGTTGGTTTTGAATTCCAGTAGTGCTATATACGATAATATTCTGTTTATCATACGATAGATTGTGATTCTAACTAGTGTCTCATCCTACGGTGATTTCCTTTTCCCATCTCTGTTTCTATTTCATACACGATTTTCAGTTTTTTTTTCTTTTTCTTTCCAATGATCGGTCAGTATTTTGATCATCCATTGCTGATCGGATCCCTATTTTGATTATCTGCTGGATGTCAGACTAATGACCAATTAATCTCGATGGTCATGATGGTCTTATCTATCCATGAATAGTTTATCTTCACCTTGATTTCTTAGCAATTTACAGATTTTCATCGGTTCCTTTTGATGAAGTCATTTCATCTGCATTTTATTTACTTATTTTTCTTTTTTCTTTTTTTTATCGATCTATGCATTCCAACTCACATCTAATTCCATTTTGATTCCCCTTTTTATTGTCTTTCCTCCTTTTATTTGCCTGTTATATGGTCGATCTTTTTTTTTTTTTTTTTTTCTTTTTTTTTATCCCTTGTTTTCTTTATAACAGTCAAATCCTATACCTCTATCTTCTTTTCCTTTGTAGGTATATCTGATTTATTTCATGTCCTAACAGCATGCATTTCATCCGCATCATTAACTTAATTATCTCTTTCGATCCATATATATGCTTTGTTTAAAATTAATGCCATGATGATCAAATGTTCTGCTTCAGTATGCATTTTTTTTTTATCCTTTTCCCTCTATCGGCCTTCTATCTGCATGCCTTTATAACCAGAGGAAGCTTCAAGGCAATTTCAAATTCTTGAATATGGGTAGAGGAGGGCCGTGGCCACAGATCGATGTATATGAGAAAAGGGGAACCTGTAGTGTCGTTAATTTTTTTTTTTTGACAAAGGGTTTAATGGTAGGCTCCTGCTTAGACGTTGTGAGCCCACAGCTTCTTCAGGTTTCGGCCAGTTGCTTAATTGTCCATTTTAAATTCTAAGGTCGTGGACTAAGGTATACATTTAACCTTGCTCAGGGTTAAAGACCCATAGTTTCTACCATAGTTGTTCCCTGTATCACTATTAGCAGTATATGATACCCCTTAAATGAGTATTTTGATCATCTGCATTTTCAGTATCAACTGATTGCTCTTTTCCAATATTTCTCTTATTTTATCTCATGTATATTTTATAATGTTTCTGGTTATATTATGTTAACAAAACCCCTTTTATTAATTCCCTGGTACATCCTATAAGAACAATTCTGGAGATTGGTCAAATACCCCTGATAGGGCTCGACTGATGCCAAAGTTGAGAGAAGACTGAAGGATGGAAATCCTGTTGCTCAAAATTACTTCTGCTCCTGCTATTAACAAGCCTGATCCAAGATCCCAGTCTTCCCAATTTATACAGGCTGCTGCTTCTAACCTTGTGCCATAACTATTGCTATCAGGTTTTATCTCTTGATTGATAGTTGATGTGCCAATACATCATAAAGGCCATCAGGCCTTGCTCCTTCCGAATCTAGTCAGCAGCTCTCCCCTGGCAGAGAAGAAGGAAAAGTCCCTGAATCAGAATCAGATCTCGATGCATGAAGAAGGTTGCTTACCCTGTAACATGGGAACAACATTCTAAAGAGGTTCTTAGGACAGAACAGTAAGAGTTTGTAGAAATTCTCCTCTCAAGGAGAACATTGGTTGTCAAAGGTTTTAATGCAACTTCAATGTTGTCCAATTCCTCCAATTTCCTGAATATCAAAACAATGACTGTGTTGATATGTCAAGATAGGTCTGTAATGTTCTCAGAGAGATCTTAGATCCTCAATTTAGTACCTGTCCTACTGGATCCACAGTGAGTTCTAGATGCGAGGTGTCTCCTTTTCATCAAGCATGAGTTATCTCCTTTATGTAAACTGCATTGTTGTGAGGGTTGTTGCGCAGAATATTCCAGCCCCATTGCACTTTCACTTCATCTTCTCATTACAAGTGCACTACCATCTTCCATTTCCTGCTGCATAAGTCCCCCTTTAGCTCCAGCAACCCTTTATAAGCCCCTACTACCCATCCTGCATCTATAGCATAATTACCACCCACGGCCCACCTTCACACCATCACATTTCCTGTTGCATTTCACAAGTGCACAACATTACTGTGCAATTCCCCATCCCCATGTACACCTTTTTCACAACACTACTTCACCACTTATCCTATTGGGTTTGTGTATATAACATCTTCATTTCATGTGTTAACCAACATACCATTTCTTGTATCCTTCCCAATGACCTTTCTGTTGTCCCATATCAGCAAGGCACTTCACTTGTTAACACTATGTAGCACATCACCTTCTCCTGCAATTACACTCATATTGTATATCTCTGCTGCACCTGTGCTCTTTAGCATCACATTCACACCTCACTACGCTGCTACAGCACTACCTCGTTCACCTTGTAGCATACATATGCATGCACTTGTCACCTTTCTCTATTGCACCCCTGCACCTACCAGGCCACCCATACCTGTCAGTCTTCATTGTAGCCACCCAAATAACCTGCAACAATAAATTCATTATCACCACCACTCACCTATTCTACATCCATGTTATATATATATATATATATATATATATACATATACATACGTACATATATATAAATACATTAAATGGCTATCCTGCCAGGCCTTAGATCATCAATGTTATTTCATTGAGGTATTAAGCACAAGGTAGGTATATGAATGTCTCATAATTTGCATCTTTGAAATCAATACGATGTATGCAATTCTCTTCTGTTTTCATACTAACTAAGTGTTTTGCAGGGAATACGTGGAAAATGTCATCACTTGGGAGTCCTATTTTCAATTTTTAAGTGTTGTAATAAGTTAGGCCTTAAATAAGAATTTACATTTCCAGCTCTTAGGTAGAATGAATGAGCATAGTAATATCATAAATTGCTTATTTTTCATGCTTTTTTTTTCAAAAACTCACAATGGTGAAATACGAATGGCACGTGCACCATTTCATAAAAGGTAATTAATCCTAAGTTGATGATTTACATCAAGGGCCATAGTCAGGATTTAAACAAAACTTAGGATTTTTACCTTTTATAGAATAACACTGGATCCACACTGGCTCCGTTTTAAAAAATCATCATGTTTTCCTAAATATTTTCCTCTTTTATCAGAGTTTAGTTTAAAATTAATTCAATGCATATATCAATGGCCATAGTCAGGATATATTAAGAGTTAATTTCATTCTAAACTCTATAAAAGTACAAAAATATGCTTGATTCTTCACCTGAATTTAAATGTGATTATTATATAATACATTCAATGACCATAGTCAGGAATGTATTATATCATTAATCTTATTTACATTCATTTAAAGAATGAAATATGATTTTCAAAACCCAATTTCAAAATCATTTAAATTCATTCATCATTTAGGACAGAATTGCATCATATTTTCAAAGTTTCTTTTTAAAAAACCCAAGTGATTTTGAACATCTTTCTTCAAATTTCAATTTCAAATTCCAATTCTATCTCAATTTCAAAGTCTGATTTGACTTTGAAATTTCAAAATCATTTTTATTCAAACTTCAAATTTCCAAATTCAATTCAAATTCAATTTCAAAAGTTCAAATTTAAACTTTGAAGTTTCTTATTCTTCTGATTTCAAATTCAAAAATCAAGATTGTTTTCTTATCTCCAAATTTAAAATCCAAGTTTTGAGATCGATTCTGAATCTCAAAATTCAAGTCTCTTCTTAAATTTTAAATTCACTCTGGGTTTTTCAAAAAACCCAGATCCATCTCCAAAAAGTCCCATTTGGACTTTCAGAATCCAAAATCCATTCTAGGATCCAGATCTCAATCCCACCTTAGATCTCAGACCTTCAAATCCAATCTCCATTCTAGGATCCAAAATTCAATCTCATCTTGGATCTCAGATTTCAGATCCAAAATCCATTTTAGGATTCAGAATCCAATTCTGCTTTGGATCTCAAACTTCAGATCCAAATTCCATTTAGGATCCAAAATTCACTTCCATCTCAGATCTCAGAATTCAAATCCGAACTCCATTCCAAACTTCGGATCTAATTCCATCCTGGATCTCAGATTTCATATCCAATTCCCCTTTAGGATTCTAAATCCAGAATTCAGTTTCATCTTGGATCTCAATTCTATTTAGGGTCCAGACTTTGGATTCAAATTCCATTCTGAATTCCAAATTTCAAATCAAATTCTATCTCCAAATCTAATTCCATTTCATCCCAGATTTTAAATCCAAGTTTATCTTGATTCCCAAAAATCCAAAAATCAAATCTATTCTTCAAATTCTATTTAGATTTCTCAAATCTCACCCTGATTTCAAACTTTAAAGCTGAAATTCAAATTACATTCCAAATTTCATCTCTATTCTGATTCAAAATTCTAAAATTCAAAGTTTATTTATGATTTTGAAATTTCCTTTCTTCTCCTTTTATCTCAAACATTCCTTCTCAAAATCCAGATTTATTTTTCCCAAGCTCTGGTTATTCCAAAAACTTAGAACTCTAAATCTTAAAGTTCTAAGTTAGAAACCATTTCTTCAGTCTATTATCAAATTCATCTCGAAAACACTTAGAAATTTCCAAAAATCATTTTTTTAAGGAACATACATCCTTGCATTGCACAAGCATGATTCTTTGTGCATTTCTCTAGATTTAGGATAAATTCTTAGATATTATTTAGGCAAAGCAAAAAGGCATAAATTTGATCCTTGGTTCGATTACCCCTGGTAAAGGCGTCAAGAATGGTCGAACCTCGTACCGACGAGCGAATCCCGTCTCTCCATTTTCCCGCAAAATATTTCAAAACGAAGGCGAGTTATTTTCTAAATATTTTCAAATCAAGGTCAAGTGAGACCCCCCCAAAAGAGTTTTTTTCTCTCTCTTTTCTTACTTTTCTCTTCTCTCTTCTTTTTCTGTCTTTTATTTTTTACCTTCAAAAAGGAGGAAATAGAGGTTAGAAAGGAAGAAGAGAAGGAAGAGAGAGAAACACCAAGAGAGGAAAATTTTTGCGATGATCATAGTTTTGGCGACCGAGATGGGACTCGTCTTCGTCCGGTTGAATCTATGCCTTTGCTTTGCTTTAATATTATCTAAGTCTTTATTCTACAAATGTCAGCTTCATTTTCATGCAAACCTTAGGAGCCTAGACTCTGTTCTAAGCTGACATCATTGCATATAGGATCTAAGTATGGTTTGGTAGGATCATATTGAGGAGATTATTCCATGTTCACATTAGACTTAGGTCTGAAATACAACTCTTCTCAATTATAGGGATTGAATGCAAACAATGTATGCAAGTGTATGCTTCTTTTTTATTTTCTATCTCTTTAGGATTTGCATTAGAGCTTTCTGGTTTTATTGCATGTTGAACATATTTTTGAAAACATCCCTAGCTACATTGTCCCGGTCTTCACGTTGCTGGGCTGTCTCACTGAACCATAGTTCGGGAGAGAGCCTCACAACTGGACCACTTATTTGGGTTCGCGTCCCCGTACCACGTACCTAAAGGCCATAGTCCGAGGTATATCAGTAGGTGCTCAAGGATGTTGGGAAGCCATTACCTTAGAACCGGAGAAATATATTTATGCCACGTACTTCGAGCTTCGGCTTGAGTATATCGGCATACCTTGATTAGAATCAGATAATCTAAATCTTAGAGTTAGGATTAAGGTCCTATCAGCCATTTCAAGTATTGCATATAGAGTCGGCTTTAGGGAGTGTTGTTTGTGCATCCTTGTTTGTACATTTGTGAATGTCTGATATTTTATATCTTCCTTATATTCTCCAAAACCGTGGGTATATATTATTCAAAATTTTCTCTTTTGTTTTTAAAAACCCAGGTGTATTTTCCTTTTATTCTTTTGATTTCTTCAAATTCTTCTCATCCTGCCTGCAAGTTCTTCAAAATTTTAAAAATCTTTACCATCTATTTTCAAATTTCATTTTTCCTCCTATTTCTTCTTCTGATTTTATTCTTGTTTATATTTTTCATAAATAAAATCTCTTTCCGTCAAGAGACATCTTTTTCAAAATAAACATTTTCTTCGTGTTTTAGTTGGTTACTCTCCCTCGTAGAGTAAACAACGCAATTGTCACAAGTTTTGTGGCGACTCAATCCCTAGTAATGGGATACAATTTTAATAGATTTTAACCTAATCCTTCCTCTTGTCAAAACTTCTCCAAAAGTTGCTTCAACCTCCACTTTCCTCTGCAGAGAGCGCTGATATTCAAAAATGGTTCAGACAAGAGTTACAAAAGAAACAATTCCTCAACACAACGACAGTGAGGCGGAAGGGATGAACTCTCCTAAGTCGGTCAGAGGACAGAGTCAGAAAAAAGGAGATGACATTGACCCCGCTATGTATGGTATGTTCCAAAAGATGATGGCGAGGATGATGTCGGAGCAAGCCAAGGCCAATCTGAAAGAGGCAGTTCCTAAAAGCAAATTGAGGAAGAAGCTTGTAAAAAAGCAAGTCAGAATCATCAGAAAGAAGGTACAGCCAGACACTACTTCTGAGGAATTAGAGTCAGTCGAGGAAGAATCAGAAGAGGAAGAGCAGATTGTCTACAAATAGAATCCTTCGAGTCAGTCCGTAAAATTAGCTGCAGAAGAGCCCGAATACATCAATAAGCCCAAGTCTGGGATTCCAGCAGAGGACCCGATGAGCAAACAGATGAAGGAGATGAATCGAGCAATCATGGACATTCAAGCCAAGGGTAAGGGCAAGCAGACCTACACTGGCGAAGATTTTTACGATGGTCTAGATGGGGACGATAACCTGGAGAATCTTTCTCGCAAGTTTCTCAAATTTGACGGGACTGGGAACCCTAAAGCCCACTTAGCCACCTTTTATGCAGAATCTTGCCATTTTAGAAAAGATTACAGGGCTCTGTTCATTTGTTTTCCCCGCAGTCTAGAGGGTGTAGCAGCCAGGTGGTATGCTGACCACATCAATCCTATCGAACTACGAGAGTTCAATAAGGTAGTCAATTTGTTCACAGAGCGTTTTCTATTCAACACTGAAGCTTCACCTACATTAAATCATCTTTACAACCTGAAGCAAGGTGAGACTGAAAGAGCAGGAGATTTCATTCACAGGTGGAGAAGCACTTGTAATAAGATGAAGGTACCCATTCCAGAGGAGCACTCATTGCAGATAATCCTCAACAATTTCTCTCAGACCATAAGGAGCCTCATCGCCACTTCCCTGATGAAATCCTTCATCAAGTTGATTGAGCGAGCCGAATGGCTTGAAGCATGAATAGAAAGCGGGCTTTACGAGAGCACGCCTCTGGTCAAGAGTATCCAAGACCAGAAGAAGAAGGCGCAATTCGCTCATTCAGTTGAGGCCTCCAGCAATAATCTTGGCAGTAGCAGCAAAGGAAACAAAAACAACAGTGGCAGTGGCCCGAGAATAGATCAGAACAAGGGGCAGAAGGAAAGATCCTATAAGAACAACGACAAAGCACTTCCAATTGGCCTCCAGCAAAAGGGATCTCTCAATTGTCGTCGAAATGAACACGAATATGCGAGCAGACCCCCGGGGCCAAAGAAGATTGGGATCATCTCCAAGATGAAGGAGTTTGTGAAGGATCCTTCCAAGGAAAGTTCAAATCACCGTCGAGATGAAGGCGAGTGTGATGAACCTACCGACAAACCCTAAAAGATATTTGATTTCTGCTATCATCTAAAGACCTTTTTTAGCCAATATCATCAATATAATTCCTAAGGTAAATGAAGGATTAGAACATCTCCAAGATGAAGGAGTTTGTGACGTACCCTTCCCCTGAAAAAAGAGAAAAAAAAGTCAGGACATCTCCAAAATGAAGGATGATATGAAAACCCAAGAAAGCTCAATGACTCAAAAAGAGAGTAGAAGAAGATCATCCTGGGAAAACACCCAGATATCAAACTACCTAAATTGCCAGAAGTCATCTTTTCTTATGTAAAATTCTTTTATCAATGTTTTTTCACTACTTGCTTTTATGAAATTAAGAATATTTCTTATCTTCTCATATCAAGAAAATGGATAGCTTCCTTGAAGAAAGTCATCAGAGCTAAAATTTTGATTCTGACTCTTAAGACCAAGGAGTTAACCTCGTTGGAGGAAATACTCTAGGTAAAAGAGGGAATGTCTTTTGCACGTACGTGCACATTTTAAAGCGTTGTGAGTCAACTATAATTTTATCTTATTGGCAAAATTTTCTAGATATTCCAGGAATGAAATAAATGTTCAATATCCATTTTGATGCAACCTAGCATTGTTTATATCTTTCAAAAGAGTTGCCTCATTCAGTTGAAGTATCTCTCCTGTCCCATCACAGTTTCTTCATTCGAGAAATCTGTATGGTTGTTCCCACTCAGATTAAGGGTCAAAACTTGTACTTTCTGCGAGAGGTCATTGATTTCAAAAGCTATTTTAGTCTCAGCAATGAGACGCCCAAGATCATCCCTTTTTCAAAGCTTTAGAGAACTTCATTTTTCCTCCTTTTGTGAACCCTTTCGGATTTGTTCGTCCAAACTCCGAAGGTCCCATCATGGTTTCTTCATTCGAAGATTCCATTTGATTGTCCCCTTCAGGTTAAGGGTTAAACCTGAACCTCGCCCATCAAGGTATCTTCCTTTTTTAGGTTTGGGTTAAACCTGAGTCTCGTATTGACAAGGTGTTTCATTCCAGTTCCATCATGGTTCTTCCCATCGAGGAATACATGTTTTGTATATCCATCCAGGAAAGGATCCTACTTGAACTTCATCTCATGAGGCATTTTTCCAAAAATATCCCATCACGGTCGCCAAAACTGTGATTATCGCAAAATTTTTCTTCTCGTATATTCTCTCTCTTCCTTCTCTTTTTCCTTTCTGACCTCTATTTCTCCTTTTTTAGGAGAGAAATGAAAAGACAGAAAAGAAGAGAGAAGAGAAAAGAGAAAAGAGAAAAGAGAAGAGAGAGAGGAACTCTTTTGCGGGGTCTCTCTTGACCTTGATTTGAAAATGTTTAAGAAAAATAACTCACCTCCATTTTGAAATATTTGCAAGAAAACTGGGAGACGGGATTCGCTCGTCGGTATGAGGTTCAACCGTTCCTGGCACCTTTACCAGGGGTAATTGAACCAAGGATCGAATTTATGCCTTTTGCTTTGCCTAAATATTATCTAAGAATTTATCCTAAGTTTAATGCACAAAGAATCATGCTTGTGCAATGCAAGGATGTATGCTCTTTTGAAAAAAATATTTTGAAAATTTCTAAGTTTTCTGAGGTGAACTTGATAATGGAGTGAATAAATGATTTCTGAATGGTTGAATCTAACTTTAGAACTTGAGATAGATTTAGGAAGGATATTTTGAAGTTCTAAGTCTTTGAAATGATCAGAGTTGGAAAAATAAATCTTCGAATTTGAAACGAATGATTGGAAGATAAGTGAAAAGGTAATAAAGCTTCAAAGTCAGAAATGGACTTTGAATTTTAAACTTGGATTTAGCAGAGGAAATGAATATGTGAAGTGGAATTGAATTTTAGATTTAAGGTTGGAAATCAGGATGGAATTTGAACTTGAGTAATCCAAAATGGACTTAAAACATGGAAATAGATTTAAGAAATCCAAATGGGATTTGAAAGTGGAATTGGATTTGAAATCCGAAAATCAGGATAGAATTTGAATCCACAATCTGAATCCTAAGATGAAATTTTAATCTGAAATCTGAGATCCAAAGTGGAATTGGATTCTGGATCCTAAAATGGAATTGGATCTGAAGTCTGAGACCCAAAGTAGAATTGGATTCTGGATCCTAAGATGGAATTGGATCCGAAGTCTGAGATCCAAAGTAGAATTGGGTTTTGGATCCTAAAATGGATTTTGGATCTGAAGTCTGAGATCCAAAGTGGAAGTTGAATTCGGAAATCTGGATCCAAGTTGGGATTAAGATCTAACTTTGGATTTTGAAGATAAGAAAATAAACTTGATTTTGAATTTTGAAATCAGAAGATGAATCAGAGGTCTTAAAGTTAAATTCAACTTTGAACTTGGAATTTTGAGATATTAAATTGAATTTGAATTTGAATTTGAATCTTGACAATGAATTTGGAATTTGATTTGAGAATTGAATTTTGAGTATACAAATGAATTTCAAAGTCAAATTGGACTTTGAATTTGGAGCTTAAATTGGGAATTTAGAAAAGTGAATCAAGAATTTCAAAGTTAAATTGAACTTTGAAATTGCTTTGAGATATTGATTTGATTTTGAATTTTGAAAATGAATTTGGAATTTCAAAGTTGATTCGAACTTTGAAGTTTGATTTATATTGGAATTTTTGAAGTTTTGAAATGAATTTGAAATTTCAAAGTCAGATTGGAGTTTGAAATCGAATTTTTGAATCTTGAAAAATGAGATAGAACTGAATTTGAATCTATAGAATAGAATTGATTTGAGAAACAAAGAATGATACTTAAAATCTCTTAGAGTTTTTGAAAAGAAATTTCGAAACTATGATGCAATTCTATCCTAAATGATGAATGAATTTAAAGAACTTGAAATTGGATTTTGAAAAGATATTTCATTCTTTAAATGAATTAAAATAAGATTGAAGATATAATACATCCTTGACTATGGTCATTGAATGTATTATATAATAATTATATCTGAATTCAAATGAAGAATAAAATACATTTGAGTGCTTTTATAGAGTTTAAAATGAAATTAACTCTCAATATACCCTGACTATGGCCATTGGTATATATATTGAATTACTTTTATATTAAACTCTAATAAAAGAGGAAAATATTTAAAGAAAATATGATGAGTTTTGAAAAAGGATCCAGTGTGGATCCAGTGTTATTTTATAAAAGATAAAAATCCTAAGTTTTGTTTACATCCTGACTATGGCCATTGATGTAAATCATCAACTTAGGATCAATTACCTTTTACGAAATGGTGCACGTGCCATTCGTGTTTCCATTGTGAGATTTTTGAAAAATAAAGGCAAAAAGCATGAAAACAAGTAATTTATGACATTTACAATGCTTATTCATTCTATCTGAAAGCTGGAAAATGTAAAATTTCTCATGATCATCTAACTATTACATTATTGACTCGAATAAAGAATTTCTAAGAAGAGGATTGTATTTTCCATGTATTTCCTGCAAAACACTTGGTTAATGTGAAAATGAGAGAGGAATTGTACATATCATATTGATTTCAGAAATGCAAGTAATGGGACACTCATGTACACACTTTGTGCTTAATATCCAATGAAACATCATAGATGATCTAAGGTATGAAAGGATAGCCTATTAATGTATGTATATATGTATATAGGTACGTATATATATCTATATATATATATATATACACACACACATATATATATATGTATATATATGTATATATTTATATATATATATATGTATATATATATATAAGTATAATATGGATGTAGAGTGGGTGGTAATGAAATGCATATATGTTGTGCACAAGTAACAAGTAATGAGTGTAATTAAATATGTTGGATTTGTTATACAGGTGAGAAGAGATGTTGTGAGGGTGAGTGTCATGGGTGTGGGATGAACACGGCTGATGGCTATAATGCAACTGACAGACATGCAGTGGCTGGGTGCTAAACAGTGGATAAAATGATGAAGTGTCTTATGTAACAATGAATGGGTATTAATCTGCTGTTATGGTAGCAGGGAAGACGTGTGGCAGCAGCGATGTACTGCTGTGAAAGTCTGCAGTGAATACAGTAAGTGTGGGCTAAAGATGAGCTGTAGGTGAACAACGAGAGATAAATGGATAGGAGGTGATAAAACACCAAGGATAAGTGGAGAACATATTATAAGTGTAACAATGTGCAAGTGCAGGGGCATCTGCTGGGAAAATATTGACAAGGGTGCACTGTATTGGTGGGTAGTAGATGTAGTGATAGTGCATTTTGGAAGGTGAGGGCTGTAATGAGAAGGATGTAACAAAACTATGCAATGTTATAGGTGATAGGCAACAAGGAATGTAGTAGCTGATGTTGTTTATGCTAGAAACTACCTATGTATGATGGCTGTGTCATTTAGAGAGGAGTTACAGGTTGCTCAGACATGGGGACTTAACAGGGTATAGTTCGAACATACTGGGTGGGAGGTGAACAGTGAAATGTATAGGTGTTTCTTGTAAAATGAATAGATATGGGCACGCACACTAGGGATGCATCAAACAGCAGGTGGGCTTAGTGAGTGAGCTCACTGGTTACAGGAGAAATATATGCAGGAGATGAGCCTAATAGACAATCGATGGACTTATGGTGTATGAAATGAAACAGATGATGAGCTAAGTAAAAAAAAATTGATGGGGGAGTGAACATGATTGAACAACTTTTAGTAGGTAATAAACATATGCTGATGAAATAGTAGTAAGGAAATAATATGCAGGGATATAAAAATATACAGGAAATGAAATGGGTTCCTTTGCACCTTATGTGTGATGATCAAATTTCCCAACCTCAAACATTTTTTTTTTACTCACTAATTTGCATTTGAGTATAGCCTTCACGGTAATATCCGATCTGGTCCAGTACCAGATCATATTTACTCTGTGAAAATCTCTGGTTAATCTCATTTGTAAACTCACCTTGCTTGCTCAATACCATGCGTTCTGTGTTTTTGAATCTCTGTTTTACCATAACCACCATAAGCATCAACATTCAACAAAGCTTTGTACCTGTTATCTATACTCAATAGAGCTGAGGATTTATTTCCTTGATTAATATTTACCTTTGCTTTTCGTTGATACTTCAAAGGGGTGAGGATATCATGAAAAGGGTTGCATTCGTTCAGATTACATTCGTTCCTTTTTTTTTAGTATATAGTAATGAAATTTGATCTTGATATATGTTTGTTCTGAACTAATTGTGAAACTGTCTGAGTTACACCATGAAAGGGATTAGTGGCTGAGATTCCATCAGTCAATATCGTAAGGTAGGTTTATCCTTGAATTAATATTGTTTTTTCTCTTATAGTTCATTCAGATTTTCCTATCAGCCATTTATCTCAATTTTGTGCATTACACTAACCTGTCGCATTTTTTTTTCTTGAGATGATATACTTGTCAAAATTCAATATGCACAGGCTAGTTTGCTGATCTAGGTGTAGTCACTGAGCTCGACAGATGGTTTGGTATGTTAATTTGCCCTGATGAGGTAAGCTGAGGGGTTATGATATAGGTTATATTGTTGCTTTCCTGCCCATGACTGCATTATAAACATTTACTAACTTAATGAAGTTAGCATTCTTTTTTTTCTATGCTTGTGAATGAATTTTGTGATGCACCCCCCCCCCCCCCCCCCTTTTCCTGAACAGGTTTAACATCATAGCCAATTTCATCACTCACATTATATAATCTATCCTGCAATTTTGTTTAGAACTACTTTTTATTTGGCATTCCATCTGCATTCAGCACTACCCACGATATCCCCTGCTACACCTGCCACATCCTTCACTTCCCTGCACATGAACAGGGCACATGCTCCATTTCCACTATCTTTAGTTTCCCACATATTCATCATCTCCCTTCACTGCTGTAACATCCACAACAACCACTTTATCACATTCACTCCCTCAAAAACCATCCTCCCAACTGCCACCCATCCATTTAGGCATACACTGTATTGCTACCACCCATTCACCACTTATTGATTCCAGACCCAGAATCTGAACATTGACACTTCAAAGTTTTCAGTCAAACTCAATCTCTGCTACAACATGTTTTGCAATGGTTCAGCTAGAGTAGGTTCACATTGGGCAAAACCAGATGCTCGTTCACTTCTTTGCGGCCAAATATAAATTTATTTTACATTTGATCGGTACTACAAAGCCTGGATTTAGATCGCTGTCAAAAAAAAAATGTTTGAGGTTGGGAAGTTTGATCATCACAGATAAGGTGCAAAGGAACCCATTTCATTTCCTGTATATTTTTATATCCCTGCATATTATTTCCTTACTACTATTTCATCAGCATATGCTTATTACCTACTAAAAGTTGTTCAATCATGTTCACTCCCCCATCAAAATTTTTTTACTTAGCCCATCATCTGTTTCATTTCATACACCAAAAGTCCATCGACTGTCTATTAGGCTCATCTCCTGCATATATTTCTCCTGTAACCAGTGAGCTCACTCACTAAGCCCACCTGTTGTTTGATGCATCCCTAGTGTGTGTGCCCATATCTATTCATTTTACAAGAAACACCTATACATTTCATTGTTCACCTCCCACCCAGTATGTCCGAACTATACCCTGTTAAGTCCCCACGTCTGAGCAACCTGTAACTCCTCTCTAAATGACACAACCATCATACATAGGTAGTTTCTAGCATAAACAACATCAGCTGCTACATTCCTTGTTGCCTATCACCTGTAACATTGCATAGTTTTGTTACATCCTTCTCATCACAGCCCTCACCTTCCAAAATACAATATCACTACATCTACTGCCCACCAATACAGTGCACCGTTGTCAATATTTTCCCAGCAGATGGCCCTGCACCTGCACATTGTTACACTCATAATATGTTCTCCACTTATCCTTGGTGTTTTATCACCTCCTATCCATTTATCTCTCGTTGTTCACCTACAACTCATCTTCAGCCCACACTTACTACATTCACTGCAGACTTTCACAACAGTACATCGTTGCTGCCACACGTCTTCCCTGCTACCATAACAGCAGATTAATACCCATTCATTGTTACATAAGACACTTCATCATTTTATCCACTGTTTAGCACCCAGCCACTGCATGTCTGTCAGTTACATTATAGCCATCAGCCGTGTTCATCCCACACCCATGGCACTCACCCTCACAGCATCTCTTCTCACCTGTATAACAAATCCAACATATTTAATTACACTCATTACTTTTTACTTGTGCACAACATATATGCATTTCATTACCACCCACTCTACATCCATATTATACTTATATATATATACATATATATATATATATATATATGTGTGTGTATATATATATAGGTATATATACGTACCTATATACATATATACATACATTAATAGGCTATCCTTTCATACCTTAGATCATCTATGATGTTTCATTGGATATTAAGCACAAAGTGTGTACATGAGTGTCCCATTACTTGCATTTCTGAAATCAATATGATATGTACAATTCCTCTCTCATTTTCACATTAACCAAGTGTTTTGCAAGAAATACATGGAAAATACAATCCTCTTCTTAGAAATTCTTTATTCGAGTCAATAATGTAATAGTTAGATGATCATGAGAAATTTTACATTTTCCAGCTTTCAGATAGAATGAATGAGCATTGTAAATGTCATAAATTACTTGTTTTCATGCTTTTTGCCTTTATTTTTCAAAAATCTCACAATGGAAACATGAATGAGACGTGCACCATTTCGTAAAAGGTAATTGATCCTAAGTTGATGATTTACATCAATGGCCATAGTCAGGATGTAAACAAAACTTAGGATTTTTATCTTTTATAAAATAACACTGGATCCACACTGGATCTTTTTTCAAAACTCATCATATTTTCTTTAAATATTTTCCTCTTTTATCAGAGTTTAATCTAAAAGTAATTCAATATATATACCAATGGTCATAGTCAGGGTATATTGAGAGTTAATTTCATTTTAAACTCTATAAAAGCACTCAAATGTATTTTATTCTTCATTTGAATTCAGATATGATTATTATATAATACATTCAATGACTATAGTTAAGGATGTATTATATCTTCAATCTTATTTTAATTCATTTAAAGAATAGAATAGCTTTTCAAAATCCAATTTCAAGTTCTTTAAATTCATTCATCATTTAGGATAGAATTGCATCATAGTTTCGAAATTTCTTTTCAAAAACTCCAAGAGATTTTAAGTGTCTTTCTTCGTTTCTCAAATCAATTCTATTCTATAGATTCAAATTCAGTTCTATCTCATTTTCAAGATTCAAAAATTCGATTTCAAAGTCCAATCTGACTTTGAAATTTCAAATTCATTTCAAAACTTCAAAAATTCCAATATAAATCAAACTTCAAAGTTCGAATCAACTTTGAAATTCCAAATTCATTTTAAAAATTCAAAATCAAATCAATATCTCAAAGCAATTTCAAAGTTCAATTTAACTTTGAAATTCTTGATTCACTTTTCTAAATTCCCAATTTAAGCTCCAAATTCAAAGTCCAATTTGACTTTGAAATTCATTTGTATACTCAAAATTCAATTCTCAAATCAAATTCCAAATTCATTGTCAAGATTCAAATTCAAATTCAATTTAATATCTCAAAATTCCAAGTTCAAAGTTCAATTTAACTTTGAGACCTCTGATTCATCTTTTAATTTCAAAATTCAAAATCAAGTTTATTTTCTTATCTTCAAAATCCAAAGTTAGATCTTAATCCCAACTTGGATCCAGATTTTCGAATTCAACTTCCACTTTGGATCTCAGACTTCAGATCCAAAATCCATTTTAGGATCTAGAACTCAATTCTACTTTGGATCTCAGACTTCGGATCCAATTCCATCTTAGGATCCAGAATCCAATTCTACTTTGGATCTCAGACTTCAGATCCAATTCCATTTTAGGATCCAGAATCCAATTCCACTTTGGATCTCAGATTTCAGATTCAAATTTCATCTTAGGATTCAGATTGTGGATTCAAATTCTATCGTGATTTTCAGATTTCAAATCCAATTCCACTTTCAAATCCCATCTGGACTTCTTAAATCTATTTCCATGTTTTAAGTCCATTTTGGATTACTCAAGTTCAAATTCCATCCTGATTTCCAACCTTAAATCTAGAATTCAATTCCACTTCACATATTCATTTCCTCTGCTAAATCCAAGTTTAAAATTCAAAGTCCATTTCTGACTTTGAAGCTTTATTTCCTTTTCACTTATCTTCCAATCATTCATTTCAAATTTGAAGATTTATTTTTTCAACTCTGATCATTTCAAAGACTTAGAACTTCAAAATATCCTTCCTAAATCTATCTCAAGTTCTAAAGTTAGATTCAACCATTCAGAAATCATTTATTCACTCCATTATCAAGTTCACCTCAGAAAACTTGGAAATTTTCAAAACATTTTTTTTCAAAAGAGCATACATCCTTGCATTGCACAAGCATGATTCTTTGTGCATTTAGACTTAGGATAAATTCTTAGATAATATTTAGGCAAAGCAAAAGGCATAAATTCGATCATTGGTTCGATTACCCCTGGTAAATGCGCCAGGAACGGTCGAACCTCGTACCGACGAGCGAATCCCGTCTCCCAGTTTTCCCGCAAATATTTCAAAACGGAGGTGAGTTATTTTTCTTAAATATTTTCAAATCAAGGTTAGGAGAGACCCTGCAAAAGAGTTCCTCTCTCTCTCTCTTCTCTTTTCTCTTCTATCTTCTTTTCTGTCTTTTCATTTCTCCCCTCAAAAAGGAGAAATAGAGGTCAGAAAGGAAAAAGAGAAGGAAGAGAGAGAATATACGAGAGGAAAATTTTTGCGATGATCACACCTTGTCATCCTGTTTCAGATTGTATAAATGATTGAGGGTGAGCAATGCTTCAGTATTGAACATGAATCATTCCACAAACAGATTAACAACTTTGTCAAAATCTCGCAGCTCAACGGGGTTGACGTGCTCTGCATACCACTTAGCTGCTACGCCTTCGAGACTGTGCGGGAATCACAAGAAAAGAGTGTGGTTGTCTTCATTGAATCTGACACACTCTGCGAAGAACATTGCAAGATGAGCTTTTGGGTTGCCGGATCTATCAAATTTAATGAATTTTCTAGGGAGGTCTTCCAAGCTATTGTCCCCATCTAAACCGAGGTAGAAGTCTTGTCTGGTATATACTTTCTTTCCCTTATCTCGGATTTGCAGATCCTTGACCATCTTAGTCAGTGCTTGAATTGAATCTTTTGTCAGGACCCCGTCTCTAGGCTTGTTCACTGATTCAGGCTCCCTTGCCATTTTCTTGCGTTGTCGCAGATGTCTTGGGACGAACACAAACTTCTCTTCCTCGAAATCCTCCTTTGCCGATTCCGTACCCTCAGAGGTGTTGTCCTGCTGAACTTTCTTCTTGCTAATCTTGACATATTTCTTTACTAGATTTCTCTTGATCTTGTTCTTAGAGAATGTTTTCTTTGAACTTGCCCCAGCTTGTTTGGACATCATTTTTGCCATCATCTTTTGGAATATCTTGTACATTACTGGGTCGACATCATCCTCTTCTGAATCATGTTTCTGAGATAATCTGGGAGAGTTCACTTCCTCCACTTCATTGTCATTGCCTTGCTGAGCTGCTCTTGTTTGAACCATGATGGAAAGTCTGATGTTTTCTATAGAATAAAGGAAGGGTTCAGACCTTGGGAAATTTTTGAAAAAAAGAGAGACAATAAAGGAGATTTTAACAGATTTGAGAAAAGATCTTGTGATCATCGCAAAATTTTTCCTCTCGTATTCTCTCTCTTCCTTCTCTTTTCCTTTCTGACCTCTATTTCTCCTTTTTGAGGGGAGAAATGAAAAGACAGAAAAGAAGAGAGAAGAGAAAAGAAAAGAAGAGAGAAGAGGAACTCTTTTGTGGGGTCTCACTTGACCTTGATTTGAAAATATTTAGAAAATTACTCGCCTCCGTTTTGAAAATATTGCGGGAAAAATTGGAAGACGGGGCTCCCTCGTCGGTACGAGATTCGACCATTCCTGGCGCCTTTACCAGGGGTAATCGAACCAAGGGTCGAATTTATGCCTTTTTGCTTTGCCTAAATATCATCTAAGAATTTATCCTAAGTCTAGATGCACAAAGAATTATG
This sequence comes from Nuphar pumila, assembly GCF_984573655.1. Classification (NCBI taxonomy): domain Eukaryota; kingdom Viridiplantae; phylum Streptophyta; class Magnoliopsida; order Nymphaeales; family Nymphaeaceae; genus Nuphar; species Nuphar pumila. Next base: position 96,042,640 of record NC_143252.1, on the reverse strand, counting down.
CTTTTGTAATGCAAGGATGTATGCTCTTTTGAGAAAATGTTTCAAAAATTTCCAAGTTTTCTGTGATGAACTTGATAATGGAGTGAAAAAATGATTTCTGAATGATTGAATCTAACTTAGAACTCGAGACAGATTTAGGAAGGATATTTTGAAGTTCTAAGTCTTTGAAATGATCAGAGTTGGGAAAATAAATCTTTGAATTTTGAAAAGAATGATTGGAAGATGCGAGAAAAAGAAATGAAGCTTCAAAGTCAGAAATGGACTTTGAATTTGAATTTTAAACTTGGATTTAGGAGAAGAAATGAATATTTGAAGTGAAATTGAATTCTAAATTTGAAGTTTGAAATCAGAATGAGATTTGAGAAATCTAAATAGAATTGATAAACGGAATTAGTTTTTGAAATTTTGGGAATCAAGGTAGACTTGGATTTTGAAATCTGGAATGAAATGGAATTGGATTTGAAAGTTGGAATTGGGAATAGAATTTGATTTGAAATCTGAAATTTAAGATGGAATTTTAATCCAAAGTCTGGATCCTAAATAGAATTGGGATCCAAGTTGAAATTGAATTATGGATTTAGAATCCTAAATAGAAATTGGATCTGAAATCTAAGATCCAAGAAGGAGTTGGATTCTGGATCCTAAAATGGATTTTGGATCTGAAATCTAAGATCTAAGATGTTGGATTCTGGATCCTAAAATAAATTTTTGGATCTGAAGTCTGAGATCCAAAGTAGAATTGGATTCTGGATCTTAAATGAAATTTGGATCTGAAGTCTGAGATCCAAAGTGAAGATTGTACTTGGAAATCTGGATCCAAGTTGGGATTAAGATCTGATTTTTTATTTTTGGATTTTGAAAGCCCAAATGGGACTTTTTGAAGATGGATATGGGTTTTGAAAACCGAGATCAAATTTGAAATTTGAGGAGAGTCAAGTCTTTGAGATTCAGAATCAATCTCGAACTATGATTTTTGAATTTGAAGACAAGAAGATAAACTTGATTTTGAATCAGAAGATGGATCAGAGACTTAAGATTTAAATTGAACTTTGAAAATGGAATTTTGAGATATTGAATTGAATTTGAATTTGAATCTTGAGAAATGAACTTGGAATTTTGAAGTTTGATTTGAGAATTGAATTTTGAATATAAAAATGATTTTCAAAGTCAAATTGGACTTTGAACTTTGAAGCTTGAATTTTGGAATTTAGAAAATGAATTAAGAATTTCAAAGTTAAATTGAACTTTGAATTTGATTGGAGTTTTGAATATAAGATGAATTTGAAATTTCAAAAGTCAAATGAGATAGAATTGATAAATAGAAATTGAAGAAAGATATTCAAGATCACTTTGGTTTTTGAAAAAGATTTTTGAAAAAATGATGCAATTCTATCCTAAATGATGAATAAATTTAAGGAATTTTGAAATTGGATTTTAAAGGCATATTTCATTCTTTAAATGAATATAAATGGGATTGAAGATATAATACATCCCTGACTATGGTCATTGAATGTATCATATAATAATCAGATTTAAATTCAGATGAAGAATAAAATATATTTTGGTGCTTTTATAGAGTTTAAAATGAAATTAACTCCCAATATATCCTGACTATGGCCATTGATATATGTATTAAATTAATTTTAAACTAAACTCTGATAAAAGAGAAAAATATTTAAAGAAAACACGATAAATTTTGAAAAGGATCCAGTGTAGATCCAATGTTATTTTGTAAAAGATAAGAATCCTAAACATTGCCCACATTTTGACTATGGCCATCAATGTGAGTCATTTGCTTAGGATTAATTACCTCTCATTAGAATGGTGCACGTGCCATTCGTGTTCCATTATGTGGATTTTTGAAAGGAAGAGAGGAGAATGATATGAAAACAGGCAAATTCTAAGATATGTATTCATGCTTGTACATTCTAATCTATGCAGAGAAATAAATATTTTCATTAAGACCTATCTATTACAATCTTTGATAAAATCCTAATCTAAGAGGGGAAATCAACATTTTTGTATATATCCCTGCAAAACAATTTAGTTAGCCATAAAGCAAAAATATCCAACATGAAAAGAATATTAATTTGGAACTAAGATGGATATACTAATGAAAGGTGGCATATATGATACACTAATCAAATGAGAAAATGAATTTCGAATGCATGTGAAATGTACTGGGTTAATGAGAAAATGCATTGATACGATATCTATGTTAGATGGAGAAAATGTTATATTTAGACTAAGCATGGTGATGTACTGGATATACATATCTAAAATGAATATAGCATGCCAAGGTCGAGATGATACCTAAGCTAGATGAAGGATATGTAAGACCTAAGGATTACACCTAACTAGATGAGCAAATATATATGATATGCATAGTTAAGAATGTATGGGGTACTACGTTATGCAATAGAGGTGGGAATGACGAATTGCAACAGAACAATACTATGCACGGGTGTTATGTGCTAGTGGGATGATGGAATGAATGTGCACTTGCAGTAAATGAGAAGTGGAGGAGGAGCTGCTGGATGTTGGTTGTCATAGCAGGCAAATGAATGGGTGAAGTATAATATGCAGGGATGAGATATTCTTCAGCAAATATAATGCACATTCGATATTGTGAGAGTGTAATTCAGCTATTGATAAGGAGATGCCTAAGTAAAACAAAAAATCCAGAAAATATAAGACTGACAAGAGAAATAAGGAAAAGGCAATATATGATTGAAATCAAATTACATCTAAATTTCTATCTGAATGGATAACATGCATTAAGCAAAAAAAAAAAAAATATGCAGGCATGGTGGAGAATGAAGAGGATGAAGATGATGACAACTGCAATGGAGTGTGCAAGAGGTGTATGAAGACAACAACTGGTGCTGTAAAGGTTGGAGGTTAATGGTGTCTGTAGGGGTTAAATATGTGCAAAAGGCTATGCAACAGGGAATTAGATATAAACAGAATTTCAAATATAGCAAAAAAACTGCAACCAATGTTGATGAATGAAAATTATAAAGAGGAGGTATTTGTCTTTTTAGTGAGTGATTAATAATATCTCGACCACAAGCCGAAATCCTTGACAGATAACGTTAGAGCACAATGGCCATAATGGGAGTCATCAATGGCCCAAACAAAAGAACAGTAGAACAATATACCAACTATAACAGGTTCATTGAATTATTGCAAATGTACTAAAGACTCCAGTTTATAGTCTTATTCTTGAATTAGCTTTGGCAATTTTATTATATACTAACCTTTAAAATAGATGTTCACAGCAACCGATGAGTCTTGTCTTTAGTAAGATGGTTGGACTCCGAGCTGGTAGCATTGCCATGATTGAAACGGTCAAACCTCCCGGGTCATTTGAAAATCTCAAATTCCCCATTTGACCTTTGTTAAGAAGATGACCATCCCGAAAACTGAATTATATAGATTACATAGGCAGAGACATTCTTTCAGATATGTTTGAGCACAGTCAATATATAAGGTAGTTTATTGGTTAGGACCCTGTACGCAAGCATGAGCACATGACTAACGATAGTGACGTTAAGACTGTGTTGCGAAGCTACCCAATGCAAGCTGGAATTCTTTCCAAAAAAAAAAAAAATCAAGGATATGAGCAAAATAAAATTATCATTGGTGCCATTTCTGTACAAAGTAACCAGAATAATTCAACCCTTCAAACTCAAGAGCCGATGAGGGGTCAACACCAGGGATGAGGGAATCGTCTTCCCTTCCTCCGACATATAGTTATTGTCTTGGTAAACCATCTGATTGGAAAGAACAAGTGCGAACAAACTATTTGTCTCCATTTTGCAGAAACTTTTTCAGGAAATAATATACTCTGTACCATATGATAACAATGTTACGAACCTGATGGCAGACAGGAGGGCCATTGCCCCGAGGAGTAAATAAAGATATCACCCTTTTGAGCCTGTTTTGGTGTGGTTGAAGTTATAAACTGGAAATCAATACCTGCGGCTGAATGGGTTTGACGAGTGTGATACTACAGAACACAGGAAAAAAAATCCATGGAGGTGGGGGGGGGGGGTGATTCCTGCATGCACCCTACTTTATTTCCACAGTTTAACACAAAGGGACATGTGTTATATGCATAAAAAAAAAATCAATTGCAATCACCAGTTTCACAATAGTAATTTCTGCTTAATTTTCAACAAATTTTAGTAAATCTAAGATACAACTGATATGAACAGAACAACAGTTGAACCTCCATAAGATAACAAAAAAAATGAATTCAACACCAAGATTTATAGATATTTACTATTGCCGTCTTTCATAAACTTGAGATCTTGTTCAAGGTGTGCTTAGGACAACAAAAAAAAAATGTAGACTCCAATATCCAATGAGTCTTTAATGGTGTATACTGAACTCATCTACTTAACCTCTTTTTTTTTTTTGGTGTTGAATGAACATATGGGTGACGATGTTATAAACCAGTTATCCTTGATTATTGTAATGGTGGATGCAAACACAGGGATGACAACTAGTAATAATGTATGGCATTGAGGGATACGACTGCACATATATTGAGGTTAGATTAAAGACAGAGAGAGCAACAATTAGGGTCAATGGAACAAGGGGGAGTTGTTACGACAATGAAGTCGTACATGATACTTCAAGTACAAGGTTTTGATGATGAGCAAGTGAAATCAACTGCATTTCAGCTAAGGCAATGAAGACATTGAAGTTATCGATAAAGAATCTTTGAAGACTAGTGTGCAAATGTTAAATTCATTAAAATTCTTAGATTCTTGTAAGAGCCTTGCTTAGAGTGCATATTTAGGTTGCATTTTACCTAAAATATCTTAAGAAAAACTTTTCTAAAAGAACCCTTCATGAAAATCTTTTTAGAAAACTCTTTTTTTTATTTATTAGTCGACTAATAGACTCACCAGTCGACTAATCCTTTCGCGCCATATTTTCTATAATGTCATTTTTCTCAAATTAGTTGACCGAAGGTTTTATTAGTCGACTGAAGGTTTTATTAGTCGACCTGACAGAATGCCTGTTTTCTGGAAATTTTAGCAGCAGTCGACTAATGACTTTATCAGTCGACTGGACAGAACATGTGTTTTCTAGAAATTTAGCAGCAGTCGACTAATGCTTTTATCAGTCGATTGAACAAAATGTGTATTTTTCAGAAGATTTTAGCAGCAGTCGACTGAAAGGTTTTTCAGTCTACTGATGATATTATCAGTCGACTAATTTTATCTCTAGTCGACTAAGTTTCAAATCTTCAGATTTTCAAACAGCTCAATAATCAGATCAGTCGACCGACGATAACTGTCAGTCTACTAATAACTAATTATTAGTCGACTAACTACTATTTCAGTCGACTAATTTTGTTGTTTTTCCTGAAACTTCAAAAAGGCACGTCTTTTCATTTTTCAAACGTTTTGATCGTTCAAAATGGACTATTTTGACACCCTTTTATACCCTCAACGTATGGAAACTTTCAACTATAAATATGAGTGCATTTTACACTAAAAAAGACTATAATTCAATCAATTTGAATCAATTACTCTTTGCTTTTCACTCATATTCATTTTCTCACTCACGTGATATTTTTCAATTCAGATTTTCACTCAAATTCTTTTGAGAAATAGTGAATTCATGAGTAGAGTATTTCAACATCCTCAAAAGCCAATTGCATCTCATTTGCATTCAAAAGAAGGGCTCATAGGTTGTATTGCAAGTTGTTACTTGTTTCAATTTTCTGTAAAAGGAAGGACTCCTTGGTTTAAAGGAGTTGTTTGCTTTCAGTAGGTGTGTTACTGAAAGTGGGACCAGATTTGGTCTGTATGATCTTATAGTTACACAAGGTTGATAGTGGAAATCTCAAACTGGTTTTGCTTGGGGACTGGATGTAGGTCGGAAAAGACCGAACCAGGATAAATTCCGCAGACAATTTTTAAAAGCACTATTCACCTCCCCTCTAGTGTTCGTTGCCTCGATCCTACTGCACTTCCAGGAGTCATCAACAGAAACAGGTCAGTCCTGAATGTTTCCTGTGATAAATGATCATAAAAAAAATGACAAAAAGGAAAAACAAAGCAAATGAGATCCAAGTGATTTTAGTAACCACCCTCAGCAGATGAAGACTTCCATGACGAGCAATGCGGTGAACTAAATTCTTGCAGCAGATACTGTGGAAGAATGTATCATGAATGGTTAAATAGAAGATATGACAATTAAGCCTATTTATGCAAGGTAACAGACTATTCAAAATACAACGATAAGTAAAATACAGAAACTAAAAACTGAAAATGAGATATGGTCATAATTACCACATGTAAACCAATGATGTCTCAGATCAATGCACAAAATAAAATGCCCAAATAATGAATGATCATGTTAAAAAAAAAAGATGCTGATGAGAGGGGTATCACAAAGGGAATGGAAGGTGAGATGAACGTGAACACTTCAAAGTGTAATGAACACTTAGATGTAACAAAATTTTATACAGAACAAATGAAACATATCGAATAAAAAAAAAGGCAATCAGCTGAGAAATCAAAAGCGAAAAAAAAAGGGAAGAGAAATCAAAATAAAGCTGCACATAAATTGAAATCCCAATGTACATGGTGATAAAAAAACTTAAAATTATTGAAATTCAACGAAAAAAAAGAAGATAAAACAAAAGAAGGAGAATAAAATGTGGGAATGAAACCATTCTGTTAATGTCGCAATGGGTGGGGCGCACCTGCTACCTGCAGGCTGACCCCAACACCGATGCCTTTTAAAAAAAAAAAACGAAAAGAGAACCGAAACAAGGCCCCATTAAAACTGAGAGATGTAAATAGACCCGAAAAGGGATTTTCACAGGAAGTTGAAAGAGGGCGATGGTTGCTTACCTGAAGCTGCAGAGTTTCTGGTCTGCTTGTATTCTGAAAGAGTGGGCGGAGTTTCCTTCACTGGCTTCGGAAGAGATTCGAAGGAGAGCACCAGAGGGATGAATCCAATGGAAAGGGGAAGAAGAAGAAGAAGCGTGATTAAAGGAAAGAAAGCAACGTGTATGGAGGGGTGAAAACGGGTGCTGAAGGTGAAGGAAGGAGGAAATGGGGAGGTTAAATGCGATGAAAATGAAGGAGGAAGAAGAGATTTGTTAAATAGGAAAGGAAGGAAAAATCGAGAAGGGATTTGTTGGCGATGAACGGGAGATGGAGTCCATGGAGGATCGGAGGGCGATGGAGAGGAGGTCGCACATGGGGGGGGGGGGGGGGGGGGGTTGGAAATGGAGTTTGAGAGTGGAGATGGAGAGAGAATGGAGGGAGGCGCCTTCGTAACCCTAGAAAAACAAATTTTTTGTTTAAAAAAGGGGTTTTTATGAAAAAAAATTTAACGGTCGGTTCTTTTCAAGAAGTTTTTGCAAAAAACTGGTTTTAGTTAAAAGATTTTTTTCAAAAAGAGTTTTTCAAAAACCGATTTTTGTCACTTTTCTTATTATATATCTTTTTTTTCTTTTTCTTTGTATTTTTCATTTTTTTGGTACTTTTTTTAAATAAAACTATGAAACTAAAAAAAAAATCATTTTATAACTTTTGAGAAATATTTACAAAAGAAAGGGGTTTTCTGAAAATTTGGGGTTTGATTTCTTCAAAAAATGGGTCTGGACCCAAGTTTTGAGAAAATATTCAAGTTTTGAAACTCGAATCGAGAAATACAACATGATGGATCCAAACGGATGTCAGATGGACTGTCTGAGCTATTTAAAAACTATTTTTAGTATTTTCTGTAATTTTAATTTAAAAGTTGGACAACGAGACTCAGATTTTGATCTTGACAATGGATCTGGATCCGAAATCAAGTCAGATGTATAAAATGAATTTAACTTCAGTAAAACTTGAGAAATTAACTGGAATTTAGATTTGAAAGTGACTCAATTGCTCATAAAATGAAATTAGGGGCAAAAAGGGAATATTTAAAATATTTTAAAAAAATTAGGGTGTTCACAGATGCCCCTCTTTGCTACTAAGCCGGTTGAAAGCTGAGCTTAGTGGCAAAGATAACACTCCAAATTTTGAAGATGCCCCAGTCAGCAGATCTGAACTGAGTGTAGAAGAATTTATTTGAAAGATGGCTTCTCAGGCTTAAAACCTTATCTTGAATGGTTTTGGGGGGACGAAATCCTCGAAAATGATATGACTGAACAATAGAAGTGAGGAAATCGTGATGGGACTTTGGATGAAGATCCTGAAATGATGAAAGATAAGCATTTTGATCAAGTCTCATGGGTGAGACAAGATCAGCCTGTGGAATGACTCAGGTTTAGCCCTTAACCTGGATGGACGAGGATATATCAAGATGATTTGGATGGGGAAAAGAATATAAGTGAACCATGATGGGACATTTTTAAGAGAAATGCCTCATGAGATGAAACTCAAGTACGATCCTTTCCTGGATGGATGTACAGAGCATGGATTCCTTTGTGGGGGAAAGCTATGATGGGAATGAGAGGATTACCTCGTCGAAACGAGGCTCAGGTTTAACCCAAACCTGAACGGAAGATACCTCATGGAACGAGGTTCAGGTTTCACCCTTATCCTGAAAGGGATGACCATACAGAATCCTCGAATGAAGGAAGCCGTGATGGGACAACGAAATGCATCGCTAAAGCGAGATTCAGGTTTAAACCCTTGACCTAAGTGGGGGACTGTACGAAATCCTCGGATGAAAAAACCGTGGTGGGACTAGAAAGGATATCTAGTTGAAGCGAGATTCAGGTTTAACCCTAATCTGCACGAAAGATACCTCGCGGAGCGAGGTTCAGGCTTAACCCTTAACCTGAAGGGGGCGACCATACAGAATCCTCGAATTAAGAGTCCATGATGGGACCTTCGGAGTTTGGATAAACAAATCCGAAAGGGGTTCGCGAAAGGAGGAAGATGGGGTTCCCTAAAGCATGGAAAAGGGATGACCTAGAGTGTCTCATTGCTGAGACTGAATCAATCTTTAAAATAGATGACCTCTCGCAGAAAATACAGGTTTTGACCCTTAACCTGAGTGGGAACAACCATACAGATTTTCTCGAATAGAGAAACCGTGATGGGACAGGAAGAGATACTTCAATTGAATGAGGCAAATCTTTTGAAAGATATAAACAATGCTAGGTTGCATCAAAATGGATATTGAATATTTATTTCATTCTTGGAATAGCTAGAAAATTTTGCCAATAAGATAAAATTATAGTTGACTCAGACGCTTGAAAATGTGCACGTATGTATAGAAGACATTCTCCTCTTTTACCTAGAGTATTTCCTTCATCGAGGTTAACTCCTCGGTTTTAAGAGTCAAATTCAAAATTTTAGCGCTGATGATTTTCTTCAAGGAAGCTATCCATTTCTCTGATATGAGAAGAGAAGAAATATTCTTAATTTCATAAAAGCAAGTAGTGAAGAGATATTGATAAAAGAATTTTGCATGAGAAAAGATGACTTTTGGCAATTTTGGCAGTTTGATATCTGGGTGTTTTCCCATGATAATCTTTTTGCACTCTTTTTGAGTCATTAAACTTTTTCAGGCTTTTACATCATCCTTCATTTTGGAGATGTCCTGACTTTTCTCTCTTTTTCGGGGAAGGGTACGTCACAAACTCCTTCATCTTGGAGATGTTTCGATCCTTCTTTTATCTCAGGAATTCTATTGATGACATTGGCTCAAAAGGTCTTTAGATGACAACAGAAATCAAATATCTTTTAGGGTTTGTCAATAGGTTCATCACACTCGCCTTCATCTTGACGGTGATCTGAACTTTCTCTAAAAGGATTCATCACAAACTCCTTCATCTTGGAGATGATCCAAATCTTCTTTGGCACCGGGGGTCTAGCTCGCCTATTCGTCTTCATCTTGACGACAGTTGAGAGATCCCTTTAGCAGATATTTGATTGCAGCTTAAATGGATTGAGAAGACATGGGTTGAGTGGATTCTTTTTTATCGCTGAGGATATTTCCACTGCCTGATTGCCTGAAAGCCATCTTTAAACATGCGTCATAGCTATAATCAATATCAATTCACTTCTGGCTTTTCAATATCATTGAATATTTCTTTCGCTAATCATACCGAGGATATTATTTTCATCATTTTGGTTGATCAACAGGGAAAAGATCTTGATTTTTATCCCTTTTTCGCAAAAAGTTTCACCCTTTTGGAAAGAATACTAGAGGTAATCTGAGGTGATTCTTTTGTGCGGTAAGAATATTGGAATCAACAAATGCTTTTAGCAAATTGGCAAAGTTTTCGAGAATCCTTTGTGAAATAATCACTCAATATAGATTTTGATAGGACCTAGAGTTGAAACTTGGGAAGGAATATTTAGATTTTTGTTTTGACCGACCAGCTTGAAAGTAGGATTTTGTTCGACCGACCAGCTCGAAAGCAGGATTTTGAAGGTACCAGCTCGAAAGCAGGATTTTGTTTGACCGACAAGCTCGAAAGCAGGATTTGTTTGACCGACCAGCTCGAAAGCAGGATTTGTTTGACCGACCAGCTCGAAAGCAGGATTTGTTTGACTGACCAGCTCGAAAGCAGGATTTGTTTGACCGACCAGCTCAAAAGCAGGATTTGATTGACCGACCAGCTCGAAAGCAGGATTTTGTTTGACCGACAAGCTCGAAAGCAGGATTTGTTTGACCGACCAGCTCGAAAGCAGGATTTGTTTGACTGGCCAGCTCGAAAGCAGAATTTTTTTGACTGACCAGATCGAAAGCAGGATTTTTTTTGACCGACCAGCTCGAAAGCAGGATTTGTTTGACCGACCAGCTCGAAAGCAGGATTTGTTTGACCGACCAGCTCGAAAGCAGGATTTTTTTGACTGACCAGCTCGAAAGTAGGATTTGTTTGGTAAGAATGATTGACATTGATAGAGTTGTGACCCGAAGGTTTGAAAATGACAGATATTTGATGAAATTGTAACCCGAAGGCTTGAACTTGATATACATTGATGAATTTGTAACCTAAAGGCTTGAAAAGGATAGACATTGATGAAATTGTAACTCGAAGGCTTGAACTTGATAGATTTTGCTAAAATTGTAACCCAAAAGCTTGAAAGTGAAAGACATTTGATGAAATTGTAACCCGAAGGCTTGAAAATGAGAATTTGATGACCCAAAGGTCGAAATTAGCATTGAAACTTTAAATTTTTTGATGAATGGTTAGTGCAAAGACTGAACCTGAAGGGTTAACTGATCAATCAGCCAGACACTAGCATGAGCGCTAGGCATACCAGCACGAGCACTGGATTTTTCAAAAAATGCCCCAGTATGAGCACTGGGTTTGGTATGGTACCAGCACGAGCACCGGACTTTCCGACTAAGAGTTGGGAAGGAGACCGACATTCTAAGATATTCGAGAATTTTGAATAAGAATGATTGTCGTTGTTTTCAGGATTATCCCTTATCCTGAAGGGGAAGAAGGAAATACCTCGAATGTCGAGGTTCAGGTTTATCCCTTAACCTGAAAGAGGGAAGAAGAATTTTACAAAAGTGGAGAAAAAATGAATAAATCTATGAAAAAATTGTTTTGAAAAAGAATCCTCACAGGTAGCCTTGTCGCTTCTATGAGGGGTCTTCAGGATTATCCCTTATCCTGAATGGGGAAAAGAATAGAATTTAAGAAGAATTAATGAAGAGAAATTGATATAAATTTAGAAAATCAATAAAGATTGATGAAACTTGTATTTGCAAAAGAATTCTCGTAGGTAGCATTATTGCTCCTACAAGGGGTTTCAGTATTATCCCTTATCCTGAATGGGAATATCTCAGACAACGAGGGTCAGGTTTATCCTTTAACCTGAGCGGGAAAAGAATAAAGGAATACCTCATGGGAAGGAGGCATCAGGTTTATCCCTTAACTTGAAAGGGTAAATGAAAGAATAGAATTTTTTGGGGAAAATTAATAAAAGAGAAATTGATAGAAAATTACAAAAATAAAGAGAGATTGATAAAAATGGTTTTTGCAAAAGAATTCTCAAGGTAGCAATATGGCTCCTATGAAGGGTCTTAGGATTATCCCTTATTCTGAATGAGAAATATAATAGAATTTAAGGAGAATTTAATGAAGAGAAACTGATATAAATTTAGAAAATCAATAAAGATTGAGGAAACTTGTGTTGCAAAAGAATTCTCATAGGTAGCATTATTGCTCCTACGAGAGGTCTCAAGATTATCCTTTATCCTGAATGGGAACACCTCGGACAACGAGGGTCAGGTTTATCCCTTAACCTGAGTGGAAAAAGAATAAAATTGATAAAAATACCTCATGGAAAGGAGGCATCAGGTTTATCCCTTAACCTGAAAGGGTAAATGAAAGAATAGAATTTAGAAAGAATTAAAAAAATTGATAAAATTGATAAAAATTAATAAAGAAGAATAAAAAATGGTGAGATTGAAAAATTGAGAAAAATTGAGAAAAGAAAAGAGTTTATTTGATTCCTGCCTACACATGGAATCTTTAAAGTGAAAGGAGAATGTTTAAAAGACAATTTGAGAAATCTTTTTGAGGAGAAAATCAACCATGAGAAGAATGATTAGTGCGAGAGCTAATCTTTGAAATAGGAATCAACATGAGAGATCATCGTGAGGGTTGATTTTGAAGACAATGATTTAAAACCCATTTTGGAAAAGAAAAATCAACATGATGGTTGATTTTGAAAAAGATTGGACCAAAATATTAAATTTTTGATGATCATGGCGAAGATTTTATGATTTTGAAAACTCCTCATAGATAATATTATTTCTCTCATGAATGATGTTGGGATTGTCCTTGATTTTGAAAAAGAATAGGATTTTCTGAAAATGAAAATACAAATTTTTGAAAATAAATGCCCCATTGTGGCAAAGAAGAGAAGTATTTGATATGAAGAAAATTGACATTTCATTGATAGAAAATATTGATAACAACGACTAAAATATTTACAGGTTGTTGACCAAAGGTCACAAAAGACTGGGACTAAGTTGTCCCTATAAGGTGACTGAAAAGAGAGAGAAAGCAGAAAACTTTGGCATGGTCTGGGAAGCTAGGCCAGGACGGGTAGCTACTCTTCTTCTTGATCTTCCACCAGCAGCTTTTTATCAATGCAGTCTTGGACGATGTTTTTGAAGACAAAGCAGTGCTCGGTGTCATGACCCATCGCCCGATGGAATTTGTAGAACTAATCCTTGAACCTTCCCATAGTCACAGGAGGATCTGCTACCTTGAGAAGTTTAACCATCTCCTTTGTTATCACATACTCAAGAACTTGCTCAAGTGATTGCTCTAAGGGGGTAAATTCACGGTCGTATCCCCAACTGTCGTGCTTTGGTTTCTCTTGGGGCTTTGATTCTAACTGGATGCTCGAGGGAGGGATGTTATTCTTCCCGCTGATCCCATTCTCTTGACTGGAGCAATCATCTCTGCCCAATATGCTGGTGTAGTTCTTTCTGCCACCCCTTTTGTTTTTGTCGCCGTTGTTGTTGGAGGAACTGGTAGAAAAGGCGAAGTTGGTTCTCTTTTTCATATCCTGACTGTTTCCTGTCAAGGTGATGCCATGGTAGGTTCCGTTCTCTAATCCCATTTCGAGCCATTCAACTCGCTCTATTAACTTGATGAAGGATTTGGATGGAGAAGTGGAGATCAGACCCTTCAGAGGTTGAGAGAAATTGTTCAAAATTATTGAGAGTGCATGCCCCTCTGATATCGAATCCTTCATCCTGTTGCAGGTAGATCTCCACCTATGAATGAAATCTTTTGCCCTCTCATTGTCATTTTGCTTCAGGTTGAATAAGTGGTTGAGGGTGGGCGGAGCCTCAGTATTGAAAAGAAACCTTTCGATGAACAGGTTGATGACTTTGTCAAAGTCCCGCAGTTCAATCGGGTTGATATGGTCGACATACCATCTTGCTGCAATTCCCTCCAGACTGCGTGGAAAGCACAGGAATAGAGTCCTATTGTTCTTTCTGAATTGGTTGCACTCGGTGAAAAATGTGGCCAAATGAGCCTTGGGGTTGTCGGTCTCATCAAACTTTATGAATTTTCGAGGAAGATCCTCCCAGTTGTCATCCCCTTCTAAGCCGTCATAAAAGTCTACGCCGGTGTAAGTCCTTTTGCCTTTGTCCTGGGCTTGTAAGTCTTTGATTGCACGGGCCACTTCTCTCATTTGTTCATGCATCGGATCTTCTGCTGGGATCTGACATTTGGCTTTGCTTGCTGACTCGTGCCCCTCATTGATTTTTTTGGGCCGATACAAGGGGTTGTGAAAATATGCCGTCTGCTCTTCCTCTGAGTCTTCCTCTGCTGACTCTGAAGTGTTGTCATACTGAACTTGCTTTTTGCCGACTTTTCCCTTGGTTTTGTTTTTAGAAGATATTTTGTCAGGGTTTTTCTCAGCCTGTTCAGACATCATTTTGGCCATCACCTTCTGAAACAACTTGTATGTAGTTGAATCATCATTGCTTTTTGCTTCTTGGCCCTGCTGCTTGGATGACTTGATGGAGTTCATTTCCTCTCCTTCACTGTCGCTTTGCTGTGGAACTGTTTCTTTTCCAGCTCTTGTCAGAACCATTTTTGAATATCAGCGCTCTGTAGAGGAAAGTGGAGGTTTTTAGACCAAAGAAATTTTTTGGAGAAGTTTTGACAAGAGGAAGGATTAGGTTAAATATGTTAAAAAAATTGTATCCCATTACTAGGGATTGAGTCGCCACAAAATTCGTGACAATTGCGTTGTTACTCCACGAGGGAGAGTAATTAACTAAAACACGAAGAAAATGCTATTTTGAAAAGGATATCTCTTGACGGAAAGAGATTTTATTTATAAAAATATAAACAAGAATATAAAATCAGAAAAAAAAATAGGAGGGAAAATGAATTTTGAGAATAAATGGTAAAGATTTAAAATTTGAAGAACTTGCAGGCAGGATCAGAAGAATTTTAAAGAAATTTAGAAAAAAAAAGGAAAATACACCTGGGTTTTTAAAAAGAGGAAATTTTGAATAACATATACCCAGGGTTTTGGAGAATATAAGAAAGATATAAAATATCATATAATCATAGATATACAAGCAAGGATGCACAAACAACACTCCCTAAAGCTGACTCTAAATGCAATATTTGAAATGGCTGATAGGACCTTAATCCTAACTCTAATATTTAGATCATCTAATTCCAATCAAGGTATGCCGATATACTCAAGCCGAAGCTCGAAGTACGTGGCATAAAAATATTTCTCTGATTCTAAGGTAATAGCTTCCCAACATCCTTGAGCACCTACCAATATACATCGGACTATGGCCCTTAGGTACGTGGTAGGGGGGTTGTTATCATCGCAAAATTTTACTTTTGCAAGTCAAACTGACCTTTGAAAAAGATTTTGAAAATAACTCGCCTCCGTTTTTAAAATGTTGGATAATTCTGAAGAATGGGACTCGCCTGTCGGTACGAGGTTCAACCGTTCCTGGTGCCTTTACCAGGGGTAATTAAACCAAGGATCAATTGTGTGCTTAGCTTTGCTCAACTTGTCTAAATCGTGTTCTATTTCCTAAATGCACAAAAAATCAGGCATGTGCCATGAATTTCTGAAAATGCAAATTTGAAAACATGATGTTTGCTTCTGAGATTTGAAATACTTGGAAAATTCTTGAAAAAGATGTCACTTGGAAAATCGTGAATCATGGTGAAAGAATATTTCTGAGGAAAATGAAAATCGATTTCTCAAGAATCCAAGTGTTTTGTGAAAATCGATTTCTGAGGAGTTTCAAATAACTTTGGAAAAACTTGATTTCTCTGAATTTAAACTTTGAAATTGAAAATATAACTTAGAAAATCGAATTTTGAACTTGAGAAACACTTGAAATATCCTTTGAAAACTCAATGTTTTTTAGAAAATCGATTTCTGTATTAAACTTAGAAAATTTTGAGAAAATCAATTTCTTGGAATTGGAATTTGCAAATGAATGAATATGGATTTGAAAGACTTAATTTCGAGGAATTGAGAAAATCCTTTTATATTTTTGAGAAATGAAGTGCATTTTGAGGTTAGCCTAATAGTGTAGGATGAATGTGGCTAATACGAAGATCACAAATCTGGGTCTCATTCGTATTCTGACTATGGCCATAAATATGAATCCCACCGAGTTTGTCAACTCTCTAAGAGCTAGTTCATGTGCCATTCGTGTAGACCATAGTGGATTTGTAAAGAATGTGCATGAATTGACATACATAGCAATTATATATCAAAGTTTAAAACTATATGCAATGCAAATCCTAATATATGCAAAAATTGAAATTCTTATTCCAAATTTAATTACAATTTACATCACTAATTGAATTTAAATACAGGAAAATAAAGTCTTCAATGTTCCTGCAAAACTAGAAAAATAGATTAGTGAAGATATGTTGGCTTTTCTAGGTTTATCCAGCAATATCTGGAAATTGCTGGATTTTGCTAGATATAAGACTTTTTCCATGATTACCTGATATAAACTTAATGAAATATGAAATAAAATTGAAGCAATATAAAAATGATATTTGAAATTTCGAAATTGGTGTCAAAATGACCAAAATACCCCTGATAGCAAGACTATGGCCTTGAAACCAGGGTTTTCAGAAAGATATTTTGTAAAATGCAAGTTTTAAAATTCAAATGAGGATGAATTAAACTAAAAATGATAGGGAATGATTAAAAATATGAAAACTAGGGTTTAAAATTTCGAAATTAAGGTCAAATAACCAAAATGCCCCTGATAGCAAGACTATGGCCTTGAAATCAGGGTTTTCTGAAATAAATTTTGGTAAAAACTTTGGGTTTAGGGTTCAAATGAAGTCAAATAAGCACAAAATTAATCATGAAGCATCCTAATATGATTGTAAACATGAAAAAACCCTAAAAACATGAACTTATACACGAAAATCCTAAAATATCACAAAAATCACAATTTTGGCAGTGTTTCTGGATCCTGTTTTGCAATTTGATCCATTCAAGCATCAAATGGATTCCAAAATTCATAAAAATCGGCACCTGCACTTTTTATAACCCTAAAACCATATTGGAATCATAAAATTGTATTTTTAACATTATTCCAATTCAAAAATTGATTAAAACCCTAAAATAAGCTATTTTTACCCTTGGTCACAAACCAGTTTCAATGTTAGACCTGAATCAGGGATCAAATCACCATAAAAATTTTTGTAATTTTACAAAGATAAATTAGACAAAAAACAGAAATTTCCCTTTTTATAGATTGGAAAAAACATCTCCTATGAGGGAGAAACTCTTCCGGCAATCTGGACTTAAATATAACAAATCTAACATTGGTTAAAACAGATACTTCCGGTTGAAAATACAGCAACAAATAAAACACTTCATCAAAAATTCTTGAAATTTCAGCAGTAAATAGTAGACACAAAAATAATGAACTTCCTGTTTTACAGATCATGAATCGGATCTATGGTTTGAGATCTATGATCATTACAAGTCTGATTAGGGTTTTGGTAAACCCTAGCGAGTTTTAAATTTTAAATCTGATTCTTTGAAAGAGGCAAAATACCAAACAGAGACAAAAAGTTATCAAAATTTTATAGTAAATAGTTTACATCAACATGAAGCTACTGCACATTACGTATCTCAAATCGAATATCGGATGAGAGAAATAACACAACTGCAAGTTACCTATAAATTTTAACAACAATTCTAAATGATTGAAAATCATGGTTTAATCTTTTATTTTTTTAACAGGGTTCCCGAATCCCAAAACATCTGATTTTTTTACAGTAGTTCACTGACATATCAAAATCAGAAATTTACAGTGAGTATTTCAATACAAACTACTATGCTCTTTATTGATCTAAGCTTAAAACACACAGAAATTTAATAAAACTCAATAAAACATGCTTTAATCAATGAGAACAAATAAAAAAAATACTTAAACAATAAAACTAAATTAATTTTTATGCTGGAATACATGTAATAAACATTAATATGTAAAAAAATAAATAAAACACAGGGAATCCATGGCTGGAATTGCTTTCACTTTTGAAATCATGGATTTAACCCATTTAATGGGTAAATCTCACATTTTTTTGGTTAAGAACGTAGAAAACATACCTTTCATCGATTCTAACGGATTAAAATCCTGGAAAACATCATATAATAGGTTTAGATAATCTTCTTGGATTGAACTTGAGGTTCTTGATGCTGATTCCATGGTTTAAACCATGAAAAGGGAGACTCTCATGGTGAAATCTATTGAAAAATCATAAAAAAATAATAAAAACTATCAAAAAATACTAAGGAATCCTACCTTGGATGGTGCAGCAATGGAGGGAGCAGCTGGGAGGAGAGATAAGGTCCAAGAAACTTCTGAGAAAGCCTTAGGGGTCGACCTCCCCTCTAGCCTCTTTAAATAGAAAAAAAATGTGGTTAAAAAAAAAGGCTAATTAATTCCAATTTTGTCCCTTTTAAAAACCTATCTCAACCAATTAGTGGGGGGTGATTTTTCCTAATTTAATTTGACTCTTGACCTTCCTAATTAAGCCTCTAACTAACTTAAGACTGCTAATTAGACCTCTAATTGACCTAAAGACCCCAAATGTGGCGCCATTTGGGTTTTTCAAAAACCTAATTTTTTAAAACTTTAAAATCAAAGTTAGAAACTAGAGTGAAGATAGGGGTTTTTAAAATTAAATTTTGACTCACCTAGACATCTAACCAAGGTAGGACATTGACTAATCCTAGTCTAACCCTGACTTTTACAAATGTGGCCCCACCTTGAGTGGGCCCCACTTGAATTTTCAAAAATGATTTTAAAGCTTGAAATTGAGAGAATTTTCAAAAGATCTTCAAAAGTAAACTTGAAATTAAAAGTTTTGAAATGGCATAGAGTTTTAACTGGGTCATAAATCCTCAGGATATGGCGTCAACTGAGTGGGCCCACATCAGGTTTTGAAAAATTTGAAATAAACACTAAAAATAACTTTGAAAAGGGGTTAAAATCAACAACTGAAACTCAAAATTTTTGAAAATAGAGTCTCAAGCGAACTGGGACTCCGGGTTAGAGTCCTGAAATTTTAAGACTCTGAGATTTTGAATTTTAAAATCCAAACGAAGGAGTTTTTGAAAAGATTTTATCAAAAATGATGAAATAAGTCAGAAAATATTGTCAGGGTTAGACTCCTAACTCAATCAGAACTCTGAAATAGAGTCATGAATTAACTGGACTCTACAAAATGACCTATTTTTTGAAAAATAGATGAACATAAATGAAAATGAAAGTAAAAACAGACTTTAAAACAAACTCCTGACTGGATTAGGACTCTAGGACAAAGTCCTGATCGGACTGAAACTCTAGAATTTTTTTGGTATTTTTTGAAAAACAGATGAAAGAACTTGTGAAAATAGTAATAAGTATTGAAATAAAACAGAGTTCTGATTCAACTGAGACTCTGGGGACAGAGTCCTAATTGAACTAGGACTCTCAGATTTTTGGATTTTCTGAGAATACAAATAAGAGAATTTTGAAAAACAGTTGAAAACAGTATAAAATTAAAGTTTTGGTTCAGAGTCCTGATCTAATTAGGACTCTGAGAAAGAGTCCTGATTCGATCAGGACTCTGGGGCAGAGTTCTGATTTTATCAGGACTCTAGGATAAAATCTCAGAATTTTTAAATTCTTTGATAAAAGTGTAATAGTTTTGATAGATGGAAAGATTTTTGAAAGATTCTCTCAAAATTAAAATCAGGATCAGAGTCCTGATCCAACTAGGACTCTCTGAACAAAGTCCTATTTTGACTAAAACTCTGAGTTTTTGACTCATTTTGAAAGATTTGGTTA
Organism: Nuphar pumila; assembly: GCF_984573655.1. NCBI lineage: Eukaryota > Viridiplantae > Streptophyta > Magnoliopsida > Nymphaeales > Nymphaeaceae > Nuphar > Nuphar pumila. The sequence goes on along the minus strand of NC_143252.1, from coordinate 96,022,813 downwards.
AAACAAGTAAAAATAGGGACAAACGATAGAGTCCTAGTCTGACTGAAACTCTAAAGAAGAGTCGTAATCCAACTGAGATTCTTGAAGAAGAGTCTTAATCCAACTAGGACTCTGAGATTTTAGCCAAAACGGAAGATTTTGAAAGATTTTCTCCAAAAACATGTAGAAAAGGTAGTAAAGAGTAGAGTTCTGATCCGAGTGGGACTCTAAAAAAAAGAGTCCTGATCCAACTAGGACTCTAAGATTTTTGAGATTTTTGATAAATAAAGAAAATCCAGAAGCGACACCACCTAAATGGGCCTCATCTGAGAATTGAAATCAATTAAAAAGTGAGTTTAAAACAAATCCAGATTGTTTTCTGTGAAAACATTTCAAAATATAAGATCCTGGGGGTTGGCAAATGACATAATGTTGATTAAAAACCTAGGTTTTAAAATTGATTTTGAAAGAAAAGTTTTAAAACCCAAATCTGGATTAAATATTTTGAGAACAAGAGTGCTAGATCTCGAAAATGAGATTCAATGACATGCAATGCTATGAAAGGCAATGAAATGACATGTTAAATGCATGCAATGATATTACGATGATATATGAAATGTAAACACTGAATGAGGGGGAAAATTTGGGGTGTTTACAGATGCCCCTCTTTGCTACTAAGCCAGTATAGGGCTGAGCTTAGTGGCAAAGAAAAACACACCAAATTTGGACTATAAAAATGCCCCAGTCAGGAGAATGTGACTGGGTGTGAAAAAATTAATTTAGACAATGATGGTAGATATAAAATGGAGAATAAAGAAGAAGATTCACCTCATCGAAATGAGGCTTAGCCCTTAACCTGGATGGGACGAAAGATACCTCGTGGAAGAACGAGATTCAGGCTTAACCCTTAACCTGAAAGGGGACGATACCTCATGAAAAAACGGGGCTCAAGCTTAACCCTTAACCTGAAAGGGGACGATACCTCATGGAAAAATGAGGCTCAGGCTTAACCCTTAACCTGAAAGGGGACGATACCTCATGGAAAAATGAGGTTCAGGCTTAACCCTTAACCTGAAAAGGGACGATACCTCATGGAAAAATGAGGTTCAGGCTTAACCCTTAACTTGAAAGGGGCGATAAACGAAATCCTCAAATAAAGAAACCATGATGGGACCTTCAAATTTTGCACAATAAATCCGAGAGGGGTTTACAAAAGGAAGAAAGGGGGTTCCCTAAAGCTTAAAAAGGGATTGATCTTGAACGTCTCATTACTGGGACTAGATGGCTTTTAAAACAAATGACCTTTTGTAGAAAAATTCAGGTTTAACCCTTAACCTGAACGGGAACTGTCTATGGTGGGACAGTAGGGAGCACAGGGAAGTGTGCGAATCTGAGAGCCCAGGCACTCATATTAAAACAATAAGGTAAGGATCTTGGACAACTCCCATCATCCAATCCTAAAAGGGATAACAACAACGCCTGGATACATCAAAATAGACATCAAGTTCTCACTTCATGTTAGGATAACTTGAAAAGATTGCCAATAAGATAAAAAGTGTAGTTGATTGAAAAATGATCGAAATGTAAGTATATTTATATGAAAAATATTCCCTCTTTTCTACCTGAAGTATTACCTCCAATGGGACTTAACTTCGTAGAATTAAGATTCGAATTCAAATTGCTTGCAATTGACTTTCTTTTAAGGAGGCTAGCAATTTCCTTGATATGAACAAAAAGAAAGGATTCTCATTGTGAAAGCAATTGGTAAAAGGATATTGATAAAAGAATTTTACAAAATTAAAGAAGATTCTTGGCAGATTCGGCAGTTTGATATCCTGGGATGCTTTTCTCAGAATGGTCTTTCTGCCTGTACTCTCTTTTTTTTCGACAGAATTAGAGCTTTTTGGGTTTCTGGGAAATTCATTACATCATCCTTCATTTTGGAGATGTCCTAGCTTTTTCTCTTTTTTTAGAAGGGTACATCACAAACTCCTTCATCTTGGAGATGTTCTGATCCTTCTTTGCCTCAGGGATTATATTGACGATATTGGCTCATTGGCTGGTGGTCTCTTGATGGTAGCTGAAATTAAATATCTTTTAGGGTTTGTCGGGAGGCTCATCGTAGTCGCCTTCATCTTGACGGTGCTCTGAACTTTCCCTGGAAGGATCCGTCACAAACTCCTTCATCTCGGAGATGATCCAAATCTTCTTTGGCCCCGGGGGTCTAACTCGCATAATTCGTCTTCATCTTGACGACAATTGAGAGATTCCTTTTGCAGATATTTAATTGTAGCTTAGGTGATTGGGGGGATATAGGAATTGAATGAATTTTTCTGTATCACCCAGGATATTTTGACTGCCTTATCTTTATAAGAATGATCTTTAAAAATGTGCCATAGCTTTGATCAATATCAATCACTTATGGCTTTACGACAACATTGAATTTTCTTTGTTGGTCATATCGAGGATTTATTCTTCATCCCTTTGGTTAGCCAATAGAAAGAATTTGGATTTTGAATCTTTTTTTGCAAAAGCTTCACTCTTTTTGAAAGTAATACTGAAGGTAATCTGAGGTAATTCTTTTTATGCAATAAAAGATTTTTGAGATCAACAACTATTTTTCATGACAAATTGGCAAAATATTCTTGAAATCCTTGATGAAAGAAATTGCTTGAGGTCTAAATGACACATCCGTGGCTAGATTCTCCTCTCCTTTCCCCAAAGGAGAGACTCAGGCTTGACCCTTACCTGAACGAGTAACAAAAGGTACTCCTCTCTTCCCTAAAGAGGAGGTGTTTGCAAAATGAACTTTCGAAGAGAAATAAAGTTTTCGTCAAAACTCCCTATTTCTAGGCTTCTCTTATGAAAAAGAGGCCGCTAACAAAGGTTGAAAGGATATCATAGAGGAACAAGTCCATCACACTCTCCCTAGAAAAAGGGTCCTCGATGACGGGGGTGGCCTAACAAAAGACATTCAGGATTACAAGGAGGACGAGTTTCCGTCGAAACTCTCCTTGGAAAAAGGGTTCCTTGTATGATAATAAAGATTGTTTTGCAAACTGTTCATGAAGCATGAGTCCTTTCAAACTCTCCCTAGAAAAAGGGGTTCAACGAATGAACAATAAAGACATGCAAAAAGAACGAGCTCCTTCGAACTCTCCTTGGAAAAAGTGTCCCTCGCAAGATAAAATGATTAATGATTGATTCTGAATTAACTGATAGACGGATTCGACATAAAAGTCGAATCCTGAAAGACTATGATTGCAGAATACGACTCAAAGGTCGGAAAAATATGATTGACATTGATAAGATTTGATAACCCAAAGGTTTGCTTGGTAAAATGGATGACCAGAGGTCTGACAAAATTGGTGACCCGAAGGTCAGATCAACAGAATGGAGTGACCCAAAGGTCTGATAAAGATTGTTTGGTTTGCAGATATGAAGATTGAGTCTGAACCTCAATGTGAGATTTATGTTGCGACCAGTATGAAGACCGAACTTTGATAAAGTACCAGTACGAGCACTGGATTTTAAAAGATTACCAGTAAGAGTACTAGATTTTTAAAGGATACTAGTACAAGCACTGAATTTTAAAAGACTACCAGTACGAGCACTGGATTTTGAAAAATTACCAGTACTAGCATTGGATTTGAAAAGATTACCAGTATGAGCACTGGTTTTTAGAAAGATTACCAGTACGAGTATTGAATTTTAAAGGGTTACCAGTACAAGCACTGGTTTTTAAAAGATGACCAGTACCAGCACTGGATTTTAAAAGATTACCAATACGAGCACTGGATTTTTGAAAGACTATCAGTATAAATACAAGATTTGGTAGAGCAATCAAGGCGAGGTTGGATTTCATAAAAAGAACCAATTTGAAAATTGGATTTAACTGGACCGGTGTAAGACTGGGTTTGGTCTGAAGGTTCGAATCAGAATTCAAATCTTCAAAGAAAGACTAGATGAATTGGATTTTGAAAGAGAATTCGGGTCAGAACTCGGATTTTATAGACCAATTGCTAATTTTGTAGGAAAGTTTGAGTAGAAGTTCAAACTTTCAAAGGAAAGCCAAGCAAATTGGATTTAAAAGAAAATTCAAGTCGGAACTCTGATTTTCTAGACCAATTTACAGGATAGTTTGAGTAGAAGTTCAAACCTTTAAAGGAAAACTAAACAAATCGGATTTGGGAGAAAACTCGAGTCGAAACTCTAATCTTTTGGACCGATTCTAGACATTTGAATTGGATTTGGAAGAAAATTTGAGTCGAAACTCTAATTTTCTAGACCAATTCAGAAGGAAAAGAAAACTCGAGTCGGAACTCGAATCTTCGAAGAAAAGCTAGATCCATTGTGGAAGGAAAAGAAATTCGAGTCAGAACTCGAATCTTAAAGGAAAAGTAGATGAATTTGGAAGGAAAAGAAACCCGAGTCGGAACTCAAATTTTGAAGAAAAAAAATAGATCAATTTGGAAAGAAAAGAAATTCGAGTCGGAACTCGAATCCTGAAGGAAAGGTAGATTAATTAGAAGGAAAAAAAATTTGAGTCGGAACTCGAATCCCGAAGGAGAACTAGATTAATTAGAAGGAAAGAAAATTCGAGTCGGAACTCGAATCTTCTAGACCAATTCTAGAATTTGGAGGAAAGAAAATTAGATGAACTGGATTTGGAAGAAAATTTGAGTCGGAACTCGGATTTTCTAGACCAATTCTGAATTGGATTTGAAAGAAAATTTGAGTCGAAACTCGGATCTTCTAGACCAATTCAAGACATTCGAAGGAAAGAAGAGTCGATAAGACATTTGGGACTAGTTCAACTAGTATAGACATCATATTTTGAAAGAGTACCAGTACGAGCGCTGGATTTCAAAATATTCGCCAGTACGAGCACTGGGTTTTAAAAGATTGCTGGTTGATTGTAATAGGGGATTTTCAATCTTCACCCTCACAATGACTTGGACAAATGCCACGGGTCTTAGGATTTATCCCTTATCTAAATGGGAATTGGACTGATGTAAATTGATGCAAATAAATGCAGATGTATGCAAATGAATGCAAAATGATGTAAGTAAGTACACATGCGTGCAAAATGAGAGATTTGTTTGATCCTGCCTACATACAGGATGTTTTGAAGACAATTTTCAAAATAATGCCCCAGTGTAATGGGGGAGTAAGATATTGGATGAAAAGATAAATAATTGATATTTGAGGAACGTTCTCTGAAGATAACGATGGAAAGATTGACGATGTGCTTCTTGATGGATTCGGGAGGCACTCTGAAAGAGGTTACTCCTTGTAAAAAGATATTTTGTAAAGAAGGAGAAATACAAAAGATGACGACAAGTTGTGAGGAAGATTGATAATTTTATTGATGAAGGAGATGGGACCATGCCATCCATATAAAATGACAAAAGCAAAATGCAAGAATGAAAGAGTGTTGGCCTTGTCGCTCTTAGGGTGCTGATGAGCTGGCTGCTTTATCCTCTTCTTTGCCTTCCACAAGGATATTTTTATCAATATAGTCTTGGATAATATTCCTGAGAACAAAGCAGTACTCGGTATCATGCCCCATGGCCCGATGAAACTTGCAGAATTGATCTTTAAATCTTCCCCTAATCATAGGAGGATCATCGACTCTTGGGAGCTTAATCATCTCCTTGGTCAACATATACTCAAGGATTTCTTCACACGACTGATCTAGAGGAGTAAAGTCACGTTTAAAACTCCAGTTGTAGTGCTTCGACTTTTCTTGAGGTCTCGACCCTTGCTCAAGAGTTTGTTGAAGTTGCTTATCGTACTGGGGAATCAACTTACCTTTTTGCTCATTTTTGCTTTGTTTTGGTCCCCCTGAACCAGAGCTGTGATTTTTCACATTTTCCTTATGATGGTTTTTGTTGTTGCTGGTAGAGTAGGTGAAATGGGTTTTCTTGTTAGATTATTGCTGACTGTTGTTCTTGGTGAACATGAAGCCTTTATAAGATCCATTTTCCATAATTAACTCAAGTCATTCGGCTCGTTCTGTCAGTTCTATGAAGGTCTTTGATGGGGAGGTGAAAATGAGTCCCCTTAGGGGTTGCGAGAAGTTGCTCAGGATCAGAGATAGTGCATGTCCTTCTGATATCGGATCACACATCTTGTTACAAGCAGATCTCCACCTATGAATAAAATCCCTGGCTTTCTCATTTTCTTTCTACTTCAGACTGCAGAGGTGGCTGAGAGTCAGGAGGGCTTCAGCATTGAATAAAAAGCGCTCGATAAACAAATTGACCACTTTGTCATACTCTTTCAGCTCTATAGGGTTAATGTGCTCTGAATACCATTTCGCTGCAATACCCTCCAAACTGCGGGGAAAACAAAGGAACAAGGCTCGATTATTCCTTCTGAACTTGGAACACTCTGCAAAGAAAATGGCGAGGTGTGCTTTTGGGTCACCCGAACCATCGAATTTGATAAATTTCTTGAGGAGATTGTCAATATCATCATCCCCATCTAGTCCGTCATAGAAATCTTCACTTGTGAAGACCCTTTTGCCCTTGTCATGGACCTGCAGATCCTTCACCATCTTCACCACGTCTTTGAGTTGTGGCTGAGTAGGGTCATTGACAGATTGATTCCTGGATTTATAGGCCGACCCTTGCCCTTGAATCGATTTTTTAAATGCTTGCTGAGTTTCATATTCCTCATCAGTATCTCCTACTGATTTTGCCTCATCAGATGTTTCTTCGTGACGATTATGCTTCCTAGTGATCTTCACATTCTTTTTCACTGTTCGGCCTTTGACCTTTTTCTTATCGTGGGTTTTTCCTAAGCTAGCTCATGTTTCTTCAGTCAATAACTTACTGAACAATCTCTGGAACAATGAATACATCTGTGGGTCAATGTCATCATTAGCTTGCTGATTTTCATTTCCGGAAGATTGTGAAGAGGTCATTTCTTGTACTGAAGCCGACGAGGAACTGGTAATCTGGACTGGCGCGGTTTTCTTTCCGGATCTCGTCTGAACCATGTAAGGATGCAAGTGCTCTCTGCACGACAAAACTGAGGGTTAACTGCTGAAAATGGTTTTGAATAGGAAATATTTGCTGAATATCTGGTAGACAATTTGAAGGATGTCCCATTACTAGGGACTGAGTCATCGCTGGAGTCATGACAATTGCGCTGCTATTCTTTGCAAAATAAACAACTGGAAATACGCCTTGTTACCTAGGCGAGGTCGTCAAACCAAGATAGGATGAAAATTAAAGGAATTTTATTGAAGGAAAAAGACATGATTTTATTAATAATATACTTGACAAAGGGGAGGGGGACAAACAATTTTCCACCACTCCTGATAATCAGAGGACACTCGGAGACCAGGAAAAATAGTGAGAGTGACAAAAGAATCACAACCATGTCTGGCAGAATGGTATGCTCCGAACCACTGATGTGATGTGAGATCGAACTCTGGCAAGATCCCTGATAGTAGACGAATTTCTATGCGCCTCTGTCTCTAAGAGAATTGCATGACACAACGCTCTGGATGGTAGTATGCGTAGAAGAATGGGCCAAGTAGCCTGAACCGCTTGCCGTATGCATAAGTATATCTGGGAGGTGATTTCTGACGATCAAAGTAGTCCCATACGACTTCTTTCTCTTGAAGGTTGTCGATTAAAAACCGGTATCGCATAACTGGCAGAAGCTTTTCATCATTGTATCTGAATAAACTGGCTCGAACTGGCACATGTCGGAGGAACCAAGCTTGCAATGCATAAGTGCACCCTTCGTCTAGAATTGATTCTCCGAGTGTGAAACGGGTCAACCCTCGGTATAGAAAAGCGAGTGCGGCCATGGCTATGGAGAGGTGGCTGGTCTGTCGACTTCCCCACCTTCACAAAAGTTGAACTATCCTGATATCCATGTAATTTCGTCCATCTGGAAAGAGAGCCAATCCCACAGTGCATAATACCATCGCATGCTGGATTCTTTCTCGAGTTGTTTGAGATAAGGAACTGACTTCCACAAATGCCCCATATTGTCTGTAGATTTCAAGCAGGTTCACATATTCATTTCCATTCTCCTCCACCAATGGCCAAGACTTGCGTCCTGTCATCCAGGCTAAAGCATCTCGGGGATCTAGACCTTTGACATTGATCAAAAATTGCTTCTCCAATGGGTCTTCAGGCTGACCAGCTGGTTCAGGTAATCCCATAATCTCTGAGAATTCATCCATCAACAAAGTCATTTCCCCCCATGGGAACCAGAAGGTACTAGTGTTCGGATTCCACCGCTCTGCCAGTGCATGGATCAAATTGTCGTTGACTGTCTGTTTTCCCACTGCGGATGCCAGTTCTAATCCATAATCGTCCAAATGGTCCAGAAACATACAAGAAAAGTTCTTGAGCCATGAATAATACCACCGGGGAAAGAAGGATCTGGTGCTGAGAGTTTGATGTTTGGGAAGACCTTGTCGCACCTCGTAGGAGATGTGACCCTCAGGAAAGACCGAATCAAGTTGACCGGATGCCATCGGACTTGAAATTTGGAATAAGACTTAGGAAAATACAAGGATTTTGAAAAAGATGCAGGCAAGATAAAAATGAAGCTGGAAATTCGAGATCCAGAAGAACGAAAGGATGGAAAATCACCTGGAGTTTTGAAGAAAATAGAGGAGAATTTGGAAAATCGTCCAGGGTTTTGAGAAAATACAAAGGAGGGTTTCATAAATTAGAAAATAAGGTATTTGAAAAATTATCCAATATTTTAGAAAAATATGACAAAATAAGATGGAAAATGAATACACCACATCTTGCATAAACAATTATGCACATACAACATTCCCTAAAAGCTGACTCTAGATGCACAAGTTTTGAAATAGTTGTAGGACCCTAATCCTGACTCTAGGCTCATATCATTTGTGTCCAATCACACTATGCCTATATACTCAAGCCAAGGCTCGATGTACGTGGCATAAAATCAATTTCTCTGGTTCTAGGTTCAAGTTTTCCAACATCCTTGAGCACCTGCCGATATACGTTGGACTATGGCCCTTGGTACGTGGCAGAGGGGGGTTTCACCCAAATAGGTGGCCCAGTTGTGAGGCTTTGTCCCGAACTATGGTTCTGGAAGAAAGCCCAGCAACGTGAAGACCGAGTAGAGATAGGTGGGGTGGTTTTTGAAAACATGAGCACATGCAAGAAAATCAAAAGGCTCTAAAACCTAAAGAGATAGAGATTTTAAAAAATTTTGAAGAAGCAAACATTGTTTTCATACAAATCCTAGATTGAGGAGGGTTGTATTAGACCTAAGTCTATGTGAGCATGAATAATTCTCCTCAATATGGTCCTACCAAACCATGCCTAGTCTATATGCAATCCATGTCAGCTGGGTTCAAATCTAGGCTCCTAGGTTCACATGATAACAGAAAGTAAAAGCTGACATTCCATGAAACACGATTTTGACAATTTGAACTAAGTCAAGTACACAATTGATCAGGCGAAGACAGGTCCCATCACGGTCGCCAAACCTATTATCATCGTAAAATTTTACTTTTGCAAGTCAAACTGACCTTTGAAAAAGATTTTGAAAATAACTCGCCTCCGTTTTTAAAATGCAGGATAATTCCGAAGAATGGGACTCGTCTGTCGGTACGAGGTTCAACCGTTCCTGGCGCCTTTACCAGGGGTAATTAAACCAAATATCAATTGTGTGCTTAACTTTGCTCAACTTGTCTAAATCGTGTTTTATTTCCTAAATGCACAAAGAATCAGGCATGTGTCATGAATTTCTGAAAATGCAAATTTAAAAACATGATGTTTGTTTCTGAGATTTGAAATACTTGGAAAATTCTTGGAAAAGATGTCACTTGGAAAATCGTGAATCATGGTAAAAGAATATTTCTAAGGAAAATGAAAATCGATTTCTAAAGAATCCAAGTGTTTCGTGAAAATCGATTTCTGAGGAGTTTCAAATAACTTTGGAAAAACTTGATTTCTCTGAATTTAAACTTTGAAATTGAAAATATAACTTAGAAAATCGAATTTTGAACTTGAGAAACACTTGAAATATCCTTTGAAAACTCAATGTTTTTGAGAAAATAAATTTCTGTATTAAACTTAGAAAATTTTGAGAAAATCGATTTCTTGGAATTAGAATTGGAATTTGCAAATGAATGAAATGAATGAATATGGATTTGAAAGACTTGATTTTGAGGAATTGAGAAAATTCTTTTGTATTTTTGATAAATGAAGTGCATTTTGAAGTTAGCCTAATAGTGTAGGCTGAATGTGGCTAATACGAAGATCATAAATCTGGGTCTCATTCGTATTCTGACTATAGCCATAAATACGAATTTCACCGAGTTTGTCAACTCCCTAAGAGCTAGTGCACGTGTCATTCGTGTAGACCACAGTGGATTTGTAAAGAATGTGCATGAATTGGCATAGATAGCAATTATATATCAAAGTTTAAAACTATATGCAATGCAAATCCTAATCTATGCAGGAATTGAAATCCTTATTCAAAATTTAATTACAATTTACATCACTAATTTAATTTAAATACAGGAAAATAAAGTCTTCAATGTTCCTGCAAAACTAGAAAAATAGATTAGTGAAGATATGTTGGCTTTTCTAGGTTTATCCAGCAATATCTGGAAATTATTGGATTTTGCTATATATAAGCCTTTTTCCATGATTCCCTTATATAAACTTAATGAAATATAAAATAAAATTGAAGCAATATGAAAATGATATTTGAAATTTCGAAATTAGGGCAAAATGACCAAAATACCTCTGATAACAAGACTATGGCCTTGAAACCAGGGTTTTCAGGAAGATATTTTATAAAATGCAAGTTTTAAAATTCAAATAAGGATGAATTAAACTAAAAAGGATAGGGCATGATTAAAAATATGAAAACTAGGGTTTAGAATTTCGAAATTGAGGCCAAATGACCAAAATGCCCCTGATAGCAAGACTATGGCCTTGAAATCAAGGTTTTTTCTTAAATAAATTTTGGTAAAAACTTTGGGTTTTGGGTTCAAATGAAGTCAAATAAGCACAAAATTAATCATGAAGCATTCTAATATGATTGTAAACATGAACAAATCCTAAAAACATGAACTTATAAACGAAAATCTAAAAAGATCACAAAAAACACAATTTTGGTAGTGTTCTATGGATCCTGTTTTGCAATTTGATTCATTCAAGCATCAAATGGATTTCAAAATTCATAAAAATCGGCACCTGCACTTTTTATAACCCTAAAACCATATTGGAATCATAAAATTGTATTTTTAACATTATTTCAATTCGAAAATTGATTAAAATCCTAAAATAAGCTATTTTTACCCTTGGTCACAGACCAGTTTCAATGTTAGACCTGAATCAGGGCTCAAATCACCATAAAAATTTTTGCAATTTTACATAGGTAATATAGACAGAAAAACAGAAATTTACCTTCTTACAGATCGGAATAAACATCTCCTATGAGGGAGAAACCCTTCCGTCAATCTGGACTTAAATATAACGAATCTAACATTGGTTAAAACAGATACTTCCGGTTGAAAATACAGCAACAAATAAAACACTTCATCAAAAATTCTTGAAATTTCAGCAGTAAATAGTAGACACAAAAATAATGAACTTCATTTTTTACAGATCATGAATCGGATCTACGGTTTGAGATCTATGATCATTACAAGTCTGATTAGGGTTTTGGTAAACCCAATCGAGTTTTAAATTTTAAATCTGATTCTTTGAAAGAGGCAAAATACCAAACAAAGACAAAAAATTATAAAAAATTTACAGTAAATAGTTTACATCAACATGAAGCTACTGTACTTTACGTATCTCAAATCGAATATCGGATGAGAGAAATAACACAACTGCAAGTTACCTATAAATTTTAACAACGATTGAAAATCATGGTTTAATCTTTTTTTTTTAACAGGGTTCCCGAATCCCAAAACATCTGATTTTTTTACAGTAGTTCACTGACATATCTGTGTATCACATATAAAAAAAACAAAAACTTACAGTGAGTATTTCAATAAGAACTAACATGCTTTTTATTGATCTAAGCTTAAAACACAGAGAAATTTAATAAAACTCAATAAAACATGCTTTAATCAATGAGAATAAATAAAAAAAATACTTAAACATTAAAACTAAATTAATTTCTATGCTGGAATACATGTAATAAACATTAATATGTAAAAAAATAAATAAAACACAGTGAATCCATGGCTGGAATTGCTTTCACCTTTGAAATCATGGATTTAACCCATTTAACGGGTAAATCTCACGTTTCTTTGGTTAAGAACGTAGAAAACATACCTTTCATCGATTCTAACGGATTAGAATCCTGGAAAATAGCATGGAATAGGTTTAGATCATCTTATTGAATTGAACTTGATGTTCTTGATGGTGGTTCCATGGTTTAAACCATGAAAAGGGAGGCTCCCATGGTGAAATCTATTGAAAAATCATAAAAAAATAATAAAAACTATCAAAAAATACTAAGTAATCCTACCTTGGATGGTGCAGCAATGGAGGGAGCAGCTGGGAGGAGAGATAAGGTCCAAGAAACTTCTGAGAAAGCCTTAGGGGTCGACCTCCCCTCTAGCCTTTTTAAATAGAAAAAAAATGTGGTTAAAAAAAAAGGCTAATTAATTCCAATTTTGTCCCTATTAAAAACCTATCTCAAACAATTAGTGGGGGGTGATTTTTCCTAATTTAATTTGACTCTTTACCTTCCTAATTAAGCCTCTAACTAACTTAAGACTGCTAATTAGACCTCTAATTGACCTAAAGACCCCAAATGTGGCGCCATTTGGGTTTTTCAAAAACCTAATTTTTTAAAACTTTAAAATCAAAGTTAGAAACTAGAGTGAAGATAGTGGGTTTTTAAATTAAATTTTGACTCACCTAGACATCTAACCTAGGTAGGACATTGACTAATTCTAGTCTAACCCTGACTTTTACAAATGTGGCACCTCCTTGAGTGGGCCCCACTTGAATTTTCAAAAACGATTTTAAAGCTTGAAATTGAGAGAATTTTCAAAAGATCTTCAAAAGTAAACTTGAAATTAAAAGTTTTGAAATGGCATAGAGTTATAACTGGGTTAGAACTCCTCAGGATATTGCGCCAACTGAGTGGGCCCACATCAGGTTTTGAAAAGTTTGAAATAAACACTGAAAATAACTTTGAAAATGGGTTAAAATCAATAACTGAAACTCAAAATTTTTGAAAATAGAGTCTCAAGCGAACTGGGACTCCGGGTTAGAGTCCTGAAATTTTAGGACTCTGAGATTTTGGATTTTAAAAGCCAAACGAAGAAGTTTTTAAAAAGATTTTATCAAAAATGATGAAATAAGTCAGAAAATACTGTCAGGGTTAGACTCCTAACTCAATCAGAACTCTGAAATAGAGTCCTGAATTAACTGGACTCTACAAAATGACCTAATTTTTGAAAAATAGATGAAAATAAATGAAAATGGAAGTAAAAACAGACTATAAAACAGACTCTTGATTGGATTAGGACTCTAGGACAGAGTCCTGATCGGACGGAAACTCTAGAAATTTTTTGGTATTTTCTAAAAAACAGATGAAAGAACTTGTGAAAACAGTGAAAACAATAATAAGTATTGAAATAAAACAGAGTTCTGATTCAACTGAGACTCTGAGGACAGAGTCCTAATTGAACTAGGACTCTCAGATTTTTGGATTTTTTGAGAATACAAATAAGAGAATTTTGAAAAATAGTTGAAAACAGTATAAAATTGAAGTTTTGGTTCAAAGTCCTGATCTAATTAGGACTCTGAGAAAGAGTTCTGATTCGATCAAAACTCTAAGAAATTTTGGTTTTCTGATAAGTAAATGATGAAATTTAAGCAAAGCTTTTGAAAATCACTAAAAATGAAGTGCGAAAACACACTTTGGATAGCGTCCTGATTCGATCAGGACTCTGGGGCAGAGTCCTGATTCGATCAGGACTCTAGGATAAAATCTCAGAATTTTGAAATTCTTTGATAAAAGTGTAATAGTTTTGATAGATGGAAAGATTTTTTAAAGATTCTCTCAAAATTAAAATCAGGATCAGAGTCCTGATCCAACTAAGACTCTCTGAACAAAGTCCTGTTTTAACTAAAACTTTGAGTTTTTGACTCATTTTGAAAGATTTGGTTAAAACAGGTAAAAATAGTGACAAAAGACAGAGTCCTAGTCCGACTGGAACTCTGAAGAAGCGTCCTAATCCGACTGGAATTCTTAAAGAAGAGTCTTAATCCAACTAGGACTCTGGGATTTTGGTCAAAACAGAATATTTTGAAAGATTTTCTCCAAAAACAGGTAGAAAAAGTAGTAAAAAGTAGAGTTCTGATCCGACTGGGACTCTAAAAAAAAGAGTCCTGATCCAACTAGGACTCTAAGATTTTTGATAAATAAAGGAATCGAGAAGCGACACCACCTAAATGGGCCTCATCTGAGAATTGAAATCAATTAAAAAGTGAGTTTAAAACAAATCCAGATTGTTTTCTGAGAAAATATTTCAAAATATAAGGTCCTGGGGGTTGGCAAATGACATAATGTTGATTAAAAACCCAGGTTTTAAAAATGATTTTGAAAGAAAAGTTTTAAAACCCAAATCTGGATTAAATATTTTGAGAACAGTTGTGCTGGATCTCAAAAATGAGATGCAATGAGATGCAACGCTATGCAATGCAATGAAATGACATGTCAAATGCATGCAATGATATTACGATGATATATGAAATGTAAACACTGGATGAGGGTGAAAATTTGGGGTGTTTACAAGGGCGCGAGCCCAAAGAAGTGGTCCTGTTGTGAGGCTCTCTCTCGAACTATGGTTCAGTGAGACAGCCCAGCAACGTGAAGATCGGGACAATATAGGTATGGATGTTTTCGAAAACATGTTCAACATGCAAGAAATCAGATGGCTCTAATGCAAGTCCTAAAGAGATAGAATTTAAATGAAATAGAAGCATGCACTTGCATACATTGTTTACATTCAATCCCTAAAATTGAGGAGAGTTGTATTTCAGACCTAAGTCTAAGTGAGCATGAATAGATCTCCTCAATATAGTCCTACCAAACCATACTTAAATCCTATATGCAATGATGACAGCTTAGGACAGAGTCTAGGCTCCTAAGGTTTGCATGGAAATGTAGCTGACATTTGAGAATAAAGACTTAGAAAATATTAAAGCAAAGCAAAGGCATAATTCGACCAGACGGAGACGAAGTCTCATCTCGATCGCTAAAACTGTGATCATCGCAAAAATTTTCCTATCGTATTCTCTCTCTTCCTTCTCTTTTCTTTTATGACCTCTATTTCTCCTTTTTTAGGGGAGAAATGAAAATACAAAAAAGAAGAGAGAAGAGGAACTCTTTTGCGGGGTCTCATTTGACCTTGATTTGAAAATATTTAGAAAATTACTCACCTCCGTTTTGAAAATATTGCGGAAAAAATTGGGAGACGGGGCTTGCTCGTCGGTACGAGGTTCGACCGTTCCTGACGCCTTTACCAGGGGTAATCGAACCAAGGGTCGAATTTATGCCTTTTTGCTTTGCCTAAATATCATCTAAGAATTTATTCTAAGTCTAGATGCACAAAGAATTATGCTTGTGTAATGCAAGAATGTATGCTCTTTTGAGAAAATGTTTCAAAAATTTCCAAGTTTTCTGAGATGAACTTGATAATGGAGTGAAGAAATGATTTCTGAATGATTGAATCTAACTTAGAACTCAGGATAGATTTAAGAAGGATATTTTGAAGTTCTAAGTCTTTGAAATGATCAGAGTTGAGAAAATAAATCTTTGAATTTTGAAAAGAATGATTGGAAGATAAGAGAAAAAAAATGAAGCTTCAAAGTCAGAAATGGACTTTGAATTTGAATTTTAAACTTGGATTTAGGAGAAGAAATAAATATTTGAAGTAGAATTGAATTCTAGATTTGAAGTTTGGAATCAGAATGAGATTTGAGAAATCTAAATAGAATTGATAAACGGAATTGGTTTTTGGAATTTTGGGAATCAAGGTAGACTTGGATTTTGAAATCTGGAATAAAATGGAATTGGATTTGAAAGTTGGAATTGGGAATAGAATTTGATTTGAAATCTGGAATTTAAGATGAAATTTTAATTCAAAGTCTGGATCCTAAATAGAATTAGGATCCAAGATGAAATTGAATTCTGGATTTAGAATCCTAAATGGGAATTGGATCTGAAATCTGTGATCCAAGATTGAGTTGGATTCTAGATCCTAAAATAGATTTTGGATCTGAACTCTGAGATCCAAGATGAAGTTGGATTCTGGATCCTAAAATGAATTTTTGGATCTGAAGTCTAAGATCCAAAGCGGAATTGGATTTTGGATCCTAAATGGAATTTGGATCTGAAGTCTGAGATCCAAAGTGGAGATTGTACTTGGAAATCTGGATCCAAGTTGGGATTAAGATCTGATTTTTGATTTTTGGATTTTGAAAGCCCAAATGGGACTTTTTGAAGATGGATCTGGGTTTTGAAAACCCATATCGAATTTGAAATTTGGGGAGAGTCAAGTCTTTGAGATTCAGAATCAATCTCAAACTATGATTTTTGAATTTGAAGATAAGAGGATAAACTTGATTTTGAATCAGAAGATGGATCAGAGACTTCAGATTTAAATTGAACTTTGAAAATGGAATTTTGAGATATTGAATTGAATTTGAATTTGAATTTTAATCTTGAGAAATGAACTTGGAATTTCAATGTTTAATTTGAGAATTGAATTTTGAATATACAAATGATTTTCAAAGTCAAATTGGACTTTGAACTTTGAAGCTTGAATTTTGGAATTTAGAAAATGAATTAAGAATTTCAAAGTTAAATTGAACTTTGAATTTGATTGGAGTTTTGAATATAAAATGAATTTGAAATTTCAAAAGTCAAATGAGATAGAATTGATGAATAGAAATTGAAGAAAGATATTCAAGATCACTTGGGTTTTTGAAAAAGAATTTTGAAAAAATGATGCAATTCTATCCTAAATAATGAATAAATTTAAGGAATTTTGAAATTAGATTTTAAAGGTATATTTCATTCTTTAAATGAATATAAATGAGATTGAAGATATAATACATCCCTGACTATGGTCATTGAATGTATCATATAATAATCAAATTTAAATTCAGATGAAGAATAAAATATATTTTGGTGCTTTCATAGAGTTTAAAATGAAATTAACTCCCAATATATCCTGACTATGGCCATTGATATATGTATTAAATTAATTTTAAACTAAACTCTGATAAAAGAGAAAAATATTTAAAGAAAATATGATGAATTTTGAAAAGGATCCAGTGTAGATCCAGTGTTATTTTGTAAAAGATAAGAATCCTAAGCATTGCCCACATTTTGACTATGGCCATCAATGTGAGTCATTTGCTTAGGATTAATTACCTCTCATTAGAATGGTGCATGTGCCATTCGTGTTCCATTATGTGGATTTTTGAAAGGAAGAGAGGAGAATGATATGAAAACAGGCAAATTCTAATATATGTATTCATGCTTGTACATTCTAATCTAAGCAGAGAAATAAAGATTTTCATTAAGACCTATCTATTACAATCTTTGATAAAATCCTAATCTAAGAGGGGAAATCAACATTTTTGCATATATCCCTGCAAAACAATTTAGTTAGCCATAAAGCAAAAATATCCAACATGAAAGGAATATTAATTTGGAACTAAGATGGATATACTAATGAAAGGAGGCATATATGATACACTAATCAAATTTAGACTAAGCATGGTGATGTACTGGATATACATATCTAAAATGAATATAGCATGCCAAGGTCGAGATGATACCTAAGCTAGATGAAGGATATGTAAGACCTAAGGATTACACCTAACTAGATGAGCAAATATATATGATATGCATAGTTAAGAATGTATGGGGTACTATGTTATGCAATAGAGGTGGGAATGACAAATTGCAACAGAACAATACTATGCACGGGTGTTATGTGCTAGTGGGATGATGGAATGAATGTGCACTTGCAATAAATGAGAAATGGAGGAGGAGTTGCTGGATGTTGGTTGTCATAGCAGGCAAATGAATGGGTGAAGTATAATATGCAGGGATGAGATATTCTTCAGCAAATATAATGCACATTCGATATTGTGAGAGTGTAATTCAGCTATTGATAAGGAGATGCCTAAGTAAAATAGAAAATCCAGAAAATATAAGACTGACAAGAGAAATAAGGAAAAGGCAATATATGATTGAAATCAAATTACATCAAAATTTCTATCTGAATGGATAACATGCATTAAGCAAAAAAAAATATACAGGCATGGTGGAGAATGAAGATGATGACAACTGCAATGGAGTGTGCAAGAGGTGTATGAAGACAACAACTGGTGCTGTGAAGGTTGGAGGTTAATGGTGTTTATAGGGGATAAATATGTGCAAAAGGCTATGCAACAGGGAATTAGATATAAACAGAATTTCAAATATAGCAAAAAAAACTGCAACCAATGTTGATGAATGAAAATTATGAAGAGGAGGTATTTGTGTTTTTAGTCAGTGATTAATAATATCTCGACCACAAGCCGAAATCCTTGATAGATAACGTCAGAGCACAATGACCATAATGGGAGTCATCAATGGCCCAAACAAAAGAACAGTAAAACAATATACCAACTATAACAGGTTCATTGAATTATTGCAAATGTACTCAAGACTCCAGTTTATAGTCTTATTCCTGCATTAGCTTTGGCAATTTTATTATATACTAACCTTTAAAATAGATGTTCACAGCAACCGATGAGTCTTGTCTTCAGTAAGATGGTTGGACTCCGAGCTGGTAGCATTGCCATGATTGAAACTGTCAAACCTCCCGAGTCATCTGAAAATCTCAAATTCCCCATTTGACCTTTGTTAAGAAGATGACCATCTCGAAAACTGAATTATACAGATTACACAGGCAGAGACATTCTTTCAGATATGTTTGAGCACAGTCAATATATAAGGCAGTTTATTGGTTAGGACCCAGTACGCAAGCATGAGCACATGACTAACTATAGTGACGTTAAGACTGTGTTGCGAAGCTGCCCAATGCTAGCTGGAATTCTTAAAAAAAAAAAAAAATCAACGATATGAGCAAAATAAAATTATCATTGGTGCAATTTCTGTACAAAGTAACCAGAATAATTCAACCCTTCAAACTCAACAGCCGATGAGGAGTCAACACCAGGGATGAGGGAATCGTCTTCCCTTCCTCCGACATATAGCTATTGTCTTGGTAAACCATCTGATTGGAAAGAACAAGTGCAAACAAACTATTTGTCTCCATTTTGCAGAAACTTTTTCAGGAAATAATATACTTTGTACCATATGATAACAATGATACGAACCTGATGGCAGATAGGAGGGCCATTGCCCCGAGGATTAAAGAAAGATATCACCCTTCTGAGCCTGTTTTGCGGTGGATAAAGTTATAAACTGGAAATCAATACCTGCGGTTGAATGGGTTTGACGAGTGTGATACTATTGAACGCAGGAAAAAAAATCCATGGAGGGGGGGGGGTGATTCCTGCATGCACCCTACTTTATTTCCACAGTTTAACACAAAGGGACATGTGTTATATGCAAAAAAAAAAAAAAAATCAATTGCAATCACCAGTTTCACAATAGTAATTTCTGCTTAATTTTCAACAAATATTAGTAAATCTAAGATACAACTGATATGAACAGAACAACAGTTGAACCTCCATATGATAACAAAAAAAATGAATTCAACACCAAGATTTAAAGATATTTACTGTTGCCGTCATTCATAAACTTGTGATCTTGTTCAAGGAGTGCTTAGGACAACAAAAAAAAATGTAGACTCCAATATCCAATGAGTCTTTAATGGCGTATACTGAACTCATCTACCTAACCTCCTTTTTTTTTGTGTGTGTTGAATGAACATATGGGTGACGATGTTATAAACCAGTTATCCTTGATTATTGTAATGGAGGATGCAAACACAGGGATGACAACTAGTAATAATGTATGGCATTGAGGGATACAACTGCACATATATTGAGGTTAGATTAAAGACAGAGAGAGCAACAATTAGGGTCGATGGAACAAGGGGGAGCCATCAACAGAAACAGGTCAGTCCTGAATGTTTCCTGTGATAAATGATCATAAAAAAAATGACAAAAAGGAAAAACAAAGCAAATGGGATCCAAGTGATTTTAGTAACCACCCTCAGCAGATGAAGACTTCCATGATGAGCAATGCGGTGAACTAAATTCTTGCAGCAGATACTGTGGAAGAATGTATCATGAATGGTTAAATAGAAGATATGACGATTAAGCCTATTTATGCTAGGTAACAGACTATTCAAAATGAAACGATAAGTAAAATACAGAAACTGAAAACTAAAAATGAGATATGGTCAGAATTACCACATGTAAACCGATGATGTCTCAGATCAATGCACAGAATAAAACGCCCAAATAATGAATGATCATGTTAAAAAAAAAAGATGTTGATGAGAGGGGTATCGCAAAGGGAATGGAAGGTGAGATGAACGTGAACACTTCAAAGTGTAATGCACACTTAGATGTAACGAAATTTTATACAGAATGAATGAAACATATCGAATAAAAAAAAAAGGCAATCAGCTCAGAAATCGAAAGCAAAAAAAAAAGGGAAGAGAAATCAAAATAAAGCTGCACATAAATTGAAATCCCAATGTACATGGTGATAAAGAAAACTTAAAATTATTGAAATTCAATGAAAAAAAAAGAAGATAAAACAAAAGAAGGAGAATGAAATGTGGGAATGAAACCATTCTATCAATGTCGCAATGGGTGGGGCGCACCTGCTACCTGCAGGCCAACCCCAACACCGATGCCTTTTTTTAAAAAAAAAAAGAAACGAAAAGAGAATCGAAACAAGGCCCCATTAAAACTGAGAGATGTAAATAGACCTGAAAAGGGATTTTCACAGGAAGTTGAAGGAGGGCGATGGTTGCTTACCTGAAGCTGCAGAGTTTCTGGTCTGCTTGTATTCTGTAAGAGTGGGCGGAGTTTCCTTCACTGGCTTCGGAAGAGATTCAAAGGAGAGCACCAGAGGGATGAATCCAATGGAAAGAGGAAGAAGAAGAAGAAGCGTGATTAAAGGAAAGAAAGCAACGCATATGGAGGGGTGAAAACGGGTGTTGAAGGTGAAGGAAGGAGGAAATGGGGAGGTGAAATGCGATGAAAATGAAGGAGGAAGAAGAGGGTTGTTAAATAGGAAAGGAAGGAAAAATCGAGAAGGGGTTTGTTGGCGATGAACGGGAGATAGAGGCCATGGAGGATCGGAGGGCGATGGAGAGGAGGTCGCACATGGGGGGCGGGGGGGGGGGGTTGGAAATGGAGTTTGAGAGTGGATATGAAGGAGAGAGAATGGAAGGAGGCGCCTTCGTAACCCTAGAAAAACAATTTTTTTGTTTAAAAAAGGGGTTTTTATGAAAAAAATTTCAACGGTCGGTTCTTTTCAAAAAGTTTTTGCAAAAAACTGGTTTTAGTTAAAAGATTTTTTTCAAAAAGAGTTTTTCAAAAACCGATTTTTGTCGCTTTTCTTATTATATATATATATTTTTTCTTTTTCTTTGTATTTTTCATTTTTTTGGTACTTTATTGAAATAAAACTATGAAACTAAAAAAAATCATTTTATAATTTTTGAGAAATATTTACAAAAGAAAGGGGTTTTCTGAAAATTTGGGGTTTGATTTCTTCAAAAAATGGGTTTGGACCCAAGTTTTGAGAAAATATTCAAGTTTTGAAACTCAAATCGAGAAATACAATGTGATGGATCCAAACGGATGTCGGATGGACTGTTTGAGCTATTTAAAAACTATTTTTGTATTTTCTATAATTTTAATTTAAAAGTTGGACAACGAGACTCAGATTTTGATCTTGACAATGGATCAGGATCCGAAATCAAGTCAGATATATAAAATGAATTTATATTCTGTAAAAGTTGAGAAATGAACTAGAATTTGGATTTAAAAGTGACTCAATTGCTCAAAAAATGAAATCAAGGGCAAAAAGGAAATATTTAAAAGATTTTGAAAAAATTGGGGTGTTCACAGATCTCTTGATAAAAGAGATCTTGGATAAGAAAATAAAATTTTGAAGACATATGGATGACAAGACCTTGAATATTTTGAAAAATTGCAGGCAGGATCAAAAGAATCAAATTAATCAGAAGAGAAAAAAGAAAAATATGCCTGGACTTTTGAAAGATAGAGAAAAAACTTAAAATAATGTCCAGGGTTTAAGAAATTTATGAAAGAAAATAAAAAATATACAATCCTAGATTTTGAAAAATAGAGGAAACTTTGAAACAAATATCCAGGGTTTTGAAAAGATGAAGGAGAATAGGATTTTACAAGATAATATCCACAAAAGAATCAAATTATACAAGCAATGATGCACAGAATAGTACTCCCTAGAAGCTGACTCTAAATGCAATATTTGAAATGGCTCGTAGGACCTTAATCCTAACTCTATGGTTCAGATCATCTTATTTCAATCAAGGTATGCCGATATACTCAAGCCGAAGCTCGAAGTACGTGGCATAGATATTTTTCTGGTTCTAAGGTAATGGCTTCCCAACATCCTTGAGCACCTACCGATATACCTTGGACTATGGCCCTTAGGTACGTGGTAGGGGGGTGCTAACCCAAATAAGTGGTCCAGTTGTAAGGCTCTCTCCCGAACTATGCTTCAGTGAGACAGCCCAGCAACGTGAAAACTGGGACAATATAGGTAGGGATGTTTTTGAAAACATGTTCAACATGTAAGAAATCAAATGGCTCTAATGCAAGTCCTAAAGAGATAAAATTTAAATAAAGAGAAGCACACACTTGCATACATTGTTTGCATTCAATCCCTAGAATTGAGGAGAGTTGTATTTCAGACCTAAGTCTAAGTGAGCATGAATAGATCTCCTCAATATAGTCCTACCAAACCATACTTAAATCCTATATGCATTATGTCAGCTAGGACAGAGTCTAGGCTCCTAAGGTTTGCATGGAAATGAAGCTGACATTTGTAGAATAAAGACTTAGACAATATCAAAGCAAAGCAAAAAGGCACAAATTCGACCGAACGAAGACGAGTCCCATCATGGTCGCCAACTTCTGTGATCATCGCAAAAAAAAATCCCTCTCGTATTCTTCTTTTCCTTTCTCTTTTCCTTTTCAACCTCTATTTCCCTTTTCAAATGAGAAATAAAAGACAGAAAAGAAGAGAGAAGAGAAAAGAAAGAAAGAAGATAAGAGAAACTCTTTTGCGAAGGTCTCACTTGACCTTAATTTTGAAAAGATTAAAAAGATTATTACCCGCCTCCGTTTTGAAATATTTGCGGGAAGAAGGGAGATGGGGCTCACTCGTCGGTACGAGGTTCGACTGTTCCTGGCGCTTTTACCAGGGGTAATCGAACCATGGATCGAATTTATGACTTTTTGCTTTGCCTAAATATTATCTAAGAATTTATTCTAAGTCTAAGGATGCACAAGGAATCATGTTTGTGTGAATGCAAAAGATATATGCTCTTTTGAGAAGAATGTGGAAATTTTATCCAAGTGATTTTAAAATTATAAAGGATATAATTGAAAAAATGGCTTTTGAAAGTTTGAAGACGGACTTGGAGAAGTCAGATTTTCTAACTTAAGATTTAGAATAGATCTTGAGTTTTTGAAATAATCGAAGATTGAGATGAACTTGAATTCGAAGAAGGGAGATTTGAAAAAAAAATGAATATAGACTTCAAAAATGGAGTGAAAGTCAAGATGGTATTTGAGAAATGGAGTGGAATTCTAGATTTTAAAGTTTGAAATCAGAATGGATCTTGGGTCTAGGTGGAATTTGAAAACAGAATTAGATTTTTATATATGGATTTTAAGATGGATTTGAATCCGAAATCTGGAATCCTAAATGGCATTGGATCCGATGTCTAAAATCCAAGATAGAGTTGAATCCAGAATCTAGAATAGGATTGGATCCGAAGTGTGGAATCTAAGATGAAGTTGAATCCGGGATCTAGAATCCTAAATGGAGTTGGATCCGAAGTCTGAATTTTGAATATGTATTTGGATTTTAAGATCTAAATTGGATTTAGATTTGGATCTTTAAAATATCCAAGTTGAAAAAGTGGAAAATCAGATTTTGAGAAATCTGAAATTGAATTTGAGAATCCATACTGAATCTGAAGTAGATTTGAGAAATTCCCATGGAATTTGAAGATAGGATTGGATTTCGGAAATCCAGATGAAATCTGGAATTGGATCTGAGAGATCTAAATTGACTTTTGAAATTTGAAAGGAAGGACAGAGAATGAAACTTGAATCAGGACAAGAATCTGAAAATTGCAAAGTTAATTTGAACTTTGAATTTTGATCTGAAATGTTGAATTGAATTTGAATTTGAATTCTGAAGATGAATTTGGAATTTCAAAGTTGAATTGAACTTTGAAATTCGATTTGAAATGGGAAATTGAATTTTTGAATGTAAAAATGAATTTGAAATTTCAAAGTCAAATTGGACTTTGAAATTGAAATTCGAATTTTAAAATGAGATAGAATTGAGGAAAAGAATTTAAAATAAGAATTGAAGGTTGATTTAAGAAATGAAGAAGATACTTGGAAAATACATCTCAAAATCACTTGGATTTTGAAAAGGAATGTTTGAAAATATAATGTAGTTTTAGCCTAAATGCTGAAATGAATTAAAGAATTTGAAAATTGAATTTAAAAAAAAGCATATTTCATTCTTTACGTGAATTAAAATAAGATTGAAGATATAATACAGCCCTGACTATGGTCATTGAATGTATTATATAGTAATCATATTTAAATTCAAGTGAAGAATAAAATATATTTTGGTGCCTTTATAGAGTTTAAAATGAAATTAACTCTCAATATATCCTGACTATGGTCATTGATATATATCTTGAGTTAATTTTAAATTAAACTCTAATAAAGGAAGAAAATATTTGAAAATATGATGATTTTTGAAAAGGGATCCAGTGTGGATCCAGTGTTATTCCATAAAAGATGAAAATCCTAAGTTTTGTTCACACCTTGACTATGGCCATTGAAGTGAATCGTCAACTTAGGATTTAATCACCTTTTATTAGAATGGTGCACGTGCCATTCGTGTTTCACCATGGTGGATTTTGAAAAATAAAGACAAAATGATATGAAACAAGCAATTTATGATATTTACATGTTCATACATTCTAATCTAAAACTGGAAAGGGAAAATTTTCATTGATATCTAGCTATTGCAACATTGAAATTGAAATTGAAATGATAAAGTCCTAAGCTAGAAAGGAGATCAACCTTTCTCACATATTTCCTGTAAGAATAGAGTTAGCATAAGATAATAGGCAAAAAATAGAAGAAGAATTGAGGAAAGGGCTATATTAAAATTTGTGACATAACTGAAAGTGTCCATTCCAATGAAGAATAAATATACTAAATACAAAGCTTAAACTAAAAACTAAAAAATATGTATATGGTATCCCTTATGCGTAATGAGGAAGTTCATATAATACAATGGAATAGAAAATATATATGGGATGCGGAACTGGAGACATATGTATATGTGCAATATAAGAATACGTTGTGAGAGGTGGATGTGATAGGTGTGATTGTTGTACATACAAATATTGATGAAGTGGGTGGCGTGTCCATGACTGTGTAACAGTGGAGAGGCTGTATAAACATAATGGATGAGTGTGCAGTTAAATCACAATAGGAAGGGGAGGTTGTGTGCTAGGAAACATGTATAATATATGGTGTAGCAAATAATCATAGTGAAGGTGGTGTTGCAACAGGGTTGCATAGGATGCGTGCATCGTGAATGGTGGCTGCAGTAGATGGAAGATGTATTACAACAAGGTGTTATTGTGTTGAGTGGTGGAGATAGATGTGATGCGTAGTGGTGCTGAATGTTAAAACATGATAGCAATGAATAGGAGAAAGTGTGTATGGTGGTAAATGAATAGTAATTTAATGTTCTAGCTTTTTCCAAACCATTTTCAGCATCTCTCCAATGTGAAGGACTCGCCACGCTTGAGACTTATCGACTTTCCCATCCTCAACCTGATTGACATTCTTTATAGATTCAGAAGTCTCTCTTTGGGTTTGAACAAGAGTAAGCAAGAGGCGATATCTCTCAACAACATATATGGCAAGAGATTTGGCGATTTTCAGCCCAAGCAATGGACTTTGGTCCTACTTTCTAGCCTCGACTATGACAACATTGACAACTACTTTAGCCTCAGAAAATCTTTGTTTTGAGCAGATTAAAACAAGGACAAGAAATTTTCATCCTCTTATGACTGAGTCGTCTGTGACATTAATGGACCTTCTTGCCCAGGATGAGGCGGCTTCCATGCTACGATGTTCTGTATATTAAGGACCCAGATCACATGGTGTATTCAGATTGTTGCTTTCAAAGGGGATTGCTTCATCCAGTGCTTTCAGAACTTCGGTCTGCAACTGAGTTTGAAAGTCTGGGGACGCGACTTTTGCTTGTTTTCCTGGGCAGATGCCTAGTAAATGAGGACCAATGTCCTTTAGGTGCTTAAGCCTGCCTTATGAATTTGTAATAGCATGTTGTTCACATGATACCCTCGTAGCAGCCAAAAAACAATCTTCACTATGAACTTTGCTTGCTAACACTGACGCCAAAAGATCAGATGGGTTTTCGTGCTTGCAAAGCAATTTCCTTAAGCAAGCTTAAGGCAACACTGCTCTGTCCTACTACAATATAGCACAGAGTTAGATTAATCCATTATTTACCATGAGTGCACATCCCAGGTATAATCTCTTCATATGGTGTTGTTGTTATACATGTCAGACTGCAAAAGAATAGTGTAAATGTGACATGCTTCATCACATCAGGATCCCACTCGATCTTGCCGAGACGAGCTTTTATGTAAGTCAGTCATCAAGAGAAGAATTGCCTCTTCTAGATTATATGAACCCTCAACCTGAGCACCTCTTGGTAAGACCCTTCTGTAGTTCTGGAAGGAACACAACAGTGCTGCTTACCACTTCCTGCAATTTATTATCCACCAAAATCTCTGGTATACCTTGAAAGAAACATCTGGCATACCCTCGCCCAAAGAGATACAGATATCAGAGTATACCCTTCCTAGATGAGTCGCTGGTTGTCGGTGATATATTACACCAAAGGATTGATAAAACAAAAACCGACAGATGGAAAACAGAACATACAATGGACAGAAGGATGTTGTCCACATTACTTTATTCAAAAATGTGACAATGTCTTCATCCAATTTTCAAAAATCTGGTGTGTACAAATAAAAGGACATTGCATCAGATGTGGATATTAACAGAGGAATTCACAGCCAGCGAAACGATTCTCACAGTAAATCGAGATATATCTCAGCCATTGTGACGGAAATCATTCCCATTAACTCAAGATTTTTTTGCAGTAGCTTGATAAGCTACTTTCAGCAGTAGACCAATTCACAACGAATCGATCTCTGCATCTCAACTCTTGCCAAGCAAACTGATAGATGGAATGGCTAAGCTCTGCAATGTGATTTTGGCGTAATGGCTCGGTACCATCATTGATGGGATTCAGGAGGGATATGCAGATAACAAAACCGAAGTGAAACTTGACCCTAACAGCGAATCAAAGGGGATTTGCGATACTGGAAATCCATGTGGTATGACAAATGATAAATACAGAAATTAGAAAGGGGTATTTCATAATCTTGACACAGTATTGAATCTGCCATACCCAAGATCGATGGAGTAGAGAAGAACATACGTGAATCATAAAATGTCTTAGGTAATCACGATTAACAGAAAACAGTAAAAAAAAAGAGGAAAAGAATAGCAGGAGGGCAAATAACAATGCATACAGATAATCAAACACAAAAGAAGTGCAAACCCATTGGTTAAAGGAAAATAGAAATTAGATGCAAAAAGAAATATAAATAAGGGAAATCAAATGTAGGAATCAGAGGATTCCGTTAATATGGCATATCTATGAACCGAACTTGCTATATGCAAATCGGTATCATAGAGGATGCATTAGTGGGTAAAGTAAGGAAGATCCAAAGAAAATGTATATGTAAAAAGAAAGAAGACAGAAAACAACAGAGAGTAGAGGGAAAGGGACTCACCATGATCCCACTACGGTTGATGATCCCCTCTTCTTCTTTTTTTTGGTTAATTTTGAGAAAAAAAGGAAAGCTAGAGCTCTGCTGCGGGACTCCCTTCAGTAAAAATGAAGAAGAAGAAGGCGCAATGGAGATCTTGTAATCAACTTCTTGTAACTGCTTTTGTTGTTGGGGCTAAAGACCCGATCGATCAGAGGAGAAGTTTCCGGGGGAAAAAGAGGAGAAGAAGAAGGCCTGAAGGGTGGAGAAGTGGTCGTCGAAGGAGGATCAGAGATGGAGGAGTGAAGGCGATCCTCCTTTTGTGCAGCTGCAGGTTTACCCGATTCCCTCAAAGAGAAGAAACAGAGAAGAGAAGAAGGACGTGGTGAGGTGAAGAAGCGATGGGTTTGAGGGCTTCGGATGTGCCCATTTTATAGTAAGGGGGACAAGAATCTGGAGGATGTTTGTTGGAGATCGATGGGGGAGCGAGAGGCAGGCGGTTGAGGGTGATCAACGGGTGGAAGGCCATCGTCTCCACGTTTCTTCTGCGGTTTTCCTCGCAACGGATGGCCGTTAGAGTTTTTTGTGGGAGATCCAAAAAGGTATTTTGAAAAAAAATTCAAAAGGTGGCTCTCTTTTAAGTATTTTCTAAAAGATGGTTTTAAAAATAAAAAGAAACTTTCTAAAGGGTTTTCTAAAAAGCCATTTTTTCGAGTTTTTTTTTTTGAAAGAAAAACTCCGAAAACATGAGGATTTTAACAGATTGGACCGAAATGAGGCATTTGAAGTATTTTTGCAAAAAAAAATTGTTTTGATATATAAATTTTTTTTTTAAATGAGGTTTTTGAGAAAAGAACTTCATAGATGACTCTGGGTCCGAAAATTTTGATAAAACATTAGAATTCAGATCTCGAATTGAGATCAGACCTTGTATTGAGAAAAACCTCTAAGAAAATACAAAGAAATTGATTTTTTTGTTTTTTTGAAAAACAAGAGTTTCGGTTTCAGAATTGGATTTGGATATCAGATCTAGATCCATGATCGGGTCAGATACAAAAATTGAGTTCGAATTTCAGCGAATTTGAGAAATGAATGGAAATCTGATCAGGAATTGACCCAGTTATTCAAAAGATGGGCCCAAGGGCGAAAAGGGAATTTTTAGATTTTTTTTTTGGAAAATTTGGGGTGTTCACACTTCCCTTTGGTTTGGTCTAAGCGTCTGGGCTCTCATATCAGTACATTTTCCCTGTTGTCCCCACTGTCTCGCCATAGACATTTCATTTTTCAGGTCAAAGTTTGATTATGTCTTTCTCACAAAAGGTTATTTTTAAAAGTTATTTAGTGTCATGAGACACCCCAATCAACTCATTTTCAAAGCTTTAGGAACCCCCATTTTCTTACCTTTTATAACCCCTTTCAGATTCTTTGTGCAAAATTCAGAAGTCCCATCATGGTTTCTTCATTCGAAGATTCCATATTTTTCATATCCATTCAGGTTAAGGATTGTACCTGAGCCTCACTTCGTGAGGTATTTTTCCTATCCGTTTAGGTTAAGGATTATACCTGAGCCTCACCTCGTGCGGTATTTTTCATATCCATTCAGGTTAAGGATTGACCCTGAGTCTTGTTTCATGAGGTATTTTCATATCCATTCAGGTTAAGGATTATACCCTCGTGAGGTATTTTTCATATCCATTTAAGTTAAGGATTGTCCCTGAGCCTCGTTTCATGAGGTATTTTTATATCTGTCAGGTTAAGGATTATACCTGAACCTCATTTTTATGAGGTATTTTTATCCCGATTCAGGTAAGGGTTAAACCTGAGCCTCATTCCAATGAGGTATTTTTCGTCCTCATTCAAGTAAGGGTTAAACCTGAACCCCATTCCATGAGCTATCTTTCGTCCCATCCAGGTCAAGGGCAAAACCTAAATCTTTTTCAAAAAGTTTATCTTGTCTTAGCCATGAGACCTCACTTTCATAATCTTGGGACCTTCATCCAAAAGTTCCATCATAATTTTCTCATTCCTTTTTCATTTCATCCGCAAAGATTTTCGTCCTTCTCAAAAGCCATTCAGGATAAGGTATTAAGCTTGAACCTCATTTTATGAGAGCCATTCAAAAAAAATTCTCTCCTACCCAGTCAGATCTTCCTAACTGGGGCATTTTTATTTTTAAAATTTGGTGTGTTTTTCTTTGTCGGTAAGCTCGGCTTTCAACCGGCTTAGCAACAAAGATGGGCATCTGTAAACACCCCAAATTTTCCAAATTTCAAAATTTACCCTTTTTTCCCTTGGATCCATCTCCTGATCCATTCAGGAGGATAATTGGATCGATCTTATTATTTTCATCTCAGATCTATTTTTCATACCTAATATTCAAAATTCAATTTCTTGAATTCTGATCCAGATCCAATTCCATTTCTGGGTCTGATCCAATATCCAAATCTAAGATCCAAATCCAATATTCACCATGTGCCTGGATTTTTCATTTCAATTCATTTTATGAATCCATATTCAGGGTTCGATTATCATTTCAGACCAATTTCCTTCATTTTTACCTTCAATCAAGATCCAGATCCAATTTTTATTCAAAACCTCGGATCTAGATCCTTTTTAAGATTTAATTTTTAAAACTAATCCTCTTATTCCAAAAATAAATCCAGTATTTTTCTCATTTCAAAATCGATATTTCAAAATTGGATCCATTTTAAAACCTTGATTTGGATTTTTAAATATCAAATTGGATCAAGATCCAAATTCAAAATCCAATTTTTATTCAATTTTCAAAATAAATCATTTAATTTCAAACCCAAATTCAATATTTTTACAAAATTTCTCAAAATTCAATCTAGATCCGATTTTAACTCAAGTTGGATTTCAAAAATCAAATGGGATCTCAGATCCAATTGAAATCCGTTATTTTCAAAACTTTTCTTTTATTTTTCATCTTCTATTTGTATTTTCAAATCTTTTATAAATAAGAAAAACATTTTCAAAAAGGGGGCACCACTTGATATTTTCAAAGTTAAATCAAATCTGTTTTTAAAGCTTTTAAAAACCTTTTTGTTGCTTTTAAAAACACACATGGGCATCACTTACAAGGTGATGTCATATGTCAAAATTTTGACAAAGTTTCACTTTTACCCATTTGCAAATTTTTAAAAGGACTCACATGGGCACCCACTTGCAAAAGGGGTGCCACATGTCAAAGTTTTGACAAAAGGGCAATATTGTCCATTCAAAATTTCTTGAATACCCACATGGGGTTGGCGCCAACCCCTCCCCATGTGAGCCTTTTGCCACCTCAGCCCAATTTCTAACTAACTTGAACTTTGAGGCATGCCTAAATTGCCCTCAAGTTCAACTATAAATAGACTCCTTAGGGGGGTCTATTGACAGCAACAAGAAAGAAATTGAGAACTTCCTTGAAAGTAGGAGTTCTCTTTCTTTCTCTCCATCTCTCTCTCTCCTCTCCTTATTTTTTTGGTGGTGGCTGAAGTGAAGGAGGAAGCTCAGCCAAGGTGAGCTCCCTCTCTCAATTCTTGTTTTTTTTTTCTATAAGCATGTTGTCCCCTTCTTCCTCTCCATTTCTTTAAATTATGTATAATAGCATAATTATTAGATTAGAATTGGAGTTTATGTTTTTTTATTCTATGTATTTCAATCCTTGATTAGTGTATTTTGATTGAGCCAAAAGAACTAGAGTGATTTGATCTTTTTAGATCAAATCCTCCTTCTAAATGGGCCATATCAATTCAGATTTATGCCTCAACATCTTTTTATTATGTTTATGAATGAATTTCATCATAATCTTTTATCATTCATGCATTCATTCATGATCCAATGCATTAGATCTCACGTTTAATCATTCTAGCATACGTAGTTTGCTTCTATCATGTTCAATTGCATTCAATTCATATTTTCAATTCTAGCCTGTTTTGCATCTATTAATTCACCTATAATTAAAGACCATTTCAATCTAAAAATTTTATTACAACTTCATGCATATGTATACATGCTCTCCACCAAAAATCAAATCATTTTGAGTTGATTTGTTCTACCAAAAAAATCAAGATTTAGAATCTATTATTCTGCACACTAGGAATTTTAGCAGAATCAGGACCGACTTGCCGGAGTGATATCTCTTCAACCTGAGATGATCTCTCCGATCCGTAAAAAGTGGTGTCCCAAATATTGAATCTAGTTTGTTCATGAAAATTTTTAGCAATTTCCATGGTAATTTCATATCTGATTTTGGTTAAAAATTAGAACCCTATCATTCTGCATGGTCATTTTATGCCTGATTTTGATTAAAAACCAGACCTCTATCATTCTGCATCATTTGAGTTGCACAGATTTTAGTCCATTTTGCCAGAGTCATATCTCCCCAACGGGAGATCATTTTTCAGATCTGTAAAAAAGGTTTTTTTCTTGTATGTGTCTACTTTTTTCATGTCAAATTTTATAAACTTTCATGTTGACTAAATATTTCAATTCTATCAAAAACCAGAATAGATTACACAATTTCAATTTTTGTAACAGATTCAATTCTTGAAATGGAATAGTGACTTTCCGAAGTCACCATTTCCAAACCAAGATTTATTGTCAAATTTTGTAAATTGGAAATGTTTCATGGTTGAACTGATCAACTTCTCCCCCAAATTTGGGAGAAATTGAATCAGTTAGCCTCTGAAACTTTAAATTTATAGAAACTTGTCTGTCAAAACTCAATTTCCTGATTTCAAAATTTATTTCTCAATGTTTCAATCATATCTCGAGATTTAAAAATAATTTTTAGGATCTGTAAAAAGGAAATGCTTCCTTAATGAGTTAGAAATCCATGGAATCATTTTCAACTCAATTTGAGTTGTTTTATATTTTTATTTATTCAAAATACTTTGACAGGGTCCATTTGCATATCTTGATTTTGAAATATCTTGTTTTGATTGGATAAAAAAACCAAATTCAGGTTTTTCTCTAATCTTTTTCTGCATTTTTTTATTCTAGAACATTTCTAAGGTTATTAGGAACCTTCACATCAAATTTTATAGATTTTTAACATGTTTTAAATTTTTTTTCTTATTTTTGAGGCATAAAAAGGCTAAATTTTAGATTTTTCTTCAATTTTTCCATAATTGAAGAAGATCTATAAATGCCTACATTCTAACATGTTTGCTCATTTTGCAGGATTTTTTTTCTCTTTTTTTCTTTTCCAATTATTGTAATTTATTCAAGGGTTATAATAATTTATTAATGAGAATTTTTATTTTATGCTTAGTTTAGAATGAATGAGAATGTAGATTAAATTCCATAATTGATTTATTTCATTTCATTTTTCTTTTCTTTTTATAAATACACAATGAAAAATATGAATGGCACATGCACCATTTAATAAAAGATAAATAAAACTAAGTAAAGTTTGTATTTTCGGCCCTAGTCAGAATATAAATAAAACTTAGAGTTATTATTCTTTAATTAAATAAAAATTTGACCTACACTTTTAGATCATTTTACAAAAATTATCATATTTTCAAAAAATCATTTTCTTCCTTTATTAGAGTTCAAAATAAAGATTAATTTGAAATACATTTGTGGCCCTAGTCATGAATATATTAAAAATTAATTTTGTTTTAATTCTATAAAGGCACAATTTTTTTTTCTTTATTAGAATTTTAAATAAAGATTAATTTAAAGTATATTTGTGGCCCTAGTCATGAATATATAAAAATTAATCTTGTTTTAATTCTATAAAGTATAAAATTTTCCTTAAAATTCAAATGATTTTTCAAAAAACATAGCATATTCACCATTTAAAATAGAATTGCATCATTTTTTTTTAATTATTCAAGTTATTTTCAAATTTCCAAGTGATTTTCAAAATGATTTTCAAAAACAATTTTTATTTCTGAATTCAAAACTATTTTTTAATTTCCATTATCAAATTCAAAGTTATTTTTTTAAAATCAATTTCAATTTCATTCAATTTTAAATCCTATTTTAAATTTTTACTTTCAATTTTCTAATTTCAATTTTTATTCTCCTTTTCCATTTTCAAAATTCCAATTTTAATTTCACTTCTCATTTTAATTCCAAATATTAATTTTAATTTCCTATTCAAAATTTTATTTTATTTAAATTTTAAAATCAATTTCAACTTTCCATTTTTGAATTTTCAAATTTCAACTTTGAATTTCATTTCAATTTCAAATATCAAATTCAATTTTCTGTTTCTTCCAAATCCCAAATTTTGAATTTTATTCCAATATCAATTTTAAAATTTTTCATTTTAAGATTTCAATTCTTAATTTTGAATTTCATTTCTCGATTTTTATTCTAAGTTAAATTTTGAATTTCCAATTCTAAATTCCAATTTCATTTCCAAAATTTTAATTTCAATTTCAATTTCAATTTCAATTTCAATTTCAATTTCAATTTCAATTTCAATTTTAATTTCAATTTCAATTTTTAATTTTCAAATTCAATTACATTTTCTATTTCAAATTTCAAATTCTTCAATTTTAAATTCAAAAGTTCAATTTTAATTTCTAATTTCAATTCTAAATTCTGATTTTCAATTTTAATTTTAAATTCCAAATTAAATTTTAAAATTTGATTTCTAAGTTCAATTCTCAATTCAAAATCAACTCCAAATTCAATTTTCAATCAATTTAGATTTTAAATTTCGAAACTTGACTTTGAATTCAATTTCAAAACCTTCAATTTCATTTTGTCATTTTCAATTCAAAATTCAACTTCGAATTCCATTTCAAAATCGAATTCAATTTTCAAACTCAAATTCAATTCAACTTTAAGTTTTCAATTCAAATCAAATCCAACTTCAAATTTTCAATTCAAACTCAATTTCAATTCAAGTTCAAAATTCTTCCATTTCCTAAAGAATATTTTCAAAATCCTTTCAAAAATCACTTGGAAAAATCAGATCTTTGAAACCTTTTCAAAAGCATACATATTTTTCAAAGTTTAAAATCATAAAACAAGTATGATTCTCTGTGCATTTAGGACTTGGAATAATTTCTTAGACAAATTCAGGTGATGTAAAGGCATAAAATTTGATCATTGGTTCAATTACCCCTGGTAAAGGCGCCAGGAATAGTTGAACCTCGTACTGACGAGCGAGCCCCGTCTCCCCATTTTCCTGCATTTTTTAAAAATGGAGGCAAGTAAATTTTTAAAATCTTTTTTTCAAAAAGGACAAGTGGACCTTGTGAGAGTTTTCTCTTTTCCTAAAAGAAAAAGAAAATTTTTGCAACGATCACACTAAGGTACTCATTATTTTAGAAATCTCTTGTTACTTGTTGTAGGCCTATGTGAACCAATTGTTTGGGGTATAATGAATATCGGATCTAAGACTCGAAAACTCTAAATCTAATCCATCCTAGAGGAACCACCTCTAGTGAATCTCATATATAGGACGCCACCACATATGATGCAAAACATCATGTTCGATGAGGATCTTGAAGAAATAACCTATACTAACATTCCTAATGAGTCTATGGACGATCAAAAGGGGGAAATCCCCCAATGTTCCCTGAGTCCAACTCACGTCAATACCCTCATCGATCTCGTAAAGTCCTCCAAATGGGTTACGAGATGGATAGTTCTAGTACGAACAAGTCTACCAAAAGACGAATCCCCAAGACATCGTATTTCAAAGTTTGGTCTAAAGACCTCACATTTTCATATACTGTCATGCTTATTTTATGATTACGAGCTGTGATCATTGCAAAAATTTTCCTTTTCCTTTTTCTCTTTTTTCTTTTTCCTTTTTACCCTTTTCCCTTTTTGAGGGGAAAAAAGAAAGAAAGAAAGAAGAGGAACTATTTTGCAAGGTCTCACTTGACCTTTATTTGAAAAAGATTTAGAAAATTTACTCGCCTCCGTTTTTGAAATTTTGGGAGAAAAATGGAGATACAGGATCCGCTCGTCGGTACGAGGTTCAATCGTTCCTGGCGCCTTTACCAAGGGTAATCGAACCAAGGATCGAATCAATGCCTTTTGTTTTGCCTAAATTTGTCTAAATGATTATTCTAAAAATCCTAAAATACATATTGAATCGTGATTGTGCAAAAAAATGTAAAGATGTATGCTTTTGAGAGATGCTTCAGAAATTTTAGA
This sequence comes from Nuphar pumila, assembly GCF_984573655.1. Taxonomy (NCBI): domain Eukaryota; kingdom Viridiplantae; phylum Streptophyta; class Magnoliopsida; order Nymphaeales; family Nymphaeaceae; genus Nuphar; species Nuphar pumila. The sequence goes on along the minus strand of NC_143252.1, from coordinate 95,986,521 downwards.
TTTTTCCAAGTGACTTTGAGATAAGTTTGGAGAACATCTTTGGAGAAATGATTCAAAAGTTGAACTTGATTTGGAAAATTGGAATTTGAATCAGATTTTTGAAGAGAACTTGAGATTTTGAAAAGAGAATTTGAAATTCTAAAGTTGAAATCATAACTAAAATAGATTAAAATTTGAATTAGAGAAGGAATATTTGAAATTGAAAATGAAATTTGGAAAATAAGAGTTGAACTTGGAATCGATATTGAAATTGAGATTTAAAGTTTGAAATAGAATTAAAAATTGGATTTAGAAATAGAATTTGAAATCAGAATGGAATTTCAAAATTGATTTGAACTTTGAAATTGGAATATTGAATTGATTTTGAGATTGAATTTTAAACTTCGAACTTGGAAATGAATTTGAAAATTGAAATTGAATTTAGACTTTGAATTTAGAATCAGAATTTAATTCGGGAAAACTGAATTGAATTTTGAAGTAAATCTCAAAAATTGATTTGGAATTTCAAAGTGAATTTCAAAACATTGGTTCAGAGTTGAGTTAAAACTCAGGATTTAAACAGAATTTGAAGATTTGAAATAGAAATAAAGAATTTGAATGAAATTTGGAACTCGAAATGTGAAATTCAGAAATGAGAATTAAAATTTGGAATTTTGGAACAAGACTTAAAATTGAGAATAAAAGATGGATTTGAATTTATAAATAAGAATTGAAAATGATTTTGAATTTAGAAAAATCATCTCAGAAATCACTTGGAATTTGAAGATAATTTGAAAATGATTTGAAAAAGAAATGTAATTCTATCCTAAATGATGAATGCTCTGAAAGAATTTAAAAATTAAAATTTAAAAGCATATTTTATTCTTTAATAGAATTGAAATAAGAGTGAATCATAATACATTCATGACTATGGTCACAAATATATTATAATATAATCTATATTTGAATTCTAATAAAGAATAAAATAATTTTTTTTTGCCTTTATAGGATTTAAAATAAAATTAACTTTTAATATATCCATGACTATGGCCACAAATATATCTCAAGTTAATTCACATATTAAATTCTGATAAAGAAAAGAATATTTCAGAAAAAATATGATGATTTTCGAAAGAGACCTAAGTGGAGGTCTAATGTTATTCCATAAAAGATAAAAATCCTAAGTATTGTTCACATTTTGACTATGGCCATAAATGTGAATCATTTACTTAGAATTATTTACCTCTTATTATAAAAGGTGCACGTGTCATTCGTGTTTCACCATTCATAATTTTTTTTGAAATAAAAACAAAAATAAAATGAGATGAAACTGGTAGTTATGAGAACTATATACTCATACATTCTATTCTAAGCTGGAAAGGAGAAGTTCTCATTAATATCAAGTTATTACATCCTTGAAATTGAAATTGAAGTGATAAAATCCCTAATCTAAGAAAGGAAATCAACATTTCCATGTATTTCTGCAAAACAAAGTTAGCATAAAGCAAAATACTAAATATGAAAAGAAATTAAGATGTTGTATTGGAACTAAAATGCATATGATGATGTCTGCAAGCTAATGAGAAAATATATGTGAAAATGCATGTGCAATGCATTATGATGATGAGAAAATGTGTATTGGAATACATATGCAATGCACTAAACTAATGAGGAAATGGATAATAAAATGCATATCTAATATCCTAAACTAATGGTGAAAATGGATGTTAAAATATATGGATAATATCCTAAACTAATGAGAAAAAGGATATTAAGATGCATATGTGATGCAATGAGCTAGTGAGAAAATGCATGTTATGATGCATATGTGATGCATTGCATTAATGAGAAAGCACATATTAGAATGCAGTGAAGTGTTGTGAAGATATTTGGTTGCAACTGTAAAAATGTTGTGAAAATGCACCTAAGGTGTTGTGAAGAGGTGAAGTAGGGCACGTGAAAGTGTTATGAAGGTAAAGGTGGTGTTGTATATAGGTGTTGAAGGATATGGAAGTGCAGTAGGGTGTAGTGATATATACATAGTGAAGTGCAGCAGAAGATGAGGCTAAGATGGTACGGAGTAGGTGATTAGCAATGTTATGTGAGGTGTAAGTGGTAAGTGGTGATAGTGAAAGGGTAATGTGCTGATGGAGGATGAAGTGCAGCAAGGTGTTGTTGTGATGTGTTGTGGGATGAGAAGGCATATGCAACAGTAAATGATGTTTGGGTGTAGTTACTGTAGGTGAATATACAGGTGGTACTGCGAGATGTGCAGGGAAGGTGATAAGTGTGCTGCAAATGTTGAGCACAGTTGATTCAAGAGTGAAGATACTGGGAGTGTGTACTGAAGGTCACTACTGCAACCGCAGGTGATGGTGACAACATAAGTGCAGGCAATGTGCAAGAAAGTGAGGGATACTGTGTAAATGGAAGATGCTGCTATGGATATTCAGAACAGGGTGTGAGGAGTTGTAGCAGGTGGTGACAGTAGGTGCTATGGGTGTAAACGACATAACAGTAGCCCATGGGCTGCTGTTAATGCAAGTGAAATAACAACAACCCATGGGCTGCTGTCAATGCAGGTGAAATGATGGTGAATGCCCAGAAGATGTTAGCACATCGTGAGGTGCAAAGGGTGTTGGGTAGTGCTGTGTGTTGGTGAATGGAGTGGGGTGCTGAAGATGGTGCAATAATGTGAGGCAGCTATAGGGGTGTTGTGGCAAGTGCAATAGTGGTGTCTAAATGAATGTACAACGGGCAATTATGCAAGTGTAGTTGTAGATGAGCAATGATGATATTGTGTGAAGGTGTGATGATGCTTGTGAAAAAGCGTAGGAGTGTAAAGTTATTACAGGGGGTGAAGGAGAGTGCTAAAGAAAGAGAGGTTGAAGATGGTGCATAAAGTCGAAATGGGAAAATGCAGTGGTGATTAATACAGCTGGTAAGTGATGCAATATACAGGCAACAGGTAAGTGTGAGTGTGATACATAACAATGGAAATGGTGGTGAACGTGCTGGAGCTGGAAGCCACAGAGGCCGTGAGAATGTGCTGCATAATGGTTAGTGCACGAGTGATTCTAATAAGGCTAAAGTGGTGATTGCAGGGAATGAAACAATAAAAGAGAAAGTGCTATGATGTACTGAGCTTTTGCGTGGGTGATGGCCCAAACACATTAAATGAGTTGTTGCATCCCAGCTCAGAATATACAAAGCAAACATTGTATCCATTGAATCAGTCTTAACAGGCACCAAATGAAAATACCTCATAGACAAATACACAAGGTTGGACATAGTTGGATCATGAACAACTCTTGGGGAAGATTTAATGGTTACCACCAGATGTCGCTCACAAGCAGCCAAATTTAGTTGTACGGGATCCGAAAACATGCAAAAAATATCATGATGGATGTAACACCAAATGACAATGCAATATATGATATGTAGCACAGGTCAAATTGAATGTAGGATATGCACAAGTGCAAGCTATAACACAGATGTAAGCCTAAACTATTATAATGCAAAGTAGCAAAAAATGAACATACTGATAGACTGATATTATGCTAACACTGAAGCAAATCAGATCTCAACACACAGACAAATGCCGTTTACAGGAGAATATTTCTCCAATGAGATGCAACCGAGATTCTGAGGAATAAGGTATGATGCCGATGCAAAGGAAATCTCTGAATCGAAGAAGGAGAAATACAAAGATTCGATGGATGTTGATATGATGTTGTGGAGGATGCAATAGGTTTAAAATAAATGCACAAAAATAGAGGAAGATGTAGGGGCGTGAATGAGACACGATAAGATGTAAAACAAACTAAGTATGAGACGATAACGTACAGGAAATAACAGATTATAAGTGGAAAATATGGTAGGCTTGCAAAACACAAAAAAAAACTATAAATGCCAACGCAAAAACAAAAGAAAATGCCTACACAAAACAAATGTGTAGCAAGAAAATACAGAGCACTTAATATAATGCAAAAACACACAGGGAGACACAGATGAATATTACAACGAGCAATACAGAACAACCAGGAATGATATTTAAAAGTGTGATGAATCAAAGAAATTCTGAGTAATTCCATTGAACATGAGGTTGATAACAATCTCAACAGATTGCATACAGATTTCCCCGAAATTCTGAGTAATTCCATTGAACATGAGGTTGCAGTACTGATAATCAATGAAGAGCCTGTAACAAGCTTCCTTTCAGGAGAATGACACTAACGTACAGGAAACACGAGATCGATATAGGCATATATAAAATGCCACTATATGCAGAGGCTGAATTAATGCTAAAAAGAAGAGAAATGAGGTGTGATAATGGGTGTAGGAATGAACATCCAATGAATAACCAATACTATGAACAAGAACAAAAATGAGATACAGATGCAATGCTAAAAAAATGAGAGAAGCGGAATCCACACTCTATAGCAATAGGCAAATCGGTGCTGCTATATGCAGACCGATATTGCCACATATGCCTTTAATGGATGGTAGAAAATGAGATAATTAGTATAGTGCTTGTGAGGTATCGACCGAGGCAATACCCACCGCAACATTGAAAAGAAAAAGAAAAAAAGAAGAGGGGGAAATGAAAGGGATAGATGCTAAAGGGAAGTAGCATAAACGATTTAATGAAAATATAAATTAGTAGGTGAACAGCAATCAATGTACGCCAGATCAAAGTCTGCTTGATACGTAATTCTACAGAGCAATGAAGAGGAAGAGGGATACTTACTGCTAGCTGGCTGAGAAAAGGATCCAATTTCTTCAATCGATCAAGAGGAAAAACCAAAAAAAAAGGAAGGAAAAGGGGGAAGAAGAAGCGTAAATGGAGGGGTGAAAGGCGATCGGATGCCAAAAGGGGAGAGGTGAACACGATGGGGAGGAGAGGACCCTTCGGCTTGTTTTTATAACAGAAGGTCGTTAGAGGCTTTTTCAAAACAGGCCCCTCAAATTTTTAAAATTTTTCAAAATGGTGGTTGTCATTTACAAAGTTTTTTCAAAATAGAGGTTTAGGAAAAATTCTAGATTTCTTTTCCTTTTTTTATATTTTTGAAGTAAAAACCCGAAAATATACAAGGGAAATACGAGGATTTTTAAAAGACGGGATCCAAACAAGGTTTGTAGAAGTTTTTATAAAATATTTGTTTTGAAAATTGGGGTTTTTACAAAAGAAGGTTTTGCGAAAATACACGGTTAAATTTTAGAAAATGGGTTTCAGAAATGGGTCTGGATCTGATATTTTGAGAAAATATTGAGTTTGGATCTTGAATTAAGACTGGATTCAGATAAAATATTTGAGAAAATACAGAAAATTAAATTCTTTTGAATTTTTGAAAAATAGAAGATCCAGCTCAGAATTGAATTCAGATATCAAATTTGGATCCGAAATTGGGTGAAATATGAAAATTAAATTTGAATTTTGGATCTTCAACTAGTAAATCCGAGAAATGAAAGGAATTTGCTTAGAAGTTGACTCATTTATTCAGAAGATGGGTGCCAAGGGAAAAAAGGGAATTTTTGAATTTTTTGGAAAATTTGGGGTGTTCAAAGATGCCCTTTTTTACTGCTAAGTCGGTTGAAAACCGAGCTTAGTGGCAAAGAAAATACACCAAATTTTAAAAATGCCCCAGTCAGAAAATCTGAACTAGATGTGGAAGAACTGCTTTGTGCAATTATTCTCAAGTTTAGCATCTTATCCTGAATGGCTTTGGGAAAAAATGAAATCCTTGAGAATGAAATAATTGGACAAAAGAAAATGAGGAAATCGTGATGGGACTTTGGGATGAAGATCCCGAAATGGTGAAAAGGAGAGATTTTGAAGAAGTCTCATGGCTGAGACAAAATAAGTTTTTTGAAAAGATTCAGATTTTAGCCTTTAGCCTAGATGGGACAAAAATATTTTGAAATGAATTTCAGGTTTAACCCTTACCTAAATGGGGACAAAAATATTTCAAAGTGAATTTCAGGTTTTAACTCTTACCTGAATGGGAAAGAATACATGAAAACCATGATGGGACATTTTTGAAAAATACCTCGTGAGATGAGGTTCAGGTGCAATTCTTACCTGAATGTATATGAAAGGCATGAGTCCTTGCTAGAAAAACCATGATGGGACTGAAAGAAATATCATGTCAGAACGAGGCTCAGGTTTTACCCTTACCTGAATATGAAGGAAACACCTCAAAAAATGAGGTTCAGGTTTAATCCCTTAACATGAAGGGGAAAGCTATGATGGGACTTTTGGATTTTGCACAAACAATTTGAAAGGGGTTGCAAAAAGGCAAGGAAGGTGAGATAACAAGAGGAAGATGAATAAGGCAATTATTTTCAAGAAGTATAAGGTGAGACTTTATCTGTGTGAACAGAGGAATAAGGCAATATGAGGCAATTCTTTCGACAATGCGAAAGATGAATAAGGTGATCTGAGGCAATTCTTTCGACAATGCGAAAGACGAATAAGGCAATATGAGGCAAATCTTTCGACAATGCGAAAGACGGATAAGGTAACATGAGGCAATTCTTTCGACAATGCGAAAGACGGATAAGGTAACATGAGGCAATTCTTTCGACAATGCCAAAGACAAAAAAGGCAATATAAAGGCAATTCTTTCGACAATACAAAAGACGAAAAAGGTATTGTAAAGGCAATCCTTTCGACAACGCGAAAGACAAATAAGGCAATCCAAAGTAGCAGAGCAATTCTTTTGACAATGCGAAAGATGAATAGGGCGATCCTTTTGACAGGATCAAGGCGATTCTTTCGACAATACGAAAGACGAATAAGGCAATCCAAAAGGAGCATGGTGATTCTTTCGACAACACGAAAGACGAATAAGGCAATCCAAAGGAGCATGGCGATTCTTTCGACGACGCGAAAGATGAATAAGGCAATCTAAAGGAGCAGGGCGATTCTTTCGACAATGCGAAAGACGAATAGGGCAATCCTTTTGACAAGAGCAAGGTGATTCTCTCAACAATGCGAAAGACAAATAAGGCAATCCAAAAATAGCATGGCGATTCTTTCGACAACGCGAAAGATGAATAAGGCAATCCAAAGGAGCATGGTGATTCTTTCGACAACGCGAAAGATGAAAAAGGCAATCCAGAGGAGAGAAGCGAGGTGAATCTTTCATTTAATATGAAAGACGAATAGGGCAATCCTTTTGAAAAGGAGAAAGGCAAATCTTTCGACAATGCGAAAGATGAATTAAGGCAATCCTTTTGAAAGGAGAAAGGCAAATCTTTTGGTCAAAGCGAAAGATGAATAAGGCAATCCTTTTAGAAAGAAGAAGGGCAAATCTTTCGATCAAAGCGAAAGATGAATAAGGCAATCCTTTTGACAGGAGAAAGGCAAATCTTTCGTCAATGTGAAAGATTAATAAGGCAATCCTCTTGACAAGAGAAGGGCAAATCTTTCGATTAAAGCGAAAGATGAATAAGGCAATCCTTTTTCAAAAGGAGAAGGGCAAATCTTTCGATCAAAGTGAAAGATAAATAAGGCAATCATTTTGATGGGAGAAAGGCAAATCTTTCAATCAAAGCGAAAGATGAATAAGGCAATCCTTTTTTAAAGGAGAAACGCAAATCTTTCGATCAAAGCGAAAGACGAATAAGGCAATCATTTTGACAGAAGAAAGGCAAATCTTTCGATAATGTGAAGGATGAATAAGGCAACTCTATGAAAGAGGGAAAGGCAACTCTTTCAACTATGCGAAAGAAGGGAAAGGCAACACCAAGATGCATCAAAATGGACATTAGGTTTTATTTCATATCAGGAAAGCCAGGAATTATTGCTAAAATGATAAAAATTACAGTTGATTAAAGGTAATTGGAAGTAAACACATTTGTTTGAAAGATATTCCCTCTTCTACCTAGAGCATTACCTCCAACTGGGCTAACTCTGTAGAATCCAGAATCAAGGTCAAATTATTAATGTTGGTGTTCTTCAAGGAAGCTATCCATTTCCTTGATATGAGAAGAAAGGAAATTTGTTCTCCACATCATAAAAGCAATTGGGTGGAAAGGATATTGATAAAAGAATTTCACATGAATAAAGATGATTTTTGACAGTTTTGGCAGCTTGATACCTGGGATTTACCCATGATGATCTTTTTGCACTCTTTTTGAGACAGAATTTGAGCTTTCTTAGGGTTTGGCAAGGATTTCATCGCATCAACCTTCAACTTGGAGATTCTCTGATTTTCTCTAGAAGGACACGTCACAAACTCCTTCAACTTGGAGATGATCTGCGTCTTCATTGGTCCCGAGAATAAGATTGATAATATTGCCTCTTTGATTGAAAATTTCTTTTGATGATAGCATTGACCAAATATCATTTAGGGATTGGCGAGAGGTTCATTATATCAGTCTTCAACTTGAAGATGGCTTGAACTTTCCCTGGAAGGACATGTCACATGCTCTTTCAACTTGAAGATGATCTAAGTCTTCTTTGCCCCCAGAGGTCTGACTCATCCATCAATCTTCAACTTGATGATGATTGAGAGATCCCTTTTCTAGATAGATAGTTGCAGCTTGATAATTGAAGAGATATTAAAATTGAGTGGATTCCTTTTTCTTTATCACCCAGGATATTTTCACTGCCTTATTACCACAAGAATGATCTTCAAAAATATGGCATAGCTGCGATCAATATCAATCACTTATGGCTTTTTGATGTCATTGAATTCTCCTTGCTAATCATATCGAGGATTTTTCTTCAGCCTTTTGGTTGACCAACAGGAAATTTGAATTTTGACTTTTTCTTCACAAAAGCTTCACCTTTTTGGAAAGAATACTAAAGGCAATTTGAGGTAATTCTTTATACAATAAAAGCTTGAGATCAACAACTGTTTTTTATAGCAATTTGGCAAAATATTCTTTAAAATCCTTGATGAAAGAAACTGCTTAACATCGAGTTTGACTCATCAGTGGAATTCTGGAGGAAAGTTCAACATAAAGCTGAACTTTGAAGGTAAATCCAATACAAAATTGGACTTCTGAAGGTAAGTCCTGGTATAATACTAGATTTTGAAGGTAAGCCCAACTCAAAAGTTGGTTTTGAAAGAACACCTGAGCCTGAACTCGAATTCTTCAAGGAAAGCTGGAAAATTTGAGCCAAAACTTGAGTCTTCAAAATAAAACCATAAAGTTTGGTTTTTAAGGAAAGAAAACTCAGGTCGAATCCCAAATCTTCAAAGGAAAATTAGACCAACCTAGGTTTTGAAGAAAAGAAAATTCAAGTCGAAACTCAAATCTTCAAAGGAGAGCTAGAAAGTTTGAGTCAGGGCTCAAATCTCAAAAGGAAACTGAAAAGTTTAGTTTTTGAAGGAAATAAAACTTTAGTTAAAACTCAAAACTTCAAAGGAAAGCTGAAAAGTTTGAGTCAGGGCTCTAATCTCAAAGGGAAACTAGAAAGTTTAGTTTTTGAAGGAAAGAAAACTCGAGTTAAAACTCAAATCTTCAAAGGAATGCTGGAAAGTTCGAGTCAGGGCTTGAATCTCAAAAGGAAACTAGAAAGTTTAGTTTTTGAAGGAAAGAAAACTCGAGTTAAAACTCAAATCTTTAAAGGAAAGCTGAAAAGTTCGAGTCGGGGCTCGAATCTCAAAGGAAAACTAGAAAGTTTAGTTTTTGAAGGAAAGAAAACTCGAGTTAAAACTCAAATCTTCAAAGAAAAGTTGGAAAGTTCGAGTCAGGGCTCGAATCTCAAAGGGAAACTGGAAAGTTTAGTTTTTGAAGGAAAGAAAACTCGAGTTTAAACTCAAATCTTCAAAGGAAAGCTGAAAAGTTTGAGTCACGGCTCGAATCTCAAAGGGAAACTGGAAAGTTTAGTTTTTGAAGAAAAGAAAACTTGAGTTAAAACTCAAATTTTCAAAGGAAAGCTGGAAAGTTTGAGTCAGGGCTCGAATCTCAAAGGGAAACTGGAAAGTTTAGTTTTTAAAGGAAAGAAAACTCGAGTTAAAACTCAAATCTTCAAAGGAAAGCTGAAAAGTTTGAGTCAGGGCACGAAACTCAAAGAAAAATTAGAAAGTTTTAGTCGAAACTCAAATCTCAAAGGAGAATTGGAAGTTCGAGTCGAAACTCGAATCTTAAAGGAGAATTGATGAAAGATTGATAGAAATTGAGGAAAATTGAAGAAAGATTGATGAAAAATTTGAATTTCAATAGGCCATCATAGTTAACTGTATGTGGCTTGGTTTCAGGATTATCCTCTTATCCTGAATGAAGAAATATCTCATTAGAAGAAGGTTCAGATTTATCCCTTAACCTAAAGGGAAGAAGGTAATACCTCAAAGGTCGAGGTTCAGGTTTATCCCGTAACCTAAGAGGGAAGAAGGAAATACCTCGAAGGTCGAGGTTGAAGTTTATCCCTTAACCTGAAGGGGAAGAAGGAAATACCTCGAAGGCTGAGGTTCAGGTTTATCCCTTAACCTGAAGGGGAAAAAAGGAATTTTAAGAGAGTAAACCTGAAGCTTGAATTTAAAAGGAAAATTCTTGATGAAAAGATTCTTAATTTATGATTTAAATGGACCATCATAGTTAGTTGTATGTGGTCTGTTTTTCAGGATTAACCCCTTATCCTGGACTGAGGAAGCTGAAAAGGAATACCTCGTTAGAAGGAGGCATCAGGTTTATCCCTTAACCTGAAAGGGAAATGAATAAAGATTGAGGAGAATTTTGAGGAATCATTGAAAATGATTTAGGTTTATCCCTTAACCTGAGCAAGAAATAAAGATATGAATGATAAAAAGATTTTATTTGATTTTGCCTACATACAGAGTTTTTGAAAAATAAATAAAATAATAATAAAAAAAATGGCCCAGTATAACTAGGAAAGAAGAATAATATTTGAAGAAGGCTATTTGAGGAAAACAGGAGAACTCAAAAATGGGATGTTTAGAAAAAAGAATTTTGGAAGAAATTTTGACAAAAGAAGGAATCAGATTGATAGTTTGAAAATAATATCCCATTACTAGGGTTTGGGTCATCACAAAACTTGAGACAATTGTGTTGTTACTCCATGAGAAGAAATAAGCAACTAGAATACGAAGGAAAGAGCCATTTTGAAAAAAGATATCTTTTTGACGAAAAGAGTTTTTTTTATTGTGAAAAGAATTTTTGAAATAGAATCAGAAGATACACGGGAAGATATGAAGAAAGAAAAGTTTGAAAATAGATGGCAAAGATTTAAAATTTGAAAAATTACAGGCAGGATCAGAGGAATTGAAGAAATCAAAAGAAGAAAAGAAAATACACCTAGAGTTTTGAAAATCTAAGGAGAGTTTTAAAAAGGATTTCCAGGGTTTTGGGAAAAATAGTTGTGAAGGAATAAGAAAAAAGAGAAAATATACGCCTGGACTTTGGAAAATAGAAAAAGACTTCAAAACAAATATCAAGGGTTTTTTAGAAAATAATTCTAAAGAAATATGGAAGGATAAATATATACCTAGATTTTGAGAAATATAAGGAAATCTTAAAAAAAATATCTAGGGTTTAAAAATTATTTTGAAGAAATAAAGAAAAGGAAATATGTACCAAGATTTTGAGAGATATAGAGAAATCTTAAAAAAAATATCCAGGGTTTAAGAAAATTATGAAGAAATAAAGAAAGAGGAATATATAACCTGGATCTTGAGAAATAGAGGAAATTTTGAAATGAATATCCAGGGTTTTAAAAAAAATGTGAAGGAAATGAGGATTTATAAGATAATATCTATAAAAGAAGCAAATCTATACAAGCAATGATGCATAGAACAACATTCCCTAAGAGCTGACTCTAAATGCAATATTTGAAAAGGCTTGTAGGACCTTAATCCTAACTCTAAGGTTTTAATCATCTGATTCCAATCAAGATATGTCGTTATACTCAAGCCGAAGCTCGAAATACGTGGCATAAAATTTTTGCCGATTCTAAGGCAATGGCTTCCCAACATCCTTGAGTGCCTACCGATATACTTAGGACTATGGCCCTTAGTACGTGGCAGGGAGGTGTTAACCCAAATAAGTGGTCCAGTTATGGGGTTCTTTCTCGAACTATGGTTAAGTGAGACAACCCAGCAATATGAAGACCGAGACAATATAGGTAGGAATGTTTTTGAAAATATGCTCAATATGCAAGAAATCAAATGGATCTAATGCAAAGTCCTAAAGAAATAGAATTTTGAAATCATAAAGAAGCATACACTTGCATATATTGTTTTCATTCAATCCCTAGATTAAGGAGTGTTGTATTTCAGATCTAAATCTAAAGTGAGCATGCATAAATCTGCTCAATATGGTCCTACCAAACCATACTTAAATCCTATATGCATTATGTCATCTAGGAGAGAGTCTAGGCTCCTAAGGTTTGCAGGAAAATGAAGTTGACATTTGTAGAATAATGACTTAGACAATGTCAAAGCAATGGCAAAAGGCATGAATTCAACCGGACGAAGATGAGTCCCATCACGGTCGTCACTTCTATGATCGTTGCAAAAATTTTCCTTTTTCGTTTTCTCTTTTTTGTTTTTCCTTTCTACTTTTTTTCCCTTTTTGAGGGGAAAAAAGAAAGAAAGAAATAAGAGAGAAGAGAAAGAAAGAAGATGAACTATTTTGCAAGGTCTCACTTGACCTTTATTTCAAAAAGATTTAGAAAATTTACTCGCCTCCATTTTTTGAAAATTTGCAAGAAAAATGGAGAGACGAGATCCGCTCGTCGGTACGAGGTTCAACCATTCCTGGTGCCTTTACCAGAGGTAATCGAATCAAGGATTGAATCAATGGCTTTTGCTTTGGCTAAATTTGTCTAAATGATTATTCTAAAAATCCTAAAATGCACATTGAATCATGCTTGTGCAAAAAAATGTAAAGATGTATGTTTTTTAGAGAAACTTCATAAATTTTGGATTTTTCCAAGAGACTTTGAGATAAGTTTGGAAAACATCTTTGGAGAAATGATTCAAAAGTTGAACTTGATTTAGAAAATTGGAATTTGAATCAGATTTTTGAAGTGAACTTGAGATTTTGAAAAGAGAATTTGAAATTTTGAAGTTGAAATCATAACTGAAATAGATTAAAATATGAATTGGAGAAGGAAGATTTGAAATTAAAAATGAAATTTGGAAAATAAGAGTTGAACTTTGAATCGATATTGAAATTGAGATTTAAACTTTGAAATAGAATTGAAAATTGGATTTAGAAATAGAATTTGAAATCAGAATGGAATTTCAAAGTTGATTTGAACTTTGAAATTGGAATATTGAATTGATTTTGAGATTGAATTTTGAACTTTGAACTTGGAAATGAATTTGAAAATTGAAATTGAATTTAGACTTTGAATTTAGAATCAGAATTGAATTCGGGAAAACTGAATTCAATTTCGAAGTAAATCTCAAAATTTGATTTGGAATTCCAAAGTGAATTTCAAAACATTGCTTCAGAGTTGAGTTAATACTCAGGATTTAAACAGAATTTGAAGATATGAAATAAAAATAAAGAATTTGAATGAAATTTGGAACTTGAAATGTGAAATTCAGAAATGAGAATTGAAATTTGGAATTTTGGAATAAGACTTAAAATTGAGAATAAAAGATGGATTTGAATTTGTAAATAAGAATTGAAAATGATTTTGAATTTAGAAAAATCATCTCAGAAATCACTTGGAATTTGAAGATAATTTGAAAATGAAATGCAATTCTATCCTAAATGATGAATGCTCTGAAAGAATTTAAAAATTAAAATTTAAAAGCATATTTCATTCTTTAATAGAATTGAAATAAGATTGAATCATAATACATTCATGACTATGGTCACAAACATATAATATAATCTATATTTGAATTCTAATAAAGAATAAAATAAATTTTTTGTGCCTTTATAGGATTTAAAATAAAATTAACTTTTAATATATCCATGACTATGGCCACAAATATATCTCAAGTTAATTCACATATTAAATTCTGATAAAGAAAAGAATATTTCAGAAAAATATGATGATTTTCGAAAGAGACCTAAGTGGAGGTCTAATGTTATTCCATAAAAGATAAAAATCCTAAGTATTGTTCACATTTTGACTATGGCCATAAATGTGAATCATTTACTTAGAATTATTTACCTCTTATTATAAAAGGTGCACGTGTCATTCGTGTTTCACCATTCATAATTTTTTTTGAAATAAAAACAAAAATAAAATGAGATGAAACTGGTAGTTATGAGAACTATATGCTCATACATTCTATTCTAAGCTGGAAAGGAGAAGTTCTCATTAATATCAAGTTATTACATCCTTGAAATTGAAATTGAAGTGATAAAATCCCTAATCTAAGAAAGAAAATCAACATTTCCATGTATTTCTGCAAAACAAAGTTAGCATAAAGCAAAATACTAAATATGAAAAGAAATTAAGATGTTGTATTGGAACTAAAATGCATATGATGATGTCTGCAAGCTAATGAGAAAATATATGTGAAAATGCATGTGCAATGCATTATGATGATGAGAAAATGTGTATTGGAATACATATGCAATGCACTAAACTAATGAGGAAATGGATAATAAAATGCATATCTAATATCCTAAACTAATGGTGAAAATGGATGTTAAAATATATGGATAATATCCTAAACTAATGAGAAAAAGGATATTAAGATGCATATGTGATGCAATGAGCTAGTGAGAAAATGCATGTTATGATGCATATGTAATGCATTGCATTAATGAGAAAGCACATATTAGAATGCAGTGAAGTGTTGTGAAGATATTTGGTTGCAACTGTAAAAATGTTGTGAAAATGCACCTAAGGTGTTGTGAAGAGGTGAAGTAGGGCACGTGAAAGTGTTATGAAGGTAAAGGTGGTGTTGTATATAGGTGTTGAAGGATATGGAAGTGCAGTAGGGTGTAGTGATATATACATAGTGAAGTGCAGCGGAAGATGAGGCTAAGATGATACGGAGCAGGTGATTAGCAATGTTATGTGAGGTGTAAGTGGTAAGTGGTGATAGTGAAAGGGTAATGTGCTGATGGAGGATGAAGTGCAGCAAGGTGTTGTTGTGATGTGTTGTGGGATGAGAAGGCATATGCAACAGTAAATGATGTTTGGGTGTAGTTACTGTAGGTGAATATACAGGTGGTACTGCGAGATGTGCAGGGAAGGTGATAAGTGTGCTGAAAATGTTGAGCACAGTTGATTCAAGAGTGAAGATACTGGGAGTGTGTACTGAAGGTCACTACTGCAACCACAGGTGATGGTGACAACATAAGTGCAGGCAATGTGCAAGAAAGTGAGGGATACTGTGTAAATGGAAGATGCTCTTGTGGATATTCAAAACAGGGCGTGAGGAGTTGTAGCAGGTGGTGACAGCAAGTGCTATGGGTGTAAACGATGTAACAGTAGCCCATGGGCCGTTGTTAATGCAAGTGAAATAACAGAACCCATGGGCAGTCAATGCAGGTGAAACGATGGTGAATGCCTAGAAGATGTTAGCACATCGTGAGGTGCAAAGGGTGTTGGGTAGTGTTGTGTGTTGGTGAATGGAGTGGAGTGTTGAAGATGGTGCAATGATGTGAGGCAGCTACAGGGGTGTTGTGGCAGGTGCAATAGTGGTGTCTAAATGAATGTACAACAGGAAATTGTGCAAGTGTTGTTGTAGATGAGCAATGGTGATATTGTGTGAAGGTTTGATGATGCTTTTGAAAAAGCGTAGGAGTGTAAAGTTATTGCAGGGGGTGAAGGAGAGTGCTGAAGAAAGTGAGGTTGAAGATGGTGCATAAAGTCGAAATGGGAAAATGCAGTGGTGATTAGTACAGCTGGTAAGTGATGCAATGTACAGGCAACTGGTAAGTGTGAGTGTGATACATAACAATGGAAATGGTGGTGAACGTGCTGGAGCTGGAAGCCACAAAGGCCGTGAGAATGTGATGCATAATGGTTATTGCACGAGTGATTCTAATAAGGCTAAAGTGGTGATTGCAGGGAATGAAACAATAAAAGAGAAAGTGCTATGATGTACTGAGGTTTTGCGTGGGTGATGGCCCAAACACATTAAATGCGTTGTTGCATCCCAGCTCAGAATATACAAAGCAAACATTGTATCCATTGAATCAGTCTTAACAGGCACCAAATGAAAATACCTCATAGACAAATACACAAGGTTGGACATAGTTGGATCATGAACAACTCTTGGGGAAGATTTAATGGTTACCACCAGATGTCGCTCACAAGCAGCCAAATTTAGTTGTACGGGATCCGAAAACATGCAAAAAATATCATGATGGATGTAACACCAAATGACAATGCAATATATGATATGTAACACAGATCAAATTGAATGTAGGATATGCACAAGTGCAAGCTATAACACAGATGTAAGCCTAAACTATTATAATGCAAAGTAGCAAAAAATGAACATACTGATAGACTGATATTATGCTAACACTGAAGCAAATCAGATCTCAACACACGGACAAATGTAGCTTACAGGAGAATATTTCTCCAATGAGATGCAACCGAGATTCTGAGGAATAAGGTATGATGCCGATGCAAGGGAAATCTCTGAATCGAAGAAGGAGAAATACAGAGATTCGATGGATGTTGATATGATGTTGTGGAGGATGCAATAGGTTTGAAATAAATGCACAAAAATAAAGGAAGATGCTGGGGCGTGAATGAGACACGATAAGATGTAAAACAAACTAAGTATGAGACGATAACGTACAGGAAATAACAGATTATAAGTGGAAAATATGGCAGGCTTGCAAAACACACAAAAAATGTAAATGCCAATCTAAAACACACAGGGAGACATAGATGAATATTACAATGAACAATACAGAACAACCTGAAATGATTTTGAAAAGTGTGATGAATCAGAGAAATAGAGGAGATGATGACAATCAAAACAGATTGCATATAGATTTCCATGAAATTCCGAGTAATTCCATTGAACATGAGGTTGCAGTACTGATAAACAATGATGAGCTTGTAACAAGCTTCCTTTCAGGAGAATGACACTAATGTACAGGTGTGAACACCCCAAATTTTCCCCAAAATTCAAAAATTCCCCTTTTGCCCCTGGGTCCTTTTTTTTGAATAAATCGAGTCAATTTTTAATCAAATTTTCATTCATTTTTTCGGATTCACTGAAATCCAGACTCAATCTTCATTTCTGACCCAATTTCTAATCCAAATCGGATATCTTGATCCAATTCTGATCCCGGATATCTTATTGTTCCAAAAAAATCAAAAATTTCAAATTATTTATATTTTCTCAGAGGTTTTTCTCAGTTCAGGGTCCGATCTCAATTCAAAATCTGAATTCTAATGTTTTATCAAAATTCCCGGACCCAGATCTATTTTTGAAACTTAATTTCCAAAAATTAACCCTACTTTTCTCAAAAAACCTCATTTTAGAAAATCTTGAAATATTTCAAAAACAAATATTTTACCTTTTAAAAACCTTGTTTGGACCCTGTCTTGTGAAAACCTTCGTGTCCTCTCCGTATTTTAGATTGTCCTTTAAACACTTAAAAGAAAAGCTTTCAGAAAAGGGGCTCCACCCTTGTTTTGAAAATTTTTCTTAAAAAAAAAGAGACCACCTCTCTGAAAAACTTTGTAAAGAAAACCATTGCTTTGAAAAATACTGCTTTCAAAAACCTCATTTCTGAATTTTCTTAAAAATTAAAGGACTCCCTTTGAAAAAAATGTAACGGCCTGCTGTTATATAAACAGCACAGGGGTCGAGCTCCTCTTCACTGCGCTTCACCCCTCCACCCTTCTGCTCTTCTGATTCTCCTTCTTGATCTCCTTTCTCCTCTTTCTCTGTTTCTTCTTTCCTCTTCTGATTTTTTTTTTCTAATCGATTAAAAGGATTGGTTTCATCTTCACATCCAGAGAAAGCATCAACACTCGATCGAAGAAACTAAGGCCTTCTCTCCACCCTTCATAAATTTTGCAGAATACGTAACAGAGGGAGATCAATTACCTCTTCAATCACAGGTAAGTAATCGTCTCCCTCTTCTCTGATTCTTTGCATTTTTTTTCCTTTTCTTCTTTCGCATCATCTCTTTATTTTAATCTGCGTTATTCTTCATTTCATTCTTTTTATCATAAGGCAAAAAGATGGGATCGACCTACATATAGCAGGATCGATCCCCCTGTTGCTATAACAAAAGGGGATGGTCTCATCCCAACATTTTTTTTCTTTTCTCTTCTTTCTCTTTCGTTTTTTTTCTGAGTTTTGTTGTTTTTTTCAGTATATTTCATCTAATGCTCTATTCCAATCATATAAGCGTGTAACATTTTTTATTGATTTTTTTTAAATTTTTGTTTCAATTTTGATCTTCTGTCGATCTTGATTGATGCGTTAAGATTGGTCCCTTATTCGCCTCAGATCTTCATGTTTTGTAGCCAGTGGGGTTCTGTGAATATTTTCTGTTCATTACATCCTTGTTCTCATATCATCCATTTCTGCATTTCGTTTTACATCGACGCTTCATTATCATCTTTGTTTCTTTAATTCAACATCATCTAGATATTTGGATCTCCCATTGCATAGTGGCCTTCGTACATCATCATCATATCCATATGTTTCCTTTGCAACCAGTTTGTAGTTCATCATCCTTTTCACCAACGTCTGCATTGTTTGATTCACGTTGCATTCCATTTCATTCATAACTTCCATTCATTCTGTGTGTGCGCTCATCTCACATTTTCATTCAATAAAATACTGATTTATAGCATATCATTTATGTACATCAGATTCATTTGAATTTCTATAATCCAACATCACGCTTGTGTATCTGCATTCATTTTTTTCCTTGCATAGATATGTTTTCAACCTTACATTCCATTCCTTGATTTACACCTTCCACATTTTATTTCTAATCAATAATTTTAAGTTTTAATCCACTTGAAGTTCTATTTTCTGTAATTATAACTGCAATTTATGATTTGAAAATGCCTATCGAGCATTTGAGAAAATGAAGGAGCATGATCAAGTCTCATGGAATGTGATGCTTGTGGGATATACACAGAATGGGGCATGGAGATGAAGCCCTTGATTTGTTTAAGAACATGATAATATCAAGAGAAAAATCTGACAGCATAACAATGATTGGAGTCCTATGCGCGTGCAGCCATACAGGGTCGACCTACAGCTATATATCCATCAGGAATCGACAATGCCCGCACCTGATTAGCTAATCGACCTATTGTTTAAATTCTGAGAGACTAATGTCAGAGGTCGATTTGCTAATCGGTTTTGATGCTCTCATCATTGGCACCTGTTTGTTGGGTATTAAATTTTCATTGACCTCTCGATTTACAGTCTAGCCCATTTTAATTTCCCTTCTTCAGTTGGATTCTCTGATTTATTGTTTGTGTCTTATTTTCTCTTCTAAGTTTTAATTCCCTTCTTACATTTCAATCTTTCTTTTAAATAATAGATCCACTATTTTCATTTGATTGCCTTCGATTTATCTTCAATCTGTATTATTATTGATTTTAGTATTAAGAGGTTTGTGTTCTAAAAATAAAAGAGGGGTTGGGTTTGGTCTTCTCTCCATTAGTGTTGTGTTGTACATGTCTGCAAGAAGGGTAACTAAGGTTTTCAGTCTTGACCTCAGTACCCTGGGTGTTCGAGCTCCATCATGATGATTATTTGTTTATGTGATGGTATGAGGATGGCAGGGACTTTTTGTACAGTGAGAAAAGGGAGCAATGAGAACTTCAGACTTGAAGAAAGTAGAATGTTTAAGCCTGATCTGGTGGTGATCATATCACTGTGTTATAGGACATGAGTGTGATGGCATTGGTACATACGAGTTTGGTTACTCTGTCTTTTGACAATACATGTTTCTTTTCCAGCTCTTTCTCTTAACATTTGAGTGTGATTACTTTTAATAAAACTATCATCAGGAGGTGATGTGGAGGTGAGTTGTTTTCAAGCTTATCCCACCAATCATTCCAGGTCATGTCTGAGGTTTTTGTGGCATGGCACCTATTGTAGTCGGTGAGCTCAAATTAGATCGCATAAGCATCCTGTTTTATCCCGACAAGCTAGCATTGTGCATCGTTCTGTTTTTCCTGTTCTTTCTGCAAAACCAATATATGCATCTTCTTCGTCCCGGTAAAGCACATATGCATTTACAGAGAATTTATTTTCTGGTGAGTTTTAGGAGTTGTTAAAGATTCTTCAGCATGAGGTGATGTTGTCTTTCCCTCCTAGCATGCTCTGTAGAATTTTGTACAGTTTTTCTTTCGTGTTTTACCTAATCCAAACTATTATAATAGTTGTGGACAGGAAGTGGTTTCTAAAATTTTGTATCACATTGCATGTTGATAGTACAGGATATGATTCCTTCTTTGAGGGTTGCATTCTTAAATGTGTGAAATTTGTGGATTGGATTGACATTTGGGTTCAATTCCCCCTGTGGCTGCTGTAAAACCTTATGAGTAGGCTAAAAATGGTTCCAGAGATTGGTGGATTGGAGATTTTCCTGTACTACGTCTTGACATATATCAGAAATCTATATTGGCAATGCGGTATCGAGGTCTTCATCCTGACAGTGTTGGTACAACACTTGTGGAATATGCTCAGAAAGTATTGACTAAAAGGACCAACTTCTGGAATGCGTGCAACCAACCACAGATTGATTTCATGGATTCAATCGAAATCTAAACCAATAACGTTGGTGAAGATGATCACAAGTCTGTTACCTATGGAGAAATAAGTTATTCCCATAAGCTCTCTTTTGGATTTCTGTGAATTGCAGTCATGTTAGAATGCTCAATCGCTTGCAGGCCCGACCTTGAGATTCACAATTGGATATGGTCATTCTAGATGATCTATTTATCCTATTGTTTAGCCAGATAACAGTGATGAGGATTCAGATGAAGACTCTTTTGTGGGTCTGATGGACCACATTCTCCTTCTCAAACTGTAGTTTTCAAAATTAGTGGGCAGTTACCTTGCATAGATTGCAACCAGCTGCATATTCCATCTCATGTTATTTTCAAAAAGCACCTTCCCTGCTCATCCACATAGCTAACTACCCCTATGTACCACTCACTGCATATGCATTACTGCCCACACATGCCCAACATCCAATCCCTCCATGTACTGCCTTCAATTACTGTTGTCGTTTCCTGTGCACCCAATACCTTCACTTAGCCTCTGCAATCAGCTATTCCATCGTGAGCACACCTACAGCCCTGGTGTGATTTTATATACATAGGCCCCACATCCATCTGCCACCTTCAATACCCCATATCATAGCACTCTCCAGCAACTATCTGTTGCCTTCACAGCAACATTACATATCTTTCATAGCACATGCCTTCACATCCTGTATACAGCACCACACAACACTATATATCACCCTTACACCACTACATTTCTCATAGTGTCTTCACATTACCTTCATCCCCTGAACTTGCTTGCTGTAATTCCTTATACCCTGTTATGAATATTAACAGTAGCTTACAAGCTGCTGTGTATTCATGTCTTCCACTTACCTCCACCATCACACTAAGGTTTGCTATATCTCCACACCCCAACCAATCTCTTTCATGCCAATTACCGTGATTTCCACAGTAATGCTTGCACAATTATTTGTTGCGCGTTCTTTTAGGCACCACTATATTTGACACCCACTCCACCTAATGCACTTCACTATATTCCACCTTCCAGCAACAACCTGCTACTTATCCACAGGCTGGCTCCTACAGCATTCCCCATCACACTCCAGTGTTGCATCAATATCCATTTGCATTCATCTCCAACACCTCTTTTCCCTCAATATCACATTCATACACTTAAGCATATCATCATTTGTCACAACACTTACATTTTCATGTAAGTTTTCCCCTCATTAGCATATAGGCACCTTCATAAGCACTTTTAGTCTCAAGGTAACTCTTTAATTTCCTTTATATTTCATATTTTTTTGCGGAGGCTAACTCAATTTTTGCAGGAAATGTATAGAAATGTTATTTCTTCCCTTAGCTTAGAAATTACAATTTCAAACTCAATTCAAGTTGTAATAACTAGATATAATGAGAATATTTATACATTTCCAGTCTTAGAATAGAACGTATGAGCATGCATTTTTATGTGTTTCATATCATTTTGCTATTCCTTTCAAAAATTCACGAATGGGAACACAAATGGCACGTGCACCATTCTAATAAGAGGTGATTAAACCCTAAGTTGACGATTTGCATCAATGGCCATAGTCAAGGTGTGAACAAAACTTATTGTTTTCATCTTTTATGGAATAACATTGGATCCACACTGGATCCCTTTTCAAAAATCATCATATTTTCAAATATTTTCTTCCTTTATCAGAGTTTAATTTAAAATTTAACTCAAAATATATATCAATGGCCATAGTCAGGATATATTGAGAGTTAATTTCATCTTAAACTCTATAAAGGCACCAAAATGTATTTTATTCTTCACTTGAATTTAAATATGATTATTATATAATACATTTTATGACCATAGTCAGAAATGTATTATATCTTCAATCTTATTTGAATTCACTTAAAGAATGAAACATGCTTTTCAAAAATCCAAATTCAAATTCTTTTAATTCATTCATTATTCAGGATGGAACCACATCATATTTTTAAATTATTTCAAATTTTTCTTCAAAAATCAAGTGATTTTGAGACAATCCTTCAGATATCTTCTTCATTTTCTCAAATTAATCTTTAATTCTTATTCATAAATTCAAATTCATCTTTCTATTCCCAATTCTATCTTATTTCAAAAATTCAAACTTTAGTTTCAAAGTCCAATTTGACTTTGAAATTTCAAAATTCATTTATATATTCAAAATTCGATTTCTAATTCAAAACAAATTTTAAAGTTCAACTCAACTTTGGAATTTCCAAATTCAAATCCAGATTCAAGTTCAAATTCAAATTAATTTCAAAGTTCAATTCAACTTTGAATTTTCCAGATTCATATCCTGATTTCAAATTTTGATTTTGAAGATCAGGTTTCATTCTCTATCCTTCTTTCCAATTTTAAATTTCATTTGGATTTCTCAAATCCAATTCCAAGTTCCATCTGGATCTTCAAAATTCAATTCTATTTTCAAAATTCCAATTCCAAGTTCCATCTGGATTTCCAAAATCCAATTCTATTTTCAAAGACCATTTGGATTTCTCAAATCCAATTCCATTTTCAAAAATCCATTCCCAAATCCAGATTTCCAATCCAAATCCTATCTTGAATTTCATACTTCAAAACCAATTCTATTTTTAAATCTCACATGGACTTCTTAAAATCCAAAATCCCTTTGGATTTCTTAAATCCATTCTATTTCCAAATTCCTCTGATCTAAACACCTAAAATCCATAATTCAGTTACATTTTCATAATTCATCTAGATTTCCAATTTCACCTTTCAAGTTTCAAAGTTTAAATCCAATTTCAAAATTCATATTCAATCTCAAATTTCAAGTCCCATTCTTATTTTCAAGTCCCATTCTTATTTTCAAGTCCTTTTTAAATTCTTATCTTCAATCTTGAATCTTCCCTCTTCAAAAACACGCTTAAAGCCATTTTTCAATTCTTTTGATCTCAGATATGATTCCAACTTCAGGATTTTGAGTTATCTTTCTCAAAACTCAAGTCTATTCTAAACTTTGAGTTCATCCAACTTTTCTAAAATCCACTTCGACCCGTTGAATCATTTCTCCAAATATCTTCAAATCTATTTCAAAATCACTTGGAAAATCCTAAAATTTTCAAACTACTTTCTCAAAAAAAACATACATTTCTACATTTGCATTGCGCAAGCATGATTCTTTGTGCATTTAGACTTAGAATAATTTTTTAGACAATATTTTAGCAAATAAAAAATGCATAAATTCGATCCTTGGTCTGATTACCCCTAGTAAAGGTGCCAGGAACAGTCAAACCTTGTACCGACAAGCGAATCCCGTCTCTCCCTTTTTCCCACAAATATTTTAAAACGGAGGCGAGTAATTTTCTAAATATCTTTAAAAATTAAGGTCAAGTGAGACCATCGCAAAAGAGTTCCTCTCTCTTCTTTTTTTTCTTTTCTCTTCTCTCTTATTTTTTGTCTTTTAAACATGAGATTGATACAAGCATATGTAAAATGTCACTATATGCAGAGGCTGAATTAATGCTAAAAAGAAGAGAAATGAGGTGTGATAATGGGCGTAGGAATGAACACCCAATGAATAACCAATACTATGAACAAGAACAAAAATGATATACAGATACAATGCTAAAAAAAATGGGAAAAGGGGAATCCACACTCTATAGCAACAGGCAAATCGGTGCTGCTATATGCAGACTGATATTGCCACATATGCCTTTAATGGATGGTAGAAAATGAGATAATTAGTATGGTGCTTGTGAGGTATCGATCGAGGCAATACCCACCGCAACATTGAAAAGAAAAAGAAAAAAAGAAGAGGGGGAAATGAAAGGGATAGATGCTAAAGGGAAGTAGCATAAACGATTTAATGAAAATATAAATTAGTAGGTGAACAATAATCAATGTACGCCAGATCAAAGTCTGCTTGATACGTAATTCTATAGAGCAATGAAGAGGAAGAGGGATACTTACTGTTAGCTGGCTGAGAGGAGGATCCAATTTCTTCAATCGATCAAGAGGAATAACCAAAAAAAAGGAAGGAAAAGGGGGAAGAAGAGAGGAAGAAGAAGCCTAAATGGTGGGGTGAAAGGTGATCGGATGCCAGAAGGGGAGAGGTGAAGACGATGGGGAGGAGAGAACCCTTCGGCTTGTTTTTATAACAGAAGGTTGTTGGAGGCTTTTTCAAAACAGACCCTCAAATTTTTAAAATTTTTCAAAATGGTGGTTGTCATTTACAAAGTTTTTTCAAAATAGAGGTTTAGGCTAATTTCTGGATTTCTTTTCCTTTTTTTTATATTTTTGAAGTAAAAACCCAAAAATATACGAGGAAAATACAAGGATTTTTGAAAGGCGGGATCCAAACGAGTTTTTTAGAAGTTTTTATAAAATATTTGTTTTGAAAATTGGGGTTTTTACAAAAGAAGGTTTTGTGAAAATACACGGTTAAATTTTAGAATTTGGGTTTCAGAAACGGGTCTGGATCCGATATTTTGAAAAAATATTAAGTTTGGATCTTGAATTAAGACTGGATTCAGATAAGATATCTGAGAAAATACAGAAAATTGAATTTTTTTAAAATTTTAAAAAATAGAAGATCTAGCTCAGAATTGAATTCGGATATCAGATTTTGATCCTAAATTGGGTCAGATATGGAAATTGAATTTGGATTTCGGATCTTCAACTAGTGAATCCGAGAAATGAATGGAATTTGCTTAGAAGTTGACCCATTTATTCAGAAGATGGGGGCTAGGGGCAAAAAGGGAATTTTTGAATTTTTTGGAAAATTTGAGGTGTTCAAAGATGCCCTTCTTTGCTGCTAAGCCGGTTGAAAGCCGAGCTTAGTGACAAAGAAAACACATCAAATTTTAAAAATGCCCCAGTCAGAAAATCTGAACTAAGTTTGGAATAACTGCTTTATGAAATTATTCTCAGGTTTAGCATCTTATCCTGAATGGCTTTGGAAAAAAATGAAATCCTTGAGAATGAAATAATTGGACAAAAGGAAATGAGGAAATCATGATGGGACTTTGGGATGAAGATCCCGAAATGGTGAAAAGGAGAGATTTTAAAGAAGTCTCATGGCTGAGACAAAATAAGTTTTTTGAAAAGATTCAAATTTTAGCCTTTAACCTGGATGGGACAAAAATATTTCGAAATGAATTTCAAATTTAACCCTTACCTAAATGGGGACAAAAATATTTCAAAGTGAATTTCAGGTTTTAACTCTTACCTGAATGGGGAAAGAATACATGAAAACCATGATGGGACAGTTTTGAAAAATACCTCATGAGATAAGGTTCAGGTACAATTCTTACCTGAATGGATATGAAAGACATGAGTCCTTGCTAGGGAAACCATGATGGGACTAGAAGAAATACCATGTCAGAACGAGGCTCAAGTTTTACACTTCCCTGAATATGAAGGAAACACCTCAAAAAATGAGGTTTAGGTTTAATCCCTTAACCTGAAGGGAAAAGCTATGATGGGACTTTTGGATTTTGCACAAAGGATTTGAAAGGGGTTGCAAAAAGGCAAGGAAGGTGAGATAACAAGAGGAAGATGAATAAGGCAATTCTTTTCAAGAAGTATAAGGTGAGACTTTATCAGTGGGAACAGAGGAATAAGGTAATTCTTTCGACAATGGGAAAGATGAATAAGGTGATATGAGGCAATTCTTTCGACAATGTGAAAGACAAATAAGGAAACATGAGGCAAATCTTTCAACAATGCGAAAGATGGATAAGGTAACATGAGGCAATTTTTTTGATAACGCGAAAGACAAAAAAGGCAATGTAAAGGCAATTCTTTCGACAATGCGAAAGACAAAAAAGGTAATGTAAAGGCAATCCAAAGAAGCAAGGCAATTCTTTTGACAATGCGAAAGACGAATAGGGCGATCCTTTTGACAGAAGCAAGGCGATTCTTTCGACAATACGAAAGACGAATAAGGCAATCCAAAAGAAGCATGGTGATTCTTTCGACAACGCGAAAGATGAATAAGGTAATCCAAAGGAGCATGGTGATTCTTTCGACAATGCGAAAGATAAATAAGGCAATCTAAAGGAGCAAGGTGATTCTTTCGACAATGCGAAAGATGAATAGGGTGATCCTTTTGACAGGAGCAAGGCGATTCTTTCAACAACGCGAAAGACGAATAAGGCAATCCAAAAAGAGCATGGCGATTCTTTCGACAACGCGAAAGATGAATAAGGCAATCCAAAGGAGCATGGTGATTCTTTCGACAACACAAAAGACGAATAAGGCAATCCAGAGGAGAGAAGGGAGGTGAATCTTTCGTTTAATATGAAAGACGAACAGGGCAATCCTTTTGAAAAGGAGGAAGGAAAATCTTTCGACAATGCGAAAGATGAATTAAGGCAATCCTTTTGAAAGGAGAAAGGCAAATCTTTCGGTCAAAGCGAAAGATGAATAAGAAAATCCTTTTGGAAATGAGAAGGGCAAATCTTTCGATCAAAGCGAAAGATGAATAAGGCAATCCTTTTGACAGGAGAAAGGCAAATCTTTCGTCAATGCGAAAGATGAATAAGGCAATCCTTTTCACAAGAGAAGGGCAAATCTTTCGATTAAAGCGAAAGATGAATAAGGCAATCCTTTTTTAAAAGAAGAATGGCAAATCTTTCGATCAAAGTGAAAGATAAATAAGGCAATCATTTTGATAGGAGAAAGGCAAATCTTTCAATCAAAGCGAAAGATAGATAAGGCAATCCTTTTTTAAAGGAGAAAGGCAAATCTTTTGATCAAAGCGAAAGATAAATAAGGCAATCCTTTTGACAGGAGAAAGGCAAATCTTTCGACAATGCGAAGGATGAATAAGGCAACTCTATGAAAGAGGGAAAGGCAACTCTTTTAACTATGCGAAAGAAGGGAAAGGCAACACCAAGATGCATCAAAATGGACATTGGGTTTTTATTTCATATCAGGAAAGCCAGGAATTATTGCTAAAATGATAAAAATTACAGTTGATTAAAGGTAATTGGAAGTAAGCACATTTGTTTGAAAGATATTCCCTCTTCTACCTAGAGTATTACCTCCAACTGGGCTAACTCTGTAGAATCCAGAATCAAGGTCAAATTATTAATGTTGGTTTTCTTCAAGGAAGCTATCCATTTCCTTGATATGAGAAGAAAGGAAATTTGTTCTCCACATCATAAAAGCAATATGGTGGAAAGGATATTGATAAAGGAATTTCACATGAATAAAGATGATTCTTGACAGTTTTGGCAGATTGATACTTGGGATTTACCCATGATGATCTTTTTGCACTCTTCTTGAGACATAGAATTTGAGCTTTCTTTGGGTTTGGCGAGGATTTCATCGCATCAACCTTCAACTTGGAGATGCTCTCATTTTCTCTAGAAGGACACGTCACAAACTCCTTCAACTTGGAGATGATCTGAGTCTTCATTGATCCCCAGAATAAGATTGATAATATTGTCTCTTTGATTGAAAATCTCTTTTGATGATAGCATTAACCAAATATCATTTAGGGATTGGCGAGAGGTTCATTATATCAGTCTTCAACTTGAAGATGGCTTGAACTTTTCCTGGAAGGACATGTCACATGCTCTTTCAACTTGGAGATGATCCGAGTCTTCTTTGTCCCCGGGGGTCTGACTCATCCATCAATCTTCAACTTGATGATGATTGAGAGATCCATTTTCCAGATAGATAGTTGCAACTTGATAATTGAAGAGATATTAAAATTGAGTGGATTCTTTTTTCTTTATCACCCAGGATATTTTCGCTGCCTTATTACCACAAGAATGATCTTTAAAAATGTGTCATAGCTGCGATCAATATCAATCACTTATGGCTTTTTTATATCATTGAATTCTCCTTGCTAATCATATCGAGGAATTTTCCTCAGCCTTTTGGTTGACCAACAGGAAATTTGAATTTTGAGTTTTTCTTCACAAAAGCTTCACCTTTTTGGAAAGAATACTAAAGGCAATTTGAGGTAATTCTTTATACAATAAAAGCTTGAGATCAACAACTGTTTTTTATAGCAATTTGGCAAAATATTCTTTAAAATCCTTGATGAAAGAAACTGCTTAACATCGAGTTTGACTCATCAGTGGAATTCTGGAGGAAAGTTCAACATAAAGCTGAACTTTGAAGGTAAATCCAATACAAAATTGGACTTCTGAAGGTAAGTCCTGGTATAATACTAGATTTTGAAGGTAAGCCCAACTCAAAAGTTGGTTTTGAAAGAACACTTGAGCCTGAACTCGAATTCTTCAAGGAAAGCTGGAAAATTTGAGCCAAAACTTGAGTCTTCAAAAGAAAACCATAAAGTTTGTTTTTTAAGGAGAGAAAACTCCGGTCGAATCCCAAATCTTCAAAGAAAAACTAGACTAGCCTAGGTTTTGAAGGAAAGAAAATTCAAGTCGAAACTCAAATCTTCAAAGGAGAGCTGGAAAGTTTGAGTCTAATACCTGCATTAAGTCATGTACAGTAAATCTCTAGCTGAGTATCACATTCGGTACCCACTACTTCCCTTTGTTGTCAGTTTATCATCAATCAGGGAGTGTCACCCGGTGTCATTTAATAATATTCAAGGTTTTTCATTGAAGATCACTGGATAGTCATACAATGTATCATTTCCTCTTGCAGCATCTTCATAACATGCTCATATGTCCTCATCATAAGGCATTGTATCTTAGGCATAAGACAAGTACTTTAGGTCATGGATTGTTAAAAAATATATATATATAATAATAAATATAGCTATATGCTTTTATGATAGTCGGTTCTTGGATATTATGATTTATGTAATATCATAACACCTCATTCCCATAAACATACCATTTGGGCATCATACCTGCATCCCTTTATATGACTACATGCATGTTGAGTTTTAGCCTAGTGTATTCATTTTCCTTCATATTTTGCCATTTTGCTCTGTATCGACTCTGTTTTGCAGGAAAATTTGAAGAAAGTTAATTTCCTTCTTAAAATTAGAAATTTTTATTTCTATTCCAAAGGTTGTAATAACTTAGGTATTAATGAGAATTTTAATTTCCTGTGTTAGATTAGAATGTATGAGCATACATTGCTTGTTTTCATATCATTTTATATTTTTTTCAAAATTTCACGAATGGGAACACGAATGGCACGTGCACCATTTTATAAAAGGTAACTAATTTCTAAGTTGATGATTTGCATCAATGGCCATAGTTAGGATGTGAACAAAACTTATGGTTTTCATCTTTTATAGAATAACACTGGATCCACACTGGATCTCTTTTAAACAGTCTTCATATTTTGATAAATATTTTTTTCTTTATCAGAGTTTAACTTAAAATTAACTCAAAATATATATCAATGGCCATAGTCAGGATATATTGAGAGTTAATTTCATTTTAAACTCTATAAAGGCACCAAAATGCATTTTATTCTTTACTTGAATTTAAATATGATTACTATATAATACATTCAATGACCATAGTCACGGATGTATTATATCTTTAATCTTATTTCAATTCACTTAAAGAATGAAATATGCTTTTTCAAATTCAAATTCAAATTCAAATTCAAATTCAAATTCAAATTCTTTAATTTATTTCATCATTTAGGATAAAATTACATCATATTTTTTTAAACATTCTTCTTCAAAATCTAAGTGATTTTGAGATATATTTTCAAATATCTTTTTTATTCTCAATTCTATCTCATTTCAAAAATTCAAAAATCCAATTTCAAAGTCCAATTTGACTTTGAAATTTCAAATTCATTTTATATTCAAAATTCCAATTCAAATCAAATTTTAAAGTTTAATTCGACTTTGAAATTCCAAATTCATCTTCAAGATTCAATTTCAAATTCAATTTAACAGCTCAGATCTAATTTCAAAGTTCAATTCGACTTTGAAATTTCTGATTCATCTCCTGATTTCAAAACTCAAGTTTAAAATCAAATTTATTCTTTACTTTTCAAAATCTCCAAAGTTCTGTCCCAAGATTGAGTCTTGATTCTCAATTCAAAATCAAGGTTTTGAGATTGATTCTGAGTCTCAAAATCCGTTTTTCCCAAAAGTTTAAATCCCACTTTTAAATTCAAATCTGGATTTCCAAAATCCAGATCCACCTTCAAGATCCCATTTGGACTTTCAAAAATCAAATCCATTTAGGATTCCAGACTTCGGATCCAACTCTATTTTGGATTCCAGACTTCAGATCCAATTCCATTTAGGGTTCCAAATTCCGGATTCAACTCCATTTTGGATTATAGACTTCGGATCCAATTCCATTCTAGACTTCGGATCCAATTCCATTTAGGGTTCCAGATTCCATATTCAACCTCCATTTTGGATTCCAGACTTCGGATCCAATTTCATTCCAGACTTCAGATCCAATTCTATTTAGGATTCCAGATTTCAAACTCAATCCTATCCAAGACTTTAGATTTTATGTCCAAATTCCATCTATGATTCAGATTTTCAAATCGAACCCCATTTTCCAAATTGATTTTTAATTCCAGACTTAATTCTGTTTACAAATCTCATCTGGATTTCAAGATTCCAATTTCAATTTCTATTTTCCAAGACCACTTTTTCCCCAATTCTAAATTCAATTCCCAAATCAAAAACTCCTATTTCAGTTTTTTTTTAATTTAAAATTTAAAACCAAAGATCCCTTTTCAAAAATCGATTCTCAGGAATCAAATTCAAATTCAAAGTCCATTTTGACTGTGGAATTTCATTTTCACTTCAAAATTCTATCTCAGCTTCAAATCCCCTTTCTCTTCATTCTTTTCAAATTCAAGATTTATTTTCCCAACTCTGATTATTTAAAAAAAAAAAACTTAGAACTTCAAATATCTTTTTAGATCTATCTCAAGCTCTAAGTTAGAATCAACTTTCAAAAATCATTTCTTTATTCCATTATCACATTTATTTTAGAATCACTTGGAAAATCTCAAATTTCTAAATTGTTTTTTTTTAAGAGCATGCATCTTTGCATTTGCATTGCACAAGCATGATTCTTTGTGCATTTAGGACTTAGAACAAGTTTTTAGATAATATTTTAGCAAAGCAAAAAAGCATAAATTCGATCATTGGTTCGATTACCCCTAGTAAAGGCACCATGAACGGTCGAACCTCGTACCGATGAGTGAATCCCGTCTCTCCCTTTTTTCCGAAAATATTTCAAAACGGAGGCGAGTAATTTCAAAATATTTTCAAAATTTAGGTCAAGTGAGACCTTGCAAAAGAGTTTCTCTCATCTTCTCTTTTTTTTCCTTCAAAAAGGAGGAAGAAATGAACGAGAGGAAAAATTTTGCGATGATCACAGGAGTGGCGATCGTGATAGGACTCATCATCGTCCGGTGGAATTTATGCCTCTTTCTTTGCTTTGATATTATCTAAGTCTTTATTCTACAAATGTCAGCTTCATTTCCATGCAAATCTTAGGAGCCTAGACTCTGTCCCAGCTGACATAATGCATATAGGATTTAAGTATGGTTTGGTAGGACCATGTTGAGGAGATCTATTCATGCTCACTTAGACTTAGGTCTGAAATACAACTCTCCTCAATTCTAGGGATTGAATGTAAACAATGTATGCAAGTGTATGCTTCTCTTCATTTAAATTCTATCTGTTTAGGACTTGCATTAGAGCCATCTGATTTCTTGCATGTTGAACATGTTTTCGAAAACATCCCTACCTATGTTGTCCTGGTCTTCACGTTGCTGGGTTGTCTCACTGAACCATAGTTCGGGAGAGAGCCTCACAACTAGACCACTTATTTGGGTTAACGCCCCCCTACCACGTACCTAAGGGCCATAGTCTAAGGTATATCGGTAGGTGCTCAAGGATGTTGGGAAGTCATTACCTTAGAACCAGAGAAATAATTCTATGCCACATACTTTGAGCTTCGGCTTAAGTATATAGGCATATCTTGATTGGAATCAGATGATCTAAACCATAGAGTTAGGATTAAGGTCCTACAAGCCATTTCAAATATTGCATTTAGAGTCAGCCTTTAGGGAGTGTTGTGTGCACATCCTTGTTTATCAAACTGTGATTATACGATGTTTTCTTGTATTCTCCTATATACATCAAACCTTTTTCAAACCCTGGGTATATTATTAAAAAAAAATCCCTTATTTTCAGAAACCCAAGTGTATATTTTTCTCCCATCTACATTCTTTTTCTCTTTTGTATCAAATTTTCCTCAAAAACCCTGGAAATTATTTTTCTAAATCCCCTCAGTCTTCCAAAAATTTCCAGGATTTGTATCTATTCTCTTTTCTTCAAAAGTCTATCCATAAGTCCTGCATTCTATCAGATTCTCTTCATTCTTCTTTGCCCCAATATTATTCTGATGGCGTCCAATTTCCTTGATGTTGTCTTTCCCAGAGATCATGTCTTCTATCAGATAAAGGATGGATCTCCGGATCATGGGGTTATCCAGACTCATTCCTTCTTCCCTCGGTGGTATTATTCTTGGTTCGCCACCTTCTCACGTATATTCCCAGACCACTTGGATGATTGTGGATTAGAGATGGCATCAGCAGTAGGCAAGTGAATCATCAACGGAAGTCTAATTCAGGCTATGACAGAACGGTGAAATCCTCGTACCTGCATATTTTGGTTTCCATGGGGAGAGA
The DNA here is from genome assembly GCF_984573655.1 of Nuphar pumila. Lineage (NCBI taxonomy): Eukaryota > Viridiplantae > Streptophyta > Magnoliopsida > Nymphaeales > Nymphaeaceae > Nuphar > Nuphar pumila. The sequence goes on along the minus strand of NC_143252.1, from coordinate 95,953,285 downwards.
TGACTCTACTGATGGACAAATTCAATGACATTATGGGATTGTCCGAACCAGCTGGTCAGTCAGATAATCCTGTCGAGCAGCAATTCCTGATCAACATCAAAGGGGTAGATGTTCGAGAAGATTTAGCTAGAGCAACTGGGAGCAGATCTTGGCCTCTCACTGAAATCGGCAGAAGTCAGTTCATTGACTTGTTTGGACTCTATCGCAAGTACGAAACTTATGAGGAGGTTGACACCTTGTCTCGAGCAGCAAAAGACAGAATTTAGCATGCCATGATCCTATGCACAGTGGGATTAGCTTTCTTTTAGGACAGTCAGAATTTCATCGATGTTAGAGTTGCCCAACTCTTTCGAAGATGGGGAAGAAAGCAGACCCATTAGCTTTCAGTTTCCATGGCAACCTTAGCTTTTCTTTACCAAGGCTTGGCTTGTTTCGCTCTTGGAGAGACCATTCTGGTGGAAGGATGCACCTATTCCCTTCAGTCGTGGTTCTTGCGACATGTGCCATCAAAGGACAGTTCCTTCAGGTTCAACATTAAGAAGTTGAAGTCTGCCATTCAGTATCGAGCTTTGATCGAGAGTCTGCATCAGGAGGAAATCGTTTCGGATTTCTTCGACAGGCGAGAATCAGTTCCTCGCTACACTTATGCTCATAGCAAGCGCTACAGATTGCTTGGCCCCTTCTTCTGTGTCGATTATCAGCCAGAGAGGTGTCTCAGATAGTTCTCGCAGCGGCAGGTTCGTGCCTATATTCACTTTCTGATGAGAAACATGCCAAGAATTTGATCTGCAGTCGGATCAGTGGTCTGAGGCATACCATGTAACCAAATATACTTGGGATTCCTTCATTTCTCTATCTGTATTTTCTGGATCAAATGTATCTACTGAATATCAAGAGTGGTGGCAAATTGTTTGTCCACCTTCTCTTTGTCTCTAAAATCTATTATCAATAAAATTTACTTTTTGCTCTATTGAAAAAGTTGTTTGGGCCAAATTTTACTCTTTTGTTTCATGGCATAAATGGTCACGATTCTTGTGACAACCTCATCTCTGGTAATGGGATATTTCTCGTATTCTTCTTCAAAATCTTTTATTATGGTTGACGACCTCGCCTAGGTAACAAGGCATATTTTTCTGTTATCATGAAAATGGTAACACAATTATCACAAGTCTGGTGATGACCCAATCCTGGGTAATGAGATAACCTTAAAAAATGTCTACCAAACCCTCCATTCTTGCTTTTCTCGAAAAAATTTCAGAAAGAGTTTCCTCCGCACTCTAACCATTCCCTTATTCTACAGAAAAACTTTGGCATCTCAGAATGGTTCAGACTAGAACTGGCAAGCAAACTGTTCAGCAGCACAGTGACAGCGAGATAGAGGAAATGAACTCTCTGAGGTTGTCCAGAGGACATGGCCCAGAAGAAGAAGATGATGTTGATCCTGCCATGTACAAGATATTTTAGAAGATGATGTCAAAGATGATGACTGAGCAGGCTGGTGCTGGTTCGAAGAAGGCATCATCTAAAAGCAAAATCAAGAGAAAACCCATAAAAAATCATGTCAAGATCAGTAAACAGAAAGTCCAGCATGACAGCACCTCTGAGGACATAGAGTCAGCAGAAGAGGATTCTGAAGAAGAAGAGCAGCTGATGTATATCCCCAAGCATCTTCAACAGTCTAAGAGGTTGGTTGAAGAGCCCGTATCAGTGAACAAACCTAAGTACGGGGCCCCCACAGAGGACTCAATCCATGCACTGACTAAGATAGTCAAGGATTTACAAATCCGAGACAAAGGAAAGAAAGTATATACCATGCAAGACTTCTACCTTGGTCTGGATGGAGATAGCAGCTTGGAGAACCTCCCCAGGAAGTTCATTAAGTTTGATGGATTCGGCGATCCGAAGGCCCATCTTGCAATGTTTTTCGCAGAATGCGCCAGATTTAATGAAGATAATTGTGCCCTCTTCTTGTGTTTTCCCCGCAGTTTGGAAGGTATAGCCGCCAAGTGGTATGCAAAGCATATCAACCCCATCGAGTTGAGAGATTTTGACAAGGTTGTCAATCTATTCATTGAGTGATTTCTGTTTAACACGGAAGCTCTGCCCACGCTCAACCATTTATACAACCTCAAGTAGGAAAGCAGTGAGAAGGCCGGAGATTTCATCCGCAAATGGAAAAGTATTTGCAATAAAATGAGAAATCTCATCTCTAAGGAGCATGCCCTCCAAATTATCCTCAATAACTTTTCACAACCTTTAAGAAGCCTCATTTTCATATACCCATCAAAATCGTTCATTGAGCTGACAGAGCGAGCAGAATGGCTTGAAATGGGAATGAAAAAAAGAGTATATGAGGGCATTACTCTGGTCAAAAATGCCCAGGATAAAAAGAAAAAGGCACATTTTACTTACTCAGCCGATACCTCAGGCGACAGTCATGGCAGTAGCAGCAAGAACGGTAACAGCAGTGGCACAAAATCTGATCAAAACAAAGGAAGGAAAGGAAAAAACTTCAAGAACAATAACAAGCCTCTTTCGAATTGTTCCCAACAAAAAGGGGATCTTCAGGAAAAACCCAAATACATCAATTGGAGTAGGGATCGTAAATTTACTCCTTTAGATCCGCCTCTAGAAAAAGTTCTGGAATACCTATTGTCTCATGGAATGGTTAAACTTCTCAAAATCGCAGATCCTCCAGTGATCATGGGAAGGTTCAATGAGCAATTCTGCAAATTTCATAGGGCAACGGGACATGATACAGAGTATTACTTCGTCCTCAAGCATTCGATACAAGACTACATTGATAAGAATATCCTCAAATAAGATGAAGAGGAAGGAAAGATGGAAATCCTGTCGGCTCCATTCCCGAATCATTCCGCAGCAACCATCTCAGAATGATCCTTTCTTCCACAAAACCATATATGCCCATGCTCCAATGAGGACATAAGTCTCCAATATCAGGTCATGGTTCTGCATCGGGACCAGCCTACACCCAAGAAAATGAACATCATCTCAATTCTGAGTCAGATGAACTCATCAGCTGAGAACAAAAGGGTCCCAGGTTTCCCCAAGAAGTTCATTAAAAAGCAAATCCCTACAGAAGAAGAGGAAAACTCTAAAGCAGCTGAAGAGAGAGTCAATTTGTTGCAGAAGCCAGTCACGGCACTCTCCAATATTTCAATCCTGGAACTGACTAATGATTCCCCAAAGCATCAAGAAATGCTAAATGATCTGTTGAGAAAGATCAAGGTGAAGTCAGGCACTACTCCAGAAGATATGACACAGATTGTAAATTAGGCAAATGACCAATGTGCCTATCACCTTTTCAGATAAGGACTTGCCAAAACCTCATTCTTTTCATAACAATGCATTATATATTATGGTAAGAACCAGGGGCATGACTGTCCCGCACGTTCTCGTTGATGGAGGCAGCAACCTCAATATTTGCCTAGAGATGGCAGCAAAAGCCTTGGGATTGAAAAAAAAGAGTATGTGCCTGATCCAATTACAATCTACGGCTTCGATAACCACGGGCAGACTGCGAAGGGAAAAATATTTTTAAAAATTTTCATCAACTACTCAGTACATATAGTTTTGTTCCATGTCGTCAATGTGTTGTTTTCATCGCAAAATTTTCCCTCTTCCCCTCTTTGTGGGAGAGAGAGAGAGAGAAAAATGTTTTTGCGAGCCAAACTTGACCGAAATTTTGAAAATTGTTTTGAAATACTCGCATCCATTTTTTAAAATAGCGAAAAAATCCATGGGATGGGGCTCGACCTGTCGGTACGAGGTTTGACTGTTCCTGCCGTCTTTAACAAAGGTAATCTAACCAAGGACCAAAAATGTGTTTGACTCAGTTAAATCATCGAATTCATGTTCTATCCTAAATGCACAGAGAATTCAGGCATGTGCTATGAGATTTTATAAAATGTAAGTTAGAAAAATATGATGTATGCTTAGAAAACATTTAGAGTTGAAAGATATTTCTCAGGAAAAAGGTGGAAATTAGTCTCTCAGGAAACTCTGATGAAAAGGATTTGAAATCTCGAGAAAATTTATGAAGTTTTGGGAAAATCATGAATGGTTGAAAATCCTGGGAAAATAGAAGTAATTCTTAGGAAAAGGGTAAACATTTGAAGGGAAAATGCTTGTCAGGGAAAATTCCAACTTTGAAAACTTTCTTTGGAAAATGATTGAAATTCATTGGAAAACTCTTTGGAGAAGGAAAATCAAAACTCGAGAAACTGAAATCCTGAGAATCTTAGCCTTGAAACACTTGAAAATCGATTTTGATTCTTGAGAAAGATGAGAAATTTCTTTTGAAAATGAATCTTAAGAAAATAACATTTTCCAGGGAAAATCACGGGAAAACTTGACTTGAGAAATCCAACTTCGAAAATTTTCAGAGTTTCTTGAGGAATCGATTTCCATGGAGTGAAAATTTCTTGAGAAAATCATGAGAAAAGTAGATGATACCATGATGCAGATGATTTGAATGTATGAATGCACTTTGGTGAAAACCTCTTTTCAGGAAAATATGCAATTTTAGGATTAAACTAAGTAGAATTATCACATATTCTGAATATGGCCGTAAATATGTTTATAATTTACTTAGTTAATTCTAAAGTATTTTGTAAAAATGCAGTGAAATTTTGGAAGATAGCCTAAGAGTGTAGGCTCTGTGTGACTAGTAGAAAGATGCTGAATTTGGGTCTCGTCCATATTCCGACTAGGGCCGTAAATATGGATTCCACCGAGTTCATCAACTCCCTAAGAGTTGGTGCACGCGCCATTCGTGTTCATCCACAGTGATTTTGAAATAAAATGCATGAACCACATAATTAAGATATTGCAGGAATCCAAACTATATGATATGCATCCTAATCTAAGCGGAAAAGTAAATATTGTTCCAAGTTTACATTTTGATTGTTACATAGATGACATAAAGCAAACTAAAAAAAAAATGACAGAATGTGCCTCTTCCAAACTTTTCCTGCAAATGCGGGATAGTACAAGAAATATAACATACAAAGGGAGATTGAAAATCTCACATTAAGGCCAATGTACCAACAATTATGCCTATATTACAACAGAAATTTACATATTAATGACAATATAATGTCTAAAGTGTACATGGAATGCTTACGAGATGCCTAGATACTAAGTTTAAACTAAAGAAGTCACATGCACATATATATATATATATATATATATATATATATATATATATATATATATATATATATATATATATATATATATATATATATATATATATATATATATATATATATATATATATATATATATATATATATATAAATGCTTAGACTTATACTAAGGGAAGTATGTATATGGAGACATATCTACTTGAATATCCATGAGAATACATGTGGAAGTGTATACAGACAGATAGGGTATGATGGAAAGGTAGTTATAGATATGTGTATGGATCATTAGCCAGCTCATTCAATAAAGATTACAGACCATATAATGTAGCCTTAACAATATCATAACCATAATGTCCTTATGCTATAACACTTATGACTTTACTCGGGCTTACAACACCATTGACATTCTCTCACACTCGTCATAGCTTCAAATGGCTACATACAGCCTACCTACACCACAGTCATTTACAGTATTCATAATATATGAATGGCTGCAACTTGGATTTACACAGCAAATCAGTATCCTCAATTATGAAAGCTGATAGATGCCTATCGACCAGTTCACTGGCTAATGTTAACTTGAGCAAAAGGTACCTGAATATGCATGGAATGAATGTCAATGAGGTATTGGCATCTTGAAGCTTCATAGTTATTCGAAACAAAAACTGAGTAATAGCTTTATTGAACAACCTAACTCCCAAAAGAAACTTACTGCCTAAAATATACAAAAGAGAGGAGCAAATGAAACATGCCATACATGTATATTGATGAAAATGATATTCCTGTCAATAATCACTGCTTTGAAGTGGTCAATCAACAGGATTATTGTCATGCTGGGATTCATAAATGAATGGAAAACTTCACCCTGTTGAGATGATCAGTTTCTTGGACAAATATCAATCTAGTTTTCCTGCAAACTGCGATATCTCTACTAATGTTTTTAAGCATAGTATTGCAATATCAGCATTAGAAATCTAGAAATGGATTTTGCATATAGGATGGCTCTCAGTAAGTATAGACAGAACTACACTTGCTTGTGATAAGAAATGACTCCTTCATGATACTCACAAATAGATCTATTGCTGAAAGTTGAGAAGGTTATGAGGGTTAGAATTACTCAGGTTAATGAGGCAAGCAAATTAGTGAGGAGAGATATTACACAGGGAATTGCAGCAAAAGACGCAGAATATTACAGGTGATATCAAATACATTATGACTCAGCTACAGATGCATTATCACATCAAAAGGAAACACAGCAAATTTAGAGATCCTACAGATATGTTAAAAATGATATCATACACCATGACAGAATGAATCATAATAAATAGAATTTGCAGAATGTTGATAAGGAATGTTAATAAAGAAACATGACCAAACTGAACTACCATAAATATAGAAGAGGGAGATACATGCAGTAAAAAAAATGCTATACAGGATATTGGAGATGAACTAAATGATATGCGCAAGTCACTGGAGTTAATGAATATGCTGAAGGTGAGGGGGCACAACTGGATCCCAAAAAAACATAATATCTCCATCCTTGCAGCGACTGTGTGGTGTCTTTGTTAATGACACCCTTTGTTGTACGATGGGTCCTACTGGACCATCGTTTAACCCATGATACGGTATATAGACCCTATTATCAAAACTATATAAACGTGTATTGACCAGTGATATGCAGGAGAATTGAAATCAAGTAAAACTCATAAGAAGATAAGGACAGAGACACGAAAATGGATGGGCTGCCATCAGTAACCTATGAAGTTCTATTCATTCAATGGATAATGAGTAAAACATTGATAAAAACAGATTTTTTTTTTGTTTTTAAATGATTTCTCAAGCCATGATATGATCAAATACAGGGTAACTGGACATGAACATGAAGACCATGAGCTTGAAACTGAAAACTTTATCCTCCGATATTTAAGATGCTGAAAAGAGAAAAAAGAAAAACTGATAAAGTCTTAGAGAAAATAATAGTTTGATTAAAACAATGTTATTCAAATGAATCGATAACACCATTGTGAGGTGTTATCGGTTCCTAATGCATTTAAATAAACAGAGGTACAGATCACATCATTAAACTCAATGGATCTGCAGTGTACGATAGCATGAATACAATGCTTGGTTTCGGTAAATATAAAGGGGAGATGGGTCTTCACCTTGATTCAGCAGAGATTGAGGGAGCGCTTCCTACAAGATGAGTTGAACCTCCAGAGGTAGATGAGAAAACTTCTGAATGCCAACCGTTGGAGACTTGTCTTTCTGAAAAGCAATGAAAGCCAGAGGGGTTCGTGAGAAGGGAAGAAAGGTCTTCAAAAGAGGGTTCCAGCCGATAGGAAGGGGGGAAGAAGCCGTCGGTTCTTCTCCTGCTGGAAGGAAGGAAGAAATGTCTTCACTAGGAGATTCCGGCCGATCAGGAGAGAGAAAGTTTGAGCTCCCTCCTCAAAAGATTGCGGATTGGGGCCTTCTCCTGTAGCAGCAAAAGAAAACGATAAAAGGGGGATTGGGAGCTGGGGTCAAGGAAATCGCTGATTGCCCTCCTCCTTGGATGCTCCAAATCGTCCCCTTTTAAAGATCATGAGCAGGTTTTCCAAAAAAATCGGTCCTTTTTGAAATCTTCTAAACTGGATTTTGAAAACATTTGAAATCTTCCAACAAATTTTTGAAAGGTCGTCAATCCTTGAAGGAAAAGGGGGCGGCTGGCTCATTTTGAAGAAGAATCCTGAGTTCACTTTACCTAAAACTTAGGTAAAGTGAAAAACGCGGGTAGGGTTTCATGATGGCTCCTTTTGGGGGTTAAAAAGTAATAAATAAATGATTAAAACGAATTTTGTTTTTCCTTCCCCCTTTTTTTTTAAGGTGGTGCCACCTCAACTGGATTTGAAAACCTTTTGAAAAGAAGAAGAAAAAATTTTGTTGTTCTTGGTAAGGAGCTTTAGTGGGGCACCACCTATGTGTGGACCCACTAATTATTTTATTAAAATAACTAAAATTGAAAATTAAATTAAAGAAAGGGTTTTATAAATTGGTGCCACCTCAAGGTGGGCCCTGTTTTGAAAATAAGAGAAATATTTGAGAATTTGAGCGTTACACCACCTCAAGGCGGATCCCACATCATTTATTTGAAATAAAAGTAAAAAAAAAAAAATCTTTTTGGGGTTTTATAATAGTAGGCTAGTTAGAAAATACAAAGTAAAATGGGCTTGGTTTCAAAACTAAAAAAAACAAAATGGTCCTTTAGGGCGAAATACAGGGATTTTATAAAGGAGTTCAGAGCCCTTTTTGCAAAGGTTTTAAATAAAGTCCTCTAAATTTGAAATTGTGTCCCCCTCTTTCCAACTGACGAGATTTGCACATCAATATCAAAATTATCCAGATTGTTTTCCTGAAAAACATTTTGTAATTCAAAATCCTGGTGGTAAAATGGGAAGAATTGGCAATTTTGAAAACCCAGGGGTTTGAAATCAATTTTGAAATATTTAAAACTCGAATCTGGATTGATACTTTTGAAAATCAGGAGTTCTGGATCTCAAGATGACATGTTGTGCAGTGCGGTGATAAAAAATGTTCATGCAATGCTATGCAAAGACATGTTTCCTGAAATGCCCCTCTGAATTAGGGATTGGAAATTCTAGCTTCTTGTCAAGAGTAGGATTTTGAAATTTTGCAGTTTGAAGCTATTTCTGAGTCTAAATAGAGAAATTTTGGGACTCGAGAATGGAATTTAGGACTTTCTGCAAGGTTTAATTTCAGAAAATGACCATTTTGCCCTTCATTGATTCCGGAGAACTGAAATGTGCTGGTTGATGGAGATGTGAGAGAGGTGAGTGAAAATTTGGGGTGTTTACATGTGCCACCCACCTACAATCTTCTATTGGGACAAACATGGATCCACAATGCCAATGTTGTTCCGTCAACCCTCCACCAATGCATAAAATGGTCCAAGGGAGGGATGATCACCACCATTCTGTGAGAAGATCCTGAAGAAAGGCTATCACAGCCTATCATCCCACGTTCGACATTTACAGCGTACATCCCCAGCATCCGAGAAAGTGATGAAATCAACCTCAGCGAGAGTTTAGAGATGTTGAAGTTAAAGGATGTCCAGGAAGAAGAAAATGTTGTAGCAATAGTCCAATGGCAAGGACCCCATTTCTTCAAATTGGGAGGACGTATCAACTACACATCTTTAAAGGATCATACCTTATTCCCTCAGTTTTTCAAGGCCAAAAGGGGATTTGATCTACTGATAAAGCACGGGTACCAGCCATTCCGAGGCATGGGAAAGAATGAAGATGGTATAGTGGAGCCGATAATTCTTGCTCGACATTCAGCAAGTTCAGGGTTGGGGTTCACTGGCCAAGCCTCCAACGAAGGCAACGTATTTATCAAGAGAACCAAATGAGGAGGATAATGCCTTAGTTTTCCTGCTTTTTGTTCTTGTTTTTTAGTCTGTCTTGTAGGGACGACACAGTCCCAGTCTTTTGTGTCCTCTGTCAGTCTTGTAAATATTTAGTCGTTGTTCTCAACTTTATTAAATCAATGAAAGCTTGATCTTCTCTTCACATTTGGCCATCTATCATTCTTACTTATATTTCGTCTGTACCATTGTTCTTTGCTTTTGTACAAAAAATTCATTTTGGGCTTGTACTTTCTCTTAAAAACCTTCTTGGCATTTTCAAGATCGTCAAAACATGGCTCCTGAATCGATAAAAAGGTTCATTATCAATCCCAAATTCTCCCAAAATAATTCAAAGCTGACAAGAATTCATAAGATAAAGGCAAGAGCATGGGTCAACAAGGCAACAAAGCAGACCGAAGAGCTAGCAGAATTCGATTCAACTATTCAAGAATTGCCAGAATTTGCTCATATCCAAAAGCAGGATGAACCATCATCTTTGGTTCAAGATCCAACTGAAGATATCAACATTGGATCAGAAGATGATCCGAAAATCCTCAAAATTGGTTCGGGTCTAAATGAAGATGAGAAAGCAAGACTCATCCAGTTTCTTAAGCAACATCAAGAAGTATTTGCCTAGACTTATGAGGATATGCCAAGATTGAATCCCAAGTTGGTTGAGCATCGACTCACGTTGAAACCAAATTCCAGACCAATCAAGTAGAAACTGAGGAAGTTAGACCCTCGAGTTGAGCAACAAGTTAAGGACTTGAAGATTTGTTAAAAGCAGGCTTCATCCGAGCTATTGATCATTCAAATTGGTTGGCAAATATCGTGGCACTTCCTAAAAAGAATGGCAAAGTTCGTCTTTGCATTGATTTCAGAGATCTCAATAAATCTACCCTGAAGGATGATTATCCACTCCCCAATATTGATCTTTTGATCGATAGCACGGCGGGTCACGTCATGTTTTCTTTTATGGATGGATATTCAGGATACAATCAGATCAAATTGGTCGTTCGTGATCAGTCAAAAACTTCCTTTACTACACCATGGGGAACCTTCTGCTACACAGTCATGTCATTCGGGCTCAAAAATGCCGAAGCAACTTACCAGAGGGCAATGACCGTTATTTTCCATGATTAGATGCACAAGAATATGGATGCATATGTGGATGACATCCTGGTCAAGTCTAAAGAAGAGGAAGATCACCTCGATGCTCTTGGTCAAGTCTTTGAAAGACTCATCCTCTACAAGTTGAGACTTAATCCTCAGAAATGTGTTTTCGAAGTAAAATCTGGCAAATTGCTTGGTTTCATAATCAACAAAAGAGGAATAGAGGTGGATCTGGCTAAAGCAAAAGAAATTATTGATATGCCACCCCCAACCAATCTCAAAAAACTACGAAGACTTCAGGGGCGCATTCAGTCTATTCGCAGATTCATCTCCAATTTGGCCATGAGATGTGAACCTTTCAATCACTTGCTTAGAAAAGGAGTAAAATTTGAATAGGGATCGGAGTGTCAACTCTCGTTTGAGTGCATCAAGCAGTATCTCTTTAACCCACCAGTTCTGAAGCCACCAAAATTAGGAAAATCTCTCTTATTATATATTTCTATCAATAAGAATGCTTGTGGTGGATTCCTCGCATAGTATGAAGAGGGCAGTTTGATAGAGCACGCCATCTACTATGTGGGCAAAACTTTCATTGATTATGAAAAGAAGGACTCTCAGATGGAAAAGACTTGTCTAGCTCTGGTTTGGATGTGCCAGAAATTAAGACATTACTTGTTGACATCTGAAGTCAAATTCTTATCAAAGCTTAATCCTCTCAAATACATTCTTGAACAACCTTTCCTTACTGGGCGAATTGCGAAATGGCAGGTCCTTCTAATGCAATATGACTTAGAGTATGTTTCTCAAAAGTCAATCAAAGGCCAAGCTATCGCAGATCAGTTGGCAGATTTTCCTTTGACAGAAGAAATAAAAGCAGAGGATGATTTTCCTGATGAGCACATCTACAATGTTCAACAAACTCCAGTTTGGAACCTATTCTTCGATAGCTCTAAAAGTATGTCTGGCATATGGATTGGAATCTTGTTAATCACTCCAGAAAAGAAAATGATCCCTTATTCTCTCAAGCTTGCTTTCCAATGTACTCATAACATAGCCGAGTATGAAGCTCTAATACAAGGCCTCAAAGTTCTGCAAAGTTTCAATGTCAAGAGAGTGCATGCCTTTGGCGATTCGTTACTTGTCGTCAGTCAAGTTAACACCGAGTGGCAAGTGAAAGATTCAAAATTGATCCCCTATCAGAAGATCGTCCTAGCTCTTGTGGATAACTTCGAAGAATTTCAGCTCAATCATATCAGGAGGGAACACAATCATATAGCTGATGGTTTAGCCAGCCTAGGCTCCATTTTATCCTTTAAGGGCAGTAAATCATGTCGTTCTTTTGAAGTCGGCAGGCTTGAGCAACCTGCCTTCATTTCAACCATGCAAGTAAACCAGGTCAATCAGAAAGAGAAGCCTTGGTATCAAGATATCAAAATTTTTATCGAAACTGGTAAATTTCCACCAGAAATGCCAAAAAGAGAGCAGCGTGCAATCCAGTGCATGTCCGCCTGCTATTTCATCATTGCCAATGTTCTTTACCGCTGTGGGTTTTGTTCTGAGTATGCCAGTTGCTTAGACAAAGATGAATCCATGAAAATTATCTAAGAGGCACACGAAGGGATTTGTGGTGGCCATGTTGGCTATCAAACTCTCGTCAAACAGATCATCCATGCAGAGCGCACTCAAGTTTGCGTCTCTCATTGAGCTCCTGTTTGATCAGTATCAACAACAGAGATTGGTACAACTAGATCTGCTAGACGAGAAGAGACTCAAGGCAGTAAAGCATGCTCAAGCTTATCGTCAAAGGATAGCTTGACACTATGCCAAGTCTGTCATTGAGAGAAGATTTTGAGTTAATGATCTGGTGCTCAGATCGACAGCTCATCTCAAGCATCGGCCACGGGGCAAGTGGTCACCCAATTGGGAAGGCCCTTATGCGTTTAAGGAAGCATTGTCTCGCAATTTGTATCATCTAATCAACGCAGATGGGGTAGAACTGCCAGATCCAATCAATGTTCTGCACTTGAAGAAGTTTTATACTTGAAATTTTCATTCTAGCCTATGTATTCTTCAAATAGCCTTTTTCAATAAAACAATGATCTTCTATCATTCTCACATTTTTTTCCATGATACTGGGGTATTTTATTTTATATACATCTATCTTCCCTTCAATACATGCAGGCAGGATCAGACAAACTCTTTGCTTCAATTCTGTCAAATTTTCGTTAAATCTTTGATCGATCTTTATTTTATCAATTTTTATTCAATTTTATCAAATTTTATCAATTTTTTTTCAATTTTTTCAATCTTTATTCTCGTAACCCTTTCAGGTTAAGGGATAAACCTGATACCTCTTTTCAATGAGGTACTCCTTTGTTCTTTTTTCCTTTCAGGTTAAGGGATAAACCTGAACCTCGTCCCGCGAGGTCCTTTTTTCTTCAGGATAAGGGATAATTCTGAAGTCTTTCATCATCGGTTTTTTATCGAACTTCTACCAATTTTCACCAATCTTTTTTAATTTTTATTGTCAATTTTATCAATTCTATTGATCCTTTATTAAATTCTTTATCAATTTTATCAATTTTATTAAATTTTGTCAATTTTTATTCTTTTTCGGGATAAGGGATAATCCTAAAACCATCATAAATAAATTTAAATCTTAGGCCATCTTGGGTCAAGGATCTTGAATAAGATCCCTCATCTTCTTCATGATCGTCGAAATCTACTCATACCTTTTGTCAATCCTTCCAGAATCCGACTCCCGGGTTGGAATTATTTTCTCCACATCTGAGTTTCGACTCAGGTTTTTGTTTTTCATTTTATTTTTATTTTAAAGATCTGGGTTCCGACTCAGGTTTTTTCTTTTCATCTTTCATTTGAAGTTCCGGGTTTCGACTCAGACTTCCTTTTGGTGCTTTGAAGATTCGAGTTTTTCAAACTCAAATTTTCTATTTTTTTCTTTTATCTTTAAAGATCTGGGTTCCGACTCGGGTTTTCCCTTTTTATCTTTCGTTTGAAGTTTCGGGTTCCAACTCGAACTTCCTATTGGACCCAATGCTCGTGTTGGAACCAATCGTTGCTTTGAAGATTTGAGATTTTCAAACTCGGGTTTTCCATTTTATCTTTTATTTTTAAAGATCCGGGTTCCGACTCGGGTTTTTCCTTTTTATCTTTCATTAAAGTTTTGGGTTCCGACTCGAGCTTCCTATTGGACCCAACGCTCGTGTTGGAACCAATCACTGCTTTGAAGATTCGAGTTTTCAAACTCGAGTTTTTCATTTTATCTTTTATTTTTAAGATTCGGGTTCCGACTCGGGCTTTTCCTTTTATATTTTCATTTGAAGATCTGGGTTCCGACTCGGATTTTCCCCTTTATCTTCCATTTCCGCAATTTCGAGTTTCGACTCATATTTCCCTTTGATCTAATGCACTTATTGGGCCAAGGTTTTTCCTTTCTCCTCTCTTTCAGGTTAAGGAACAAACATGAACTTTCCCTTCAGGATAAGGGATAATCCTGAAACATCGACAAACATTCCCGCTTCGATTTCCAAATATCTTAGGAGTGTTGGTCTCTTCTTCAAAATCCAGTGCTCGTACTGTTATATTTTCGAAACCCAATGCTCGTACTGGTGTGTCTTTCAAAAACCCAGTGCTTATACTGGTACATTTTCAAAATACAGTGCTCGTACTAGTACATTTTTGAAACCCAGTGCTCGTACTGGTGTGTCTTTCAAAAACCCAGTGCTTGTACTGGTACCTTTTCAAAATCTAGTGCTCGTACTAGTGCATTTTCAAAATCCAATGCTCATACTGGTACATTTTTGAAACCCAATGCTTGTACTGGTGTGTCTTTCAAAAACACAGTGCTTGTACTGGTATCTTTTTAACATTCAGTGCTCGTACTGGTGCATTTTCAAAATCCAATACTCATACTAGTACATTTTTGAAACTCAGTGCTCGTACTGGTGTGTCTTTCAAAACCCAGTGCTCGTACTGATACATTTTCAAAATCCAGTGCTCGTACTGGTACATTTTTTAAACCCAGTGGTCGTACTGGTGTGTCTTTCAAAAACCCAGTGCTTGTACTGGTACCTTTTTAAAATCCAGTGCTCGTACTGGTGCATTTTCAAAATCCAGTGCTCGTATTGGTACATTTTTGAAACCCAGTGCTTTGTACTGGTGTGTCTTTCAAAAACTCAGTGCTTGTACTAGTACCTTTTCAAAATCCAGTGCTTGTACTGGTGCATTTTCAAAATCCAGTGCTCGTACTGGTATATTTTTTAAACCCAGTGCTCGTACTGGTGTGTCTTTCAAAAACCTAGTGCTCATACTAGTACATTTTAAAAATCCAGTGATCGTACTGGTACATTTTTTAAACCCAGTGCTCGTACTGGTGTGTCTTTTAAAAACCTAGTGCTTGTATTGGTACCCTTTTAAAATTCAGTGCTCGTACTGGTGCATTGTCAAAATCCAGTGCTTGTACTAGTACATTTTCGAAACTCAGTGCTCATACTGGTGTGTCTTTCAAAAACCCAGTGCTTATACTGGTATCTTTTCAAAATTCAGTTCTCGTACTGGTATACTTTCAAACTCAGTGCTCGTACTGGTGCATTTTCAAAGATCAGTGCTCGTACTGGTATATTTTCAAAATCCAGTGCTCATACTGGTACATCTAGCTCTTGTGCTAGTGTCTGGCTAACTGATCGGTTAGCCCTCCAAGTTCAGTCTTTGTACTGACCATTCATCACAATTCAAGCTCTAAATCATAATTCCAACCTTCGGGTTACCATTTTGTCAAAAATCAATCTTTTTCACTTGCAAAGGACCCTCTTCTAGGGAGAGTTCGAGGGAGCTCATTCCTTTCACATGCAACCATCTTTTCGTTTGCAAGAACCCTTTTCCAGGTAGAGTTTGAAGGGACTCGTTTCTTCACAAACTGTTTGCAAAACAACAGCCCAATTTTTACATAAAGGAACCCTTTTCTAGGGAGAGCTTCGACGAAAGCCCGTTTCTTTTTGTGGCCCCCAATTTTCTCATCTTTGGCCAACCCCTTCATAGAGGACCCTCTTCTAGGGAGAGTGTGATGGACTCGTTCCTCTGTGATACTTTTTCAACCTTATTTTCAATCGTCTTTCCATAAGAGAAGCCTAGAGATAGAGAGTTTTGACGAAAACTTAATTTCTCTTCAAAAGTTTTGTTTTGAAAACACCTCATCTTCAGGGAAGAGAGGAGTATTTCCTACTTCTCATTCAGGTAAGGGCTAAGCCTGAGTCTCTCTTTTTGGGGAAAAAGAGAGGAGAATTTTGTCATGGATATGTCGATTCGATGTCAAGCAATTACTTTCACCAAGGATTTATAGAATGTTTTGCCAATTTGCTGTCAAAAACCATTGTTGATCTCAAAGCTTTTATTGCACAAAGAATTACCTCAAACTACCTTCAGTATTATTTTCAAAAGGACAAGACTTTTGCGAAGAAAGAACAAAATTCAAGCTTTTTCTGTTGGTCAACCAAGAGGATAAAGAAAAATCTTTGATATGACCGGCAAAGGAAAATTCAATGATGTTGAAAACCCATTAGTGAATTGATATTGATCATAGCTATGGCACATTCTTAAAGATTGTTCTTCTGGCAGTAAGACAGTGGAAATATTCTGGGCAGTAAAAGAACCTACCCAATCCATATATCCTTAGTCATTTAAGCTGCAAATCAAATATTTGCGAAAGGGATCTCTCAATTGTCGTCAAGATGAAGACGAATATGCGAGCTAGACCCCCGGAGCCAAAGAAGATTTGGATCATCTTCGAGATGAAGGAGTTTGTGACGGATCCTTCCAGAGAAAGTTCATATCACCGTCAAGATGAAGGTGACTGCGATGAACCTCTCGACAAACCCTAAAAGATATTTGATTTCTGCTATCATTTAGAGATTTAAACCCAAGAAACAATATCATCAGTATAATTCCTAAGAAAAAGAAGGATCGACGCATCTCCAAGATGAAGGAGTTTGTGACATACCCTTCCCAGAAAAAGAAGAAAAAGTCAGCACATCTTCAAAAAAAAGGATGATGTAATAAGCTTCTCCCAAAAATCCAAGAAAGCTCCATGACTCAAAAGAGTGCAAAAAGATCATCATAGGAAAAAGCCCCAGGATATCAAACTGTCAAAACCGCCAGGAATCATCTTTATCTATGTAAAATTCGTCTATCAATATCTTTCCATTTGATTGCTTTTATGAAGCTAAGAATATTTCCTCTCTTTTCATATCAAGGAAATTGATATCTTCCTTGAAGAAACTCAACAGCAACAAATTTGAATTTGATTCTTGATTCTACAGAGTTAGCCCAATTAGAGTTAACACTCTAGGTAGAAAGAGGTAATATTTTCACACATATATGCAGAGTTCAATCATTCTGAATCAACTACAATTTTTGGCATCTTATTGGCAACATTTTCTAGTTATCCCAACATAAAGCAAGAACTTGATGTTTATTTTGACATATCCTGACGTCATCCCTCATTAGGACTGAAAAGTCCTTCCCTTCTGTTTGATTTGGGTCTCTCGGATCAGCACACTTTCTTGTGTTCCCTACTGCCCCGCCATAGACAATTCCCGCTCAAGATAAGGGTAAAACCTGAACTTTCTGCAAGAGGTCTTTTGTTTTTAAAAGCTGATTTAGTCTCAGCAATGAGATGCCCAAGAACATCCATTTTCCAAGCTTTAGGGAACCCCATTTTCTTCCTTTTGCAAACCCCTCTTGGACTTGTTGTGCAAAGTCTAAAGGTCCCATCACAGTTTCTTCGCCCCTTGAGGATTTTGTATCCATTTAGGCTAAGGTTTAAACCTGTTGCCTCGCTCCTCGAGGTATCACCCACTCAGGTTAAGGGTCAAACCTGAATTTTCTGTGAGAGGTCATCTATTTTTAAAAGCTGATTTAGTCTCAGCAATGAGGCGCTTAAGAACATCCCTTTTCCAAGCTTTAGGGAACCCCATTCGAGGATTCCGTATGGTCGTCTCTTTCAGGTTAAGGGATAAGCCCGAACCTCGCTCCTCGAGGTATCTCCCATTTTAGGTTAAGGGTTAAGCCTGAACCTCGCTCCTCGAGGTATCTTCCGTTCAGGTTAGGGTTAAACCTGAGTCTCGTTCTGACGAGGTTCCTCATTTCGATGAGGTAGTTCTCTCAGTCTCATAATGGTTTCCCATCGTGAAATTCATGTTCTTCATAGCCATCTAGGAAAGGATTATACCTGAGCTTCATCTCACGAGGCATTTTTCTTAAAAAATGTCCCATCAAGGTATTCATGTATTCCTCTCTCATTCAGGTAAGGGTAGAACCTGAAATTCATCTTGATATATCTTCGTCCCATCCAGGTCAAGGAATAAACCTGAGTCATTCCAAAAGGCTGATCTCGCCTCACCTATGAGACTTGATCAAAATTCTTATTTTCCACCATTTCGGGACCTTCACCCAAAGTCCCATCACGATTTCCTCATTTTTGTTATTCAGTCATATCATTTTCGAGGATTTCGTTTCCTCAAAGCCATTCAGGATAAGGTTTTAAGCCTGAAAAACCATATCTTTCAAAATAAATTCATACATACCCAGTTCAGATCTGCTGATTGTGGCATTTTTTAAAATTTGGAGTATTTTCTTTGCCACTAAGCTCGACTTTCAACCGGCTTAGTAGCAAAGAGGGGCATCTGTGAACACCCCAAATTTTTTAAAATCTTGTAAGTATTCTCTTTTTGCCCTTGGCCCCATTTTCTGAGTAAACTGAGTCATTTTTTATTCAAAATTTCAGTTTATTCCTCAGATTTACTGGAATCAAATCCATTTTATATATCTGACTCAATTTTGAATCTGGATCTGGTTCAAAATCCAAATTTGGGCATCGATATCCAAATTTTCAAATTGAAATTACAAAAATACCAAAAATAATTTCTGAAAGGCTCAGACAATTCATCTGGTACCCATTTGGATCCACTGCCCGGTATTTCTCGATTCAAGTTTTAAAACTTGAATATTTCCTTAAAACCTGGATCATAACCCGTTTTCTGAAGAAATTTCCAAATTTAAACCCGAATTCTCAAAAAACCTTTTGTAAATATTCTTCAATTTCGCAAAATTAGTTTAAAATCATCTAGTTTTCAGAGTTTTATATCAAAAACACCAAAAAAATAGAAAATACAAAAAGGAAATAGTTTGAAAATCCTCTTTTGAAAATCGTCTTTTGTTAAAAACCATTTTTTTGGAAAACCTTATAAAAAAAAGACTTTGTTTTGAAAATTTGGAAAACTTGAAGGACATGCTTTGAAAAAGGCCCTAACCGCTTTCTGTTGAAAAGGGACTGCAAAGGTCGCTCTTTCCCGCTCTTGATCTCTCTCTCTTAATCATTCTCTCTGCTTCATCTCTCCCTCCTCCATCGCCTTCTTCTTTCTCCTCCATTCATCTCCAACGACCCCCCCCCCCCCAATCTGCCTTCTTCCTCTCTCGCTTGCTCGATCCACCATTCGATTGGCATCCATCTTCTTCTCCCGTTCATCCCCACCTGTCATCCCCTTCTCGATCCTTCCTCCAGATTCTATATAAGCAACTGTAGGGGAAGGCTAAAGGCATCCACTAAGCATCCATTACATCCCCGATCTCGTTCCTCACCTATCAACTGTTTGCCCATCGATCTTTGACATCCGTTAGCCCCCAAGCATCATCCATTTTGTTTTCGCATATTGATTGAGATCCATCCTTTCGCAGTCTTCTCTGGTTCTTCCTCAACTCCCTTCCTCTCTTATCGCGCTTTTCGTCATCAGTGCGAGGAGGCCCATCTCAGCAATAAGACTCCACCGTCTGAAGGAGATTGATCCCATAGCCACTAGAGCAAAAGAGGATTTTCATAGTAGGAAGAGAGGGAAGGCTTCATCTTCTTCTTCAGAACATCTGCAGGACTACAGGAGTTTAATCAATTCGATCGACTTCAGTCCCAACAAATCAGGTAAGAGCCTTTCTCTCCTTTCCTTTTGGTTTTCCTTCAAAAGATCGTTTAGCTGCAAAGCCTCGTATATAGCATCGATCTGCGTATAGCATCATCGGTCTATATCTGGCAATATAAAAGGGGATGCAACAATTCCGACATTTTTCTTTTTCTTTTTATTTCACAGTTCATTTTTTTTGTTGAATCTCTGCAGTTTACATAAATGTAAATATCAGTTTATGATCGATATTCCTTTTATCGTTTCATTCCCTGTATCTTTCGTTTTATGTTTTACATTTCCATTTTCTGTTATGCTATTTCTTGTTTTGATCCAACCATCGCACTCATGCATTGCTTTAATCTTATTTGATCATTCTGTTGCTTCTTTTTTTTTCTCTTTTTTTTTTGGTTGGTCTTGATTGTTTAATCATTTCGTTAATTGTTTTAATTTTAGCATCTATTTCCCATGTTCTTTCACTGATTTTTGTTTGATTTTCCTTTACACCTCACGTTGTAGCATCTGCTAGCATTACCCATCCCCTGGATTGTCATTATCCATGCCAATTTCATACTGATACGGTTTGTAACATTGTTTATACTGCATGTATTTGCCTTCGTCAGATTGAATGCTGAAGCCCTGTTACCCCTATGCGTGATCATAAAGGGGTTATATAAAGTGGATCCCCAAGACACTTGAGCTGATAGATCAACCTCGCATAGTTGGTCAATTTCAAAACCCTGTTAAGAGTCAGACACGAGATTACATTAATCTGAGTGTTAAATCTAGATTGAATTCATTGTGTTTTCGACAAACCTAGATTATAGGCATCACGTTCATTCCGCATGTAAGCGTGGTTTTCTGTGATTTAAGCTTAGTTCTCTCTATTTTCATTTCCTTTGATTTTAGTTATGATGTTCTGTATTTTCTAATTAGATTCCTTAGTTTCAATAATCATTTCTTACCTCGTCTTCATTACATCTCCTTTTAACATCTCATAGTATAAGCATATCCCCTGGATCAGATTCTGATGTTCATAAGCCTTCAGTCTTCTGCGTTATGGTGTTTTATGTTTTTTTTAGTACATCCCTTCCTTCTCCGACCGATTTGTGAAAGGTTTTCACCATGTGTAACCAATTGGTTGATTTCAACTGTATAACAACATTTGTTGTATAAATGACTCACGGTAGGTTCTCTTATATGGTTCGATTTTGTGGAATCAATCCATTATTGCCTCTAGTCATTAGGTTATCTTGCAGATTTTAAATGAAATGTGGGGATTAGTGGCTCAGCAGAATGGGTGCTTCGTCCAGACATTTCGTTTTGGACCATGTCATTACACATTTTCTTAACTTGTCAGGTGCCTTTTTCTCCAAGACATGTCGCCAATCTGTTCCTAAGCCCTTTTGACGACCTCCCTCCATCCACTAAAGCCCTGCGTAAGCTAAGCGACAAACCTGGGATCAAAAGGATGAAGGGAATTTTCACAGGAGCACCATTGTTTTGAACGACCCTTGCTCATGATTTGCAATTCAAGTTCTCCGAAAATCAGCAGATCTTATTTCAAAGTATAGAAATTCTGATGCAGGGCCTTACAGGTAAGTCTAGAGTAATAAGTCAGATTGTTCTCTCTTTAAGAATAGCAGGAAATATACTGGTTCAGCGTCAGCCATATTGTTGTCCCTTCTATGATCCTCACTATATGGTCTCCCTCCATGGTACTGTGCCATATAGCCCCAGTATCCCAGCAGTCTATCCTTTGCTCTTTTCTGAAAAGGTTAATTCCAACAATTACTCGCACGTGCTTGGAGTACTTGGAAAAACTTTAAAATTCTGCTAACATGAGAAGATATCATATGACTTGTGACAGTCCGGTTTTTGTGGCACGTATTATCCTTGATAAGCAGATATTTTGCAGTTGAGATATCAGAATCATTTTTTTATGGGTTCACAGGGATCTGTGATGCATATGAATTATGTGTACAGGATATGTGTAAACACACCAAATTTTCACCCTCATCCAGTGTTTATATATTTCATGTGTCATTGCACATCATTGCATGCATTTGGCATACCATTTTATTGCATTGCATGGCATTGCATGTCATTACATCTCATTTTCAACATCCAACACTCCTGTTTTCAAAATATTTAATTCAGATTCGGGTTTTATAACTTTTCTTTCAAAAATAATTTTAAAACCCGGGTTTTTAATCAACATTCTGTCATTTGCCAACCCCCAAGACCTTATATTTTGAATTGTTTTTCTCAGAAAACAATTTGGATTCATTTTAAACCCAATTTTCAACTGATTTCAATTCTCAGATGAGACCCATTTAGGTGGTGTCGCTTCTGGATTCCTTCATTTATCAAATTTTTCAAAAATTTTAAAGTCCTAGTTGGATCAGGACTCTATCTTTTTATCTTTTTAAAACATTTTCAAAACTTCATTTTGATTTTAAACCAGTTATGATCATATCCCTTGTCCATTTCCTCCATGTTGGCCAAAATCTTAGAGTCCTAGTTGGATTAGGACTCTTTTTTCAGAGTCCCAGTCGGATCAGAACTCTACTTTTTACTACCTTTTCTACTTGTTTTTGGAAAAACCTTTCAAAATCTTCCTTTTTGGCCAAAATCTCAAAGTCCTAGTTGGAATAGGGCTCTTCTTCAAGAATCCTAGTCAGATAAGGACTCTTCTTCAGAGTTTCAGTCGGATTAGGACTCTATCTTTTGTCACTATTTTTACCTATTTTTAAACAAATCTTTCAAAATGAGTCAAAAACTCAGAGTTTTAGTCAAAATAGGACTCTGTTCAAAGAGTCCTAGTTGGATCAAGACTCTGATCCTGATTTAAATTTTGAGAGAATCTTTCAAAAATCTTCCCATCTATCAAAACTATTATACTTTTATCAAAGAATTTCAAAATTCTGGGATTTTATCCTAGAGTCCTGATAGAATCAGAATTCTGTCCCAGAGTCCTGGTCAAATCAGGACTCTATCCAAAGTTTGTTTTCCCACTCCATTTTCACTTATTTTCAAAAGTTTTGTTTAAATTTCATCATGTGCTTATCAGAAAACCAAAAAAAATTATAGTCCTAGTCGAATTAGGACTCTTCTTTAGAGTCCTAATCAGATCAAGACTCTGAACCAAAACTTCAATTTTATCTTGTTTTTAACTATTTTTCAAAATTCTCTCATTTGTTTTCTTAGAAAATCCAAAAATCTGAGAGTCCTAGTTCAATTAGGAGTCTGTCCCCAAGTCCCAGTTGAATCAGAACTCTGTTTTATTTCAATATTTGTTATTGTTTTCATTGTTTTCACAAGTTCTTTCATCAGTTTTTTAGAAAATACCAAAAAAATTTAGAGTTTCAGTTCGATGAGGACTCTGTCCCAGAGTCCTAATCCAGTTAGAAGTCTATTCTGAAGTTTGTTTTCACTTCTATTTTCATTCATTTTTATTTGTTTTTCAAAAAATAGATCATTTTGCAGAGTCTCGGTTGATTCAATACTCTATTTCAGAGTTTTGATTGAGTTAGAACTCTAACCCTGACTACATTTTTTAACTTGTTTTTACCAGTTTTGATAAAATCTTTTAAAAACTTCTTCATTTGGCTTTTAAAATCCCAAAATCTCAGAGTCTTAAAGTTTCAGGACTCTAGCCCAGAGTCCTAGTTCGCTTAGGACTTTATTTTCAAACCTTCGAATTTCATTTGTTGATTTTAACCCCTTTTCAAAGCTATTTTCAGTCTTTATTTCAAATTTTTCAAAACTTTGATGTGGGGCCCACTCAATTGGTGCCATATCCAGAGGAGTTCTGACTCGGTCAAGACTCTGTACCATTTCAAAACTTTCAATCTCAAAGTCTACTTTTGAATCTCTTTTGAAAAACCTCTCGATTTCAGGTTTTAAAATCGTTTTTGAAAATTAAAGTGGGGCCCACTCGGCGTGGCGCCACATTTGAAGAAGTCAAGGTTAGACTAGGGTTAGTCATTGTCCTAGTTAGGGTAGGGGTTTAGAGCAGTCAAAATCAATTTTGAAAATCTATTTTATTTAAGTTTTAAACCATTGGTTTTTAAAGGTTTTAAATTCAAGTTTTAAAAAAAAACAAATGTGGGTCCACACTAGGTGGCACCACATTTGGACTTTCTAGGGTTTAATTAGATGTTAATTAGGGATTAATTAGAGTCCATTTAGGTTAGAATCCTTTAGGAAAATTTTTGCCCTTAGTGGATTTATTAGAAAGAGTCCTAAAAAAAAAACCTCTTAATTAACCTTAATTAAGTGACTTTTTGAAAACCTATAAAAAGGGGACTTCAAGAGGTCAAAAAGGAGCTCTTTTTCTCTTCCAATTTCTTGGCCTCTCTCTCCTCTCCATCCCTACTCTCCTTCCTCCATTGTTGCAGCCCCAAGGTAAGGTTTTATTTAATTTATTTTATTATTTTCATCATTTTTATTACTTTATCTCATTAAAATAACCATTATCGCCTCTTTTAGCATGCTTTTTCTTTTCTTTTATTTCAAAAAAATCATGTGAGAACCCCAAGATGATGTTAAGCTGATGTTTGATGGTGCCTTACACGTTTTGATTCATTAACAATGTTTTATTTTTTTATTTATTATGCTAAACGCCCGAAAAAGATTATGATTCACCCATTTAATGGGTTGAATCCATCTTTTAATGGGTAAATCAAAATCTAACCATGGATTCCCTGTGTTTTATTTATTTTTTTAGCATATTAATGTTTATTACATGTGTTTCATCATTAAAATCAATTTTGTTTTGCTGTTTAGATAAATTTTATGGTTTTTCATGATTAAATCATATTTTTCTTAATGTTTCTTAGATTTCTGTAGATTTTAATTTCAGATCAGTAGAAAGCATGTTAATTTATACTGAAATACTGATTATAAATTACTGATTTTTTTATATGTGATACATGGATATGTCAGTGAACTACTGTAAAAAATTCAGACGTTTTAATTTTCGGGAACTCTGTTAATAAAATACAAAGTCAAATCTAGATTTCTGTTGATTAAAATTGTTGTTTAATTTTAAGTCTAACTTGCAGATGTGTTATTTCTCTAATCTGATATCCAATTTGAGATCTGTAATATGAAGTAGCTTCATGTTGATGCGGGCTATTTACTGTAAAATTTTCATGATTTTTTGTTGTTGTTTGGTATTTTTACTCTGTCAAAAAGTCGGGTCCAGCTTTTAAAACTCGTTATGATTTATAAAAACCCTAATCCGACTTGTATTGATCATAGATCTCAAACCGTAGATCCGATTCATGATCTGTAGAAACAAAAGTTCATTATTTTTCTGTCTACTATTCACTGCCAAAATTTCAGAAATTGTTTATGAAGGTCGCTGTTTATTTCTGTATTTATAACCGGAAGTACCTGTTCTAAGCAATTTTATACTCATTAAGTTTTAGTCCAGATTGCCGGAAGGGTTTCTCCCTCATCGAAGATGATTTTTCCAATATGTAAATAGGAGATTTCTTGTTTTTTTATCTAGTTTACTTTTGTAAAATTTCAGAAATTTCTATGGTGATCTGACCCCTGATTTGGGTCTAACACTGAAACTGGTATGTGACCATG
This sequence comes from Nuphar pumila, assembly GCF_984573655.1. Classification (NCBI taxonomy): domain Eukaryota; kingdom Viridiplantae; phylum Streptophyta; class Magnoliopsida; order Nymphaeales; family Nymphaeaceae; genus Nuphar; species Nuphar pumila. The sequence goes on along the minus strand of NC_143252.1, from coordinate 95,928,026 downwards.
GATAAAATTACCATATTTTAGGGTTTTAATGGAATTTTCGAATTGGAATAATGTCAAAAGTATATTTTTATGATTCCAATCTGATTTTAGGGATATAAAAAGTGTAGGTACCGATTTTTATCAATTTTGGAATCCATTTGATGCTTGAATTGATCAAATTGCAAAATAGGGTGCCCGAAGGATCCCGAAACACTGCTAAAATCATGATTTTCATGATATTTCTTGATTTTCGTGTATAAGTTCATGTTTTTAGGGGTTTTTCATGTTTAGAATCATATTAGGATGCTTCATGATCAATTTTGTGTTCATTTGGTTTTATTTAAATCCTAAACCCAAAGTTTTTACCAAAATTTATTTCTAAAAACCTTGATTTCAAGGCCATAGTCTTGTTATTAGGGACATTTTGGTCATTTGACCTAAATTTCAAAATTCCAAACCCTATTTTTTATGTTTTTAATCATGTCATATCATATTTGGTTTAATTTATCCTCATTTGAATTTCAAAAGTTGTATTTTACAAAATATCTTTCTGAAAACCCTAGTTTCAAGGCCATAGTCTTGCTATCAGGGGTATTTTGGTCATTTTGACCACAATTTCGAATTTTCAAATCTTATTTTCATATTTATTATATTTTATTTCATATTTTATTATGTTTATATCAGGGAATCATGGAAAAAGGCTTATATCTAGCAAAATCCAGTAATTTTCAGATATTACTAGATAAATCTAGAAAAGCCAACATATCTTCACTAACAAGTTTTCTAGTTTTGCAGGGATATTGAAGACTTTATTTTTTTGTATTTAAATTCAATTAGTGATATAAATTAAATGTAAACTTTGGAATAAGAATTTCAATTTCTGCTTAGATTAGGATTTGCATTGTATATAGCCTAATTCTGCAAATTTTAATATCTGATGAATGCATTATTCATGCACATATTACAAATCCACCATGGTCTACACGAATGGCACGTGCACAAGATCTTAGGGAGTTGACAAACTCGGTGAAATTCGTATTTATGACCATAGTCAGAATACGAATGAGACCCAGATTTGTGATCTTCGTATTAGCCACATTCAGCCTACACTCTTAGGCTAACTTCAAAATGCACTGCATTTCTCAAAAATACAAAAGGATTTTCTAAATTCTTCAAAATCAAGTCTTTCAAATACATATTCATTTATTTGCAAATTCCAATTCCAGCTCAGAGAAATCAATTTTCTCAAAATTTCTCAAGTCTTATTCAGAAATTGATTTTCTCAAAATTTTGTGCTTTTAAATGATATTTCAAGTATTTATCAAGTTCAAATCATGATTTTTCAAGTTATATATTCAATTTCAAAGTCTGAATTCATAGAAATCAAGTTTTTCCAAAGTTACTTGAAATTCCTCAGAAATCCATTTTTACAAAACACTTGGATTCTTCAAAAATCGATTTTCATTTTCCTCAGAAATATTCTTTCACCATGATTCACGATTTTCAAAGTGACATCTTTTCCAAGAATTTTCCAAGTATTTCAAATATTCAAAGCAAACATCATGTTTTCAAATCTGCATTTTTCAGAAAATTCATAGCACATGCCTGATTCTTTGAGCATTTAGGAAATAGAACACGATTTAGACAAGTTGAGCAAAGCTAAGCACATAATTGATCCTTGGTTCAATTACCCCTGGTAAAGGCGCCAGGAACGGTTGAACCTCGTACCGACATGCGAGTCCCATTCTTTGGAATTATCCCACATTTTAAAACGGAGGCGAGTTATTTTCAAAATCTTTTTCAAAGGTCAGTTTGACTCGCAAAAGTAAAAATTTTGCGATGATAACAGGTTTGGCGACCGTGATGGGACCTGTCTTCGCCTGATCAATTGTGTGCTTAACTTAGTTCAAATTGTCAAAATTGTGTTCCATGGAATGTCAGCTTTTATTTCATGATATCATGTGAACCTAGGAGCCTAGACTTGAACCCAACTGACATGGATTGCATGTAGACTAGGCATGGTTTGGTAGAACCATATTGAGGAGAATTATTCATGCTCACATAGACTTAGGTCTAATACAACACTCCTCAATCTAGGAATTGTATGAAAATAATGTTTGCTTCTTCAAATATTTCAAAATTCTATCTCTTCAAGACTTAGAGCCATTTGTTTGCTTGCATGTGCTCATGTTTTTAAAAACCACCTCACCTATCATTACCCGGTCTTCACATTGTTGGGCTTTCTTTCAGAACCATAGTTCAGGACAAAGCCTCACAACTGGGCCACCTATTTGGGTTAACACCCCCTGCCACGCACCAAGGGCCATAGTCCAACGTATATCGGCAAGTGCTCAAGGATGTTGAAAAACTTGAACCTAGAACCGGAGAAATTGATTTTATGGCACGTACATCGAGCCTCGGCTCGAGTATATAGGCATAGCATGATTGGACACAGATGATCTGAACCTTAGAGTTAGGATTAAGGTCCTACAGCTATTTCAAAACTTGTGCATCTAGAGTCAGCTTTTAGGGAATGTTGTATGTGCATACTTATTTGCGCAGGATGTGATTGAATATGTTGTAGTCATTTCCTTTTATTTTCCATATTTCCACAAGTTTTCTAAAATATTGAACGATTTTCAAAAATCTCCAATTTTTCCATATACTGTCTAAAATTCTTGTTTTATTCAAACCCTGGATGATTTTTTCAAATTCTCCTCTATTTTTCTTCAAAACTCCAGGTGATTTTCCATCCCTTCGTTCTTCTGGATCTCGAATTTCCTGCTACATTTTTATCTTGCCTGCATCTTTTTCAAAATCCTTATATTTTCTTAAGTTTTATTCCAATTTTCCATGTTTTTCAGTCTGATGGCATCCAGTCAACTTGATTCGGTCTTTTCTGAGGGTTACATCTCCTACGAGGTGCGACAAGATCTTCCTGAACATCGAGTCCTCAGCACCGGATTCTTCCTTCCCCAGTGGTGTTATTCATAGCTCAAGAACTTTTCTCGTATGTTTCTGGACCATTTGGACGATTGTGGATTGGAACTGGCATCTGCAGTGGGAAAGCAGACAGTTAACAACAATTTGATCCATGCACTGGCAGAACGGTGGAATCCGAGCACTAATACCTTCTGGTTCCCATGGGGGGAAATGACTTTATTGATGAATGATTTCTAGGAGATTATGGGATTACCTGAACCAGCTGGTCAGCCTAGAGATCCATTGGAGAAACAATTTTTTATCAATGTCAAGGGTCTGGATCCCCGAGACGCTTTAGCTCGCATGACAGGATGCAAGTCTTGGTCATTGATCGAGGAGAATGGAAATGAATATGTAAACCTACTCGAAATCTATAGACAGTATGGGGCATTTGTGGAAGTCAGTTCCTTATCTCGAACAGCTCAAGAAAGAATCCATCATGCGATGGTCTTATGTACTGTGGGATTAGCTCTCTTTCCAGATGGACGGAATTGTTGAGAAACTCTATTTTGATGTCACATAATATGATACACTGTCGTATTTGATTTTATATAATAAGATAATATGTCTTCTTGAAAAATGTTATATTATGACTGGATATGTTTTGTCATATATCTAACGAGTATTTGATGCAAGGATATCTCACTCAAAAAGGATGGAGACCTCCTGTTCAAGTACAACTATGGTGCAATCATACTCCTTGAAGAAAAAGCTTGATGAGCCATGCATTCCTAAAAGACCATCTAAAGAGATCGGCTACCTCAAGTTGAAGACTTTTTTCTTCTTTAGAGTCATATGTAACAGAACCTTCAGAAGCATGCATATTGCATATTACATACTCATTCATAAAAGTTATTTCATAAAAGTATACGATAGTTTCAAAAAGCACCTTTTTGAAAACCAATAATTGTACCTTCTTACAAACCTTTATGGAAAAGGTATTTTGACATGATATAATTCATGATTTCAAAAAGCAATAATTGTACCTTCTATCATATACAAGACAACTTGAAAAGTAATGATTTTAAAAATAGGAAAAAGACAAAACATGGAAATCGGCTACACAAAGAAAAACAAATATAATACTTGTTAAAAAGACTTTAGTTACCTTTTTAAAGAAATGATTTCAAATGTGTAGGAAAAAGACAAAACATGGAAATCGGCTACACAAAGAAAAACAAATATAATACTTGTTGAAAAGACTTTAGTTACCTTTTTAAAGAAATGATTTCAAATGTGTAGGAAAAAGACAAAACATGAAAATCGGCTACACAAAGAAAAACAAATATAATACTTGGTGAAAAGACTTAAGTCACCTTTTTACAAACCCATAGAATGTCGACTTACTTGAAGTCATCATTGTCTTTGTATAGCATTAAATACCTCTTGTAAGAAATCCTTGTTAATATCCATCTCAAGAATGTCGACTTGTTTAAAGTCTTCATTCTCTCTGTAGACATTGAAAAACACATCATAAAGAAAACTCTTGATATGACTATGTACAAATAAATATCTCAAAGCATTTATTGTACTTACACTCATTTAAAGTAAAGAAGTACTTATGTACCACAAATCATTAATTAGGATAAAGACAAAACTACATGACAGCCTACAATCCAACATTCAATGTACTATTGTAAGAAATAGACTCTTTACATAAAATATATATTACCTAAAATATTACAACGACTATTGTACCCTATATTTTACTTTTATGGAAAGAAGACTTTTTCGAAAACCCATAAATTTGGTTTTTGAAATGACATGACATTTCACATCTCAAAAAGACTACGATTTCAAATAAGTAACGACTACTTTTTTAAAGCTATATAAACACACTCAAATAAACTATTCCAACAAGAAATGGATATGTGAGCTTACAACGAGAAAAATTCCTATTCGATATTTGAAAGAGAGCCTAGAAAAAGAAAGAGAAAAGAAAGAGAAAAAGTCAAGAAAAGCTCTTTGACAAAGAGTATCTTCTGAGTGAAAAGAATAGAACATTCTGAGAATCCTTCATTTGTGCATTCATATCATTCTGAAGGTTCTATAGGAAGTATTGTAACTTTCTGTTATTCACTGTATTCCTTCTTTGTTAAAAGAAGTAGACCTCTGAGAAAGAGGGTGTTGCCCTTCTCTGTTGAGAGAAGAAGACCTCTGTGAAAGAGGGTGTTGTTCTTCTCTGTTGAGAGAAGAAGACCACTGTGAAAGAGGGTGTGCCCCTTCTCTGTTGAGAGAAGAAGACCTCTGAGGAAGAGGTGTTGTACTATTTATCCGGTGACTCGAATGTTATAGTGGAAAGCTCAAGTGGTTTGCTTGGGGACTAGATGTAGGTCAGGGTTTTGACCGAACCAGTATATATTCTGTGTTTATGTGTTGTGCCTTTATTGCATCATATTTTTAATTTATTGATCTGTTTAGTAATTTCCTATTCACCCCCCCCCCCCTCTAGTGGAATTTCATTTGGTATTAGAGCAGGTTTGCTGGTTTCGACATAACAAGTCTTCCAGCACAAATGGCATCTACCTCCTATGCTCATGATATTAAAGGTCAACACGCATCTCGTCCTCCTTTCTTCAATGGCTCCAACTATGGATATTGGAAGTGCAGAATGGCTATATTTCTCAAGTCCATAGATTTTGCTGTATGGAAAATTGTTGAGCATCCATACGCATCTCCATCCACAGACTATAGCTTATGGTCTGATGAAGAAAAGAAAATGGAAAATCTAAATGCAAAGGCTATGAATGCCTTATATTGTGCCATTGATCAGAATGAATTCAATAAAATATCTATATGTGAATCTGCATATGATATTTGGCATTCTTTGGAGGTTATTCATGAAGGAACCAACAAAGTGAAAGAAGCCAAAATCTCATCTCTTGTCAGAAAATATGAGTTGTTCAAAATGAACAAAGATGAACCCATCACAGAGATGTTCACCAGATTCACCAACATCACCAACGATCTGAAATCTCTGGGTGTAACCCACTCTCAGACAGAAAAGGTGAAGAAAATCTTGAGATCTCTCACAACTGATTGGGAGAAAAAGACTACTGCTATTGAAGAAGCTCAAGATTTGTCCAAGCTTACCCTGGACGATTTAATAGGCAATCTTATGGCCTATGAAGTCCACATGAAGGAAAGAAGGGAAGAGGAACAACCTTTAAAGAAAACTCTAGCCTTCCCAGCCCTTTCTGAGGATGAGGACTCAGAAAAAGAAACTGAGATTGTGCTACTCACCAGAAAATTCCAGCGCTTTATGAGGAGGAACCGGCTTCCAAATAAGCACAAAGAAAGAAAAGACCCAAAGAAAGATTCTATGTGCAACCAGTGTAATAAGCCAGGTCACTTGAGACGTGATTGTCCTCTTCTCAAAAGAAAATCCAAGACTGAGGAACCAAAGAAAAGGTTCTTCAAGAAAAAGGCTCTGCATGCTCAATGGGATGATTCAGAACCATCCACCAGTGAAGAGTCAAATGATGATGAAGCAGAAACAGCCAACATGTGCTTCATGGCAGAAAGCTCTGTAAGTGAATCCCTTGATTTCTCCTTTGAAGAACTTCAAAATGCTTTTCAGGAACTTTTTGAAGAATCAAGGAAAACGATTCTAAAAAATAGACATTTGAAATCTGAGAATCTAGAGCTCATTCTGAAAAATGAAAAACTCAGTATTGAAAATTTTGAGTTACAAAAGAAAAATCTTCTTATTACTTCTGAAATCTCTTCTACTAGCTCCAAGACTAAAAATTTGCAAGTAGAAATTTCAGAATTAAAAAGTAAAACTGAGAACCTTATGAAAACGGTTTTCAAGTTTACTAAAGGAAAAGAGAACTTGGATAAACTCCTATCCTCTCAAAAAGTCTCTTTCTACAAGAATGGTATTGGCTACTCTCATTTCAACAAGCCTTCTTGTATGAATCAAAAGACCACTTTTGTGAAAAGTTCTTCTGAACCTAAAAAGGAGTATTATAATTTTAATTCCTTAAACTCCTTTAAAGCTGTAGTCAAACCTAAATCAAAATGGATTTGGGTTCCAAAATCTAACAAAAAGGGACCCGACTGGGTACCAAAAAGAAGTTTACTTAATGTTTTACAGGCTCCAAAGAAGAAGAACAGATGGATACTAGACAGTGGATGTTCAAAGCACATGACAAGACATCCAGACCTTTTTGTTGTTCTTCATCACAAAGAAGGAGGAACGGTCACCTTTGGTGATAACAACAAAGGTTTGATAATTGGTATTGGTAATATTGGTAATATTGATAAACCTCTTATCAAAGACGTTCTCCTGGTTAAAGGCTTAAAACATAACCTTCTAAGTATTAGTCAAATGTGTGACACAGGTTATAATGTTAGCTTTAATCATGATGCATGTCTTATAGCAGACACCAACGAGAACATCATCCTAAAAGGTATAAGAAGAAATAATATATATGAACTATATCTAGAAAACATCACTGAACATTGCCTTATAGCTAATAATAACACTCAACATTTATGGCACATGAGAATGAGTCATGTCAACTCCAAATACATGTCTAAATTAGCTAAAGATAAGTTAGTACGTGGGTTACCCAAAATATCTTTTAAAAAAGATTATTTTTGTGATGCATGTCAACTAGGAAAACTATCAAAATCATCTTTCAAATCAAAAAATATCATTTCAAGCAAAAGACCTTTAGAGCTTCTCCACCTGGATCTTTTTGGTCCTTCTAGAGTAGCTAGTCTTAATCACAATAAATACGTTTTTGTCATTGTAGATGACTACTCAAGATTTACTTGGGTAATATTTTTGAAAAACAAAAGTGACATGTTTTGTCAATTTGAAATTTTATGCAAAAAATTACAAAATGAAAAATCTTGTTCCATTGTAAAAATTCGTAGTGACCATGGAGGAGAATTTGAAAATGAACTTTTTGAAAATTTTTGTAACTTGCATGGTATTTTTCATAACTTTGCCTTTCCTAGAGTTGCACCTCAAAATGGGGTAGTAGAAAGAAAAAATAGAACCCTTCAGGAATCTGCTAGAACTATGCTCCAACATAATAATCTTGCTAAATCTTTCTGGGCAGAAGTTGTTAATATTGCATGCTATATAACAAATAGAGTTCTTATTAGACCCTTATTAAATAAAACTCCCTATGAATTATTCTATGACAGAACTCCAAGAATAGACTATTTCAAAGTCTTTGGATGTAAATGCTTTATCCTTAACACAAAAGATAGCCTGGATAAATTTGATGCTAAATCCATTGAAGGCATATTCTTAGGATATTCAAGTCATAGTAAAGCATATAGAGTTTTTAATAAGAGTTCATATACTATTGAAGAATCTATGCATGTCAGTTTTTGTGAATCTATTGATCAATCTGTTCTTAAACAGACTAACGATGATGATGTTGAAAGTACAGATTTGTTCCTAGATAACACAGTCAAATCTAATGAAGATGATCATCAAAGAACATTTGTCGAAATCAAAGATCATCCTCAAAAGCAGATTTTGGGAGACCTGACAAAGGGGGTTCAGACTAGAGCTCAGCTAGAACGGATTGCAAATATGGCATTCATTTCTCAACTTGAACCAAAGAAGATTGATGAAGCCATCATCGATGAGTTCTGGATGCTAGCCATGACTGAAGAACTGAATCAATTCCAAAGGAATGAAGTTTGGGATCTTGTACCAAGACCAAAGGATCATCAGATCATTGGGACAAGATGGATCTTCAGAAACAAGCTAGATAAAACAGGTAATGTTATAAGAAACAAGGCAAGACTAGTAGCTCAATGATACAACCAGGAGGAAGGTATTGATTTTGATGAAACATTTGCTCCTGTTGCTAGACTTGAATCTATTAGGATGTTGTTAGCATATGCAAGCTATATGGATTTTAAACTTTATTAAATGGATGTTAAAAGTGCTATTCTTAATGGTTTTATAAATGAAGAAGTTTATGTAAAACAACCTCCAGGCTTTGAAAATGAACAATATCCAGATCATGTTTTCAAACTAAAACGTGCCTTATATGGATTATAACAAGCACCTCGTGCTTGGTATGATAGACTCAAAACCTTTTTATTAAAAACTGATTTTTCGGTAGGCAAAGCAGACTCTACTCTATTTGTAAAAGTTGTGGATAATCATACCTTAATTGTTCAAGTTTATGTGGACAATATCATCTTTGGATCTACTAACAACACTCTCTGTGAAGAATTTTCTAAGTCCATGCAGAAGGAATTTGAAATGAGTATGATGGGAGAACTCAACTACTTTCTTGGACTGCATATTAAGCAAACCAAGGATGGAGTTTTCATCAATCAATCCAAGTATGCTCATGAACTTCTAAAGAGGTTCAACATGAACTCAACAGCTTCAAAAACCACTCCTATGAGCACAACCACTGTTTTGGACAAAGATGAAGATGGTAAGTCTGTTGATACAAAGGTATACCGAGGTATGATAGGATCACTTCTGTATTTAACTGCTAGTCGTCCAGATATTATGTTCAGTGTTTGCTTGTGTGCTAGATTTCAGTCAAATCCAAAAGAATCACATCTTAAAGCTGTAAAAAGAATAATGAGATATTTAAAAGACACAGTTGATTTTGGATTATTTTATTCAAAATCCTCTACATTTGATCTAATCTCATACAGCGATGCTGACTTTGCTGGAAGTAAATCTGACAGAAAAAGCACAAGTGGAACATGTCATATGCTAGGGCACTCACTAGTTTCATGGTTCAGTAAGAAACAAAACTGTGTATCCTTATCAACTACTGAAGCTGAATACATTGCTGCTAGCCTAGCTTGTACACAAGTTATCTGGATGAAACAAACTTTGAAAGATTTTGGTTTAAATTTTGAAAATACAAATATTTTCTGTGATAATACTAGTGCTGTAAACCTATCCAAAAATCCTATTTTACACTCACGAACTAAGCATATTCAAATAAGACACCACTTCTTAAGAGAACAAGTCTTAAACAACATAATTAAACTCGAATTCACACCCACTAATCAACAGTTAGCAGACATCTTTACTAAACCATTAAAACATGAAGACTTTACACGAATTAGAAGAGATTTAGGAATATGCAAACTAAGTGACTTATAATTAATCTCACCTACTAAGACTAAAACATCTTATAAGTGCTATTAAAGTTTTATTTTATTCGGTTTCATTCTTATCGATTTCTTATATTTATTTTTTATTTTTTTTTTTAAAAAAGGGTCAAACTATGTTTCTATATTCACGTATACTCTAAACACTTATAAAAACACATTCATCATGACACATTCTTTATGTCTTTCAACTTGTCATCTTTCAAGTACACATCTATAATGACTCCTTGTCCTATTTACTTTCACTCATATCCATAAAAACTAATTATATTAAGTAAAAGCTATCATGACATTTTTTCACATCACTCATCTCATAACACCTTTTATTACTTTTGTCCTTTTGTGAAAACTTTCTCTTACGATAAGTTAGTTCACCTTCAACATGATAACATATTCCTCTCAACTTGCCTATACGTAACTTAAACAAGAATAGTATTTTATGAGAAACCTTGCTTTTCAACTTTTAGTCAAAATTGAATGATTATTTTTTTTTGTTTTCTTTACCTTCTTCAAAAGTTAATGTTGTATTTCACGTATAATTTTACTATATCATTTGTTATATCATATATTACGTACACTCTATTTCTATCATGTCATCCTTCACACCTCTTTATGAATAATTATTATTTACAAAAACTTGTCCACCATTCTTTTTCATATGTACTATTTAGTACCACACTTTTCTTGTCGCTCTTCATCCAATACAAAGTGAATCTCCATCCGTGACCATTATACATTTAAATTTATCGTTTTCAAAAACCATGAACTCCCTCCATTAAAACCATGTCCTCTTAGCCAAACATCAATCTTGACTTTATGTCATACATCAAGTGATTGTTGTCCTTTATAATCTCTCTCTCTCTTTCTTTCAAATTCGTATATCAACTCACCTGTCTTTATGATTTTTTTCATTTTCCTACAAAAATTCTTCTCAAATATGAAATTATTGCATCCTTGTTTGTCCTATTCTGAATTCATCTCTCACGGATTTTGTATGCTTTCATATAAAGTAACATAATATTTGGCTTAAAAAAGTTGTTTGTTCTATTAGGCCATTATTTTCTTCACTATTCATCTTTTCTCACATCTCTTCATCACACGAAACTCTTTAAAATCCTAGTCTAATAAGATAGTCCATATGCATCACATGACACATAGCAAACTTCGACAAACTCTCCCAGAGTAAACCTTTCTCTATATAGAAAAATTTCAAAACCATGTCCTTCTTAACATACAATACACTATCTTCCAACAACTGATTTGATTTATCATTCACAAGCCTCTTATTTTACAACTCACGCATTTCTTCTTTCAGCTAAAATCTAAAAATCCTTCACTTCCAATGTCATTCATTTCTTATCACCATTACTTTTCTCCTTCTATTTAATAGATTGATTCATCTCTCACCAATTCCCCATGAATATCTCTATTCTCTTACAAACTACTACTCCTTCCAAGCTCTTCTCTCTTGCTCGTTTTTCCTAAGCTCTTGCAATGGCTTTCTCTTGCACATCCGACTTACTCCAAGCTTCGGAGTTGAGATTTCCGGATCTCATTCACACTTATCACTCCATAAAATCTTTGACCATCCTACCAGGCAGTTTGGTTCACCTTGAAGCCTTTCCAGCTTTTGATTTACAAACTTCTCTTTCCGAACTTATTCATGTTCTAGCCTCTCCGAAACGAATGCCCATCTATCCTCATCTTATCAAAATATTCTACACCAACCTTTCTATCGACCATGATCACTCTTCTATCACTTCCATGGTACATGGAAAAATTTTCTCTTTCGACATATCTCAGTTAAGCAACATTTTGAATATTTCTTCTTACGGTATTGAGCTTCCCAACATTGTTCCTCTCGACCACTCTGTGTTTCAGAAAATCCTCCTCTCCACTCGCTCCACTCACTTCCCATGGCATGAGAGCAATCTCCAACCTCATGCTCTATTGTTGTCCAAAATTCTTTCCTCCAATATCGTCCCCAAGTCGCCCTCTAGGGGATTTGTTGCAAATGAAGTCTCCCTTCTTCTTTATGCCATCTTCTCTGTCTTTCCCATCAACTGGTCCAGTGTCATCTTCCACAACATGATCAACTTTCATTCCTTTAAGTCTCTTCCCTTCGGATATTTCATCACACTCATTCTTGAATTCTTCCAGATTCCCCTTGCAACATATGTCGTCTACTACTCAAACAATATATTTGATGACTCCTCTCTCCATGAAGAAGAGTCCTCTCACCTAAACTCTGACGACAAAGGCCCTCAAGAAGCAGATCAAGCAACAACTTCTGACCTTGACATCTTCTCAGCTCTTGTCAATGTCCAGAACACCCAGGATCTCCTTCTGAAGAATCAAGCTTCACTACAACTCGGCCAAGATGCATTACTCCGAAAGTTTCACCCTTCCTCCGGATCAAAATAAACTTTTTTTTTTGGACTGTAATAACTTTACATTATTTTGGTTTAACTTTATTTTTTTTTTCTGTAATAACTCTGCTTACTCTGATCCCTTCCTTTTAGTCCATGACAAAGGGGGAGAAAAACCTGTCTCCATTATTGGAGAAAAATACTCGTCTTTGACATTTTTCAATATTTTTATGATATTATTATTTCTATGCATATTGTCTTTTTGACAGGGAGAGCATATTTTGTCATCATCAAAAAGGGGGAGAATGTTGAGAAACTCTATTTTGATGTCACATAATATGATACACTGTCGTATTTGATTTTATATAATATGATAATATGTCTTCTTGAAAAATGTTATATTATGACTGGATATGTTTTGCCATATATCTAACGAGTATTTGATGCAAGGATATCTCACTCAAAAAGGATGGAGACCTCCTGTTCAAGTACAACTATGGTGCAATCATACTCCTTGAAGAAAAAGCTTGATGAGCCATGCATTCCGAAAAGACCATCTAAAGAGATCGGCTACCTCAAGTTGAAGACTTTTTTCTTCTTTAGAGTCATATGTAACAGAACCTTCAGAAGCATGCATATTGCATATTACATACTCATTCATAAAAGCTATTTCATAAAAGTATACGATAGTTTCAAAAAGCACCTTTTTGAAAACCAATAATTGTACCTTCTTACAAACCTTTTTGGAAAAGGTATTTTGACATGATATAATTCATGATTTCAAAAAGCAATAATCGTACCTTCTATCATATACAAGACAACTTGAAAAGTAATGATTTTAAAAGTAGGAAAAAGACAAAACATGGAAATCGGCTACACAAAGAAAAACAAATATAATACTTGTTGAAAAGACTTTATTTACCTTTTTAAAGAAATGATTTCAAATGTGTAGGAAAAAGACAAAACATGGAAATCGGCTACACAAAGAAAAACAAATATAATACTTGGTGAAAAGACTTAAGTCACCTTTTTACAAACCCATAGAATGTCGACTTACTTGAAGTCATCATTCTCTTTGTATAGCATTAAATACCTCTTGTAAGAAATCCTTGTTAATATCCATCTCAAGAATGTCGACTTGTTTAAAGTCTTCATTCTCTCTGTAGACATTGAAAAACACATCATAAAGAAAACTCTTGATATGACTATGTACAAATAAATATCTCAAAGCATTTATTGTACTTACACTCATTTAAAGTAAAGAAGTACTTATGTACCACAAATCATTAATTAGGATAAAGACAAAACTACATGACAGTCTACAATCCAACGTTCAATGTACTATTGTAAGAAATAGACTCTTTACATAAAATATATATTACCTAAAATATTACAACGACTATTGTACCCTATATTTTACTTTTATGGAAAGAAGACTTTTTCGAAAACCCATAAATTTGGTTTTTGAAATGACATGACATTTCACATCTCAAAAAGACTACGATTTCAAATAAGTAACGACTACTTTTTTAAAGCTATATAAACACACTCAAATAAACTATTCCAACAAGAAATGGATATGTGAGCTTACAAAGAGAAAAATTCCTATTCGATATTTGAAAGAGAGCCTAGAAAAAGAAAGAGAAAAGAAAGAGAAAAAATCAAGAAAAGCTCTTTGACAAAGAGTATCTTCTGAGTGAAAAGAACAGAACATTCTGAGAATCCTTCATTCGTGTATTCATATCATTCTGAAGGTTCTATAGGAAGTATTGTAACTTTCTGTTATTCACTGTATTCCTTCTTTGTTGAAAGAAGTAGACCTCTGAGAAAGAGGGTGTTGCCCTTCTCTGTTGAGAGAAGAAGACCTCTGTGAAAGAGGGTGTTGTCCTTCTTTGTTGAGAGAAGAAGACCTCTGTGGAAGAGGGTGTGCCCCTTCTCTGTTGAGAGAAGAAGACCTCTGAGGAAGAGGGTGTTGTACTATTTATCCGGTGACTCGGATGTTATAGTGGAAAGCTCAAGTGGTTTGCTTGGGGACTGGATGTAGGTCAGGGTTTTGATCGTACCAGTATATATTCTGTGTTTATGTGTTGTGCCTTTATTGCATCATATTTTTAATTTATCGATCTGTTTAGTAATTCCCTATTCACCCCCCCCCCCTCTAGTGGAATTTCTGGAATTACATGGATATCAGGATAGTTCAACTTCTACAAAGGTGGGAAAGTCGACAGACCAGCCGTCTCTCCATAGCCATGGCCGCACTCGCATTTCTATACTGAGGGTTGACGTGTTTCACACTCAAAGAATCAATTCTAGTCGAAGGGTGCACTTATGCATTGCAATCTTGGTTCCTCCGACATGTGCCAGCCTGAGCCAGTTCATTCAGATACAATGGTGAAAAGCTTTTGCCAGTTGCGCGATACCAGTTTTTAATCGACAACCCTCAAGAGGAAGAAGTTGTATGGGACTACTTTGATCGTCAAGAATCACCTCCCAGATATACTTATGCATACGGCAAACAGTTTAGGCTACTTGGCCCATTCTTTTGCGCATACTATCATCCAGAGCATTGTGTCAGGCAGTTCTCTTAGAGACAGAAGCGCATAGAAATTCGTCTACTATCAGGGATCTTGCCAGAGTTCGATCTCACATCAGATCAGTGGTCTGAAACATACCATTCTGCCAGACATGGCTGGGATTCTTTTGTTACTCTCACAATTTTTCCTGGTCCTCGAGTGTCCTCGGATTTTCAGAAGTGGTGGAAAATTGTCTGTCCTCCTCCCCTTTGTCAAGTTTATTACTAATAAAATCATGTTTTTCCTTCAATACAATTCCTTTAATTTTCATCTTGGTTTGACGACCTCGCTTAAGTAACAAGGCATATTTTCAGTTGTTTATTTTGCAAAGAATAGCAGTGCAATTGTCGTGACTCCAGCGACAACTCAGCTCCTAGTAATGGGCATCCTTCCAATTGTCTACCAGATATTCAACAAATATTTCTTATTCAAAACCATTTCCAGCAGGTAACCCTCAAATTTGCCCTGCAAAGAGCACTTGCATCCTTACATGGTTCAGACGAGGTTCAGAAGGAAAACAATGATAGTCAAGCATATCAGTTATTCGCCAGCCTCAGATCAGGAAATGGCCTCTTCAAGATCTATCAGAAACAAAAATTAGCAGGGCAATGATGATGTTGATCCCCAGATGTATGTCATGTTTCAAAAGATGATGAGTAAGATAACGACAGAGCAAGCAAAGGCCAATTCTGGCAAGATATCTAGCAAGAAGAAGACTAACGGCCAAACATTGAAGAAGCAGCTGATGATATCCAAGAAAATTATCCAACATGAGGATACATCTGATGAATCAGAATCGGTAGGTGACACTGATGAAGAGTATGAAGTCCAGCAAGCATTTCAAAGATCCTTCATAGACAAGGGCCAACCTATAAATTGAAAAACCAAACAATGGATGATCCACTCCAAATACAGTTGAAGGAAATTGCCAAGATGATTAAAGATTTGCAAGCCCGTGACAAGGACAAGAAGGTTTTCAGGAGCAAAGACTTCTATGATGGCATCACCCCCGTCAGGAATAATCAAGATTCAGAAAAGAAGACAAATTATACCTTCTTCGCCGATGTCAACCGCAACGATTGCAAAGATAACAAGGGAGATCATACAAGTCAGAAAGAAAAATCTTCAAAGTAGAGTGAAAAATTGAGTCAACATAAAGAGAAGATAAAACATGACGGTTGGGGTTACGATCGTGAATTTATCCCTCTAGATCAGCCCCTCGAAAAGATCCTTGAATACATGTTGGTCAAGGAAATGGTTAAACTCCCAAAGATTTCTAATCCTCATGTCACAAAAGGCAAATGGAAAGACCGATTCTGCAAATTCCACTGAACAACAGGGCACGATATTGAACATTGTTTCATCTTCAAGAACATCATCCAAGACTATATCAATAAGAATTTCTTCGTTGAGGATGAGAAAGAATGCCAACCAATTGTCTTGGCCAAGTCTCAGCAGAACTCAAGCACTCGATAGAAGGTACAGCGGAACAATCGAAACCAGGACCGTAAGATGGCCCCATTGGATCAAATGCTTGAGAGTTTCTTGGAATACATACTCACAAAAGATATGGTCAGACCTCCGAAGGCATACTTCACTCTTCCTGCCAACAATAGCAAGGGTAACCAGAAAAATCATGATGACCATTCAGAAGGATCTGAGGACCAAAAAGAAAAGATCTCCAACAATGATAAGCCTCTTCAATCTAGTCCTCAGCATAAAGAGAAAGATCAGGAGAAACCAAAACACAAAGACTGGAGCACTGATCAAAAGTTCACTCCTCTTGACCAGAAGCTCGAGACTGTTCTAGAAAATTTGCTCACAAAAGGCATGATTCATTTACCAAAAGTCATCGATCCCCTGGCAATCATGGGTAGGTTCAAAGAACAATTTTGTAAGTTTCATCATGCAATAAGACACGACATAGAAAATTGTTTCATCCTCAAAAACATTGTCTAGGATTGCGTTGACAAGAATATTCTAGGGGAAAACAAAACAGCAGACCAGCCGGCTATCTTGGCTAAATCTCTTTAATCCTACTTCCAGTCGAAGGCAAACACTCAAAAGAAGCCAAAACATGAAGGTTGGAGATGTGATCGCCAATTCACCCCATTAGATCAGACACTCGAGAGCATGCTCGAGTATATGTTAGCCAAAAATATGGCCAGACTTCCAAAGGCTGTCGATCCTGCTGTCACTTGGAAGAATAAATTCTGCAAATATCACCGAGCATTGGGGCATGACATAGAACATTGCTTTGACTTCAAGAACATCGTGCAAGATTGCATCGACAAAGGATTGCTTGTAAGGGCTGAGTCAGAAGATCAATCCGCTATCTTACCTGAACCCAAAGAAGAATGATGCTACTAATGCTCTCATCCTTTTCATCTTACTTTTGTCATTTTGAAAAGAAGATGTAGCCCCAATTCTTATATCAATTTATTTTTTCAGTACATCAATAAAACATCAATTTGACTTGTTTCTCTTACAAGATATCTCTAACAAGGAATGACCTCTTCAAAGTCCCTCGAGAATCAATCAAAAGTCAGAAAGCATTCTTCAAATATCAATTACTTATCCTTTCATCCAACCTCTCACTCCCCAGTTATATTGAGGCATTATTTTGAAAATTGTCTTCAAAACATCTTGTATGCAGACAGGATCAAATAAATCTCTCATTTTGCATGCATGTGCATCCATCTATATCATTTTGCATTCATTTACATACATTTGCATTCATTTGCATTTGCATGCATTTATTTGCATTCATTTGCATCCATATGTATCAAATTCACTTTTCCATCAGGTTAAGGGATAAACCTGAGCTACCCATTCAGGATAAAGGATAAATCCTGAGACCCGTGGCATTTTTCTAGGTCATCGTGAGGGTGAAGATTGAAAATCTTCCATCACAATCAATTGATAATCTTTTAGAAATCAGCGCTCGTGCTGGTAATGTTTAAAAAAAAAAAAAGCAGTGCTCGTACTATTAACCTTTTAAAATTCAGTGCTCGTGCTGGTACTCTTCCAAAATCTGATGCGCGTACTAGTTAAACTAGTCCCAAATGTCATCTTTACACTTATAAACTTTTCTTTCCTTCAAATGTCTTGAATTGGTCTAGAACATTCGAGTTCTGATTCGAATCTTCTTCCAAATCCAATTCACAATTGGTCTAGAAAATATGAGTCCCGACTCAAATTTTCCTCCAAATCCAATTAATCTAATTTTCTTTCCTTCAAATGTCTTGAATTGGTCTAGAAGATCCAAACTCCGATTCGAATCTTCTTCCAAATCCAATTCAAATTTGGTCTAGAAAATCTGAGTTCCGACTCGAATTTTTTTCCAAATCCAATTCATCTAATTTTCTTTCCTTCAAATGTCTTGAATTGGTCTAGAAGATCCAAATTCTGATTCAAATCTTCTTTCAAATTCAATTCAGAATTGGTCTAAAAAATCTGAGTCCCGACTCAAATTTTCTTCCAAATCCAATTCATCTAATTTTCTTTCCTCCAGATTCTAGAATTGGTCTAGAAGATTCGAGTCCCGATTCGAATCTTCTTCCAAATCCAATTCGAAATTGGTCTAGAAAATCTGAGTCCCGACTCAATTTTTTTTACAAATCCAATTCATCTAATTTTCTTTCCTTCAAATGTCTTGAATTGGTCTAGAAGATCCGAATTCTGATTCGAATCTTCTTCCAAATCCAATTCACAATTGGTCTAGAAAATCTGAGTTCCAACTCGAATTTTCTTTCAAATCAAATTCAACTAATTTTCTTTCCTTCAAATGTCTTGAATTGGTCTAGAAGATCCAAATTCTGATTCGAATCTTCTTCCAAATCCAATTCAGAATTGGTCTAAAAAATCTGAGTTCTGACTCAAATTTTCTTTCAAAATCCAATTTGTCTAGTCTTTACTTGAAGATTTGAATTCTGATTCAAAGCTTTTGACCGAACCCAGTTTTCCACCGGTCCGGTTAAATCCAATTTTCAAATTGGTCCTTTTATGAAATCCAACCTCTTCTTGGTTGCTTTACCAAATCTTGTATTTGTATTGATAATCTTTTAAAATTCAGTGCTCGTACTGGTAATCTTTTAAAAATCTAGTGCTCGTACTGGTAATCTTTTAGAATTCAGTGCTCGTACTGGTACTTTGTCAAAGTTCGGTCTTCATACTGGTCACAACATAAATCACACATTGAGGTTCAGACTGAATGTTAATCTTCAGATCTTCGAACCAAACAATCTTTGTCAGACCCTTGGGTCATTCCAGTCTATCAAGCATACCTTTCGGTCATCTATTTTGTTAGTCAGGCAGAAAGACCATTCTGAAAAAAGAATCCTAGGATATCAAACTGCAAAATTTGCCAAGAATCTTCTTTAATTTTGTGAAATTCTTTTATCAATATCCTTTCACCAATTGCTTTCACAATAAGAATTCTTTCTTTTTCGTCCATATCAAGGAAATTGATAGCCTCTCTGAAAGAAAGTCAATTGCAAGTAATTTGAATTTGAATCTCGATTCTACAAAATTAAGTCCAATTGGAGGTAATACTTCAAGTAGAAAAGAGGGAATATTTTTCATATAAGTATATTTCAATTATTTTTTAATCAGTCACAATTTTTTTATCTTATTGGCAATCTTTTCAAGTTATCCTGACATAAAGTAAGAGCTTGATGTCTATTTTGATGTATCCAAGCGTTGTTGTTATCCCTTTTAGGATCGGATGACGAGAGTTGTCCAAGATCTTTCCCTTCTTGTTTTGATCTAAGTGCCGAGGCTCTTATATTCACACACTTCCCTGTGCTCCCTACTATCCCACCATAGACAGTTCCCGTTCAGGGTAATGGTTAAACCTGAATTTTTTGTAAAAAGGTCATTCGTCTTAAAATCCATTCAATTTCAGCGATGAGATGCGCAAGATCAATCCCTTTTCAAGCTTTAGGAAAACCCCTTTCTTCCTTTTGCAAACCCCTCTTGGATTTATTGTGCAAAATTCAAAGGTCCCATCATGGTTTCTTCATTTGAGGATTTTGTTTATCGTCCCCTTTCAGGTTAAGGGTTAAACCTGAACCTCATTTTTCCATGAGGTATCGTCCCCTTTCAGGTTAGAGGTTAAGCCTCACCCTCATTTTTTCATGAGGTATCACCCCTTTCAGGTTAAGGGTTAAGCCTGAACCTCGTTTTTCCACAAGGTATTGTCCCCTTTCAGGTTAAGGGTTAAGCTTGAACCTCATTTTTCCATGAGGTATCGTCCCCGATCAGGTCAAGAGGTTAAATCTGAGCCTCATTCTGATGAGGTATTTCATTTCCCATCTCATCCAGGTTAAGGGCTAAGCATGAGCCTCATTTCGATGAGGTGAATCTTCTTCTTTATTCTCCATTCTATGTCTACCATCATCATCTGAATTAATTCTTTCACACCCTGTCAGATTTTTCTAATTGGGGCATTTTTATAGTCCAAATTTGGTGTGTTTTTCTTTGCCTCTAAGCTCAACTTACAACTGGCTTAGTAGCAAAGAGGGGCATCTGTAAACACCCTAAATTTTTACCCTCATCCAGTGTCTATATATTTCATGTGTCATTGCATATCATTGCATGCATTCGGCATAGCATTTTATTGCATTGCATGGCATTGCATGTCATTACATCTTATTTTCGAGATCCAGCACTCCCATTTTCAAAATATCTAATCGAGATTCGGGTTTTAAAACTTTTCTTTCAAAAAAAAATTTAAAACATGGGTTTTTAATCAACATTTTGTCATTTGCCAACCCCCAGAACCTTATATTTTGAAATGTTTTTCTCATAAAACAATCTGGATTCATTTTAAACCCAATTTTCAATTGATTTCAATTCTCAGATGAGACCCATTTAGGTGGTGTCACTTCTGGATTCCTTCATTTATCAAATTTTTCAAAAATTTCAGAGTCCTAGTTGGATCAAGACTCTATCTTTTTATCTTTTTATCTTTTTATCTTTTTAAAACATATTCAAAACTCCATTTTGATTTTAAACCGGTTATGGTCATATCCCTTGTCCATTTCCTCCATGTTGGTCAAAATCTTAGAGTCCTAGTTGGATCAGGATTCTTTTTCCAGAGTCCCAGTCGGATCAGAACTCTACTTTTTACTACCTTTTCTACCTGTTTTTCGAGAAAACCTTTCAAAATCTTCCATTTTGGCCAAAATCCCAGAGTCCTAGTTGGATTAGGGCTCTTCTTCAAGAATCCTAGTTAGATAAGGATTCTTCTTCAGAGTTTCAGTCGGATTAGGACTCTATCTTTTGTCACTATTTTTACCTGTTTTTAAACAAATCTTTCAAAATGAGTCAAAAACTCAGAGTTTTAGTCAAAACAGGACTATGTTCAAAGAGTCCTAGTTGGATCAGGACTTTGATCCTGATTTCAATTAGGAGAGAATCTTTTAAAAATCTTTCCAACTATAAAACTATTATACTTTTATTAAAGAATTTCAAAATTCTAGTATTTTATCCTAGAGTATAGAATCAAGACTCTGCCCCAGAGTCCTGGTCAAATCAGGACTCTATCCAAAGTTTGTTTTCTCACTCTATTTTCACTCATTTCAAAAGCTTTGTTTAAATTTCATCATTTTTTTATCAGAAACCCAAAAAAATTTAGAGTCCTAGTCGAATTAGGACTCTTCTTTAGGGTCCTAATCAGATCAAGACTCTGAACCAAAACTTTAATTTTATCCTGTTTTTAACTATTTTTCAAAATTCTCTCATTTGTTTTCTTAGAAAATCTAAAAATCTGAGAGTCCTAGTTTAATTAGGACTCTGTCCGCAGAGTCCCAGATGAATCAAGACTCTATTTTATTTCAATATTTGTTATTGTTTTCACGGTTTTTACAAGTTCTTTCATCTGTTTTTCAGAAAATACTAAAAAAATCTAGAGTTTCAGTTCAATCAGGACTCTGTCCCAAAGTCCTAATCCAGTTAGAAGTCTATTCTGAAGTTTGTTTTCACTTCTATTTTCATTCATTTCCATTTGTTTTCGAAAAATAGGTCATTTTGCAGAGTCTCGGTTGATTCAGTACTCTATTTCAGAGTTTTGATTGAGTTATAACTCTAACCCTGACTGCATTTTTTAACTTGTTTTTACCAGTTTTGATAAAATCTTTCAAAAACTTCTTCATTTGGATTTTACAATCCCAAAATCTCAGAGTCTTAAAGTTTCAGGACTCTAGCCCAGAGTCCTAGTTCGTTTAGGACTTTATTTTCAAACCTTCGAATTCCATTTGTTGATTTTAACCGCTTTTCAAAGCTATTTTCAGTCTTTATTTCAAATTTTTCAAAACTTCGATGTGGGGCCCACTCAGTTGGTGCCATATCCAGAGGAGTTCTGACTCGGTCAAGACTCTGTACCATTTCAAAACTTCCAATCTCAAAGTCTACTTTTGAATCTCTTTTGAAAAACCTCTAGATTTCAGGTTTTAAAATCGTTTTTGAAAATTCAAGTGGGGCCCACTCGGGGTGGCGCTACATTTGAAGAAGTCAAGGTTAGACTAGGGTTAGTCATTGTCCTAGTTAGGGTAGGGGTTTAGAGCAGTCAAAATCAATTTTGAAAATCCATTTTATTTAAGTTTTAAACCATTGGTTTTTAAAGGTTTTAAATTCAAGTTTTAAAAAAAAACAAATGTGGGTCCACACTAGGTGGCACCACATTTGGACTTTCTAAGGTTTAATTAGGTGTTAATTAGGGATTAATTAGAGTCCATTTAGGTTAGAATCTTTAGGAAAATTTTTGCCCTTAGTGGATTTATTAGAAAGAGTCCTAAAAAAAAGAAAAAACCTCTTAATTAACCCTAATTAAGTGACTTTTTGAAAACCTATAAAAGGGGGACTTCAATAGGTCAAAAAGGAGCTCTTTTTATCTTCCAATTTTGTGGCCTCTCTCTCTCCTCTCCATCCCTACTCTCCTTCCTCCATTGTTGCAGCCCCAAGGTAAGGTTTTATTTAATTTATTTTATTATTTTCATCATTTTTATTACTTTATCTCATTAAAATAACTATTATCGCCTCTTTTAGCATGCTTTTTCTTTTCTTTTATTTCAAAAAAATGATGTGAGAACCTCAAGATGATGTTAAGCTGATGTTTGATGGTGCCTTACACGTTTTGATTCATTAACAATGTTTTATTTTTTTATTTATTATAGTAAACGCCCGAAAAAGATTACGATTCACCTGTTTAATGGGTCGAATCCATCTTTTAATGGGTAAATCAAAATCTAACCATGGATTCCCTATGTTTTATTTATTTTTTTAGCATATTAATGTTTATTACATGTGTTTCATCATTAAAATCAATTTTTTTTTGCTGTTTAGATAAATTTTATGGTTTTTCATGATTAAATCATATTTTTCTTAATGTTTCTTAGATTTCTGTAGATTTTAATTTCAGATCAGTAGAAAGCATGTTAATTTATATTGAAATACTGATTATAAATTACTGATTTTTTTATATGTGATACACGGATATGTCAGTGAACTACTGTAAAAAATTCAGATGTTTTAATTTTCGGAAACTCTGTTAATAAAATACAAAGTCAAATCTAAATTTCTGTTGATTAAAATTGTTGTTTAATTTCAAGTCTAATTTGCAGATGTGTTATTTCTCTAATCTGATATTCGATTTGAGATCTGTAAAGTGAAGTAGCTTTGTGTTGATGCAGGGTATTTACTGTAAAATTTTCATAATTTTTTTCTGTTGTTTGGTATTTTTACTCTGTCAGAAATTCGGGTCCATCTTTTAAAACTTGTTAAGATTTATAAAAACCCTAATCTGACTTGTATTGATCATAGATCTCTAACCGTAGATCTAATTCATGATTTGTAGAAAAGAAAGTTCATTATTTTTCTGTCTACTATTCACTGCTGAAATTTTAGAAATTTTTTATGAAGGCTGCTATTTATTTCTGTATTTATAATCGGAAGTACCTGTTCTAAGCAATTTTATATTCATTAAGTTTTAGTCCAGATTGCCGGAAGGGTTTCTCCCTCATCAAAGATGATTTTTCCAATATGTAAATAGGAGATTCTTTGTTTTTCTATCTAGTTTACTTCTGTGAAATTTCAGAAATTTCTAAGGTGAATTGACTCCTGATTCGGGTCTAACACTGAAATTGGTATGTGACCATGGATAAAATTAGCATATTTTAGGGTTTTAATGGAATTTTCGAATTGGAATAATGTCAAAAGTATATTTTTATGATTTCAATCTGATTTTAGGGTGATAAAAAGTGTAGGTGCCAATTTTTATCAATTTTGGAATCCATTTTATGCTTGAATTGATCAAATTGCAAAATAGGGTGCCTGAAGGATCCCGAAACACTGCTAAAATCATGATTTTCATGATATTTCTTGATTTTCGTGTATAAGTTCATGTTTTTAGGGTTTTTTTATGTTTAGAATCATATTAGGATGCTTCATGATCAATTTTGTGTTCATTTGGTTTTATTTAAACCCTAAACCCAAAGTTTTTACCAAAATTTATTTCTGAAAACCCTGATTTCAAGGCCATAGTCTTGCTATTGGGGACATTTTGGTCATTTGACCTAAATTTCAAAATTCCAAACCCTATTTTTTATGTTTTTAATCATGTCATATCATATTTGGTTTAATTTATCCTCATTTGAATTTCAAAAGTTGTATTTTACAAAATATCTTTCTGAAAACCCTGGTTTCAAGGCCATAGTCTTGCTATCAGGGGTATTTTGGTCATTTTGACCATAATTTTGAATTCTCAAATCTCATTTTCATATTTATTATATTTTATTTCATATTTTATTATGTTTATCTCAAGGAATCATGGAAAAAGGCTTATATCTAGCAAAATCCAGTAATTTCCAGATATTACTGGATAAATCTAGAAAAGCCAACATATCTTCACTAACAAGTTTTCTAGTTTTGCAGGGATATTAGAGACTTTATTTTTTTGTATTTAAATTCAATTAGTGATGTAAATTAAATGTAAACTTTGGAATAAGAATTTCAATTTCTGCTTAGATTAGGAATTGCATTGTATATAGCCTAATTCTGGAAATTTTAATATCTGATGAATGCATTATTCATGCACATATTACAAATCCACCATGGTCTACATGAATGGAACGTGCACTAGCTCTTAGGGAGTTGACAAACTCGGTGAAATTCGTATTTATGACCATAGTCAGAATACGAATGACACCCAGATTTGTGATCTTCGTATTAGCCATATTCAGCCTACACTCTTAGGCTAACTTCAAAATGCACTGCATTTCTCAAAAATACAAAAGGATTTTCTAAATTACTCAAAATCAAGTCTTTCAAATACATATTCATTCATTTGCAAATTCCAATTCCAGCTCAGAGAAATCAATTTTCTCAAAATTTCTCAAGTCTTATTCAGAAACTGATTTTCTCAAAATTTTGAGCTTTTAAATGATATTTCAAGTATTTATCAAGTTCAAATCATGATTTTTCAAGTAATATATTCAATTTCAAAGTCTGAATTCATAGAAATCAAGTTTTTCCAAAGTTACTTGAAATTCCTCAGAAATCCATTTTTACAAAACACTTGCATTCTTCAGAAATTGATTTTCATTTTCCTCAGAAATATTCTTTCACCATGATTCACGATTTTCAAAGTGACATCTTTTCCAAGAATTTTCCAAGTAATTCAAATATTCAAAGCAAACATCATGTTTTCAAATCTAAAGGATCTCCTGGTTGACCCGCTGGTTCTGGTAATCCCATAATTTCTGAAAATTCATCCATTAAAATGGTCATCTCTCCCCATGGGAACCAAAAGGTGCATGTTTGTGGATTCCATCGCTCAGGCATAGCGTGGATCAGATTGTCGTTGATGGTTTGCTTTCCGACTGCTGACGCCAATTCTAATCCGCACTCGCTCAAATGGTCCGGGAACATGCGAGAAAAGCTTTTGAGCCATGAGTAATACCACTGGAGAATGAAAGTTTCGGTGCTAAGGGCTCGATGTTCAAGATTATCAGAAGTGGTGGAAAATTGTCTGTCCTCCTCCCCTTTGTCAAGTTTATTACTAATAAAATCATGTTTTTCCTTCAATACAATTCCTTTAATTTTCATCTTGGTTTGACGACCTCACCTAGGTAACAAGGCATATTTTCAGTTGTTTATTTTGCAAAGAATAGCAGTGCAATTGTCGTGACTCCAGCGACAACTCAGCTCCTAGTAATGGGCATCCTTCCAATTGTCTACCAGATATTCAACAAATATTTCTTATTCAAAACCATTTCCAGCAGGTAACCCTCAAATTTGCCCTGCAAAGAGCACTTGCATCCTTACATGGTTCAGACGAGGTTCAGAAGGAAAACCATGATAGTCAAGCATATCAGTTATTCGCCAACCTCAGATCAGGAAATGGCCTCTTTAAGATCTATCAGAAACAAAAATCAGCAGGGCAATGATGATGTTGATCCCCAGATGTATGTCATGTTTCAAAAGATGATGAGTAAGATAACGACAGAGCAAGCAAAGGCCAATTCTGGCAAGATATCTAGCAAGAAGAAGACTAACGGCCAAACATTGAAGAAGCAGCTGATGATATCCAAGAAAATTATCCAACATGAGGATACATCTGATGAATCAGAATCGGTAGGTGACACTGATGAAGAGTATGAAGTCCAGCAAGCATTTCAAAGATCCTTTCATAGACAAGAGCCAACCTATAAATTGAAAAACGAAACAATGGATGATCCACTCCAAATACAGTTGAAGGAAATTGCCAAGATGATTAAAGATTTGCAAGCCCGTGACAAGGGCAAGAAGATTTTCAGGAGCAAAGACTTCTATGATGGCATCACCCCCGTCAGGAATAATCAAGATTCAGAAAAGAAGACAAATTCTACCTTCTTCGCCGATGTCAACCGCAACGATTGCAAAGATAACAAGGGAGATCATACAAGTCAGAAAGAAAAATCTTCAAAGTAGAGTGAAAAATTGAGTCAACATAAAGAGAAGATAAAACATGACGGTTGGGGTTACGATCGTGAATTTACCCCTCTAGATCAGCCCCTCAAAAAGATCCTTGAATACATGCTGGTCAAGGAAATGGTTAAACTCCCAAAGATTTCTAATCCTCATGTCACAAAAGGCAAATGGAAAGATCGATTCTGCAAATTCCACTGAACAACAGGGCACGATATTGAACATTGTTTTATCTTCAAGAACATCATCCAAGACTATATCAATAAGAATTTCTTCGTTGAGGATGCGAAAGAATGCCAACCAATTGTCTTGGCCAAGTCTCAGCAGAACTCAAGCACTCGATAGAAGGTACAACGGAACAATCAAAACCAGGACCGTAAGATGGCCCCATTGGATCAAATGCTTGAGAGTTTCTTGGAATACATGCTCACAAAAGATATAGTCAGACCTCCGAAGGCATACTTCACTCTTCCTGCCAACAATAGCAAGGGTAACCAGAAAAATCATGATGACCATTCAGAAGGATCTGAAGACCAAAAAGAAAAGATCTCCAACAATGATAAGCCTCTTCAATCTAGTCCTCAGCATAAAGAGAAAGATCAGGAGAAACCAAAACACAAAGACTGGAGCATTGATCGAAAGTTCACTCCTCTTGACCAGAAGCTCGAGACTGTTCTAGAAAATTTGCTCGCAAAAGGCATGATTCATTTAACAAAAGTCATTGATCCCCTGACAATCATGGGAAGGTTCAAAGAACATTTTTGTAAGTTTCATCATGCAATAGGACACGACACAGAAAATTGTTTCATCCTCAAAAACATTGTCCAGGATTGCGTTGACAAGAATATTCTAGAGGAAAACAAAACTGTAGACTAGCCGGCTATCCTGGCTAAATCTCTTCAATCCTACTCCCAGTCAAAGGCAAACACTCAAAAGAAGCCAAAACATGAAGGTTGGAGATGTGATCGCCAATTCACCCCATTAGATCAGACACTCGAGAGCATGCTCGAGTATATGTTAGCCAAAAAATATGGTCAGACTTCCAAAGGCTGTCGATCCTGCTGTCACTTGGAAGAATAAATTCTGCAAATATCACCGAGCACTGGGGTATGACATAGAACATTGCTTTGACTTCAAGAACATCGTGCAAGATTGCATCGACAAAGGATTGCTTGTAAGGGCTGAGTTAGAAGATCAATCAGCTATCTTACCTGAACCCAAAGAAGAATGATGATACTAATGCTCTCATCCTTTTCATCTTACTTTTGCCATTTTGAAAAGAAGATGTAGCCCCAATTCTTATATCAGTTTATTTTTTCAGTACATCAATAAAACATCAATTTGCCTTGTTTCTCTTGCAAGATATCTCTCACAAGGAATGACCTCTTCAAAGTCCCTCCAGAATCAATCAAAAGTCAGAAAGCATTCTTCAAATATCAATTACTTATCCTTTCATCCAACCTCTCACTCCCCAGTTATACTGGGGCATTATTTTGAAAATTGTCTTCAAAACATCCTGTATGCAGACAGGATCAAATAAATCTCTCATTTTGCATGCATGTACATCCATCTATATCATTTTGCATTCATTTACATACATTTGCATTTGCATGCACTCATTCGCATTCATTTGCATCCATATGTATCAAATTCACTTTCCCTTCAGGTTAAGGGATAAACCTGAGCTACCCATTCAGGATAAAGGATAAATCCTGAGACCCGTGGCATTTGTCTAGGTCCTCGTGAGGGTGAAGATTGAAAATCTTCCATCACAATCAATTGATAATCTTTTAAAAATCAGCGCTCGTGCTGGTAATGTTTAAAAAAAAAAAAACAGTTCTCGTACTATTCACCTTTAAAATTCAGTGCTCGTGCTGGTACTCTTCCAAAATCTGATGCTCGTACTAGTTAAACTAGTCCCAAATGTCATCTTTACACTTATAAACTTTTCTTTCCTTCAAATGTCTTGAATTGGTCTAGAACATTCGAGTTTTGATTTGAATCTTCTTCCAAATCCAATTCACAATTGGTCTAGAAAATCTGAGTCCCGACTCAAATTTTCCTCCAAATCTAATTCATCTAATTTTCTTTCCTTCAAATGTCTTGAATTGGTCTAGAAGATCCAAACTCCGATTCGAATCTTCTTCCAAATCCAATTCAAAATTGGTCTAGAAAATCTGAGTTCCGACTCGAATTTTTTTCCAAATCCAATTCATCTAATTTTCTTTTCTTCAAATGTCTTGAATTGGTCTAGAATATCTGAATTCTGATTCAAATCTTCTTTCAAATCCAATTCAGAATTGTTCTAGAAAATCCGTGTCCCGACTCAAATTTTCTTCCAAATCCAATTCATCTAATTTTCTTTCCTCCAGATTCTAGAATTGGTCTAGAAGATTCGAGTTCCGATTCGAATCTTCTTCCAAATCCAATTCGAAATTGGTCTAGAAAATCTGAGTCCCGACTCAATTTTTTTTACAAATCCAATTCATCTAATTTTCTTTCCTTCAAATGTTTTGAATTGGTCTAGAAGATCCGAATTCTGATTCGAATCTTCTTTCAAATCCAATTCAGAATTGGTCTAGAAAATCTGAGTTCCAACTCGAATTTTCTTCCAAATCAAATTCAACTAATTTTCTTTCCTTCAAATGTCTTGAATTGGTCTAGAAGATCCGAATTCTGATTCAAATCTTCTTCCAAATCCAATTCAGAATTGGTCTAGAAAATCTGAGTTCTGACTCAAATTCTCTTTCAAAATCCAATTCGTCTAGTCTTTACTTAAAGATTTAAATTCTGATTCAAAGCTTCTGACCGAACTTAGTTTTCCACCGGTCCGGTTAAATCCAATTTTCAAATTGGTCCTTTTATGAAATCCAACCTCGCCTTGGTTGCTTTACCAAATCTTGTATTTGTATTGATAATCTTTTAAAATTCAGTGCTCGTACTGGTACTTTGTCAAAGTTCGGTCTTCATACTGGTCACAACATAAATGTCACATTGACGTTCAGACTGAATGTTAATCTTTAGATCTGCCAACCAAACAATATTTGTCAGACCCTTGGGTCATTCCAGTCTATCAAGCATACCTTTGGGTCATCTATTTTGTTAGTCAGACCTCAGGTCATCAAATTTTTAGCAAGCAAAACTTTTGGGTTAACAAATTCTATCAAAGTCAATCATATCTTTCCAACGTTCGGGTTGTATTCTGCAATCATAGTCTTTCAAGATTCGACCTTTATGTCGAATTCGACTGCCAGTTAGTTCAAAATCAATTATCAATCATTTTCTCTTGCGAGGGACCTTTTTCCTAGGAGAGTTCAAGGGAGCTCGTTCTTTTCGCATGTCTTTATTGTTTGTTCGTTGAACCTTTTTTTCTAGGGAGAGTTTGAAAGGACTCGTGCTTCACGAACAGTTTGCAAAACAATCTTTATTGTCATAAAAGTAACCCTTTTCCAGGGAGAGTTTCGACGGAAGCTCGTTCTCCTTGTAACCCTAAAATGTCTTTTGTTAGGCCACCCCCGTCGTCGAGGACCCTTTTTCCAGGGAGAGTGTGATGGACTCGCTCCTCTATGATATCCTTCCAACCTTTGTTAGTGGCCCCCTTTCCATAAGAGAAGCCTAGAAATAGGAAGTTTTGACGAAAACTTTGTTTCTCTTCGAAAGTTCGTTTTGCAAACACCTTCTCTTCAGGGAAGAGAGGAGTATCTTTTTATTACCCGTTCAGGTAAGGGTCAAGCCTGAGTCTCTCCTTTGGGGAAAGAAGAGGAGAATCTAGCCACGGATGTGTCATTTAAACCTCAAGTGATTTCTTTCACCAATGATTCCAAGAATATTTTGTCAATTTGTTATGAAAAATAGTTGTTGATTTCAAAAATCTTTTATTACACAAGAAATTATCTCAAGTTACCTTCAGTATTTCTTCCAAAAGAACGAATCTTTTGCGAAAAAATATTCAAAATCCAAATTCTTTCTATTGACCAACCAAAGGGAGGAAGAAGAAATCCTTGATATGGCCAGCAAAAAAAATTCAATGTTGTCGCAAAGCCATAAGTAATTGATATTGATCGAAGCTATGGCACATTTTTAAAGATCATTCTTGTAAAGATAAGGCAGTCAAAATATCATGGGTGATACAGAAAAATTCATTCAATTCCTATATCTCCTCAATCACCCAAGCTGCAATTAAATATCTGGAAAAGGGATCTCTCAATTGTCGTCAAGATGAAGATGAATTATGCAAGTTAGACCCTCGGGGCCAAAGAAGATTTGGATCATCTCTGAGATAAAGGAGTTTGTGACGGATCCTTCCAAGAAAAGTTCTGAGTACCGTCAAGATGAAGGCGACTGCGATGAGCCTCTCGACAAACCCTAAAAGATATTTAATTTCGGCTATCATCAAGAGACCACCAGCCAATGAGCCAATATCGTCAATATAATCCCTTAGGCAAAGAAGGATCCGAACATCTCCAAGATGAAGGAGTTTGTGACGTACCCTTGTAAAAAGAGAGAAAAATCTAGAACATCTCCAAAATGAAGGATGATGTAATGAATTCCCTAGAAACCCAAAAAACTCCAATTCTGTCGAAAAAAAAAAGTGAGTACAGGCAGAAAGACCATTCTGAAAAAAGAATCCCAGGATATCAAACTGCAAAATTTGCCAAGAATCTTCTTTAATTTTGTGAAATTCTTTTATCAATATCCTTTCACCAATTGCTTTCACAATAAGATTTCTCTCTTTTTCGTCCATATCAAGGAAATTGATAGCCTCTCTGAAAGAAAGTCAATTGCAAGTAATTTGAATTTGAATCTCGATTCTACGAAGTTAAGTCCAGTTGGAGGTAATACTTCAAGTAGAAAAGAGGGAATATTTTTCATATAAGTATATTTCAATTATTTTTGAATCAGTCACAATTTTTTTATCTTATTGGCAATCTTTTCAAGTTATCCTGACATAAAGTGAGAGCTTGATGTCTATTTTGATGTATCCAAGCGTTGTTGTTATCCCTTTTAGGATCGGATGATGAGAGTTGTCAAAGATTCTTCTCTTCTTGTTTTGATCTAAGTGCCTAGGCTCTTAGATTCACACACTTCGCTGTGCTCTCTACTATCCCACCATAGACAGTTCCCGTTCAGGGTAAGGGTTAAACCTGAATTTTTTGTAAAAAGGTCATCCATCTTAAAATCCATTTAGTTTCAACGATGAGATGCCCAAGATCAATCCCTTTTCAAGCTTTAGGAAACCCCCTTTCTTCCTTTTGCAAACCCCTCTCGGATTTATTGTGCAAAATTCGAAGGTCCTATCATGGTTCCTTCATTTGAGGATTTTGTTTATTGTCCCCTTTCAGGTTAAGGGTTAAACCTGAACCTCATTTTTCCATGAGGTATCGTCCCCTTTTAGGTTAAGGGTTAAGCCTAAGCCTCATTTTTTCATGAGGTATCGCCCCTTTCAGGTTAAGGGTTAAGCATGAACCTCGTTTTTCCACAAGGTATCGTCCCCTTTCAGGTTAAGGGTTAAGCTTGAACCTCATTTTTCCATGAGGTATCGTCCCCGATCAGGTCAAGACGTTAAACCTGAGCCTCATTCTGATGAGGTATTTCATTTCCCATCTCATCCAGGTTAAGGGCTAAGCATGAGCCTCATTTCGATGAGGTGAATCTTCTTCTTTATTCTCCATTCCATGTCTACCATCATCATCTGAATTAATTCTTTCACACCCAGTCAGATTTTTCTAATTGGGGCATTTTTATAGTCCAAATTTGGTGTGTTTTTCTTTGCCACTAAGCTCGACTTACAACCGGCTTAGTAGCAAAGAGGGGCATCTGTAAACACCCTAAATTTTTACCCTCATCCAGTGTTTATATATTTCATGTGTCATTGCATATCATTGCATACATTCGGCATACCATTTTATTGCATTGCATGGCATTGCATGGCATTACATCTCATTTTCGAGATCCAGCACTCCTATTTTAAAAATATTTAATCCAGATTCCAGTTTTAAAACTTTTCCTTCAAAAATAATTTGAAAACATGGGTTTTTACTCAACATTCTGTCATTTGCCAACCCCAGGACCTTATATTTTGAAATGTTTTTCTCATAAAACAATCTGGATTCGTTTTAAACCCAATTTTCAATTGATTTCAATTCTCAGATGAGACCCATTTAGGTGGTGTCACTTCTGGATTCCTTCATTTATCAAATTTTTCAAAAATTTCAGAGTCCTAGTTGGATCAGGACTCTATCTTTTTATCTTTTTAAAACATTTTCAAAACTCCATTTTGATTTTAAACCAGTTATGGTCATATCTTTTGTCCATTTCCTCCATGTTAGCCAAAATCTTAGAGTCCTAGTTGGATCAGGATTCTTTTTCCAGAGTCCCAGTCGGATCAGAACTCTACTTTTTACTACCTTTTCTACCTGTTTTTGGAGAAAACCTTTCAAAATCTTCCATTTTTTCCAAAATCCCAGAGTCCTAGTTGGATTAGGGCTCTTCTTCAAGAATCCTAGTTAGATAAGGATTCTTCTTCAGAGTTTCAGTCGGATTAGGACTCTATCTTTTGTCACTATTTTTACCTGTTTTTAAACAAATCTTTCAAAATGAGTCAAAAACTCAGAGTTTTAGTCAAAACAGGACTATGTTCAAAGAGTCCTAGTTGGATCAGGACTTTGATCCTGATTTCAATTAGGAGAGAATCTTTTAAAAATCTTTCCAACTATAAAACTATTATACTTTTATTAAAGAATTTCAAAATTCTAGGATTTTATCCTAGAGT
This sequence comes from Nuphar pumila, assembly GCF_984573655.1. Classification (NCBI taxonomy): domain Eukaryota; kingdom Viridiplantae; phylum Streptophyta; class Magnoliopsida; order Nymphaeales; family Nymphaeaceae; genus Nuphar; species Nuphar pumila. The sequence goes on along the minus strand of NC_143252.1, from coordinate 95,894,262 downwards.
ATAGAATCAAGACTCTGCCCCAGAGTCCTGGTCAAATCAGGACTCTATCCAAAGTTTGTTTTCTCACTCTATTTTCACTCATTTCAAAAGCTTTGTTTAAATTTCATCATTTTTTTATCAAAAACCCAAAAAAATTTAGAGTCCTAGTCGAATTAGGACTCTTCTTTAGGGTCCTAATCAGATCAAGACTCTGAACCAAAACTTCAATTTTATCCTGTTTTTAACTATTTTTCAAAATTCTCTCATTTGTTTTCTTAGAAAATCTAAAAATCTGAGAGTCCTAGTTTAATTAGGACTCTGTCCGCAGAGTCCCAGATGAATCAGGACTCTGTTTTATTTCAATATTTGTTATTGTTTTCACGGTTTTTACAAGTTCTTTCATCTGTTTTTCAGAAAATACTAAACAAATCTAGAGTTTCAGTTCAATCAGGACTCTGTCCCAAAGTCCTAATCCAGTTAGAAGTCTATTCTGAAGTTTGTTTTCACTTCTATTTTCATTCATTTCCATTTGTTTTCGAAAAATAGGTCATTTTGCAGAGTCTCGGTTGATTCAGTACTCTATTTCAGAGTTTCGATTGAGTTATAACTCTAACCCTGACTGCATTTTTTAACTTGTTTTTACCAGTTTTGATAAAATCTTTCAAAAACTTATTCATTTGGATTTTAAAATCCCAAAATCTCAGAGTCTTAAAGTTTCAGGACTCTAGCCCAGAGTCCTAGTTTGCTTAGGACTTTATTTTCAAACCTTCGAATTCCATTTGTTGATTTTAACCGCTTTTCAAAGCTATTTTCAGTCTTTATTTCAAATTTTTCAAAACTTCGATGTGGGGCCCACTCAGTTGGTGCCATATCCAGAGGAGTTCTGACTCGGTCAAGACTCTGTACCATTTCAAAACTTCCAATCTCAAAGTCTACTTTTGAATCTCTTTTGAAAAACCTCTAGATTTCAGTTTTTAAAATCGTTTTTGAAAATTCAAGTGGGGCCCACTCGGGGTGGCGCCACATTTAAAGAAGTCAAGGTTAGACTAGGGTTAGTCATTTTCCTAGTTAGGGTAGGGGTTTAGAGCAGTCAAAATCAATTTTGAAAATCCATTTTATTTAAGTTTTAAACCATTGGTTTTTAAAGGTTTTAAATTCAAGTTTTAAAAAAAAACAAATGTGGGTCCACACTAGGTGGCACCACATTTGGACTTTCTAAGGTTTAATTAGGTGTTAATTAGGGATTAATTAGAGTCCATTTAGGTTAGAATCTTTAGGAAAATTTTTGCCCTTAGTGGATTTATTAGAAAGAGTCCTAAAAAAAAGAAAAAACCTCTTAATCAACCCTAATTAAGTGACTTTTTGAAAACCTATAAAAGGGGGACTTCAATAGGTCAAAAAGGAGCTCTTTTTATCTTCCAATTTCGTGGCCTCTCTCTCTCCTCTCCAGCCCTACTCTCCTTCCTCCATTGTTGCAGCCCCAAGGTAAGGTTTTATTTAATTTATTTTATTATTTTCATCATTTTTATTACTTTATCTCATTAAAATAACTATTATCGCCTCTTTTAGCATGCTTTTTCTTTTCTTTTATTTCAAAAAAATCATGTGAGAACCTCAAGATGATGTTAAGCTGATGTTTGATGGTGCCTTACACGTTTTGATTCATTAACAATGTTTTATTTTTTTATTTATTATAGTAAACGCTCGAAAAAGATTACGATTCACCTGTTTAATGGGTCGAATCCATCTTTTAATGGGTAAATCAAAATCTAACCATGGATTCCCTATGTTTTATTTATTTTTTTAGCATATTAATGTTTATTACATGTGTTTCATCATTAAAATCAATTTTTTTTTGCTGTTTAGATAAATTTTATGGTTTTTCATGATTAAATCATATTTTTCTTAATGTTTCTTAGATTTCTGTAGATTTTAATTTCAGATCAGTAGAAAGCATGTTAATTTATATTGAAATACTGATTATAAATTACTGATTTTTTTATATGTGATACACGGATATGTAAGTGAACTACTGTAAAAAATTCAGATGTTTTAATTTTCGGAAACTCTGTTAATAAAATACAAAGTCAAATCTAAATTTCTGTTGATTAAAATTGTTGTTTAATTTCAAGTCTAATTTGCAGATGTGTTATTTCTCTAATCTGATATTCGATTTGAGATCTGTAAAGTGAAGTAGCTTTGTGTTGATGCAGGGTATTTACTGTAAAATTTTCATAATTTTTTTCTGTTGTTTGGTATTTTTACTCTGTCAGAAATTCGGGTCCATCTTTTAAAACTTGTTAAGATTTATAAAAACCCTAATCTGACTTGTATTGATCATAGATCTCTAACCGTAGATCTAATTCATGATTTGTAGAAAAGAAAGTTCATTATTTTTCTGTCTACTATTCACTGCTGAAATTTTAGAAATTTTTTATGAAGGCTGCTATTTATTTCTGTATTTATAATCGGAAGTACCTGTTCTAAGCAATTTTATATTCATTAAGTTTTAGTCCAGATTGCCGGAAGGGTTTCTCCCTCATCAAAGATGATTTTTCCAATATGTAATTAGGAGATTCTTTGTTTTTCTATCTAGTTTACTTCTGTGAATCTTCAGAAATTTCTATGGTGAATTGACCCCTGATTCGGGTCTAACACTGAAACTGGTATGTGACCATGGATAAAATTAGCATATTTTAGGGTTTTAATAGAATTTTCGATTTGGAATAATGTCAAAAGTATATTTTTATGATTCCAATCTGATTTTAGGGTGATAAAAAGTGTAGGTGCCAATTTTTATCAATTTTGGAATCCATTTGATGCTTGAACATGATTTTCATGATATTTCTTGATTTTCGTGTATAAGTTCATGTTTTTAGGGTTTTTTCATGTTTAGAATCATATTATGATTGTGTTCATTTGGTTTTATTTAAACCCTAAACCCAAAGTTTTTACCAAAATTTATTTCTGAAACCCCTGATTTCAAGGCCATAGTCTTGCTATTAGGGACATTTTGGTCATTTGACCTAAATTTCAAAATTCCAAACCCTATTTTTTATGTTTTTAATCATGTCATATCATATTTGGTTTAATTTATCCTCATTTGAATTTCAAAAGTTGTATTTTACAAAATATCTTTCTGAAAACCCTGGTTTCAAGGCCATAGTCTTGCTATCAGGGGTATTTTGGTTATTTTGACCACAATTTTGAATTCTCAAATCTCATTTTCATATTTATTATATTTTATTTCATATTTTATTATGTTTATCTCAGGGAATCATGGAAAAAGGCTTATATCTAGCAAAATCCAGCAATTTCCAGATATTACAAGATAAATCTAGAAAAGCCAACATATCTTCACTAACAAGTTTTTTCTAGTTTTGCAGGGATATTGAAGACTTTATTTTTTTGTATTTAAATTCAATTAGTGATGTAAATTAAATGTAAACTTTGAAATAAGAATTTCAATTTCCGCTTAGATTAGGATTTGCATTGTATATAGCCTAATTCTGCAAATTTTAATATCTGATGAATGCATTATTCATGCACATATTACAAATCCACCATGGTCTACATGAATGGAACGTGCACATGCTCTTAGGGAGTTGACAAACTCGGTGAAATTCGTATTTATGACCATAGTCAGAATACGAATGAGACCCAGATTTGTGATCTTCGTATTAGCCATATTCAGCCTACACTCTTTGGCTAACTTCAAAATGCACTGCATTTCTCAAAAATACAAAAGGATTTTCTAAATTACTCAAAATCAAGTCTTTCAAATACATATTCATTCATTTGCAAATTCCAATTCCAGCTCAGAGAAATCAATTTTCTCAAAATTTCTCAAGTCTTATTCAGAAACTGATTTTCTCCAAATTTTGAGCTTTTAAATGATATTTCAAGTATTTATCAAGTTCAAATCATGATTTTTCAAGTTATATATTCAATTTCAAAGTCTGAATTCATAGAAATCAAGTTTTTCCAAAGTTACTTGAAATTCCTCAGAAATCCATTTTTACAAAACACTTGGATTCTTCAGAAAACGATTTTCATTTTCCTCAGAAATAATCTTTCACCATGATTCACGATTTTCAAAGTGACATCTTTTCCAAGTATTTCAAATATTCAAAGCAAACATCATGTTTTCAAATCTAATGGATCTCCTGGTTGACCGGTTGGTTCTGGTAATCCCATAATTTCTGAAAATTCATCCATTAAAATGGTCATCTCTCCCCATGGGAACCAGAAGGTGCATGTCTGTGGATTCTATCGCTCTGCCATAGCGTGGATCAGATTGTCGTTGATGGTTTGCTTTCCGACTGCTAACGCCAATTCTAATCCGCACTCGCTCAAATGGTCCAGGAACATGCGAGAAAAGCTTTTGAGCCATGAGTAATACCACTGGGGAATGAAAGTCTCGGTGCTAAGGGCTCGATGTTCAAGATTATCAGAAGTGGTGGAAAATTGTTTGTCCTCCTCCCCTTTGTCAAGTTTATTACTAATAAAATCATGTTTTTCTTTCAATACAATTCCTTTAATTTTCATCTTGGTTTGACGACCTCGCCTAGGTAACAAGGCATATTTTCAGTTGTTTATTTTGCAAAGAATAGCAGTGCAATTGTCGTGACTCCAGCGACACCTCAGCTCCTAGTAATGGGCATCCTTCCAATTGTCTACTAGATATTCAATAAATATTTCTTATTCAAAACCATTTCCAGCAGGTAACCCTCAAATTTGCCCTGCAAAGAGCACTTGCATCCTTACATGGTTCAAACGAGGTTCGGATGGAAAACCACGAGTCAAGCATATCAGTTATTCGCCAGCCTCAAATCAGGAAATGGCCTCTTCAAGATCTATCAGAAACAAAAATCAGTAGAGCAATAATGATGTTGATCCCCAGATGTATGTCATGTTTCAAAAGATGATGAGTAAGATAACGACAGAGCAAGCAAAGGCCAATTCTGGCAAGATATCTAGCAAGAAGAAGACTAACGGCCAAACATTGAAGAAGCAACTGATGATATCCAAGAAAATTATCCAACATGAGGATACATCTGATGAATCAGAATCGGTAGGTGACACTGATGAAGAGTATGAAGTCCAGCAAGCATTTCAAAGATCCCCTCACAGACAAGGGCCAACCTATAAATTGAAAAATCAAACAATGGATGATCCAGTTCAAATACAGTTGAAGGAAATTGCCAAGATGATTAAAGATTTGCAAGCCCGTGACAAGGGCAAGAAGGTTTTCATCAGCAAAGACTTCTATGATGGCATCACCCCCGTCCGGAATAATCAAGATTCAGAAAAGAAGACAAATTTCACCTTCTTCGTTGATGTCAACCGCAGCGATTGCAAAGATAACAAGGGAGATCATACAAGTCAAAAAGAAAAATCTTCAAAGTAGAGTGAAAAATTGAATCAACATAAAGAGAAGATAAAACATGACGGTTGGGGTTACGATCGTGAATTTACCCTTCTAGATCAGCCCCTCAAAAAGATCCTTGAATACATGCTGGTCAAGGAAATGGTTAAACTCCCAAAGATTTCTAATCCTCATGTCACAAAAGGCAAATGGAAAGATCGATTCTGCAAATTCCACTGAACAACAGGGCACGATATTGAACATTGTTTCATCTTCAAGAACATCATCCAAGACTATATCAATAAGAATTTCTTCATTGAGGATGAGAAAGAATGCCAACCAATTGTCTTGGCCAAGTCTCAGCAGAACTCAAGCACTCGATAGAAGGTACAACGGAACAATCAAAACCAGGACCGTAAGATGGCCCCATTGGATCAAATGCTTGAGAGTTTCTTGGAATACATGCTCACAAAAGATATGGTCAGACCTCCGAAGGCATACTTCACTCTTCCTGCCAACAATAGCAAGGGTAACCAGAAAAATCATGATGACCATTCAGAAGGATCTGAAGACCAAAAAGAAAAGATCTCCAACAATGATAAGCCTCTTCAATCTAGTCCTCAGCATAAAGAGAAAGATCAGGAGAAACCAAAACACAAAGACTGGAGCATTGATCGAAAGTTCACTCCTCTTAACCAGAAGCTTGAGACTGTTCTAGAAAATTTGCTCGCAAAAGGCATGATTCATTTAACAAAAGTCATTGATCCCCTGACAATCATGGGAAGGTTCAAAGAAAATTTTTGTAAGTTTCATCATGCAATAGGACACGACACAGAAAATTGTTTCATCCTCAAAAACATTGTCCAGGATTGCGTTGACAAGAATATTCTAGAGGAAAACAAAACTGCAGACTAGCCGGCTATCCTGGCTAAATCTCTTCAATCCTACTCCCAGTCAAAGGCAAACACTCAAAAGAAGCCAAAACATGAAGGTTGGAGATGTGATCGCCAATTCACCCCATTAGATCAGACACTCGAGAGCATGCTCGAGTATATGTTAGCCAAAAATATGGTCAGACTTCCAAAGGCTGTCGATCCTGCTGTCACTTGGAAGAATAAATTCTGCAAATATCACCGAGCACTGGGGTATGACATAGAACATTGCTTTGACTTCAAGAACATCGTGCAAGATTGCATCAACAAAGGATGGCTTGTAAGGGCTGAGTCAGAAGATCAATCAGCTATCTTACCTGAACCCAAAGAAGAATGATGATACTAATGCTCTCATCCTTTTCATCTTACTTTTGTCATTTTGAAAAGAAGATGTAGCCCCAATTCTTATATCAGTTTATTTTTTCAGTACATCAATAAAACATCAATTTGCCTTGTTTCTCTTGCAAGATATCTCTCACAAGGAATGACCTCTTCAAAGTCCCTCCAGAATCAATCAAAAGTCAGAAAGCATTCTTCAAATATCAATTACTTATCCTTTCATCCAACCTCTCACTCCCCAGTTATACTGGGGCATTATTTTGAAAATTGTCTTCAAAACATCCTGTATGCAGACAGGATCAAATAAATCTCTCATTTTGCATGCATGTACATCCATCTATATCATTTTGCATTCATTTACATACATTTGCATTCATTTGCATTTGCATGCATTCATTCGCATTCATTTGCATCCATATGTATCAAATTCACTTTCCCTTCAGATTAAGGGATAAACCTGAGCTACCCATTCAGGATAAAGGATAAATCCTGCGACCCGTGGCATTTGTCTAGATCATCGTGAGGGTGAAGATTGAAAATCTTCCATCACAATCAATTGATAATCTTTTAGAAATCAGTGTTCGTGCTGGTAATGTTTAAAAAAAAAAATCAGTGCTCATACTATTAACCTTTTAAAATTCAGTGCTCGTGCTGGTACTCTTCCAAAATCTGATGCTCGTACTAGTTAAACTAGTCCCAAATGTCATCTTTACACTTATAAACTTTTCTTTCCTTCAAATGTCTTGAATTGGTCTAGAACATTTGAGTTCTGATTCGAATCTTCTTCCAAATCCAATTCACAATTGGTCTAGAAAATCTGAGTCCCGACTCAAATATTCGTCCAAATCCAATTCATCTAATTTTTTTTCCATCAAATGTCTTGAATTGGTCTAAAAGATCCAAATTCTTATTCGAATCTTCTTCCAAATCCAATTCAAAATTGGTCTAGAAAATTTGAGTTCCGACTCGGATTTTTTTCCAAATCCAATTCATCTAATTTTCTTTCCTTCAAATGTCTTGAATTGGTCTAGAAGATCCGAATTCTGATTCAAATCTTCTTCCAAATCTGATTCAGAATTGGTCTAGAAAATCTGAGTCCCGACTCAAATTTTCTTCCAAATCCAATTCATCTAATTTTCTTTCCTCCAGATTCTAGAATTGGTCTAGAAGATTCGAGTTCCGATTCGAATCTTCTTCCAACTCCAATTCAAAATTGGTCTAGAAAATCTGAGTCCCGACTCAAATTTTCTTTCCTTCAAATGTCTTGAATTGGTCTAGAAGATTCGAATTCTGATTCGAATCTTCTTCCAAATCCAATTCAGAATTGGTCTAGAAAATCCGAGTTTCGACTCGAATTTTCTTCCAAATCAAATTCAACTAATTTTCTTTCCTTCAAATGTCTTGAATTGGTCTAGAAGATCTGAATTCTGATTCGAATCTTCTTCAAAATCCAATTCAGAATTGGTCTAGAAAATCAGAGTTCTGACTCAAATTCTCTTTCAAAATCCAATTCGTCTAGTCTTTACTTGAAGATTTGAATTTTGATTCAAAGCTTCTGACCGAACCCAGTTTTCCACCGGTCTGGTTAAATCCAATTTTCAAATTGGTCCTTTTATGAAATTCAACCTCGCATTGGTTGCTTTACCAAATCTTGTATTTGTATTGATAATCTTTTAAAATTCAGTGCTCGTACTGGTAATCTTTTAAAAATCTAGTTCTCGTACCGGTAATCTTTTAGAATTCAGTGCTCGTACTGGTACTTTGTCAAAGTTCGGTCTTCATACTGGTCACAACATAAATCTCACATTGAGGTTCAGACTCAAAGTTAATCTTCAGATCTACGAATCAAACAATCTTTGTCAGACTCTTGGGTCATTCCAGTCTATCAAGCATACCTTTGGGTCATCTATTTTGTTAGTCAGACCTCAGGTCATCAAATTTTTAGCAAGCAAAACTTTTGGGTTAACAAATTCTATCAAAGTCAATCATATCTTTCCAACCTTCGGGTCGTATCTTGCAATCATAGTCTTTCAAGATTCGACCTTTATGTCGAATTCGTCTGCCAGTTAGTTCAAAATCAATTATCAATCATTTTCTCTTGCGAAGGACCTTTTTCCAGGGAGAGTTCAAGGGAGCTCGTTCTTTTCGCATGTCTTTATTGTTCGTTCGTTGAACCTCTTTTTCTAGGGAGAGTTTGAAGGGACTCGTGCTTCACGAACAGTTTGCAAAACAATCTTTATTGTCATACAAGGAACCCTTTTTCCAGGGAGAGTTTCGATGGAAGCTCGTTTTCCTTGTAACCCTAAAATGTGTTTTGTTAGGCCACCCCCGTCGTCGAAGACCCTTTTTTCAGGGAGAGTGTGATGGACTCGCTCCTCTATGATATCCTTACAACCTTTGTTAGTGGCCCCCTTTCCATAAGAGAAGCCTAGAAATAGAAAGTTTTGACGAAAACTTTGTTTCTCTTCGAAAGTTCGTTTTGCAAACACCTTCTCTTCAGGGAAGAGAGGAGTATCTTTTTATTACCCGTTCAGGTAAGGGTCAAGCTTGAGTCTCTCCTTTGGGGAAAGGAGAGGAGAATCTAGCCACGGATGTGTCATTTAAACCTCAAGTGATTTCTTTCACCAAGGATTCCAAGAATATTTTGTCAATTTGTTATGAAAAATAGTTGTTGATTTCAAAAATCTTTTATTACACAAGAAATTATCTCAAGTTACCTTCAGTATTTCTTCTAAAAGAACGAATCTTTTGCGAAAAAAGATTCAAAATCCAAATTCTTTCTATTGACCAACCAAAGGGAGGAAGAAGAAATCCTTGATATGGCCAGCAAAGAAAATTCATTGTTGTCGCAAAGCCATAAGTAATTGATATTGATCGAAGCTATGGCACATTTTTAAAGATCATTCTTGTAAAGATAAGGCAGTCAAAATATCCTGGGTGATACAGAAAAATTCATTCAATTCCTATATCTCCTCAATCACCCAAGCTGCAATTAAATATCTGGAAAAGGGATCTCTCAATTGTCGTCAAGATGAAGATGAATTATGCAAGTTAGACCCTCGGGGCCAAAGAAGATTTGGATCATCTCTGAGATAAAGGAGTTTGTGACGGATCCTTCCAAGAAAAGTTCACAGTACCGTCAAGATGAAGGCGACTGCGATGAGCCTCTCGACAAACCCTAAAAGATATTTAATTTCGGCTATCATCAAGAGACCACCAGCCAATGAGCCAATATCGTCAATATAATCCCTTAGGCAAAGAAGGATCCGAACATCTCCAAGATGAAGGAGTTTGTGACGTACCCTTCTAAAAAGAGAGAAAAATCTAGAACATCTCCAAAATGAAGGATGATATAATGAATTCCCTAGAAACCCAAAAAACTCCAATTCTGTCGAAAAAAAAAGTGAGTACAAGCAGAAAGACCATTCTGAAAAAAGAATCCCAGGATATCAAACTGTAAAATTTGCCAAGAATCTTCTTTAATTTTGTGAAATTCTTTTATCAATATCCTTTCACCAATTGCTTTCACAATAAGAATTATTTCTTTTTCGTCCATATCAAGGAAATTGATAGCCTCTCTGAAAGGAAGTCAATTGCAAGTAATTTGAATTTGAATCTCGATTCTACGAAGTTAAGTCCAGTTGGAGGTAATACTTCAAGTAGAAAAGAGGGAATATTTTTCATATAAGTATATTTCAATTATTTTTTAATCAGTCACAAATTTTTTATCTTATTGGCAATCTTTTCAAGTTATCCTGACATAAAGTGAGAGCTTGATGTCTATTTTGATGTATCCAAGCGTTGTCGTTATCCCTTTTAGGATTGGATGACGAGAGTTGTCCAAGATCCTTCCCTTATTGTTTTGATCTAAGTGCCTAGGCTCTTAGATTCACACACTTCCCTGTGCTCCCTACTATCCCACCATAGACAGTTCCCGTTCAGGGTAATGGTTAAACCTGAATTTTTTGTAAAAAGGTCATTCGTCTTAAAAGCCATTCAATTTCAGCGATGAGACGCGCAAGATCAATCCCTTTTCAAGCTTTAGAAAAACCCCTTTCTTCCTTTTGCAAACCCCTCTCGGATTTATTGTGCAAAATTCAAAGGTCCCATCATGGTTTCTTCATTTGAGGATTTTGTTTATCGTCCCCTTTCAGGTTAAGGGTTAAACCTGAACCTCATTTTTCCATGAGGTATCGTCCCCTTTCAGGTTAGAGGTTAAGCCTCACCCTCATTTTTTCATGAGGTATCGCCCTTTTCAGGTTAAGAGTTAAGCCTGAACCTCGGTTTTCCACAAGGTATCGTCCCCTTTCAGGTTAAGGGTTAAGCTTGAACCTCATTTTTCCATGAGGTATCTCCCCAGATCAGGTCAAGAGGTCAAACCTGATCCTCATTCTGATGAGGTATTTCATTTTCCATCTCATCCAGGTTAAGGGCTAAGCATGAGCCTCATTTTGATGAGGTGAATCTTCTTCTTTATTCTCCATTCCATGTCTACCATCATCATTTGAATTAATTCTTTCACACCCAGTCTGATTTTTCTAACTGGGGCATTTTTATAGTCCAAATTTGGTGTGTTTTTCTTTGCCACTAAGCTCGACTTACAATCGGCTTAGTAGCAAAGAGGGGCATCAGTAAACACCCTAAATTTTCACCCTCATCCAGTGTATATATATTTCATGTGTCATTGCATATCATTGCATGCATTCGGCATACCATTTTATTGCATTGCATGGCATTTCATGTCATTACATCTCATTTTCGAGATCCAGCACTCCTATTTTCAAAATATTTAATCCAGATTCAGGTTTTAAAACTTTTCCTTCAAAAACAATTTTAAAACATGGGTTTTTAATCAACATTCTGTCATTTGCCAACCCCCAGGACCTTATATTTTGAAATGTTTTTTTCATAAAACAATCTGGATTCGTTTTAAACCCAATTTTCAATTGATTTCAATTCTCAGATGAGACCCATTTAGGTGGTGTCACTTCTGGATTCCTTCATTTATCAAATTTTTCAAAAATTTCAGAGTCCTAGTTGGATCAGGACTCTATCTTTTTATCTTTTTAAAATATTTTCAAAACTCCATTTTGATTTTAAACTAGTTATGGTCATATCTTTTGTCCATTTCCTCCATGTTAGCCAAAATCTTAGAGTCCTAGTTGGATAAGGATTCTTTTTCCAGAGTCCCAGTCGGATCAGAACTCTACTTTTTACTACCTTTTCTACCTATTTTTGGAGAAAACCTTTCAAAATCTTCCATTTTGGCCAAAATCCCAGAGTCCTAGTTGGATTAGGGCTCTTCTTCAAGAATCCTAGTTAGATAAGGATTCTTCTTCAGAGTTTTAGTCGGATTAGGACTCTATCTTTTGTCACTATTTTTACTTGTTTTTAAACAAATCTTTCAAAATGAGTCAAAAACTCAGAGTTTTTGTCAAAACAAGACTATATTCAGAGAGTCCTAGTTGGATCAGGACTTTGATCCTGATTTCAATTAGAAGAGAATCTTTCAAAAATCTTTCCATCTATCAAAACTATTATACTTTTATCAAAGAATGTCAAAATTCTGGGATTTTATCCTAGAGTGTAGAATCAAGACTATGCCTCAGAGTCCTGGTCAAATCAGGACTCTATCCAAAGTTTGTTTTCTCACTCCATTTTCACTCATTTTCAAAAGCTTTGTTTAAATTTCATCATTTTCTTATCAGAAACCCAAAAATTTTTAGAGTCCTAGTCGAATTAGGACTCTTCTTTAGAGTCCTAATTAGATCAAGACTCTGAACCAAAACTTCAATTTTATCCTGTTTTTAACTATTTTTCAAAAATCTCTCATTTGTTTTCTCAGAAAATCTAAAAATCTAAGAGTCCTAGTTTAATTAGGACTCTGTCCGCAGAGTCCCAGATGAATCAGGACTCTGTTTTATTTCAATATTTGTTATTGTTTTCACTATTTTCACAAGTTCTTTCATCTGTTTTTCAGAAAATACCAAAAAAATCTAGAGTTTCAATTCAATCAGGACTCTGTCCCAGAGTCCTAATCCAGTTAGAAGTCTATTCTGAAGTTTGTTTTCACTTCTATTTTCTTTCATTTCCATTTGTTTTCAAAAAATAGGTCATTTTGCAGAGTCTCGGTTGATTCAGTACTCTATTTCAGAGTTTCGATTGAGTTAGAACTCTAACCCTGACTGCATTTTTTAACTTGTTTTTACCAGTTTTGATAAAATCTTTCCAAAACTTCTACATTTGGCTTTTAAAATCATAAAATCTCAGAGTCTTAAAGTTTCAGAACTCTAGCCTAGAGTCCTAGTTCACTTAGGACTTTATTTTTAAACCTTCAAATTCCATTTGTTGATTTTAACCACTTTTCAAAGCTATTTTCAGTCTTTATTTCAAATTTTTCAAAACATTGATGTGGGGCCCACTCAGTTAGCGCCATATCCAGAGGAGTTCTGACTCAGTCAAGACTCTGTACCATTTCAAAACTTTTAATCTCAAAGTCTACTTTTGAATCTCTTTTGAAAAAACTCTCAATTTTAGGTTTTAAAATCGTTTTTGAAAATTCAAGTGGGGCCCACTCGGGGTGGCGCCCACTCGGGGTGGTGCCACATTTGAAGAAGTCAAGGTTAGACTAGGGTTAGTCATAGTCCTAGTTAGGTTAGGGGTTTAGAGCATTCAAAATCAATTTTGAAAATCCATTTTATTTAAGTTTTAAACCATTTGTTTTTAAAGGTTTTAAATTCAAGTTTTAAAAAAAAAAACAAATGTGGGTCCACACTAGGTGGCACCACATTTGGACTTTCTAGGGTTTAATTAGGTGTTAATTAGGGATTAATTAGAGTCCATTTAGGTTAGAATCCTCTAGGAAAATCGTTGCCCTTAGTGGATTTATTAGAAAGAGTCCTAAAAAAAAGAAAAAACCTCTTAATTAACCCTAATTAAGTGACTTTTTGAAAACCTATAAAAGGGAGACTTCAAGAGGTCAAAAAGGAGCTCTTTTTCTCTTCCAATTTTGTGGCCTCTCTCTCCTCTCCAGCCTTACTCTCCTTCCTCCATTGTTGCAGCCCCAAGGTAAGGTTTTATTTAATTTATTTTATTATTTTCATCATTTTTATTACTTTATCTCATTAAAATAACCATTATCGCCTCTTTTAGCATGCTTTTTCTTTTCTTTTATTTCAAAAAAATCATGTGAGAACCTCAAGATGATGTTAAGCTGATTTTTTATGGTGCCTTACACGTTTTGATTCATTAACAATGTTTTATTTTTTTATTTATTATGCTAAACGCCCGAAAAAAATTACGATTCACCCGTTTAATGTTTCGAATCCATCTTTTAATGGGTAAATCAAAATCTAACCATGGATTCCCTGTGTTTTATTTATTTTTTTAGCATATTAATGTTTATTACATGTTTTTCATCATTAAAATCAATTTTGATTTGCTGTTTAGATAAATTTTATGGTTTTTCATGATTAAATCATATTTTTCTTAATGTTTCTTAGATTTCTGTAGATTTTAATTTCAGAACAGTAGAAAGCATTCTAATTTATATTGAAATACTGATTATAAATTACTGATTTTTTTATATGTGATACACGGATATGTCAGTGAACTACTGTAAAAAATTCAGACGTTTTAATTTTCGGGAACTATGTTAATAAAATACAAAGTCAAATCTAGATTTCTGTTGATTAAAATTGTTGTTTAATTTCAAGTCTAACTTGCAGATGTGTTATTTCTCCAATCTGATATCCGGTTTGAGATCTGTAAAGTGAAGTAGCTTCGTGTTGATGCAGGCTATTTACTGTAAAAATTTTCATAATTTTTTGCTGTTGTTTGGTATTTTTACTCTGTCAAAAAGTCGGGTCCACCTTTTAAAACTCGTTATGATTTATAAAAACCCTAATCCGACTTGTATTGATCATAGATCTCAAACCGTAGATCCGATTCATGATCTGTAGAAAAGAAAGTTCATTATTTTTTTGTCTACTATTCACTGCCGAAATTTCAGAATTTTTTTATGAAGGCTGCTATTTATTTTTGTATTTATAATCGGAAGTACCTGTTCTAAGCAATTTTATATTCATTAAGTTTTAGTCCAGATTGCCGGAAGAGTTTCTCCCTTATCAAAGATGATTTTTCCAATATGTAAAAAGGAGATTCTTTGTTTTTTTATCTAGTTTACATTTGTAAAATTTCAGAAATTTCTATGGTGAATTGATCTTTGATTCGGGTCTAACACTAAAACTGGTATGTGACCATGGATAAAATTAGCATATTTTAGGGTTTTAATTGAATTTTCGAATTGGAATAATGTCAAAAGTATATTTTATGATTCCAATCTAATTTTAGGGTGATAAAAAGTGTAGGTGCCGATTTTTATCAATTTTGGAATCCATTTGATGCTTGAATTGATCAAATTCCAAAATAGGGTGCCCGAAGGATCCCGAAACACTGCTAAAATCATGATTTTCATGATATTTCTTGATTTTCGTGTATAAGTTCATGTTTTTAGGGGTTTTTCATGTTTAGAATCATATTAGGATGCTTCATGATCAATTTTGTGTTCATTTGGTTTTATTTAAATCCTAAACCCAAAGTTTTTACCAAAATTTATTTCTAAAAACCTTGATTTCAAGGCCATAGTCTTGTTATTAGGGACATTTTGGTCATTTGACCTAAATTTCAAAATTTCAAACCCTATTTTTTATGTTTTTTAATCATGTCATATCATATTTGGTTTAATTTATCCTCATTTGAATTTCAAAAGTTGTATTTTACAAAATATCTTTCTGAAAACCCTGGTTTCAAGGCCATAGTCTTGCTATCAGGGGTATTTTGGTCATTTTGACCATAATTTTGAATTTTCAAATCTTATTTTCATATTTATTATATTTTATTTCATATTTAATTATGTTTATCTCAGGGAATCATGGAAAAAGGCTTATATCTAGCAAAATCTAGTAATTTTCAGATATTACTAGATAAATCTAGAAAAGCCAACATATCTTCACTAACAAGTTTTCTAGTTTTGCAGGGATATTGAAGTTTTTATTTTTTTGTATTTAAATTCAATTAGTGATGTAAATTAAATGTAAACTTTGGAATAAGAATTTCAATTTCTGCTTAGATTAGGATTTGCATTGTAATATCTGATGAATGCATTATTCATGCACATATTACAAATCCACCATGGTCTACACGAATGGCATGTGCACAAGCACTTAGGGAGTTTACAAACTTGGTGAAATTCGTATTTATGACCATAGTCAGAATACGAATGAGACCCAGATTTGTGATCTTCGTATTAGCCACATTCAGCCTACACTCTTAGGCTAACTTCAAAATGCACTGCATTTCTCAAAAATACAAAAGGATTTTCTAAATTACTCAAAATCAAGTCTTTCAAATACATATTCATTCATTTGCAAATTCCAATTCCAGCTCAGAGAAATCAATTTTCTCAAAATTTCTCAAGTCTTATTCAGAAACTGATTTTCTCCAAATTTTGAGCTTTCAAATGATATTTCAAGTATTTATCAAGTTCAAATCATGATTTTTCAAGTTATATATTCATTTTCAAAGTCTGAATTCATAGAAATCAAGTTTTTCCAAAGTTACTTGAAATTTCTCAGAAATCCATTTTTACAAAACACTTGGATTCTTCAGAAATCGATTTTCATTTTCCTCAGAAATATTCTTTCACCATGATTCACGATTTTCAAAGTGACATCTTTTCCAAGAATTTTCTAAGTATTTCAAATATTCAAAGCAAACATCATGTTTTCAAATCTAACGGATCTCCTGGTTGACCGGCTGGTTCTGGTAATCCCATAATTTCTGAAAATTCATCCATTAAAATGGTCATCTCTCTCCATGGGAACCAGAAGGTTCATGTCCGTGGATTCCATCGCTCTGCCATTGCGTGGATCAGATTGTCGTTGATGGTTTGCTTTCCGACTGCTGATGCCAATTCTAATCCGCACTCGCTCAAATGGTCCGGGAACATGCGAGAAAAGCTTTTGAGCCATGAGTAATACCACCGGGGAATGAAAGTTTCAGTGCTAAGTGCTCGATGTTCAGTATGGCCTTGTCGCACCTCGTAGGAGATGTGACCTTCTGGAAAAATAAGATCGATTTGATTAGATGCCATCGGACTGAAAACAGAGAAAGACTCGGAATCAGACTGAGGAAAATTATGGAAATTTTGAAAAATTGCAGGCAGAATATAAAATGCAGCTGAAAATTCGAGATCGAGTAGAACGGGAGAATGGAAAATCACCTGGAGTTTTGAAAGAAATTGGATATTTGGGAAAATCATCAAGGGTTTGAGAAAATAAGAGGAAAAGATGAGAATATGGATATTTGAAAATATTTTTGGGGAAAATATGAGAGAAATAAAGGTAGCATACAAACATTCACATCATGCACAAACATTTATGCACATACAACACTCTCTAGAAGGCTGACTCTAAGATGCATCATTTTAAAAAACAGTTGTAGGACCCTAATCCTAACTCTAGGTTCAGATCATCTTTGTTCAATCCAGTTATGTCGATATACCTGAACCGAAATCCGAGGTATGTGGCATATAATTTCAACTCCGGTTCTAAGGTAAGGTTTTCCAACATCCTTGAGCCCCTACCGATATACTTCAGACTGTGGCCCGTGGTACGTGGTAGGGGGCGTTAACCCAAATAAGTGGCCCAGTTGTGAGGCTCTATCCCGAACTAGGGTTCTGGAAAAGAGCCCAGCAATGTGAAGGCCGGGTAAAAGTAGGTAAGGGAGGTTTGAAAAAATGATCACATGCAAGAAATAGAAGGCTTTAAATCCTAGAGAGATAGATTTTTTAAAATCTTTGAAGAATCATACATTGTTTGCATTCAGATCCTAAATTGATGAGAGTTATATTTAGACCTAAGTCTATGTGTGCATGAAAATGTCTTCTCAATATAGTCCTACCAAACCATGCCTAGTCTATATGCAATCAATGTCAGCTAGTTTAGAATCTAGGCTCCTAGGTTCGCATGATATCAGAAAGCAAAAGAGCTGACATTTTGAGAACACGGTTTCGATAATTGAACTAAGCCATGGACACTTTTAATCAGACAAGGATAGGTCCCATCTCGGTCGCCAAACCTGTTATCGTCGCAAAAATTTTCCGTCTTCCCTTCCCTTGTGGGAGAGAGAGGAAAATGCTTTCACAAGTCAAACTTAACCAGAGTTTTGAAAATTTGTTTTGAAATACTCACCTTCGTTTTGAAAATAGCGGGAAAATCCATAAGATGAGGCTCAACCTGTCGGTACGAGGTTCGACCGTTCCTGACGCCTTTAACAGGGGTAATTGAACCAAGGATCAAAAGTGTGCTTGACTTAACTAAATCATTGAAATTGTGTTCTATTCTAAATGCACAGAGAATTCAGACATGTGCTATGAAATTTTGAAAAATGCAAGTTGGAAAATATGATGCATGCTTGGACAACATTTTGGAGTTGAAAAATATTTCTCAGGAAAAAGATGGAAATCCGTCTCTCAAGAAACTCTGATGAAAAGATTTGAAATCTCAAGAAAATTTATAAAGATTTGGGAAAATCATGAATGGATGAAAATCCTGGGAAAATGGAAAGAATTCTTGAGAAAAGATGATCATTTGAAAAAGAAAATATTTGTCAGGAAAGCTCTATCTTTGAGAATTTTCTTTGGAAAATGATTGAAATTCATCAAAAAAAACTCTTAGGAGCAGGAAAAGCAAAACTCAGGAAACTGAAATCCTGAGAGTATTAGACTTGAAATATTTGAAAATCGATTTTGATTCTTGAGAAAGATTGAAAAACTCCTTTTGGACAGGAATTTTAAGAAAATAACATTTTCCAGGGGAAATCATGGGAAACTTGATTTGGAAAATCCAACTTTGAAAATTTTAAAAGTTTCTTGAGAAATCAATTTCCATGGAGTGAAATTTTCTTGAGAAAATCATGAGAAAAGCAGATGATACCGTGATGCAGATGATTTGAATGAATGCCTTTTTGAGAAAACATCTTTTCAGAAAATTATGCAATTTTAGGATTAAACTAAGTAGAATTATCACATATCCCGACTATGGCCGTAAATATGTTTATAATTTACTTAGTTAATTCTAAAATGTTTTGTAAAATTGAAGGTATGCAGTGAAATTTTGGAAGATAGCCTAAGAGTGTAGGCTCAATGTGACTGGTAGAAAGATGATGAATCTGGGTTTTGTCCATATTCCGACTAGGGCCGTAAATATGGACTCTACCGAGTTCATCAACTCCCTAAGAGTTGGTGCACGTGCCATTCGTGTACAGCCATAGTGATTTTGAAATGCAATGCATGAACCACATAGTCAGGATATTGCAGAAATCAAACTACATGATATGCATCCTAATCTAAGCAAAGAAAAGTAAATATTATTCCAACTTTGATTATTACATCTCTGACATAAAGCAAAATAAATGAATAATAAAAAAAAATATAGCGTTAAAAGAATCAGCATCCTTCAGATTTTCCTGCAAAAGTGGGTTAGTAAAAAAAAATGAAATACATACAAGAGATTGAAAATTTACGCCTATGGATTATTATACCTGAACTATAATGGAAATATACATACTAATGAAAATATAATATCTAAAGCATGAATGAAATGCATGTGAAAATAACTAGATGCAATGCTCAAGTTAACTAAAATTTTCATACGTATAGCCTGTATACTATGCTTATTCAAACTAAGGGGAAATGAAATTGGCTGAATGCTAATGCTTATGCTTTATGAGGGAAGGCCTAAGAGGTTACATATAGGCTCTCCTAAATGAACGCATGCCCTATTGGAATAATAAAAAAAATGGATAGGTGGCAAAAAAAAAATAGATGCATATCTGCGGCAACAGTCTATATGATCAAACTCTAATGCACTTGCAGAGATATTCGGCATATAATGAATGTATACATTG
The DNA here is from genome assembly GCF_984573655.1 of Nuphar pumila. Taxonomy (NCBI): domain Eukaryota; kingdom Viridiplantae; phylum Streptophyta; class Magnoliopsida; order Nymphaeales; family Nymphaeaceae; genus Nuphar; species Nuphar pumila. The sequence continues at coordinate 95,874,675 of NC_143252.1, read as the reverse complement.
ATGTATGTACCAAGATTGGGGTGCATATGTTATAACCATGACAAATTCAAGTTATGACCTTTTAATATTTCTAATATTCTCATCGGGACTCACATTCTCTCATGCTCATTATACTCTCAAAATATCACTCATTTTACACTCACACTCCGGCGCTAATTGCAATGCTCATACTATATGAGTTACTATAACTCAAATCTACACAGTGAACTAATATTGTCCCTTAGGTATGCTGGAAATGCCTTATCCAAAAAAAAAAAATTTGTCAAGATATCTGAATGCAGTGAATGAAAGGCAACTAAGTACAGGCATCTTAAGATCTTATAGCTATTCAAAACAGGAACTGTGGGTGATACCTTATTGAGCATCTTGGATTTAAAGGAACCGCATGACATAAAGTACACATAGGGGACAACAAGTTGAACATGCAATGAAATGAAGAAATGGATAATGGCGATATGAAAATATAAATGCAGATAGGTTACGGATGCTAAATATACAGTTATGGGTGTACAGGTGTAGGATTGATCATAAACAGAAGATAGTTATACACAAGTATATGAAAGCATAGCAGTACAGATGGCAGGTACTCTGCATCAATTTAGTGTTATGTTGATATACATATGGTGTGTGTATAAACATTAGTGTGGTGCCTAATGCAAGGTACCTAGGTATGACTGAAAGCAATCTCAGAATGCGCAGGGGAAAAGCATTATGTTGTTAATACATGAGTGCCAGCTGTGAAGGTGTAAGAAGAAGAAGTGGGTTGCTGCAAGTTTGTGAAAATGATTTTCATTAAGCTTCAGAGCCTGGATAAATGCACAAAAGAGGGTGTATCTGGTATATTGATGATAGACAACATGATTGCAATACGCCATGATGAAGGTATTAATAATCAAATGCAGAGAATGGATTGTGTGATAAAATGAACCACATACAGGGAAAATATCATATGCACATGCAAATGGACCTATGATGACAGTTATGATGCAGAAACTACACAGGACTAATGATAACTTATAATGATGGACGTGAGCAGGATGCTAGATCAAAGGCCAAGATTCACATGATGAAATGAAATCCAACAAGCATACTATATAGAGATGACATAAATCTGGAAATTCAGAATTCAGAACAATGCATTAAAGATTAACTCAACGGTATGTGTAGGATGTCGATGATCTGAAAAGGGGCGGAGGATGCTGGGATGAACTAAAAGTGAATGCAAAGGAAATTAAAAGAAAAGGAACTTGTGCCCTCCTGAAGGGATTCAAACTGCAAGATCGCTTGTGAAAATAAAAGATGACTATGCAAAATGGGATATGGCGATTTCATCTGCAACTAACCTTGGTTCAATAGAGGTTGCTAAGGGCATTTTCTTCGATGGTGGGTCAGGCCACGAAAGGGGAAAAGAGGATCACGCACTCCCCGGTTGTGCTTTGAAGATCTTCTTGTCGGATGATGGAAGAAGCCTGCTGTCTTCAATCAACAGAATGGAGGGACCTTTCCATCGGTCCTAGAGAAGGGCGTTAAAAAGAAGAGAGGGGCTGAGAAATGAAGAGAAACCAGAGGAAACACTGGAGTCGTGGGTCCCTCTCTTGCTAGAAGGAAGGAAGGGATGTAATCCAAGGTGGATTTTAGCGATAAAGGGGAGAAGAAGCCTTCGGTTCTGCTCCTCCTGGAAGGAAGGAAGAGATGTCTTCACTAGGAGATTTCAGCCGATCAGGAGAAAGAAAGTTTGAGCCCCCCCCTCTTCTGTACGCCTGAAGCTTCTTTTAAAGATCGACTTCCTCTCTTATCAGAAAAGTCAGAACATTTTTTCAACTCTTGAACCGAGTTTTGAAAACTTTAAAACCGAAATTTAAAAAATTTTGAAATCTCTCCGTTTTAAAAGGGGACGGCCTCTTTACCTGAAGAAATTTTAAGTTACTTTACCTAAAACTTAGGTAAAGTGAATTTTTATGGGTGGGGCTTTGTGATGGCGCCATTTGGGGGCTGAAAAAGGTAAAAACAAAAAGGAAAAACATGAGTAAATGGGTTTTCTTTTTTTTCTTTTTTTTTTAAGGTGGTGCCACCTCAGTCGGATAAAATAAAAAAGAAATAAATAAAAAAACCTTTTTTAAATAAGATTTTATTTGCTTTTTCTCTGCAGGGAGTTCTAGTGAGGCGCCACCTATGCGTGGGCCCACTGATTATTTTATTTGACATAAAAAGCAACAATAACTTCCTTTTTTTGGTATTTTTATAATAGTAGGTTAGTTTGGAGAATATGAAGTAAGAATTGGCTTGATTTCAAAATAAAAAAAATGGTCCTTCAGAGCAAATTAAAAAAGATGCAAAGATTTTATAAAAAAATTTAAAGCCTTTTTGCAAGAGCTTGAAATAAAATCTTCTCCATTTAAAGTTGTGTCCCCTTATTTCCAACTGACAAGATTTGAAAATTAATATCAAAAACCATCCAAATTGTTTTCTTGAGAAAACTTTTGTAATTCGAAGTCCTGGGGGTAAAATGGGAAGAATTGGTAATTTTGAAAACCTAGGGTTTTGAAATCAATTTTGAAAAGTTTAAAACTCAAATCTTGATTGACAATTTTGAAAATCAGGAGTTCTGGATCTCAAAATGACATGTTGTGCAGTGAAATTGTGTGAAATGTTCATGCAATGCTATGCAAAGACATGTTTCCTGGAATGCCCCTCTCAATTAGGAATTGGAAATTCTAACTTCTTGTCAAGAGTAGGATTTTGAAATTTTGCAGTTTGAAGATATTTCTGAGTCTAAATAGAGAAATTTTGAGACTCAAGAATGGAATTTAGGACTTTCTGCAAGGTTCAATCTCAAAAAATGACCATTTTGCCCTTCATTGATTCCGAAGAACTAAAATGTGATGAGTCAGGGAGGTGAGTGAAAATTTGGGGTGTTTACAATAAGTTCATGTTTTTTGGGTTTTTCCATGTTTACAATCATATTAGGATGTTTCATGATCAATTTTGTGTTCATTTAGTTTTATTTAAACCCTAAACCCAAAGTTTTTGCCAAAATTTATTTCTGAAAACCCTAATTTCAAGGCCATAGTCTTGCTATCAGGAACATTTTGGTCATTTGACCTAAATTTCAAAATTCCAAACCCTATTTTTTATGTTTTTAATCATGTCATATCATATTTGGTTTAATTTATCCTCATTTGAATTTCAAAAGTTGTATTTTACAAAATATCTTTCTGAAAACCCTGGTTTCAAGGCCATAGTCTTGCTATCAGGGGTATTTTGGTCATTTTGACCACAATTTTGAATTTTCAAATCTCATTTTCATATTTATTATATTTTATTTCATATTTTATTATGTTTATCTCAGGGAATCATGGAAAAAGGCTTATATCTAGCAAAATCCAGCAATTTCCAGATATTACTAGATAAATCTAGAAAAGCCAACATATCTTCACTAACAAGTTTTCTAGTTTTGCAGGGATATTGAAGACTTTATTTTTTTGTATTTAAATTCAATTAGTGATGTAAATTAAATGTAAACTTTGGAATAAGAATTTCAATTTCTGCTTAGATTAGGATTTGCATTGCATATAGCCTAATTCTGAAAATTTTAATATCTGATGAATGCATTATTCATGCACATATTACAAATCCACCATGGTCTACACGAATGGCACGTGCACAAGCTCTTAGGAAGTTGACAAACTCGGTGAAATTCGTATTTATGGACATAGTCAGAATACGAATGAGACCCAGATTTGTGATCTTTGTATTAGCCACATTCAGCCTACACTCTTAGGCTAACTTCAAAATGCACTGCATTTCTCAAAAATACAAAAGGATTTTCTAAATTCCTCAAAATCAAGTCTTTCAAATACATATTCATTCATTTCATTCATTTGCAAATTCCAATTCCAGCTCAGAGAAATCAATTTTCTCAAAATTTCTCAAGTCTTATTCAGAAATTGATTTTCTCAAAATTTTGAACTTTCAAATGATATTTCAAGTATTTATCAAGTTCAAATTATGATTTTTCAAGTTATATATTCAATTTCAAAGTCTGAATTCATAGAAATCAAGTTTTTCCAAAGTTACTTAAAATTCCTCATAAATCCATTTTTACAAAACACTTGGATTCTTCAGAAATCGATTTTCATTTTCCTCAGAAATATTCTTTCACCATGATTCACGATTTTCAAAGTGACATCTTTTCCAAGAATTTTCCAAGTATTTCAAATATTCAAAGCAAACATCATGTTTTTAAATCTGCATTTTTCAGAAAATTCATAGCACATGCATGATTCTTTGAGCATTTAGGAAATAGAACACGATTTAGACAAGTTGAGCAAAGCTAAGCACACTTCTGATTCTTGGTTCAATTACCTCTGGTAAAGGCGCCAGAAACAGTTGAACCTCGTACCGACAGGCGAGTCTCATTCTTCGAAATTATCCTGCATTTTAAAACGGAGGTGAGTTATTTTCAAAAACTTTTTCAAAGGTCAGTTTGACTTGCAAAAGTAAAATTTTGCGATGATAACAATATGAATCTATGTTTTCCTCTTGTCCACCTCAGTTGCTTCCATCTCATTTTCCGTTTATAAGCATTCATTCACTACCACACATTCATTTCCTTTTCTACAAAATGCAGTATTCACTCACAACATGCCACTTCCTCCACTATCGCTGAGCACCTTCCTTCCTTCACTCATCTACATCGGCATTTATATCACCCCCCCCCCCCCCCCCCCTTTACACCATGCTCCACATGATGGACATCTAATCCCACTATACCTACATTGCTCTGCCACGCTTATTCCATTTCGCAACCTGCCTTCACATGCACTATACACATCCTTGTCCCAGCAACATTCACTCCATGGCACCCACGCGTCAGATGAATGTTATTTGCATTGTTCGCAACATAGATGAGTGTTGTTGAGCCACCTGCATTCCAAATGAATGTTGCCACCAACACTTGTGCTTCACCTTCCATCCACAGCATCCACCTAATGTAAGCTACAACAGTAGATGTCATCCTTTCACCTCACAGCACCCACCTGCTGTAAATTGCAATGTTCATAATTATCCCCTGTTAGCACCACTTCACTGTAGTACATCACCTTGCATATGTTCAATGTCAGCATTTATAGCAATGTATACACATCTGCTACTTGCTTCACCCACCTTATACCATGCACATTTTCTGTAAAATACACTATTCACCTTCCATGTACCCTTGATACCTTCACATTTCCAGCTCTTCACTACCATTTACACCTACCAATACCTGGCACATCCGTTGTGCTACCTGCACAGCATGGTCATGTTCTGCATACTTACCCTCCACTTGTGCATTCTGCTGAAATTTCACCCCACCTGCCATCATATGCATACAGTTCCTTTCACAATTATTTCTCGCCCTTATGACCTGCACCCAACTCTCCACTCACTTACAGCAATGCTTAGCATTGATGTAATATTTGTTCACTTACAACAATGCTTAGCATTGTTGTAACACTTCATTAAGTTATAGCAATGCCTAGCATTGTTGTAGCATTACGTTCACCTCCTGACCTCACCATCCACTTTCAACACTTTCCACTGCAATGTCTCTCCTTCACCTCCATCCCAATCTGCCCCTGCACATCCCAATATACACCTCCAGCAAGGTGAAATTCCACTAGAGGGGGGGTGAATAGTGAAATATGATAATGATCGATAAAATAAAATAATTAAGCAATAAGGCACAACACATAAAACACAGAAGTTATATTGGTTCGGTCAATATCCAGACCTACATCCAGTCCCCAAGCAAACCACTTGAGATTCCACTATAACATCCGAGTTACCGGATAAATAGTACAACACCCTCTTCCCAAGAGGTCTTCTTCTCTCAACAGAGAAGGGGCACACCCTCTTCCCAAGAGGTCTTCTTCTCTCAACAGAGAAGGGCAACACCCTCTTTCACAAAGGTCTACTTCTTTAAACAAAGAAGGAATACAGTGAATAACAGAGTTACAATACTTCCTATAGAACCTTCACAATGATATGAATGCACGAATGAAGGATTCTAAGAATATTCTGTTTGTCACTCAGAGGATACTCTTTGTCAAAGAGCTGGACTTGACTTTTTCTCTTTTCTTCCTTTTTCTTTTTCTCTTTCTTTTTCAAGGCTCTCTTTTCAAATCACGAATAGAAATTTTTCTCTTTGTAAGCTCACACGTCTATTTCATTCCATGTTTGAATAGTTTATTTGAGTGTGTTTATATAGCCTTTAAAAAGTAGTCGTTACATTTTGGAATTGTAACTTTTTGAAATGTGAAATGTTATGTCATTTCAAAAATATCTTTTAGAGAAGATCGAGAATGCCTTTTTCCATAAGAGTAAAATAGAGGGTACACTAGTCGTTGTATTGTTTTAGGTAATACATATTTTATGTAAAAAGTCTATTTCTTACAATAGTACATTGAACGTTGGGTTGTAGTTTTGTCTTTATTCTAATTAATGATTTGAGGTACATTAGTACTTCTTTGCTTTAAATGAGTGTAAGTACTATGAGTGTTTTGAGATATTTATTTGTACATAGTCATGTCAAGTGTTTTCTTTATGTTGTGTTTTTCAAAGTCTCCAGAGAGAATAAGGACCAAAAGAAGGTTGACATTCTTTGAGAAGGATATTTAACAAGGATTTGTTACAGAAGGCATTTAATGCTTTGTAGAGAGAATGATGACTTCAAGTAAGTCGACATTCTATGGTTATGAAAAAAGGTAACTAGAGAGAATGATGACTTCAAGTAAGTCGACATTCTATGGTTATGAAAAAAGGTAACTAGAGTCCTTTTAAAAACATATTTTATTTGTTTTTCTTATGTGTAGCCGATTTATGTTTTTGTCTTCTTCTTGTATTAAGAAACATTTCATTAAAGAAGATAACTAAAGTCTTTTCAAAAACATATTTTATTTGTTTTTCTTATGTAGTCGATTTTATGTTTTTGTCTTCTTATAAAAAATATTTCTTTAAAGAGGGAAAACTAGAGTCTTTTCAAAAACATATTTTATTTGTTTTCTCCATGTAGTCGATGTTATGTTTGTTTGTCTTTTTCCTACATTCCTTTTTTCATGTTGTCTTGTATATAGTGTAAGGTACAATGACAAAATGTCTTTTTCATAAAAGGTTGTAAGAAGGTACAATTATTATATGACAAAATATCTTTTTCATAAAAGGTTGTAAGAAGGTACACTTATTGGTTTTCAAAAAGGAGTTTTTTTGAAACTATCGTATACTTTTATGATATAGTGTTTATGAATGAGTATGTAATATGCAATATGCAAGTTCCTGAAGGTTCTGTTACATATGACTCTAAAGAAGAAAAAAATCTTCATCTTGAGGTAGTCGATCTCTTCATTTGAACTTTAGGAAAGCATGGCTCATCAAGCTTTTTCTTCAAGGAGTATGATTGCACCATAGTTGTACTTGAACAGGAAGTCTCCATCCTTATTGGGTGAGATATCCTTGCATCAAATACTCGTTAGATTTATGGCAAAACATATTCAGTCATAATATAACATTATTTCAAGAGAACATATTATCATATCATATAAAATCAAATGAGACAGTGTATCATATTATGTGACGTCAAAACCGAGTTTCTCAACACAAGGTTCTTTGGCCTGCATATTTAAGCATTTTCTGCATGTGCATTTTCTGCATGTGCATTTACTGCATAAAATCATGAATCTTTAATGTTTGCATTTCATTATTATGTTATATTTCATTCTCTATAGATATTTTATTCTTCTTTTTCTTTACTCTTTGGCATCTATGTAGATAATGACTTAGCTCAACAGTACCTATATAGTATTATGCTTTTAGCAGTGTTTTCATTTTTTTTTCTGTATACATATCATCCTTGCATGGGCATTCATTTAGTTCATCAATTCACATTTTTTATCATTTCAAGAGGTCCCTCTTTTACAAAACCTCTGTGATTAGTTTATGCATAATATCTTCACATAGGCATCCTAATTAGCTTAAGACATCATTCATATATTTTAGCACTTATTTTTTTATTAGTTTAGGTTACTTCAGGTATATTTTGTTCATTCCTCATTAGCTTGATACATCATTCCAATATAGGTTTTGTCATTTGCATTGCATTTTCATTAGTATAGGCTTGAGTATTTCATTAGTTATATCTTAGGTCCAACATGACATTAGGTTGTTATCATTGCAAAATTTTACTTTTGTAAGTCAAACTGACCTTTGATAAAGATTTTGAAAATAACTCACCTCTGTTTTAAAATGCGGGATAATTCTGAAGAATGGGATTCGCCTGTCGGTACGAGGTTCAACCGTTCCTGGCGCCTTTACCAGGGGTAATTGAACCAAGGATCAAAAGTGTGCTTAGCTTTGCTCAACTTGTCTAAATCGTGTTTTATTTTCTAAATGCACAAAAAATCAGGCATGTGCTATGAATTTTTTGAAAAATGCAGATTTGAAAACATGATGTTTGTTTTTAATATTTAAAATACTTGGAAAATTCTTGAAAAAGATGTTACTTGGAAAATCTTGAATCATGGTGAAAGAATATTTCTAAGGAAAATGAAAATTGATTTCTGAAGAATCCAAGTGTTTTGTGAAAATGGTTTTCTGAGGAATTTCAAGTAACTTTGAAAAACTTGATTTTTTTCTAAATTTAAACTTTGAAATTGAATATATAACTTGAAAAATTGAATTTTGAACTTGAGGAATACTTGAAATACCATTTGAAAGCTCAGAGTTTTGAGAAAATCGATTTCTGTATAAAACTTAGAAAAATTTGAGAAAATCGATTTCTTTGAATTGGAATTGGGATTTGTAAATTGAAGCAAAAGAATGAATAAGGATTTGAAAGATATTTCTTTGAGGAATTGAGAAAAATCTTTTGAGTTTTGAAAAATGCAGTGCATTTTGAAGTTAGCCTAAGAGTGTAGGCTGAATGTGGCTAATACGAAGATCGCAAATTTGGGTCTCATTCGTATTCTGACTATGGCCATAAATATGAATTCCAACGAGTTTTTCAACTCCCTAAGAGCTTGTGCATGTATCATTTGTGTAGACCATGGTGGATTTATAAAAAATATGCATGATTGATGCATTCATCAGATATTAAAATTTGCAGAATTAAACTATATGCAATGCAAATCCTAATCTAAGCAGAAATTGAAATTCTTATTCCAAAGTTTACATTTAATTTACATCACTAATTGAATTTAAAAACAGGAAAATATAGTCTTCAATATCTTTGCAAAACTAGAAAACTTGTTAGTGAAGATATGTTGGTTTTTCTTGATTTATCCAGTAATATCTAAAAATTACTGGATTTTGCTAGATATAAGCCTTTTTCCATGATTTCCTGAGATAAACATCATGAAATAAGAAATAAAATTAAAGAAATATGAAAATGGGATTTAAAAATTCAAAACTAGGGTCAAAATGACCAAAATACCCCTGATAGCAAGACTATGGCCTTGAAACCAGGGTTTTTAGAAAGATATTTTGTAAAATGAGGTTTTGAAATTCAAATAAAAATAAATCAAACACAAGATGATATAACATAATCAAAAATAAGAAAATCTAGGTTAGGGATTTCTAAATTGAGGTCAAATGACCAAAATGCCCCTGATAGCAAGACTTTGGCCTTGAAATCAGGTTTTCAGAAAATATTTTGGTAAACTTTGGGTTTAGGATTTAAATAAGATCAAATAACAAGAAAATAGACCATGAAGTGTCCTAACATGATTATAAACATGAACAAACCCTAAAAACATGAACTTATATACGAAAATTCAAAAATATCATGAAAATCATGATTTTGGCAATATTTTGGGATCCTGCGGGCACCCTGTTTTGCAATTTAATCCATTCAAGCATCAAATGGATTACAAAATTCATAAAAATCGGCACCTACAATTATTATCACCCTAAAATTATATTGGAATCATAAAAATATATTTTTGTCATTATTCCAATTCAAAAATTGCATTAAAACCCTAAAATATACTATTTTTACTCGAGATCACGTACCAGTTTTAGTGTCAGACCTGAATCAAGGGTCAATTCACTATGGAAATTTCTAAACTTTTACATAAACAAACTAGACATAAAAACACAGAATCTCCTTTTTACAGATCATAAAAATCATCTTTGGTTAGGGAGATATCGTTCTGGCAATCTGGACTTAAATTTAATTAATATAAAATTGATTAAAATAGGCCTTTCCGGTTGTAAATACAGGAAAACATAGCAGACTTCATCAAAAAATTTTGATATTTTATCAGTGAATCGAAAACAGAAAAATAATCAACTTATTTTTTTACAAATCATAAATCGGATCTACAATTAAGGATCTATGATCAACACAAGTTGAATTAGGGTTTTTCTAAATCAGAACGAGTTTCAAAACATAGACCTGACTTTCTGACAGCGAAAAAATAGTAAACAGAGATATAAAAATAAAGAAAAATTACAGTAAATACTAGGCATTAACACAAATCTACTGCACATTACGGATTTTAAATCGGATATCGAATGAAAGAAATAATGCATCTGCAAGTTATGCTTGAATTTGAACTACGATTTTAATCAGCAGAAATCTCGATTTGACTTTGTATTTTATTAACAGAGTTCCCGAATCCCAAAATGTCCCATATTTTTACACAAACTCAACAACATGTCCATGTATCACATATAAAAAAAACAGCAATTTCTAACAAATATTTCAATGTGAAATAATATGCTTTTTACGGATCTAGAATCAAAACACATGAAAATCCAATAAAACATTAAAAAAACATGATTTAACAATGAAAAATAATAAAAAACACCTAAACAGAAAAAAAAATTAAATTTAATGTTGAAACACATGCAATGAACATTAATATGATAAAAAAATAAATAAAATACAGGCAATCCATGGCTGAAATTATGTTCACCTTTGAAAACATGGATTTAATCCATTTAACGGATAAATCTCATGTTTCTTTGGTTAAGAACATGAAAAATAATAGCATAAACGATTCTAATGGATTAGAGTCATGAAAAACAGTATGTAATAGGGTTAGATCATCTTCTTGGATGGAGCTTGAGGTTCTTGAGGTTGAATCCATGGTTAAAATCATGAAAGAGATTATGTCAATGGTTAAATCCATGTTAAAAACATGGAAAATTATTAAATAAAGTAAAAATAAATTATGAAAAACCTTACCTTGAGGTTGCAGCTGCAATGGAGTAAGGAGGAATGGCTGGAGAGGAGAGAGAGGCCATGAAATTGGGAGAGAAAAAGAGCCTTCTTTTGACATCTTGAAGTCCCCCCTTTATAGGTTTTCAAAAAGTCACTTAATTAGGGTTAATTAAGCGGTTTTTCTTTTTTTCAGGACTCTTTCTATTAAATCCACTAAGGGAAACAATTTCCCTAGAGTCTTCTAACCTAAATGAACTCTAACTAAACCCTAATTAACACCTAATTAAACCCTAAAAAGTCCAAATGTGGCACCACCTAGTATGGACCCACATTTGGTTTTTAAAACTTGAATTTAAAACCTTTAAAAATCAATGGTTTAAAACTTAAATAAAATGGATTTTCAAAATTGCTTTTGAGTCCTCTAAACCCCTAACCTAACTAGGACATTGACTAACCCTAGTTTAACCTTGACTTCTTCAAATATGGCACCACCCCGAGTGGGCCCCACTTGAATTTTAAAAAATGATTTTAAAACTTGAAAATGAGAGGTTTTTCAAAAGAAATTCAAAAGTAGACTTTGAGATTGAAAGTTTTGAAATGGTACAGAGTCTTGACTGAGTCAGAACTCCTCTGAATATGGCGCCAACTGAGGGGGGGAACCATCGAAGTTTTGAAAAAATTGAAATAAATACTAAAAATGACTTTAAAAAAGGGTTAAAATCAACAGTTGAAATTCAAAGTTTTGAAAATACAGTTCTAAGCGAACTGGAACTCTGGGCTAGAATCCTGAAATTTTAGGACTCTGAGATTTTAGATTTTAAAAGTCAATTGAAGGAGTTTTTGAAAGATTTTATCAGAAGTAGTAAAAAAATAAGTCAGAAAACACAGACAAGGTTAGAGTCCTAACTCAACCGAAACTCTAAGATAGAGTCATGAATCAACTGGGACTCTACAAAATGACCTAATTTTTGAAAAATAAATAAAAATGAATGAAAATGGAAGTAAAAACAGACTTCAGAACATACTCCTAACTAAATTAGGACTCTGGGACAGAGTCCTAATCAGACAGAAACTCTAGATTTTTTTTGGTATTTTCTGAAAAACAAATAAAAGAACTTGTGAAAACAGTGAAAATGATGACAAATATTGAAATTAGAACAGAGTTCTAATTCAACTAGAACTCTTAGAATCTTGGATTTTCTGAGAAAACGAATGAGAGGATTTTGAAAAACAAGTGAAAACAAGATAGAATTAAAGTTCGGTTCAAAGTCCTGATCTGATTAGAACTCTGAAGAAGAGTCCTAATTCGACTAGGACTCTGAAAATTTTTGGTTTTCTAAGAAACAAATGATCATATTTAAACAAAGCTTTTGAAAACCAATGAAAATGAAGTGAGAAAAACTTTGGATAGAGTTTTGATTCGATCAGGACTCTGGGACAGAGTCCTGATTTGATCGGGACTCTGGGATAAAATCCCAAAAATTTGAAATTTCATGATAAAGGTATAACAATTTTGATTCCTGCAGAGATAAATAGAAGAATTTTTGAAAGATTCTCTCAAAATTGAAATCAGGGTCAGAGTCCTGATCCAACTGGGACTCTTCAAACAGAGTCCTGGTTCAACCAAAACTTTGAGTTTTTGACTTCTCTTTGAAAGATTTTGAAAGAATTGATTAAAAAAAAGTAAGAATAACGATGAAAGATAGAGTCCTTATTCGATTAGGACTCTAAGAAAAGTCCTAATTCGACTAAAACTCTAAAGTTTTGGCTAAAATGAAAGATTTTGAAAATCAGCTGAAAAGGTTTTGAAATCAAGTGAAGAACAGGAATAAAGGATAAAATCGGAGTAGAGTCCTGATTCGATTAGGACTCTGAGAAAGAGTTCTAATTCAACTGGAACTCTAGAATTTTAGCCTAAAACAAAGGATTTTGATAAGCTTTCTCAAAAACAGGTAAAAAAAGTAGTAAAAAATAGAGTTCTGATCCGACTAGGACTTTGGAAAAAGAGTCCAGATCCAACTAGGATTCTGGAAAAAGAGTCTTGATTGGACTGAGATTCTGAAATTTTGGATAAAAATGACGAGAATGGGCAAGGATATGACCACAGCTGGTTTAAAATCAGAATGGAGTTTTGAAAAGGTTCATAAAGATGAAAATACAGAGTCCTGATCCTACTAGGACTCTGAAATTTTTGAGATTTTTGATAAATAAAGGGATCTAGAAGCGACACCACTTACATGGGTCTCATCTGAGAATTGAAATCAATTAAAATTGAGTTTAAAATGAATCCAGATTGTTTTCTGAGAAAAACACTTCAAAATATAAGATCCTGAGGGTTAGCGAATGGTAAAATTGTCGATTTAAAACCCAGGTTTTGAAATTGATTTCGAAAGAAAAGTTTTTAAAACTCAAATCTGGATTAATATTTTGAAAACAAGAGTTTTGGATCTCGATAATGAGATGCAATGGCATGCAATGTAATGAAATGATATGTAGAATGTATGCGATGATATGCAGTGACATGAAATATAAACACTGGATGAGGGTGAAAATTTGGGGTGTTTACAAATGCCCCTCTTTGCTACTAAGCCGGTTGAAGGCCGAGCTTAGTGGCAAAGAAAAACACACCAAATTTGAACTATAAAAATGCCTCAGTTAGGAGAATCTGACCGGGTATGAAGGAATAGGCTCGGATGATGAAAAATGGTAGATATGGAATGGAGAATAAAGAAGAATATTCACCTCACAGAAATGAGGATCAGGCTTGGCCCTTAACCTGGATGGGACGATACCTCATAGAAAAATGAGGCTCAGGCTTAACCCTTAACCTGAAAGGGGACGATACCTCATGGAAAAATGAGGTTCAGGCTTAACCCTTAACCTGAAAGGGACAATACCTCATGAAAAAATGAGGTTCAGGCTTAACCCTTAACCTGAAAGGGGACAATACCTCGTGAAAAAATGAGGTTTAGTCTTAACCCTTAACCTGAAGGGGACGAAAGATACCTCGTGGAAGAACGAGATTCAGGCTTAACCCTTAACCTGAAAGGAGACAATACCTCGTAGAAAAATGAGGTTCAGGCTTAACCCTTAACCTGAAGGGGACGAAAGATACCTTATGGAAGAATGAGATTCAAGCTTAACCCTTAACCTGAAAGGGGACAATACCTTGTGGAAAAATGAGGTTCAGGCTTAACCCTTAACCTGAAAGGGGACGATACCTCATGGAAAAATGAGGCTCAGGCTTAACCTATAACCTGAAAGGGGAAGATAACCGGAATCCTTAAATAAAGAAACCATGATGGGACTTTCAAATTTTGCACAATAAATCCGAGAGGGGTTTGCAAAAGGAAGAAAGGGGGTTCCCTAAAACTTGAAAAGGGATTGATCTTGGATGTCTCATTACTAAGACTAAATGTCTTTTAAAACAGATGACCTTTTGCAGAAAATTCAGATTTAACCCTTAACCTGAACGGGAAGATAGAAAATGGTAAGTTGGATGGCGAATAAGACAACTTTTTGAAGAAGAATAAGGCAACTCTTTCGACAATGCGAAAGATGAATCCTTTCGACAACATGAAAGATGACAAAGGCAATCCAAAGGATCAAGGTGATTCTTTCCACAACGCGAATGATGAATAAGATGATCCAAAGGAGCAAGACAATTCTTTCGACAACGCAAAAGATGAATCCTTTCGACAACGCGAAAGATGACAAAGGCGATTCTTTCGACAATGCGAAAGATGAATAAGACGATCCAAAGGAGAAAGGCGATTCTTTCGACAACGCGAAAGATGAATCCTTTCGACAACGCAAAAGATAACAAAGGTGATCCAAAGGAACAAGGTGATTCTTTCGACAACGCGAAAGATAAATAAGATGATCAAATGAGCAAGGCGATTCTTTCGACAACGCGAAAGATGAATCCTTTCGACAACGTGAAAGATAACAAAGGTGATCCAAAGGAACAAGGCGATTCTTTCGACAACGCGAAAGATGAATAAGATGATCAAAAGGAGCAAGGTGATTCTTTCAACAACGCGAAAGATGAATCCTTTTGACAACGCGAAAGATGACAAAGGTGATCCAAAGGAACAAGGTGATTCTTTCGACAACGCGAAAGATGAATCCTTTCGACAATGCGAAAGATGACAAAGACGATCCAAAGGAACAAGGTGATTCTTTCGACAATGCGAAAGATGAATTCGTTTGACAACGCGAAAGATGACAAAGGCAATCCAAAGGAACAAGGTGATTCTTTCGACAACGCGAAAGATGAACAAGACGATCCAAAGGAGCAAGGCGATTCTTTCGATAACGCGAAAGATGAACAAGGCGATCCAAAGGAGCAAGGCAATTCTTTTGACAACGCAAAAGATGAATTCTTTTGACAACGCGAAAGATGAATTCTTTTGACAACGTGAAAGATGACAAAGGCGATCCAAAGAAGCAGGGCGATTCTTTCGACAATGCAAAAGATGACAAAGTCTATCCTTTCAAAGAGAAGGCTAATTTTTCAACAACGCGAAAGACGACAAAGGTTACTCTTTCAAGGAGGCAAAAGGTGATACCAGGATGTGTCAAAATGGACATCGAGCTCCTCACTTCATGTAGGGACAACAAGAAAATAATGCCAAAATGTTAAAAATTGTTTGTTGATTCAAAATACCTGAAACTGATGTATATTGGTATGAAAATATTTTCTCTTTTCTACCCAAAGTATTACCTCCAATTGGGCTAACTCCATAGAATCTAAATTCAAATTCAAATTGCTTACAATTGGCCTTCTTCAAGGAAGCTATCAATTTCCCTAATATGAATGGGAAAGAAGATATTCTTGATATTGTGAAAGCGATTGGTGAAAGGACATTGATAAAAGAATTTCACAAAATTAAAGAAGATTCTTGGCAGATTTGGCAGTTTGATATCCTGGGATTCTTTTCTCATGATGTTTTTTTGCACTCTTTTTTTTCACAGAATTGGAGCTCTCTTGGGTTTCTTTGGGGGAATTCATTACATCATTCTTCATTTTGGAGATGTCCTGGCTTTTCTCTCTCTCCTTTTTTTGAAAGGGTACGTCACAAACTCCTTCATCTTGAAGATGTTCCTATCCTTCTTTGCCTTGGGGGTTATATTGACGATATTGCCTCATTGGCTGATGGTCTCTTGATGATAGCTGAAATTAAATATCTTTTAGGGTTTTTCGGAAGGCTCATCGCAGTCGTCTTCATCTTGACGGTGCTTTGAACTTTCTCTGGAAGGATCCGTCACAAACTCCATCTTGGAGATGATCCAAATCTTCTTTGGCCCCGGGGGTCTAACTCGCATAATCCGTCTTCATCTTGACGACAATTGAGAGATCCCTTTTGCAGATATTTAATTGCAGCTTAAATAAAGTTGGAGATATGGATTGAGTGGTTTTTCTTTCCTATCTAGGATATTTCGACTGCCTTGTCTTTACAAGAATGATCTTTAAAAATGTGTCATTGACTGCAATCAATATCGATAACTTATGGCTTTGCAACAACATTGAATTTTCTTTGCTGACCATATTGAGGATCTATTATTCATCCCTTTGGTTGGTCAATAGAAAGAATTTAGATTTTGAATCCTTCTTCGCAAAAGCTTTATTCTTTTGGAGGTAATACTAAAGGTAATTTTGAGGTAATTCTTTGTGCAATAAAGGTTTTGAAATCAACAAATATTTAATGACAAATTGACAAAATGTTCTTGGAATCCTTAGTGAAAGAAATCGTTTGATATCTGAGTTAAAACATTAATGGGATTCTGGATGAAAGTCCAACGCGAACCTGAACTCTAAAGGTAAATCCAATACGAAATTGGATATCTGAAGGTAAGTCCTAGCACAATGCTGGATTTTGAAGGTAAGTCCAACTCAAAGGTTGGTTTTGAAAGAACAACTAAGTCGAAACTCAGATCCTGTAAAGAAAAGTGGAAAATTCGAGTCGGAACTTGAGTCTTTAAAGGAAAACTATAAAGTTTGATTTTGAAGGAAAGAAAATTCGAAACGAAACTCAAAACCTCAAAGGAAAACTAGACCCATTCGGATTTGAAGGAAAGGAAGTTCGAGTCAGAACTCGAATCCTTAAGGAAAACTGAATCAATTTGGAAGAAAAAGAAATTTGAGTCGAAACTCGAATCCTGAAGGAAAACTAGATCAGTGCGAACTAAGTTTGGAGAAAGGCTTAACCTGAAGGTTGATTTTGACAAGATTGGCAAAAATGGTTTTCATAAAAGGACTTGACTTGAAGGTCGAATTTGAAAAAGATTGGTGTTTTGAAAAGTGTCTGTTGGTCGCTATGGGAGATTTTCAATCTTCGCCCTTACGATGACTTGGACGACTGTCGGGGTCTCAGGATTTATCTGTTATCCTGAATGGACAATTCAGATTTAACCCTTAACCTAAAGGGGAAAATGAATTTGATGCAAATGAATGCAAAATGGGTGCACATGTGTCCAAAATGATAGATTTGTTTGATCCTGCCTGCATACAGAGTTTTTAAAAAGAATGAATTTTTATAATAAAAAAAATGCCTAGTATAACTGAGAAGAAAGAACAATATTTGAAAAATGCTATTTTAGAAAATAGGAGAACTTAAAAATGGGATATTTAGAAAAGGAATTGAAAGAAATTTTGACAAAAGAAGGAATCAGGTCGACAAAAAATGATATCCCATTACTAGGGATTGGGTCATCACAAAATTTGCGACAATTATGTTGTTCCTCCATGGGGAAGAATAAATAATTAGAATATAAAAGAAAATGTTATTTTTTTTAAAGGATATCTCTTTGAAAAGAGATTTTATTGTGAAAAGGTAAACAAGAATTTTAGAAACAGAATCAAGATATACACTGGAAGATATGAAAAAGTTTGAAAATAGATGGTAAAGATTTAAAATTTGAAAAATAGCAGGCAGAATCAAAATAAGGTTGAAAATTCGAGATCCAGAGGAAAGGTAAGAAAGGGAAATTGCCTGGACTTTTTTGAAGAAAAATATGAGGTTTTTGAAAATCGTCTAGGGTTTTGATAAAACTATTGAAAAATAGATGAAATTTGAAAATTGATATAAAAGGGAAATAAAATAAGGCATTTCATCATATCATGCACAAACAATTATGCACATACAGCATTCCCTAAGAAGCTAACTCTAAATGTATCAATTTTGAAAGAGTTATAGGACCCTAATCCTGACTATAGGCTCAGATCAGTTGTGTTCAATCATGCTATGCCGATATACCCGAGCCAAAGCCCGATGTACGTGGCATAAGATCAATTTCTCTGGTTCTAGGTTCATGTTTTTCAACATTCTTGAGCATCTACCGATATACGTTGGACTATGGCCCTTGGTACGTGGCAGGGGGTTTTCACCCAAATAGGTGACCCAGTTGTGAGGCTTTGTCCCGAACTATGGTTCTGGAAGAAAGCCCAGCAACGTGAAGACCGGGTAGAGATAGGTGGGGTGGTTTTTAAAAACATGAGCACATGCAAGCAAACCAGAAGGCTCTAAAACCTAAAGAGATAGAGATTTTGAAATTTTTGAAGAAACAAACATTGTTTTCATACAATTACTAGATTGAGGAGGGTTATATTAGACCTAAGTCTATGTGAGCATGAAAATTTCCTCCTCAATATGGTCCTACCAAACCATGCCTAGTCTATATGCAATCCATGTCAGCTAGGTTAAAGTCTAAACTCCTAGGTTCACATGATAACAGAAAGTAAAAGCTGACATTCCATAGAACATGATTTTGACAATTTGAACTAAGTCAAGTGCACAATTGATTAGGCGAAGACAGGTCCCATCATAGTTGCCAAACCTATTATCATCACAAAATTTTACTTTTGCAAGTCAAACTGACCTTTGAAAAAGATTTTGAAAATAATTCGCCTCCGTTTTAAAATGCAGGATAATTTCGAAGAATGGGATTCGCCTGTCGGTACAAGGTTCAACCGTTCCTGGTGCCTTTACCAGGGGTAATTGAATCAAGGATCAAAAGTGTGCTTAGCTTTGCTTAACTTGTCTAAATCGTGTTCTATTTCCTAAATGCACAAAGAATCAGACATCTGCTATGAATTTTCTGAAAAATGCATATTTGAAAACATGATGTTTGCTTTGAATATTTGAAATACTTGTAAAATTCTTGGAAAAGATGTTACTTGGAAAATCCTGAATCATGGTGAAAAAATATTTCTAAGGAAAATGAAAATCGATTTCTGAAGAATCCAAGTCTTTTGTGAAAATGGATTTTTGAGCAATTTCAAGTAACTTTGAAAAACTTGATTTTTTTCTAAATTTAAACTTTGAAATTGAATATATAACTTGAAAAATTGAATTTTGAACTTGAGGAATACTTGAAATACCATTTGAAAGCTCAGAGTTTTGAGAAAATCGATTTCTGTATAAAACTTAGAAAATTTTGAGAAAATCGATTTCTTTGAATTGGAATTGAAATTGGGATTTTGTTATCGTCGCGAAATTTTTCCCCGTCTTCCCTTCCTTGCGGAAGAGAGAAAGAGGAAAATGATTTCGCGCTTCAAACTTGACTGGATTTTGGAAAATGTTTTGAAATACTCACCTCCGTTTTGAAAATTGCGAGAAAATCCATGGGATGGGGCTCGACCTTTCGGTACGAGGTTCGACTGTTCCTACCGCCTTTAACAGGGGTAATCGAACCAAGGACCGAAACTGTTCTTGACTTAGTTAAATCATCAAAATCATGTTCTATCCAAAATGCACAGAGAATTCAGGCATGTGCTATGAGACTTTGTAAAATATAAGTTGGAAAACTATGATGTATGCTTGGAAAACTTTGGAGTTGACAAACATTTCTCAGGAAAAAGGTCAATTTCTCAGGAAACTCAGATGAAAAAGGGTTTTTGAAATCATGGGAAAGTTCATAAAGATGTAGGAAAATCAGAAATAGTTGAAAATCTTGGGAAAATAGAAGTGATTCTTGAGAAAAAGGTGAACATTTGAAAAGGAAAACACTTCTCAGGAAAACTCGGACTTTGAGAATTTTTTTAGGAAAATGATGGAAAAACTATACAAAAACTCATTGGAGAAGAAAACTGAACTTGGGAAATCGAAATCCTGGGAATCTTAGCCTTAAAACCCTTGAAAATTTGATTTTTTTTATTTTTTATTTTTGAGAAAGATTGGAAAACTCTTTTTGAAAATCTTAAGAAAACAACATTTTCCCAGGAAAATCGAGGGAAAACTTTGATTTTGGAAATCCAACTTAGAAGTTTCTTGAGAGACTGGTTTCCATGAAAAACTGTAAAAAACTTAACTTGGGAAAACCGATTTTGGAAAATCCTCAGAGTTTCTTGAGAAATCGATTTCTTAAGAATGAAATTTGTGAAAATCCTGAGGAAACCAATGATTTCATGATGCAAATGATATGAGTGAATGAATGCACTTTGAAAGATTTTCTAAGAAATTTGTTGGAAAAATGCGCATTAAGTCAAAATAAATCCTTCACATATTCTGACTATAGCCATGAATATGTTCAGAGTTTAATGGATTTAATGCACAATACTTTGAAAATATTAGAAATATGATATGCATTTTAAGATAGCCTAAGAGTGTAGGCTCGATGTGACTGGTAGAAAGATGATAGATCTGGGTCTCGTCCATATTCCAACTAGGGCCGTAAATATGGATTCCACCAAGTTCATCAACTCCTTAAGAGTTGGTGTGCGTGCCATTTGTGATCATCCATAGTGCTTTTGAAATAAAATGCATGAATCATAGAAACAGGATATTGCATGAATTTAAACTATATGATATGCATCCTAGTCTAAGCAGAAAATTAAATCTCTTATTCCAAAATTTACATTATTACATCACAAAATAAATGAAATAAAAGAAATTGCAGACTCTAGCTCCTTCTTTTGAATGTCCCTGCCAAACTTGAAATAAGGTTAGCTCAAATATGTGGGTTTTTCCAAGATTTTCCAATAATATTATAAAATTATTGGATTTAATTGGATATAAACCTTATTCTCATACTTCCTTGATATTTGAAATGATGTAAATGCAGAAAATTCGGTGGAAAATAGTTTGAAATTCGAAATGGTGGTCAAAATGACCAAAATACCCCTAATTATAAAGTTACACCTTTAAAATCAGGGTTTTTTGAAGGAAAACTTGGTAAAATTGAGATTTTGAAATTCAAATTGAATCAAATGATGATGAAATGCATGATGAGGCATGATGACATGCTGCTAAACACATTAGGATTGTAAAATCAGAATTTGACATTTTTCAATTTATCCAAAATAACGAATTTCGCTTGTTTTTCGCTTGGATTAGGGTCCCGCGGGGCCCTGTTTTGATGATATGGCTAAACCGAGCCTCAAATGAATTCCAAATTCGGCATGAAGCATATACCTACTCTGATAAACATCCTGGAATGCTAAAAATCATGAAATGATATGATTTGAATGCTAAAATTTAAAGAAAGTCCTAAAAAGGGTGGATTTTGCCTACGGACCCGAACCAAATGCAATGCTTAATATGACAATGCAAGATTTACACCATGAAAACTTATGATATTTTGCATACTGCTAAAGGACCCAAAATGGAACACTTTTGGTTTTTACAGCCTCGGGATTTGAACTATGGTGAGTTCGGTAATGGGGATTTGGTTCTGATGGAGGTAAAATCGACCTAATCTGATATAAAATGCTAAAAAAAAAAAAGCCATGGAAATTTCTGATATTTAACAGCACTACTCACGACACCTACAAGAACAACTTTCATGTTTATGACTTCGGCATTTGATCAACAGAAACATGGATAAAAATATAACTTTTCATTCCTAAATTGACTGAACAGACAAATGTGACCAAACAGGTGACTGACAAAAACATTCCGAAACAGATATCAAAACTGTTCTAAAAATCACAGGCTTTCAGGTGCAAATAGAGGACATCTCGGACATAACATTCACTTTTTACAGATTTGGATTTGAAGTAATACCCAAACAGAACCCATCGACCTAAGTCGATCCAAAGTCTCAGAGGCCCAAATTAGGCTCTGACACGTGTCCCGCACTCTCGGATTTTTGTCAGACATAAAAAAATCAGAAAAATCTGAGCAAATCAGGTTAAAAACTAGACATCCTCCTGAGTTCAGAACATCTTTCAGATCAAAAATCGGATCTCCCATGAGGGAGATCTTGATTTCACAAGTCGGAGAAGACATTTTAAAACGCATCCCGGGTAATAAAACCCGACTCACCTTTTTGAACGTTTACCACAATAAACGAATTCAAATCTATCCGAATTTTTGGAACATTTCTAGGGACACCTAAGGGCGCATTCCATGATTTTTTTGGATTTGTTAACAAAAATTACACGCATGAAATGACGTGTGGACTGACTGACAAAAACAGAGAACTACTGAAACTGAGCAGAATTGAAATAAATGCTAAATTAATCCTAATTAACTCGTGAAACATGCTAAATTAACGAAATAAAATGCAAATTAAATCTAGCTAAATGCATGAATGCTAAAAATCATCAAGGAAGTATAATTATGTAATTTTATATTTGTCGTTTTATGAGAATAGCTCAATCCATCCTTCGGATGAGCTTTTTCTTCAAACGACACCCGAATCAAATCATGATATGAAATCAAGAGGAAAAGAGGTGCACCTTGCTTCGTTATGCAACTTTGAAACTCTTGAAAGAGACGGCTACCAAGGGCTTTGTTCGTCCTTCACTCCGGGCTTCGGATGATTCGCCAAGATCGACCCACTGCACCTTCTTCACTGAGCCCAAAGGGGGCATGAATTCCAAGGTTCAAAAATCGGGTTCTGAAGAAAGTTTAGGTCGAATTTCAAAGTCCAAAAGAAGCTCTCCTAGGCTGGGCGTGGAGCCTTGTTTTTATAGAATTTTTATGAAAATTTTGAATTTCAAACAGGCTCAATCTGAGCCCTCCATGTGGCGCCATCTCAGGGGGTGCTATTTGGGAGTTTGAAATTCAAATTCCTAATTTTCTGAAGCTTCTCAAATGGCGCCACCTCAGGGGCTATTTTTATTAAAAATATAAAAGAAATAAAAGAAATGAAGCCAAGTGGGGCTCTGGATTGGCGCCACCTCAAAAGGAGGTTTGAGGTGTAAAGCTGGAAACAGTAGGAGCATGCCATGTGGTGCCACCTCTGGAAGCTCTTGACACATGTCAGAAGGACAGGAGTGGAAGAAGCTGGTTGTGCTACCTCAGAGGAATTCAAATTCTACTTTTCTGCAGGAAAGGAGAGGCTGACATGTGGCACCACCTCCAAGTTGCTCCACACTGCCATGTGGCAGGAGAACAGGGATGGAAGAAGCAAAATGCGCCACCTCAGAGGGGGGGTTCTACTTTTTCTGATGCAGGGAGGTCTGAACATGTGGGAGACAAGTGTCAGCTGTCTGGAGAAGCCTTCTCAAATGGCGCCACCTCAGAAGGTAATTTGAATTTCAAATGGGGGTTGGCTCTGGAGGATGGACATGTGGCAGTTCCTCAGAGTGGCTCCTACAATGCCATGTGGCAGGAGGGAAAAGCAAGGAACATGTGGCACCCTCATAGACAAAGTCGAAAAAGGTAGAACTCCAGGATTTGCGGCACCTAGCGCTTGTCTGAAAATTTTTGAATGGTTGCTTTTCTGAAGAAAGCCAAGAGTGACATGTGTTTTCTACTTTTTCTGAAGGAAGCTAGGCATGACATGTGTCATCTACTTTTCTGAGAAAAGTAGGGGAAAGACATGTGTCATCCTGCTTTTTCTGAAAGAAGCAGAGATTGACATGTGGCAGAGGGAAGAGAATGAGGTCCAAACTATGTGGCGCCATCTCAAACAAAATGGAAAAGGTGAAGTTCAGGATTTGCGCCACCTCTGGAGAGATTTGAATATTTGAATTCCAGTTTTTCTGAAGAGAGCAGGAAATGACACGTGGCATCTACTTTTTTTGAGAAGAGCAGAGAATGACACATGTCACCTACTTTTTCTGAAAAGAGTAGAGGATGCCATGTGTCCTTTGCAAGAGACAAACTTCAAATGGCACCACCTCAGAGGAGACAAGCCTACCTTTTCTGGAGGAAGCTAGGAGTGACACGTGTCTCCTACTTTTCTGAGAAAAGTAGGAAGAGACATGTGTTAGTCTACTTTTTTAAAAGAGGGAGAGGTTGACACGTGTTCTCTGCAGGAGACACTCTTCAAATGGCACCACCTCAGAGGAGACAAGTTTTGCTTTTTCTGGACAGGACAACACATGACACTTGGCATCTCAGGATGATCTTTGGAATGACACATGGCGCAGGGTGAAGATGGTGGATGCTGACACATGGCATGGAATGAAGAGGGGGTCTAATGACATGTGGCAGCTTCTTAAGGTACCCCCACACTGACACTTGGCAGATAAATGGGAGGAGAGAGAAAAGACAAGTGGCGCCAATCCAGGGGACAAGGCTCCTATTTTTTTGGGTTTTTCAAAGTTCAGGTTTTTCAAAAGAAAAGCCTATGTGACACCACCTCAGTGTGGGTCCCACATTGCTTCTTTATTAAAATAAGGACAAGACAACAACCTCTTTTTGAAATTTTCATAAAATTTGGGATAATTGGTAAAACAAGAAATTTTGGAAAGAGTTGGCCTCTGTAGGGCGATTTTGATAGTTGAAATAGTATGACAAAAGGGCAAAATCTGAGGTGAAGTGGTTGAAATCCATATTGAAAACTATCCAGATCATTTTCCTGAGGAAATATTTTGAAATTCAGAGCCCTAGGGGTAAAATGGGAAGAATTGATAATTTTGAAGACCTAGGGTTTTGGAATCAATTTTGAAAATAGTTGAAATTCTAATCTAGATTGGAAATTTTGAAATCAAGAGTTCTGGACCTCGAAATGACATGCTGTGCAGTGCAGTGATATGAGATGCTCATGCAATGATATGCAATGCCATGTCTTATGAAATGTAATCCTGAACCAAGACTTGGAGATTTTTGTCTTCTGTCAGGAATAAAATTTTGAACATCTGAGCTAAAAATAGAGAAATTTTGAGAGTTGAAGATGAAATTTAGACTTTTGCAAGGTCCGGGCTCAGAAAAATGACCATTTTGCCCTCTGGCGATTTCAGAGGCTGGATGCTGATGCTTGGTGGAAATGTTGGGGAGGTGAGTAAAAATTTGGGGTGTTTACAGATGCCCCTCTTTGCTACTAAACCGGCTTGTGGCCGAGCTTAGTGGCAAAGAAAAACACACCAAATTTGAGCTATACATAAAAAAAATGCCCCAGTTAGAAGGATCTGACTGGGTGTGAAGAAATTAGCCCGACGTAGATGGTAGATATGAAATGGAGAATGAAGAGGAAAAGACTCATTCTGTGAGAGTGAAATTCAGGTTTTATGCCCTTAACCTGGATGGGACAGAAATACCTCGCTTGGAACGAAGCTCAGGTTTGACCCTTAACCTGATTGGGGAATGGAATATCTCATCGAAATGAGACTCAGGTTTGTACCCTTAACCTGATCGGGCGGAAGATGAAATACTTCTTTGATTGAGGCTCAGGTTTATACCCTTAACCTGATTGGGCGGAAAATGGAATACCTCATCGAAGGAGGCTCAGGTTTGTACCTTTATCCTGATCGGGCAGAAAATGGAATACCTCTTTGAAGGAGGCTCAGGTTTGTACCCTTATCCTGATCGGGAGGAAGATGAATGGAATCCTCGAAGGAAGAGACCATGATGGAACCTTCGGATCTTGCACAATAAATCCGACAGGGGTTCTGCAAAAGGAAGGAAAATGGGGTCCCTAAAGCTTGAAAAAGGATTGATTTTGGGCGTCTCATTGCTGAGACTAAATAGCTTTTGAAATTGCCTTTTGCGGGAAAATGATTGGTGGTTCGACCTCAAACCGAAATGGGACTGTTTATGGTGGGACAGTGGGGACACAGGGAAGTGTGCAAATCTGAGAGTTCATGCTCTCAAAGAAGGGAAAGAATCAAGTCCTTAAGAGGGATTTAAAATTGGTGTCAGGATATGTCGAAAACGAACATCAAGCTCTCACTTCACGTCAAGATAGTTAGAAAATATTGTCAAAGTGTTGGAAATTCTGCTGTTGATTCTAAATTTTCAAAAATGTTGCACATGGTTGCAAAGATATTCTTTCTTTTCTACTCAAAGCATTACCTCCAAACAAGGTTCACTTCGTAGAATCGAGATTGGAAATCCAAATTACTTGCGATTGACCTTTTTCAAGGAAGCTATCAATTTCCTTGATATGAGCAGGAAAGAGAATTTGATATTGTGAAAGCAGTTGATGAAAGAGTATTGATAATAGAATTTCACAAATTTAAAAAAGATTTTTAATAGATTTGGCAGTTTGATATCCTGAGAGCTTCTCTCATGCTAATCTTTCTGCACTCTTTTGGCTCTCTGGTGTTTTGGCTACATTCTCCTTCATTTTGGAGATGTTCTTACTTTTTCTCTCTTTCTTTTTCCTCTCTTTCTCTCTTTTGGGAGGGTACGTCACAAGCTCCTTCATCTTAGAGATGTTTCGATCCTTCTTGGGCGATGGGTTTGGAGATCTTTGGATGATAGCTGAAATTAAATATCTTTTAGGGATTGTCGAGAAATTCATCGCATCTGCCTTCATCTCGACAGTGCTTTGGACTTTCCCTGGAAGGATCCGTCACAAACTCCGTCATCTTGGAGATGTTTTGAATCTTCTTTGGCCCCGGGGGTCTATTCGCCTAATTCGCCTTCATCTTGACGACAGGTGAGAGATCCCTTTTGCAGATATTTAATTGCAGCTTAGGTGATTCTGAGGAGACAGGATTTTGATGAATACTCTCTTTTTCTAGCGCTCAGGATATTTCCACTGCCTCATTTTACAAGAATAATCTTTAAAGATGTGCCATTGACTGCGATCAATATCAATCATCCATGGCTTTTCACTAACATTGAATCTTCTTTTCTGGCCATATCGAGGATTTATCCTTCATCCTTTTGGTTGGCCAATAGAAAGAATTTGAGTTTTGAATCTCTTTTCGCAAAAGCTTCACTCTTTTGGAAGTAATGCTGAAGGTAAATTGAGATAGAGATTAGTGCAATAAAGATTCTGGAATCAACAAATAATTTGATTGACAAATTGACAAAATTTTCTTGAAATCCTTGGTGAAAGAGAGTATTTGAAATCCGGCTCAATACATCTGTGACGAAAATTCTCCTCTCTTTTTCCCCAAAAAGAGAGACTCAGGCTTAGCCCTTACCTGAATGGGAAATGGGAAATACTCCTCTCTTCCCTGAAGAGGAGGTGTTTGCAAAACGGACTTTCGAAGAGAAATTGAGCTTTCGTCAAAGCTCCCTAATATTAGGCTTCTCTTATGGAAAGGGGGCCGATAATAGTGAGGTCTGAAAATTGGGTCCTGAAAGGAACGAGTTCATCACACTCTCCCTGCCAAGAGGGTCCTTCATGACGAAAAAGGCCTAGTATGAAATTGGGGGGGTCACAAGAAAAGCGAGTCTCCGTCGAGCCTCTCTCTTTTAAAAGGGTTCCTTGTGTGAAATTAGAAATTGTTTTGCAAACGGTTCACAAAGGCGCGAGTCCCTTCAAACTCTCCCTGAAAAGGGGCTAAGTGAACGAATTGGATAGCATGCGAAAAGAACGAGCTCCCTCGAACTCTCCCTAAAAAGGGTCTCTCGCAAGAGAAAATGATTGAAATCGGATATTGAGATTGATTGACCCAAAGGTCGAAATTGGAAATTGAAAAATTAGTTGCTGGAAATTGAATGACCCGAAGGTCGAAGTAGGATGACCTGACGGTCGAAATTGAGAATTGGTTGACTAAAAGGTCGAAATTGGAAATTGGAAAATTGGTTGCTGGAAATTGAATGACCCGAAGGTCGAAATAGGATGACCTGACGATCGAAATTCAGAATTGGTTGACCAAAAGGTCGAAATTGTGAATTGAGTGACCCGAAGGTCGAAATTTAGAAATTGGGTGACCCGAAGGTCGAAAATTTGAAAATAGGGTGACCCGAAGGTCGAAAGTTGGAAATTGATTGACTCGAAGGTCGAAAATTGGAGATTGATTGACCCGAAGGTCGAAAATTGGAAATTGATAATTGAAATTGAGAATTGGAAATTGGGTGACCCAGAGGTCGGAATTGGAGAATTGCCTGATTTGAAGATTTAAATTAGAATTTGGAGGGCAAAATATCAAATTTGAGCAATTGACATACCCTGATGATTAAAATGACTTGGATTAACAAAGGAGAATAATGAGTTCGAGTCAGAGCTTGAATAAAATACCGAGATCACGAGTCGGAACCCGGATCAATAAAAGGAAAATGAAAGGCTCGAGTCAGGGCTCGAGTAAGGTAATGAGATCATGAGTCGGAACTCAGATCAACAAAAGAAAATGAAGAGCTCGAGTCAGGGCTCGAATAAAGTAATGAGATCACGAGTCGGAACTCGGATCAACAAAGGAAAATGAAGAGCTCGAATCAGAGCTCGAATGAGGTAATGAGATCACGAGTCGAAACTCGAATCAACAAAAGAAAATGAAGAGCTCAAATCTGAGCTCGAATAAAGAGATCTCGAGTCGGAACCCGGATCAACAAAGGAAAATGATGAAGAGCTCGAATTAGAGCTTGGATAAGATAAAGAGATCTCGAGTCGGAACCCGGATCAACAGAGAAAAATGAAGAGCTCGAATCTGAGCTCGAATGAGGTAAAGAGATCACAAGTCAGAACCCGGATCAATAAATGAAAATAAAGAGCTCGAACCTGAGCTCAAATGAATAAAGAGATCTCGAGTCGGAACCCGGATCAACAAATGAGAAAAAAAATGAAGAGCTCGAATCTGAGCTCGAATAAGATAGAGAGATCTCGAGTCGGAACCCGGATCAACAAATGAAAATGATTTACAGGAAAACCTGTGTCAGAACTCGGTTTTTCAAAGAAAATATAATTTGAAGGAAAATCCGAGTCGGAACTCGATTTTTCAAAGAAAATATAATTTGAAGGAAAATCTGAGTCGGAACTCGGTTTTTCAAAAATAATTTGAAAGAAAACCCGAGTCGAAACTCGGTTTTTTTAAAGAAAAAAATATGGACCAACTTGAAAGTTGGATCGGAATTCAGATCTTCAGAGGAGAACCCGGTTAGGGGATCAAAATTTTGCAAATTGTTAGTGCAAGAACTGGATTTTTGGAAAAGCGGATTCTATCTGCAGAATTTTGAGGAGAAATCAACAGAGATTGTAAACTGGAGTCAGAGATTGATGATTAGGATGAGAAATCCTTCATAGTCTCAGGATTTATCCCTTATCCTGAATGGGAACTGGAATTGGGTGCATAGTTAATGCAAATACAATGCACATGCACCTGAAATGCAAATGAAGTGCAAATGAATGGTGGGAGATTTTATTTGACCCTGCCTGCATACAGAATGTTTGAAAATGAATTTTCAAAAAGATGCCCCAGTGTAATGGGGAAGAGAGAATAATATTTAAAAAAACAGAACAACCAAAAGAAGAATGTCATAATTAAATGAGAAAAGTTGATGATTTTATTGATGCCTTAAAAGGGATGACAGCTTGAAAAAGGAAAACAACTAGGACTTATATCGTCCTGACAAAAATAAATATGACAAAATGAGAAGGCATTGGCATTGGCATTGGCATTGTCATTCTTTCGAGTGATCTAGGAAAAGCTTGGTCAGGACTGCAACTCGTCCCTCTCTTTCTTTCGGCACCAAAAGCTCTTTATCAATGTAGTCATGTACAATATTTTTGAGAATGAAGCAGTGTTCAGTATTGTGTCCCATTGCCCGATGGAACTTGCAGAAACAATCTTTCCATTTCCCCATGGTGACAGAAGGATCCACAATCCTTGGAAGTTTGATCATATTCTTCGCGAGCAGATATCCAAGAATTTCTTCGATTGGCTGACCTAAAGGAGTAAACTCGCGATCATAACTCCAACCATCATGCTTTATCTTCTTCGGATTGCTGGATTTCTGTTGAATGCTGACTTCTTTGACTTCTTTCTGGGAATTGGACTGAACTTGCTTGGTTAGGGCTACTGGATGTTCTTCTTCTCTGCTTTCAATAAAGAGGTTCTCATCAATATAGTCTTGCACAATATTTTTGAAGACAAAACATCGATCAGTGTCATGCCCTACTGCCCGATGGAATTTGCAAAACTGGTTCAAGAATCTTCCCATGATGGTGGGAGGATCTGTGGCTTTTAGGAGCCTGACTAATCCCTTAACCAACATGTATTCAAGGACTTTGTCGAGTGGCTCGTCTATAGGAGTGAAATCTCAATCACCGCTCCAGTTTCCACGTTTTAGCTTTTCTTTATTTTTTTCCTTTTGCTGAGGGCTGGATTGAAAAGGTATATCCTGGATTTTGGAATACTTTCCCTTCCGACCCTTAGGCTCTTCCAAATTGCTGCTTTGATTGCCTCTGTTTTTGTTGTTGCTGGGTTTAGAACTGGTTGCCCTGTTGTGGTCTCCAATGATGCTCATAGGGATGGTGATGGATGCCTCTTCTTTAACATGAACTTTTCCGAAATTGGCTTCAGCTTGCTCGGATAATATCTCAATCATCATTCTTTTGAACAACCGATATATAGCGGGATCAATTGCCTCCTTGATGGACTGAGCTCCCTCTTTGACAGACTTTATGGAATCCATTTCTCACTCACTGTCTGTAACTAATGTGTTGAAGTAGCGCAATCTTTGATCTTGTCAGGATCACACAACTATGCCAATGCCTTCTGCAGAACCACATGGGATGTTTAGCATGATGGAAAAAAAAAAGAATTTTGAAAGCAACAATCTTGAGAGAAAAACAAATGATGGGATCAGGCTGGCAATCTTGGAAGGATAAACAAAAATTTTGGATAAAATTTGGAAGATATATCGAAAAACAAGGTTCTTGAAGATAGGAGCAAAATTTGAAATTTTGAAAATTTGCAGGCAGGATCGGAATAAAGCTGGAAGTTCAAGATCCAGTAGAATGGAAGAATGGGAAAATCGCCTGGAGTTTTGAAAGAAATTGGATATTTGAGAAAATCATCCAGGGTTTGAGAAAAAGACCTCGTGAAAAATAAGGATATTTTGAAAAAGGCCTAATAAGTTGGAAAACATTGAGAAATATAAAGAATTGAGGGAATAATACACATACAATCACATCCTGCACAGACATTTATGCACATTCAGCACTCCCTAAAAAGCTGATTCTAGATGCATCACTTTGAAAACAGTTGTAGGACCCTAATCCTAACTCTAGGTTCAGATCATCTTTGTCCAATCCAGTTATGCCGATATATCTGAATCGAAATCCGAGGTACGTGGCATAGAATTTCAACTCCGGTTCTAAGGTAAGGTTTTCCAACATCCTTGAGTGCCTACCGATATACTTCGGACTGTGGCCCGCGGTACGTGGTAGGGCGGTGTTAACCCAAATAGTTGGCCCAGTTGTGAGGCTCTGTCCCGAACTAGGGTTCTGAAAGAGAGCCCAGGAACGTGAAGACCGGGTAATGATAGGTAATGGAGATTTTGGAAAATGATCACATGCAAGAAATAGAGGGCTCTAAATCCTAGAGAGATAGATTTTTGAAAACTTTGAAGAAGCATGCATTGTTTGCATGCAGATCCTAAATTGAGGAGAGTTATGTTTAGACCTAAGTCTATGTGAGCATGAAAATATCTCCTCAATCTGATCCTACCAAACCATGCCTAGTCTATATGCAGTTAATGTCAGCTAGGTCAGAATCTAGGCTCCTAGGCTCACATAAAAAGTAAAGAGCTGACATTTTGTGAACATAATTTTGATAATTAAACTAAGTCAAGCACACTTTTGATCAGACAACAAACAGTCCCATCACGGTCGCCAAACCTGTTATCGTCGCGAAATTTTTCCCCGTCTTCCCTTCCTTGCGGAAGAGAGAAAGAGGAAAATGATTTCGCGCTTCAAACTTGACCGGATTTTGGAAAATGTTTTGAAATACTCGCCTCCGTTTTGAAAATTGCGGAAAAATCCATGGGATGGGGCTCGACCTGTCGGTACGAGGTTCGACCGTTCCTGCCGCCTTTAACAGGGGTAATCGAACCAAGGACCGAAATTGTTCTTGACTTAGTTAAATCATCAAAATCATGTTCTATCCTAAATGCACAGAGAATTCAGGCATGTGCTATGAGACTTTGTAAAATATAAGTTGGAAAACTATGATGTATGCTTGAAAAACTTTGGAGTTGACAAACATTTCTCAGGAAAAAGGTCATTTTCTCAGGAAACTCAGATGAAAAAGGGTTTTTGAAATCACAGGAAAGTTCATAAAGATGTGGGAAAATCAGAAATAGTTAAAAATCTTGGGAAAATAGAAGTGATTCTTGAGAAAAAGGTGAACATTTGAAAAGGAAAACACTTCTCAGGAAAACTCGGACTTTGAGAATTTTCTTAGGAAAATGATGGAAAAACTATACGAAAACTCATTGGAGAAGAAAACTGAACTTGGGAAATCGAAATCCTGGGAATCTTAGCCTTAAAACCCTTGAAAATTTGATTTTTTTTATTTTTTATTTTTGAGAAAGATTGGAAAACTCTTTTTGAAAATCTTAAGAAAACAACATTTTCCCGGGAAAATCGAGGGAAAACTTTGATTTTGGAAATCCAACTTAGAAGTTTCTTGAGAGACTGGTTTCCATGAAAAACTGTAAAAAACTTAACTTGGGAAAACCGATTTTGGAAAATCCTCAGAGTTTCTTGAGAAATCGATTTCTTGAGAATGAAATTTGTGAAAATCCTGAGGAAGCCAATGATTTCATGATGCAAATGATATGAGTGAATGAATGCACTTTGAAAGATTTTCTAAGAAATTTGTTGGAAAAATGCGCATTAAGTCAGAATAAATCCTTCACATATTCTGACTGTGGCCATGAATAAGTTCAGAGTTTAATTGATTTAATGCACAATACTTTGAAAATATTAGAAATATGATGTGCATTTTAAGATAGCCTAAGAGTGTAGGCTCGATGTGATTGGTAGAAAGATGATGGATCTGGGTCTCGTCCATATTCCGACTAGGGCCGTAAATATGGATTCTACCGAGTTCATCAACTTCCTAAGAGTTGGTCCGCGTGTCATTCGTGATCATCCATAGTGCTTTTGAAATAAAATGCATGAATCATAGAAACAGGATATTGCATGAATTTAAACTATATGATATGCATCCTAGTCTAAGCAGAAAATTAAATCTCTTATTCCAAAATTTACATTATTACATCACTAAATAAATGAAATAAAAGAAATTGCAGACTCTAGCTCCTTCTTTTGAATGTCCCTGCCAAACTTGAAATAAGGTTAGCTCAAATATGTGGGTTTTTCCAAGATTTTCCAATAATATTATGAAATTATTGGATTTAATTAGATATAAACCCTATTCTCATACTTCCTTGATATTTGAAATGATGTAAATGCTGGAAATTTGGTGGAAAATAGTTTGAAATTCGAAATAGTGGTCAAAATGACCAAAATACCCCTAATTATAAAGTTACATGTTTAAAATCAGGGTTTTTTGAAGGAAAACTTGGTAAAATTGAGATTTTGAAATTCAAATTGAATCAAATGATGATGAAATGCATGATGAGGCATGATGACATGCTGCTAAACACATTAGGACTGTAAAATCAGAATTTGACATTTTGCAATTTATCCAAAATAACGAATTTCGCTTGTTTTTCGCTTGGATTAGGGTCCTGCGGGGCCCTGTTTTGATTATATGGCTAAACCGAGCCTCAAATGAATTTAAAATTACACCAAATTCGGTATGAAGCATATACCTACTCTTATAAACAAACTAAAATGCTAAAAATCATGAAATGATATGATTTGAATGCTAAAATTTAAAGAAAGTCCTAAAAAGGGTGGATTTTGCCTACGAACCCGAACCAAATGCAATGCTTAATATGATAATGAAAGATTTACACCATGAAAACTTCTGATATTTTGCAGACTGCTAAAGGACCCAAAATTAAACACTTTTGGTTTTTACAGCCTCGGGATTTGAACTATGGTGAGTTCGGTAATGGGGATTTGGTTCTGATGGAGGTAAAATCAACCTAATCTGATATAAAATGCTAAAAAAATAGAAACCTGCCATGGAAATTTCTGATATTTAGCAGAACTACTCACGACACCTACAGGAACAACTTTCATGTTTATGACTTTGGCATTTGATCAACAGAAACATGGATAAAAATATAACTTTTCATTCCTAAATTGACAGAACAGACAAATGTAACCAAATAGGTGACTGACAAAAAAATTCCGAAACAGATATCACAATTGTTCTAAAAATCACAGGATTTCAGGTGCAAAAAAAGGACATTTCGGACATAACATTCACTTTTTACAGATTTGGATTTGGAGTAATACCCAAAGAGAACCCATCGACCTAAGTCGATCCAAAGTCTCAGAGGCCCAAATCTGGCTCTGACACGTGTCCCGCACTCTCAGATTTTTGTCAGACACAAAAAAAAATCAGAAAAATCTGAGCAAATCAGGTTAAAAACTAGACATCTTTCTGAGTTCAGAACATCTTTTGGATCAAAAATCGGATCTCCCATGAGGGAGATCTCGATTTTACAAGTCGGAGAAGACATTTTAAAACGCATCCCATGTAATAAAACCCGACTCACCTTTTTGAACGTTTACCACAGTAAACGAATTCAAATCTCTCCGAATTTTTGGCACTAGGGACACCTAAGGGCGCATTCTATGATTTTTTTGGATTTTTTAACAGAAATTACACGCATGAAATGACGTGTGGACTGACTGACAAAAACAGAGAACTACTGAAACTGAGCAGAATTGAAATAAATGCTAAATTAATCCTAATTAACTCGTGAAACATGCTAAATTAACGAAATAAAATGCAAATTAAATCTAGCTAAATGCATGAATGCTAAAAATCATCAAGGAAGCATAATTATGTAATTTTATATTTGTCATTTTATGAGAATAGCTCAATCCATCCTTCGGATGAGCTTTTTCTTCAAACGACACCCGAACCAAATCATGATATGAAATCAAGAGGAAAAGAGGTGCACCTTGCTTCGTTATGCAACTTTGAAACTCTTGAAAGAGACGGCTACCAAGGGCTTTGATCGTCCTTCGCTCCGGGCTTCGGATGATTCACCAAGATCGACCCATTGCACCTTCTTCACTGAGCCCAAAGGGGGCGTGAATTCCAAGGTTCAAAAATCGGGTTCTGAAGAAAGTCTAGGTCAAATTTCAAAGTCCAAAAGAAGCTCTCCTAGGCTGGGCATGGAGCCTTGTTTTTATAGAATTTTTCTAAAAATTTTGAATTTCAAACAGGCTCAATCTGAGCCCTCCATGTGGCGCCATCTCAGGGGGTGCTATTTGGGAGTTTGAAATTCAAATTCCTAATTTTCTGAAGCTTCTCAAATGGCGCCACCTCAGGGGCTATTTTTATTAAAAATATAAAAGAAATAAAAGAAATGAAGCCAAGTGGGGCTCTGGATTGGCGCCACCTCAAAAGGAGGTTTGAGGTGTAAAGTTGGAAACAATAGGAGCATGCCATGTGGCGCCACCTCTGGAAGCTCTTGACACATGTCAGAAGGACAAGAGTGGAAGAAGCAGGTTGTGCCACCTCAGAAGAATTCAAATTCTACTTTTTTGCAAGAAAGGAGAGGCTGACATGTGGTGTCACCTCCAAGTTGCTCCACACTGCCATGTGGCAGAAGAACAGGGATGGAAGAAGCAAAATGTGCCACCTCAGAGGGGAGGTTTTTCTACTTTTTCTGATGCAGGGAGGTCTGGACATGTGGGAGACAAGTGTCAGTTGTCTGGAGAAGCCTTCTCAAATGGCGCCACCTCAGAAGGTAATTTGAATTTCAAATGGGGGTTGGCTCTGGAGGATGGACATGTGGCAGTTCCTCAGAGTGGCTCCTACAATGCCATGTGGCAGGAGGGAAAAGCAAGGAACATGTGGCGCCCTCATAGACAAAGTAGAAAAAGGTAGAACTCCAGGATTTGCGGCACCTAGCGCTTGTCTGAAAATTTTTGAATGGTTGCTTTTCTGAAGAAAGCCAAGAGTGACATGTGTTTTCTACTTTTTCTGAAGGAAGCTAGGCATGACATGTGTCATCTACTTTTCTGAGAAAAGTAGGGGAAAGACATGTGTCATCCTGCTTTTTTTGAAAGAAGCAGAGATTGACACGTGGCAGAGGGAAGAGAATGAGGTCCAAGCTATGTGGCGCCATCTCAGACAAAATGAAAAAGGTGAAGTTCTGGATTTGCGCCACCTCTGGAGAGATTTGAATATTTGAATTCCAGTTTTTCTGAAGAGAGCAGGAAATAACACGTGGCATCTACTTTTTCTGAGAAGAGCAGAGAATGACACATGTCACCTGCTTTTTCTGAAAAGAGTAGAGGATGCCATGTGTCCTTTGCAGGAGACAAACTTCAAATGGCACCACCTCAGAGGAGACAAGCCTACCTTTTCTGGAGGAAGCTAGGAGTGACACGTGTCTCCTACTTTTCTGAGAAAAGTAGGAAGAGACATGTGTCAGTCTACTTTTTTGAAAGAGGGAGAGGTTGACACGTGTCCTCTGCAGGAGACAATCTTCAAATGGCGCCACCTCAGAGGAGACAAGTTTTGCTTTTTCTGGACAGGACAACACATGACACTTGGCATCTCAGGATGATCTTTGGAATGACACATGGCGCAGGGTGAAGATGGTGGATGCTGACACATGGCATGGAATGAAGAGGGGGTCTAATGACATGTGGCGGCTTCTTAAGGTACCCCCACACTGACACTTGGCAGATAAATGGGAGGAGAGAGAAAAGACAAGTGGCGCCAATCAAGGGGACAAGGCTCCTATTTTTTTGGATTTTTCGAAGTTCAGGTTTTTCAAAGTTCAGGTTTTTCAAAAGAAAAGCCTATGTGACACCACCTCAGTGTGGGTCCCACATTGCTTCATTATTAAAATAAGGACAAGACAACAACCTCTTTTTGAATTTTTTATAAAATTTGGGATAATTGGTAAAACAAGAAATTTTGGAAAGAGTTGGCCTTTGTAGGGCGATTTTGATAGTTGAAATAGTATGACAAAATGGCAAAATCTGAGGTGAAGTGGTTGAAATCCATATTGAAAACTATCCAGATCGTTTTCCTGAGGAAATATTTTGAAATTCAAAGCCCTAGGGGTAAAATGGGAAGAATTGATAATTTTGAAGACCCAGGGTTTTGGAATCAATTTTGAAAATAGTTGAATTTTTAATCTTGATTGGAAATTTTGAAATCAAGAGTTCTGGACCTCGAAATGACATGTTGTGCAGTGCAGTGATATGAGATGCTCATGCAATGATATGCAATGCCATGTCTTATGAAATGTAATCCTGAACCAAGACTTGGAGATTCCTGTCTTCTGTCAGGAATAAAATTTTGAACATCTGAGCTAAAAATAGAGAAATTTTGAGAGTTGCAGATGAAATTTAGACTTTTGCAAGGTCCGGACTCAAAAAAATGACCATTTTGCCCTCTGGCGATTTCAGAGGCTGGATGCTGATGCTTGGTGGAAATGTTGGGGAGGTGAGTGAAAATTTAGGGTGTTTACAGATTTGTAAATTGAAGCAAATGAATGAATAAGGATTTGAAATATATTTCTTTGAGAAATTGAGAAAATTCTTTTGAGTTTTGAAAAATACAGTGCATTTTGAAGTTAGCCTAAGAGTGTAGGCTGAATGTGGCTAATACGAAGATCACAAATCTGGGTCTCATTCGTATTCTGACTATGGCCATAAATACGAATTCCAATGAGTTTGTCAACTCCCTAAGAGCTTGTGCATGTATCATTTGTGTAGACCATGGTGGATTTATAAAAAATATGCATGATTGATGCATTCATCAGATATTAAAATTTGCAGAATTAAACTATATGCAATGCAAATCCTAATCTAAGCAGAAATTGAAATTCTTATTCCAAAGTTTACATTTTATTTACATCACTAATTGAATTTAAAAACAGGAAAATATAGTCTTCAATATCTTTGCAAAACTAGAAAACTTGTTAGTGAAGATATGTTGGCTTTTCTAGATTTATCCAGTAATATCTAAAAATTACTGGATTTTCCTAGATATAAGCCTTTTTCCATGATTCCCTGAGATAAACATAATGAAATAAGAAATAAAATTAAATAAATATGAAAATGGGATTTAAAAATTCAAAACTAGGGTCAAAATGACCAAAATACCCCTGATAGCAAGACTATGGCCTTAAAACCAGGGTTTTTTAGAAAGATATTTTATAAAATGAGGTTTTGAAATTCAAATAAAAATAAATCAAACACAAGATGATATAACATGATCAAAAATAAGAAAATCTAGGTTAGGGATTTCTAAATTGAGGTCAAATGACCAAAATGCCCCTGATAGCAAGACTATGGCCTTGAAATCAGGTTTTCAGAAAATATTTTGGTAAACTTTGAGTTTAGGATTTAAATAAGATCAAATAACAACAAAATAGACCATGAAGTGTCCTAACATGATTCTAAACATGAACAAACCCTAAAAACATGAACTTATATACGAAAATTCAAAAATATCATGAAAATCATGATTTTGGCAGTATTTTGGAATCCTGCGGGCACCCTGTTTTGCAATTTAATCCATTCAAGCATCAAATAGATTCCAAAATTCATAAAAATCAGCACCTACACTTTTTATCACCCTAAAATTATATTGGAATCATATAAATATATTTTTGCCATTATTCCACTTCAAAAATTGCATTAAAACCCTAAAATATACTATTTTTACTCGAGATCACGTACCAGTTTCACTGCCAGACCCGAATCATGGGTCAATTCATTATGAAAATTCTTAACCTTTTACAGAGACAAACTAAACCAAAAAATACATAATCTCCTTTTTACAAATCAGAAAAATCATCTCCGGTTAAGGAGATATCGTTCCGGCAATTTGGACTTACATTTAATGAATATAAAAATGATTAAAATAGGCCCTTCTGGTTGCAAATATAAGTAAAATTAGCATATTTTATCAACAAATTCTTATATTCCAGCAATGAATAGCAGACAGAAAAATAATCAACTTCCTTTTTTAAATATCATGAATTGGATATACGGTTAAGGATCTATGATCAACACAAGTTGAATTAGGGTTTTTCTAAATCAGAACGAGTTTCAAAACATGGACCTGACTTTCTGACATAGAAAAAATAGTAACCAGAGATATAAAAAAAAAGAAAACTTAGAGTAAATACTAGAGATTAACACGAATCTACTTCACTTTACGAATCTCAAATCGGATATCGGATGAAAAAAATAACGCATCTGCAAGTTATACTTGAATTTGAACAACGATTTTAATCAACAGAAATTCTGATTTGACTTTGTATTTTATTAATAGAATTCCCTAATTCCAAAACGTCTGATTTTTTTACACAAACTCAACAACATATTCATGTATCACATATAAAAAAAAGCAGTAATTTCTAACAAATATTTCAATGTAAAATAACATGCTTTTTACAGATCTAGAATCAAAACACATGAAAATCCAATAAAACATTAAAAAAACATGATTTAACAATGAAAAACAATAAAAAACACCTAAACAGCAAAACAAAATTAAATTTAATGTTGAAACACATGCAATGAACATTAATATGATAAATAAATAAATAAAACACAGGCAATCCTTGGCTGAAACTATTTTCACATTTGAAAACATGGATTTAATCCATTTAACGGATAAATATCATGTTTCTTTGGTTAAGAACATGAAAAACAATAGCATAAATGATTCTAATGGATTAGAATCATGAAAAATAGTATGTAATAGGGTTAGATCATCTTCTTGGATGGAGCTTGAGGTTCTTGAGGTTGAATCCATGGTTAAAATCATGAAAGAGGTGATGCCAATGGTTAAATCCATGTTAAAAACATGGAAAATATTAAATAAAGTAAAAAAATTATGAAAAACCTTACCTTGAGGTTGCAGCTGCAATGGAGGAAGGAGGAATGGCTGGAGAGCAGAGAGAGGCCACGAAATTGGGAGAGAAAAAGAGCTATCTTTTGACCTCTTGGAGTCCCCCTTTTTTAGGTTTTCAAAAAGTCACTTAATTAGGGTTAATTAAGAGTTTTTTCTTTTTTTCAGGACTCTTTCTAATAAATCCACTAAAGGCAATGATTTTCCTAGAGTCTTCTAACCTAAATGAACTCTAACTAAACCCTAAATTAACACCTAATTAAACCCTAGAAAGCCCAAATGTGGCACCACCTAGTATGGACCCACATTTGGTTTTTAAAACTTGAATTTAAAACCTTTAAAAACCAATGGTTTAAAACTTAAATAAAATGGATTTTCAAAATTGATTTTGACTCCTCTAAACCCCTAACCTAACTAGGACATTGACTAACCCTAGTATAACCTTGACTTCTTCAAATGTGGTGCCACCCCGAGTGGGCCCCACTTGAATTTTCAAAAACGATTTTAAAACTTGAAAATGAAAGGTTTTTCAAAAGTAGACTTTGAGATTGAAAGTTTTGAAATGGTACAGAGTCTTGACTGAGTCAAAACTCCTTTGGATATGGCGCCAACTGAAGGGGGGGGCATCGAAGTTTTGAAATTTTTAAAATAAATACTAAAAATGGCTTTAAAAAAGGGTTAAAATCAACAGTTGAAATTCAAAGTTTTGAAAATAGAATTTTAAGCGAACTGGAACTTTGGGATAGAGTTCTGAAATTTTAGGACTCTGAGATTTTAGATTTTAAAAGCCAATTAAAGGAGTTTTTGAAAGATTTTATCAGAAGTAGTAAAAAAATAAGTCAGAAAACACAGTCAGGGTTAAAGTCCTAACTCAACCGAAACTCTGAGATAGAGTCCTGAATCAACTGGGACTCTGCAAAATGACCTAATTTTTGAAAAATAAATAAAAATGAATGAAAATGGAAGTAAAAACAGACTTCAGAATAGACTCCTAACTGGATTAGGACTCTGAGACAGGGTCCTAATCGGACTGAAACTCTAGATTTTTTTTTGGTATTTTCTGAAAAACAAATAAAAAAACTTGTGAAAACAGTGAAAATGATGACAAATATTGAAATCAGAACAGAGTTTTAATCCAACTAGGATTCTTGGGATAGAGTCCTAATTGAAGTAGGACTCTTAGAATCTTGGATTTTCTGAGAAAACGAATGAGAGGATTTTGAAAAACAAGTGAAAACAAGATAGAATTGAAGTTCGATTCAGAGTCCTGATCTGATTAGGAATCTAAAGAAGAGTCCTAATTCGACTAGGACTCTGAATTTTTTTGGTTTTCTATGAAACAAATGATGAGATTTAAACAAAGCTTTTGAAAACTAGTGAAAATGAAGTGAGAAAACAAACTTTGGATAGAGTCCTGATTCGATCGGGACTCTGGGATAAAATCCCAAAATTTTGAAATTCCATGATAAAGGTATAAC
Source organism: Nuphar pumila (assembly GCF_984573655.1). Lineage (NCBI taxonomy): Eukaryota > Viridiplantae > Streptophyta > Magnoliopsida > Nymphaeales > Nymphaeaceae > Nuphar > Nuphar pumila. The sequence goes on along the minus strand of NC_143252.1, from coordinate 95,832,941 downwards.
AATTTTGATTCCTGAAGAGATAAATAGAAGGATTTTTGAAAGATTTTCTCAAAATTGAAATCAGGGTCAGAGTCCTGATCCAACTGGGACTCTTCAAACAGAGTCCTGGTTCAACCAAAACTTTGAGTTTTTGACTTCTCTTTGAAAGATTTTGAAAGAATTGATTAAAAACAGGTAAGAATAACGATGAAAGATAGAGTCCTGATTCGATTAGGACTCTAAGAAAAAGTCCTAATTCGACTAAAACTCTAAAGTTTTGGCTAAAATGAAAGATTTTGAAAATCAACTAAAAAGGTTTTGAAATCAAGTGAAGAACAGGAATAAAGGATGAAATCGGGGTAGAGTCCTGATTCGATTAGGACTCTAAGAAAGAGTCCTAATTCGACTGGGACTCTAGAATTTTGGCCAAAAACAAAGGATTTTGATAAGTTTTCTCAAAAATAGGTAAAAAAGGTAGTAAAAAATAGAGTTCTGATCCGACTAGGACTCTGGAAAGAGTCTTGATCCAACTAGGATTCTGGAAAAAGAGTCCTGATTAGACTGAGATTATGAAATTTTGGATAAAAATGACGAGAAAGGGCAACGATATGACCACAGCTGGTTTAAAATTAGAATGGAGTTTTGAAAATGTTCATAAAGATGAAAATACAGAGTCCTGATCCAACTAGGACTTTGAAATTTTTGAGATTTTTGATAAATAAAGGGATCTAGAAGCGACACCACTTACATGGTTCTCATCTGAGAATTGAAATCAATTTAAATTGAGTTTAAAATGAATTCAGATTGTTTTCTGAGAAAAACACTTCAAAATATAAGATCCTGTGGGTTAGCGGATGACAAAAATACCGATTTAGAACCCAGGTTTTGAAATTGATTTCGAAAGAAAAGTTTTTAAAACTCAAATCTGGATTAATATTTTGAAAACAAGAGTTCTGGATCTCGATAATGAGATGCAATGCTATGCAATGTAATGAAATGATATGTAGAATGCATGTGATGATATGCAGTGACATATGAAATGTAAACACTGGATGAGGGTGAAAATTTGGGGTGTTTACATAGGTGAATTGCTCTCTATATATATACATACATCTTGTGCTAACTTGAAAGTTTGCAGGAATTAGGTAGAAATTGTTTTTTCCTTCTTAGTTTAAAAATTCAAATTTTAATCTAAGACAAAACTTGTAATAGCTAGATACTAATGAGAATATTTACTTCCCTGTACTAGATTAGAATGTATGAGCATACATGTCTTAGAAATGCTTGTTTTCATATCATTTTTCTATTATTTCAAAATTTCACGAATGGTACACCATTCTAATAGGAGGTTATTAAAATCCTAAGTCGATGATTTGCATCAATGGCCATAGTCAGGATGTGAACAAAACTTATGGTTTTCATCTTTTATAGAATAACATTGGATCCACACTGCGCTTCCTTTCAAAAATTATCATATTTTTAAATATTTTTTTCCTTTACTAGAGTTTAACTTAAAATTAACTCAAGATATATATCAATGGCCATAGTCAGGATATATTGAGAGTTAATTTCATTTTAAACTCTATGAAGGCACCAAAAGGTGTTTTATTCTTCATTTGAATTTAAATATGATTATTATATAATACATTTTATGACCATAGTCAGAAATATATTATATCTTCAATCTTATTTTAATTCACTTAAAGAATGAAATATGCTTTTCAAATCCATTCTCAAAATTCTTTAATTCATACATCATTTAGGATAGAATTACATCATATTTTCAAAATTCTTTTTTAAAATTCAAGTGATTCTGAAATTATTTTTCAAATATCTTCTTCATTTCTCAAACCAATCTTCAATTTCTATTCATCTTTTCATCTCATTGCAAAATTCAAAAATTCAATTTCAATGTCCCATTTGACTTTGAAAATTCGAATTCACTTCTATATTCCAAATTCAATGTCCAATTCAAATCCAATTTTAAAGTTCAATTCAACTTTGAAAATTCAAATTCATTTTCATTTCCAGGATTCAAATTCAATTAAACATCTGAGATCAAATTTCAAAGTTCAATTTAACTTTGAAATTCTGGTTCATCTTCTGATTTCAAATCTCGGGCTTTAAATCAAGTCTATTTTTCAAAGTTCTATCTAAATATTGAGTCTTGATTCTCAATTCAAAATCAAGGTTTTGAGATTGATTCTGAGTCTCAAAAATTCGATTTTCTCTAAGTTTAAACCCCACTTTTTAATTCAAATATGGATTTCCAAAATTCATATCCATCCTCAAAAGTCCCATTTGGATTTTCAAAATTCAATTTCGTCTTGGATTCTAGATTTAGAACCCAATTCCATCTTTGATACCAAACTCCGGATCCAAATCCATTTAGGATTCTAGATTTCAAATCCAAATCTCATCTTGGATTCTAGACTTCGGATCCAATTCCATTTAGAATCTCAGATTTCGGATTCAAATCCATCTTGACATCCAGATCTAAAATCCAATTCTATTTTAAAATTCTACCTAGATCCAAGATCCATTCTAGCTTCAGACTTTAAATATGGAATTCAATCCCATTTCAAAATTCTATCTCAAAATTGAATCTTAGATTCAAGATCAAATTTAAAGTTCATTCTCACTTTGAAAATTCATTTTTTACTTCAAAATTTCTATCTCAGTTTCAAATCTCCCCTTTCCTTCATTTCTTCAAATTCAAGATTTATTTTCAAGTCTCTAATTATTCCAAGACTTGGGATTTCAAGTCTCTTCTTCCAGATATATTTCAAATTCTAAGTTAGATTCAAAATCTAACTTTTTCAAACCAATTTCAAACCTTTGAATCATTTCTTCACTCCATTATCAAATTTATTTCAGAATCACTTGGAAAAATCCCAAAATTTCTAAAATATTTTCTCAAAAGCATACATCTTTGCATTTGCACAAGCATGATTCTTTGTGCATTTAGACTTAGGATAAATTCTTAGATAATATTTAGGCAAAGCAAAAGGCATAAATAGTATCCTTGGTTTGATTACCCCTGGTAAAGGCGTCAGGAATGGTCGAACCTCGTACCGACGAGTGAATCCCGTCTCTCCATTTTTTCCGCAAATTTTTAAAACGGAGGTGAGTAATTTCAAAGTATTTTCAAAATTAAGGTCGAGTGAGACCTTTGAAAAAGAGTTCCTCTCTCTTCTTTTCTTTTCACTTCTTTCTTCTTTTCTATCCTTTATTTTCCCCTTCAAAAAGAGAAATAGAGGCTAGAAAGGCAAAGAGAAGGAAAAGAGGGAACCAAGAGGAAAAATTTTGCAATGATCACACCTTCTTGTATCTATAATGGAATTTGATATGTGATGTTGTATGAATTGTAATCTGGGTTGGAGGAATTCCATCAAATTTCCTTCAGATTAATTGCAAAAACATTAAATTTCTGTTATAAATTCAAATTCTTTTATTTCAGTGTATATGTATGTTTATTGGTATTTCATCTCAACGTATGCTCACATTTGCATCAGTCCTCCTGCATGTCAAGTTGTATACACATTTTGAAATATACATGCATATTCTGTCATGAAGGAAATACCTGGATTTGCAATTTGAAACCAACCTGTTGGTACTGCCAAAATCAATTCATTGGTGCTATCGAGACCCATCTACAAATGTTGCTGAAAGAAATTGGCAGGATTCCAGCCACCTATTGTATATACATTTCAGCGCCAGCCACAATCACCTACCCTGCACGTTCACAGTTGCCCTAACACTCACCCTGTAGCAGCACATTGTTGTTGTCACCTTCATAAACCTTCACCTTAGCACTTGAATCTTACTCACTTTGCCTCTTTTCATTAGCATAACATTTCCATGTTTCTTGATGCACCACAGCATATGTATAAATTTTCTCTCTTTTCATTCTCATGCATGTTGTCAGTTGATATTCAGCATGGATATCATTCATGTATCCTTGTAGGCATTTCATTTAAATGTATATACGTTGCCTCATCTAGTATGAATAGCATATTTAGATACAGATGCATGTTCGTTTAGGGTGTTATATATATATTCTATACTCACTATCACTTGTCATACTATGCACCCATCTTAGCTCCAAAATTCCTTCCATGTTGATATCTTGCCTTATGCTAACTCTATATTTTTGCAGGAAATGTATGAAAAGAGTTATTTTTTTTCTTAGCTTAGAAATTATAATTTCCATTTCAATTTCAGAAATGTAATAGCTAGATCATAATGAGAATTGTACATCTCCTGCACTAGCATAGAATGTATGAGCATACGTATCTTCTAGGAAATACATGTTTCATTTCTTTCAAAATTTCACAAATGGGAACACGAATGGCACGTGCACCATTCTAATAAAAGGTGATTAAATCCTAAGTTGATGATTTGTATCAATGGCCATAGTCAGAGTGTGAAAAAAACTTATGATTTTCATCTTTTATGGGATAATACTAGATCCACACTCGACCTTTTCAAAAATTATCATATTTTTAAATATTTTCTCCCTTTATCAAAGTTTAATTTAAATTAACTCAAGATATATATCAATGGCCATAGTCAGGATATATTGAAAGTTATTTTCATTTTAAACTCTATAAAGGCACCAAAAATATATTTTATTCTTCACTTGAATTTAAATATGATTATTATATAATACATTTTATGACCATAGTTAGAAATGTATTATATCTTCAATCTTATTTCAATTCATTTAAAGAATGAAATATGCTTTTCAAATATCCAATTTTCAAAATTCTTTAATTCATTTCATCATTTAGGATAGAATTACATCATATTTTCAAAATTCTTTTCATATTATTTCAAAATCCAAGTGACATTGAGATAATTCTTTAAATACCTTCTTTATTTCTTAAATCAATCTTCAATTCTTATTTGTAAATTCAAATTCTTCTTTCTATTCTCAAATTCTATCTTATTTCAAAAATTCAAACTTCAATTTCATAGTCTAATTTGACTTTGAAATTTCAAATTCATTTTTATATTCAAAATTCAATTTTCAAATCAAATCAAATTTCAAAGATCAATTCAACTTTGAAATTCTAAATTCATTTTCAGGATTCAATTTCAATTTCAATTTAACATTTCAGAACAAATTTCAAAGTTTAATTTAACTTTGAAATTCCCAGATTCATCATCTGAATTCAAAAATTCCAGTTTTAAAATCAAGTTTTATTCTTTATTCTTCACTTTAGGTTCCCAAATCTTCGAGATCATCTTCTAAATTCAGAATTCAAGTCTGAATTTAAGATTTGTTCTTTATTCCTTAAAATTCTAAAATTTTAAGTCTTAAATCAAAACTTGGTATTCACTTTGAAAATCGATTTTTTCTAAAATTCTTCCTCTTTTTTTTAATTCCGAAATCGATTTAGGATTTCTCAAATCCATTTCCAGGATTCAATTTCATCTTAGATTGAAGACTTCAGATCCAATTCCATTTAGGATTCTAGACTTTGGATTCAAATCCATCTTGGATTCCAGACTTCGAATCCAATTCCATCTAGGATTCCAGATTTCGGATCAAATTCCATCTAGGATTCCAGATTTTAAAATCCAGTTCCATTTCCAATTCCTATTTCCAAAAGTATTTTCAAATCTATTTTTTAAATCAAAATTCAATTCCTCTTTTAGGTTCTGAAATTAAGAATTCTTTTTTCAAAATCGATCCATTCAAATTCAAAGTCCATTTTGACTTTGAAACTCCATTTTTTTAAGATTCTATCTCAAGTTTCAAAATCTTCTTTTCTTTTTATTTCTTCAAATTCAAAATCCATTTTTCAAAACTCTGATTATTCCAAGGCTTGGAATTTGAAGTCTCTTCTTCCAGATCTCTTTCAAATTCTGAGTTAGATTCAAAATCTAACTTTTTCAAATCAATTTCAACCCTTTGAATCATTTCTTCACTACATTATCAAATTTATTTCAGAGTCACTTGGAAAATTCTAAAATTTCCAAAGTATTTTCTCAAAAAGCATTCATCTTTGCATTTGCATTGCACAAGCATGATTCTTTGTGCATTTTAGACTTAGAATAAATTCTTAGACAATATTTAGGCAAAGCAAAAAGGCATAAATTCGATCTTTGGTTCAATTACCTCTGGTAAAGGCGCCAGAAATGGTCGAACCTCATACCGACGAGCGAATCTCGTCTCTCCATTTTCCCATAAATTTTCAAAACGGAGGTGAGTAATTTTCAAAATATTTTCAAAATTAAGGTCAAGTGAGACCTTTACAAAAGAGTTTCTCTATCTTATTTCTTTTCTTCTCTCTCTTCTTTTCTACCTTTTATTCTCTTTCAAAAAGGGAATAGAGGCTAGAAAGGCAAAGAGAAGGAAAAGAGGAAACAAGAGGAAAAATTTTGCAATGATCACATTGATATGTCTCAAGCAAGTGAAGTACTTGTAAGCGTCATTGTGCCACGGTAGGCTCTGCCTAAATTTGGTGAAGTACTTGTAAGCGTCACTGTGCTTGAGTGGTTGTTGTGCCTCTTTAAGCTGATACTTGTAAGGGCTAATAATGTTCGAGCAGTCGATCAAAGATGATTGCTTTATATGCATGCTTCTATGATTCACTGTTTTGAGAATGATACTCATAAGTTTCATTATGTTGGAGTTGGTTATCCACCCGAATAGGTGAAGTGCTCGTGAATGCCAAAGGTGTTGGGAGCGATGTCTGCATACATATAAAGAAACATAACGAGGGTCGCTTCTCACACGAGATAAGGCTCATGCTTAAGAACTCACTAAGTGGGGTTGTGTTTATATTCTCCTTCGTGCATGATGCATTGGTTGCCTATGAGTCACTTGACCTTTCTATAATCAAGATTATAATGTTGAACCCCTTCAAGACTTACTGTAATGCCCTGGATTTTCAAAACAAAGCTAAGTTAAAATTTTCATGAATTTTTGTTTCTTTGCAGCGGAACTTAGAAAAGCTTTTAACAGTGGAATCAGATGATAATGAGTCATCAATTTTAGAAAACTTTAGGCAAGTCACATGTATATGTCCAAGCACTTCTTGACCACCAAGGGGTTTCATTTATCAAAACAACTTGTTTATTACAAACGTTACTTCCTGAAAAGCAGTACTTAGTTTTAATAAAGTAAGCAATACAACCCTGTCTAGAGAAACCCTGAAACTCGATGATGCCTTGCTCTGTATATCGCAATGCAGGTCCAACACCTGAAATCCTCATTAAACAGGGTCAGAACCATTGATGATCTGGTAAGCAAGCATCCATTCACACATCCATTCAACTCAAGTAAATGCATTGACTACTCAAGGTCATAGTTCGCAATAACAACGCTCAAGTCTCCACGACTTAGCGTATATTGCAAGAGCCTCCTCGGGGCTATGAGTTGAACATCTCGCTCAAGTCTTTATTACTTGGCGTGAGCCTCTTCAGGGATGTGATTTGAATATTTTGCTCAAGTCTCTATGACTTAGCGTAGACCTCTTCAGGGCCTCAATTAGGATGTCAAAGCTCAAGTCTTCATACTTGGCACATCTGTATCCCATGAATTCAAGTGTGAGCTCGTCGAGCTTAGCTTGTCATACAGATACCATATGGGTCTTTGCCTAATTAGTCCAGTAGTATACTGATCATGATACCTTTCATAATGTTATGTAGCACTTGACAAAACAATGTCCATTCACTCATACATCACTGAACCTAGAGCTAATGCATTATTTTGATATTAGTGGTTCACCCGCTAGTACACGGCAGAAGATTTGTCCAAGAATCAACGCAACGTTCTGGGGGGTGATTATTCTATGTATTTTAGATACCTCAGAGGCCTGTTGACCCTATTAATGTTAGGGCAGTAGTTTTCATACCGGAATAACCCTAACAGGTCAGTTTGGATGCATCCTCTGCTATAGTAGTTGGGTTTAATCCTTAGATATTTAAGGATAACCACGACCTCGAAACCCCTGAGTGACCGGAGGTCCCATTGAACTCTATCAGGTTCATAGTCAAATACATGTTATTCGCGGCTGTGCCATTCACCATATGTCACGGTGCGCAATAGTTCTGAAGGGGTTTGTCGGTCTTATGATTACTTATCGAATATGTGTATGCCATTCAAGCAAGCCAGTGCCTCCCGCACTGAGGACATATGTACCCGACCCTATTCAATAATTCTCTTTAACATGGTCTTCAACCATGGGGCTCATTTAGACTTTAAGTCTTATTCATATGCATGCTTGACTCTGCTCTCGGCATCTACGACCATCACGAGCATCTCACCTCTTTGGGGTAGATAACGTACTCGGCACAACGGCCCTTACGAGTCTAGTTGTGTATCAGTATCTTAATGAGCATGCATATAACACAATCTCAACGGATCGACTGCTCGGCGTGTATCACCGCAATGAGCAGTTGGCCTAGTCAAGGTGCAACAGCTACTCTGGCTCTTCGGCCCTTACGAGTAAAGTGCCCTTATGGGCGAATATGGAAACGAGTCATTCTAGCAACATTTCATCAACAGGGCATCCTCATGTCATTCAACTGATTCAGGCAACTCTTTTGCCAACCATTTCGATAGCACTTTCCCTGCTTCGATGGCAGAAGTGAGACTATCTTTTCTATGTTGTAGAAACTACCAATTAAAACTTGAGCAGCACATCCTTTGTATGACGAAGTGTCATGCTACGCCCTTTCTGAACTTGTTGAGCTTCTTCAAAATTTTCAATAGCAGTCACTCGCTTTGTCTAAGGAAGTGTATGTTTCTTTTAATCTCGATGAGAATCTTTTCAGAAATTTGGCAGTATTTCTCCTCTTTTGATGGAGAAATCGCTATGCTTAACTCATGGATGGATGCACATTGTTGTGCGTACTTCACATCTATCGAGGTTCAATAGAACCTTAGGCCATATTCAGGTCGTACACAAGTGACTTAGGTCTTTATAAAAAAGCAATTTTGCGCAAAAGCAAAGCCTTTCCAATACGGGCTTCATTCGTCAAGCAGAATCTTGATCGAGGAAAGGTAATAGAATCGCATCGGCGATTTAGAGTTGATATCCATTTGAATGCTCATTTACGCGCACTATATATAATATAAGCAGAAGCTTGTGCTTTATATGGTGGTGGCGTAAATGAGTGCATATACTTATTATTCGGTGGATGAAACCAAACAAAATATCTTACATATATAATTGCAGAAAGCAGGAGCCTTAGCATCGTTCGACGTGACGATAAGACAAAATACATAATTCAAATTGCAGAAAGTAGTAGCCTTGGCATCATTCGATGCGATGGTGAATCTTTAAATACGTATATATATGGGAATCAATATTCAACGATAGTCGCAAGGCATGCGTGTGAACACTGAAGTATTCTAGAGGGCATCAACCAAGGACTAGGTCTAGATACAATTTTTAAGAATGCATATAATGCGTAACTCAACGTATATATCCGACGAGAGTCACAAGGCATGTGTGTGAACACCAAAGTGTCCTAGAGGGCATCAACCGAGGACTAGAGTCAGATACTACTTCAGAAAGTATATGACATATACAAACAAGCAAATACTTGAGAGAGATTGATCAACGAAGCTAACTTACTTTTGATCGGTGAAGAATGGCCCTGGAATGCTTCATGTACTTCAAACTGAGTTTGAACCTTCCTTTGAGAGGTCAGACTAGGTCAGATGAGTATGACCTAGTTGAGAAAGAGGAAGAGCAGGTCAAGATGATAAACCTAAGTGGTTTGAACCAAACAAGGTTCGGTCCAAGTCAACTGGGTTAGGCAGGTTCAGACTTAGCCCAAGTAGGTTGGGTCTGGGTCAAGTGAATCAAACCTGGATTTGGGACCAAAATGGACTTTGACTTTGACTAAAGTCAACTAAGTTCAAGCTAAGTCAATTGGGTTTGGATCAGGTTAGATGGGTTCAGACCAGGTCAGGCAGGCTCGGACCCACTCAAGCTAGGCTAGGTAGGGGAGGTTTAGGAGAGAGAGAGGAAGAGAGAGAAGTGGCGTCGACTTTTATGAAAGGAGAGAGAGTGGGGAGAGCTATTTATAGCTCAAACCCACCTCCTCTTTGGATTTTTCTAGAAAAATCCAAAGGTCTTCTTTCTCCTTCTTGCCCTTAGCTTTATTTTAATTCCAAGAGGTTCCTTTGTGTGGGGGGGCACATGGAATATTCCATAAAATATTTTGTGGGTTTCACAAGATATTTTCTGAGAAATATTTTTGTGGGTCCAACAAATATTTTCGTGGGTCTCGTAAAATTGTTTGGTTTTCGGTGATTTTTTTTCTGAAAAATTCTAAGTACGTCATTCTCTTCGTACTCACGTAACTAAAAAAGTTGGCTTATACAAATCTCTTGATTTTACTCAGGGAGAAAGTTATAACTCCTTAACGATTTGAGCATATATTCGTGAAGATACGAATATCCTAAGTATAATTGGTTCATAGAAATCGATTTGTTTTGTATTTTGAGTTTAAATGATATTTTCACCTGGAAATGCCTTATAAAGTTATTCAGAAAAGATGTTGAAAATTTGCAGGTCTTACATCATTATCACCTTAAAATAATTTTATCCAAGAAATTTCGTTAAGAGTACTAAGTGAATAGTTTAGGATACTTATCCCGCATGTTGGATTTGGTCTCCCAAGTACAATCGTCGATCCCATGATGTTGCCATTTCACCTTAACAAGTGGAATGACCTTCGTTCTGAGTACTTGTTCCTGATGGTCTATGATTTTTACAGGTCTTTCTTTCACTGTCATATCTTCCTGAATCTCAATGTCTTCATGTTGGATGACGTGAGAAGGGTCATGAACGTATTTTCTAAGCATTGACACATGAAATACATTGTATATTTGCGCATACTGCGGTGACAATGCTACTTTGTAGGCGGTTTCTCTGATCTGGATCAAACCTTCGAAGGAACTAACGAATCTGGGGCTGAGCTTCCCCTTCTTTCCCAAACAGAACACACTCTTGGTTGGGGAGACCTTGACAAAAAGCTTATCTCCAACCAAAAAAGTGAGCTCCCTACGCCTTCTATCTATGTAGCTCTTATGTTGACTCTAAGCAGTCAATTGCTTCTTTCTGATCATATAGACTTGCTCAGTATAATATTGTAAAACAATGAGCGAGTCCAAGGTTTGTTCACCCACTTTGCCCCAATGGATTGGTGATCGGCAGGGTTTTCCGTACAGGGCTTCGTATGATGTCATCTCAATACTAGCATGATGGTTATTGTTGTAAGCAAATTCAGCCAACGCTAAGTGGTAGTCTTAATCCCCTTTCCATTCCAACATACAGGCTCTTAACATATCTTTAAGAGTCTATATAGTTCACTTAGATTGCCCATCAGTTTGGGGATGAAATGTTGTACTGAACTTGAGTTTTGTCCCCAAGGCTCTCTGCAGCTGTTCCTAAAAGTATGAGGTGAACTTCGGGTCACGATCAGATATGATCGATATTGGCACTCTATGGAGTCTGACAATTTCTCGAATATAGATTTCTGTCAATCTTTCAGTTGAATATTTGGTGTTGATTGGCAAGAAGTGAGCAGACTTGTTGAGTATGTCCATAATCACCCATATAGAGTCATGTTGTCTCTTGGATCGAGGTAATCCTATGATGAAATCCATCATAATACCCTCCCATTTCCATTATGGAACTTCGATCTGTTGCATTCTAATGTCAAGTTGTCGATGTTCAATTTTGACTTGCTGGCAGGTCAAACACTTTAAACCAAACGTAGCTACATCTCTCTTCATACCCCTTCACCAGTACTTCCTTTGCAAATCTCTAAATATTTTGGTACCTCCAAGGTAGATAGTATACTTGCTATTGTGTGCTTCCTGGAGTACTTTTTCTCTAAGATCAGGGCTATTTGGAACCCATATCCTTTCTTCCATTCATAGACTTTCATCTTCTTTTAAGTGGAAGAAAGTATCATCTTTATCGGCCCTAGCTTTTAGTTCCACGTATTGGAGGTCCTTGAATTGTTTGGTTACAATTCGATCCAACATCTCAGACTTCATTGTCAGACTTGACAATCGAATTATGCCTGAATCAGCCAAAAATGGCTTCCAGCTGATGAAATCTTCCATCAATTTCCATTATTCTGCGAGGCTGGCCAGAGTGCTAGCAGTCTTGCGACTAAGGGCATCTACCATGACATTCACCTTTCTAAGGTGATAGGAAAGCGTGAATTCATGGTCTTTGAGGAATTTCAATCATCATCGTTGCCGCATATTCAATTTTTTTTTGGAGAAAAGGTATTTTAAGCTTTTATGGTCTGACATAACCTCAAACTTTTCCCCATATAAGTAGTGTCGCCAAATTTTAAGCGCAAATACCACCGCGACAAGCTCCAGGTTGTGGGTTGGATAGGTTTTCTCATGAATTCTCAACTGTCATGATGCATATGTGATCACTTTGTTGTGTTGGATTAACACGCAACCCAGACATGTTCTTAAGGCATCGGTATAAGCCACAAAGCCTTCTTGATCAGAAGGTAAGGTAAGGATAGGAGTCATAGTAAGCTTCTATTTGAGAATATCGAAGCACTCCTTACACTGGTCGTTTCATTCAAACTTGACTCCCTTTTTCAACAGTTTTGTCATAGGTACGACAATTTGAGAGAAGCCTTGTATGAACTTCTGGTAGTATCCGGCAAGTTCCAAGAAGTTGCAGACATCTGTGATATTCTCTGGTTGATTCCAATCCAGCACAGCTTCCACCTTTGCAGGATTCACAATGATTCCCTCTTTAGAGATTACATGGCCAAGGAACATCACTTTATCTAGCTAGAATTCACATTTTAAAAACTTGGCATAGAGTTGATTATCCTGAAGAGTTTTCAAGACAATTCTCAAGTACTACTTGTGTTGTTCCTTGTTCTCTGAATAAACGAGAATGTCATCAATGAAGACGATAACAAATGTATTCAAATAGGGCCTAAATACATGATTCATCACATTCATAAAGGCAACAGACGCATTAGTGAGTCTGAACAACATTACTACAAACTCATAATGGCCATATCTCATTCTAAAGACAGTCTTGGGTATATCCTTCTTCTTAACTCTGAGTTGATGATACCCACACCTGAGGTCAATCTTAGATAATACTCTCGTTGTTCTTAGTTGATCGAATAAGTCCTTAATCTGAGGCAACGGGTATTTATTCTTAATAATTGTCTGGTTTAGCATCCGATAATCGATATATAAACGTAAAAATCCATCCTTCTTCTTTACAAACAGCGCCGGTGTTCCCCACGGTGACACACTGAGATGTATGAACCCTTGTTCCATCAGTTCTTCCAACTGACATTTCAGCTCACTGAACTCTGCTGGTGCCATTCGATAGGGGACTTTTGATATTAGCATTGTTCAAGGTAGGGATTGAATTTCAAATTCAACCTCGCGAAGCGGTGGGAGTCCTGGCAATTCCTCAGGAAATACATCAGAAAACTCTTGCACTACTTCTAAACTCTCAAGAGACTGGACAGTTGGGCTTTTCACTGAGAGACTCAATAGGAAGTCCACACAACCCTTCCTAAGGTATTTTTGTGCCTTAAGAGTTGATATGGGCCATTTCTGTGAGACGGGTTTGGATAACTGGTATTCCACCTTAGGCAATCCCGATTGAGATAAAATAACTCTGCCCTCGTGGCATAAAATTCTAGCATGATTCTGGGCTAACCAGTTCATTACCAGAATGACATCGTACTGCACCATATCGATTAGGATGGCATCAGTAGGCAAATGTTGCCCTGCTATCTATATATTAAGGTTCTTCACACACCTGATACATTTGGTGCATGAACCTAATGGGTTGTATACTTCAATCATTTTATCAACCGGTTGCACCAAAGTATGGAGTTGTTTAGTGAAATCATCAAAGATAAAAGTATGAGTAGCACCACAATCAAATAAGATGTAAGCAGCATGTTCATTCATAGGTACGGTGCCTTCAATCAGGTCATCATTTTTAACTTGTTCAGTCGTTACAGCATATACACAACCTGCTACAGGTATTTGTTCTACTCTAAGTGGCGGTCATTGGAACTGAGGGTGTTGTGGTGCTTGTCGAGAGGGTCCGGCTGCTCTGGGATTGCTCCTCTATTCATTTGCAGCCTTCTTGGCATACTCTCTCATAAAGTGGCCTATTTTGCCACAATAAAGACAACCACCTGTGTCGTGGGGACACGATCTTCCTAGGTGGCTCAAACGGCACTTCTGCAGCTGGAGTTGAACTGTCGACTATTTTGAGTCGTATCCTACCTTGGTGGTGGCTTCACGACCTGCTGAGCAGAGTTCTTCCTCTAGAACTCTCTCTTACGAAAGGGTGGTCATGATCTCTGCCCATCTAGGAACATCCTCTTGCGGTTCTCATTATCCACCATCGGCCTCTTTGCTACAATCACTTTGGATCGCTCACAGTCAACATGAATTTTTGAAGTTGCCGCCACAACAGCTTGAAAAGTCTTTGACATGCTGGTTACTACTTGAGACCGCGGCCCTTTCTTGATCTGTCTTAAACAATCGGGAGCAGTACCTCTCAAGAATTTGAAATTTGGTGGTATAGTTAATCAGACTCATACCACCTTTCTCCAATTCTAGAAAGTCCATTTTTTTCTTATTTCTAGAGTGCAATGGGAAGTAGTTATCCATAAAATTTCTCTGAAAGTCGTCTCAAGTGACGACTTCAAGTTGTGAGAACTGGATGATCTTAGTGGTATCTCACTACTTTCGTGCATTGTTCGTTAGCTTATAAGTGCCAAAGTTAGTTTTTTTGTCCTCTGGTACACCCAATACCAGAAATGCACGCTCTATTTCCTCGATCCAGCTTTCTGCAAGCTCTAGATCAGCTCTACCGACGAAAATCGGTGGGTCAAGTTTGAGAAACTTTTCATAAGTTATTCCTCTAAGGTTCTCATTGTGATGCTGGTTCTTGCCTTATTTCACGAATGACAGTTACTAAGTTGTTGAGTATCTCTAGCAAAAACCCTTGCATATGAGACTCCTCGCTCGACATGGTTCTCCTTATTGTAGGAGTCATTTATCTATTCACATACAAGCACATATTTTAGTTTCTTGATGTATATAAGGAAGTAAAACTTTATTTACTTTATATACATTTCATTACACATACATCACCATTATATACAAGCGTCACGCCACACTGGCGAACATTGGTGGCAAGAAACCATACATATGAGTCCACTGACTCCAAACATAACCAGTTCCCTAAGAATTGGGTTTCTTTTTTGACATAAACGACCCAAAGTAGGTTCGTCGACTGCCACATCGCCTTGGCTTAGGCACAGTTGGAGTTGGCTTGGGCGGCACTTCCGCACTCTCGAGCAAATCTTATGGATAGATTAGTGATGTCGATCCACTCTCCCATACAGTAGCATCATGACTCAGGGAGTCTGAAATCATAATGAGATAATAGGAGTTGAACCATTCACCCTGACTGTTCAGGCTCGGTGTATCTGATGTCGGTTTATTCTCCTATACAATAGCATCATGACTCGGGGAGTCCAAAATCATAATGAGAGAATACCATGAGTTGTGTCCCTCATTCAGGTTGTGCAAGCTAGGCATACGTGATGTTTGTTGATAGCTTGACAAGCGATTGAATTTTGCAAGGAAGTTCAAGTCAAAGTCTACCAGATATGATAATTCATCTGAAGTCAATGGGTTATGACTACTCCCAACACTTGAGTGATGTGGTCCATTGACGCGCGAGGTCTCATCCTTAAGACCAAGCGATGTCCGTCGACTCATATCGCGGTATATCTCCTTTGACATTCATTGGTAGAATGCCCATCTTCGCCATAATACTGGCAGTCTTGAACTTTTAACGTGCATACCCACTCATCATGTATGAACTTGCACCGATAGCAGTAGCCCCGTGAGTCGTGAGTTGCCATCTATACACAGATACACCCAAATCAAAAAAAGTATAAAATCTATACTTACAGTGCGATACCGCAAACACGATGAATCTTGAACTAGGTTTTTCAGACACTTGCTATGATACCAATTCTGTAACGCCTCGAATTTCCAAAACAAAGCTAAGTTAAAATTTTCATGAATTTTTTTTTCTTTGTAGCAGAACTTATAAAAACTTTTAGCAACAGAATCAAACGATAATGAGTCATCAATTTTAAAAAACTCTAAGCAAGTCACAGGTATGTGGCCAAGAACTTTTTAACCACCAAGGGGTTTCATTTATCAAAACAACTTATTTATTACAAATGTTACTTTCTGGAAAAATAGTACTTAGTTTTAATAAAGGAAGCAGTATAACCCTGTCTAGAGAAACCCTAGAACTCGATGCCGCCTTGCTTCGCATATCGCAATGCAGGTCCAACACCTGAAATTTTCATTAAACGGGGTTAGAACCATTGATGGTCTGGTAAGAAAGCATTCATCCACACATCCATTCAACTCGCGTAAATGCATTGATCACTTAGGGTCACAATTCACAATAACGACGTTCAAGTCTCCACGACTTAGCGTATATCGCAAGAGTTTCCTCAGGGTATGAGTTAAACATCTTGCTCAAGTCTTCATGACTTGGCATGCGCCTCTTCAGAGCTGTGATTTGAATATCTCGCTCAAGTCTTTACGACTTAGCGTAGACCTCTTTAGGGCCTTAATTAGGATGTCAAAGCTCAAGTCTTCATACTTGGCACATCTGTATCCCATGAATTCAAGTGTGAGCTCCTCGAGCTTAACTTGTCATATGGATACCATAAGGGTCTTTTCCCAATTGGTCCAGTAGTATACCGATCATGACATCTTTCACAAGGTTATGCAGGACTTGACAAAACAACATCCATTCACTCATACATTCATACATTGTTGAACCTAGAGCTAATGCATTGTTTTGATATTAGCGATTCATCCCCAGGTACGCGAGAGAAGATTTGTCCAAGCATCAATGCAATGTTCTGGGGGTTGATTATTTCATGTATTTTAGATACCTCAGAGGCTTGTTGGCCCTATCCATGTTAGGGCGGTAGTTTTTATACCTGGATAACCCTAACAGGCTGGTTCGAATGCATCATCTGCTATAGTAGTTGGGTTCAATCTTTAGATATTTAAGGATAGCCACGCCCTCGAAACCCCTGAGTGACTGGAAGTCCCATTGAACTCTATCAGGTTCATAGTCAAATACATGTCACTCGTGGTTGTACCATCATTGTATGCCACTGTGAGCAATAGTCCTGAAGGGGTTTGTCGGTCTTACAATTACTTATCGGATATGTGTATGTCATTCAGGCAATCCAGTGTCTCCCGCACTGAGGACATATGTACCTGACCCCATTCAGTAATCCCCCCTAACATGGTCTTCAACCACAGGGTTCATTTAGACTTTAAGTCTTATTCATATGCATGCCTGACTCTGCTCTCGGCATCTACGACCATTACGAGCATCTCACCTCTTTGGGGTGGATAACGTACTCTGTCACAACGGCCCTTACGAGTCTAGTTGTGTATCAGTATCTCAATAAGCATACATATGACACAATCTCAATGGATCGATTGCTCGTCATGTATCACCGCAACGAGCAGTTGGCCTAGTCAAGGTGCAACAACTACTCTAGCTCTTTGGCCCTTACGAGTAAAGTGCCCTTATGGGCGAATATGGAAATGAGTTATTCTGACAACATTTCGTCAATAGTGCATCCTCATGTCATTCAACTGATTCAGACAACTCTTTTACCAACCATTTCGACAACACTTCATCTGCTTCGATGGCAAAAGTGCGTCTATCTTTTCTATGTTGTAGAAACTATCATTTAAAACTTGGGCAGCACCTCTTTTGTATGACAAAGTATCATGCTATGCCTTTTCTAAAGTTGTTGAGCTTTTTCAAAGATTTAGTAGCACTCCCTCTCTTTGTCTAAGGAAGCGTGCATTTTTTTAAGCTCGGTGAGCATCTTTTCAGAAATTTGGCAGTATTTCTCCTCTTTTGACGGAGAAATCGCTATGCTTAACTCAGGGATGGATGCACACCATTGTGCGTACTTCACATCCATCGAGGTTTGATAGAACCTTGAGTCATATTTAGGTCGTACTCAAGTGACTTAGGTCTTTACGAAAAAACGGTTTTGCACAAAGGTGAAGCCTTTTCAATATGGGCTTCATTCATCAAGTAGAATCTTGATCGAGGAGCGGTAATGGAATCCCATCGACGATTTAGAGTTGATCTCTATTTGAATGCTTATTTATGCGCACTATATATAATATAAGCAATAGCATGTGCTTTATATGATGGTGGCGTAAATGAGTGCATATACTTATTATTCGATGGATGAAATCGAACGAAATATCTTACATATATAATTGCAGAAAGCAGGAGCCTTAGCATAGTTCGATGTGACAGCAAGACAAAATACATAATTCAAATTACAGAAAGCAATAGCCTTGGCATCGTTCAACGTGATAGTGAATCTTTAAATACGTATATATATGGGAATCAATATCCAATGATAGTCGCAAGGTGTGTGTGTGAACACCGAAGTGTCCTAGAGGGCATCAACAAAGGACTTGGGCTAGATATCATTTTTAAGAACGCCTATACTACGTAACTCAATATATATATCCGACGAGAGTCACAAGGCATGTGCATGAATACCAAAGTGTTTTAGAGGGCATCAACCGAGGACTAGGGTCAAATACTACTTCAAAAAGTATATGACATATACAAACAAGCAAATACTTGAGAGAGATTGATCAACGAAGCTAACTTACTTCTAATCAGTGAAGAATGACCCTGAAATGCTTCGTGTGCTTCGAACTGAGTTCGAACCTTCCTTTGAGAGGTCAAACTAGGTCAGATGAGTTCGACCTAGTTGAGAAAGAGGAAGAGCAGGTCAAGTTCCTAAACCTAAGTGGCTTGAACCAAACAGGGTTCGGTCTAAGTCAACTGGGTCAGGCAGGTTTAGACTTAGCCCAAGTAGGTTGGGTCTGGGTCAAGTGAATCAAACCTGGATTTGGGACCAAAATGAACTTTGACTTTGACTGAACCCAACTAGGTTTAAGCTAAGTCAAGTGGGTTTGGATCAGGTCAGATGGGTTCAGACCAGGTCAGGGAGGCTCAGATCAGGTCAGGCAGGCTCGGACCCACTCAAGCTAGGCTAGGTAGGTGAGGTTTATGAGAGAGAGAGGAAGAGAGAGAAGGGGGGTCGACTTTTATGAAAGGAGAGAGAGTGGGGAGAGCTATTTATAGCTCAAACCTACCTCTTCTTTGGATTTTTATAGAAAAATCCAAAGGTCTTCTTTCCCCTTCTTGCCCTTAGCTTTATTTTAATTTTAAGAGGTTTCTTTATGTGGGGCCCACATGGAATATTTTGTGTGTCCCACAAGATATTTTTTGAGGAATATTTTTATGGATCCGACCAACATTTCTGTGGGTCTCATAAAAATTTTGGGTTTTCGGTGATTTTTTATGAAAATTTCTAAGTACGCCATTCTCTTTGTACCGTCGTAACTAAAAAAGTTGGCTCGTACAAATCTCTTGATTTTACTCAGGGAGAAAGTTTTGGCTCTCTGACAGTTTGAGCATATATTCGTGAAGATACGAATATCCTAAGTATAACTAGTTCATAGAAATCGATTCATTTTGCATTTTGAGTTTAAATATTATTTTTACCTAGAAATGCCTCTTGAATTTATTCAGAAAAGATGTTGAAAAATTACGGGTCTTACACTTATGCTCATTATAGAGACGATGGTGGTAACACTCGAGTAACATATATTACTATTGACTTAAGTGTTTAGTGGTCTCCCGTCACTCAGGTGTTAGGAGGTCGGGCTATCCATTTATCCTAGGCGATAGACCTCAACTACTGTAGTAGCAGGATGCATTTGAAATGACCTAGCGTGAGGTTCTCCCAGCAAAATATGTCTTCTCACTACGGACATGGTCATTCAGGTATTTAGACACAAAAATACATAGCATAAAAGACACCCAAATGCTTCATCTAATGCCGAAGTAATTTCTCTTGCGTAGTAGGAGTAATCTAGTTAAATATCAAAACAATGCATTAGTTGTAGGTTTACTGACAAATAAATGAATGAATAGATGTATATTAATACAGTTCATGTATTGCCTTATGTAAGACACTTGTCTTTGTACATTGTTGGACCAAATGGGTGAAAGACCCAAGTTGTGTTCACATTGTTAAGATGAGCTCATGCTTTGGTACATGGGGTACCTACGAGTGATACGATAAAAAATGGATGTTTTCAACTGTGAGCCTTGAGTGGCTAATTGTGTTTTAACATATTATACTTGTTGGAACTGAAATGCTTTCCTACCAGTCCAGAATGATACTAACCCATTTTGGGAGAATTTAGATAGTTGATCTATTGTGCGAGGTGCAGAACAGAGCAACATCGAGATATAGGGTTTCACCAGGTTGTGACTTGTGCTTATTCATAGACTCTGTTTAGTATAGTACTGCTTTACTATGCAATACCATGTTATAATAAAGATTTGTAAATAAAATGTGTTTGTTTGCCTAAAGTTCGAGTATGTCATTGGATACATAATTGTGACCTGCCCAACATTTTCTAAACCGACGACCAATTATCGTCTTTTCACTGCACTAAAAAATACGTCTAAAATTTTAACTAGCATTATTTCTAAAAATTCGGGGTATTACAGGTGCACAACAATGGAGTGGCACTTGAACTACCATTATGTACCCGAGCATCGTAGAGTGGACCTTGTCACAACTCATCTATGCAGTTTGGCTCTGGTTTGATGGATAAATCTGCTCCAAACTCGAGGAGAACATGGATTGGGACCCATTGACATGTGAGTCGAGGTAAAGCAAGTGATGTATGATCAGTTTATGCCACACAACTACGCTTAGTTGGTCTATAAAAGATATATGCAACTTCATCAAGGATCTAGGTCTGTCACCGAATACACAGATGACTTCCACAGACTGAAGAACAATGTGTGTCCAGATATAATTTAGGACTTCAATCTTCAATTTTTAATGATTTCAGTTGTATTCCAGTTATTTAAGTTGCTTAAGCATATCAATATACCTTAAATGTGGAGGAAAAGTTGAAGTCAAGGAATGTCTTGCAAGCATAATAGTCTAAGGTTGCTTTCTCAACCTGAGGAGCAAACTCAGGCCCCCACGATGCTTCGATAGCCAATTAGAAGGACCTAAAACTACCACCACCATGAGAGAATCAAGGACCCGTATTAAATACTCGGTCCCATACTTGGGTCGATGAGGGCAGGCCAAGGTATTTTCATTATGAAGGAGTTGGACATTGGGCAACACATTGTCCAATCCTAAAGAAGCGGGTCCAGTTAGTAGAGTGTGAGCAGCACAAAGAAGAAAGTGCAAAACATGGCAAAGACATAAATCCTTTCCAACCTGAGGAAGATTATTCACCTGCAATTCTGAATGCACGATGATCCACGAAAAAAAATAAAGGCAAGAAGTTCGAGGACTATTGATGGTCCGAGATCCAATTGGATCCAATTCATTTTGAAAATTTTAATTTCTTATTGTTTTTGGAGTTTTATTTGGGTATTGGATTTTTCCAAGATCCAAAAATAGGATTAAGGTTTTATTTTTCTATAAATACTTGTTATGTGAAGGGATTAAGGGGATTGGTTATTGAATATTATTATTTTATTTGAATTTTCTATAATTTATATTATTTTTTTCCTTTTGGTTTTTATTCATAAAAGTAAGGTAACGTAGGAATTTTTCACATCCTTTGGGTTTGAAGGTGCATCATCGAGTCAAGCATGAACCCCCACAAAACCAACCCATTCCAACTCTGTGAGAGAACCTAATTTATACAGATGGGATGCGAGTTCTAATATATAGATGAGATGGGTCTCTCTCTCTTTCATACACACAACTGCCCCCCTCTAAAATAAACAACTGGTGTATCTTAAAATTACCATCGAGGTGATCCCATATGATAATCGGGGTCCTGGGCCAAGCTGAAGGCCCAAGTTAGAACCCCTCTCCCACATGGGGCTTAAGAGATATTTGGTAGGGGTCTGCCCAACCTCAGTTGGACTTTCAAAAAATAAAAAACTCTTTATAAAATTGTCATATTTTTTTTGTTGGAAGGTCACTGACAACTTGTTTATGAACTAAAAAAAGAATGATTATATGTGTCGCATGCCTAATTCTTCAATAGGCCAGCTCAATGTGACGATCCTTACCATCGTAAGCCTTCCGATCGCTCACTTGCAGCAACAAAAACTTTGATAATTGAAAGTGCGACAAAGTGAGAGAATAGAGAGGGAGAGAAATCACAATCACTCAAAAACAATCACAATGACGGTGAACAAAAGAAAGCTCTTCGCATTTACATTCATTCACATTTTTGCCTGAAGGGTCGTTACAGATCTACGGGTTGACCTTTTAGGGTATTTTTCAACCTGAACCAAAGTACATGGGTGACCCGGAGAAAGTTGAAAGTGACTTGACACTTTACATCAAGAGTCAACCAAAGCAAAACAGACTCTAGACACAATTGTACAAAGTAGGTTATAGAGGAACCGACTCCCCCCTTCAAGTCATGCGCCGCCCTCGGTGCCATATACTTTATGGTAAGCCCTGACTTCGATCAGATAGCGGCTCTTCATCTGGAATGTTGGCTCCCACGTCGGCTTCACTGTCTCCTCCCACTGCACCAGATACTTCTTCGCTTCGCCGAAGTAATTGACCTTGTGGCAAAGGATCTTGCTGAGACGCTTCTCGACCCATTGTGTTGTTGAAGCCCTCTATAGAATAGGAGTGCATTGTGGCACACTATGTTTCAAATCCCCCTCGTTCGCATGAAACAGTTTCGAGTTGCACATGCGGAACATCGAGTGCACCTTGAAGTTTGAGGGCAGGTCTAGCTTGTACGCTAGGTTGTTCACTTTCTTGGTGATGGTGAATGGTTCCTTAAAATTCCTTATCAGTCCACGATGTCATCCATGAAAGATGCATGTGCAATTTGGGTAGAGTTTCACCAACACCTGGTCTCCAACACGGAACCCAGTAGGATGACGGTGCTTGTCCGCTCACTTCTTCATCCTCTTGGTCGCTTTGTGTATAAATGCCTTTGCAAACTCAGTCTGCTTGTGCCAATATCGAACAAACTGATAGACAAAGGATGTCCTTCCCTTTTCCTACACGGCTAGACGGATATTATGGTGGTACTTGGTGAAAAGATCAGGTGTGATATGATTGCACAATTATTTGTGCATTAAGCACCTGATCACCCTTCATTCTTGGAGACATGTCCTGTCAGTTGTGAGGCCCAAGGCCTGATGAAGGGCATTCATGTGCTTAATGCACAAATATTTATGCAATCAAATTGCAGCCAATTTTGATGCCATATAATGGCAAAAAAGTTGGGACTGCTTTTTCATGTGCTCGCACTAGCATCCTCTTGCCACAAAATAAAACCACCAAACTTTTAGTCCCTAATTAATATGTCGGCCAAACCTTTCTTATTTGTCAAATACTCCCAAAACTTGTAACGCAGGTCAAGCAAAAACCTCATGAGGCAACTCTTCCATTAAACTTAATGAGTAGCTTACACGTTGGGTGCTAAATGAGTGTGTTAAACAAGGTTTTTAGTCTTTTTTTTTATTTTATTTTTTTATTTTGATTGTATCTATATACTTGATTTTATAGAGATCAGCTCTTGAAGCATTCAATTCTAATACATGGGTAGGTTTTTAAAATGTTCGAAAAATTAACGGTCTAAAATCTTTGTAAATTTTTTAGGCTCCAAATATCTTTTTTTTTTCATCAAAAATACATGATTCAGGTATGAATTCCTTGTAAATGGAACATGCACAACATATTTATGGGGTCAGAACTATGAAAAAAAATACTGAAAAGACAAAAAAACTATTTAGCACCTAACGTGTGAGCAAAATTTTTTTTGGTTAGGTCTCATTAGGCCCTCTTCAAAAATCATAGTTTTAAGTATTTTTTTCTCATGTCTAACACCATAAATGTAATCGATAGGCTTTGTGATGCAGAGCATCCATAGGTTCAGAGTTCAGACGCTGAGTTGGATCCCAATCCAACTCTCCAGACCTGATCCGAGCATCGCTACCTGAGGTGATCCACCCACTTGCAAGACATCCCTTGTCTTAGTGGAACTGCAATTTAGTTGATGCTCGCCTTGATCCTTTGCTTGATTCCATTACGCTCTTCATGGAATCATATTTTTGGACATTTTGTCGTCAACCTTTATTTTCTATAATTTTATTTTATTTTTAGGAGCCGAATTCTATAGATCCGAATAGTTCTAGTGCCCTGTAGGATTGTTTTGTGGCACTAGAGAGTCTATGGGGTACTCAGGGTAGTTTTCTTTTTTTTTATTTAGAAACCCAATATCGTAAATGGTGTTTTGGGGCAAAAGCATTATTTGGATCTTGGATCTTATCCAAGATCTAATTCAAGCCAAAGCCCTAGATGGCGCTACCTTGATTGGACCTCTATAACCCTCATTTGAAATCAGTTTGACCATAGAAGGTCAAAAAGGGTTGTTGGAGAGGCAATGATGCCCATTTTCAAAAGAAGCCCATGCATTGGGCAAGTGGGCGGCACCTTGGAGAAGCCCACTCTCCTTTTGATGTGATTGGAGCTGAGGAGTGGCATCATCATTCTACCCTCTAGCAGGCCTTAAGAGATCATGGTGGTCGACCATGGGGGAGGTCTTCTTGTTTTGAGAAAAAAAAAGGAGGAAATTGCAAGCGCTTTGAGAGAGAAGCTTGGGTTTGGGGTTGAATCCATTTGTGGGTGTGAGATTGCTTCGTGGCTGGCTGTGGAGGCATCAGTTTGATGATGCTGGAGTTTAGAAAGGCCTGCAACGCCCTGCTGCTCGAATGAATCATCTGGAGTTTGCTGCTACACCGCAACATCCCAACATGACCTACACAAAGATAACAAGTTTTATTTGGTGTTTCATTAGCGTAGCATACTAGAACTTAGTACTTTTGATATTAATCAAAGCTACAACTTGTGTTTGAGTGATTGCATGAATATTAGAAGCATTTTTATGTTCTGAAAGTGATTTTCAATCCTCTTGTGATTCTGAGCATTGGTTTTTGTCCCTTTTTTATTTTCTGTCAAAACATCAATATCCTGGTTCTAGAGTTGTCTGAGTCAACTCTAAAGAATTGACTGTATCTGCTAAGATATTGGTCTGATTCTAATGTTCTTGAACTTTATAGAAAGCTAAGACACAGACCTACAACTTTACTGTTGAGATTGTGGTCTGATTCGACCGACAAGGTCCTAGAAATTCCTTGTCAAGCAGTCGGTCAAACAAAATCTGTCAGATCATGTCCCGTCCAGAATATTGTGAACAATGTTCCGTATTTTGGGTATTTCTTATGATCCCCTCCATAAAAATCTAATTTGTTTGATTTTGTAAAAAGCTAAGACAAAGATTTATAATTTTTATGTTTTTTATTTTAACCAATTCGGTCTGCAAGTAGTCTAAAAAAGTTCATCTTTCTGCACTTTTCTTAAGTCTGAATATAATATTCACTGTTAGAGCATTCTGTGTATGGCTTCGTAATTTTTGAATATTTGATTATTTATTGTGTGAAATCAAAATCTGAAAGTTAGTTTGATTAGCTAACATTCGGATACACAATAGTGAAGTTTTGGGTTTCTTCTAAAACTCTCATCTGAGTGCCCGAATCCGGAGTGATTAACGCTGCCAACTAGAACCCATTTATCAAGATAGGCTAGTTAATAACTAGCTTGTCAGAGATTTTTAAAATTTAGTAGAGGCACGTAGGGTTGCTCAAAATTTTTGAATCATAGCTTTTTGGAAAGGTGTGAATTTGATCTTCAATTTTTCTGTTGGAAGTTTTTGCAAACTCTGGAGTCTAAGAAGTCGAAACCCTCCTCGAACAGGCTGTCCACCAAACCTGAAGAGTCTGTCATAGATTTGATTACATGTTCCAGTTGTGAGTCAATGAAACAAACATCCCTGATCCGAATCCAATGATTTTGGATTCGTTGAAAAGGTGTGTAAATCACCCACAACTTTTCTTTAGACTGCCTCTGTCAAAACAGAGCACACGGATCCTAAAAATCCTATTTTGTAAAGTCCTGTTCGGACTCATCTTAGTGAAAAGCTTTTGCGTGTATTGAGATCCGTTTGGATCGTGGATGGGTGCTTGCGAGTCCACATCACTTTGTTTAGTGGGAACCAGCTTTTAGATCACCGGAATCTGACCTATATACAGGTTTTTTTGGTGATCCAAAATCAATGGCTATGAAGGTATCAATTTTTCTTGTCTCATAAAAATATGTTTCTTTCGTCAAAAATATGATCCAAGAGTCGATTCTCACTAAATAGATCATGTTAAACACATCTAATGATTCAAATCTATCATAGAACACTTAAAACCTATGGGGTAGAACGAGAAATAAAGCCTAATATGCTCAGTTCTCATATATAAATATAAAAAGTGGTAGCTGCCAGCCCAAAAATGCTAGCCTTTTTTACTGCAATTGCCAATCACAGTTTCTGCTGGGACCTTTAGCGACTGCTAGTCTCTTCGAAAACTGTGACATTTAGCGCCGGTTTTTTACCACCACTAAAGGTCTCAGTTTCTGTTGGGACCTGGCTGTCAAAAACCGCTGTCAAAAGAGGCAAATTTCACATTTTTTTGTGGCCGTCCATCATGCCCTGTGATGGACAGCTACTGACATTCCGTCTGTAGCTGCCCACCTAAGGGTTGCGTGGCTGTCACTCATTATATATATATTGGGATGACTTATGAAACTTTATAAAAATAATTAAAGTCTATTTTCTGTACCAATCTTTAACTCGCCCTAATTTCTTAGTTTCAAACAAGAAAACTCATTGACAAATAAAAGTCTCGCGCTGCTCTTGTAACTTGTAACACTTGACGACTAATGAACGTTTGGTATTCACAAAGATATACAAGAAAATTTATGTTGATAATGAAGAACGAAAATGTCAACATGTTTCGAGGGTAACATGCTAATTTTGGGCTTATGGTCAACATCAACCCCAAGATTAAAGTAACTGTGATAGATAAAGGGGCAATTTGCTTGAAGGTGACAAATGTTTAATATTAAATTTGACAAAAAGTTCGACAGGTACTTGAAAATTACCATTTTTTTAGATAAGAAAATTTACCAGAAATGCGTAGAGCACTTGAATCACGAAAACTACTCTTCTGGCAAGTGTTTTCATACGCTGTTAGTAGTTGGCTGTTGATTTCTTCATTTATGGTGTACATAATCAAGAGCACACATTTTGTCAACATAAAGATTGAATGACAACGAGGATACCAGTTACTTGTTTAATATTTGAAATATTGACATCCTTGTCTATCACCATAACCAGTCAGCCTTTCAATTTTACCGTGGGCGGATATTAGGGCCTGTTTGGAATCTTGGGGCTGGGATGGGCGTTTATGCATTTGGTGGTTCCTAGGTTAAAGTTTTGTCAAACTACCTTGGTGGTCCTGTTTGAAATCTCGGTGTTGGGATGGGCATTTATGCATTTAGGATGGGAAGTGAGACCCTTTCTCTTTTGTATTTACACTAAATCCAGGATTTAGCAGCTGCCACCTCTTCAAATGCATCAACTCCATAAACCCCTCAGCTACAGATTCCAAACAGGCCCTTAGGTGTTTTTTCTTTTTCGTTTCATATGAAGACAAAAAATAGAATGTTTGTTGTAAGCATAAAATAAATAAAATTGAAGAGCGTTTGATTAAAATTCGATGGTTATCAACTAGAGCCATACTGCTAAAATAAAACATTGAAATGCGAAGCCCATAGTTTTGGCCTTTGAATGAGGGTGGAGACTGCCCTTGAGCTGAGACGTTACGAGTGTGGCTGTGTTTCTGGTAACCGGTACAGTGGGACGCAAGCATCCAACTTTGGACTTTCGGATAATCAGACAAAGTGGTTCCATCGAGCCCATTGTTGTACCTAACACCAATGCCCCCTTCCGGATTATCACTTTCCATCACAAATAAACCATTGCCAAATATTTTAAGGGGTGTTTGTGTCACGAAAGAGAGCTCCACGGTAGCTTTCTCTCTTACATGGAAGATGAGTCCTGCACCTCCTCCACAAAAACCATTATTGTATAGTAGTGATTTTGTGATCCTTTTTTCACGAGAAAAGGGATCTCCGTGTTTGTGTTGATGCATCAGAAGTTGTATATTTCTGTAAAAAGCTCTAACTTTTTGCGGCACGCAAACGCGCCCTCAGAATTCCTCATCGTGGAAATGGGAAAACGTTAACTCCCACCCGACTGTTTTTCTTTTTTGTATATTGGCTTCAATTACGCAACTTTTTGTATCGGAAGCTTAGGCGCAAAGTGACTTGTGATTCCACATGGTGGGGACATACAAGTGACTTTGGCATATCCACGGCTCTGTCTCATGCTCAGAGTCAGTGCAAAGCTTATTGGGATGTGTTTCAATTGGATAATGGATACCTGATAGGCGAAACCCGAGTCTTGCTGTGAAATAGAATTTTCCTGCAAGGGCTTTGAGTTTGAGGGAAAAGAAAATCTGAAGTTCTGAACCACTTTGAGGACTCTACGTAGAGGAAACGGACACAAATGCACCACCCTTTCCTGGTGAATCTAAAACGCGGAAAAAACAGAAAAGAGAGCATTCAAGTCAACTGGGTCTTTCCCGGCCCGTGGCCCGAGTCTAGCGCGGCCCATTCTTTCTGTTTAACGTAACAAATCAGTAAAAGAAAGGGGGGAAGCAAGTCAGGGAACGGACTTTTTTCCCCCATTGCGATCATATCATGCGTGTCACGTTCATGTCCATCGTAGTCCGACACCCCAATTCTCACATCATCATCCATACACACGACTGCTATATATCAAGCAAAAGCAAAAGATCCTTTCCCCCTAAAAAGAAAAAAAAAAATCAAAGTAAACGACCCTCCCCAAGTTGCATTTCAGAGCCGAATCCATTATTTCGTCTCGTGTCCCCGTCTCCCGATCTTAAAAAAGGAAGAAAAAAATTCAAAAGGAAAAATAAAAATAAAATCTGCATTGGTCATCATGCCTCACAAGTGATGAAAACATCGACATACACATCAGATTCATACCTCGCCACCTCGCCAATGAACTTGAGCCCAATCGGCTATTCTATTCACTTCTGCTTCATTTATATTATCATATTATTTATTTTGTGATAACCATTACGATATCATCTGTTGGCAAATATAGCGCACCTAGTTTTTTTTTTAATAATTGCTAGTCAATAAAACCGATGAAATTGAGAACGTCGACGTGGTCGCTCATCACGAACCCATGCCCGGAAAATTGTTACAGGTACGGGCAAATGAACTTAACTACAAACCACTGTTCTATTCACTTCTGCTTAATTCGTATTATCATATTATTTATTCCTGATATGCATTATGATATTGTTCAGGTAAAATTTCAAAATGGCACCTCACATTTTTGGCATAATTCAAAAGTGCATTTAAAGTTTCAGAAAGACGACAAAGTTTTATTTATGCAGGTCAAAGACAAACTTTTTAAGATTATATGTTGGGTTCACGTGTGTATTACCAATTTGTCCTCCAAGAATTACGATATGCCATTGGCGTCTATGTCAATCTGGTCTGGACTGCTATGCTTATGAGTTGGGTGGGTTTTGATTTGAGAGGGTGTTGTGTGTTCTCTCCGGAACACAAATTCTGGTGTGTACGGAGGAATATCTTGGGACCCGCAATAATTCATATGCCAATGTTGCCCACGATGACTTTATAATAAAAGAACATATAAAAAAGGTATATATGTTTTTGACAGAAATGTTCGCCCGTAAGATAGATATGTGTTGAACGAAAATGTTCTCCCGCTCCCCGTATATAGATTTGCACGTTCAGCCTTTGTTTTTAGCTTGTGCTCAACACATGGTCGCCTTCTCGTTCCTGCCTTGTGTTAGATAGAAAACTTTTCTTGGTTCGTTCCTATCTCGTGAAGATAACTATAAATTGAATGACTGGTTCGATCATTGGTAGGCGTCAAAGGGGGATTTGTGGGTCATCTCTTTTTACAGTCTTCTCTTCTTCTTCGTTTTCGTTAGGTAGTATGAAAAAAAACAATGATGCACAAACATTCCAACAAGTGCCATTAAAGTGTGGTGAGTATCTTTCCATGTCATCATGCTATTGTTGAAGAACGTATGTCATTGTGAGTGTCATTAAGGCGTTGTTTTGTTATTGCAGGTAGATTTTATTGTTTCAACGGTTGGAAACTTGAAAGACATTTGTAAGACGCTTAGACCTGTTGACAAGAATGCTTGGTTACATATGCGAGCAAGGGCCTCTACCCCATCTGGTATCATCCATTCACTTAGTATATGCAATGTAACGCAAATCGCAATTGTAGTAACACGTATATCGATTTGTGAGATATTATTTTGTTTGTTAATATCGATTTGTAATATATTATGATGAATTGTCATATATTGATTTGTTATATATTATGTGTTTTCTAGTATCGATTTGTGAGATATTGTTTTGCTTGATAATATCGATTTGTAATATATTATGTTGAATTGTCATATATCAATTTGCAAGATATTATGTATTTTCTAGATTCGATTTATGAGATATTGTTTCGGTTGAAAATCTTGATTTGTAATATATTTTGTTGAATTTTTGTATATCGATTTGTAAGATGTTATGTGTTTTCCAGTGTCGATTTGAGAGATATTATTTTGTTTGTTAATATCAATTTGTAATATATTATGTTGAATTGTCGTATATCGATTTGTAAGATGTTATGTGTTTTCCAGTGTCGATTTGTGAGATATTGTTTTGTTTGTTAATATAGATTTGTAAGCTATTATGTTGAATTACCGTATATCAATTTGTAAGATATTATGTGTTTTGTAGTGTCGCTTTGAGAGATATTGTCTTGTTTGTTAATCTCGAATTGTAATATATTATGTTGAATTGTTGTATATCGATTTCTAAGATGTTATGTGTTTTTCAGTGTCGATTTGTAAGATATTGTTTTGTTTCTTAATATCAATTTATAATATATTATGTTGAATTGTCCTATATCGATCTATAAGATATTATGTGTTTTCTAGTATCGATTTGTAAGATATTGTTTTGTTTGTTAATCTCAATTTGTAATATATTATGTTGAATTTCTGTAAATCGATTTGTAAGATGTTATTTGTTTTCCAGTGTCGATTTATGAGATATTGTTTTGATTGTTATTATTGATTTGTAATATATTTTGTTGAATTGTTGTAAGTGTATGCTCTGGCTAACGCAAATTGATGTTTTGCTCATGACAGTGTTGAGCATATCAACTAATTGCGGTGAAGATGATGTATCTCAATCACTGGAAAGTCATGGAGCAACGGACATTCGTACTATTGACGCACCTGAAGAAGTGAATATGTGCATTATTGATGTACATGATAAAAAGGGTGCAGGCATTGGATTCACTCTAGACTTGAATATTCCAGCAAACGAAATGCAATTCAATAGTGATATTCCATCAAACAAAATGCAATTCGATAATGAGGTAGACGATCATGACAGTGCACTTGACAAAGGTGCAGGCACCTCAAGTCTACATGATATTACACTTGACTCTATTTTCGTAGAGGGAATGCAGTTTAATAATGAGGAAGTTGCATACAAATTTTACAACGATTCTGCTTTAAAACTTGGATTCAGTGTTAGAAGGTATTCTTGGGCAAAAAATGCACATGGTGTCATAGTGAGAAAAGCATATGTTTGTTCTAAGCAAGGTTGGAAGAAGTCAAGTGGAAATCCAACAAAAAGCAAGTCAGATTTAAGATATGGTTGTCTAGCGAGAATGGTGTTAAGAAGACTTCTGAATGGAAAATATGTAGTTCATA
Source organism: Nuphar pumila (assembly GCF_984573655.1). NCBI lineage: Eukaryota > Viridiplantae > Streptophyta > Magnoliopsida > Nymphaeales > Nymphaeaceae > Nuphar > Nuphar pumila. Next base: position 95,801,028 of record NC_143252.1, on the reverse strand, counting down.
CTTTAATCAATGATCATAACCATGAATTAGCCCCTTCTTTTATGACTCATATGTTAAGGTCACATCATAAAGTAACTGAAGTGCATGTTGTAGTGGCTGAAATAGCTAATAGCGCTGGTATTGCACTAAGGAAGACATACAATTTGTGTGCGCGCATAGATGGTGGTCGCGAGAATGTACCATAAACACCTATGGATCTAAGAAACCATTTGAGAATGAAGAGGTCAGACAACATGAAGAATTGAGGAATAGAAGAATATGTTCTTTGGTTGATTACCTATAGAAGAATTCAAGCAATGACCCTGGTTTCTTTAGTGCAATGCAACTGGATGAAGATGGGTATGCTGTGAATATGTTTTGGGCAGATTCAAAGTCAAGCGTAGATTATGAATGTTTCAATGATGTGCTTATTTTTTATACGACAGAGAAGATTAATACGGAACAGTAGTCATTTGTGCAATTTGTCGGAGTAAACCATCACTCACGGAGTTGCATATTAGACGACACTTTTTTGTATGATGAGACCAGAGAAACCTTTAAGTAGTTGTTCAGAGTATTTATACAGGCAATGAATGGTAAGCACCCTAGAGTTGTACTTACAGATGGTGATCATGCAATTGCGGCTGCAGTGTCTCATGTATGGCCATATGCACATCATAGCCTATGTTTGTGGCATATCTTTCAAAATATGACAGAACATAAGACACATTTTTAATCAGAAGACAGGGTTTGATAAAATATTTAGAAAGTGTGTACTTGAGAGCATGAACGAGGTCACTTTTTGGTCTTATTATGAGCAAATGATTCAGATATACGACCTTGAAGATTGTGTGTGGTTACAAAATTTATATGCAGACAAAGACAAGTGGGCATTGGCATATGGAAGATAATATTTTTGTGCAAGTATGATAAGTAAACAAAGAGTTGAATCTATGCATGTCAAACTGAAAAAAAAATCTTGTATTCATGTTTAACAATGTTTTGAAAGTGCAGTAGGATCGAGGCAACGAGCACTAGAGGGGGGGTAAATAGTGCTTTTAAAAATTGTCTGCGGAATTTTGACGGATTTTGCAATTCGCAAAGCAAACACACAAAGAACACAATAATTTATCCTGGTTCGGTCTTTCCCGACCTACATCCAGTCCCCAAGCAAAACCCGCTTGAGATTTCCACTATCAACCTTGTGTAACTACAAGATCATACAGACCAAATCCGATCCCACTTTCAATAACACACCTACTGAAAGCAAACAACTTATTTAAACCAAGAAGTTCTTCCTTTTACAGAAAAATGAAATAAGTAACAACTTACAATACAGCCTATGAGCCTTTCTTATGAATGCAAATGAGATGCAATTGGCTTTTGAGGTTTTTGAAATACTCTACTCACGAATTCACTATCTCTCAAAGGAATTTGAGTGAAAAACTGAAGTGAAAAATATCACGTGAGTGAGAAAATGAATATTAGTTAAAAGCAAAGAGTAATTAATTCAAATTGATTGAATTGCAATGCTTTTGAGTGTAAAATGCACTCATATTTATAGTTGAAAGATTTCATACGTTGAGGGTATGAAAGGGTGTCAAAACAATCTATTTTAAACGATCAAAACGTTTGAAAAATGATTCAGGAAAAACGATAAAATTAGTCGACTGAAACAGTAGTTAGTCGACTAATAATTAGTTATTAGTCGACTGACAGTTATCGTCGGTCGACTGATCTGTTAATCGAGCCATTTGAAAAACTGAAGTTTTGAAACTTAGTCGATTAGAGAAAAGTTAGTCGACTGATAATATCATCAGTAGACTAAAAACCTTTCAGTCGACTGCAGCTAAAATTTTCTGAAAAACACAAGTTTTGTCCGGTCGACTGATAAAAGCATTAGTCGACTGCTGCTAAATTTCCAGAAAACAGATGTTCTGTCCAGTCGACTGATAAAGTCATTAGTCAACTGCTGCTGAATTTTCAGAAAACAGACATTCTCTCCGGTCGACTAATAAAACCTTCGATCGACTAATTTGATAAAAATGATATTTTAGAAAATATGGCGTGAAAGAATTAGTCGACTGGTGAGTCTATTGGTCAACTAATAAACACGAAAATTTAAGAAAAGAGTTTTCTAAAAAGATTTTCATGAAGGTTTCTTTTAGAAAAGTTTTTCTAAAGACTTTTTAGCTGAAATGCAACCGAAATATGCACTCTAAGTAAGGCTCTTACAAGAATCTAAGACTTTTAATGAATAAAACATTTGCACACTAGTCTTCAAAGATTCTTCATCAAATTCTTCAATTTCTTCATTGCCTTAGCTGAAATGCAGTTGATTTACTTGTTCATCATCAAAACCTTGTACTTAAAGTATCATGTACAGCTTCATTGTTGTAACAATCTCCCCCTTTTTTATGATGACAAACTTAATCAAAGATGAAACATTTAGATGCATAGATGGAGATTTTACTCCCCCTATCAATATGTTGCACAACATTAAAAGTTAGTACATTCAAAGCATATATATCACATATTGATTGGTTTGCATTTCCATCATTACTTCATGCATTTTTAAAACTTTTTCATAAATGAAATTTTCAATGCTTTCTTATGATGTAATTTCCATGTCATAATGCAATATTCAAATTTTTTTTTCTCTTAATTTCTCATTTCTCATGCAAGATCTATCTTTTTCTCCTGCAATTTCCATCATGTGTTTACCAAGAGACACCAAGTTCTATCTTTTTCTCCCCCTTTGTCATAATCAAAAAAAGTAAGGGCAGAAATAGCATAAGCAAAATGTAAATTCAAGTTCAAAATATTACAACCCATAAAATATCAAAGTTTAATAAAGACAGAAAACAAAGATCAGAAAAGTGAGTTGAGCAAGTCCTTGATTGCAGTAATATCTTGTTGAATCGAAGAAAGTTGTTGAGTCACATCTTCACGAAAAGTGTGTTGATGCAGCTTCAAAGCTTTCAGTCACTGCAAAACTTCATCATTGTCTTGACTAGTAGAAAATTTCTTTCGTTTTGCTTGAGATGAAGGTGTCGCAAAAGATGGTGAGGGTTCAGAAATTGATGGTTTAGTAGGATCAGATAGTTCAATTTGATCAATGTTTAAAGGAGGCAGATATTTGATTTTCATTCGTTTAAAAATAGTTTGATCAAAGAACTCCTTTTGCTCAATATATTTTTCATTGGTTAAGGGAACTTTGAAATGTCTGAAAATACGAGTTAGAAGACATCCATAAGGAAGAAATCATTTTTGTTTCCACAAATTAGTAAAATACACGTTGGCCCAATTTATAGAAATATTTCCAAATAAGACATAAAGAGCCGTAGAAAGATCTGTGGAATAATAATCAAAAGAACCAGTTTTAGGTAGAACATTGTGGGCAAGAATTCATCCAACAATGCGTGCACGAGTTTGAAGATTAGTATTTTTGAAAGGAGGACAATGAGGTGCACCGGGAAGAAGAATTTGTTCAAAAAATCTTTCATCATTAAGTTCAATAGTATTGAAAAGAGTATCTGAAGGTGGAATTTCTAGGATTTGTCCAAGCAGTTTAGAATCAAACTTAATTTCAACATCATGAACAAGAGAGTAAAAAACTCCAGTTTCATGATCAATTTGTAAATTTGTATAAAACAAGTGGATCAGAAAAGGATAATGAAGGGTGTCTGCACAGACATCAAAAAGGTGTGAAATTCTTGGAAATAATTTTTTGATTTTGTAACAAGAAAACATGTGAAAGAGGACATTTCAGCCTGGTAAAATAGGAAGTGCAGAAATCGATCCAAAAGTATCATATAAAAGAGGATTTCAGAGTAATCTAAGAGAAAATCTGTATTTTGCTAAAGGTGTAGGAGGAGGAGAACCTTTTGCGGATGCAGTCTTCTGACGAGGCATGGTTGAAACAAATTCACCCAAAAAAAAATTTTAGTTGATTGATCAATACAGTCGTTGAGAAGAACAGTTGATGTCGGCTTCCAAATGATGTTCGGCGGGAGGAAGATGTTGTCGTGCGTCGTGCAACAAAAATAGAGGAGGATACGGTGGCTGACGGCGAGTGAGAAGGCTGCCACAAGGGGATTCCAATAACTGAAGATGCACCGATCATGGCAAGAGGATTCCGGCGAGAACTGAAGATGCGTCGGTCACTGCAAGAGGATTCCGGCGACTCCCTGTCACGGCCAAAAGATTCTGGCGAGGAGAGGTTCGAACGACACTCCGAGGGTTTTTCGGAAGAGATAGAGGAGAGAGAGAGAGAGGGTTTTGTTTTTCAAAGGGTTTTATTTTTAAGAAAAACGAAAAGGTGCGTAAAAAAATGAAACGATGCCCTTTTTTTAAAAAAAATGGGTGTTAAAAAAATCCAAGGGGTATCGGGTCCCTTTAGTTGAAATTTTAAAAAAAAAAATAGTCGACTAAAATTTTATCAGTCGACTAATATGGTGCGATTTTGAGATTTTGTTCAAAAAATCAGCATTTTATAAATCCAAAAATGAGCAAATGCCTAGTTCTCTCCTAATTCTCATAAAAATCTTCATTTTTAAGTGGTTTAGTGAAGATATCGGCATGTTGTTCATTAGTGGAAATAAAATTTAACGAAATATCTCCTTTTAACACTTGATCTCTTAAGAAATGATGTCTAACTTCAATATGCTTAGTTCTTGAGTGTTGAACAGGATTTTTTGAAAGATTTATAGCACTAGTGTTATCACAATAAATAGTTGTTGTGGAGTAATTCAAACCAAAATCTTTTAAGGTCTGTTTCATCCATAGTACTTGTGAACACGTTAAACTAACCGCTATATATTCTGCTTCAGTTGTTGAGAGTGACACTGAATTTTGCTTTTTACTAAACCAAGAGACTAAAGAATTTTCTAAGAAATGATAAGTTCTGCTAATACTCTTGCGATCAGATTTACTTCCTGCAAAATTTGCATCACTATATGAAACTAAATCAAAGGAAGATGATTTTGGTTAAAACAAACCAAAATCTGAAGTATCTTTCAAATAACGAAGAATTTGTTTTACTGCAGTTAAATGAGATTCCTTTGGATTAGCTTGAAATCTTGCACATATACAAACACTAAACATTATATCAGGTCGACTAGCAGTTAAGTATAATAGAGATCTGATCATACCTCTGTAGAGCTTAGTATCTACATTTTTACCATTTTCATCTTTATCAAGAGAAGTAGTTGTACTCATAGGATTTCTTCTTGATTTCGATGAATCCATCCCAAACCTCTTGAGAAGTTCTTTTATATACTTAGCCTGGTTGATGAAGATTCCTTCTTCAGTTTGCTTTATTTGAAGTCCAAGGAAGTAGTTTAATTCGCCCATCAAGCTCATTTCAAACTCTTCCTGCATACCTTTAGCAAACTCATTACAAAGAGAATCATTAGTAGATCCAAATATTATGTCATCAACATAAATTTGCACAATAAGAATATCTGAATTAAGATTTTTAATAAATAAAGTGGAGTCTACCCAAACAATGGAAAAACCAGATTGTTCTAGAAAATTTTGTAGTCTTTCATACCACGCTCTTGGTGCTTGTTTAAGTTTGTACAAAACTCTTTTTAATTTGTAGACTTTTTCTGGATATTTCTCATTTTCAAAGCCTGGAGGTTGCTCTATATAAACTTCTTCATTGATGTGTCCATTTAAGAATGCACTCTTAACATCAATTTGATATAACTTAAAGTTCATGTAACTAGCAAAAGCAAGCATCATTCGAATTGACTCCAGTTGAGACATCGGTGCATAGGTTTCATCAAAATCTATGCCTTCTTGATTATAGCCTTGTGCTACTAGCCTTGCTTTGTTTCGAATGACTTCGTCATGTTCGTCCAGCTTATTTCGAAAGACCCATCTTGTTCTAATTACTGGATGATCTTTTGGTCTATCAACTAGATCCCAAACACCATTCCTAGTAAATTGGTTAAGTTCTTCAGACATGGCCAAAATCCAAAATTCATCAAATTTTACAATTCGCAAAGCAAACACACAAAGAACATAATAATTTATTCTGGTTCGGTCTTTCCCGACCTACATCCAGTCCCCAAGCAAAACCCGCTTGAGATTTCCACTATCAACCTTGTGTAACTACAAGATCATACAGACCAAATCCGGTCCCACTTTCAATAACACACCTACTGAAAGCAAAGAACTCCTTTAAACCAAGAAGTTCTTCCTTTTACAGAAAAATGAAATAAGTAACAACTTACAATACAGCCTATGAGCCTTTCTTATGAATGCAAATGAGATGCAATTGGCTTTTGAGGTTTTTGAAATACTCTACTCACGAATTCACTATCTCTTAAAGGAATTTGAGTGAAAAACTGAAGTGAAAAATATCACGTGAGTGAGAAAATGAATATTAGTTAAAAGCAAAGAGTAATTAATTCAAATTCATTGAATTGCAATGCTTTTGAGTGTAAAATGCACTCATATTTATAGTTGAAAGATTTCATACGTTGAGGGTATGAAAGGGTGTCAAAACAATCCATTTTAAACGATCAAAACGTTTGAAAAATGAAAAGACACGCCTTTTTAAAGTTTCAGGAAAAACGACAAAATTAGTCGACTGAAACAGTTGTTAGTCGACTAATAATTAGTTATTAGTAGACTGACAGTTATCGTCGATCGACTGATCTGTTAATCGAGCTGTTTGAAAAACTGAAGTTTTGAAACTTAGTCGACTAGAGAAAAGTTAGTCGACTGATAATATCATCAGTAGACTGAAAAACCTTTCAGTCAACTGCAGCTAGAATTTTCTGAAAAACACAAGTTTTGTCCGGTCGACTGATAAAAGCATTAGTCGACTGCTGCTAAATTTCCAGAAAACAGATGTTCTGTCCAGTCGACTGATAAAGTCATTAGTCAACTGCTGCTGAATTTCCAGAAAACAGACATTCTCTCCGGTCGACTAATAAAACCTTCGGTCGACTAATTTGATAAAAATGATATTTTAGAAAATATGGCGTGAAAGAATTAGTTGACTGGTGAGTCTATTGGTCAACTAATAAACACGAAAATTTAAGAAAAGAGTTTTCTAAAAAGATTTTCATGAAGGTTTCTTTTAGAAAAGTTTTTCTAAAGACTTTTTAGCTGAAATGCAACCGAAATATGCACTCTAAGTAAGGCTCTTACAAGAATCTAAGACTTTTAATGAATAAAACATTTGCACACTAGTCTTCAAAGATTCTTCATCAAATTCTTCAATTTCTTCATTGCCTTAGCTGAAATGCAGTTGATTTACTTGTTCATCATCAAAACCTTGTACTTAAAGTATCATGTACAGCTTCATTGTTGTAGCATGTTTCGCTTCATGAAACAGTATAAATTATTTGTAGACGGACTTAGATAGAATAAGCTTGAACAAGATGTGAAATGCTTCAACACCTGCACTGTAACTTTGGGCATGAAAATATTGACGTTACCTACAGATCTGTATACACCAAATTTATTTGAATGGACTAAGAACGTGGTTATACAGGTCATGAATTACAACATAGAAGGACGTGTGCAATATGGGAATATGCACAAATACCATGTTGTATGGGAGGGCGAAGATCAACCAAAAAGGAAAGAAGCACATGTTACGTACAATATTGACAACGAAACAGTTGTATGTATGTGCAAAATGTTTGAATTCAAAGGTATTTTATATCGTCATGCATTAAAGCCACTTAATCAAAAGAAATTATAAGAAATACCTGAGTCATATATAATGCGAAGATGGACGAGACAAGCAAAGATTGAACTGCTGGGTAGAAATAATGTCAGTTCATCTGGTGTTGATGAGAAATGTCACATAGCCTCTTGTTACCAACAACTATATAGGTCACTTATGCATGTTACAGATTTGGCATCAAAAAGCGAAGTAGCATATATATGTATGAGAAAAGTGTCAAGGAAATTACTTGAAAAAGTGTAGTTAATTCATCATGAGTCTGTTGCAGCTCATGAAGACCAAACTAAGAAAAGGAGATCGAACAACATAGGTGAAATTCACATTTTCTCTGACTCTTATGACAAGTTGTGTCGAAGTGTCAACATCATCTTCGACAAGTCAGGAGTAAACCTTGTAGATTATGATGAAAATATTCACCTAGCGAAGGGTATTAAAATGAAACATGTCTCTAATCGCAGTCATCGGAGGACAAAGGATGCAATGAAATTGGTTTGCAAGAAAATATATAAGAAACAACCAACCCTTAAGCAACCAAGCCCTTCACATGAACAAGTATGTAATACAATATATTGCTTCCCATGTAAATTGTATTACGTGCAACTTATTAATATATAATTTGTGTAATTTTCAACATGCAACAATACCCTACAGACGTGCATTACAATGTTGGAACCTGCAATCCCCCCGACATGTTCCAGTGGAATGATGGCATGGGTTTGACAAGTCTTTTGGTATGTAACAGTTTTGGGATGGTGTTTGCTTTTCTTGTTGAACTTAATGTAGTGCCTGATATTGTTCTGTTTAATGACAGGCCCAGTTCAATTCAAAAGTGAGCAACACGACACAAGAATCGCGTGTGGATTCTTCAACTATAAAATACTTGTAGCATTTAACTTTCATTAGTTAAATCGTTGTAATGTTTAGCATTCTATAATTCTTTGTTGTAATTCTAGAATTCTTTGTTGTAAATCGATAATTCTTTCTTGTAATTCTATAATTCTTCGTTATAAATCTATAATTCTTTATTGTAATGTTATAATTTTTTATTGTAATTCTACAATAAAAATCATACTACAAATATCATAAAACACGTCCCTAGAAAGCACATAATATCTCACAAATCGATATACAACAATTATGCATAATATCTTACAAATCGATATACGGTAATTCAGCATAATAGTTTATTAATCGATATTAACAAACAAAACAATATATCAACAATCGACACTATAAAACACATAACATCTTACAAATCGATATACGACAATTCAGCATAATATTACAAATCGATATTAACAAACAGAACAATATCAACAAATCGACACTATATCGCTATTACAGGAATCGCTATACATAATAAACTCTAAACTAGTAATCGCTATATGATTTAGCAAATGTAAGTACAATTCATGGTAACTTCATAATCTCTATACTTATTAATCGCTATCACAGAAAATGCTATAAATAATAAACCGTAAACTAGTAATCGTTATACAATTTAGCAAACATAAGTACAAATCTTGCTAACTTCAGAATCGCTATACTGACTTATCGTTATTACAAGAATCGCTATAAATAATAAATCCTAAACCAGTAATCGCTATACAAATTAGCTTCTTGTAAGTAGTAATCGCCAACTTCATAATCGTTATACTGAGTAATCGTTATTACAAGATTCGTTATACATAATAAACTCAAAACTAGCAATCGTTATATGATTGACCAAACGTAAGTACAAATCATGGTAACTTCATAATCGCTATACAGAGTAATCGCTATTACAGGAATCGCTACAGAGTAATCGCTATGACAACAAACATAAAGAAAGAATTAAATAATTACACTTATTAATCGTTATCTGTGTCACACTTATTAAGGAAAGAATTATATAATTACAATAAATAATGAATGAATTATAGCATAGAATTATCGAGATACACAAATCACATAATATGTTTATTCACTGGCACTTGACGACTCAGATTAATCAATAAATCGTCTCTTTCTTTCCCTTAGTGAAGTCTCTTTATTCGGTGGCATCTTCGTCCACTTGATCTCATTAAACCCACTGGTAATCATCTCAACCAGCGACCCAATTTGTCTCTCTAAATTCTATACGTCCTTCCGTAACTCCTTAATCTCCCTCTCCAGCATCGCAAACCTTCTGTTGGATGATACATTCTCTTTTCGGAGCAATGTTTGCTCCCTATCGTGTACTGCAATAGAGGGAATCGCAGAAAGTGCCAAAGGAACATGAAGGACATTACGTCTATATTGGAAGACAACATGATCAGGGACAAGAGTGTCCTTATTGCCAATATTGTTTGAAATAGTTGGGGTCATATTGTCGTTCTTTATAATCATATGGTATGGCACGAACACCTTCTTTATTCCAGTTATCTAATTGTTTTCTGAAGCGTTTGTGCCATTTCACGTTCCTGCCCCCACCACTATTCATTTTTCTTTTAAATAGAACAGGCTCTTTTGGTAACGACTATCTCAAGCCAGCTTATAGGACTACTTGACTGCCATGCTGCAACTCGGCTTCACATTTGCTAAAGAGCCAAATATCGCAGACAGACAGTCTCGCAGCCACAACAACAACCTCTTTGTCCTCGTCCTCCACATCTACATAGGGTCTCCAAACAACCTGTGCATTCAAGATTATGGTTTAGATATAGATATAATAATTCATGCAAAATGCTGAATGTGATAACGATTTGTACTAAGAAAGACAAAATCATAAAGCAATTATTACTAAAGAATACTAAACATTATAACAATTTACGCTAATGAAAGTTAGATGTTAAGGATATAACGATGTGTACTAAGGAAGACAAAATCTTAAGGCAATTATTACTTAAGAATACTAAACATTATTTGATTTACGCAGATAAAAGTTAGATGCTAAGGAGATAACGATTTATATAAATAAAGACAAAATCCTAAAGCGATTATTACTTAAGAATGCTAAACATTATAACGATTTACGCTGATGAAAGTTAGATGCTAAGGAGATAACGATTTGTACTAAGGAATACAAAATCATGAAGCGATTATTAATTAAGAATGCTAAACATTACAACGATTTTAAACCATTTACCTCATTTAATTGCAGTCCATTTAAAATGAACTAAGCATTTTCCTTCTTGACATTTATTGAAGCCCACTGGCCGGTCCTGGGAAAACCACAAACTGCAGGGCCACACAGAGGATGCAAGGCAATAATATGCTCTCACGTCCAAGCCTACAAAATCAATATATTAGTAAGACTACAACCTTTAACGAGCTTAGTCCATAAGTACTAAATATTTAATAAACAAATATCTAAAAAAATGGCCAAAACCCGTCGATGGTTTTCGTACCATTACTCACACGGTAAAGTTGACTGTATAAGTGTGCGAGCATAGCAGCACCCCATGCCCATTTGTCGACTTCATCTAAGTCTTCTAGGAACTACAACCACAAGTAACTTATTCTTGAACCAGAACAATCTGACAGATTAGGCTCATTGGATCCTCAGCATTCTTCGTTGGATCATCATCTTCAATATCTGACAGATTAGGCTTCGCTCTATACTTTACCAGCAATTGCTTCCTTTCTTTATCATTTTCAATCATCAATATTTTGTAGTACGTTTCTAATTGCTCATACAAAGTATATTGTTCGACAATTTTGGTTGCAGATTTTCCCTCGAACGATGAAGTATTTTTTCTCTTACGAATATAAGCCATTGGTAACCTGCATAACACAAAAACTCACCGAGACGGCAAAGGGTGCTCCGGGGAAGAAGACAAAGTGTTAGATTTTTTGTGGATCGTTTATGGGGTAATATTGCGAGGATCTCCTTTTATAGCAGAGGAGTTTAATGCTTATAGGACCCACCAAAGATTTTATAATAAAATAACATATACCTTTTAGCGGTTCACATTTTAGGCGATTTACGCAATGATGTCTTTATCGGACATAAAGCGATATGAAAATTCATGTTGATAGCTTATAAATTGATATACAGAATCACGATAAAAATCGGTATTACGAATCAAAACAATATCTTAGATTGATATCACGAATCAACATAGAAATTAATATTTAGAATCAAAACAATATCTTAAATCAATATACAAAATTAAAACAATATCATAAATCGATATTAAAATCAACATAGAAATTGATACTAAGATTCAGAACAATATCATAAATCGATTTAGAAATTTGTATTGATATCTTAAACATCGATATTTAGACTCAAAATAATATGTTAAATCGATATTAAGAATATTATGTTGAATTGTCGTATCGATGATTAATATATTATGCGATATGTATATCAATGTGTAAGTTATTAGGTATTTTATAGTATCAATTTTTAAGATGTTATACCATGTATTGTCCTATCATGATCTACACAATGACGTCTATGTCGGCCATAACTGGATGAAAATCATAATTTGCATAAGTACAAGTCGTAATACAAGTGCACAGACAAATCATTGTCTCGTTTAGCCTTCAAATTTACACATCGTTTAGGGTTTAGGTTTAATGTTAAGGATTTAGGTTTAGGGTTTAGTGTTAGGGTTTAGTAAGATATGACACAATTTTTAATATATTTTGTCATATGTACATCGATTTATAAGATTTTATTTGTTTTGTAGTGTCGATTTGTAAGCTATTAGGCTGAACTTCCATATCGATTTGTAATATATTATGTAATATGTATATCGATGTGTAAAATATTATGTGTTGTCTATTATCGATTTTGTTCACAAAGAAAGAGTTTTGGGATGAATCCTTTTTCATGAATCGTGAGCCACAAAAATAGAATTGTTAATATTTTTTTGTATCACCATTCATGAAAATGGCTTCATAAAAAAAAACACGTGAATTTTGTTTAATAATGTATCATTTACATGTATAAATTATTATAATAGGTAAAATTCACATGTATAAATCGTTGTCTCATCTAGCCTACAAAACTATAATTTTGATACCGTAGGTAAATCGCCTTTGACTAGTGCTTATATAATTAGTGAAAATCGTTGTCTCATCTAGCCGTCACATACAAATCGCTATATATATACTGTAGTTAAATCGATTTGTACTTTACTAAGTCTAAATATTGTGTTAATTTGTGTACACATGCATAAAACCCTGCAAAATATAAAACCCTAGTATAGATATATATAAAACCCTACCCGACCCGACCCGACCCGTTGTCCAGGTGTAAAACCCTAGTCTATTTAACCTCTCTTTCTCTTTTCTGTGGCAGCGTAACTTCTTCTTCTTCTTTTTTCTCCTCCGCCTTCGTCTTCTTCTTCTTTGACATTTCTGTCAAACGCATATCTATCTTTTAGAGACTCCCATTTTTACAGAAGAGATCACCAAAACATCCATAGCATTCATCGTCGATTTCATTTCCTGCTGCAAAGCGATTCTATGTGCAATTATGAATACATCCTCTCCAAGAAAATGAACTCGTTAGTAATGGCAGCCCACTGCACCATTTTCCTCGGGCTGAGGCTGATAAAGACTCCAGCAGTGGTGCACTCTTAAGAATATGCTTCACAAACTTCAGTTCAAGCACTGAACCCTTGAAGGGGCCGGTGGGCTACATCATAAGTCGCTTTTACGTATTTGTCTTCGATATATTTTATGATAAATAGGTAAAAGAGATTTATGATGTAGCCCATCGGCTCTTCAAGGAGACAGTGTCTGAGCTGAAGTTTGTGAAGCATATTCTCAAGGTGCATCATTGCTCGAGTCTCTATCAGCCTCAGCCCGAGGGAAATGGTACTGTGGCATGCCATTACTAATGAGTTCATTTTCTTGGAGAGGATGTATCTACAACTGCAAATAGAATCGCTTTGCAGCAGGAAATAAACTCGATGATGAACGATATGGATGATTTGGTGATCACTTCTGTCAAAATGGGAGTCTCATAAAGATAGATATGTGTTTGACGAAAATGTCCTCTCATAAATAACTTTTCACATTCCCACACCTAGATTGCATTAGAAGCACAACACTATTTTGGACGTGGGTTTCATACTTGTGATGATATCTGTTTTCTTTCTTGATGATGATCATGTATTGTATCTAAGCCAAACCATTGGTCATGATGTATTGTATCTAAATTCTAATATTTGTTGTATATAAATGTGGTTTTAAATCATGTGGATTTGTAGTTACAAAATTGCGATGAGAACGATATGTGTTTGTAAAAGCAAATCGTGATAGCACATGGCCTTCATACGTCATTGTGTAAATCGCGATGGTATAACGATTTACACAATGACATCTATGTCAGCCACATCTAGATAAAAATCACGATGCATGAGTACAGAGCATGTTTGTGCAAATTGTTTCGGTTGTTTATCAAAATTTATGCAAAGTGATTCATTACTAGTAGATTGCTTTTACGTTTCATAATTCACCGTTTCAGACGTTTATTAACTCAACTGTGTAAATCGTGATAGGAACAACTCATAAAAGCAAATCAGTGACATTTTCACTATACACAATGCTAAACGATTGTTTGATTTTTATTTATGAACGCCGATCATTACAACAATTTGTTCTGTGATAACGGTTTAGTCCATTTGCCTTTGTTACGAAAATATTGTCATAGCATCATATAAATCGATATAAAAATTCCTGTTGATAGCTTATAAATCGATATACAGAATCAACATATAACTCGATATTTAGAATCATAACAATAACATATAAATCGATATTAAGAATCAAAACAATAACTTAAATTGATATCAAGAATCAACACAGAAATCAATATTAAGATTCAGAACAATATCTTAAATCGATTTGGAAATTCGTTTTGATATCTTAAAAATCGATATTTAGAATCAAAACAATATCTTGAATCGATATTAAGAATCAAAATATTTTCTTAAATCAATATGGCAAATCCTATTGATATCTTAAAAATCGTTGTAATGTTTAGTTGATTTGCCTTTGTTACATAAATATTGTCATAGTATAACGCAAATCGATGATCAAATATCATACAAATTGATATGAAAATTCCTGCTTATAGCTTATAAATCGATATACCGAATCATCTTCATAATCGAGGGTTTAGTTTATAGGTTTTAGGGTCAGGGTTTAGGGTTTAGTAATATATTAAGGGTTTATGGTTTAGTATTACGGTTTAGTAAGATATTAAGGGTTAGGGTTTAGTAAGATATTAAGGGTTGAGGATTTAGAGATAGGGTTTAGTAAGATATTAAGGGTTTAGGTTAAGGGTTTAGGGTCTAGGGTTATGGTTTAGTAAGATATTAAGGGTTTAGAGTTTAGGTTAAGGATTTAGGGTTTAAGGTTTAGGGTTTAGAAATATATTAAGGGTTTATAGTTTAACATTACGGTTTAGTAAGATATTAAGGGTTTACGGTTATGGTTTAGGTTTAGGGTTAGAGCTTAGTAAGATATTAAGGGTTTAGGGTTAGGGTTTAGTAAGATATTAAGGGTTTAGGTTAAGGGTTAAGGGTTAATGTTTAGGGTTTAGTAAGATATTAAGGGTTTAGGTTTAGGGTATAGGATTTAGGTTTAGGTTTTAGGGTTAGGGTTTAGGCATTAAGGGTTTTAGGGTTCCTGCTTTAAACGTACAAATCGATGTAGATATCACACCCTTCATAAGTACATATAGTTGTAACGTTTGGATTTCAACATTATACATCGTTGTACGATTTAACAAGCTTGATTACAAACCTTGGTAACTTTATAAATCATAAAGCTCTACTGCATTAAATATATAAATCGTTGATGCTTTAAATATGTAAATCATAAATCTCCATAACGATTTGCCTTTGTTATGAAAATATGTGTCATTCATTTGTAAAAGAAACGCCGTTTCACATCTCGCTCCTTGTCAAAAATCAATATGCCTTGTGAGACCTGGATTCCGGTTGTGATGTTTGCGATTTAAGCAATGACATCTATGTAAGTAACAATGATTTGCCTTTGTATAGAAAATATTGGAATAGTATAACGCAAATCGCGGTTGTAGTAACATACTATCGATTTGCGAGATATTGTTTTGTTTGTTAATATCAATTTGTAAGCTATTATACTGAATTTTCGTATTGATTTGTAATATATTATGCAATATGTATATCAATTTGTAACATACTATGTCTTTGCTAGTGTCGATTTGTATGATATTTGTATTTAACATACTATTTACATTGTTGCACGATTGCGGTGGCGATGTGCATATTCAAATCGTTGTTCATTTAACGATTAAAATTGAAATCGCTTCGCAGCGTCATAGATGTCATTAAATTGTTGTCTCTTGAATCGCTATTGTCAACACACATATAAGATAAGTCGTTTCTTTTATTGGCACGGTAAATAACAACTCGATGCATAGTATAGTGCAATGCAACTGACGATCATGACAGATAACATGAATAATGATGTGCATCTAGATTTAATTTTGCATGGTCGGCAAGAAGAAATCCTTTTGCCTCATAAGTGTGCATAGTTTTCATTCTCCTCCTCTTTCTTCCTTTGCTTTTTCTTCTCTTCGTCATTCTTCTTCTTCTTCTTCATCTTTAGTTCTTCCTCATCTTTCTTCGTTTGCTTTTCATCTTCAATATCTGAAGGATCAGACTCCACATAATAAATATCCAATAATTTGTTCCTCTTTTTTTCATTCTCAATGTTCTTTACATAACCCTCACATATATCGGATTGGCGGATGATTTCTCCAAGAGTCATCCCCTAAACGGAGAAGACTTTCTTGTCTTACACATTGTAGTCATTGCTAACCTGCACAACACATAAATTTAACTGCATCATTGTATGTTACAACCGCTTTCCCAAGTTTATATTATTACAAATTATCACATTCGTTAAACAATCACCAACATTATAAGCCGTCGTAATATTTGGCTTCATAAATAAATATCGTAGTACGATTTAGCAAAATTAAGTACAAATCGAGGTAACTTCATAATTACACATCGCTACTGCATCAAATGTATTAATCGTTGCTGATTCAAACGTATAAATCGTTATACAAATCACACCCTTCATAAGTACATATCGTTGTAACATTTTAGCTTCCTAAGTAAACATCGTAGTACTATTTAGAAAACTTAAGTACAAATCGCAGTAACTTCATAAATCATAAATACACATGACTATTGCTTCAATCATAAATACACATGCATCGAACACACAAAGTGCTCCTTCAAACGTACAAATCATTGTAGAAATCAAACCCTTCATAAGTACATATCGTTGTAAATCATAAATCGCTACTGCATTAAATGTATAAATCGTTGTTGCTTTAAATGTATACATCATGAATCATAAATCGTAAATCGCTACTGCTTGAAATGTATAAATCGTTGCTGCATCGAACAAATCGCTATTGTATTAAATGTATAACTATTTGTTAATTTCAAACTTACAAATCATTGTAGAAATTTAGCTTTCATAAGTACATATCGTTGCCTTTCACGAGTCTTGTTTCAGTATGAAAATAGGTGTTATTTAACATGTATAGTACAACCACTTATAAGATTTAGCATTCGGATTTACAAATCGATTTGTTTACATAACAAAAACTTACACAAAACTCACCTTCTAGGACACAAGTTTTGCTAATCCGATAGTGGAGGAGAAACACCTAGAAGGTAGATGCAACAAAAGACGACAAAGGGTGCTCCAGTGACAGCAGATGATGACAAAGTGTGCGTCGTCAAATGGAGCTCCTATTACAAGAGATGGTGCATCGTCAAAGGGTGATCCAGAACGTTCAGGGAGACATATTGCGAGGAGCTCCTGTTAAAGCAGAGGAGTTTACTCCTTAGGGCGAAAATGATGATGATTTTAACCCTTGGTGGGAGGACATTTTTCTCATTTACTCGAAACATCGTTTTACGGTACTAATGGCGAGAAAGGTTACTTAAGTCTTTGCAAACTCTGGCAGGAAGACATTTTTGTCCTTTACTCGAAATGTCGTTTCATGGAGCTAATGACGGGAAAGGGTACTTAAGTCTTTGCAAACGCATTGAACTTCGATGCTAAGTGATATAGATACACACAGGGAAAATGAGCCCCATGTGCTTACATACATGACGCTCATTCATGCTCGAGAACACGCACCTTCGTGTGTTTCTGGGGGAACATATAACCTGCTTAGTTTTGAGTTAGATATCTCCCTCCCTCCTTCCCTTTATACTTTTACTTGCCTCTTGTTTATACTTATATTCTTGATCATCATCTCCATGCCACGCTAAATCAGTTCCAAGTTTGCAAGTCATATTTGAGGTTTTGCTATAAAATGTAGTCTCAAAAATTGTCTTTTTTTTTATTGACCACGAGAAACTTTACGTGACGTTTTAAAAAAAGAAAATTAATATATATTGTTGACAAATATATTATATATCACCCGGAGGGCAGGGCTGATAAAATTACGATTGGCAGTCGACAAAACAGAAAACTGATTATAAAAAAGGCAAAGAAAGGCAGAGGAATCTCTCTGTTCTTAATTTTGTGGGTTGTACAGCCAGAGCTGACGTGCTTAAAACCACTAGAGCGACCGGAGACCGGCGCCCGGAGACCCAGGCCGGTTAGCGGAGCCCGCCCGTTGCTTTAAATCCACTGCCCCCGTCCACATGGGCTATATATTATCATTCCAACAAGGGCCTCCGACTCCACCTTGCTCTTGGTTCAGGTCCACCGGCATCAGCACCAGCACCAGCACCAGCAGCCTTGGCTCCGTGACTTCCGGCCCTCGTGCTGCCAAAACGTTTGGCTTGAGATCGGCCATGGCGAATTCCGTCCGAAGGAACGCTTCGATCACCTCCGAACACTACCTCCGTCACGTCGAGTCCATGAAGGTGCTGCCATCCGGCGCCGGCAGTATCTCGCAGCTCAACGCGGTCATCCTCGGCGAAGCGCTCGCCTCCGAGGAGAACGATCTCGTCTTCCCCAGCCCCGACTTCACCAAGCAGGCGCTCGTCTCCTCCCCGGAACAGGTGACCCTTTCTTCTGCTCCAGACCCTTCTCCTCTCTTCCGTCTCGCTTTTTTTTTGGGATTTTGTTGTAAATTTTTTCTTCTTCCTTTCCCTTTCTGTTCGGAGATTAGTATGCGGAAATGTACACGAGGTCGATCGAGGATCCGGCGGGCTTCTGGTCAGAGATCGCGTCGGAGTTCTACTGGAAGGTGAAGTGGGGGAAGGAAGTGTCATCGGAGAATTTGGATGTACGGAAGGGAAGGGTGAGCATCGAGGTAAGTGAGAGCACCCCATGCCGCTACTTAAACTATACTCTGTTACCATCCGCCGGGTGAGATCTAATATCTATGCTTTGTTTTGCCTTTTTTTCTTCAAATCTTAGAAAGTTGCTCTAATTAGTAGTGTTAGCTGAAGTAGACCCTAGTAAACATTTTTCTTGCTGTTGTGTGAGGAAACAAACGGGAGTGGAAAGACTTGAAACTTTTTATATTTTATATGCTTGCTTTTTCGGTATAACTTTTCCCAGATCTGAGGAGTGTAGCGGAGCGTTGTGCTAGTTTTGTAATTTTTGTTCGTGAATGGATGATTTTAGTTTGATCTCGTTTGGGAAGGAAGGCTTTGCGTTCATCATTCAATTGAAGCACTTACATGAAGAGTGAATGAGTGTGCCGGATAGCTATCTTGAAATGAGAAGCTGCAACTATTCGGAAATCTTTAGCATAAGTTGAATAACAGATTTAGAAGTAAGCAAGAATGATTTCCAGAAGAGAAATTGTAACATTGCTTATCTCAGAGTAATAGGAAAAACGGTGTAGTAGAATCATGATTAGTTCTTTTTTCCTGTACTCAAACTGTTTCTTGATGATATCGTATATGGACAAATTTGCATGTTGGTGTCTCATGTCATGCCAATGAATTTATAGTTAGGTTCCCTCAACTCCTTACAGAAAGAAAAGGGCAAAAGATCGAGTCATATCTCAATGAAATGGAAGATTGATTGATTCCTTTACAGACCTCTGGATCGAAAGTGACTGTTTCCTTCACAAACTTCGGGATTGAACTATGCATCAGCTAGGACTGATCGGGCTTTTCGTTTTTCTTTTTATCAATAATATCGTGCGTGCACCTTATCTGCTGGTTTCTGATTTATGAGGGAAATTATTATTTGGAACTTGCACGGTCTGTTATGAAGTTGTTGCTCCACTTTTAGGCCTATGCCTAATGCTTTATTGTACGCTTGTAAAAGAATACATTTTAATCTAAAGATAACAAAAGTTTATTGGTGCCTGTCAACAGTGGTTCAAAGGAGGTAAAACAAACATATGCTACAATGCTCTGGATCGGCAGATTGAATCAGGAAAGGGTGGCAAGATAGCATTGTACTGGGAAGGCAATGAACCTGGTCAAGATGGGTGTATGACTTACAATGAACTACTGGAGAAGGTTTGCCAGGTATATCTAGTTCTACTCTGTTACTAATTAAGATTAATACAACATTCACATGATGCTTTTGTGTATTTTACTATATAACTGATTAACATTAATACAACATTCACTTGATGTTTTTGAGCACTTTACCAGCTCTTTGCTCCATCTGATATGTTGATCTTTTTGTGTCAACAGCTCTCAAACTTTTTGAAGGATATCGGTATTAAAAAGGGAGATGCAGTGATCATTTATTTACCTATGCTTATGGAATTGCCAGTAGCAATGTTTTCCTGTGCTCGAATTGGAGCTGTTCACTCGGTATGTGCCAGATGATACCTTTTTCACTCCTCTAGTTTGATATCCTTAATCAGTTTATCATCCTCACTTTTCATATGTTTCATCTTACTAGAATTTACTTGAGTCTTCTTTCAGTCACTGAGAGTCTTTAGGCTGGTTGATGGGTTGGTCCCGACTCCCAACCAAAGGAGCCAATGTGAATGGATCTGCCTGCTTACTAGGCCTACTAACTTACTGGATGAGGTCATAGGCTCGTGGTATATGTGAAACCACTTGGAGTGGAGCTGGTTTGGGCATTATGCAGGAGAACCTGGACCTGTTTTTACATTCGAGAAGTTAAACTTTGGATTGGAATTTCTCATGCCTTGTTGGATCTGGATCTTGATTGGTCACTAAACTGGAAAAAGTTGCATCTAGATTTGGCGGTTATAAGGTCTGTGATTCTTGGATCTGAATCCAGATCCCTTGAATCTGACCTTGCCAAACTACCTTCAGCACTATAAAAAGCTAAAGGGGCAGACCATAGACTTGCTTAGCATTTTGAATCTGCTAAATTTTCTTATAACCGTCTGTGCCCAAACTTCTAACAAGCACATGTACACACACACACAGAGATGATTAGGAACTTAAATTGGCAACTGTTGGTTTTCTGCAGGTTGTATTTGCTGGATTTTCTGCAGAGTCTCTTGCCCAGAGGATTATTGATTGCAAACCAAAGGTTGTGATAACTTGTAATGCTGTTCGGCGTGGCCCTAAAATCATACATCTTAAAGATATAGTAGAGTCTGCTCTTGTTGAATCAACCAAAAATGGGGTATCTGTAGGTAGGTTCACTTTATAACTGAGTACTTTACATTTTAATGATCTTGTCATCCGAAATGCTATTTTTTCAAGCTTTAGTGCAACCATAAAGTTTTAGTTCGTAAACTGTTTGTGTATCAACAATGCAATTGTCACAATTACTGTGTTGCATTATTCTGTTCTCCTTTTTTCTTAATTTATGTTCCCTACTTTCATCATTTTTTTAATTGTTGTTTCTGTGTTAACTTAAGAATCAAAACCAGTAGTATTAAGGTCACCTGAGGATTTCATGGATGGCCAAATTACCACTTAACTAGTATTCTCTTGATCTTCTGTTTGGAGAAGTGCTAATAGTTTGCGTCGTACAGTGATTACTGGTTCTTTTTTCTGTTCTATACTTTGAAATAATTTTCCTTTTCAAAATCTATTCATCATTTTTGTTTTCTTCCATTCTATATGCTAAAATGCATTTAGCTAATTTCATCTTCATGACTAGATGTTTGCTTGACTTATGAGAATCAATCTGCAATGAAGAGAGAAGCAACAAAATGGCAAGAGGGAAGAGATATCTGGTGGCAGGTCAGTCAAGTTCAGAACATGCTCTTTCCCCCCCCCCCCCATTTTTTATGTTAGTGTGCATCTGGAGTTAAGGTTGACTGGTTAAGAGTGAACCCTTGATGGAGAAAACTGTGAATTCACATAAAGTGCTTAAGAATGAAATCTGAATTCATGTAAAGTGCCTTGGAGAAGTAAAAAGTTGTGAGCCTCCATACGCTTCAAGATTTATAACTGGCATTTTAATATATGGTTAAATTGCAAAAGTAGCAGTAGGGCGCACCTCAAACAAATGCACTTCACAAGCTATAGAATGATGTTTCCCATGCCCTGTAGCTGTAGCAGTAGGGCGCACTTAAAACAAATGCAAAGTCGCAAGCTATATGGTCCATTAACCACAATTGAGTGCCATATAAAATGCATTATTTGTCATTCGTTTCTCTTCATTTATTCATCCTTACAGATGACATGAACTTTTGTTTTTTGTAACTAGTGTCACATTCCCACTCTCTTGGTTTAAACTGTTATTTATCCACCAAAATCTGGAAGCTAGCTTTTCTATCTTTTCTGGCAGTGGAAGGTATTTATAGGAAGGCTGGTAGAGGCCTTTGGGCTTGCAAAATTGCTATGTGAAATCGCTTGCCTCTTTTTTTTCCCACTCTTGATTCTTTTGTGACTGAATTTCATCTAACAGTTGATATGAATTTTGCTATACCATGACATAATATTTTGTTTGGAAAACTTCCTACAATGCCTATCTTTCAGGATGTCATCCCAAAGTACTCAAGTGAGTGTGCAGTGGAGTGGGTTGATGCAGAGGATCCACTTTTTCTACTATATACAAGTGGAAGCACTGGAAAGCCAAAGGTGAACCCTCTTCTGGATCTTAGTTTCACCTCTGTAGCTAAACATTTTTGATACCCCAGTTATGTATTAATTAATTTGTCTCTAATGCAGGGTGTTTTGCACACAACTGGAGGGTATATGATATATACAGCAGCAACATTCAAATATGCATTTGATTACAAACCAACAGACATATACTGGTAAGCTAGCAATTCAAGCATATTGATAAATTTCCATGTATATCCATTATCTCAGCCTCCGCATGCTCGAAGTCCCATTAACATGGGGATGCTTTATGCTGCAGAAATATTCTGTAATATTCAGCTTAACTTTCTGAAAGCATTGAAAAGAAGTCATCATTCACGAACTGGGTATCCAAACCCAATTTGTGTTTATCTAATTACAGATTTCAGCACATGTTCATTAATAGCATTAATGGCATATTGTAATTTACCTTTGTTGTATGATGGGTATTTTCGTACCCTAGTAATTGTAACAATGTGTATTTAATGGGAAGCCTAATACCACAACCTCTGATTGAGGATTTTGCAGCCCTTACGTGTTTTCCCTTCAACGTGCCCCTCTGATTGAGTTTTAATTCAGAACAGATTCTCACTGCATAGTTCTGGCTTCCTATCTCTGGTAAAAAAAAAAAAAGATTGTGGGAGCAAAATTTTCTGATATCAAGTTTCAGTTCTGAATTTTATTACAATTCAATATAAAGCCATCTTCTTATTCCCTATTCTTTCTTATTTCTTTTGGTTTTGATAGAATATGGATTCCTTTCCTTACTCTCGGCCTGGTCTTTCCTCAAACTTTCTTAGTCAACTTGTGTCTAAGAAACTGACCAATTCCAATTCCCTAATCTGGAAGCGACAAATCATACCATTCATAAGAAGTCAGGATCTTTCTGGACATTTGGATGGTTTTGTTCATGTTCCTCTAGAGTTCATATCGCAAGAAAAGAATGGTGAGGGAGACCTTTTTATTACTTATGTTAGAAATCTAGAGTATGTGTCCTGGATGAAGCGAGATCAGGCGTTGGTCGCCTATATTACTTCTACATTGTCATAGGAAGTGCTTGTGGCAATTCCAGATGACTGCTCCGCAGTGCAATTATGGCACCGATTGGTTCAAACATATTCTCAAGTTTCTTAGGCCAGAGTTTTTTTTTTAAAGAAAGAGTTTCAAATGCTGAGGAAGTACTTGAACAAAATGAAAACCATTACAGATCAGTTGGTCATCGTGGGATGCGCAGTTAGCGACAAAGATATGGTTCAACAAACTTTGAGTGGACTGGGATCAGATTATCATATGATGGTTACTTCTTTATTGTGTCTGTCAGATTTACCTACATTTGAAGATCTGCGTGCCAAGCTTTTACAGTATGAGATGACCTTGAAGGGATTTTCTGAAGATACTCATGCCCAAGTTGGAGCACACGATGTCCTTTCCAGAGGAGTTGTCTATGGACGAGGACGTGGTAGGTTTGATTTTCGAGAAAAAAGGGGTCAAGAAAGAAATGGACAAGGAAGTCATGGCATCCTACCTACACCCAATATTCCACCCAATGGACAGAGGCAAAGATCAATACCAACATGTTTTTTATGCAATAAAAGGGGGCATATCAAAAGCTAATTGCTGGTTTAATCTTCAAAATAAAGGCAAACAACAAGGAACCAACAAAGTGCCAGACAAATTGAAAAATAGTGGCGAAGTCAAGGAGTTATTACTATCTGCTCTAGCTGAATTGAATTTGAAACAAAATGATCAGGGCACTTGGTATGTTGATTCTGGTGCAGCCACTCATGTCACTGGTGATGCTGGTAAGCTCCTAACTCTTAGTCCTTATGCTGGTAGAAATAGTATAGTCACTGGAGATGGGTCTCACCATCGTATTTCTCACATTGGAAACTCTGTCATTCCTATGTCTACCTCTTCTCTTGCTCTTTTAAATGCCATTTATGCTCCAAATATCAAGAAAAATATTGTTTCTGTCTCTAAGCTTATAGATGACATCAATGCATTAGTTGAGTTTACTCCTTTTTTTGTTCGTGTCAAGAACCTTCATACGAGGGAAACGTTCGCTAAAGGAAAACAACAAGGAAATATATACGTGTTCCAAGAGAATCCTTCCACCTTGAAGCTCACATCATCTTCTTCTTCAGTTCATCCTAAGAATGTTTTTAGTCTTTTTGAGTGTAATAAGCCGGATCTTTGGCATGGTCGTCTAGGTCATTGTAGTAGTGGTTTCATTCAAAAGCTTGCTTCAAGCAACCATATTCTCAAGTCAAGTTTAAGTTTCAATGTCAATGATAAAAAGTGTTCTAGTTGTCTTCAATGTAAGAGTCATGTTCTTCCATTTCATTCTATTAATAAAAGAGCTTCAAGACCATTTGAAATTATTTATTCTGATGTTTGGGGTCCAGCCCCAGTTTCTTCCATGTCTGGCATTAGATATTATCTTATTTTTGTTGATAGTTATTCTCGGTATACATGGATTTTCTTTATGAAATGCAAATCTAAAACATTCAAGCTATTTCAAAAATTTCATTCTTTTGTTCAAAATAAATTCTTTGATAATATCCTTTGTTTCCAATGTGATGGAGGGGGTGAATTCTCCTCAAATGACTTTATTAATTTTCTCCAGACAAATCGAATACGTAGACAAGTGTCTTGCCTTCATACACCTCAACAGAATGAAATTGTTGAACGAAAGCATCGCCATATTGTCGAGAGTGCAATGAGCATGATGCATGACAACAACCTTCCAGTTACCTTCTGGGCAGAGGCTTTTCATTTTGCGTTTTATATCGTCAACCGGTTGCCCATGAATATTCTGGAAAACAAATCACCCTACTTTTCTTTACATGTTCAACGACAACAACAACAACAACTACGCCTTTATCCCAAAACAATTGGGGTCGGCGATATGAACCAAAAAAGAAAATCATTCTGGGTCTTCCACATGAATCCTTCTCCTCCAATCTTTCTATCCAATGCCATGTCCTCGGTGAGGTTCAAAGCATTTATATTCTTTCCTATCATCTCCATCCATGTCTTCCTAGGCCTACCCCGACCTCTTTTAACTAATATATTTTCCCATTTCTCCATCCTTCTAACTGGAGCATCATTAGGCCTTCGTCGAATATGTCCAAACCACCGTAAACGATTCTCTCTCATCTTATTTTCAATGGGTGCAACGCCTACCTTCTTATGTATCTCCTCGTTCCGAATCTTATCTTTTATTGTATTTCCACACATCCATCTAAGCATACACATCTCAGTTACACTCATTTTTTGAATATGATGTCTCTTGGCAACCCAACATTCCATACCATATAGTAAAGCGGGGCTAATAGTCGTCCTATAAAACTTTCTTTTCAACCACAATGGCATTCTACGATCGCACAACACTCCAGTTGCACTTTTCCATTTCATCTACCCAACCTTTATCCTATGATTTACATCTCCATCAATTTCTCCATACTTTTGAATGATAGATCCCAAATATTTGAAACAGTCATCCACCGGTATTTCTTGCTCACCAAGCTTCACTACACTCCCATCACTACTTCGTTGATTACTAAACCGACATTCCATATATTCTGTCTTACTCTTACTCAACTTAAAACCTCTTGCTTCAAATGTCTGTCTCCATAATTCTAACTTAGCATTAACCCTAACTCTAGACTCATCGATCAAAACAATATCATCAGCAAACAACATACACCACGACACATTTTCTTGAATTGATCTCGTAAGCTTATCCATCACTATAGCAAATAGGAAAGGGCTTAAAGCAGATCCTTGATGTAACCCAACCATTATAGGAAAATTGGTTGTCACCCCTCCACAAGTGCAGACATTGGTTACTACTCCTTCGTACATATCTTTAATTATACTAATATACTTGAGAGAAACACCTTTATAGAAAAATTTCTTTATATGTTGTTCATCCAAATTATCATGATTTGCGAGTATTTGGGTGTGTATGCTATGTTCATGTTGACAGTTCAATGCGACACAAGTTTTAGGATAAGGCCTTGAAGGGTACAAATGCTATGATCCCGTGAGCAAGCGTATCAGAATATCCAGGAATGTTGTATTTGATGAATTGAATTTTGACTACAATGTTAACACTTTATCACCCCTGGTTGAACTCTGATCTCTTTTCTAGTGTTGGTGATGTTTGCCCTTCAGAATGTAATCAAAGAGTTGAGGGCCACATGTCCAATGTGGTACAAAGGACTCAGGAAAGTGTCATTTCGGATCCACTCTTGCCTCCCGAAAGGTATAAAGGCATTGTTTACTCTCGACGTGAGAAGGGAACTCTCCCCAATTCTGATCATGAGATGCATTCTTCTTTCGATTTTACTCTATCATCTGTCCCCAGAAGATCCACTAGACCCCGATATCCTATTGACCGAGGGGTAAGTTATGAGAATTTCATTATGGATTTCCAACTCTTCTTAACTTCTTTAGGTAAGGAAGATCAACCCACTATATTTTATCAAGCAACAAATTCTAAGCGTTGGATTGAAGCTATGAATAAAGAAATGGAGGCTCTTCATGAATGTGGCACTTGGGAGATTGTTCTCAGACCACATGATCGAAATGTGGTTGGGTCCAAATGGGTGTATAAAGTGTTGAAGAATATATGAGATGCACCGAACCCTAGGGAGAGAGAGAGAGAGAGAGAGAGAGAGAGAGAGAGAGAGAGAGAGAGAGAGAGAGAGAGACGATTGTTTAGAAAAGGAGAACTCGTTAATCTAATATTAGGGCTACTCTCTATGTTAAATAGAGAGATGCCAAAAAGGAGAAATTACATATAAGTCCCTCATTAACTTAAAGTTTCAAATAACCTCTAATCTAATAAAACTTAAACTTGAAACCTCTTACTCTCAACACTCCCTTTTAAGCTGGAGCATAGATATCAATCATGCTCAGCTTGTCACAACATTTTGAGAAATTTGGTCTAGCAAGAGGCTTTGTAAACATATTTGCAACTTGGTCCTCCGACTTTAGATATTTGGTAGAGATATAACCAACTTGAACCATATCTCTTACATAGTGACAATCAACCTCAATGTGCTTTGTTCTCTCATGAAAGACATGATTGTTCGCTATATATGTGGCAACCTTGTTGTCACACATCATGGTCATAGGAGAGGAAACCTTCACCTGAAGGTCATGAAGAACAGTACGGACCCACATCAATTCAGCAGCTATTTGGGCCATAGCCCTATATTCTGATTCTGCACTCGATGTAGAAACCACATTTTGCTTCTTACTTCTCCATGAAATCAGGTTGTCTCCCAGAAACACACAGAATCCTATGGTAGATTTTCTATCCACTATAGATCCTGCATAGTCAGTATCAGAATAGGCCACTATCTCCAGATTACCACCTTTCCTGAACAATAACCCTTTTCCAGGAGAAGATTTTAAATACCTGAGAATCATTATAGCTGCATTCCAGTGTACCTCAGTTGGTTTGTCCATAAATTGGCTAACTTTGGTAACAGTTACATACAGTAGCTTCCCTACTAGTGAGCGATAGCTTTTGCTATCAACCGGTTTTGACCCTTCTTTAAACAACTGAACTTTATGGTCCATGGGAATATTTGCTGGTTTAGCTCCCAACATTTCCGTTTCCTTTAATAAGTCAAGAACATACTTTCGTTGAGACAAAACCATCCCTTCACGGTTCCTGGCAACTTCTATACCCAGAAAGTATCTGAGTGAACCAAGGTCTTTTGTAACAAAGTGTTTTTGAAGATGAGCCTTAGTGGCTTCAATATTTTCTACATCGTCTCCTGTAAGAATGATGTCATCCACATATACCACCATAACAACTATGCCTGAGTTAGTTTTCTTGATAAATAGTGTATGATCTGCCGCTGACCTGTTGAAGCCAAAGCGTGACATCACTTCAAACAACTTTTGAAACCATGCACGAGGGCTTTGTTTCAAGTCATAAATTGCCTTTTTCAATCTACACACCTTCTGACACTCCCCCTCAACCTCGAAACCTGGAGGTTGTTGCATGAAAACAGTCTCAGATAGATCCCCATATAGAAACACATTCTTCACATCTAATTGACATAAGCTCCAACCATGATGAACAACTACTGAGAGAACAAGACGAATGGTGCCCATTCGTGCAACAGGAGAAAATGTTTCAAAGAAATCAATACCATATGTCTGAGTATATCCTTTTGCTACTAATCTGGCCTTGTACCTTTCAATAGATCCATCTGATTTGTACTTTATTGTATATACCCATTTGCATCCAACAATGTCAGCATCTACTGGGGGATCAACTAAATCCCATATATGTTGAGACACTAAAGCATCCATTTCTTCTTGCATAGCCAGCTTCCAGCGGTTATCTAGCTCTGCCGGGTGATAGTTCAGAGGAATCATTTCAGCAGATAGGGATGAAATAAAAATTTTCATCTGATTTCCAATTCTGACATCGGAGACAAAATGAGATATGGGATGTAAGGTACATTGTCGTGTCCCCTTGCGTAGAGCAATTGGCCTGTTATCATCATCATGAAGATCACTGTTGTCAGTAGTACTTACCTCAGGAGAAGAAGATGGTGGAGGCACGGGCAAAGGTGGAGCTCTACGTACATATACCAATGGAGGATTATTAAATCGTGAAGAGGATGAAGTTTGGTTAGGTACCAAGGGCACAAATTCCAAAGGAAAAGGAGATATAGGTAAGGGAAAAGGGTCAGCTGGACCAACCTGTAATGGGGAACCAGAACTAGAGAAATATGGAGTGGATTCCAAGAAAGATACATCCGCACTGACATACTCTCGGCGAGAAATAGGATCATAACATCGATAGTCCTTTTGATTTTTTGGATAACCTATACATATGCATTTTGTATCTTGAGCAGATAATTTATCACGGTCAGGACCAAGTTTGTGTACAAAACAAACACATCCAAATATTTTTGGTGAGAAAGAGAAGAGTGGAGTATTAGGTTTTAGGATATGTAATGGAATTTGATCACCTACAGAAGATGAAGGCATGCGGTTGATCAGATAACAAGCAATGATAATCGCATCACCCCAATATAACGCAGGAACA
This sequence comes from Nuphar pumila, assembly GCF_984573655.1. Lineage (NCBI taxonomy): Eukaryota > Viridiplantae > Streptophyta > Magnoliopsida > Nymphaeales > Nymphaeaceae > Nuphar > Nuphar pumila. The sequence continues at coordinate 95,771,315 of NC_143252.1, read as the reverse complement.
TTGGACTGAATCATAATGGTCCTGGCAACATCAAACAGGTGCCGATGTTTTCGCTCAGCCACCCCATTTTGTTGCGATGAATAGACACAGGAAGTTTGGGGTTGAATGCCATGATCTTGGTAAAATTGTAACAGAAGTTTTGATTTAAACTCAAGAGCATTATCAGTGCGAACAATCTTGACAATAGATTCAAATTGAGTTTTTATTTCAAGAATTAAGGATTTGATAATACTTGGAACTTCAGATCGTTCATTTATTAAAAACACCCATGACAACTTAGAGAAGTCATCAACAATAACAAGATAATATCAACACTGGGTCCTAGTAGGAATCTTACTAGGACCCCATACATCTGCATGAAGAAGTTCAAAGACTTTATGACTAGACTGACTCTGACTTGAAGGAAACGAACTTCGATGCTGCTTGCCCAACTGACATGCTTCACACTGAAATGATATAGTGGAAGAAATTTGAGGAAAGACAGAATAAAGCTTTGACAATGAAGGATGACCAAGACGCCGATGCCACTGAACAGGACTGGATGAGTGTTCCACTGCCGCATGAACAATCCCCACTGGATGATGTAGGTAGTAGACTCCATTTTCTTCATAGCCTCCACCAATCTTCTTCCCCGTAAGCAAATCCTGAAAATGACAACCCATCGGATCAAATATCACTCTACAGTTTAATTCTTTTGTAAGACAACTAACAGAGAGTAAACTTTGAGGAAAGTTGGGAGCATGAAGAACATTTTTCAACTGTAAGGAGGAGGATATAGAAATGTTTCCCTAACCAACAACCGGTGAGGAACTCCCATCGGCTAATGAGACTCCTCGACGAACAGTAATATCCTTTAGATCTGAAAAAACAAGCGAATTTCCACACAAGTGTCTGGATGCACCAGAGTCAATAATCCACTTACTGTCATTTGGAGGAAGATGATTCCCTGTTGAGTAGGCAACACCGGCTGCAGAAGGGGCGGAGCTCAAGGGGTGAAGAGCTATCAGCTCATCATATTCAGCTCGACTGAGGGTGATACTGTCACTTGCAGAGATATTATCATGTACATTTGTTGCCTCTAGTGTAGTTACATTTGCTTTAGGAGCATATGGCTTTGATGAATAAGTGGTTGGCCGACCATGCTTATCCCAACAACGATCTTCTAGATGTCCAGATTTTCCACAGAATATACATTGAAGCTTTCCTCTGCCTCCCATACCTCGTCCACGACCTCGTCCTCTGATATTCTAAAGATTTCCACGCCCATAACCAGAGGAGACAACTAGAGCAGATGACTGAGTCACAGCCTAAGATTGTGGAAGAGAGATCGCAAGTCTACTCAGACGATTATATGCATCAACAAGAGTAGGTACATCTGATCCAGTCAACATTTGGACTTTTGCAACAGAGAATTCTGATGATAGACCTGTAAGAAACCGAACAATCATAGTCTGTTCTTGATGATCCTTTTGCTTCGAGCAACAAAGAGGCCTGTGAGCATTGAGTCTTTCAAACGCAACCTTGACGGAGGCATAATACTGGGCCAAGGTCTGATCTCCCTGCTGTAAATTATATATCTCCTGTTCAACTTGCAGGATACGACTCATATTAGTCTCTTGTGAGTACGTATCTCGAAGATTGTCTCACATCTGTTTGGCTATATTATAGTAAATTAAACCATCTCCAATATGGGGTTCGACACTATTCATGATCCATGACATAACTATGTCATTATCTTCATACCAAGTAACATATTTTCCCACTTTTTCAGTGGGTTCGTCTTCCAACAAAATGTGTTTTCTACGATGTCCAGATACTGACATCATAAAAGTTCTGGACCATCTGACATAGTTAGTTTCATTCAACCTTACAGAAGAGCCGTACGAGAAGGGATTGGCAAAAGCCTTATACTCCCCAATATGTTCAATTTTGGAATCACATTTCGAAGTTTCAGCCATACTGAAGATTTAATATTATTTCAGCTGCAAAAAAAAATTCACTCACTTGAACAACAAATTTTAGAATCACGAGTCAGCCAATATGACAACCAACAGCTGTACCCAACATAGAATGCCACGATAGTAATGAACAGCAACCCATAAACAAGGATATTTTCCAACACAGCAGGGAATCACGCCTGCTGCCCAACACAGAATCCCACGACAACAGAATTTTTTTCCCCACATAAACAGGGATATTTCCCAACACAGCAGGGAATCACACCTTCTGCCCAACACAGAATCCCACGACAACAGAAAAACTTTCACATAAACAGGGATATTTTCCAACACAGCAGGGAATCACGCCTGCTGCCCAACACATAATCCCACGACAGCAGAATAACTTTCACATAAACAGGATATTTTTCAACACAGTAGAGACTCACGCCTGCTGCTTCCACGACATGAACACAACTGATACTAACATGCTTCTTTCACAGCATAAAAAAAAATCACGACAGCTGAAATCATATTGACAGGTGCTGTAAATCACGACAGCTGCTGCTCCCAGACAAATAAAGCACGACAGCCAAAAAGAGGAATCTCATTTCTTAAGGGGACGCGATAAAAAAAATATCACGGCAGCAACACACCTCAAGCTCGATCACAAATAGCAGCATATGAAAAGAGATTTTCGCTGCTCCCAAACCCAAAAATCACGGCAGTTGTTTCAAGGAAGAATTGGTGGAACTCAAGGGCTCAAGGGTTACGACTGCCAGACCTGAAGACACACACCCACGATGTCCCATAGTCAGACACCAGATCTGTTATCAGATCTTACGAAAAAAAAGTATAATACACACCTGGTTCCAATATTTTCCTCGTTGGTGTAGATCGATTGCAGGCTTGATTTTCTTTGTTGGTTCATATCGTCGACCCCAATTTTTTGGGATGAAGGCGTAGTTGTTGTTGTTGTTGTTGTAGATCGATTGCAGATTGATCACGATCGATCACACTCCCGAGATCAGTGCTCTGATACCATGTTGAAGAATATATGTGATGCACCGAACCCTAGAGAGAGAGAGAGAGAGAGAGAGAGAGAGAGAGAGAGCTGTTTAGAAAAGGAGAACTCGTTAATCTAATATTAGGGCTACTCTCTATGTTAAATAGAGAGATGCCAAAAAGGAGAAATTACATATAAGTCCTTCATTAACTTAAAATTTCAAATAACCTCTAATCTAAGAAAACTTAAACTTGAAACCTCTTACTCTCAACATAAAGTAAAGTATAAGCCGGACGATACTATTGAGCGCTATAAGGTTAGACTAGTCGCCAAGGGATTCACTCAGGAGTAAGGACAATATTATGATGAAACTTTTAGTTCGGTTGTGAAAATGGGTACTATTCGAATCATACTATCATTGGCTATTGCGCATCAGTGGATTATCAGTCAAAATACATTCCTACATGGAACTCTAAAGGAGGAAGTGTACATGGAGCAACCCATTGGGTATGCAGAAGGAAACTCCAAAGAATATGTGTGTAGATTAAATAGAGCTATATATGGTCTGAAGCAAGCCTATCGATCTTGGTTTAGCAGTTTTTCTCTTGAAATAGAGAAATATGGTTTTAGTCGATCTCTTCTTGATCAGTCTCTTTTCATATTCAAATGTAAAGACACAGTTACATTGTTACTGATATATGTAGACAACATTATCATTACAGGTAACTCTAATGAGTATATTGAACAGGTTAAAGAACTCTGTGAACACCCCAAATTTTTTAAAATTTTGTAAAAATAACCCTTTTGCCCCTAACCCCGTTTTCTGAGAAAATCAAGTCATTTCTTTAGATTCTCTGAATTAAAATCCATATTGGTATATTCAAAATTAATTCTGGATCCGAATCCAATACTTTAAATCCATATTTTCTCAAAATCCGGATCCAAACCCATTCATGAAGAAATTTTCTCAAAATGGCTTTTAAAAATTCTCAGAAAAATTCCCTTTTGTAAATATTTTTGCAAAAACACAAAAAAAAAATTAGTTTTAATCTTTGTTTTCTCACCAACCTTAGGATTTTATTCTAAAAATACAAAAAAAATTGAGAAAACACAAAAACCAAAAAAATTGGAAAAACTACGAGGAAAAGCAAATGATTTTTAGGTCTTTTTGAAAATTAATTTTGGTAAAGACCTCAGAATCCCTTTCTTTTGTAAAAATTTGAAAACCGAAGGGGGTCTTTTGCAAAACTCTTTTTTTAAGGTTTTCTTCGTAAGGAAAAAAAAAAAAAGGGGGAATCGCCCCTCGTTCTCTCTTCACTCTCGCCTCTCTCACCATGGCGCACCTTCCAAATCCTCCATTCCCCCTAAACCCTTCAATCATCTCACCTCAGCCGTCGATCCATAACCTCCACCCTTCCAGACCCTTCTCCTCCATCTTTAAAAGGAACCGCACATGGAAACCCAAGATCATCCGTCATCACCCTCGCACCCCTCCTGCACGCACCTGACCTTCTTCCTTCCCAATCAAACCCTAGCCACGAAGGCTCTACAGCTGACCGTCCTCTTCCAAGTCAAGAAAACCAAATACCCCATTGTCGGCCTTCCTTCTAGCGCATCCACCTCCTTTCTAGACAACTATCGGGTGTTCTTCTAGAGGATCGACCACCATTGTGAGAAGGAGGCTAACTTCCTTCTCCGGCAGCCAACGAAGAGATTTTCAGCCGATTGAATCAAGAAGAAGTTTTCATCCTTCCAAAAATCCCTGTAAATAAAAGTTTATTCACTTGGGATTTTGCTGGTTTTCGAATCCCCCTTTCATCCAGAACCTCTGCAGTCACAGGTAAGTAAGTGCTTCTCCTTCTCTATGATTTTCCCGCGAGATTCCTCTCTTTATTGCGTTTTCTCATATTGGTCAGATCTTACTTCTTGATCTCCCCTTTTCTTTTTTTTTTCTTTTCTTCTTTTTCTTTTTCTTTTCTTCATGTATACATTTTCTTTTTGGGTTTTGCTTTATCTCATTTTATGCAATCTGGGTGGTATCGAGTTGCTTATGCAAACATCGACCCACTCTGCGCAATATCAATCGGAATGATATCCATTCCAACACATTTCCTTCTGTTTATATTTTTTTACTGTATAGTTGATTCCATTTCGGATTTTCTTTTGTTTAAACCCCCCTTTTGTAAATTTTCCGTTTACCTCTGAATCTGCAGATTCGGCACTTAATCTTCCAGTTTTAGTGATATTTTCAGTTTTATATTCTCTCTTTTAAATCCATGCCTATCCCTTTTTGTGTTATATATACTATCTGCCGTTTGTAAATCTGTTTGTCATATGGTTCAACATATCCAAGAATCCGAGTTCTCTTGGCTTCATTGGATAATGAGGGAGATTCGAAGTTTCACTCGGCAAAAAAAAAATCATCACAGGACCATATCCTATTCTCTTTTGTTCAGATTAATTGATTTCCTGCATCTTTTTAATGTAAATTCACTATGTGCCTGAGTGGTAGGAGCCAGTCCACCGTTGGAAATTACGAAGATTCGATGCTAGATGGTAGACCTGCTGTTTAAGCTTAGTATATTAAAATTCGAAGAATTAATGTGCATATTTGACTCATTGTGGACCTTCATTTTCTCTTCTGTTTCACTGGTTGTGAAGCTTTTATCGGCTACGAGCTTTTGCCAGCTATGATTGTAAAAGATTTTGTTTATCTTATTACAAAGCGAGATCCAGGCAATTTGGCATGATCCACGATTGTGATTTCCATGTCAAACAAATGGGTCCCAACTCACCTATGATTCGCCACGTCAAGGTAAGTAATGGCCCTGATGTATAAGAGGCATGTAATTTCAAAAATCTGCGTGCTAGATTTGCAGCACAGGAGCACAGACGCATCCCCTGCATTCTCCATCTTCAGAAGATCAGGTTTCCTGGATATTCTAGTGGTCTCTGTGAGTCAAGCAGAGGATTTAAAAGTCAGCATAAATGCATGCAAACTGTTGTATGGGCCTTAGTAGCAAGCTGCGTGATATGAGAACAATGTTGGAAGATTGGGGAATATGACCCCAGTCATCATCATGAAGGATTCCTCAAAATGACAGTTCACATTCAGCACAGGGATCGGTCAGCTCAGCTATCATGTTGCATGCGAAAACACCGATGAACTGGTATAATTGTGTAGTTTGCATTCAGCGCTGGAAGGTAAGTTGCATCTTCCCTTATTACTGGAGCAATGGTCCAAAATTTAGAGACTGAAGAAAGATGTACTATTTACAAGATGATGCTCAAAAGAGTTATAATGTGTGTTGTTGTTAATGGGAATCTACATCCACTTACCTCCCCTAGTTCTTGCCAATCCATTATCGTTATTGATAAAACATATATATGTGGCCTCACGCCTATTTTCAGTGTTGGTGTCATTCACTTTATGTGCTGTAGTTATATTGTGCATGCTAGCGTATCCCTCAAATTGTTGTTTGTAATATTGAAACCATTTCCCCACTGATGAAGGAGCTGGAATCCTCAGTAGGACTGGCTCAGAATGATGTGTATTAAAGGAACGGTTGATTCTGGAAATGGGCAAGCTGTGCACAATTTATCACTGTAGGATTGGCTCATACCAATCAAACCAGATTGGATATCTTCAGTAAGTTGTTGGCTACTCACTCTACTAACCTTCGTGAATTTTGAACAGGCGTTAATCAGTGTTGACTGTACAGTGTTTTAAGGCCCTGTGAACAGATCTGACTCTTGTTTCATGTGACTTATTTTGGGTCATTTTGGGTTTAACGTTTGTATAGCATGGATGAATCGCTGACTCGATTCATTCCAATTGCTTGGGGCTCCTGGTTGTTTCGCTTCAACTAACACATGAAAGAGATCTGCTGGTTTGGGGACCCTGGAGATGTATGACATGGTCATGACACAACCATTTGTGTTGGAATCCTGTATAACATGGAACTTTTTTTTTCTCTCTTTCTTTTCCCCTTTACTTCTGCTGGAGATTATTGAAATATGGTGCGAAGCCAACTCACAACACGATGTTTGGTCATTTACAGAGGGTCTGTTTGCTAATTAGTCCTGCGATGCTGGATGCCATTTGTTTTCAAGTAGATTCGTGGTGTTAATATCATATCTGTAGTCATAGCTGTATCCACCCAACCCAGCCTGGGCAATGGAGGTTCATAACCTACATCATACATCGCCACTGCCCGGTGCCTACAGCCTCTCTGTAGCATTTATATTTTGTCATGCTCGTTGGGAATTGCATATCTGTATATCTCATGCTTCTTTTGCAGTCTCATTTGCATAATACTTCCCTCTCTGCTGAAGTTATGTCTTTATATTTAAAATAAAGCTGCAACAAAATCATTTGTTGGCTTCATGATGTATTGACGGACATTTGCATGTATTTTAAGGAAGAGCTTCTGATTCGGAAGTTGATATTGAAAACATGGAAGGCAAAAAGAAAATTTGGTCAAGTGGTTTGAAAAAGGCTAAATAGGAAATTAGTTCGTCTCTGAGAAATCCAAACAGAGGTAAGACTATGATTAAATGATCATTTGGGGCAAACATACATGTATATTCTCATATGTGTTTGGATACATACCTTTTTCACATGTATATTGGATTTTGATATAGCATCCTCCGTTTCCCCATGTATTTTCTTTTGCATTTTGCCCTGTACTAACTCTGTTTTGCAGGAAAGACATGAATTGTGGAATTTCCCTTTTTCAACAATTTGAACTTCAATGCAATTTCAAGTTTGATATTAATGAGAAATTTCTTCTCTCAGCCTTAGAATATAAAGAATGAGCATTGTAAATATCATGAATTGTTTGTTTTCATGCATTTTTGACCTTTATTTCTCAAATTCCCACAATGGTGAAACACGAATGACACGTGCACCATTTCGTAAGAGGTAAATTAATTCTAAGTTGATAATCCACATCAATGGCCATAGTCAGGGTGTGGACAAAACTTAACATTTTTATCTTTTACGAAATAACATTGGATCCACACTGGATCCATTTTCAAAATTCATCATATTTTCCTTAAATATTTTCTTCTTTTATCAGAATTTAACTTAAAATTAACTCAAAATATATACCAATGGCCATAGTCAGGGTATATTGAGGGTTAATTTCATTTTAAATTCTATAAAAGCATCAAAAAAGTATTTTATCCTTCATTTGAATTTAGATATGACTATTATATAATACATTCAATGACCATAGTCAGGAGTGTATTATATCATTAATCTTATTTAAATTCATTTGAAGAATGAAATATGATTTTCAAATCCAATTTCAAACTTATTCAAATTCATTCATCATTTAGGGTAGAATTGTACCATATTTTCAAAATTCCTTTTCCAAAAACCCAAGTGATTATGAATATCCCTTCTTTAAAATTCTATTTCTATTTCCAGATCTACCTCAAATTCAAAGTCCAATTTAACTTTGAAATTTATTTGTATATTCAAGATTCAATTTCTAAAATTCACTTTTCCAAATTCAATTCAAACTTAGAAATTCTTGATTCATCCTTTAAAATTCCATATTCAAACTTCGAATTCAAAGTCCAATTTGACTTTGAAATTCATATTCAAAATCAAATCCATTCTAGGATCCAGAACCCAATTCACCTTGGATCTCAGATTACAGATCCAAATTCCATTCTAGGATCCAGAACCCAATCCTACATTGGATCTCAGACTTCAGATCCAATTCCATTCTAGGATCCAGAACCCAATCCTACATTGGATCTCAGACTTCAGATCCAATTCCATTCTAGGATCCAGAACTCAATCCTACATTGGATCTCAGACTTCAGATCTAATTCCATTCTAGGGTCCAGAACCCAATCCTACATTGGATCTCAGATTACAGATCCAAATTCCAATTCTAGGATCCAGAATCCAATTCTACTTTTGGATCTCAGACTTCAGATCCAAATCCCATTTTAGGATCCAGAACCCAGTTCCACTTTGGATCTCAGATTACAGATCCAAATTCCACTTAGGACTCAAGATCCAATTCTACTTTGGATCTCAGACTTCAGATCCAAATCTATTTTAAGATCCAGAATCCAACTTTACTTTGGATCTTAGACTTCAGATCCAAATTTCATCTTGGATTTCAAATCTTGAATCCAATTCCATTCAAAAATTCAGATCCAAATTTCATCTTGGATTTCAAATCTTGAATCCAATTCCATTCAAAATTTCAGATCCAAATTTCATCTTGATTCCAAATCTTAAAATCCAATTCCATTTTCATTTCAGATTTCAAATCCAATTTCTATTTTTTGGTTCTAAATCCAGAATTCGATTTTGAACTTTATTTAGGATTCAAACTTTGGGTTCAAAATTCCATCTTGAATTCCAAATCAATCCCATTTCTCAATTCTTTTAGATTTCCCACATTTCCTTCTAATTTCAAATTTCAAAATTAGAATTCAATTCCGTTCCAAATATTCATCCAGATTCAAACTTCTAAAAATTCAAAGTTCGTTTATGACTTTGAAAATTTCCTCTCTTCTCTTTTTATCTCAAAACTTCAAAATCATTTTCCAAAATCCAGATTTATTTTCTCGAGCTCTTAATTATTCTAAAAAAACTTAGAACTTTAATCTTAAGTTCTAAGTTAGAAAACATTTCTTCACTTTATCAGATTCACTTGGAAATTCTTCAAAACATTTTAAAAAAAGAGCATAGATCTTTGCATTTGCACAAGCATGATTCTTTGTGCATTTAGATTTAGAATAAATTCTTAGATAATTTCTTAGCAAAGCAAAAGGCATAAATTCGACCCTTGGTTCGATTACCCCTGGTAAAGGCGCCAGGAACGGTCGAACCTCGTACCGACGAGCAGATCCCGTCTCCCAGTTTTCCCGCAAATATTTAGAAAACGGAGGCGAGTTATTTCAAATATTTTCAAAAATTAAGGTCAAGTGAGACCCGCAAAAGAATTCCTCTTCTCTTCTCTCCCTTCTTTTCTCTTCTCTCTCCTTTTCTCTCTTTTATTTTTCTCCCTTTAAAAAAGAGAAAAATAGAGGTTAGAAAAGGAAAAAGAGAAGGAAGAGAGAGAATATTACGAGAGGAAAAATTTTGCGATGATCACAAACTCCTCACAGGTTCAAGATGAACCTTGGTAAGCTGTGATATTTTCTTGGAGTAGAAGTTGACAGAACTATTGAAGGCATGACACTTACCCAACATAAATATACTATTGATGTTCTAAGCAAGGCAGGTATGAAAGATTGTAAGCCTCTAAGCACGCCCAATGTACTTCATCATAAATTTAGTTCCCAAGATGGAGATTTGTATGAGGATCCTACAGGATATCGCAGGATAGTAGTGATGCTTCAATATCTCACATTTACTCGTCCTGATATTGTCTATTCAGTCAATCAGGTATCACAGTTCATGCATGAACCACGTATTGGACATATGAAAGCTCTTAACCGTATTCTCTGATATTTGAAGGGAACTATTGGGGATGGTCTTTTATACAAAATGAGTGTGAATGAATGTCACATGCATGAACTTCTTGTTTACACAGATACAGACTGGGCAAGAGATCCAGATGAGCGTAGGTCAGTCTCAGGATATTGTGTTTTTGTTGGTCTAAATCTTGTCTCGTGGAGCAGTAGGAAACAAAGGGCTATTGCCAGGTCAAGCACAGAAGCTGAATGTAGATCAATGGCAGCTGCTACAGCTGAAGTAACATGGATCAGACATATATTGACAGAAGTAGGAGAATCAATATCTAAATGTATTCTCTTATGTGATAATCAAAGTGCCATCAACGTGTCATTAAATCCTATCTATCACAGTCGTGCCAAGCATATTGAAATTGATCAACATTTTGCAAGACAGAAAGGCGAAGAGAAGGAAATTGAGCCAGAATTTGTTCGGACTACTGATCAAGTTGTTGACTTGTTTACCAAAGGGCTTATTAAAGACAAATTCTGGATGTTGAAAGGCAAGTTGTTCATGGTTCAAAACCATGTACAACTTGAGGGAGGATGAAAAAAAGTCATCATTCACGATCTGGGTTATCCAAACCCAATTCGTGTTTATCTAATTACAGATTTCAGCACATGTTCATTAATAGCATTAATGGCATATTGTAATTTACCTTTGTTGTATGATGGGTATTTTCGTACCCTAGTAATTGTAACAATGTATATTTAATGGGAAGCCTAATACCACAACCTCTGATTGAGGATTCTGCAGCCCTTACTTGTTTTCCCTTGAACCTGTGCTGAGTCTTGTGTATGGCATGGAGGAATCCATGATTTCTAACAAGCAGTTCATGAAAAGAACTAGGAAACTGGTTCTAGCTTTTGAAATTGATTGGTTTTCAACAAGTTATATTGTACAACCATTTTCTGATCAGGATATATTTATTGTATATATTCACACATATAAATACATGCAGCCACAGCTGTTTTTTTTTGTATTTGGAGGGATTAATGGGTTGCATTTGGTCGAGCCTATTATGAAGCTACTAAGACAAAACCATGCCACTCAGGTGGGAGTTGTTGCCCTAACCTCAGCTACGATTAGAGAAAATAAAAATTAAATTATGAGTTCCAAACAGGTCTTAGATAATCCATGAGACATCAACAAGTGAAATGTGAATTTGTAGTTAGTTTGCGAACATTTATGAAAGAAGCCTTCATGCTTAGATGAATGCTAGTTAAGAGTTTGAATTTGTCATAATACGAACAACAGCTCACACTGTATCCATGTCAAAACAATTTCCAGTGACTGCAACACTAGCCAACAAAGGGCACTCCACAATCACTGGAACCAGTGCGAGCTATTTTCATGTTATGGCAAATTCAAACTATTCAACCAGGGTTAATTTATTATGGCATTCATCTAAGTGTGAAGACGTCTCTCATAACTGTTTGCAGATGAATTTTAAATTCACATTTCACTTGTTGATTTCTCATTGATTACTCAGATTTTGTACGGAACTAATAATTTAATGTTGGTCTCTGTGTTTGGTCTCTGTTAGTTGACATGCTTCATGGTGATTTTATTAGCAATCTCTTGAATTCAAATTGGTTCTTGATCTATTTTCGCATTTGTTTGTCAGGTGCACAGCTGATTGTGGTTGGATCACTGGACACAGCTATGTTACATACGGACCTTTGCTAAATGGGGCTACTGTAGTTATATATGAAGGGGTAACAGATTCAAACATTCCATTTGCATGACATGAATTTCTGTGGGTTATTTACTGCATCAAAATTAAATTACATTCATTGTAAAGTTAGCAAAATTCTGTATTCTTTGTAGCTGATGCATTAGCTCAAACTTAAGGCTGTTTTTTCTTAGATGCTAGTGAGGATCAGTTGCTTATAGTGTATAGAGTTTCACATGAGCCGAGCTCGACCTGTGCCTGGGCTGGTTGATTTTGGCTCCCTTAGAAAAAAGAGCACTCAGGCTTGAGCTTGAGCAGAGGTTGAACCTGTCACGAATTGAACCCGACATTCCAAATCATAATCCAAATGCCAAATCAAAATTACATTTAAATACTAACAAGATACAAACTAATACAAGTTTTGTAAATAAATGATTCCATTCATAATGAACAATAAAATACATAAAAACTGTAATGAAATAGCAGAAAATACAAAAAAGAAGTTACTAAGGGCTTTACAAGATTACCACAAAAGTGCATAAACAGAGACCAATGCCATTAAGGGCTTACAAGATCGCAACACAATGTGCACAAGCAAAAATCCATTATAGGACAAAACAATGTAATGAAATGGTGGTCTTCCACAAAAGCACTTGAATCCACCAAAAGAATGTCTAGAAAGACACTTCAAGCAAAACCCATAAAAGGGTATAAAAGGCAAAACACAATAATAAAATAAATAAATCTTTATTAATAACAAAAATGCTTAAGAAGCATTTGGTAGTTTACATGAGAGGGGTTCACCCCTATTTATACAAGAGGAGAAGAATGGATCTCCCAAAAAGAACTCTGGTCCAACGGCTCTTATTCTAGCCATTGGACTAGAGTCCCAATGGTTAGATTCTAGTCAAGTTCTAACTAGAACTTGACTAGATAAAAGTATCTAGTTCAACGTGAACTAGATGTAAAAATAAAGAGAAAATAAAGAATAGGAAAAATATATATAATAATAATATAATATTATTATTATATGTATGTTACATTTGTTGCATTTTAACACTCCCCCTTAAACTTACGGTACAGTGAGCGAAAGTTTGTCTAAGAGGAAGTAAAATTTGGGAGCAGCGAGAGACTTGGTGAAGAAGTCTGCTAATTGATACTCTGATGTAACATACGACAAATCAATAGTTCCCTGCAAAAATTTTTCTATGACATAGTGACACTCTATCTCAATATGTTTGGTGCGCTCATGAAACGTCCAGTTGCTTGCAATGTAGATTGCACTCTTGTTGTCACAACACATTCTTGAGGCGTGTATTGCTTCAGCTCCCATGTCGGTTAGCAGTCGCCTGAGCCAAACAACTTCCATTGTAGTGGTCGCTATGACTCTATATTCGGCTTCCGTGGAGGAAAGAGAGACCTTCTGCTGCTTTTTGCACCTCCACGAAATTAAGGACTCACCTAAGAAAATACAAAAACCAGTGGTTGAGTGCCTATTGTTAGGATCACCTTCCCGATCAACATCAATATAGGCAATTAAATCTAATGCTGATGATGCAGACAAGAAGATGCCTCGTGAGAGATAGGTCTTTAAGTATCTAATAATACGCAAAATTGCTCTTATGTGTACAAAAGTAGGAGCATGCTGAAATTGACTAGCTGTGTGTACAACGTGTGATATATCTAGCGTGTGCTATATCTGGCCTAGTAATGGAAGTTGTTTGTAAGGAGTAGGATCATCAAAAAGCTCTTCATCATCAATTTTCATTTTAACATTAACAACTTCTTGAGTGTCTACTTTCTTATCATGTGTAATGTCAGACCTGAAAACAATATCAAAGGCAAATTTAGATTGAGATATCAAATACCCACGAGGGGAATAAGCAACTTCAATTCTTAAAAAATATATTAAGAAACCTAAGTCAGTCATATCAAAGTGAGTTTTAAGAAGGGTTTTGATATTTGCAACTCCCTGTTTATCGCCTCCGGTGATGATCATGTCATCCACATAGAGGAGAATAATAATAATCTCTGCATCAGAATTCTTAACAAACAAAGCAGAACCAATATGGTGGGGGTTCCATGTACACTTCTTCAACTAGGTTTTCATTCAGAAATGCATTTTTGACATCCATCTGATATATAGACCATTTTCTAATGAAAGCCAAGGCAATTAAGGTTCTAACAGTGGTCATACGAGCTATTGGGTCAAAGGCTTTTTTATAATCGATGCCGTATTCTTGGGCATAGCCTTTGGCCACTAATCGGGCTTTATATCTCTCAAGAGTTCCATCAATCTTGGTTTTAACTTTGTAAACCCATCGACAACCTATAGGTTTCTTACCTAGAGGGAAATATTCAATAGTCCAAGTAGAAGCCTTTTCAAGTGCATCTAACTTAGTTTTCATGGCTTCTACCCATTCTGCATGATTTTTGGCTTGAGAGTACAATGATAGTTCTTCATATGAGTGTATTAATGCAATAACTTCCCTATATGCGGGTGAGAAGGACTCATATGACACAAATTTTTCAGGAGGCCTCGAGACTCGGGATGACCTTCTGGTTCATACTTCAGAATATTTTTCAAGTGCACATGGAAGATTCGACTCACTTCGTCTTGAATATTGTAATCTAATATCCTTATGGATTTGCTCTTCATTGTCTTCATTGTTTTCAATATCAATAATACTTTGATCATTGTCAAAGTCACATTCAAGATTAGGTTTTGATGTTAGATCTATCAGAAAGGAGTATTCAGTGACTTCCTTAGGTTTTTCAAAATTAAGGAAGCTCTCTTTTTCTAGAAAAACGACATTTCTTGATACATACAATTTGTCATTTTTAAAATCAAAACACCTATAGCCTTTTTAATTATCAGCATATCCTAAAAAGTTATAGGGAATCGCACGGGGAGAAAGTTTGCCATTTTTTTCAGTGAAAACAAAGCACTTGCATCCAAACACTCTCAATCTAGAGTAGTCTGGAGAAATATTCACAAGTTTTTCAGTAAGAGTTATATTTTTCCAAGAAAAAGATGACATTCGATTAATTAGATAGGTAGCAGTTAGGGAAACTTTTGCCCAAAAATCCTTTGGAACTTGGTTTGCTATCAATAATGTCCTAGTTGTTTTCATGATGTATCGATGTTTACGTTCAGCTAGGCTATTTTGTTGTGGAGTATATGGACACGACCTTTGGTGTGTAATGCCATGTAAATTGAGATAATCCTTGAATTCTTTGGACATAAATTCTCCCCCCTGAATCTGTGCGAAAAATGAAAATATCATTTTGAAACTTGTTCTTAACCATGTTATGAAATGTTTGAAAGTATGAAAAAACTTCGGATTTATGTTTAAGAAAATAAATCCAAGTGTGTCTAGAAAAATCATAGACAAAGATGACATAATATGCAAATCCTTTTTTTGAAATAATTGGTGCATGACTCCAAACATTCGAATGTACTAGTTCAAGTGGTCTAGAACAAATAAAGGTTCTATCATGAAATGATAACTTTTTCATTTTGCCAAGAATACAATCTTTATAAGTGAAATTCTCAGAATTACAAAATTTTCCTAAACTTGGAAAATGTTAGATTTTGACCATATGAGGATGACCAAGTCTTTTGTGCCACAAATCCAACTCTATTTTCTTAACATTATAACAAAAAGCATTCTTAGGCAATTCCAAAAAAATCATGTAATAGAGTCCTCCTTCTCTATGGCCTTCTCCAATCAGCTTTTCTGACTGACGATCCTATACCCAACAACCATGAGAAGAAAATGAGATATTACATCCATAATCAAATATTTGAGAAAAAAATAAGAGATTTAAATTTAGCTTAGGAATAAATCTGACTTCTATAATGAAAAATTCTTAGTTTTATGGATTCTTTCAAAATTTTCTATTCATTTTATTTCAAGATAGGTTCCGTCAGCTATAAAAAGTTTTGATGATTTGTTTTTAAAATATTTGGATAAACTAGTGTCATTTGGAGTCATATGGAAGGAAGAACCAAAGTCGAGAAACCAAGGAAAGTTACCTGGATCGAAAAATGATGAAATCGCTGCGGCTTCTGACGAGGAGGAAGCTCCTTTGATAAGAAGTTGGAGAATCTCCATTAATTGAGCCATGAAAACCGGTGCATCTTGATGTTTGAGTTCCGATCCAGTACTTGCAACTCTCTTTTCTCTAAGCTCTTTTATTTTAAGACACTACGACTTATAGCCCCTTGGTTCATGACAATGGTGGCAAATGACTTTTTTTTTGTTGTCAAAGTCACCATTCTGTCTGTTGAAATGAGGAGGCATGTAAGAGCATACATGATTACCCGGTCTAGATATAACTAGAACAGAATCATCTTCGGGTTTTGGAGTATTCTTTCTAATTTTGTTTTCCTCTATAGTTAGTTCCTCTATAGTATCAAGGATAGAAGGAATGTTTTCTCGATGAAGAAGAGCTGATTTAGTTGACTCGAATTCCGGTCTTAAACCGTTTTCAAATTGGTAAAAATGCTCCATATCAAGTTGCTTTTGACGGAACTCAATATCTTTAGGACAATGCCATTTTGGCTCTAAAAAAGCCAATTCTTCCCAAAGTTCGGACAACTCATTATAATACTCTCAAATGATTTTATCTTTTTGAGTCATTATCCGAACTTTGTCTTGTAAGTTGCACACATGTGCAATATCTTTAAGGAAATACATATTTTTAAGGTATTTTCAAGCCTTATCGGCGTACTCAAACTTAGCAAGGCTAGAGCATTTTTTAATGTATACGCTATTAATTAGATATGACATAATTTTTGCATACCCTATCCTCCACTCTTTCCATTTCTTTTCATAGGTGGCTAACGCCTTGTTCTTCTCTTCTTTCGTTAGAGGAACTTATTTACCGCCCTCAATTTTGGTGAGAGATAGTTTATGTTCCGAATCGGAACCATCCACTATACCCCCATAAACCTTTTTCCCAAATGTGGTGCTTCATAATCGAAGCCCACATCACATAATTGGTATCGTTTAACTTCATGGGTATGATGATGATCTTATCATTGTCATCTATCTTTTACAAGGGTGAGAAAGAAATAATTGAGAAAAAAAAAGAAAGATAGAGGATAAAAGAATATGACAGAGGATGAAAAAAATACAAATTGTAGCAAAATTTCCTTTAATAGCCTCTTTTCTTCAAACGAATCTTTGTGAGCCAAGAACAAGGTGATGAAACACCTATTTTCAAGGAAGGCATGGAAAACAAGGCAAAAGCTCTTCAAAATCTCCACGACTTTGATACCATGTAATGAAATGGTGGTCTTCCACAAAAGCACTTGAATCCACCAAAAGAATGTCTAGAAAGACACTTCAAGTAAACCCATAAAAAGATATAAAAGGAAAAACACAGTAATGAAATAAATAAATCTTTATTAATAACGAAAATGCTTAAGAAGCATTTGGTAGTTTACATGAGAGGGGTTCACCCCTATTTATACAAGAGGAGAAGAATGGGGAGAGCTCGTTTTGAGCTCTCCTAAAAGGAGTCGTTCGACTTGTTAAAATGTATCTCATATATATATATATATATATATATATATATAGAGAGAGAGAGAGAGAGAGAGAGAGAGAGAGAGAGAGAGAGAGAGAGAGAGAGAGAGAGAGAGAGAGAGAGAGAGAGAGAGAGAGAGATGTTTCATATATATGTATATAAATATATATATTTTTTCTTTTGTAAATACCCACTAGGGGTAAAATGGTTATTTCCCTCTTTCACACATTTGAAATGTGCATTTCTTTTTTCTTTTTATTTTCCTCTTTTTTTTTGTACTTTTAGGATTGGAGGGGTCCACCATATAGGCGTTGGAGTCACAAATGTGGCCATTGGAGGGGCTCCAACGACTATATTGAGCCCCTCCCTTGGGTCTCCTTTTGCTTATAAATAATGGGGCATTCTCCCTTGTAAAATTATCCTTTTTATAAGAGGTTCTCTCATTTCATCAATAAAGAGATTCATTATTTTTTCATGCCTTTGTGTATGTATGCTCCTTTGTGAGTGTTCATTTTGCCTTTGTGCACATATTGATCCATTGTGAATCTAGTGCCTTTGTGCTCGTAGCAATAGTGTTGAGAATATTTTTACATGGTATCAGAGCTTGGTCTCTAGAAGGAAAGCTAAGGTATTGTGTAATCTCGGTGGTCACCTCGAAGAATGTGCCATTTTCTCCTTTCATTCTTTTGACTCAAGGGGCTCTTGTGAATCACTCCTCGGATAACGTAATAAATCTAGTTGGCTCAAAAGAAGACCCATTGTGGTAAGTTTTCAATTCGTGTGAACTCTTTTCTTTCTCGTAAAGGCAATTCCATGGGGGAAAAAGATTCTCACTTTTCTCTCAGATTTAAACTCAATGGGTCCAAATATCATGGTTGGGCCAGGAATATGGAAGCCCATATTAAAGGGAAAGGCCTTTGGAGCTATGTCAAGGGCACTATCTCCGAACCTGAACCTAAAATCACTACTATTGAAAAAGGTGAAATTAAGGTTCTTGATGGGGAAGAAAGAGAAAAGGTTTTTGAAGAGTATAACAAGAAGCATGAGGAATGGGAAATGATGATTTATAAAATCCTTTCATAGATTTGTTCTTCGGTTGAGACTCGGATGAATACAAACATTTTGAAGTTTAAGAAGGCATCTCAAGCATGAGAATACCTTGAGAGGATGTACACTTCAAGGGATTTGTCCCACAATTATTATCTTCAAAAAAGGGCTTTGACCCTTCAACAAGACGAGTTGACTATAAGAGAATCTTTTACCGAATTATCCTCTATTTGGGATGAGCATGTTATGCTTGAACCAAAATGGAGTGAAGAAGCCATTGAGTTTCGACACAAGCAACTAAAAGATCCGTTTTTTAATTTTTTGAATGGGCTTAGACTCGAATTTAAACAAATTCGATCCTCTCTTCTATCTTCCTTCACTTCTCTACCACTTGAAGATGTTCTTACTAAGTTAAGTGGAGAAGAAACTCGTATGAGAATGAGTAAAACCATTCCAAGTGTTCTTGCTACTTCTTCAAACAAAGATGAAGATGAAGATGAAGGTGCCTATGCCGTTTCTAGACCGAGGAACAATTTGAAAACATACAAACCTCTACATTTTAAAAATCAAAATCAAGGAGCAAGAGAAAATGATGGTCAAAACGGACGGTACCAAGGAAAAGATTACAATAAAATTATGTCACTTTTGTAAAGAACCAGGACACATTAAACCAGTGTGCCTAAAATGGTAGCCATGTCCACAACATTTCGACCACATAAAGAGGAGGGTCCATCTACTTCTACTAATGGAGCTGTCCCTAAGCCAAATTATGGAGGCTCTTCAAACTCTTGTAACAGGATCTATTTCTGGGGCCGTCATGTCAACCTTCTCTTCTCCCGGTAAGACTTGTTGGCTTTTAGATTCGGGTGCCCCCTTTCATATGACTCTAAATATTTTTTTGCTTTTCGAATATATAAAAAATTCATTCCCTTCTTTTGTTTCAACTGCGAATGGAGCTTCTCTTAAAATCAAAGGTATTGAAAATTTTGAAAAACAAGGCTTTTCTATTCCCAAAATTAGATTCATACCAAAATTGAATTTAAATTTGCTTTCGGTCTCTAAACTCTCAGACCATGGATATTATATTAATTTCTCATCTAATAAATGTTGGATACAGGATCGCCAGTCCGGGAAGTTGATATGGGAAGGCTCTAGGAAGGGAGAATTATACTATTAGGAATTTCTTCAAATTCCAAAGAATTCTTTTTGTAATGTTGCCCAACATAAAGATATAAATATTTGGCACAAGAGACTTGGATATTCCAATGTTATCAAGCTTTCTTATTTGCATTTTGTTAATGATTTTTGTAAAAATGACTTCACTTGTAATGATTATATTGTTGGAAAAATGAGAAGCTTACCTTTTGAACAAAGATCTATGTTTTCAACAAAACCATTTGAACTTGTTCATTCGGATGTATGGGAACCAACACCCATTATATCAAAAGGAGGGTTTGCATATTATGTTATCTTATTGATGATTACTATAGATATTGTTGGATTTACTTTCTTAAACATAAGTATGAGTTTTTTTCGTCATTTAAGGCATATCACATGACAATTAAGAATCAATTCAATGAAAATTTAAAGATTCTTAGAAACAACTCCGGAGGTGAGTATCTCTCTAATGAATTCAAAAGTTATCTTGAAAATTATGGAATTGTTCATCAAAAATCTTGTCCTAAAAAAATGGTTTAGCCGAAAGAAAACATAGACACATTGTTGAAACTACTAGAACCTTATTTCTCAAAACATTCCAAAAAGATTTTGGGCCGAGGCGGCTTTTGCATCAGTTTATCTTATAAATCGTCTTCCGTACAAAAACTTCAATAAAAAATTTTCTTTTGTAATTTTATATAAAAAAAACCCCGATTACAATAGGTTGAGAATTTTTTGATGTAAATGTTTTGTCCTTACGGATAAAAACGACAAACTTTCACAAAAAACCATTCCTTGTGCTTTTTTTGGTTATTCCAAAACTCAAAAGGGTTTAGATGCTATGATATTAAAAATGATAAATTTGTTAGAAAGTGACTTTGAATATTTTAGGTTCGATAATGAACCCATACACATGCACATTAAGTGCGAATATACCCACTTAAGATAACAACACAAGCACATCAAGTGCTAATACATAAGCCCATAAAAGGGATAAATATGACTTAAAGTCATAAGTTGAATATTATTGAAGAAATAGGAAGAAGAGGGTAAAAACCCTATACAATGGAGCATAAGCTCCTCCAAGGAGTGAAGGATTTACAAGGGGAAAGCCCCTATTTATAATACAAGCAAGGAGCCACTTAGGGGGCTCCCAAAGGAGTCGTTGGGAGCCCCCAACGACTCTTTGAGGAGCCTCCCTAGGTGGCGCAAACCACTAAAAAAGAGAAAAAGAAAAAAGAAAAAAGAAAAAAGAAAAAAGAAAAATAAAAGTAAAAATTACAAACATATTCCAAATGAAATATGCGTAAAACTGTGAAATGACTAAACTACCCCTATGCCTATAAATAGAAAAATATATATTTTATATATATAATTAGGATAATACATATGCATATATACCATATATGAATATGTATTATCCTTTATATATATAAAATATATATAAGATTACATAAGTTGAATGATACATTTTAACACCCCCCTCAAACTTTGCGTGGGGGAACGAAAAGATTGAAGAAAGCAGGAGGAAGACTCTCAAGGCTTCAAGTGCCTTCCGTACGAATGCCATTGCAAATGTCTTCCTCCAACGTCTTTAACGATGAGCACCTTCCATGATCTATCCAAGGTACTTCTTTTCCTCTTATCTTCAAGATCCTGTGGAACAACAACAAAGAAACAAGTAAAACATATCTTTGCACTTTACTCAATTGGAACATTTTTAACAAGCTTAATTGAAACCATATCGGATGACACATCCGCAAAACAATGGTATAAAAATATAACTTATGCATGCATAGAAATTTGAAGCACATGATAGGATAATTATTTTAGCATGAAAAGTAAATTTAGAAAACCAAAGTTTCAAAATCATACATCATGTTAAAGAGTGAGCGGAAGCAAATTATACGGAAATGAATTGCAAGAATGCATAATGCATTCATAAGGTCCAACATTGGACAAACATAACCCCATAATGGGGAATAACAAAATGGTCCACTAAGGGACACCACAATAAGCCTACGAAGAGGCATAAGCTATATATGCTTTATTGAATGAGGGCCTAAAAGGTCATAATAAGCATATGCATGTACTATCATGAAATGAATTAATCACTTAAAGAAAATCATTAATGAACATGCTCCAAACATACTTTAGTCAAAATGAACACGGATGCAAATGTTCAAAAGCATGATGAATATGAACTTCAAGGGGCTTTAACACGCATAGATCAACAATAAAGTTTCACATCTTTAACAAGCATGATGAATATGAAACTCTATTGTTGATCTATGTCAAACAAATGTCATATATAAGAAGCATGATTTGACTAAATATATTAAAGCATCCACCCAAGATTCAAAAATGAATATCATTTGAGACAAAAGACTCATTTTGCATATCAAATACAAACTATGCCGAAAAACTGTAAGCACTTAATATATAGATTAAATGCCAAAAAATCAACTTGATTTTAAAATATTCTTATCAAAAATATGATTCACTTGAATATCTTAAAACACAAGTCATGAATGAAATTTTGCAAATTTCAACAATAGTTCATCCATTACAAACAACTACCTCATTAGTCCTCAAAAACCCATAAATCAAGTGTATAAGCTACTAGATCAAGAATATAAATATAATGCCATTAAAGGCCAAAGACACACACAAAGGTATGCAAAAGAACCTCTTGTCTACATATAATAATACTTGAAATGAGTGCATCTACGACAAGAACAAGAGAATACACGTCAACATGGACCAAAAGCATATCTTGTCTACGTAAAAATACACTCAAAACCAAGTATGTTCAGCTACTAGAACAAGAGTAACAAACCAACCATGGGCTAAAACACAATACATCTCTTGTCTACATAAGATGACACTTGAAATGAGTGAAATAAGCCAACCATGGGCATACATCTCAGCGACTAGAACAAGGACACAAATGCCAACATAGGCTAAAATCACACATCATGGTGTGAATCAACGTGCCTTGTCTACATATAATAACACTCAAGACAAGTGTGTTCAGCTACTAGACCAAGAGAGCAAAAGCCAACAAATGGCTATCAACACACAAAGATGTAATAAAATTCTTGTCTACATATGATGACACTTAGATAAGAGTTATAAAAGGAGAAGACTTTTGAGGTAATAAAACTTGTAATGACAAACATATATATAAATCAAACCTTGAATCAATAGAACAATATTCTTCAAAAAGAATACCCATAAAATTAACATTTTGGAATAAACTATGTAAAAGTATCTTCAACAAGATACAACAACCGATAGAACAATATTCTTGAAAATAAATGTGTGAACATACGCACACCAAGAACATATGGAACACTTGTGCACAAAAGCACGAAATCATAAATGTGCAAATGCACTCATAATTTTCATAAACAATAAAAGGTTGGGCAATAATCCCTAAAACCTTGATTTTAATATACCTTAAAACATTTTCAGGTTTCAAACATCATATATCCATCACATTTATATATAAATAAGAGCATCCATAAGATCAATGGCCAACATCAAATTAGTGACACACTCATATACCAAATCATTCTAGAGTCCCAAGGTGCCCATAACTCACCTCAACCACCATCTATAATATGGTAAGTGGACAATCTAAAATAACATAACAACGAGTGACACTCATAATTAGAGATCATATACCAAATCATTCTAGAGTCCCAAGGTGCCCATAACTCACCTCAACCACCATCTATAATATGGCAATTTGGACAATCTAAAATGACATAACACAAGGTGCCCTTAACTCACCTCAACAAACATCTCTAATATAAAAATAAGGCCAAAACAATGATGCATTAAAAAAACATGTGATGGACAAATATAAATGCCAAAAAAAAGCATTAAACACTTTAGGAATTATTTTTCAAAGAAAAGAGGACCGATTAAAAATTGAATCAAAGGTCCAATATAATCAATCACAATAATATGTTTTATAAAAATAATTTTGCATAAACATGAATTATTCTTAATCTTCAAAATAAGTCATTTATACAAAAAAGACTTATTATGCAACTAACACAATTATGAAATATTAAGCAACATCATGCGTAAGAACCGATTTGGAATAATCAAAAAGTAAAAAACAAGCCTCAACTATGATAGATATAAAGCGCAACTAAATGCATACCAAATGATAATAGATGCACTTTTATGCAATGCAAGATTTTTAAATGACAATAATCTTGAATGAGCAAATAACAAACTTAGGCCAATATAGGCATTCATAAAGATGGTGAAGTTTGAAAATCTTATGAAATCCACTATTGTAACTTAAAAAATGATGCTCACAACCAATCTCAAAAGATCCACAAAGGGTTACAAGTATTAATGAATCTTTGAAGGATATTATGCAAGGGAAAAGATACTCACAAACAATCTTCTCACAACAACCATGAAATCTTCATAAAAGAGCATATACTCACAAGAAGATTATAAGGACCAAAAGGCTCCTTAAAGAGAGCTCAAAACACACAAAATTTCCAAAGAAGGGGGAAACTCCACTAAAGTGAGAGAAATCCCAACAAAGAAGAATAATAGATTTGTTAAAAAACCTTATGATAAAGTAAGATTGTACTATGGCATAAATCTATAAAATTAAACATTTATTGAGGAAAAATTCAAAAAGCTCTTAAGTTTTATAAAAAAACATGACTTAATTCAACCGGAATTATATATATATATATATAAAACTTTCTTAATTAAATGTTGCTCATATAAAAAGGACACATTAGGTAAGTGAATCAAAACTTATTAAGGAATTTTTCATATATGCCAAGCATTTTTCGAAAAAACTACATCTCACAAACATTTTAATCTTAACATACCTTTGTTTATAGACTTACCACATATAAAAGGTATTCTCATAAACAAAGATAGGTTTAAAATATAAATTCAAGGCTCCAATGGTCATAAATCTTTACCGACCCATTAAGTTTTGAGCAATCATATATCTAATTTTTCGCCAAACAAGTTATCATTTTAAAACTTTTCAAAGAAAAACATACGAAAAAGTATGTATATGAAAAATATTCAATAAAGTATCAAGTAACTCAAATTTTTATAAAAAAACATAATGACAAAGAGTACACATAAAAAAAGAACATATTAAATTCTTCATACAATACTTAAAGAAATAGAATGCATACCGAATAACTTTTAGAAAAGAAAGAGAAATGAATACTTCACCATTTTTCTTTAAAACTTTCTTGAATACCACGCTTCCCGATGCACCAAAGAGCAACTCGATCTCAACCTTGCTCTGATACCATGTTAGAAAGTGACTTTGAATATTTTAGGTTCGATAATGAACCCATACACATGCACATTAAGTGCGAATATACCCACTTAAGGGAACAACACAAGCACATCAAGTGCTAATACATAAACCCATAAAAGGGATAAATATGACTTAAAGTCATAAGTTGAATATTATTGAAGAAATAGGAAGAAGAGGGTAAAAACCCTATACAATGGAGCATAAGCTCCTCCAAGAAGTGAAGGATTTACAAGGGGAAAGCCCCTATTTATAATACAAGCAAGGAGCCACTTAGGGGGCTCCCAAAGGAGTCGTTGGGAGCCCCCAACGGTCACATTTGTGACCGTTGGGGGCTCCCCAACGACTCTTTGGGGAGCCTCCCTAGGTGGCGCAAACCACTAAAAAAGAGAAAAAGAAAAAAGAAAAATAAAAGTAAAAATTACAAACATATTCCAAATGAAATATGCGTAAAACTGTGAAATGACTAAACTACCCCTATGCCTATAAATAGAAAAATATATATTTTATATATATAATTAGGATAATACATATGCATATATACCATATATGAATATGTATTATCTTATATATATATAAAATATATATAAGATTACATAAGTTGAATGATACATTTTAACAAAATTATATGCCTTTAGAAATGTAACCTTTTTAGAAAATGTTAGTGGTTTTGAAAAATGTGAACCTCATGAAGAAAATGTAGATTATTCTTTCTTATTCGACTTGTTGTCTAGAAATGATGATAGTTTTAGTGATGATGAAATTACATATAATGATCTTAGTGATAATGAAGCAGAAGAAAACAACAATTCTTCTCAATCTATCGATCATTATATTGAAGAAAGAGTGTCTAGTGATCCTATCACTTATACACATAGAGATAAAAGCATTTTTAGAAGTGCAATTGAAAAATATTGAGATGGACTGTCACTATGTAAGAGAAGAATATCTGAAGAGAGTTATAGATCTTCCTTATGTAACATTAGAATATCAATTGACGAACTTCTTCACCAAGGCGCTCTGTTCACCTAGATTCAACTTTCTCCTTGGCAAACTTTCGGTCATTGCAACCTAAGTTTGAGGGGGGGGGGGGTGTTAAAATGTATCTCATATATATATATATATATATTCCTTTCTTAAATACCCACTAGGGGTAAAATGGTCATTTTACTCTTTCACGCATATTTAAAATGTGCATTTTTTTTCTTCTTCTTTTCCTCTTTTTCTTTTTTTCTTTTTTCTTTTTGTACTTTTAGGATTGGAGGGTCCACCATATAGGCGTTGGACCCTCCAACGGTCATAAATGTGACCGTTGGAGGGGCTCCAACGACTATATGGAGCCCCTCCTTGGGTCTCCTTTTTCCTATAAATAATGGGGTATTCTCCCTTATAAAATAATCTTTTTTGTTAGCGGTTCTCTCGTTTCATCAATAAAGAGATTCATTATTTTTTCATGCCTTTGTGCATGTATGCTCCTTTGTGAGTGTTCATTTTGCCTTTGTGCACATATTGATCCATTGTGAATCTAGTGCCTTTGTGCACATAGCAATAGTGTTGAGGATATTTTTAGAGGACTCTAGTCTAGCGACTCTTATTCTAGCAGTTGGACTAGAGTCCAACAGTTAGATTCTAGTCAAGTTCTAACTAGAACTTGACTAGATAAAAGTATCTAGTTCAACGTGAACTAGATATAAAAATAAAGAGAAAAATAAAAATAAAATAAAGAACAATAGAAAAAATATATATATTAATAATATAATATTATTATCTATGTATGTTACATTTGTTACATTTTAACAAACAATAGCCATTAAGGGGCAACAACACAAACACTAAGTGTATATAAAACATTAAGGAACTAAATAGAAAAACACAAAATGTAAAAAATATTAATCTTTATTGAGCATAATGCTTAAGAGAGCATTGACAAAGGAGGAGGAACAAAGCCCCTTTGTATACACTCCCAATGATCATATTTATGACCGTTGAAGAGCCTTCAATGACTTTATGGTCAAAAGATCATAGAGCCCTTATTTAAAAGGGCTAATTACAAAAAAGGAAAATAAAAAAGGGAAAAACGGTTCCAAATGAACAATCTCTATTACATGAGTAAAATAGCAAAAATACCCCTAGAGGATATTTACCTATTACATTATTATAAATAATATAGGCATATATATGTATATATGTATAATATAAAACAAATATATATGTATGACAATACATATATATACATGCACATCTTAACACTCTCCCTCAAACTTACGGTGTGATATGCCAAAAGCTTGAAAATACAACAAAGAATCAATGGGAATGATTTAAGTCTTCAAATTCCTTTATTCGTGATCATCCCCAAACACATGCATCAAGTATCTCCGTCTTCATGACATGATGCATCAAAGATATACTTTCTCAATCCATCACATCTTTAAAAGCATGTAGAGAGAACAAACCAAAAGATTCCAACTACACAAGGAAAATGTCTTGCTCAATAGTTATAAAGTTTTAAAACCAATATATTTTAAAACAAGAATAGAATTTTCAAACAAAGTTGTAATAATTTTTAGAAACATTAGATAATCATTAAGAAAGACGAGAAGAGTATTCCTCAAGGATGATTTTTTATAAAATCGAACCATTATAATAAAATCAACATATTTTTCAAGAAAACATAACATTGACCATAAAAAAAATTGATCATTAAAGGACATAATATTCATTAAGAAGAGATAAACAATTATGCATAAATAATATCCTAAGCATTTCAATCATGCGTATAATAAAAAAAGAGGTCTCAAAAAAGAGCTAATTAACTTCATGCATATAATAATGTGAACAAGATAATCAATATGAAACACACATATATATCCAACATGCAATTAAATCATATTTAATGCACATAAAACGATAGTAAAAATAACTATTTTTATCAATAAAATGCGCATAAAATGCATGATTTTAATATAAAGAATCAAATAGCCTTCAATTACGAATAAAAGTGTCCACCAATATTAAGTGGACAACACAAGTTTTTCTTAAGGAATACACTCTCAACACCCACAAAGGGGCACACGCAAGAAAGCTCATAATATAAAGAATAAGATTTTATTAAACATCATAAGTATGCAAAAAGTGTTTGAAATTTTTATCCATAAACATCTTCCATACAAGGAAAAATAAGTAGTAAAAGATTAGAAATTTCAATGAAAGATTTAAAAAAAAATCACATAACAAAGAAAATTATATTTTCAAATCAACACTAATTTGCAAAAAATACGAAGAGATTTAAATTCTCACAAATATCAAGAAGTGATATTTTGCAAATTTCAACAATAGTTTGACCCACACAAGCAATCACCTCATAGGCTTCCAAACCTCAAACATCAAATGTATCAGCGATTAGAATAAGAGCATAATCATCATGCCATTAAACGGCCAAAGACACACACGAACGTGTGTATAAACATATCTTGTCTATATATAATTACACTTAAAAAAAGTGTATCAACGATTAGAACAAGAGCATAATGCCAACGATGGGCTAAAATCACATACGAAGGTGTGAATAAACATCCATTGTTTACATATAATGACACTAAAAAGTCAAGTGTATCAATGACTAATCAAGAGTATAATGCCAACAATAGGCTAAACACACACACGAAGGTGTGAATAAACATCTTTTGTCTACGTATAATGACACTTAGATAAGAGGCATAATAAGAGGAAACACAAGGTAAGAGAGCTTGTAATGAAAACACAACAATGTTATCAATAAAAATATCAATTTTAACCATCTTTCGAAACACCATGGTTTAAAAAATAGATAGCCATCACAAAGTTACAAATATCCCTAATAATAATGGTCATATAACAAATGAGTGATACAATACACTCAGATCCAGAGATCAAATAACTGTCAGTTACAACCAAAATCATAAGTTGATGATCTAAACTGACATAAAACGTGGTGCACACAATTCATCCAAACATCTTTGAATAAAAAATAACAAGGCCAAGAGAAATGACACATCATATAAAATTCTGTGATGGACATAACAAATGTCATAAGAATGCAATAAATGCTCATGGAAACCATTTTCCAAACAAGTGAGTTCAAATATAAGAACCGATTTGAAAAAACAAAGTTTCAAATCAAATTCAATAACGGTAGATGAAAAACTTGGACTGAATATAGTGCAATCATATGTACATGCAATCATAAGCATCGTTAATATAAGCAAGCTATATAGAGAGCTAAATATAGATTACAAGTCTACTATGAGACAATCAATGCCATTAAAGAGAACCAAGCCATATATAGAGATTCTCAAATAACTATATAAAAAACCAAGTGCATAGACAAGTACAATTAATCATGGATTCTCATAAAGAGATCAAAAGAACTTATGTATATGTAATAATCCAAATAACTTAAAGCCATATATCTTATACAAAAAACATGCATAGGAACAAATTTAAGCATATATGCAAGTGATAGATTTAAGGCATTAAGAACACAATATAAAAATTTATATTTTATAAATAACAAGTATGCAATGAATTAAGAACTCCGCATGTGTATAACTGGTTAGTTATACACTGCCGGTCCCAAGCCCGGATAAAGGAGGAGGGTTGCGGTAGGCCAGTGACAGGTAGCATAAAAACTTAGTCACACCCTATGAATATGAACCAATATGAGAATTTCGTTGGGGCATTCCCTACTGAGCGACGCGCTGTACTCTATAGGCCCGGAGGCAGTGATAAATGGGCAAGGGTTGCTAAGTCGTCGCTTTCGTCGCCCAGAAGCGACGCATCACACCGGCGCCCGGGTGTGGTGTCAAATAGGCAAGGATTCCCTCACTTTGTTGGATGGGTGAGGGTAAAGAAGATAGTTCAAGACCATAGAATTAGGTTAGCCACTTGGAACATAGGGTCTTTAACTGGTAAGTTGGTAGAGTTAGTAGATGTTATGTGTAGGAGAAAGATGGATATTTTATGTCTACAAGAGACCAAATGGGTAGGTGATAAAGCAAAAGTGATAGAACCATGGGGATATAAGATTTGGTATACAGGAATAAATAGGAATAAGAATGGAGTAGGGATTGTTATTAGTCATGAGTTTATAGATATTGTAGTTGAGGTCCGTAGGAAGGGTGATAGGATTTTACTTATTAAATTAGTATTAGGTACGAATATTATTAATATTATTAGTGTTTATGCAGCTCAAGTAGGTTTAGATGATTCCATTAAGCGTCAATTTTGGGAAGATTTAGATGTAGTACAAGGGATATCTTATGGAGAAAAGCTTTTCATCGGCGGTGACCTTAATGAACATGTAGGCATTAGTAGGGATGGATTTGAGAGTATCCATGGAGGCTATGGTATAGGAGAAAGAAACGGAAGTGGAGAAAGGATTTTAGATTTTGGTTTGTCCTATGATATGATCTTAGCGAACACTTGGTTTAGGAAGAGAGAGTCTCACCTAGTAACATTTAAAAGTGGGGTTAATACGAGTCAGATAGATTTTTTCCTACTTAGAAATAGAGATAGGGGTTGTTGCATCGATTATAAGGTTATACCTGGAGAAAGTGTAGCTACACAACATAGAGTCTTAATTTTAGATCTTAGAATTAGAAAATGCCGCAAAAGAGATAGACATAGGATAGATCCTAGAATTAAGTGGTAGACATTGAGAGGAGCTAAACAAGGAATGTTTGGTAGAGCAGGTAGTTAAGAAAGCTGATTGGTGTTTCGAGGAGGATTCAGAATCAATGCGTAATAAGATAGCGGGTGGCATGAGAAAGGTGGCTAAGGAGGTATTAGGTGAGTCTAAAGGCGGTGCACCGCTAGGTAAGGATACATCATGGTGGAACGAGGATGTCAAATTAGTTATTAAGGTTAAAAGAGAGTGTTATAGAAATTTAAGAGTCGTGATAATGAGAATTTGGAGAAGTATATGATAGCAAAGAAGGAAACTAAAAAAATAGTTCGAAACACGAGAGATAAGGTATATAAGGAGGTTTATGACAAGTTGGATACCAAAGAGGGCGAGAAGGATATTTATAGGCTTGCAAAGATGAGAGATATGAAATCGAGGGATCTGGGTATGGTTAAATGTATCAAAGATGAAACACAAAGGGTTTTAGTCAAAGATGAGGAGATTAAGGAAAGATGAAAAGATTATTTTGATAAGCTATTTAATGAAAGTCATGCTCAGGATCTTGGAGACTTCTCCATTTTTTTTTCATGAGATGAATCGTGACTTCATGTGCAAGATTCAAAAGAAAGAAATTGCCGAGGCTTTGAAGAAAATGAAATCAAGAAGGGCAGTTAGCTCGGATGGTATACCTATCGAGGTTTGAAAATGCTTGGGTGAGAAAGGTTTAGAATGATTGACAAATCTTTTTAACAAGATTTGACGGACAAATAAGATGCCTAATGAGTGTAGGAAGAGTACTTTGGTGCCTCTATATAAGAATAAGGGTGATATACAAGATTGCACAAACTATCGTGGTATAAAACTCATGAGTCATACTATGAAACTTTGGGAGAGGGTGATTGAGTATAGGTTGAGGAAGGTTGTCATGATATCGGAGAATCAATTTGGTTTTATTCCTGGAAGATCAACTATGAAAGCTATACATCTTCTTAGACAACTTATTGAGAGATATAGAGAGAGGAAGAAAGATTTGCATATGATTTTTATTGATTTGGAGAAGGCATACGATAGAGTACCTAGGGATGTTCTCTAGTGGACAATGATGAATAAAGGTGTTTCTCTCAAGTACATTAGTATAATTAAAGATATGTACGAAGGAGTAGTAACCAATGTCCGCACTTGTGGAGGGGTGACAACCAATTTTCCTATAACGGTTGAGTTACATCAAGGATCTACATTAAGCCCTTTCCTATTTGCTATAGTGATGGATGAGCTTACGAGATCAATTCAAGAAAATGTGTCGTGGTGTATGTTGTTTGCTGATGATATTGTTTTGATTGATGAGTCTAGAGCTGGGGTTAATGCTAAGTTAGAATTATGGAGACAGATATTGGAAGCAAGATGTTTTAAGTTGAGTAAGAGTAAGACAAAATATATGAATGTATGTTTAGTAAGCAACAAAGTAGTGATAGGAGTATAGTGAAGCTTGGTGAGTAATAAATACCGGTGGATGACTGTTTCAAATATTTGGGATCTATCATTCAAAAGTCTGGAGAAATTGATGGAGATGTAAATCATAGGATAAAGGTTGGGTGGATGAAATGAAAAAGTGCAACTGGAGTGTTGTGTGATTGTAGAATGCCATTACGGTTGAAAGAAAAGTTTTATAGGACGACAATTAGGTCCGCTTTACTATATGGTACGGAATGTTGGGCTGCCAAGAGACATCATATTCAAAAAATGAGTGTAGCTGAGATGCGCATGCTTAGATGGATGTGTGAAAATACAATAAAAGATAAGATTCAAAACGAGGAGATACGTAAGAAGGTAGGCATTGCATCCATTGAAAATAAGATGAGAGAGAATCGTTTACGGTGGTTTGGACATATTCGGCGAAGGCCTAATGATGCTCGAGTTAGAAGGATGGAGAAATGAGAAAATATATTAGTTAAAAGAGGTCGGGGTAGGCCTAAGAAGACTTGGATGAAGATGATAGGAAATGATATGAATGCTTTGAACCTCACCGAGGACATGGCATTGGATAGAAATGATTGGAGGAGAAGGATTCATGTGGAAGACCCAGAATGATTTTTTTTTTGGTTCATATCGCCAACCCCAATTGTTTTGGGATGAAGGCATAATTATTGTTGTTGTTGTTGTATGCAATGAATTAAGAACACACATGTCTACCAAAGATCTAAGTGGACAAACACGTCAATCGATAATAGACAAGTACTAAAGTGAACCATGAGAGAAACACATATAACTCCCATAAAAGCACAGAATTTTCTCATGATTCTCAACTTAATATTTTATTAAAAACTAAGTGTACAACATAATATTTAAATCACATGCAAAGCATGTAAAATAATGCTTTGAGACTAATAACATAATCATAAGTACCACAAAAAGAATAAACAATATAAACACCTAATATCATAACTATTGTCCCACAAAAGATCCATAAAAGACATTTGTTAAAGTAAATGACTTCTCATAAGAAATTATGCTCAATACCTTATGTACGAACAAATAATCTTATTGACCATGTAAGGCAATCATAAGTACATAAGGATCAAATATCACTAAAAATGATTTTATGAGCTAGATCATAATTTTTAACACTTCATATGCTACTTTTAATATACCAATAGTAAAGAGAAATATTAAACACAAGTTCAAGCAAAATTTTATAAAATTATACTTGTGAAATACACACATCATTATTTTGAAATATCTCAAATTATTATAAAATATATAACAATTATCAAAAAAGAATAAAACCAAGTTCAACAATACGAACATGATTTGACATTTATAATTATGACTTGTTCAAATAAAGCATCTAAATGCCAACAATACATGCTTAAGCATACATGATTATATACATATATATCAAATAAAGCAAGTTTTGAAAGATTAAGATTCAAACATGATTTCAAAACATACATATATCTAATTTCTAAAAAATAAACAAATAAGTCTTATAAGATATTTAATAAAAAATAAGTTCAACGATGATTAAAAAATCATTTAAAGAGATTCTTTTTAATAATAATAGCAATATATATATATATATATTTAACAATAAAAAAAATAAGTATTTTCTCATGCATAATGCATGGAATAGATAACACAAGAAATACTTAAAGATATAAGATACATACCGAGTCTATATTTTCCTTAAATCAAAGCCACACAGCAATCACAAATACTTCACGAAACACGAACTCGAACTAAAGAATTTCAAGACCCCAAAATGGCAAAATGCCAAGAAAAATAATCTAGCTCTGATACCATGTAATGAAATAACATAAAATACAAAAACAATGCTACTAAGGGCTTATAAGATCGCAAAACACAATGTGCACAAAAGTGCATAAACACAAATCAATGCCATAGAGGGCTTACAAGATCGCAACACAATGTGCACAAGAACAAGTTCACTATAGGACAAAACAATAGCCATCAAGGGACAACAACACAAACACTAAGTACATATAAAACATTAAAGAACTAAATAGAAAAACAAAAAATGTAAAAAAAATTCATCTTTATTGAGCATAAATGCTTAAGAGAAGCATTAACAAATGAGGGAAAACAAAGTCCCTTTGTATACACATTACAAGGGCGAGAGACTAAATGAGAGCTCCCAACAATCATATTTATGACCGTTGGAGAGCCTCCACTGACTCTATGGTCAAAAGACCATAGAGCCCTTGCTTAAAAGGGCAAATTACAAAAAAGAAAAAAATTATTCCTAATGAATAGTCCCTATTACATGAGTAAAATGATGAAAATACTTCTAAAGGATATTTACCTATTAAATTATTATAAATAATATATATACATATACATATATATGAATATATATATCTATATATATATATATATATATATATATATATATATATATATATATATATATATATATATATATGACAATACATACATATATATACATGTACATCTTAATAAAAACCTCGCTATAAAATGCACTCAAGAACACTAAAACATATCTAGAACTACCCATCACTCTCACAAACCTCACATATGCACACACCCACTTATTTATAGAGGGGAGAAGAGAGTAAAAGGAGAAGAGAGAGCCCCTTCTAGTTGTTGGAGAGGGTTGTTGGACTGCCTTCTCCAACGACTAGAAGTCAACCAATGTTGACTAGTCATTTATCACTTTAATCATTCATGAAAATCATGCACACATAGAGACATTAATTTTCAACATTATCAATATTATGAAGAAGTAACTCACAAAGATATTTAAATAGCAAACCATTTTTACACAGCAAAAGATAAGAAATGATTTCAATTACTCAATAAAAGATTTAAGAAAAATCAAATACACAGATCAATTTCATTTTAGAAACAATGTTAGCAATACACCTAAAAAAAACACTTATGGACCAAATCTAAGAGATAACACATGCTTAGAAAACAAGTGTAAAAAAAAAGGGATCCCAATGAGGATCTACACAAATACAATTGGAGTGAACAAGAACCAATTTACCAAAAAAGAATACAAAGTAAGAATAATCTCAAGAGCAACTAGATACCTACAATAGCTACTATGGGTGTATATAATACAACACATGAGATTTTACTAATAAAATGCTTAGAAACACATTAATTAAACTTGTGCAAATTATGCAAAACAATTAATCATAGAATAACTCATGCAACTAAGGCATATACAATGCAAAATGCATGAAAATTCAACAACCATTTCTCATAAAAGAGCAAATGAGTTTAAAAAAATTACGAAGTGATTTTAAAAATCTCATAAATCATAATGAATGGATTTTGCAAATTAAAACACTAGTTTGACCACCATAATTAATCACCTCCGAGGCCTTTAAACTTCAAACATCAAGTATATCAGTGACTAGAACAAGAGCTTAATCATCATGCCACTAAAGGGCTAAGGACACACACGAAGGTGTGTATAAACATCTCTTGTCTACATATAATGACACTTAAAACAAGTATATCAACGACTAGAACAAGAGCATAATGCCAACAATGGGCTAATATCACACATGAAGGTATGAATAAACATCTCTTGTCTACATATAATGACACTAAAAAATTAAGTGTATCAGTGACTAGATCAAGAGTATAATGCCAACGATGAGCTAAAATCACACACGAAATATCTCTTGTGTACATATAATGACGCTAAAATATCAAGTATATCAACAATTAGATCAAGAGTATAATGCCAACAATGCGCTAAAAACACAGACGAAGGTGTGAATACAGTTCTCTTGTTTTCATATAATGACACTTAGATAAGAGGCATAATAGGAGAAAACACAAAAGGTAAGAGAGCTTGTAATGAAAACACACTAATGTTATCAATAAAATTGTCAATTTTAACCATCTTTTGAAACACCATGGTTTCAAAAATAGATAGCTATCACAGTTAAATGGAGTTACAATAATCCATAATAACAATGGTCATATAATAAATGAGTGATACAACACACTCAAATTTAGAAATCAAACAACTGTTAGTTAGAGCCAAACCATAAGTTGACAATCTAAACTGACATAAAATGGGGTGCACACAACTGACCCCAACATCTCTGAATAAAAAATAATAAGGCCAAAGGCCAAGAGAAATGATACATCATATAGAATTCTGTGATGAACACAACAAATGCCATAAAAAGACAATAAATACTCATGAAAATCAATTTTCAAATAGGTGAGTTCATAAAAGGAACTGATTTGAAAAGACAATTTCGAATAAAAAATCCAATAAAGAAGATGAAATCTTACAATGAATGTAGTGCAGTTATATGCCTAACAATATATCCCATGACAATTTTTACAATCTTTAATAAGCAAACAAGAATCCTACTTAATATAAGCAATTCTTCAAAAATGAATTCATAAATCCACCAATCAAGGAATAAGTGCACTAAAGCACATCACATACAAATGATCTAATAACTCTCAAAGAAAAGACAAGAACAATATATATGATCTAAAAAATATGTCTTTTAGATTTAAATCATAAGTCTACTATGGGACAACAATGACATGTAACATTAAGGAAATAACACATATAGAGATTGTTAAGGAACTATTTATAAACCCAAAAGCATACATACTTATCACTAATCATGAATACTCAAAGCAATAATATAATCTAATAACTTATAGCCACATAGTCTATACAAAAGCTATGAATTTTAATACTACATACTAAATATCACTCACAATACATCAAATATTAACCTTCTGAGGGGCACAAGCACAAGAACCTACTAAGGGGCAAAATGCAATCCACAAGAAAAAAAACAAGTTAATATTATGACATACAAAATGCATTCAAGTATACGTGAACAAAACATCCAATGCAAGAGTCATTTGTAATACGAATGACAGAGAAATGAACACAAGTCATATATAAAAATATCCAAGATCATTCTCAAGCATAATCATTCTAGGATGTTTTTCAAAGAATTAATTTAGCACAATAAGAGCAATCTCTTAAAGTCAGTCATTGAAGCTACATGGGACATGAGTATGTTGATATGAGAGCATACAAGATATCCATGGCATTACCAAAGAATTAAAATTATGATGACTCAAGAAATACATTATACTAGAATCTAAATTTCTCAAGGAACACATTTTTAACATAAATTTCACATAATATACCTAATAATCATGCTTTGACACATGCTTAAGGGCACCAATGATAATTACGATAAAACAAAATACATACAACAAAAATTAGTATTTTGCAAACAACATGAAAAACATATAAGCATAGTATTTAAGATTTTAAAGAAAACCAAATATACTTTTCATGATGACATTTTCAAAAAATATACATATTCATAATCAAAACATATATTTCATGTAAACATGCTTACACAAAAACATATATCAAAAGTCAATAAATTTTCACAAGTTCTAATTTTAATTAACTTGAAAACATATTCATTTTTAACATATTAATAAATATCTACTATATTTCAAACACAATTTTTTAATATATACCATAACTATTTAAAGTAGAGAATAAAAAAAAATACATACCGGAATATGAGAGTCTCGAGTCCCCAAGCCGTTAATCAATTCAAATCTTTCTTTCGAAGCACAAACTCGAACAAGATACCAAGACCAAGATACCTTGCTCTGATACCATGTCATGAAATGCCGCGGAACCCAAGACATTCCAAATTGTAATCAAAATGCCAAATCAAAATACATTTGAATACTAACAAGATACAAACTAATACAAGTTTTGTGAATAAATAATTTCATTCATAATGAACAATGAAATATATAAAAACCTCATTACAAAATGCACTCTGCCTCGTTCAAACTTGCCAGTGGTCAAATTCTAGTGAACTTGAGTAAGGCTTGACTCAAGCCAATCCAAGTGCATTTATAACCTTGGTACATTTCTTAGAGGGCGGAAGTCGAATCCATAGTTGGCAAACCTGGTGAGTCGACTCGGGAATCACCCGAGTCGACCTGGATCGGACCCCAACTAGGTCACCGATTCAGGACTGCCCATCCACATGCCTCTTATGTGTTTTTTTCATGTATTTTGTGATTTTAATGCATAATTCCCATAAAAGAATACTTGTTATAAAGAATTATGTTTTTAAATCATAAATATTAATAATTATGTATAGTTGAATACTTATATAGCTTAGTCATTGATGTCATGTGCTAAATTTAGTGATTATACAATATGAATTTTGATTTTTTCCATATCTTAACGCCAGAAAATGCATAGTCCTAACTCGTCCGAGTTTCTGAGTCGACCCGCTGACTCGTGAGTCAAAGGTTGAGCGATCCGATTCCGAGTCATGAGTTTACCAACTATGGTTGAACCCATTGCCTCTAGCACGGAGGCCGATCATCCTACCCCTTCAGGTAGGGCCTTTTTTTTCCTTTATGCAAAAAAGGGCATCTATATATGTATATAACAAGCTTAATCAGGTTTATCAAGCTTAATCGAACTCACTTACACTCTCGAACGAGCTTGGGCCAGGGTTAAACGATCTGACTCTGGGTTACCCAACTCATTCTGCAGGCCTTATAGTTTATTTGCTATGTCTGTGCTTGTCTCCTGAACTTGCATAACCTTTGCTAGATCTGCCTTTATAACCTTGCTTATAGAATGTTTAAAAAACAAAATACCTGCATGCTACACATGTTTTCCTCCACAAGGGAGACAATCTACCTGGCTGGCACCCGAAGCTCCATCACTGTAAGGTGTTCTCTGCTGAAAGGCTCATTTTTATTAAAAGGATCCAAAGTTTCAATTCTCAAAGGCACCTGCTTGAATCTATTAGTCAATTTCTTCTTCAACCTGAAAACCTCTTTCATGCAACTTACTGACCTAGACTGACAGGTTCATGGAATCTTATCTCAAGATTACCAATTTCTAAACTTGTGAGCAATTAAGAGGAATCTTGTAAAGACTTCCCCAAACTTATCTACACAAGTTTCTTGTTTATTCCTCCCTGTACTGTTGAAAACTCAAAATCATGACCTGCACAACCCTATCTTCTAAAAAAGATGCACGACTTTTCAAATGAAGCTACATGTGGCAACACTTTGAAAATTATTCAAACAGACATGCATGCTTCTGTCAAAAGAAGGGGAGGCCATCAGGGGCGGAACCAGAAAATTTATATAGGAGGGGCCAGTTATATATATATATATATATGAACAAATAACATAGAAAAACTATAGGCATTAGTATGCTAATAAAAAAAGGAAAAACCTAAAACATTAACCTTAATTTGGTCTAGTTAAGGCTTGGCATAGGCTCATTTAAATAAATGGGTGGATCCTGAGCTAAGAATAATTAATTAGGCTCATCTACTTTCTGAGCCAAGCCCAGGCTCTAAGCAAATGTCATGACCAGATATGATTTGGATTCAGATTAAGGACTGGACATATTTTATCCATGTCCATTTGGGTTAATGGACTTTGGTATATTCTCTAGAAACTAACAAGGTATTTTAGCAGGCTTTATCTCAAAAATGCCATCTAAGATGATTATAAAATACCATTCACATCATTCTTGTAAACATTAACCAAAGCATTGAGCAGTTTGCATGACTAACAGCCACACACATAAAAAGCAAAACATAAAAACTTACGTTGGCTTTATTGAATCAAAGAGTTCCAAAATTATATCTTAAACATAGCTTTCTTGGAGGGGCAAAATGAAGGTTCATAGCATATCTTAAACATTTGCACCTCAAAGCCACCTAATTTTAGGAATCCAGTTTTAGGAAACGAAGAAACAAAAAAGGAAAATGATATAGGCAACTTAACCCATCTCTTTTCTTTCTCAAAATATCATATTTAAAGGAGGGGCCACACCCACATACCTTACTTATATGGGTTCTTTTTTTTTTAATTCATGGGGGTGCCAGGGTCCTTGCTTGCCATGCCCCCCCCCCCCCCCCCCCCCCCCACACACACACACACGGTTCTGCCCCTGGAAGCCATCTCTCAAGGGTGATGTTGTCAGCGGGTAGATTGTCATTTTTCTTTCAGGATCATATTACAATGATCAAATGAAAAACCTCAAGTTAATTGGAAATGCATGTGACACACACACACACACACACACACACATATATATATATATATATATATATATATAGTGCCTTCTGCTATAGAATATTCATACCAAATCATTTTGAGTTTGTAGAAGCAGATACTAAGATGAATGAAGAATATAAAACTGTTGTCCATGAGGGTGAGCTGACTCCAGAAACCCATCCTCACATTGCAGGCTGCAACTCACCTACGTGAAGCTGGAATCGCTAGTAACTGCCAGTCAGCCATACGTCATTGTGTTGAGACAAATTTTTTCCTAATAAATTATGCTGCAAGAATATTTGTGCATTTTAATTTTTCAGTCATGTGCTTTTCCTTTTCTTTCCTCTTTCTTCTTTTCTTTATTTTGAACTATGTCGTGGACTGTGGTATTGCATGTCAGTTGATGTTAATAACAATTTTTTCCTGGTTAATTTGTGTATATTATTTAGTGAAGGTGACATCCTTTACCTACCACTCTAAGTTACATGGAGTCTTGCTTATTTAATTTTTCCCAGATTTAGGCTACTCTATTCGTCATTCTCGACTGACAATATATTCTATGTGCAGGCACCAAATTACCCAGACACTGGACGTTGTTGGGATATCGTTGATAAATATAAAGTGACAATATTCTATACAGCTCCAACTTTGGTGCGATCCCTTATGCGAGAGGGTGATGAGGCAAGAGACTATTTAGTGTATTTTCTCTAGTTTTCTATGTAGTATTATTAAAATATCCTTCAAAGATGCTCTAAATTGTATGTCATGGAATTATGTGTATGAACAAAATCTTTGGCATGTACTTATGTAGTTCTGAAAGTAGTGGTATTATGGTCAGAATTTTGTTATTTACCAAAGCAACAAAAAAGTGTGCTAGTTACAGAGGCTAAGCAATTGAAAAAATATATAATTCATCTTTACAACAAAAATGTACTGGGTTCATGTATGGCACTTCATTTAATTCCTTTTTCCCTATAGGTGTCCTCTCTGGGTGTTTTTGTCAATATGCTTCTTCTGCTATCCTTCTGTTACATCTGTTGGTTTTCCAAATCAAACTTATTCTAAATAATGCCTATGATTTGGATCATAGGTACATTGATCTGTTTCTTTGAATATCCTCTCATGTGTTTTGTTCCTTGATGCCTGAATAGATGATACAAAGAGTTGAGTTGCTTAGAACCCTACTATAGTAGCTGATTATGAAAATTCACTGGTATAACAAACTCCTGATCATCTTTATATGCAGTTTGTGACTCGTTATTCTCGCAAATCCTTGAGAGTTCTTGGAAGTGTTGGAGAGCCAATAAATCCAAGTGCATGGAGGTACTCTCTTATCATCTTTTCTCTTTTAAAATGTGCATGTCTAACAAGAAACATGTATGTTAACTGTTGTTAAAGATGACTATGCATTTTGACCTTTCAGATGGTTTTTCAATGTTGTTGGGGATGCACGGTGCCCAATATCAGATACATGGTGGCAAACAGAAACTGGTGGCTTTATGGTAACTAGTTATCTGATGATTACACGTGCTCACACACAACCGTAAACACTCATATATTTCCACTAGTTACAATTTATCAGGTTAAGAAATTGACATTTCAGAGAAACTGTAAAGGATAGCATTTCATGAAAAGAACTTGATTGTCATTTTGCTGTTTATCATGTTATGATTGCTAATTGCAAGAAACTCATTTAGAGATGTAGTTTTTTTATTCGTTATAAATTATTATTTTCTTTATAAATAACTGGAAATTTTCTCAACATAAAGTTTGACTCCCTCAACAATGTATATAAATATATACTTATGTATATGTATATGGCTCTATTAGCACATGCCACTTTTAGTAGACATTATCAATTTGGCTGTTTTTTTTTTGCCCCAAGAACTATAGAAATACCATGATGTTTTCATGCATTAGTTATTACCACCAAGGGTATTTCCACAAAATTAATAAATGCATCTTTTGCTCTTTATACAATCATTCCATAACAGGGTCAAATGGGATAGCTGATGGTTATTTTGCACCATCATAACTGAGGGTCTTTGGTTCAAATCCCACAGGGGTTAACCCCTAGCTTGCCTGTCAAATAAAAATTAATAATAATAATGCACATGATGGTGAGAATTAATCTATTATTGAGTTTTTAAAAATTGTTAGGGGAAAAAGGTTATGCTGAACTTCACTTCTATAACCCTTTGCAGACATTAACAGGTTTAGTAAATTTTCTTTGCTTAACAAATTTTGGAATAATTAGATAAAACCACTTTGTATGGATGGGTATAAAATGCCTAACAGCTCCGGAATGGTGAACAAACTGAACCTATTACTCACTGATCAAACAATTTTCATTAATGAAACATGTAAATCCATTGGAAAATAAAAAATGTGCATGTCTGATGAAATGTCATCATGTCTCTTTATGTTAACTTTCAGCACCAAGGATACTTTTACTAAATTTACAAAGAATTCACATTAGAAGATGCCTCACATTCTTAAAATATTGGTTTTAGTTTTAGAAAATCAATAATTACCCAGTGACATGACAGTAAATGTATGAAGTCACCGTGATACTTTTCAAACTGTGACAAGGAATTTTCAACATGGCATACTAATATATACACACACACACACACCACATATATTTGCTTATTTATTTATTTGTATTTTTAAAAGCAAAAATGAGTATCACAGTTTCTATTGCTGCTCTACAGATTTTGCCTCTGCCTGGTGCATGGCCACAAAAGCCAGGTTCTGCAACATTTCCATTTTTTGGTGTACAGGTATATATATGGATTTTTTTTCATAGAAAATGTGGTTAAAACTGTGTTTCTTGC
Source organism: Nuphar pumila (assembly GCF_984573655.1). Taxonomy (NCBI): domain Eukaryota; kingdom Viridiplantae; phylum Streptophyta; class Magnoliopsida; order Nymphaeales; family Nymphaeaceae; genus Nuphar; species Nuphar pumila. Next base: position 95,728,037 of record NC_143252.1, on the reverse strand, counting down.
CTAATTGTTTTGTTTTACTAAATGGTTGTTTGAGCAACGTTTCAGCCTGTCATAGTGGATGAGAAAGGGACAGAAATCGAAGGAGAATGCAGTGGTTATCTGTGCGTGAAGAACTCCTGGCCGGGTGCTTTCAGAACTCTATATGGTGATCATGAGAGATATGAAACAACTTACTTTAAGCCTTTCCAGGGCTATTATTTCACAGGCGATGGTTGTAGTAGGTAATCCCTTTTGGTTGATTGTTCATATTTTCAGGCACTTTTTCCTGTTATATTTGAATATCTTTGTTCATTGTGTCAGCATGCAATGCTGGACTGAAATTTCTTGCCTGCTGATTGGTGGACATGGATAATCTTAAGGCTGTGACTGATTTGTGTTATATGGCTTATTATAGGGACAAGGATGGTTATTACTGGCTGACTGGAAGGGTTGATGATGTCATTAACGTGAGGTAAAGTCTGGTACCTCTCATTCTTATCAGGATGTCGAATTCTGTTAATGCATACAAGTACAGAACTTTTGTGAAATCTCCGGCTGAATTTTGGTTTCTGGTATACAGTGGACATCGTATTGGCACGGCAGAATTAGAATCTGCTCTTGTTTCACATTCACAATGCGCCGAGGCTGCTGTGGTTGGAGTAGAACATGAAGTATTGCCAAAACGAAAATCAACACTAGTCATTGCTAAAGCTGTTTCATGGTTTGTCTACATTTATCTTATGTTTTGCTTTCTTCTAGGTCAAAGGCCAGGGCATCTATGCTTTTGTTACCTTAGTGGATGGTGTTTCATACAGCGAAGAGCTTCGGAGAAGCTTAATCATGACCGTTAGAAATCAGGTTTGGTCTCTGTATACCTGCTAGTCTCCCATTTCCTTCTTGACAATAGCCCCAGATGGGATTAGGACCCATGAAAACCAAGCGAGTTGATCCTTTACAGGTGCAGCCCAGTTGATCGACCGCACCTATCAACATTCATATGTTAAGATTTCTACTTTTAGTTATACATGATTAGCGTCATATATATAAATTATGATGATGATGAAAAAATGTTTTATTTAAGCTTGAACATTTTTCATGTTGATTCTCATTAAAATAGGATATTCTTGCCATTTTAATTACTATTATTTACTATTTTAGGTTTTTGATGTGGGTTTTACATTGATTTTTTTTATTTATTAGTATCATAATTTCACAACTAATTTCTCTTTTATGACAGCTAATTGTTGAATTATACAGTTTATAATCCATCATAAGAATTAGTTGGTTGTGATGCTTGATGTACTGGTTTGGTGAATGCAGATTGGAGCATTTGCCGCTCCAGATAGAATACACTGGGCTCCAGGTCTACCAAAGACACGAAGTGGGAAGATAATGAGAAGGGTGCTTAGGAAGATAGCGTCAAGGCAGTTGGAAGATCTTGGTGACACCAGCACACTTGCCGACCCTAGCATTGTAGAGCAGCTGATTGCACTGAACGACCTTTGAATCACCCTGATAGCTATATATTCACATTTTTATTGCCTCTGGTTGACTGGCTCCGAGGTAACCCTACGATCTGTTCAAAACAATTTTCTTTTCCAATAAGGTCGAGTCAGATGTGAGAATTTTGGGTATTTCATGTGTGTTGGCAAGTGAAAGATACAACGATCTTGTTTATAACTAATTTTTTATTCTACTAAGGAATCATACAACATATTCGTCGGGAAGCTAGCCTAAGGGCACATTTGAAAGAGAGAAAAACTCTCATAGGAAAAGAAGGTTTTGCTTATGAGAGATTTTGATAAGAGAAGTTTTTCAAAAGAAAGTTTTTTCGCTTGTTTGTGTAGCATGAGAAACCAGTTCCACATTTCACTTCCCACTTAGATTCAGTGGTAGTTGCCAAATACTGCACCAGTTCCCACACAGGTGCCTACTCGGACAACCTTCCCAATGCTCTTCCTGTGTTAATTTCAGTTTTTCAACTGTAATCCAAACAACTGCATTAGTGGAAGTGGTAAATCCTCAGCTGAACCATTCCACTTACCCAAACAACCATGTGGATTTGCTAAAACCACAAATTTTGGAGATTCCGTAACTGCATCCTTAGCTACCACCGACCGAAAGATTCCAAACAATGTGATTATAATGGTCACCGAATTTTCCAACACATAGTGACTGAAGGCAAGCACCTGTCAGAAGCTAGGAAGCGGCATCACAAGCGTTTAAACGTTTGGATATCATTGACAGTTAATTAAATAGGCTTCTTGAACTCTTCTATGCAAAAGTTTGGTTCAGGTGTTGGTTTAAGTTGTACACATTGCTCGTCGTTCTGCTGAAATGGTACCAAAATGGCTTATTTACTAATGCACAGGACATGTTCATTAATCTGCTTCATGAGATTGGAAACAACTACTACCGGTGAAAATGTGTTGATGTGTTGTTTTTGAACTCAAAATTCTGTGGATAACCTATACATTGTAGCCCAGTTACCCGAGTTTCAGTTCCAGAGGAAAAACACATGTATGAAAATATTTTCTGTATTTGAGGGAGAGAAACTACCATACCGTTCGTATCATGTATAATCTCCTTTTAAGGCTAGGCCTCCTAGGGGCTTATCAATTGAATTTTGAACTTATATTTAGCTTTGGTTTTGGTTCGGGTTTAAGCCTGGTGTTAAAGACAGCCCAATGTTCTGATTTTTTCAGTCCCAACCGTCCACTGCCTCCTCATAATGGTTGACTGCCTTTGCCATTGCCTCTAACCTGGGCAATTTTGAGCCTATAAAGGTCATCTTGGACCCATTGACTACAGCCATAGGCCTTTGGCCATACATATTTCCCATACTAGCAATTTAGAGCCCCTTGCCCCCCTTCCCCTCTTTTAATTGGCATGAAGATCAGGTTCAATGTGATTGCACACTTTTGCACACTAAAAGTGTGCACTTACATTGCACCTGATCCTCCATCTTTTAAAAAGGGGGTGCTCTCTTTTTTAATAGGGGCAACCACTGTGTGTCTCTCCCTAGTTTGGCAGAACACTTTATAAGGTGTTCTGCCCCCAAACAGTGGATCTGCTTTTCGTCGATTTTATTCCTAGCTATTGGGCTTGAGACTATACTCAAGTCCAACCAAATAGGTTTGACTCATCCCCTGTGTCATTCCTATCTTCACACCCCTCTTTGGAATTTTATTGATGTAATTTGTTTTTATCAAATCTAACTACATATATGTCATCTATGTCATTGATTTATTGAGAATCTACATTTAAATCGTCAAAATCTGACTTGTGTTCAGGACTTTTTGATGACTAAAAAATCAACGGTTGATAAAATATAAAAGCTTGTAATTTAAAAATTTATATTTCCCATTGAAAAATACAATCCAAGGCTTGACTCTTATTAAATGAACTCTATTGAATCCATCTATAAGGTCAGATTTGATCAAAACAACTTGCATCATAAGATTTAAGAGGTACGTGAAGATGGGGGATGAATGGAACCGGACTCGTGTCCAACCCCATTCTCACTACCTCGTAATTGTGATTTCTCTCTCCTTATATTGTGCTACTCTTTCCTATTTTGTTCAAGCGGCTATTTATAGGGATCTGTGTCAACTTTTTTGTCCCCACCAAGTGCAAGGTGCAAAACAATTTTTGTGAGAAGGCGAAGCTTGGTTGCATCTTGTGCAAAGTTGTGTTGAGTCTCATTTCACCAAGAAATCAAGCATTCAATCCTAGTGAGACATGTTTTCTTTGATCAACTGGAAACCTAACTGCTCTCACTCATCATCAGCACATTATGCCAAACTTTATTTATCATCGATCGAATGTGTGTGCATAGAGGTGAGGCCTATGGTGACATGTGCATTGCTAAGTGAAAAGCTCATGTCTTGCCTATAGTATGTGGCGGCGGTATAAAGCAACACAACATTACTTGTTAGCAGCTTAACAAGCAAACCTTAGTATGTGCATTACTTCTCAAGTGCATCCGATCAACTTCTTGTTTCATGCCACGAGGGTCTCTCCAGCTACCCACGGTCATGTGTCATGCTTCGAGGGTGCTATGCTATCCGCTACCCGCCTTAACTTCATGTCCGTAAACAGAGGACATTAATGCAGAATTCATGTACCATGGTCGAGTATTCTTTCACACAATCATATGTGGAGAACGTGTCCATGAAGTCATAACACACAAAAAAAAAAACTACTTCATTTGGAGGTGTCATGCTGGTGCCCATGCGGGTCCGCCCAAACTTCGGGGCCGCATATCCTCATGCACATTAAGATTACTGAGCCAAGATCAAAATCTCGCCAATACATTCATATATGAGGAAGACTCTTGTGCGGTCATTTTGATGAAATACGAAGTCTACGTTCGAAAACTCTATTGAGGACAAAAGCGTTGTGTTTCTAAGACATATTAAGGTTCTTCCTACCAGAGGGGGTCAACACACATAACACCTATATAGGAGACCTTCCTCTTGACTTGTATTGGTGCACCACCATGCAGTCCGGAGTGGGCAACCCCTATATCTCATAAGTAGCACATTGGAGTGCGCGGGGTGTTCACAAGTATGCAAATTCTCCATAGGCATCTCAGGCATGCACATAGCCCGCTCTTGTTGCCCGACTTGCCACCCAACCTCACATCCTTGTGAGGGGCTCCACGAGTACATGTCAAGCGACTGTAATTCCTCTTGGCTAAGGAGTTTCATTACGTCATACAAGCAACGAGCTTAGGGTGGGAGCCGAAAGGTCTTCTCTATCGCAGTGAGAAATTACTCATGGGGCGCACGCTATGCTCTATAGGGCTTGCAAGTCCTAAAAATCAATATGCCCCTCGTTCGGTCTGTCTAAAAAATTTGATGCTTATTGCAATATCCGTGATGCTTATTTGGACACATAGCTGACTTTATGACCCTTGATTGCTCGTGTGCTCGTCACAAGAAGATGATGCACCCGTCCCTAGTTGGCTTGGACGCTCATACGCCAAAGACCTTGACATTGTCCCGCTCTATCAACTCGTTCGACTATGTCGCTTTAGATATTCTGTTGTGCTAAGCGTGCATGAAATATGCACTGCCTTGAATATGCTTCTGCTAGGCTTATGTAGATCTTCACCTAAGGCAAGCTGTGGGCCACACGATAAAAAAAACTCGTTAAGCTCCATCTTCGTGCAAATGGAAGTTTGCCTTTTGACCTTGGCCCCTCAAAGCTATACGCCACCAAGTTTCCCCAAGTACAACAGCATGGGCAATCCAAAAACCCACCTCCTTCAGCAATGGGCCACTGAAGATCTGCTGCTCATTTGCTTGTTCCAGAGAAGTCTAACCTACCTGGAATGGTTCATCTCGTTGGAGCCCGGCTCTATCAAGACATTCGTCGTAAAAAAACAGTGATAACATGCTTCCAACGCTTTACCAAGAGGTTGTGGATGTTGGTTTTCCTTTGTCTTGGAGCTATTGCCCTGAAAATGTTGATTTCTTTACAGAGCCCTGTTAGAATGAAAAGCATGCCTCTAAACGGAGGAAAAAGATAATTTCAGTATTATTGCCTATTTCTTGGGTTTCCTTTTACAAGTGTATTTAGCTTCACATAAAAACCAAGGTCATGCTGTAAAAGGTATGTCCTCTTAATTCCATCTGAAGCAATGGAACAAATTAAGGTTGCTTAGAATTTTACCAAGAATTAAAATTGGCATGAATTTTTGGAAGGTTATGTGTTTTGACTATTTTTCCAATTAACTACAGTATGTTGGGAAGAATAAGACTACTTCACGTGCTTGCTCTATGTTCGAGCTATCTGTATCGTGGCTTGTCACAACTTGGATTCTACGAAGCCATGTACTGTCAAATAAAAAGCTGAAGTTAATTTCATGCTTAAGATTCATGTGAAATATAGCTGTTCAACGTTGTTTTGAAAAAATCTGTTTTTTTAATGCTACCATACAAGAAGGGGAGTTGGGCAATTTTATTATATATAACTAATTAAAATTTGGAGATGAAAGAAACGACCTCACAAGCTCACGCTCACAAACACAATTACAGGAAAAACAACACACTAGATTTTACGTGGTTCGGTTCTTGTTGAACCTAAGTCCACGGTGAATGACCTCTCTCTCTCTCTCTCTCTCTCTCTCTCTCTCTCTCTATCTATCTATCTATCTATCTATCTATCTATCTATCTATATATATATACCCGTCCTAAGAGAGGTTTTTCCCTCTTTTTATTGATTCTCAATCAAACACTAGAATACAATTAGGAAACTCTATGAAGAAGGTTTTCTTTATTTTACAAGGATTTTTCTCTCTTTACAAAAGTCTTTCCAAATATATACTTGACTTTCTTGCACACCAAGGTAGGAGTCTCCATATATGTTGACTCCTAAAGGCTTCTAGATGTTGGTTGAGTTTTCATCTCATGCGCCCTTCTCAAATCCCCTTCTTCACGTCTTCTAATCATGAGGCTGAGTTGGCTAACATACTATTTTGGGTGAGATCACGACGAAAGGGTGTTGTGTGTTCTCCCCCGAAGATGAGGGGCTTGCTATAATGCGTGTTCGGGGGTCCGAATGAGTGCCATGTATATAAGCACATGGGGCTCGTATCCCCGTGTGTGTCAGCATCACTTAGCATCGAAGTCCGGTGTGGTTGCAAAGACTTAAGTATACTCTTTCCCGCCATTCTCGCCATGAAACGATGGTTCGAGAAAAGGACAAAAATGTCCTCCATCTAGAAAATGGAGGATGATCTTAACTCTTCAAAAAGTTCAAACGTTTTGTTTTCGCCCTAAGCAGTAACCTCCTATGCTGCCAGCGGATCACTCTTTAACGATGCACCATCTGCAGTAACAGGAGCTCCCTTTGACTATACACCCTTTACCGTCGTCTGCTGCAGCCGGAGCACCCTTTGCCATCATCTCGAGTCCAGGTTCCCGCCTTGGTGTTTAGCTTATGTTATAACACATTGTCGCCTTCTCGTTCCTGTCTTGCGTTACAAAACATTCCCGGGTTCGTTCCTACCTCGTGGAGATAACTATAAATCGATCGATTGGTTCGATCATTGGTGGGCGTCATAGGGGCATTTGTTGGCCATCTATTTTTACAGTCTTCTCTTCTTCATTTTCGTTTGGTAGTATAAAAAAAAGCAATGATGCACAAACATTTCAACAAGTGCCATTAAGGCGCCGTGAGTACCTTTCCATGTCATCATGCTATTGTTGAAGAACGTATATCGTTGTGAGTGCCATTAAGGTGTTGTTTTGTTATTGCAGGTGGATGTTGTCTTTTTGACGATTGAAAAATTAAAGATATTTGTAAGACACTGAGACATGTTGACAAGAATGCTTGTTTACAGATGCGAGGAAGGGCCTCTACCCCACCCAGTATTGTCCATTCACTCAGTATATACAATGTAACACAAATCACGGTTGTAGTAACATACTACCGATTTGTGAGATATTGTTTTGTTTGTTAATATCAATTTGTAAGCTATTATGCTGAATTTCTGTATCGATTTGTAATATATTATGAGATATGTATATCGATTTGTAAGATATTATGTGTTTCGTAATGTCAATTTGTAAGCTATTATGCTGAATTGTCGTATCAATTTATAATATATTATGCGATATGTATATTGATTTGTAAGATATTATGTATTTTCTAGTATCGATTTGTAAGATATTTCTAATATGATTTTAAAACATGTGCGTGCAGAAATACATTGTTGCGTGCTTGCGGTGACAATTTTCGTATTCAAATTGCTGCTCATTTAGCGATTTCTATTGAAATCATTTCACAACATCGTAGATATAATTAAATCGGTGTCATGTGAATCGCTATCGTCAACACACATATACGATAAATCATTTCTTTTATTAGCATGGTAAATAACAACTCGATGCATAGTATAAGCAAATAACAAATCGATGTTGCTTTTATACTGTGATTCATTCAATCATTTCTTTGACTTGCTTAACTAATTGGTATTTGTTATTATATGCATCTTGAATAAATCGTAGTAAACGTATGTGCTGGCTAACATAAATTGATATCTTGCTTATAACAGTGGTGAGCTTATCATCTGGTTGTAGTGAAGATGATGTATCTTAATCATTGAAAAGTTATGGAGAAGTGAACATCTATACTAATGACGCACTTGAAGAAGTGAACATGTGCACTAATGATGCACATGATAAGAAGGGTGCAGGCATTGGATTCACTCTTGACTTGAATGTTCCAGCAAAAGAAATGCAATTCGATAATGAGGTAGACGATCATGACAGTACACTTGATAAATGTGCAGGCACTGGGAATGTACATGATAGTACACTTGACTCTGTTCTCATAGAATTATGCAGTTTAATAATAAAGAAGCTGCATATAAATTTTACAATGATTATGCCTTAAAACTTGACTTCAGTGTTAGAAGATATTCTTGGTCAAAAACTGCATAGGGTTTCATGGTGAGAAATACATGTTTATTCTAAGGAAGGTTGAAGAAGTCAAGTGGAAATTCAACAAGGTGCAAGCCAGATTCAAGATGTGGATGTCCAGCGAGAATGGTGTTAAGAAGACTTCCAAATGGGAAATATGTAGTTTGTACTTTAATCAGTGATCATAACCATGAATTAGTAGCTTCATTTATGACTCCTATGTTAAGGTCACATCATAAAGTAACTGAAGGGCATGCTGCAATTGCTGAAATAGCTAATTGCGTCGGTATTGTACTAAGGAAGACATACAATTTGTGCACGCATATAGATGGTGGTTGCGAGAATGTGCCATTCACACCTATGGATTTAAGAAACCACTTGAGAAGGAAGAGAACAAATAATATGAAGAATGGAGAAATATGTTCTTTGGTTAATTACTTACAGAAGAAATCAAGCAATGCCCCTGATTTCTTTAGTGCAATGCAACTGGATGAAGATGGATATGCTGTGAATATGTTTTGGGTAGATTCAAAGTCAAGAGTAGATTATGAATACTTCAATATTGTGCTTGTTTTTTATATGATAGTGAAGATTAATACTAAATAGTGGCCATTTGTGCAGTTTGTCAGAGTAAACAATTACTCACAGAGTTGTATATTAGGTGACGCTTTTTTGTATGAACAGACCACGGAAAGCTTTGAGTGGTTGTTCAGAGTATTTACACAGGCAATGAATGGAAAGCAACCAGAAGTTGTACTTATAGATGGTGATCACGTAATTGCGGCTGTAGTGTCTCATGTATGGCCAGATGCACATCATCGCCTATGTTTGTAGCATATCTTTCAAAATGCAGCAAATAACATAGGACACATATTTAATCAGAAGACAGGGTTTGACAAAAAGTTTACAAGGTATGTAATTGAGAGCGTAGATGAGGTCACCTTTATGTTTGATTGAGAGGAAATGATTTAGATGTACGACCTTGAAGACTATGTGTGGTTACAAAATTTATATGCAGATAAAGAGAAGTGGACATTGGCATATGGAAGATAATACTTTTGTGCAGGTATGATAAGCACATAAAGAGCTGAATCTATGCATGTCACACTGAAGAAAACCTTGTATTCATATTTAACAATGTTTCGCTTCATGAAACAATATGAATTATTTATAGACGGTCTTAGACAGAATGAGCTTGAACAAGATGTTAAATGCTTCAATACACGCCCTGTAACTTTGGGTATAAAAATATTGATGTGACCTGAAGATCTGTATACACTAACTGTATTTGAATGGATTAAGAAAAAGATTATACAAGTCATGAATTACAACATAAAAGAACGTATGTAAACCAAAAATATGCACAAATATCATATTGTATGGGAGGGCAAAGAGCATTAAAAAAGGCAAGGAGCACATGTTACATACAATGTTGACAACAGAATAGTTGAATGTACGTGCAAAATATATAAATTCAAAGGTATTTTATGTCGTCATGCATTTAAGGCACTTAATCAAGATAAGGTACAAAAAATACCTGAATCATATTTAATGCGAAGATAGACGAGACAAGCAAAGATTGAACTGTTGGATACAAATAATGTCAATCAATTTAGTGTTGTTGAAAAGTGCCACATAACCTTCCGTTATCAACAACTATGTAGGTCACTTATGCATGTTGCAGATTTAGCATCGAAAAGTAAAGAAGCCTATATATGCATGAGAAAAGTGTCAAGGGAGTTACTTGAAAATATGCAATTAATTCACCATCAGTTTGTTGCAACTCATGAAGACTAGTCCAAGAAAATGGGAGCGAATAACAAAGGTGAAAATCATGCTTTCCTTGACCCGCATGAGAAGTTGCGCAAAAGCATAAACATCATCTTCAACAAGTCAGGAGTCAACGTTGTAGATTATGATAGAAAATTCATCTAGCGAAGGGTATCAAAAGAAAACCTGCCTCTGATCATAGTCATCGGAGGACAAATGGTGCACTAGAATTGGTTGGCAAGAAAAGGTCTAATAAACAACCAAGCCCTTCGCATGAACAGGTATGTAATACATTATATTGCTTCTCATGTAAATTGCATTATGTGCAGCTTGTCAATATCTAACTTGTGTAATTTCCAACATGCAACAATACTCTACAGACGTGCACTACAACGTTGGAACCTTCAACCCTCCCGACCAGTTTAAGTAGAATGATAGCATCAGTTTTACAAGTCTTTTGGTATGTAATCAATGTTAGGAGGATGTTTGCATTTCTTGTGAAACTTAATATAGTGTCTTATATTGTTTTGTTTCATGACAAAATCAGTTTAATTTGAAAGTGAGTTATGAAACACAGGAATCACTTGTGAATTCTGTTTAATAATGTATCCTCCACATATATAAATCGTTGTAATATGTATCCTTCACATGTATAAATTGTTGTCACATCTAGCTTACAGAGCTACAATTTTGATATCGTAGGTAAATCGCCGTTGTTCAATACTTATACAATTAGTAAAAATCGTTGTCTCATCTAGCCTTCATATATACAAATCATTATACATATACTGTAGTTGAATCGTTGTACAAAAAGTTGTTCTGTAAATAAATTGTCTTAAAAGTAAAAAGTTATTACATTTACTACCTGTGTATAATCGCTGTTAAATCATTGTAGCCTAATTTTTATACCATTAGTAAATCGCCTCTATGATGATTTATTTGGTATATAAATCGTTAAACCATATAGTGTCCTATCGCGATTTACACAATAACATCTATGTCGACCACAACTGAATGAAAATCGCACTGTGCATGAGTACAAATCACAGTAAAAGTTTAAGTACAAATCATTGTCTCATCTAGCCTTCACATATACACATCGTTGTACATATACTATAGTTGAATCATTGCGCAAAAAGTTGTTCTGTAAATAAACACTATTAAAAGTAACAAATAATATATATATGTAAATATATATATCTCTCTCTATATATATAATAGTGTAGACTAGGTTTGGTTTTGATGAGAGCTAAATGGGTCTCACAACCAACCCAATCACTCCCCAACCTAAACCCATAAATATAAATTGACGTGAAATTCAATGATAAAAATCGAGGTAAATTCAATTATACATATCGATTGACAACTTGATACCGATTTATGTTTTATACAGAAACAATATTTTAGTAACAGTTACAAATCGATATGAGTAAATCGCGATATTACATATCGATATCATTCACAAAGATAAACAAAGATATATCATTATTGCGATAGATTCTTAAATATAAATCGATGTGATTTACAACCATATTCATTTACCAAAAATATGAGTATCTAGTTACAATACATCATAACCAATGGTTTGTCCATGAAACGATTTATACAATGACTGATTCATAAAAGGCATGAAAAGAAAAATAATAAACAAATCGATACAATGTTTAGACTTAGTAAAGTACAAATCGAGAATAATTCAATGATACAAATCAAGGTAACTTCATAAATACAAATCAATTTCATTCATAAAGACTAACAAAGACATATCGTTGTAGCGATAACTTCAAAACTACAAATCGATGTGTTTTACAACCATAATCATTTACAAAAAATATTAGTATTTAATTACAATACATCATGACCAATGATTTGGCTTAGATAAAATACATGACCATCATCATCAAAGAAAACATATATCATCACCAGTAGGTAATTATCGGGACGTCGAATTGTATTTATGAAGTTACTACAACAACGATATGTCTTTGTTTGTCTTTATGAACGATATCGATATGTAATATCGGGATTTACTCATATCGATTTGCAACTATTACTAAAATATTATGAACAAAACAGTGATATCGATTTGCAACTGTTACTTAAATCAATTTTTACTTTACTAAGTCTAAACATCATGTCGATTTGTGTACACGTGCATAAAACCCTAGTATATGTAAAACCCTAATATAGATCTATGTAAAATCCTATTCTATGTAAAACTCTACCTGACCCATTGCCGAGGTCTAAAACCCTAATCTATTTAACCTCTCTTCCTCTTTTCTGCGGTAGCACAACTTCTTCTTTTTTCTCCTCCGCCTTCTTCTTCTTCCTTGTATTTTTCTTTCTTCTTTGTTCTTTTGTGTTTCTTCTACCTGTGCTTAATAGATGAGGTTTGATGCTGATAACATAATTGTTTCACGCCATGTGAAAAGATCTGTATAATCTTTGATGGTGATTATGGTGGTTATCTTCTGTGTATACATCAATATATTCATGACACATACGACTGTGGTGTATTTATCGTGAAGTATAGCAACATTTATGCAGAATATAATGACCATAATCATCCTCAATCATTGTCGCCATACCAGAGCAAGCATAAATATTCTGCATGATAGACAGAGGGTGATGCTGATGACCATCTATTTGATCTATTCCTACTGTCGGACCCTCCATCATTCGCAAACCATACTTCACAGTTGGAAAAATATCTGCCAAATCTTCGATATACTTCAAGAAAAATATGATGCAGTCATGCGAGATTCATCTTCTCCACATGTTGGTATCCCATACAATCTGCACCTTCGAAGCCTTCTGCACTAGCAAGTTGTATTTCATGCGCACCTGGATTGCATTTGAAGCACACCACTATTTGGATGTTGGTTTCATACTGATGATGCTATCTGTTTTCTTTGATGATGATGGTTATATATTGTATCTAAGTCAAACCATTGGTCATGATGTATTGTAACTAAATATTAATATTTTTTATAAATGAATGTGGTTGTAAATCATGTAGATTTGCAGTTAAGAAGTTATCGCGATAACGATGTCTTTATGAACAAAATCAATTTGTATTTAAGAAGTTAACATGATTTGTATCATTGAAGTTACCTCGATTTGTACTTTACTAATTCTAAACGGGATGTCGATTTGTACCGTTAAAGTAGTCATTGTGTAAATCACGATAGGAAATATCATTGACATAGACATAGCCCATAAAAGCAAATCACGATAGCACGTAGCCTTCATACATACAAATAGTTTCAACCTTTTATCAATCATTGTGTAAATCATGATAGAAAGATTGTAAAAGCAAATCATAATTTCTACTGTACACAATGCTAATCGCTTTTACGATTTTTATTTATGAAGGCCAAACATCACAATGATTTGTTCTTTGGCACTAGTGTTTTACACTTATTAAAAAAAATATACATTTATGGATGTCCTATCACGATTGATGATGCATGAAATGCACATAATTTTCATACAATATTCATGCATTTTCATGTATTTTTAAGGTTTAAAACCCATGTATTAATGTAATTAGGTGCAAAGAGGTTTTGGTTCAATTTTCACTCGAATAGAAGTTAAAATGAGGAAAGTATAGCATTTTCAGAGTTTTGGATCGGTTTTCGATATAGAGCGGATCCAGATCCAACCCAAGAGCTCTAATTTGGATCTTGTACTGGATCCAAACCCTAAATATCCTAAACCCACATGACCTAAAGTATTTTTCATAAATGTCTTCCGAAAACCACCTCTTCCTAAGGCAATTAAGCACCTACTTGCAAATAACCCATAGTTTAGCATTTAAATAAAAACTAATTTTTACTTAGGTGGATTTTAGAATTAGGAATAAGTTTAGGTAGTTTAAATAGTGTAATTTTTTTAGGTTTCACATTTTTGGAGTTTGGAGTTGACACCCTCTCCTTTCTCTCTCCTCCTTTCCTCTCTTCCCCTCTCTCTCCCTTCTTCTTTATTGCATGCCCTCCCTTGCGTGTTTCTTCCTTATGTTTCTTTACTTTCTCTTTCACTCTTTACTGTGTTTTCTTTGATCATTTTGGACTGTGGTTTTGCAGGTGTTGCAGACCTAAGGAGGTTATCCCCGTCAGTGTGTCGTTTACATCTACGGGGAGGACCGATCCTATCCCCCACGTGGTCTTCTTCTTCTTCTTCTTCTAACCCTCTCAAATTGACCTCTGAATGGGTGCATCATCGTAAAACCACCGTGCAGACCTTCAAAGACGTGCTAGGCGCGACTTCAACCTCCACTGACTGCTCTACCTCACCCCCTCCCTCGTCGGATCGCCCTTGAGGTTGATAAGTTCACTACAGGTTACAAGGTTAATTTCATCAAGCACGAGAAATGCATATATGATGAATTGACAGAAATGCCCTTGGCAATCTGAAGAAGCTTGATCAACTTAGTTTAGGATTTGTTTTGTTTAAATTTCATCCTGTAACTTAACTATAATTGTTTTAATTTAGTTGTAAACTTTTATGATATTAATGAATTAAAATTTTTTAGAATTAATTTGAAAATTCTCCTGTTCCCTGAGGATTCGACCCGTACTTGCCACATTCATGGAAAGTTGGTTTTTATATTTTTGATTGACAATTTTTCAAAGTTTTTTATTGAAAAATATGTTTTAAAAATACCACTACAAAAAGATCAACCAAATTTTGGCGCCGTTGTCGGGGAACAACAATTATATTATGTTATTTCTAATATTTTAGTTTATTAATATCTAGTAACTTAGTTGTTTTTAATTTCTTTAGTTTTTAGGATTAGTAAGTGAATATAGGTTTAACATAGTTAGTAAATATAGGATTCACGTACTATTGTTCTAGGATTCACTGAATTACATGATCAAAGGAGCGAATACACAGACGAGTTTTAGAGAACATAGTTTGTGATTTCTTGTATTTGCTAAGTTTGTGATTTAGTGTAGATTTTTGTTATTTTAATTTTGTAGATTAGCTAAAATGTTCTAACTTTGCTTAAGATTAGTTTTACTGATTATTTCTTTTGTGTATCATATGTACATAGTAGGAATAAAATTATTATTTGTTTGTTTTAATCATATTTTTGTCACTGATTTGATTGTTGTCATGAATGTATACTTTACTATTTCTGCTTCAGTGTATGAGTCTAGGTTACCAGACACAGGACATGGCTTCAAGGACCATTGGCTTTTATCAGTCATTCTGTAAATCGTGATACAGAAAATCATTATACATATAATGTATTTTATTCGTTATACCGAATAGTATCCTATAGCGATTTACGCAATGACGTCTATGTCACGTGACATCAATTTTCGTTTGCTACAAATAATAGTCTAACCTATTGACGTGTTTGGTCAAATCAGGGTAATTGTTGAATTTTTATTTCAACCTAGAGAGATTTACATAATTTGTATACACAACCTTACAAAATTTGTATACAGTCTTACAAAATTTATATACATAGTCTACAAAATCTATTACAAATCTCTGTACATTATATTACTTCTGGGGGGTCGCGTCGTTCATTGTCTTCTAGGTATTATTTCCGTTTGAGATTTTTTCACTTCCGCAATTAGAAACTTTATCAATTTTTTGCATAGTTCTGTGCAGAATCCTGGTATAGCATCCTGCAACAAAAAGGTAATATGAGACCAATATATAAATTGAGTCCCCAGTAATATAGGATAATAAAACATGTTTAAGTGTAGAGCATACAACGTCAAAATCAGATTCTCGTTTATTGTATATTGCTTCAATATACTTCATTACAAATACACCACAACCAACGCCATTATTTTGTAAAGGAGCATCGTGTGCACATTTAAACCTCCACTCGCCAATGTCGACACCCAAGACCTTTTTGACGAATCCCTCTTGTGGTTAATGCAGAAGCAAGTAAATTTTGTGCCACCGTACAAGATACAATATACTTATAGATAGAAACTTACCAAACGAATAATGTCACGTTGTATACCATTATGAAAGTCCAATGAGTTGTAGCACCATATTTGTTCTTTTTGTAAATCCATCACGTATAAGACCCAATGCTCACAAGATTGCCATAATGTAGGAATCAATATCTGCAAATCGATAATAAAACATCTTATAAATCGACATAGAAATTCATATTGATAGCTTAGAATCAACATACAAATCGATATTAAGAATAAAAAAATGTCTTAAATCAATATAATATCTTAGACAATAGGTTTCTTCACTTACCTTTTCACTTGACCAAAAGTCTTTGCAGTGATAATAGTAAGGTTAAAACACGAAGCAACAAGAGTAAATCAAAAAATAAAATAAACATATAAGAGAACCGATATACCATGAAATAAGGGGCGATGACAAATCTAGTATTGGTTGTTGCATTGCTTTGAATATACATGACAAAATTATATATAATATATTTGCAACAAATATGCACATGTTAATATACATACCCATGACATACGTAAATATATAACTCAGTGTGGTTTCATACATACAAAATTACTAATAGTGTTTCCTTCTGCAAATTCATCTTGCAACTGGTTGATGTTATCTTGGAGCCCTTTGTTGAGTTTTTGGGCACCTTTTTTTGTGGATGTTCCATTGACATTAGCAGAATATTCAATAAACGTTATTGCAATTTCTTTCTACAATACACAACACAAATCGAATATACGCCATAAAAGAGATAAATTTTAAAGAAACTTGTCACGAGGTTTAGAAAATATATGCCTGATTCACCATCATTGGTCGTGTAGTTGTTGTCGTCTCCTTCCTCACCATCACTGGCCGTGTAGCTATCATCGTCTCCATCTCTGCCATTGATACCTTTTTACGATAAAGTAGGCTATATGTTTGACCCACGAATACGTCATTTATAAAGAAAATGTCAGTTTGTCTATTCCTTACTCACGAAGCAAAGTGAAGCGACACCCTCCCGAACTTGTGCGATGTGTTATTCATTTATAAAGGAAACATCACTTCACATACCGCTCATTTTTAAAAATCGCATGCAAATAAATTGCATTGCGCATTAATTAAAATAAAAAACATTGTTTCATCTGCCTTTTACAAAAAAAAAAATTATACCTGGTTGCAAGCCAATCAGTATCAAGCAAAGATATGTCTTTGTGAATGAAATCGATTTATATTTATGAAGCAAACCCTAAACCCTAATCGTGATAGGACATATCGTTCACATAGACAAAACTCATAAACGCAAATCGTGATAGGATAAAGGGTTTTTGCTTTATTTCTGTGGCTGCACAGATCGTGATAGAATACTTCTATAAAAAACAAATTGTGATCGGTTATAGAACTGGCTGCAAG
Source organism: Nuphar pumila (assembly GCF_984573655.1). Lineage (NCBI taxonomy): Eukaryota > Viridiplantae > Streptophyta > Magnoliopsida > Nymphaeales > Nymphaeaceae > Nuphar > Nuphar pumila. The sequence continues at coordinate 95,710,520 of NC_143252.1, read as the reverse complement.
ACAATTGGTATCAAGCAAATCATGATAGCACTTAGCCTTTATATGTACAAATCATTTTGTATTTATGAAGTTAACTCGATTTGTACTTTATCTAGTCTAAACCCTAAACCGTTAAAACCCAAAAATCTTTGTCGATTTATATTTATGAATTAACTCAATTTATAGTGTACTAAGTCTAAACATCATGTCGATTTGTTTATTGTTTTTCCTTTCTGCCTTTTATGAATCAGTCATTGTGTAAATCGTGATACGACATATCGTTCACATAGATAAAGCTCATAAAAGCAAATCGCGATAGGACAAATCTGCTCCACTTTATGTTCATGGTTATATAATCGTGATAGGATACTTCCTATATAATTATAGAATGTTATGTTACAACAAAAAATTATAACTGGTTGCAAGCCAATCAGTATTAAGCAAATCGTGATAACACGTAGCCTTCATACATACAAATCATTTTAGCCTTTTATCAATCATTGTGTAAATCGTGATAGAAAGACAACTCGTAAAACCAAATCATAATTTCCACAGTACACAATGTTGAACGCTTCTTCGATTTTTTTTATGAAGGCCAAACATTACAACGATTTGTTCAGTGGCACTTGTGTAAATCACAATATGACAAATCGTTTACATAGACGAAGCTCGTAAAGGCACATCGTAATAGGATATTCAAACAAATTTTTTGGGATGGGATGCATTTGATTGAATTGATGGGTTTATGTGGAGGAGTGATTGGATTGGGTTGGTTGTGAGACCCATTTAGCTCTCATCAAAACTAAACTCAATCTAAACTATTATATATAAATAGAGATACACATTTACATATATATATTTTATTTAAATTTACTTGAGTCTCAAATAAACTCAAAAGTTATTATATTTAAGTAGGATCCATTTGAAATTTATATAGATCCAAAACTTATTATATTCTAGTAGGATCTATTTGGGTCTCGAATTGAATTCAGTTCACAATACACTAAAAAGATTCATTTAGATCATAAGTGAATCCAAATATTTTTTTCTTAAGTAGGATCTATTTGGGTCTCGAATTAAATTCAGATCTAAACAAATTCATTTTACCTTCATGAGATCCATTTAGGTCTCAAGTATATTCAAAAGCCTTATTTACTTATTGGAATCCAATTGGATCTCCAAATGGGTCCAAATGTTAATTTACAAAATGGGATCTAATTGAGTCTTCAAGTAAATTCGATATCATATTTTCTTAGAAGGATCCAATTTGGTCTCTAAATGGATCTAAAATACTTTTCACATTAGATTAGATTTATTTGGGTCTTAAATGGATCCAAATCTCTTATAGGTCCAGTCCAATCCTTGATCTGAGTCTAAACTCTTTATATATCCATGATGGTCATGTATTGTACCTAAGCCAAACCATTGGTCATGATGTATTATAACTAAATACTCATATTTTTTGTAAATGAATATGGTTGTAAATCACATCGATTTGTAGTTATGAAGTTATCGCGACAATGATATATCTTTGTGAAGTGATATCAATTTATATTTATGAAGTTACCTCGATTTGTAGTGTACTACATCTAAACATCATGTCGATTTGTTTATGGTTTTTCTTTTCTGCCTTTTATGATTTAGTCATTATGTAAATCATGATACAACATATCATTCACATAGACAAAGCTCGTAAAAGCAAATCGTGATAGCATATAGCTTTCATACATACAAATTGTTTCAGCCTTTTATCAATTAACATTGTGTCGATTTATTTTTTTTCTCTTTTTCTCCTTTTATCAGTCATTGTGTAAATCACGATAAGACAAATCATTGTACATATACTGTATTTGAATTGTTATAACAAATAGTGTCCCAGAGCGATTTACACAATGACGTCTGTGTCGGAGACAACGATTTGCCTTTGCTACAAATAACAATCGAATTTATTGACGTATCAAATGAACCCAAATTCTAATTATTTAAGAGGATCCATTTGGAATTTAGATAGATCCAAAACTTAAAACCTAAACCCTAAAGCCTAAACTATAAACCCTAAACCCTATACCCTAAACCCTAAGACCTAAACCCTAAACCCTAAAGCCTAAAGCGTAAAGCCTAAACCCTAAACCTTAAACCCTAAACCCTAAACCCTAAACCCTAAACCGTTAAAACCCAAAAATCTTTGCCAATTTGTACTTATGAAGTTACCTCGATTTGTATCGTTGAAGTTACCTTGATTTGTAGTGTACTAAGTTTAAACATCGTGTTGATTTATTTGTTGTTTTTCCTTTCCTCCTTTTATGAATCAGTCATTGTGTAAATCACGATACGACATATCGTTCACATAGACAAATCTCATAAAAGTAAGTCATGATAGGACAAATCTTCTCTGCTTTATGTTCGTGGCTGTACAAATCGTGATAGGACACGTCCTATATAATTATAAAATATTATGTTACAACAAAGAATTATGACTGGTTGCAATCCAATCGGTATCAAGCAAATCATGATAGCACGTAGCCTTCATATGTACAAATCATTTCAGCCTTTTATCAATCATTGTGTAAATCACGATAAAAATATAGCTCATAAAAGCAAATCATAATTTTCACAGCACACAACGCTAAATGCTTCATCAATTTTTATTTATGAAGGCCAAACATTACAATGATTTATTCAGTGTCACTTGTGTAAATCATGATACGACATATCGTTCACATAGACAAAGCTCGTAAAGGCAAATCACAATAGGATATTCAAAAGGATTTGTAGGATGAGATGCATTCGATTGAATTGATGGGTTTAGGTGGGGTAGTGATTGGATTGGGTTGGTTGTGAGACCCATTTAGCTCTCATCAAATCCAAATCCAATCTAAACTATTATATATATAAATAGAGATACACATTTACATATATATATTATTTAAATTTATTTGGGTCTTAAATGGATCCAAATCTCTTATAGGTCTGGTCCAATCCTTGATCTGAGTCAAAACTCTTTCCATATCCATGATGGTCATGTATTGTACCTAAGTCAAACCATTGGTCATGATGTATTGTAACTAAATACTCATATTTTTTGTAAATAAATGTGGTTGTAAATCACATCGATTTATAGTTATGAAGTTACCACGACAACAATATGTCGTTGTGAAGTGATATCAATTTGTATTTATGAAGTTACCTCGATTTGTAGTGTACTACATCTAAACATCGTGTCGATTTGTTTATGGTTTTTCTTTTCTGCCTTTTATGAATCAGTAATTGTGTAATTCATGATATGACATATCGTTCACATAGACAAAGCTCATAAAAGCAAATTTTATCAGTTATTGTGTAAATCATGATAGAAAGACAACTCGTAAAAGCAAATCATAATTTCCGTAGTACACAACTCTAAACACTTCTTTAAAATTTTTTTTATAAAGGTCAAACATTACAACGATTTGTTCAGTGGCACTTGTGTGTTACACTTATTAAAAAAAGAATTATACATTTATAGAATGCCATATTATAAAAAAGAATTATAGAATTAAAACAAAGAATTATAAAATTATAACAAATAATTATTGGGATAAAAAAATCACGTAATGTTTATTCAGTGGCACTTGACGACTCGGATGGACTATGACATACAAATCGTCTCTTTCTTTTACTTGGTGGACTCTCTTTCCTCGGTGGCTTCTTGATTCCCTCGATCTTATTAAAACCACTGATAATCATCTTTACTAGTGTAACATATTGCGACCACATTTGTTTTCTCAAATTCCTCACCTGCTTCTGTAATTCCTTATTCTCCCTCTCCAACATCTCTGGGTTTTTGAAAACAAAGTACCAGCATGAGCACTGGGTTTTTAAAATAAAGTACCAGTACGAGCACTAGGTTTTGAAACAAAGTACCAGCATGAGCACTGGGTTTTGAAAACAAAGTATCAACAAGAGCACTAGGTTTTGAAGACAAAGTACTAGTACAAGCACTGGGTTTTGAAAATAAAGTACCAGCACGAGCATTGGGTTTTGAAGACAAAGTACCAGTATGAGCACTGGGTTTTGAAGACAAAGTACTAGCACAAACACTGGGTTTTGAAGACAAAGTACAAGCATGAGCACTGGGTTTTGAAGACAAAATACCAGCACAAGCACTGAAATTGGTGAAAGGACAGACAAAAAGCTGGGTTTGGAAGGAAAGTTCCAGTCAAAACTCGAGTCTTCAAAAGAAAACTAGACAAATTGAATTTGAAAGGAGATTCCAGTCAGAACTCAGATCTTCTAGATCAATTCTTGAATTTGAAGGAGGGTTCGAGTAGAGACTCAATTTTTCAAAAAAAAACTTAGACAAATTGGATTTGGAAGAAAGTTTGAGTTGAAACTCGGATTTTTTAGACCAATTCTGAAATTTAAAAGAAGAAAAAATAGATGAATTGGATTTGAAAGAAAATTTGAGTCAGAACTCGAATTTTCTAGACCAATTCTGAAATTTAAAAGAAGAAAAAATAGATGAATTAGATTTGGAAGAAAATTTGAGTCGAAACTCGGATTTTCTAGACCAATTCTGGAATTTGAATGAATTGGATTTGGAAGAAAATTCGAGTCGGAACTCGGATCTTCTAGACCAATTTTAGGATTTGAAAGAAAATTTTTAAGTCAAGACTTGACTCTTCAAAGGAAAACTAGACAAGTGTGGACTGGGTTCGAAAATGTTGACCAATAAAAATCGGGTTTAGAGAGTTTGACCAGTAAAAACTAGATTTAGAGAGTTCGACTAGTAAAAACCAGATTCATAAAGTTCGACCAGTAAGAACTGAATCCACAGAGTTCGACCAGTGAAAACTAGATTTAGAGAGTTCGACCAGTAAAAACTGGATTTGGAAAAAGGCTTAACCCGAAGGTTGATTTTGGCAAGATTGGCGAAAATAGTTTTGATAAAAGACTCGACCCAAAGGTCGAATTGAGAAAAGACTAGTGTTTTGAAAAGTTCTTGTTGATTTATGATGAAAGATTTTCAATCTTCACCCTCACGATGACTTGGACAACTATCAGGGTCTTAGGATTTATCCCTTATCCTGAATGAGTAAATACATTTGATGCAAATGAATGTGGGTGAATGCAAATCAATGCAAATGGATATAATAAATGCAAATGAAAGGTGGAAGATTTTGATTGAACCTGCCTACATACAGGACATTTTGAATAAAAGACAAGTTTCATAACAAAAGATGCCCAGTGTATTCTGAGAGGAAGATGTTCAGATAAAGAATAATTTTAATCATTATTGAAGGGAATTCATTGAAGAATACAAAAGATAGAATGAAAGTTTTTCTAAATGTAGAATTTCTTCAGATGTCGGGCATTGATAGGATTGGGTAATTCTACCCCATCTGCATTAATCAAACGATATGAAGTGCGTGGTAATGCTTCTTTGACCACGTAGGGACCTTCCCAGTTTGGTGACCATTTGCCGCATGGGCGATGCTTGAGGTGAGTCGTTGATCTAAGGACTAGATCGTTAACTCGAAATCTTCTTTCGATGACTAACTTGTCATATTGCCTAACTATCCTCTGACGATAAGATCGAGCGTGCTCTGCCGCTTTGAGTCTTCTCTCATCGAGTAGATCAAGTTGTATCAACTTCTGCTGCTGATACTGATCGAGTGGTAGCTCTAGAAGAGATGAAAATTTAAGAGGGGACTTCTGAACATGAAGAGATAATACCACTTTGGTTCCATAAACAAGTTTTGAAGGAGTTGCGTTAGTTGGGGTCCGAATGGTGGTTGATATGCCCAGAGTGCATCATAGATTTTCTTGTGCTAATCACGACCCATCTCAACGGTTCTTTCCAAGATGCGAATCAGAATTTTATTTGTAGCTTCTGCCTGGCCATTCTCTTGGGGATAGTAGGGAGCTGAGAAATGATGAATTCAGAATTTTGAACAAAAGGTTTTCATTCTCTCGTTCTTGAAATGAGTACTATTATCTGAAACAATGCCATGTGGTATGCCAAAACGATAAAAAATGTTCTTATGGATGAACGAGACCACATGTCGGCCTTCCACTGTACGCAAAGTGATGGCCTCAACCCACTTGGTAAAGTATTCTGTTGCAGCTAGAAAATACTTATGACCATTGAAAGCAGAATGAGTAATTGGGCCTACAACATCGAAGGCCCACACGAAAAATAGCCATGGAGATACAACTGATTATAAATATGTGGTCGGTGCATGGATGGAAGGTGCGTGCATCTGGCATTGAACGCACTTCTTCAGAAACGATAGTAGTCTTGTTGCATGGTTTTCCAATAATACCCTGCCTGAATAATCTGCTTAACAAGAGTTTGGTAGCCGACGTGGCCACCGCAAATGCCCTCGTGCGCTTCTCGAATGACTTCTTTGGCTTCTTCTTTGTCCAAGCATCTGGAATACTCAACAGTGAACCCACGATGATAAAGAACATCGACAAGAATAAAAAATCTGGCAGACATGTGTTGAATCATTTTCTGTTCCCTCTTTGACAATTCTGGTGGAAGCTCACCGGTCTCAATAAAATTTTTGATGTCTTGGTACCAAGGCTTCTTCTTCTGCTCTGCTTGGTTGACTTGCATTACTGGAATGAAAATCGGCTAATCGAGTCTGCCAATTTCAAAAGAGCAACAAGATTCCCCGTCTCTGAAAGACATAATGAAGCCTAAGCTGGGTAAGCCGTCAGCTATTTGATTAAATTCTCTTTTGATATGAAACAACTGAAATTCATCAAAGCTATCGATGAGAGCTAGAACAATCTTCTGATAAGGAAGTAACTTCTGATCTTTTACCTGCCATTCAGCTTTGACTTGGCTGACGATGAGCAGCGAGTCACCGAAAGCATGTACTCTCTTAACTTCGAAGTCTTGCAGAATCCTCAAACCTTGTATTAAAGCTTTATACTCGGCCATATTATGAGTGAATTGAAAATCGAGTTTGAGGGAGAAAGGGATTATCTCCTTCTCAGGTGTGATCAATAAGATCATGATCCCTATACCAGCCATGTTCTTGAAACTATCAAAAAATAGACTCGAGAGTGGAGATTGCTGAACATTATGAATGCACTCATCAGGAAAATCATCCTCGACTTTCACCTCTTCTGACAAAGGAAAATCGGCTAACTGTCGGCAATAGCCTGACCTTTAATTGACTTCTGAGAAACATATTCTAAGTCATATTGCATCAACAGAACTTGCCACTTGGCGATCCGTCTACTGAGAAACGATTGTTCAAGAATATATTTGAGAGAATTGAGCTTTGATAAAACCTTGACTTCTGATGCTAACAGGTAATGCCTTAATTTCTGACACATCCAAACCAGTGCCAGGCATGTCTTCTCTATCTGAGAATACTTCTTCTCGTAATCAATAAAAGTCTTGCTCACATAGTAAATGACATGCTCTGCCCGACTGCCTTCTTCATATTGTGCCAAGAATTTGCCGCAAGCGGTTTGATTGACCGAGACATAATAAAAGAGGCTTTCCCAATTCTGGCGGCTTCAGAATGGGAGGATTGAGAAGATACTTCTTGATACGTTCGAACGACTGCTGACACTCGGGTCTCCACTCGAACTTCACTCCTTTTCTGAGTAGATGATTGAAGGGTTCACACCTCATAGCCAAATTGGATATGAATCGTCGGATTGACTGCATGCGTCCTTGAAGACTGCGCAACTCTTTAAGATTGGTCGGAGGTGGCATATCAATGATAACCTTTGCTTTAGCAGGATCCACTTCTATTCCCCTTTTGCTGAACATAAAATCAAGTAGCTTACCTGACTCTATTCCGAAAACACATTTCTGAGGATTGAGTTTCAACTTAAACGAAATGAGTCGCTTGAAGACTTGACTAAGAGCATCAATATGGTCTTTTTCCTCCTTAGATTGGACTAGGATATCATTGACATACGCATCCATAATCTTATGCATCTGGTCATTGATAATGATGGTCATTGCAGGCTGATAGGTTGCCCCAACATTCTTAAGCCCAAATGGCATGAATGTATAACAGAAAGTGCCCCACAGCGTGGTGAGGGATGTTTTGGATTGGTCACAAGCGGCCAACTTGATCTGATTATATCCAGAATAACCATCCATAAAGGAGAACATGGCATGACTTACTATGCTGTCGATCAAAAGATCAATGTTGGGAAGCAGATAGTCATCCTTTTGAGTAGTTTTGTTGAAATCCTGAAAGTCGATGTAAATTTGAACTTTACCATTTTTCTTGGGAACTGTTACGATGTTTGCTAACCAGTCCGGATAATTTATTGCTCGAATGAATCCCGGTTTGAGTAAATCCTCCACTCCTTCCTTGACCTGTTGCTCAATTTGAGGATCCATTTTCCTCAACTTCTGCTTAACTAGTTTGACATCCAGTTTTAAAATGAGGCGATGTTCAACCAATTTGGGATCTAAACCTGGCATATCCTCATAAGTCTATGCAAACACTTCTTGGTATTGCTTGAGAAAATCAATGAGCCTTTCCTTCTCCTTTGTGCTTAGACTAATGCTGATCTTGAGAATCTTCAGACTATCCTCTGAACTAATATTAATGTCTTCAGTTGGATCCTAAACTAATGACGATGACTCCTCTTGCTTCTGAATCGCTGCAAATTCTTGAAGAGATGATTCAAATTCTATGAGTTCTTCTGGCTGCTTTGTTGTCTTACTATCCTATGTTCTTGCCTTAACCCAATAGATCTTTGTGGACTTCGACACAATTGAAGGATTGACCATGAGTTTCCTTATTGATCGGAATGATATTCTGAAATTTTGAGAAACAAGTAGTATTTTAGAAAAATTTGCTCATCATGAAACAAATTGCATGAAATGGAAAGGATAATAACAATGAATTTCGAAGACAATTTGTAGAGAGAGAAGAGAAGGATAGCATCCAAATAGACGAGAAAAATCAATAACTTTATTGAAGACTTAAATGAAGTGATGACATTAAAGAAAATGAACTGAAATGGGACATCCATCCCTACAAGTTGCAGAACGAAAAAGAATGATGGCGGATATGTTTAATAGATCCCTTTGACGAAGACAATATCCTTATGAGATCTCTTGCCCGTGAACCTCAAACCTGCTCTGCGCGAATGATGGTCAGGGATTATTATCTCTAGCCGTCCATCTCCGTTCTTGCCCAAGCCTTCGAAAGGTTGATAGTCATGCTTCAGTAGGAGGTCAAATCTTTTTTTGACTTTTATGAACATTGGAAATAAAGGATGATCTCTGAAACTACTATAATCAAGATAACATCCGATCTTGAAGAAATGTGGTCCTTGCCATCAGACCATTGCAGTGGTATGCTTCATCTCTGGTGCGACTTCTAACTTTAGCATTTCGAGGCTTTCACTGAGAATAACCTCTTCACTTTCTTTAATGATAGGGATATCAACAGTATAGGTGGGCCTGAGAATCATAGGCTATGGTAGCCTCTCTTCTGGATCTTCACCCAGGATCGTGGTGATCATGCCGCCTTTGGACCATTTAATGCATTGATGTAGAGTGGATGGCACTGCATTTGCGTTATGAATCCATGTTTGTCCCAATAGAAGATTATACATTGGCGACACATTGACAACATGAAAAAGAACCATGTGGACAAAGTAGTTGATGAAAATTTCCAAAAAAATCTTGCCTTTCATGGTCTATCTATGGTTGTCGAACCCATGGATGGTGATTGAATCCAACGCATATTCTTCTTCTTTTATACCTAGAGCCTTGGTAGTCATCTCAGGGCAAATGTTGAGGCTACTGCCTCCATCGATGAATACATGAGGTATAGTCATTCCCCTAGTTCAAACCACAATGTATAAGACATTATTAAAAATCATCCAGGGTTTGAAAAATAAAAAAGGGATTTATGAAAAATAGATGGAAGATAGGGTATTTTGAAAAATAGTCCAGTATTTTTAGAAAAATTTATGGGAAATATAAGAAAATAAAGCGAATAAAGGTAAATAACCAAAGTACATTCAATCACATCCTGCACAAACAAGTATGCACATACAACATTCCCTAAATGCTAACTCTAGATGCACAAGTTTTGAAATAATTGTAGGACTCTAATCCTAACTCTGAGGCTCAGATCATCTGTATCCAATCATGCTATGCTGATATACTCAAGATGAGGCTCGATGCACGTGGCATAAAATCAATTTCTCCAGTTCTAGGTTCATGTTTTCTAACATCCTTGAGCGCCTGCCGATATACTTTGGACTATGACCCTCGGCACATGGCAAGGGAGTTTTAACCCAAATAGGTGGCCCAATTGTGAGGCTTTGTCCCGAACTATGGACATGGTGGCCAAGTAAAAGTAGGTAGGGTTGTTTTTGAAATATGATCAATATGTAAGAAAACAAAAGGCTTTAAGACCTAAAGAAGCAGATTTTTGAATTTTTTTGAGAAGCAAACATTGTTTTCAATCAGATTATAGATTGAGGAGGATTATATTTGACCTAAGTCTAGTGTGAGCATGAATAGTGGTTCCTCAATTGGTCCTACCAAACCATGCCTAAGTCTACATGCAATCCATGTCAATTGGATTCGAATCTAGGCTCCTAGGTTCACATGATATCATGAAATAAAAGCTGACATTTGTAGAACACGATTTTGACAAGTTGACTAGAGAAAAGCAAAAGATTGATCAGACGATGACAGGTCCCATCTCAGTCGCCAAACCTATTATCATTGCAAAATTTTCTTTTGCAAGTCAAACTGACCTTTGAAAAAGTTTTTGAAAATAACTCACCTCTATTTTAAAATGCAAGATAATTTCGAAGAATGGGACTCGCCTGTCGATATGAGGTTCAACCGTTCTCAGCACCTTTACCAAGGGTAACTGAATCAAGGATCGATCCGGTGCTTTGATTTGCTCAACTTGTCTAAATCGATGTTCTAGTCCTAAATGCACAAAGAATCAGGCATGTGCTCTGAATTTCTGAAAATACAGGTTTGAAAACATGATGTTTGCCTTAAAATTTTAAAATATTTAAAATATTCTTGGAAAATATGACATTTTGAAAATCATGAGCCTTGTTGAGAGAATATTTCTGAAGAAAAGAAATACCAATGTCTAAGAAATCCAAGTGTTTTAGGAAAATCGATTTCTGAGAAAACTCAAAATGACTTAGAGAAGATTGATTTCTTTGAATTTGAACTTTGAAATTGAAGATGTTATAACTTGGAAAATTATGATTTGTACTTGGGAAATACTTGAAACATCCTTGAAAACCAAGGGTTTTGAGGAAATTAATTTTTGAGAAAGACTTAAATTTTTTTAAGAAAATCGATTTTTCTGAAATGGGATTGGAAAAATGGATCAGGAAAAAGGGGTGTGTGGCCCTGTAAAATACTTTCATGATGCAATCTAAACCTAGATGATATATGAATATGATTTTGAGAAAAGATTTTCGAAGAACTTTTGAGAAATTTATTTTAAAAATAAAGTTTATGTGCCTTCTAGAACTTTAATGAAGTAAATTCGCCTCATATCCCTGACTATGGCCACAGATATAGATTGAATATATCTTATTTGATTTTTAAAAGAGAAAATATTTATAAAAGATTGAAATATGCAATGGTTTTCGAAGATAGCCTAAGAGTGTAGGCTGATTGTGGCTTAACAAAAGATGATAAATCTGGATTTTGTTCGTATTCTGACTATAGCCACAAATATGAACTGAATTGAGTTTATCAACTCCCTAGAAGCTAGTGCATGTGTCATTCGTGTAGACCATGGTGAATTTGAATATGCATGAATCATCATTCATCACACATTAGCATTTATTAAAAAAAAAATTAAACTATATGCACATGTCGGTCCCAAGCCCGGATAAAGGAGGAGGGTTGCGGTAGGCCTGTGACAGCCAGCATAAAAACTTAGTCATACCTTATGAAAATGAACCAATATGAGAATTTCGTTGGGGCATTCCCTACTGAGCGACGTGCTGTACTCTCTAGGCCCGGAGGCAGTGATAAATGGGCAAGGGTTGCTAGGTCGTCGCCCAGAAGCGACGCGTCACACCGGCGCCCGGGTGTGGTGTCAAATAGGCAAGGGTTCCCTCACTTTGTTGGACGGGTGAGGGTAAAGAAGTTAGTCCAAGACCATAAAATTAGGTTAGCCACTTGGAACATAGGGTCTTTAACTGGTAAGTTGGTAGAGTTAGTAGATGTTATGTGTAGGAGAAAGATTGATATTTTATGTCTACAAGAGACCAAATGGGTAGGTGAGAAAGCAAAAGTGATAGAACCTTGGGGATATAAGATTTGGTATACAGGAATAAATAGGAATAGGAATGGAGTAGGGATTGTTATGAGTCGTCAGTTTATAGATAATGTAGTTGAGGTCCGTAGGAAGGGTGATAGAATTTTACTTATTAAATTAGTATTAGGTATGAATATTATTAATATTATTAGTGTTTATGCACCTCAAGTAGGTTTAGATGATTCCATTAAGCATCAATTTTGGGAAGATTTAGATGGAGTAGTACAAGGAATATCTTATGGAGAAAAGATTTTCATCGGCGGTGACCTTAATGGACATGTAGGCATTAGTAGGGATGGATTTGAGAGTATCCATGGAGGCTATGGTATAGGAGAAAGAAATGAAAGTGGAGAAAGGATTTTAGATTTTTGTTTGTCCTATGATATGATCTTAGCAAAAACTTGGCTTAGGAAGAGGGAGTCTCACCTAGTAACATTTAAAAGTGGGGTTAATACGAGTCAGATAGATTTTTTCCTACTTAGAAAGAGAGATAGGGGTTGTTGCATCGATTGTAAGGTTATACCGGGAGAAAGTGTAGCTACACAACATAGAGTCTTAATTTTAGATCTTAGAATTAGACAATGCCGCACAAGGGATAGACATAGGATAGATCCTAGAATTAAGTGGTGGGCACTGAAAGGAGCTAAACAAGAAATGTTTGTAGCGCTGGTAGTTAAGGAAGTTGATTGGTGTCTCGAGGAGGATTCAGAATCAATGTGAAATAAGATAGCGGGTGGCATGAGAAAAGTGGCTAAGGAGGTATTGGGTGAGTCTAAAGGCGGTGCACCACTTGGTAAGGATACATCATGGTGGAACAAGGATGTCAAATTAGCTATTAAGGTTAAAAGAGAGTGTTATAGAAATCTAAGTAAGAGTCGTGATAATGAGAATTTGGAGAAGTATATGATAGCAAAGAAGGAAGCTAAAAAAGTAGTTCGAAACGCGAGGGCTAAGGTATATAAGGAGGTTTATGACAAGTTGGATACCAAAGAAGGCGAGAAGGATATTTATAGGCTTGCAAAGATGAGAGATAGGAAATCGAGGGATTTGGGTATGGTTAGATGTATCAAAGATGAAACACAAAGGGTTTTAGTCAAAGATGAGGAGATTAAGGAGAGATGGAAAGATTATTTTGATAAGCTATTTAATGATAGTCATGCTCAAGATCTTGGAGACTTCTCCATTCCTTTTCATGAGATAAATCAGGACTTCATGCGCAAGATTCAAAAGAAAGAAATTGCAGAAGCTTTGAAGAAAATGAAATCAAGAAGGGCAGTTGGCCCAGATGGTATACCTATTGAGGCTTGGAAATGCTTGGGAGAGAAAGGTTTAGAATGGTTGACAAATCTTTTTAACTTGATTTGGCGAAAAAATAAGATGCCTAATGAGTGGAGGAAGAGTACTTTGGTGCCTTTATATAAGAATAAGGGTGATATACAAGATTGCACAAACTATCGTGGTATAAAACTCATGAGTCATACTATGAAACTTTGGGAGAGGGTGATTGAGTCTAGGTTGAGGAAGGTTGTCATGATATCGGAGAATCAATTTGGTTTTATACCTGGAAGATCAACTATGGAAGCTATTCATCTTCTTAGACAACTTATTAAAAGATATAAAGAGAGGAATAAAGATTTGCATATGGTTTTTATTGATTTAGAGAAGGCATACGATAGAGTACCTAGGGACGTTCTCTGGTGGACAATGATGAAGAAAGGTGTTTCTCTCAAGTACATTAGTATAATTAAAGATATGTATGAAGGAGTAGTAACCAATGTCCGCACTTGTGGAGGGGTGACAACCAATTTTCCTATAACGGTTGGGTTACATCAAGGATCTGCTTTAAGCCCTTTTCTATTTGCGATAGTGATGGATGAACTTACGAGATCAATTCAAGAAAATGTACCGTGATGTATGTTGTTTGCTGATGATATTGTTTTGATTGACGAGTCTAGAGCTGGGGTTAATGCTAAGTTAGAATTATGGAGACAGACATTGGAAGCTAGAGGTTTTAAGTTGAGTAAGAGTAAGACTGAATATATGGAATGTCGGTTTAGTAAGCAACAAAGTAGTGATGGGAGTGTAGTGAAGCTTGGTGAGCAAGAAATACCGGTGAATGATTATTTCAAATATTTGGGATCCATCATTCAAAAGTATGGAGAAATTGATGGAGATGTAAATCATAGGATAAAGGTTGGGTGGATGAAATGGAAAAGTGCAACTGGAGTGTTGTGCGATCGTAGAATGCCATTGCGGTTGAAGGGAAAGTTTTATAGGACGACTATTCGGCCTGCTTTACTATATAGTACGGAATGTTGGGCTGCCAAGAGACATCATATTCAAAAAATGAGTGTAGCTGAGATGCAGATGCTTAGATGGATGTGTGGAAATACAATAAAGGATAAGATTTGAAACGAGGAGATACGTAAGAAGGTAGGTGTTGCACCCATTGAAAATAAGATGAGAGAGAATCATTTACGGTGGTTTGGACATATTCGGCAAAGGCCTAATGATGCTCCAGTTAGAAAGTTGGAGAAATGGGAAAATATATTAGTTAAAAGAGGTCGGGGTAGGCCTAGGAAGACGTGGATGGAGATGATAGGAAAGGATATGAATGCTTTGAACCTCACCGAGGACATGGCATTGGATAGAAATGATTGGAGGAAAAAGATTCATGTGGAAGACCCAAAATGAATTTCTTTTTTGGTTCATATCGCTGACCCCAATTGTTTTGGGATGAAGGCGTAGTTGTTGTTGTATGCACATGCAAACCCTATTCTAAACAGGAATTTAAACTCTTATTCCAAATTTATTTACAATTTACATCACTAATTGAATTTAAATAAAGGAAAATAAAAGAAACACAACTTTGAATATCCCTGCAAAATTAGAAAACTTCTTAGTGAAGGTATGTTGGCTTTTCTGGATTTATCCAATAATATCTAGAAATTACTGAATTTATCTGAATATATGCCTTTTTTCATGATTCCCTTGGAGGTTGCTGCATCAATGGAAGAGGGAGAGCTGCTGAAGAAGAGAGAGAGACTCCAAGAAAATAGAGAAAGAGAGCCTAGGGGTCGACCCCCCCTTTGGTCTCTCTTTATAGATTTTTAAAAGTCTATTTTTAGAAAGTTTCCTAATTGATTTGGATAGGCACATGTGGGGGGCGATTTTTTAGAATTTTCCTAAACTAACCCTAGCCCTAACTACCTAATCAACACCTAACTAGACTTCTAATTAACCTAAAAGAACTCCAAATGTGGTGCCACTTAGTGTTGGCACACATTGGGTTTTTAAGACTCCAATTTAAAACTTTAAAAACTACTAGTTAAAAACTAAAATAAAATAGATTTTTAAAAATCAATTTACACTCTTCTAAACCCCTAACCTAACTAGAACACTGACTAACCCTGACTTCTTCAAATGTGGTGCCACTCAGAGTGGGCCCCATTTGATTTTTTCAAAAATGATTTTAAAACTTAAAAATGAGAGATTTTTCAAAAGAGGTTTAAAAGTGGAATTGAAATTGAAAGTTTCAAAATGACACAGAGTCCTGACTAGATCAGAACTTCTTCAGATATGGCACCAACTGAGTGGGCCTCACATCAAAGTTTTGAAAAAGTTGAAATAAAGACAAAAAATAGTTTTAAAATGGAGTCAAAATCAACAGATGAAATTTAGAAGTTTTGAAAATAGAGTTCTAAGCAGACTGAAACTCTGGATCAAAGTTCTGAATCGACTAAAACTCTGAGATTTAGGTTTTGGAAAGCCAAATGAAGAGGTTTTTGAAGGATTTTCTCAGAACTGGTGAAAATAAGTTGGAAAATACAGTCGGGGTTAGAGTCCTAATTCAACCGAAACTCTGAAATAGAGCCTTGAATCAACTGGAACTCTGCAAAATAAACTAATTTTTGAAAAACAGGTGGAGAATATAAGAATGAGGATAGAAGCAATAATCAGGATGGAGTTTTGATCGGATCAAGTCTCTGGGACAGAGTCCTGATCGGATCAGGTCTCTGGGACAGAGTCCTGATCGGACTGAAACTCTAGATTTTTGGTCTTTTCTGAAAGACATATAAAAGAATTTTTGAAAACCAGTGAAAACAACAACGAACAGTGAAATCAGAATAGAGTTCTGATCCAAGTGGGACTCTAGGGACAAAGTTCTAATTCGAATAGGACTCTTAAATTTTTTGGATTTTTTGAGAAAACAAATGGGAGGATTTTGAAAAACTCATAAAAATAAGGTAGAAATTGAAGTCCGGTTCAGAGTTCTGATCTGACTAGGACTCAGAGGAAGAGTCCTAATTCGACTAGAACTCTAGAAATTTGTTGTTTTCTAGAATGCAAATGATGAGATTTTAAAAAGAACTTTTGAAAACAAGTGAAAATGAAGTTAGAAAATGAACTCAGGATAGAGTCCTGGTTTGATTAGGACTTTGAGATAGAGTCCCAGAATTTTGAAACTCTGTGATAAAAGTGTATCAATTTTGGTTTCTGAAGAGATAAATGAAGAGATTTTTGAAAGATTTTCTCAAAATTGAGGTCAGGTTCAGAGTTTTGATCCAAGTAGGACTCTGAAAAAAGAGTCTTGGTTCAACTAAAACTCTGAGTTTCTAACTTCTTTCAAAAGATTTGGTTGAAAACAAGTAAAAATGGCAACGAAAGATAGAGTCCTAATCCGACCGAAACTCTAAAGAAGTATCCTAATCCGACTGAAACTTTGAATTTTTGAGCCAAAATGAAAGAGTTTGAAAAAGTTTTCTCAAAACAGATAGCTATGGCTGTAAAACATAGAGTCCTGATTCATCCGGGATTTCGAAAAAGTGTCCTAATCCTACTGAGACTCTAAGATTTTGGCTCTTTTGAAAGTCAGATGAGAAGGTTTTCGAAGACAAGTGAAGAACAAAAGTAAAGGATGAAATCGGGATAGAGTCCTAGTTCGACTAAAACTCTGAAGAAGAGTCCTGATCCAATTAGAACTCTAGAATTTTGGCTAAAATGAAAGATTTTGAAAGGTTTTCTTAAAAACAGTTTAAAATGATAGCAAAAGGTAAAATCTTGATCCGACTGGAACTCTGAAAAAAGAGTCCTGATCCAACTAGGACTCTGAGATTTTGTGCCAAAATAAAAAGAATGTGCAAGGGATATGACTACGTCTGGTTTAAAATCAAAATGGAGTTTTAAAAGAGGTTTAAAAAGATGAAAAGATAGAGTCCTGATTCAA
This sequence comes from Nuphar pumila, assembly GCF_984573655.1. Classification (NCBI taxonomy): domain Eukaryota; kingdom Viridiplantae; phylum Streptophyta; class Magnoliopsida; order Nymphaeales; family Nymphaeaceae; genus Nuphar; species Nuphar pumila. The sequence continues at coordinate 95,693,021 of NC_143252.1, read as the reverse complement.
CTAAGATTCTGGCATTTTTGAGAAATTTGATAAATGCAAAAATCTAAAAGCAATACCATCTAGATGGGTCTCATCTGAGGATTGAAATCAGTAAAAAAAATTGGCTTTAAAACAAATCCAGATTATTTTTCTAAAGAAATAAGATCTTGGGTGTTAACAAATGAAAAATATTGATGCAAAACCTAGGTTTATGAAATTGATCTTGAAAGAGAAGTTTTAAAATTGAATCTAGATTGGAAAATTTGAAACTAGGAGTGCTGGATCTCGAAAATGGGATGCAATGACATGCAATGCCATGTAATGATATGAAATGATATGCCAAATACATGCAGTGACAAGCAATGACATATGAAAAGTAGACCCTGGATGACAGACTTGGAATCCCAGTTTCCCGGCAGAGACAAAGAATTTGGAGATTCTTATCTGAGGATGAGAACTGACAATTGAAATTGAGCTAAAAAAATGATTGAATCTTGATTGTAGGATAGAGTATTGAATTTTTTTGTAAAATTTTGGTTATGAATAACCCTGACTCAAATATCGACCAGCTGGTTTCCTGAAGACTGCAATGTAACGCCCCGGATTTTCAAAACAAAGCTAAGTTAAAATTTTCATGAATTTCTTTTTTTTTTCTTTGCAGCGGAACTTAGAAAAGCTTTTAGCAGCGGAATAAGACGATAATGAGTCGTCAGTTTTAGAAAACTCCGAGCACGTTGCAGGTATGTGGCCAAGCAATTCATTGACCACCAAGGTGTTCCATTTTATCGAAAACTCATGTTTATTACAACACTACTGCTTAGAAAAGCAGTGTAGGTTCAATAAAAGGAAGCAGTACAACTCTGTCTAGAGAAACCCTGGAACTCGATGCCGCCTTGCTCCGCATATCGCCACGCAGGTCCAACACCTGAAATCCCCATAAAATGGGGTCAGAACCACTGATGGTCTGGTAAGCATGCAGTCATACATCCATTCAACTTAAATACGATAATGACCACTCAGGGTCGCAATGCGCAATAACGACGCTCAAGCCTCCAAGACTTAGCGTATTTCGCAAGAGCCTCCTCAGGGCTATGAGTTGAGCATCCGCTCAAGTCCTCATGACTTAGAGCAAGCCTTTTCAGGGCTGTGATTTGAATAGCCGCTTAAGTCTCCACGACTTAGCCATGACCTCTTCCGGGTCTCAAAGTGATGTCTAGCTCAAGTCTTCATACTTGGCACATCCGTATCCCACGCATCTAAGGACAACTCCTCGAGCTTCGCTTAGTCGTGCGAATACAACACGGGTCTTCGCCCAGTCGGTCCAGTAGTATACCGAACATGACACCTTCACAAAGGTTATGCAGGACTGACTCAACACGTCATCCACTCATACATTCAAAGCATCGCTGTACCTAGAGCTAATGCATTATTTGATAATTAACCGCTCCCGCCTTTGGTACGCAGGTAGAGCTATTGTCCGGGCATCAACGCGACGTTCTGGGGGTTGATTATTCTATGTATTTTAGATACCCCAGAGGCCTGTTGACCCTATCCATAGTAGGGCAGTGTGTTTCAACTGGGAGAATCCTACTAGGCCCATATTCGGATGCATCCTCTACTTGCAGTAGTTGGGTTCAATCCTTAGATCTTAAGGATAACCACGACCCCAAAACCCATGAGTGACTGAGGCCATCGTGGACTATATCAGGTCCAAAGTAAAATACATGTCACTCAAGGCTGTACCATCACTGTCATTCCACAGTGAGCATAATTCCTGAAGGGGTCTGCCAGTCTTACAATTACTTGGACAGAATCTGCATGCCATTTAGGCAGCCCGTGCTTTCAGCACTACGGGAGTATGTACCCGACCCCATTCAGTCTTCCCCAACACAGTCATTACTGAGGGGGTTCCCCCTAACACGATCTTCAACCGCGGGGTATGTGCGACCTTAAGTCTTATTCATATGCATGCAGAACACCGCTCTTTGGCACTTCGGCCACCACGAGCATCACACCTCTTTGGGTGGAAACAACACACTCTGGCTCTTCGGCCCTTACGAGTCTGGTTGTGTAACCGTTCTCAATGAGCATGCATATGACTCGATCTAAATAGATCGGCTACTCGGCGTATTTTTACGCAACGAGTCCAAACCTAGCCAAGGCGCAACCTCTACTCCGGCTCAGCAGCCCTTACGAGCAAGGTGCCCTTGCAGGCACAAGGATATGAGCCGATCTGGCATCGTTCCATCAACGGACATCATTATGCCGTTCCATTGGTTCCGGCAGCTCTTCTGCCAACCATTTCGTCAGCACCTCCCCTGCTCTACCGGCAGTGGTGCGACGAACCCTTCTACGTTGTAGAGGGCAAACCATGAACTGGGTAGCACTCTGCTATATGTCAGAGTATCCTGCTACGTTCTTTCTGAGCTATTCATAGCTTCTTCAGAAATTTCAGCAGCACTCCCTCTCTTTTACGGAGAAGGCGTGCGTTTCTTTTATCCATTTCAGCGGCATCTCCCCTCTTTGGTAGGAAATCGCCACGCTTAATTCGGGAAATGGATGCGCACCGTTGTGCGTACTTTGCATCCATCAAGGTTGCAGGAACCCTTGGCTATAGCCAGGCCATACAAAATCGACTTAGTCATTACGTAAAGAGCATTTTGCCAAAAACCGAAGCCTTTCCAATAGGGGCTTCATTCGTCAAGCAGAATCTTGAACGAGGAGCGGTCAAGGAATCGCATGGGCGATTTGGAGTTTGATCTCCATTTGAACGCTCATTTATGCGCTATATATGTAGTATAAGCAGAAGCCTGTGCTTTATACAGCGGCGGCGTAAAGAAATGCATATACTATTGTTCAGGGTGTGTAACTGAACGAAATATTCTACATATATAACAAAGCAGAAGCCTTGGCATCGTTCGACGCGACGGCGTAAGTAAAGACATTGCAGAAAGCAGGAGCCTTGGCATCGTTCGACGCGACGGCGTAAGTAAATGCATAATCGGAAGTGCAGTAATTGGAAGTACAGAAAGCAGGGAGCCTTGGCATCATACGACGCGACGGCAAAGGTAAATTACATAGCCTGTGCGATATAAGACGCGTCGGCAGAATCAGCAGATATACACCTAGATCTGTATCCAACGATAGTTACGAGGCGAGCGAGTGAACACCGAAGTGTCCTAGAGGGCTCAACCAAGAACTAGGGTGAGATACTATTTTTGAAGAACGCATATACTGCGCATTCGAACATATATATCCGACGATAGTTACGAGGCGAGCGCGTGAACACCGAAGCGTCCTAGAGGGCTCAACCAAGAACTAAAGCAAGATACTACTTCAGAAAGTATATTCTATATACAAACAACCAAATACTTGAGAGAGATGGATCAACGAAGCGAACTTACTTCAAATCGTGGAAGAAACGGCTCCGGGTTGCTTCTTTGGCTTCGAGCCTTCCTTCGAGAGGTCAGACTAAGTCAGATGAAGCTGACTTAGTTGAGAAAGAGGTAGAGTAGGTCAAGCTACTCAACCTAAGTGGTTTGAACCAAACAGGGTTCGATCCAAGTCAACTAGGTTCAGCAGGTTCGAACTCAGCTCAAGTAGGCTAAGTCTGGGTTCAGAAATCCAAACCGGAATCTGGACCAAAACGGACTTTGACTTTGACTTTAAACCCAACTAGGTTCAAGTCAAGTCAACTAGGTTTGGACTAGGTCAAGTGGGTTCAGACCCAGGTCAGGTGAGCTAGGACCAGGTCAGGCAGGCTCAGACCAGGTCAGGTGGGTTCAGGCCAGGTCAGGTGGGCTCAGACTCACTTGGGCTCACTAGGGGAGGTTTAGGAGAGAGAGAGGAGGCAAGAGAGAGAGAGGGGGTCGAAATTATGAGAAGAGAGAGAGTGGGGAGGGCTATTTATAGCCCAAGCCCACCTCCTCTTGGGAATTTTTATCCCCCTTTTGCCCCTGAGCTTTATTTTAATTCCAGGAGGTTCCTTTTGAGGTGGGGCCCACTAGATATTTCCATAGGATATTTTGTGGGTCCCACAAGATATTTTCTGAGGAATATTTCTGTGGGTCCCACCAATATTTCCGTGGGTCCCGCAAGAATTTCGGGTTTCCAGCGATTTTTTTCCGAAAAATTCTGAGTACGCCATTCTCTTCGTATTGACGTAACTAAGAAAGTTGGCTCGAGGAAATCCTTTGTTTTTGTTTAGTTAAGAGGTTATGACTTCCAGAGTGTTTGAGCATATATTCGCAAAGCGACGAATATCTCAAGTATAACTGGTTCGTACAAATCGATCTGATTTGTATTTCGGGTTGAGATGTTATTTTTACTTGAAAATGCCTCGTGAATTTCTTCAGAAAGATACTGAAAAATTGCGGGTCTTACATCATTACCCCCTTAAAGGAATTTCGTCCGCGAAATTCAGTTAAGTGTACTAAGTGCGTAACTCGGGATATTTCTCCCATATGTTAGATTCATAATGTTATTCACTTAGTTCAACATCATATTTATTTCAATCATAACCTCATATCATGATTCTCGATCAATTGAGGTATGCTTCTCATATCTGAGTTCAAATTATGCTACAACCACGATAGTTTTGTTGAATCAATGTTCTTCCAACCGGCTATCAATATAGCCATCTTGTGTAACTATTCCATACACATAGATCATTCTTCTAGAGATTAACCATATTGGGATAAGTCCCCTGTCAGACTACCTGGTATTGGAAACGTACCTCCTCACAGGTTCGCCCTCGTCAGACTCACCTGATATTGGATCAGTACACCCTCACAGAATCATACTAGCTAAGCTACTGATTTTGGAACATATACACTCGCACGGAGCTGTATACCCTCACAGGCTCACTCTGGCTAGACGATCTGATCTTGAATATGTAAAACCTCACAGGACTCTCTTCTTGGGAACAATTCCTCGATGGTTTATTTTATTAAGTAAGTTTTAACGTTCTAATTACGCAAACTTAATTTTTCAATCATGGGGTCTATAGCCATAAATTTTGGGCATAAGCACTTAAGATTTTTATTTGACAAATCCAAAATTACTTTACAGAGCAAGGATACATATCTATCCAGATGACCGTACACAAGGTCATAAGCCACTTGTCTCAAGCATTCATTGGATCTTGTCTTTCAATTGCTTCTTACCCAACACAACTCTATCTATCAAGGTATTCAGATTCCTTGATACGATCATTATCCGTGAGTTGTTCGGCTGTCACCGCATAGACACGACCTGCCACAGGTTTCTGCTCTATCCTGGGTAGTGGCAGTCGTTGTTGTTGTATTTGTTGAGAGGGTCCTCCAGATCCCATATTTCTTCGTTGAAGATCTGAGGCCTTCTTGCGGCATTCTGTTACACGATGCCCTGGTTTGCCGCAATATAGGCAACCCCCTGTATCGCGAGGACAAACCCCTCCGGGGTGATCTGAGCTACACCTCGGGCATCGAAAATTAGACTGTCGGTAGGGTTGATTGGCTTCTACCATCTGTAATGGCCGCTCGGCCGGTGGAGTAAAGTTGTTCTCCTGAAAATCCCTCTTATAAAAAGTTGGTCGTGATTCTTGGCCACCGGGGAACGTCCTCTTGTTGTTCCCATTACTTGCTACCGGTCGCTTTACTACGACCCCTTTGCATCGCTCCCAGTCTGCACTAATCTTTGAGGCTGCTGCCACAGCGGCTTGAAATGTTTGGGGCATGCTAGTTATGACTCGACATCGTAGCCCTTCCCGAAATCCATTGATATATTTATCGGCCCTCTCTTGGTCAGTATCGAATAACGTGGAACAATATCGTTCAAGGTTTTGAAATTTAGTGGTATAGTCCATCAGACTCATAACACCTTGCTCCAATTCCAGAAACTCCATCTTCTTCTTATTTCTGGAGTGTATCGGAAAGTAATTATCCAAGAAAGTTCTTCGAAAATCATCCCAAGGGATGACTTCAAGCTGAGACAATTGGATTATCTTAGTGGTATCCCACCACTTTCGTGCATTATCCTTCAGCCTATATGTGCCGAAGTTAGTCTTTCTATCCTCTGGTACTCCCAATACCAGGAATGCACACTCCGTCTCCTCGATCCAGCTTTCTGCGAGCTCTGGATCGGCACTACCAACGAAAACAGGTGGGTCGAGTTTGAGGAACTTTTCATAAGTCACTCCTCCCAGATTCTCATTGCGAGGTGGGGCTGGTGCTTGCCTTGATTCATGAATGGCAGACACAAGCCTGTTGAGTGTTTCCAGCAGGAAGCCCTGTGTATGGGACTCCTCACTCGGCATGGTTCTCCTCGTCCTAGGAGCCATTTTATCTATTCACACAAATACACCCAAATCAGAGAAAGTATAAGATTTATACTTACAGTGCGATACCGCAAACATGACGGATCTTGAACCAGGTTTCTCAGACTCATGCTCTGATACCAATTCTGTAACGCCCCGGATTTTCAAAACAAAGCTAAGTTAAAATTTTCATGAATTTCTTTTTTTTTTCTTTGCAGCGGAACTTAGAAAAGCTTTTAGCAGCGGAATAAGACGATAATGAGTCGTCGGTTTTAGAAAACTCCGAGCACGTTGCAGGTATGTGGCCAAGCAATTCATTGACCACCAAGGTGTTCCATTTTATCGAAAACTCATGTTTATTACAACACTACTGCTTAGAAAAGCAGTGTAGGTTCAATAAAAGGAAGCAGTACAACTCTGTCTAGAGAAACCCTGGAACTCGATGCCGCCTTGCTCCGCATATCGCCACGCAGGTCCAACACCTGAAATCCCCATAAAACGGGGTCAGAACCACTGATGGTCTGGTAAGCATGCAATCATACATCCATTCAACTTAAATACGATAATGACCACTCAGGGTCGCAATGCGCAATAACGACGCTCAAGCCTCCAAGACTTAGCGTATATCGCAGGAGCCTCCTCAGGGCTATGAGTTGAACATCCGCTCAAGTCTTCATGACTTAGAGCAAGCCTTTTCAGGGCTGTGATTTGAATAGCCGCATAAGTCTCCACGACTTAGCCATGACCTCTTTCGGGTCTCAAAGTGATGTCTAGCTCAAGTCTTCATACTTGGCACATCCGTATCCCACGCATCTAAGGACAACTCCTCGAGTTTCGCTTAGTCGTGCGGATACAACACGGGTCTTTGCCCAGTCGGTCCAGTAGTATACCGAACATGACACATTCACAAAGGTTATGCAGGACTGACTCAACACGTCATCCACTCATACATTCAAAGCATCGCTGTACCTAAGCTAATGCATTGTTTCGATAATTAACCGCTCCCGCCTTTGGTACGCAGGTAGAGCTATTGTCCGGGCATCAACGCGACGTTCTGGGGGTTGATTATTCTATGTATTTTAGATACCCCAGAGGCCTGTTGACCCTATCCATAGTAGGGCAGTGTGTTTCAACTGGGAGAACCCTACTAGGCCCATATTCGGATGCATCCTCTACTTGCAGTAGTTGGGTTCAATCCTTAGATCTTAAGGATAACCACGACCCCAAAACCCATGAGTGACTGAGGCCATCGTGGACTCTATCAGGTCCAAAGTAAAATACATGTCACTCAAGGTTGTACCATCACTGTCATTCCACAGTGAGCATAATTCCTGAAGGGGTCTGCCAGTCTTACAATTACTTGGACAGAATCTGCATGCCATTTAGGCAGCCCGTGCTTTCAGCACTACGGGAGTATGTACCTGACCCCATTCAGTCTTCCCCAACACAGTCATTACTGAGGGGGTACCCCTAACACGATCTTCAACCGCGGGGTATGTGCGACCTTAAGTCTTATTCATATGCATGCAGAACACCGCTCTTTGGCACTTCGGCCACCACGAGCATCACACCTCTTTGGGTGGAAACAACACACTCTGGCTCTTCGGCCCTTACGAGTCTGGTTGTGTAACCGTTCTCAATGAGCATGCATATGACTCGATCTAAATAGATCGGCTACTCGGCGTATTTTTACGCAACGAGTCCAAACCTAGCCAAGGCGCAACCTCTACTCCGGCTCAGCGGCCCTTACGAGCAAGGTGCCCTTGCAGGCACAAGGATACGAGCCGATCTGGCATCGTTCCATCAACGGACATCATTATGCCGTTCCATTGGTTCCGGCAGCTCTTCTGCCAACCATTTCGTCAGCACCTCCCCTGCTCTACCGGCAGTGGTGCGACGAACCCTTCTACGTTGTAGAGGGCAAACCATGAACTGGGTAGCACTCTGCTATATGTCAGAGTATCCTGCTACGTTCTTTCTGAGCTATTCATAGCTTCTTCAGAAATTTCAGCAGCACTCCCTCTCTTTTACGGAGAAGGCGTGCGTTTCTTTTATCCATTTCAGCGGCATCTCCCCTCTTTGGTAGGAAATCGCCACGCTTAATTCGGGAAATGGATGCGCACCGTTGTGCGTACTTTGCATCCATCAAGGTTGCAGGAACCCTTGGCCATAGCCAGGCCATACAAAATCGACTTAGTCATTACGTAAAGAGCATTTTGCCAAAAACCGAAGCCTTTCCAATAGGGGCTTCATTCGTCAAGCAGAATCTTGAACGAGGAGCGGTCAAGGAATCGCATGGGCGATTTGGAGTTTGATCTCCATTTGAACGCTCATTTATGCGCTATATATGTAGTATAAGCAGAAGCCTGTGCTTTATACAGCGGCGGCGTAAAGAAATGCATATACTATTGTTCAGGGTGTGTAACTGAACGAAATATTCTACATATATAACAAAGCAGAAGCCTTGGCATCGTTCGACGCGACGGCGTAAGTAAAGACATTGCAGAAAGCAGGAGCCTTGGCATCGTTCGACGCGACGGCGTAAGTAAATGCATAATCGAAAGTGCAGTAATCGGAAGTACAGAAAGCAGGGAGCCTTGGCATCATACGACGCGACGGCAAAGGTAAATTACATAGCCTGTGCGATATAAGACGCGTCGGCAGAATCAGCAGATATACACCTAGATCTGTATCCAACGATAGTTACGAGGCGAGCGAGTGAACACCGAAGTGTCCTAGAGGGCTCAACCAAGAACTAGGGTGAGATACTATTTTTGAAGAACGCATATACTGCGCATTCGAACATATATATCCGACGATAGTTACGAGGCGAGCGCGTGAACACCGAAGCGTCCTAGAGGGCTCAACCAAGAACTAAAGCAAGATACTACTTCAGAAAGTATATTCTATATACAAACAACCAAATACTTGAGAGAGATGGATCAACGAAGCGAACTTACTTCAAATCGTGGAAGAAACGGCTCCGGGTTGCTTCTTTGGCTTCGAGCCTTCCTTCGAGAGGTCAGACTAAGTCAGATGAAGCTGACTTAGTTGAGAAAGAGGTAGAGTAGGTCAAGCTACTCAACCTAATTGGTTTGAACCAAACAGGGTTCGATCCAAGTCAACTAGGTTCAGCAGGTTCGAACTCAGCTCAAGTAGGCTAAGTCTGGGTTCAGAAATCCAAACCGGAATCTGGACCAAAACGGACTTTGACTTTGACTTTAAACCCAACTAGGTTCAAGTCAAGTCAACTAGGTTTGGACTAGGTCAAGTGGGTTCAGACCCAGGTCAGGTGAGCTAGGACCAGGTCAGGCAGGCTCAGACCAGGTCAGGTGGGTTCAGGCCAGGTCAGGTGGGCTCAGACTCACTTGGGCTCACTAGGGGAGGTTTAGGAGAGAGAGAGGAGGCAAGAGAGAGAGAGGGGGTCGAAATTATGAGAAGAGAGAGAGTGGGGAGGGCTATTTATAGCCCAAGCCCACCTCCTCTTGGGAATTTTTATCCCCCTTTTGCCCCTGAGCTTTATTTTAATTCCAGGAGGTTCCTTTTGAGGTGGGGCCCACTAGATATTTCCATAGGATATTTTGTGGGTCCCACAAGATATTTTCTGAGGAATATTTCTGTGGGTCCCACCAATATTTCCGTGGGTCCCGCAAGAATTTCGGGTTTCCGGCGATTTTTTTCTGAAAAATTCTGAGTACGCCATTCTCTTCGTATTGACGTAACTAAGAAAGTTGGCTCGAGGAAATCCTTTGTTTTTGTTTAGTTAAGAGGTTATGGCTTCCAGAGTGTTTGAGCATATATTCGCAAAGCGACGAATATCTCAAGTATAACTGGTTCGTACAAATCGATCTGATTTGTATTTCGGGTTGAGATGTTATTTTTACTTGAAAATGCCTCGTGAATTTCTTCAGAAAGATACTGAAAAATTGCGGGTCTTACATGCAAAGAGTAGGTCTCAGTTGCAGGAGGTAGGTGTTTGTGAATGAGGGTGAAAATTTGGGGTGTTTACATCCATACACCAAAGGTGGTTGTCATATTACAGACAATATACACAGCTTCTTGGGTATGTTGTGTCACTCACCCTTGCTTCTTCCATGACTATGCAATTGCCCCACCTCCTAACAAAAATGCATAACCAGATGTGGACTTTGCTTCATCTCTATCTCTAACAACGTTAGCATCTGAATAACCCACACGCTTTAGTCTATCTGACTGATAGCATAGCTTGAGTTTCTCAATTCTCTTTAGATATCAAAAAATCATTTTCACTACTTCCTAATGGGAGAGCTCAATATTACTTTAATATCTGCTCACTAGCCTAACAACAAAGCTTAAATTAAGTCTAGTGCAAATCATTGTGTACATCACGCTTCCAATTGTTTGAGTATAATGAACATTCAACTATTTTTGTTTAACTTTTGGACAATTATTCTTACTTAGCTTTAAGCCTTTTACCTTTTACCACATGAGTACCCTTTGCCTTAGTACTTTCTATTATAAATCTTTTTAGAATGTAACCAAGATATTTCTTTTGACTTAAACATATCAATCTTGATTTTCTATTTCTTTGTAATTTAATTTTCAGGATATATAAGGTTTCACCTATATCCTTTATTTCAAATCGAGAACTTAACCATTTCTTTGTCTCATTTATCATGTCTATGTCATTTTCTGTAATTAATATGTCATCAATATATAGGGATAACATAGTAAACTTACTCTCATTATTCTAAATAATTTGTCGCATAACCCAACTTGGTTATAACATTAAGTACCATTGTCTTCGTGACTGCTTAAGTCCATACAATGATTTATTCAACTTGTATACTTTATATTTTTTACCTTCAATTTCAAAACATTCTGGTTGTTGCATGAAAACAATTTTATTTAATTTACCATTTAAGAAGGTTGCTTTTATATCCATTTAATATAAGTCAATATCAAAATAAGTTATCAATGCCAAAATAATATGAATAAAGGTCAATTTGGCCACATAAGAGTAAGTTTCTTCATGATCGATCCCTTCTCGTTGAGAATAGTCATTTGCAACTAATCATGCCTTGAACTTATCAAGAGAGTTTTTTTCTTGAGAACCCACTTACTACTAATTGCTCTGCATCTTTTGGGAAAAGTAGTCAGTTCTTAAACTTCAATCTTTTCTATGAAGTCCAATTCATCTTTAATTGTTTCCATCCAATGTTCATATTCATTAGAAGCAACTGCATCATCAAAACTCAAGTTATCAAGATTTGTATTCAAGACCATGAAATAATGTAATTCCTCACTGAAAAATGTATAATAATCATTTAAATAAGAGGGAGGAGTCATTTTTTTTGTCTAGTTATAAATTATGAAGTTTGTTCATCATTCACAACTGGATCACTACGCTCTAACTCTTGAGTAGGTATTCTAGAAAATCGTTTATGATATCGAGAATGACACTATCATCTTCAGGATCAAAACCACTTTCTTTGGTTTTCAAGAATTTTACTTTCCTGCACTCTATAACTCCTTTTTTAGGATTATATTGTAAAGACCCCAACTCATACCCATGAAAAAAGTAGAATTTTTTTTTAAATAATTGTTGAAACAATTCCAGAGACCCTTGAGTCTTATAGTCATAACACATCCACAACCACAAGGGAGCTTACACCATAATTTTCTAAATCAAAACAACTCTATTAATTAATCAATAGTGTCTAAGGAAAATAATTAAAATAAAGTCAAGTAAAACAAAATGTAGAGCCACTCTGTCCTAAAGTAGAATGTCAAGTACTCCTGTGGTCCTCGTAGTTCGCAGTAGCAGCCTGTCTCATCACTGGGCATCAAAGGCTATGAAAAACATAAGAAATATGGTGTTAGAATCATAGATCCTACGTACGAATTCCTCTAATAAAATAAACAAGCAAGAAGAGCATAAATCAAATTCATGCAACATTTTTAGAAAAAATGTAGCAACTATCTCATACTTCAAATAACCATTCATGCATTTTAAGAACATGAATCATGCAACAAGAATATATCACAAGTAGGAAAGCAATAAAGATGCATGATCAAATGCAGAACAATAAATATGTATAGAATCAAAGTGCATGCATGAATAACTTATTAAGTTATTATCAGAGTTTTCTTTTATATGCATCACTCTATTAAATACATACAATTTTAGTTTCACTTTCATTAAAATTCATGGATACTAAAAAACAGGTACAACAAATTTCTGAGTTCAAGTTAGGTTCTCAGTTGTAGCTTAACACATAAGTTTTATTTTATTACTAGGTTCCACACTTGACTCTTGATCGATATCAAGAATCAACACCATCCATCAGAACATTAGAAATCAACATCTAATGTCGGAACACTAGAAAAATCAATATCAAATAATGTCACTTTCTTGGTATACCAATAATAACAATTGTTTCTACATATCACCCTCAAGCTAAGTAGCTGAATCTTCCTAAAATTGTGGCCGAGAGGTGAACCACCAAATTGGGTTCAAGGGCACAATTACACACAGAGTTTGAGTATCCTCATGATTCCTCAAAACCGCAGTCTAGGATTTCCACACTAGAGAAGAGATATAAAGAAAAAACATTAATTACATTGTTTTCTCTTTTTATCAAAGAATGATTTATTTCACAATACTCATTTTGTAAATCAATATATAAAATACAATAATATTCATTTTGTAAATCAGCATGCGAAACTCATCACGGGACCTCAACCCATTACAACATGAAAGAGTGCAATTTAATTCAAATAATATTAAATTGATTTTTTTATGCATAAAAACTAAACATGTAGCAACACCTGCTCAAGGCTCACACGACATACAATGGTTCACATTTGACCACCGAAGCATCTAATGCAAAAACCATGGTGAACATGTAATTTATACAACCATTCAGCATGCTCATAAATGTATATACATTCACACACATTAAGAAAGCACATGTTTAACAATTTCATATGCATATGAACATAGGCTTGAAAACACACATCTTGTTCTCACATGTTTGTCTCATGCATTTCCTTCAAATTTTGTGCATGCTTATGTTAATGCTTCACCAGCTACTTCCAAAAATTCAACTATAAAAAATATGCATATTTATAGCATAAAAATTCCGCACGTATATGGTGTCTTGTATGACACTAAGCCATGTAATCATTGTGACACTTCAAGACACATGATTATGTAGGCAAAAGTATGCATGCATGTCAGTCCCATTTTGCATAATGTAAATAACATTTTCTATCATATTATTACATATATGCATGCCTAACTTACATAAAACATGTATTCTGGTCATATAACAATAGGTACAACAGAACACATAACATATTAATCACGTATGCAGCTAACATGCAATGCATATATAAATCTGAACATTTAGAACATGAGTAGATGTAACACATGTAAAACTGGATAGTGGTACACATAAAACAGAATTTTAATCATGCCTAAATCTATACATTTAACATACATAATCTGAATATTTGACCTAACATGCCAGAAATCAACACATGTATCTATTTGTATACTTAACATGTATTGACATGTACTTCTGTATACATAATTTTTTTTTGCTATATAGTAATTACATATTTTTATTTTCTGTTCTGATAGGAACCCAGCCCCAGCCGAACCATTTGGCTGGGACTGAACAACATGTTGTTTTGTCCCAGCCGACTATGTCAGCTAGGACCGGACAATAATTGTCCTATCCCATAATTTTTTTTCTTGTAACAGAGGTTCAGCCCCAGCCAAACTAGTAGGCTGGGACTAAACAGTGCATTATTCTGCCCAACCAACTATGTTAGCTAGGGCTGAACAATCCTCTGTTCGGTCTTAGTCAAAAGGAAAAAAATAAAAAATACAAAATCTATTTTGTTTTGTTTTTTTGACAATTGCTCTATCGATGACAGTCGACTGGGCCTATTAATTTATGAATCTGCTAAGAAATTTGGTTATGTTTACTAGGTATTGCTTATTATACATGTCTGCAGACCCAGCTAGCTGCACTGTCGCACGTGCAACAACTACCAGCCAACTCTGCTTCTTAGATTACCTCCTTAAAAAGAAGACCAGTATGAACACCAACTGGAAAAGGGAACAGATTGGTAGCCCATACTTGCAGTTAATAATCAAAAAATTTTAAATGATGGGAATACACAAACTGATGGTGTACACAGAATTTTAAATGATAAGAATGGCCTATACAAAATTTATTTTCTAAATTACTACCAACGAGGACATATATATATATATATATATATATATATATATATATATATATATATATATATATATACTCTATTGAAAAGACAGATGTAGATATATACATACTCTTGGTCCTAATGTTCCCCATGATAGTTTCCCACTCAATTCCAGAAAAAAAAATAGTTTAGACAATAATTCGACAGTTTGCACCAGTAGGACAAAAAAATATTATCAATAATATTTGAATTTGGACAACATATATTCATTCGCTAAAAGGATCTACTCGAATCATAGTAGAAAAAAAATGTTTCTATGACAGTTTTAAGTGAAACTTTTGATGGCAGTTGAAACTAGCAGATCTGGACCAGATCTGCACCCATGTGAATATCGACAGATTTGTCCTATGGCAGATCCGAAGTTAAGAGCATGTATAATATTTTGTCTTTTTTCTTTTTTTTTTCTATTTATATATCGATTTTTCCTAACCCAAGCATAGGAAACCAAATCAGATTTTTTTTCTTTGGGTTTTCCTCTAAACATCACTTAAATTTGATTTTTTGCTCTTTTCTTCCCCATCTAAATCAAGAAAAGAATCCGTACCTTGATTTAGAGCTTTAAAAAATAAAACAAAAAAGCTCTGGAAAACCAGAGAGGAAGAAGTTCCTCCTTCTTCTTCTTATCTTTTCCTTCTTTCGCTTTTTTTTAGTTTATGTAGGGGCAGCTAAGGGTGACCCCCACCCCCCCTCCCCTTTTCCAGCTCCTTCTAAAGAGAGCTGGAGATCCTCGTTCCTAATTTCTTAAAACCCTTTCTTTGATTTTTCAAACTCTTTTCCTTTCCTTTTTTTATTAACTTTCCTTTTTCCATATTTGCTTCTTCTTTTATTATTTTTATTTTCTTTATCTTATAGTAACAAGGGATTCTTCCAGAAACCCTAATCATCCAACCACCCTCTCCAATAAATTTCAAAATTTACTTATTTTAATAGTAAAATAATTAATTAATATTTATTTACTATTTATTAAATTCTCAAAAATTCCAGAGGGTACCTTATCCCTCTGGGAGTCTTTTAAACCTTATATTTACTTAATTTAAACTCATATTTTTAATTTAAAGCTTTATTTTTGTTGGATCTGGATTCAGATCCAAATCCATATCTAAAATCCATTTGGATTTTAAGCTGGATTCGATCACAAATAATATGGGTCTTGGACTAAGTCTAGATCTATATTCATTTGGATTGGATCCAATCTGATCCAATTCGGACCCGGACCCATCGAGGCCGACCTTTTATAAAAAAATTACGATTTTCAGGCCAACCGTAGTCTAAAATTCAGAAAAGTAAAATATAGTTGAACTCATAATTCTATGGTGCATCAAATGGTATCAGATTCAAATTTTGCCTCCAAAATTCCTAGGGTTTTGAAAAATTTGAAATAAAGACTGAAAATAACTTTAAAAATGAGTTAAAATCAATAAATGGAATTCAAAAGTTTGAAAATAGAGTTCTAAGCGAATTGAAACTCTGGACCAGAGTCATGAACCAATTAGGACTCTGAGATTTTAGATTTTTGAAAGCCAAATAAAGAAGTTTTTGAAAGATTTTATCAGAATTGCTAAAATAAGTCAGAAAATACAGTAAGGGTTAGAGTCCTAACTCAATCAAAACTCTGAAATAGAGTTCCGAATCAACTGGAACTCTGCAAAGTGAACTAATTTTTGAAAACAAATGGAAAAGAGTAAAAATGGAAGTAAAAACAGACTCCTGACTAGATTAGGACTCTGGGACGGAGTCCTGATCGGACTGAAACTCTAGATTTTTTTTGGTATTTTCTGAAAAACAGATAAAAGAACTTGTGAAAACAATAACAAATATTGAAATAAAATAGAGTCTTGATCAAACTGGGACTCTGGGGACAGAGTCCTAATTGGATTAGGACTCTCAGAATTTTTGGATTTTCTGAGAAACAACTGAGGGGATTTTGAAAAAAAAGTAAAACAAGATAGATTTGAAGTTCGGTTCAGAGTCCTGATCTGATTAGGACTCTGAAGAAGAGTCCTAATTCGACTAGGACTCTAAATTTTTTTTGGTTTTCTGAGAAGCAAGTGATAAGATTCAAACAAAGCTTTTGAAAACCAGTGAAAATGAAGTGAAAAAATGAACTTTGGATAGAGTCCCGATTCGATCAGGAATCTGGGATAGAGTCCTGATTCGATTAGGACTCTAAGATAAAACCTCAGAATTTTGAAATTTCATGATAAATGTATAACAATTTGATTCTTGAAAGGATAAATAAAAGGATTTTTGAAAGATGCTCTCAAAATTGAAATCAGGGTCAGAGTCCTGATCCAACTAGGACTCTTCAAACAGAATCCTGGTTCAACCAAAACTCTGAGTTTTTAACTTCTCTTTGCAAGATTTTGAAAGATTTGATTAAAAACATGTAAGAATAACGATGAAAGATAGAGTCTTGATTTGATTAGGACTCTGAGAAAGAGTCCTAATTTGACTGGAACTCTAGAATTTTGGCAAAAAACAAAGGATTTTGATAGGTTTTCTCAAAAACAGGTAAAAAGGGTACTAAAAAACAGAGTTCTGATTTGACTAGGACTCTGAAAAAAGAGTCCTGATCCAACTAAGATTCTAGAAAAAGAGTCCTGATTGGACTGAGATTATGAAATTTTGGACAAAAATGACAAGAATGGGAAAGGATATGACCACAGCTGGTTTAAAATCAGAATGGGGTTTTAAAAAGATTCAAAAAGATGAAAATATAGAGTCCTGATCCAACTAGAACTCTGATTTTTTTAAAGATTTTTGATAAATAAAGGAATCCAGAAGCGACACCACTTACATGGGTCTCATCTGAGAATTGATGTAAGACCCATAATTTTTCAGTATCTTTCTGAAGAAATTCACGAGGCATTTTCAAGTAAAAATAGCATCTGAACCCGAAATACGAATCAGATCGATTTGTACGAGCCAATTATACTTAGGATATTCGTCGAATTGCGAATATATGCTCAAACACTCTGGAAGCCATAACTTCCTAACTAAACGAAATCAATAGATTCGTACAAGCCAACTTTCTTAGTTACGTCAATACGAAGAAAATGGCGTACTCAGAATTTTTCGAAAAAAATCGCCGGAAACCCGAAATTCTTGCGGGACCCACGGAAATATTGGTGGGACCCACAGAAATATTCCTCAGAAAATATCTTGTGGGACCCACAAAATATCCTATGGAAATATCTTGTGGGCCCCACCTCAAAAGGAACCTCCAGGAATTAAAATATAGCTCAGGGGTAAAAGGGGCATGGAAAAACCCAAGAGGAGGTGGGCTTGGGCTATAAATAGCCCTCCCCACTCTCTCTCTTCTCATAATTTCGACCCCCCCTCTCTCTCTTGCCTCCTCTCTCTCTCCTAAACCTCCCCTAGTGAGCCCAAGTGAGTCTGAGCCCACCTGACCTGGCCTGAACCCACCTGACCTGGTCTGAGCCTGCCTGACCTGGTCCTAGCTCACCTGACCTGGGTCTGAACCCACTTGACCTAGTCCAAACCTAGTTGACTTGACTTGAACCTAGTTGGGTTTAAAGTCAAAGTCAAAGTCCGTTTTGGTACAGATTCCGGTTTGGATTTCTGAACCCAGACTTAGCCTACTTGAGCTGAGTTCGAACCTGCTGAACCCAGTTGACTTGGATCGAACCCTGTTTGGTTCAAACCACTTAGGTTGAGTAGCTTGACCTACTCTACCTCTTTCTCAACTAAGTCAGCTTCATCTGACTTAGTCTGACCTCTCGAAGGAAGGCTCGAAGCCAAAGAAGCAACCCAGAGCCGTTTCTTCCACGATTTGAAGTAAGTTCGCTTCGTTGATCCATCTCTCTCAAGTATTTGATTGTTTGTATATAGAATATACTTTCTGAAGTAGTATCTTGCTTTAGTTCTTGGTTGAGCCCTCTAGGACGCTTCGGTGTTCACGCGCTCGCCTCGTAACTATCGTCGGATATATATGTTCGAATGCGCAGTATATGCGTTCTTCAAAAATAGTATCTCACCCTAGTTCTTGGTTGAGCCCTCTAGGACACTTCGGTGTTCACTCGCTCGCCTCGTAACTATCGTTGGATACAGATCTAGGTGTATATCTGCTGATTCTGCCGACGCGTCTTATATCGCACAAGCTATGTAATTTACCTTTGCCGTCGCGTCGTATGATGCCAAGGCTCCCTGTTTTCTGCACTTCCGATTACTGCACTTCCGATTATGCATTTACTTACGCCGTCGCGTCGAACGATGCCAAGGCTCCTGCTTTCTGCAATGTATTTACTTACGCCGTCGCGTCGAACGATGCCAAGGCTTCTGCTTTGTTATATATGTAGAATATTTCGTTTAGTTACACACCCTGAACAATAGTATATGCATTTCTTTACGCCGCCGCTGTATAAAGCACAGGCTTCTGCTTATACTACATATATAGCGCATAAATGAGCGTTCAAATGGAGATCAACTCCAAATCGCCCATGCGATTCCTTGACTGCTCCTCGTTCAAGATTCTGCTTGACGAATGAAGCCCCTATTGGAAAGGCTTCGGTTTTTGGCAAAATGCTCTTTACGTAATGACTAAGTCAATTTCGTATGGCCTGGCTATGGCCAAGGGTTCCTGCAACCTTGATGGATGCAAAGTACGCACAACGGTGCGCATCCATTTCCCGAATTAAGCATGGCAATTTCCTACCAAAGAGGGGAGATGCCGCTGAAATGGATAAAAGAAACGCACGCTTTCTCCGTAAAAGAGAGGAAGTGCTGCTGAAATTTCTGAAGAAGCTATGAATAGCTCAGAAAGAACGTAGCAGGATACTCTGACATATAGCAGAGTGCTACCCAGTTCATGGTTTGCCCTCTACAACGTAGAAGGGTTCGTCGCACCACTGCCGGTAGAGCAGGGGAGGTGCTGACGAAATGGTTGGCAGAAGAGCTGCCGGAACCAATGGAACGACATAATGATGTCCGTTGATGGAACGATGCCAGATCGGCTCGTATCCTTGTGCCTGCAAGGGCACCTTGCTCGTAAGGGCCGCTGAGCCGGAGTAGAGGTTGCGCCTTGGCTAGGTTTGGACTCGTTGCGTAAAAATACGCCGAGTAGCCGATCTATTTAGATCGAGTCATATGCATGCTCATTGAGAACGGTTACACAACCAGACTCGTAAGGGCCGAAGAGCCAGAGTGTGTTGTTTCCACCCAAAGAGGTGTGATGCTCATGGTGGCCGAAGTGCCAAAGAGCGATGTTCTGCATGCATATGAATAAGACTTAAGGTCGCACATACCCCGCGGTTGAAGATCGTGTTAGGGGTACCCCCTCAGTAATGACTGTGTTGGGGAAGACTGAATGGGGTCGGGTACATACTCCCGTAGTGCTGAAAGCACGGGCTGCCTAAATGGCATGCAGATTCTGTCCAAGTAATTGTAAGACTGGCAGACCCCTTCAGGAATTATGCTCACTGTGGAATGACAGTGATGGTACAACCTTGAGTGACATGTATTTTACTTTGGACCTGATAGAGTCCACGATGGCCTCAGTCACTCATGGGTTTTGGGGTCGTGGTTATCCTTAAGATCTAAGGATTGAACCCAACTACTGCAAGTAGAGGATGCATCCGAATATGGGCCTAGTAGGGTTCTCCCAGTTGAAACACACTGCCCTACTATGGATAGGGTCAACAGGCCTCTGGGGTATCTAAAATACATAGAATAATCAACCCCCAGAACGTCGCGTTGATGCCCGGACAATAGCTCTACCTGCGTACCAAAGGCGGGAGCGGTTAATTATCGAAACAATGCATTAGCTTAGGTACAGCGATGCTTTGAATGTATGAGTGGATGACGTGTTGAGTCAGTCCTGCATAACCTTTGTGAATGTGTCATGTTCGGTATACTACTGGACCGACTGGGCAAAGACCCGTGTTGTATCCGCACGACTAAGCGAAACTCGAGGAGTTGTCCTTAGATGCGTGGGATACGGATGTGCCAAGTATGAAGACTTGAGCTAGACATCACATTGAGACCCGAAAGAGGTCATGGCTAAGTCGTGGAGACTTATGCGGCTATTCAAATCACAACCCTGAAAAGGCTTGCTCTAAGTCATGAAGACTCGAGCGGATGTTCAACTCATAGCCCTGAGGAGGCTCCTGCGATATACGCTAAGTCTTGGAGGCTTGAGCGTCGTTATTGCGCATTGCGACCCTGAGTGGTCATTATCGTACTTGAGTTGAATGGTTACATGATTGCATGCTTACCAGACCATCAGTGGTTCTGACCCCGTTTTATGGGGATTTCAGGTATTGAACCTGCATGGCGATATGCGGAGCAAGGCGGCATCAAGTTCCAGGGTTTCTCTAGACAGAGTTGTACTGCTTCCTTTTATTGAACCTACACTGCTTTCCTAAGCAGTAGTGTTGTAATAAACATATGTTTTCGATAAAATGGAACACTTTGGTGGTCAATGAGTTGCTTGGCCACATACCTGCAACGTGCTCGGAGTTTTCTAAAACCGACGACTCATTATCGTCTTATTCCGCTGCTAAAAGCTTTTGTAAGTTCCGCTGCAAAGAAAAAAAAAAGAAATTCATGAAAATTTTAACTTAGCTTTGTTTTGGAAATCCGGGGCGTTACAATTGAAATCAACTGAAATTGAGTTTCAAATAAATCCAGATTGTTTTATGAGAAAAACACTTCAAAATATAAGATCCTCGAGGTTGACAAATGGTAGAATGTCGATTCAAAACCCAGGTTTTGAAATTGACTTTGAAAGAAAAGTTTTTAATAGCTCGAATCTGGATTTAATATTTTGAAAACAAGAGTTCTGGATCTTAATAATGAGATGTAATGACATGCAATGCTATGCAATGTAATAAAATGATATATAGAATGCATGCGATGATATGCAGTGACATATGAAATGTAAACACTGGATGAGGGTAAAAATTTAAACAACAACACAGAAAGGGAAGTTTCTCAAGCCGCAGCCTGTTCAGCCAGTGCCACAACCAGAGGTGAAACCATAAATGAAACAGAAGCATGATGGATGGAGTTATGATAGAGAGTTTACTGCTCTAAAACAACCCCGTGAGAATGTCTCCGATTATATTCTCTCCAAAAGGATGGTCAAACTCCCTAAAGTGGCTGATCCTCCAGTTATCATGGGCAAGTGGAAGGAGAAATTCTGCAAATTTCACCATACAGTAGGACATGACATGAAAAATTGTTTTGTCCTCAAAAACATAATCCAGGACTGCATTGACAAGAATTTGTTGATCAAGGGTGACGAGGAAGAACAACCTGAGATCCTGTCCAAGCCATTCCTGAAACATTCAACATCAGTTGTTTCAGAGCAAGTATCTTTTCTTCAGAGCAGTATTCAGCCATGCTCCAGCCGAGACCTTCAGGATCAGCACCAAGTCCTTCAGGATCAGCACCAAGTCCTAGTGTTGTACCAAGCTCAGTCCTCCACCAAGAGGGTGGATATTATCTCGGTTTTCAATAGGATGAAACCAACAAGTGAACCAACGGGAGCAACAACAAAAATTGCTAAACAGATTCCCAGATTCCTGAAGTGTTTCATCAAATCAGCTTCAAAGAAGGGTGAAGCATTTGAGTCAGTTCAGAAACCAATCACAACCCTGTTAAACATTTCAATTCTTGAGTTAGCCCATGCTTCTCCTGAACATCAGCAAGTTCTGGATGACTTGCTAAGAAAAATCAAGGTAAAGCTGAGCACGACTCCGTAGGACATGGTTCAGATAGTCAATCAAGCCATGACAAACGCACCAATAACCTTCTCAGATGAGGACTTGCCAAAGTCTCATACATTCCATAATAATGCTCTCTACATAGTGGTGCAGACCAGGGGCATGATTGTCCCACATGTGCTCCTAGATGGAGGCAACAACCTCAATATTTGTCCAAAGATCATAGCTAAGGCTTTGGGCCTAAAGGAAGAGGAATATGTGCCAGATCCGATAACGATCTACGACTTTGACAATCATGTGCAAACTGCCAAGGAGAAGATCTTCCTCAAAATCTTTATCAACTATTCAGTGCATACAGTTCTGTTTCATGTGGTCAATGTGCCGCCTACGTATAATCTTCTGCTAGGGCGCACATGGATTCATAACGCCAGTATTGTTCCCTCCACCCTTCATCAGTGCATAAAATGGTCGAAGGGAGGCATGATTACCATATTTCTGGGAGAAGATCCAAAAGAGAGGCTCCCACAGCCCATGATTCCTCGATCGACTTTCACTGCCGACATCCCAAGCATTCGAAAAATTGACGAAATCAATCTGAGTGATAGTCTAGATATGCTGAAACTGAAAGAAGTCCAGCCTATAGAGAATGTCACATTAGTGGTCCAATGGCAGGGACCTCACTTCTACAAGCTAGGAGGATGCATCAATTGCGCTTCTCTCAAGGATCATCCTTTGTTCCCCTAGTTTTTAAAGACAAAGAAGGGATTCGATCTGTTGAAGAAGCATGGCTACCAGCCCTTCAGGGGCCTTGGTAAGAATGAGGATGACATACTAGAGGCTATCATTCTCGTTCGACATATCACTAGTGCAGGATTGGGTTTTACTGGTCAAATTTTCGGCAGGGAAACTACCTTCATCAAAAGAGCAGAATGAAGATAATGCCTTTGTTTTCTGTTTTCCTCTTTCTTGCTTTTTTAGTCATCTTGTAGGAACAACATAGTCCCAGTTTTCATTCCTTTGTCAGAAACATCTGTAATTATCAAGCTGATGTCTTCAGCTTTAGTCTATCAATGAAATTTTGATCTTTTCTTCATATCTTGGTATCTAATCATTCTTTTACTTATATTTTGTCTATATCATTATTCTTCGTTTCTGTAAAAAAAACTATTTTGAATTTCTCAATTTCCTCAAACAAACCTCTCTTTGCATTTTTTAGGATTGCCAAAATGATGGCTTCTAAACCACTCAAAAGGCTCGTTATCAATCCTAATTTTCCTCAAAAGAACTCCAAACCGGCCAGAATCTGCAAGATAAAGGCAGAGGCAGGGGACAACAAGGTAACATGACAGGTAAAAGAACTAGCAGAATTTGACTCAACAATTCAAGAATTGCCAGAATTTTCCAGTATTCAGAAGCAGGATGAACCATCGCCTTTGGTTCAGGATCCGACAGAGGATATCAACATTGGTTTAGAAGATGATCCGAAAATTCTCAAAATTGGCTCCAGCTTGAATTCAGATGAGAAGAAAAGGCTCATCCATTTTCTCAAGCAACATCAAGAGATATTTGCTTAGACCTATGAGGATATGCCAGGCTTAGATCCCAAACTAGTCGAGCATCGTCTTGTTTTAAAGCCAGACTTCAAGCCAATCAAGCAGAAATTAAGAAAAATGGATCCCTGAGTGGCACCCCAAGTTAAAGAAGGACTTAAAGATTTGTTAAAGGCAGGATTCATCTGAACCATTGATTGCTCAGACTGGTTGGCGAACATTGTAGCAGTTTTAAAAAAGAATGGCAAAGTCTGGATCTGCTTCTCTTGTGAAGGACCCTCTTCCAGGGAGAGTTCAAGGGAGCTTGTTCCTTTCGCATGCAATCATTTTTATCGTTCGCAAGAACCTTTTTCCAAGGAGAGTTTGAAGGGACTCGTTTCTTTGTTAACTGTTTGCAAAACAACAACCCAATTTTTACACAAAGAAACCCTTTTCTAGGGAGTGCTTCAACGGAAGCCCGTTTCCTTTTGTGGCCCCCAATTTCTCATTTTGGCCACCCCCTTCATAGAGGACCCTCTTCTAGGAAGAGTGTGATGGACTCGTTCCTCTGTGATACTTTTTCAACCTCATTTTCGGCCGCCTTTCCATAAGAGAAGCCTAGAGATAGGGATTTGACAAAAACTTAATTTCTCTTCAAAAGTTTCGTTTTGCAAACACCTCTTCTTTAGAGAAGATAGGAGTATTTTCTATTTCCTATTCAGGTAAGGGCCAAGCCTAAGTCTCTCTTTTTGGGGAAAAAGAGGGAAGAATTTTGTCATGGATGTGTCAATTCGATGTCAAGCATTTCCTTTCATTAAAGATTTCTAGAACATTTTGCCAATTTGCTACCAAAAATAGTTGTTGATCTCAAAGCTTTTATTGCACAAAGAATTACCTCAGACTACCTTCAGTACTGTTTCCAAAAAGACAAGACTTTTGTGAAGAAAGAAAACAATTCAAGCTTTTCTGTTGGTCAACCAAAAGGATGAAGAAAAATCTTTGATATGACTGTCAAAGGAGAAATCAATGATGTTGAAAAGCCATAAGTGATCTGATATTGATCATAACTATGGCACATTCTTAAAGATCATTCTTCTAGCAGTAAGGCAGTGAAAATATCCTGAGCGGTAAAAGAATTCACTCAACCCATATCTCCTCAACCATTTAAGTTATAATCAAATATCTGCAAAAGAGATCTCTCAATCATCGTCAAGTTGAAGACTGGTGGATGAAGTTAGATCGCCGGGGCCAAAGAAGATTTAGATCATCTCCGAGATGAAGGAGTTTGTGACAGATCCTTCTAGGAAAAGTTCAGATCACTACCAAGTTGAAGGCGAATGCGATGAACCTCCCGACAAACCCTAAAAGATATTTGATTTCTGCTATCATCAAGAAATTCTCAACCCAAGAAACAATATCATCAGTATATGTCTTGAGGAAAAGAAGGATCGAAACATCTCCAAGTTGAAGGAGTTTGTGACATATCCTTCCAAAAAAGTCAGGACATCTCCCAAATGAAGGACGATGTAATAAAATTCTTCCCAAAACTCGAGAAAGCTCAATATCTCAAAAAGAGTGCAAAAAGATCATCATGAGTAAAACTCAGATATCAAACTGCCAAGAATCTTCTTTATTTATGTGAAATTCCTCTATCAATATCTTTTCACTTAATTGCTTTTATGAAACTAAGAATATTTCCTCTCTTTTCATATCAAGGAAATGTATAGCTTCCTAGAAGAAACTCAACAACAACAAGTTTGAATCTGATTCTTGATTCTACGGAGTTAGCCCAATTGGAGGTAATACTCTAGGTAGAAAGATGTGATATTTTTCACACTAAACATGCATATTTCAATCATTTTGGATCAACTATAATTTTTGAATTTTATTGGCAATATTTTCTAGCTATCCCAACATGAAGCAAGAACTTGATGTCCATTTTGACATATCCTGACATTGTCCCTCATCAGAACTGAAAAGTCCTTCCCTTCTATTTTGATCTGAGTGCCTGGGCTCTCGGATCTGCACACTTCTCTCTATTCCCCATTGTCCTGCCACAGACAGTTCCCTCTCAGGATAAGGATTAAACCTGAATTTTCTGCAAGAGGTCATCTGTTTTAAAAGCTATTTAGTCTCAGCAATGAGACACCCAAGAACAATCCCTTTTCAAGCTTTAGGGACCCCCATTTTTCTCCTTTTGCAAACCCCTCTTGGATTTGTTATGCAAAATCCAAAGGTCACATCACAGTTTCCTCACTCTTCGAAGATTCTGTATTCGATCAGGCTAAGGATTAAACCTGTTACCTTGCTCCTTGAGGTACCACCCACTCAGGTTAAGGGTTAAACCTGAACTTTCTATTTTAAAAGCTGATTTAGTCTCAGCAATGAGGCGCCCAAGATCATCCCTTTTTCAAGCTTTAGGGAACCCCCTTTCTTCCTTTCGCAAACCCCTCTCGGATTTGTTCATCCAAACTCCAAAGGTCTCATCATGGTTTCTTCGTTCAAGGATTTTGTATGGTCGTCCCTTTCAAGATAAGGGTTAAGCCTGAACCTCGCTCCTCGTGGTATCGTCCCATTCAGGTTAAGGGTTAAGCCTGAACCTCGCTCCACGAGGTATTTTCTATTCAGGTTAGGGTTAAACTTGAATCTTGTTTCGACAAGGTAGTTCTCTCGGTCCCATCATGGTTTTTCCCGTCAAGAAATCCATGCCCATTATATCCATCCAAGTGTGAACACCCCAAAATTTTCAAAATCTTATAAATATTTCCTTTTTGCCACTA
This sequence comes from Nuphar pumila, assembly GCF_984573655.1. Classification (NCBI taxonomy): domain Eukaryota; kingdom Viridiplantae; phylum Streptophyta; class Magnoliopsida; order Nymphaeales; family Nymphaeaceae; genus Nuphar; species Nuphar pumila. The sequence continues at coordinate 95,666,476 of NC_143252.1, read as the reverse complement.
ATTCCATTTTCTGGGTAATTGAGTCAGTTTTAAATCTAAATTCCATTTTATTTCTCAAATTTTACTGAAATTAAATTCATTTTATATATTTGACTCGATTTCGGATCCGGATCCAATATCAGAATCCAAATCTGAGCCTCGTCATCCAGTTTTAAACCAAATTTTCAAAAGTACCAAAAATAAATTCTAAAATGCTCAGATAGTCGATCCAATGTCCTTTTGGATTCAAGACTCTATGTTCCTCGATTCAAGGATAAGAACTCAAATATTTCCTCAAAATTCGAATGTAAACCTGTTTTCTAAAGAAAATTTCAAAAGATAAACTTGAATTCTCAGAAAAGCCTCCTTTTTGTAAAAAAATATAAAATTGTACAACTAGTTTAGAAATCCTATAGTTTTAGAGTTTTATTTTCAAAAAATACAAAAAAATATAAAAAATTTCAAGAAACGAACAAAAAAAATAAGAAAATCGAAAAAGAAAACACAAAAATAGCCTTTTAAAAAAAGCACCTTTTTTGAAAATCAAGTTTTGAAAACACTTTTTAGAAAAAAAAATCTTTTAAGGCCTCCCTTTTGGAAATTTGATAAAAATGGGGACCCGATCTGAGAGGGGCCTAACGGCCACCTCTTATAAAATGGACCCTCAGGGGGTCGATAATATCATCCATTCTCAACATCATCCATTTTCCCACCCCGCCATTGTTTCTTCACGATCGATTCTCTTCTCCTTCCCATTCTCCTTCCCCCTTCCCTCTGAAGTCTTCCTCTTAAGACCACAGAAGAAGTCGCCTTCTGTGATCATCGCAAAATTTTTCCTCTCTTGTGTATTTTTCTCTCTTCCTTCCCTTTTCCTTTCCATCCTCTATTTCCTCCCTTTTGAAGGGAGAAAATAAAAGACGGAAAGAAAGAGGGGAGAGAAAAGAAGAGAAAAGAAGAGAAAAGAAGAGAAAAGAAGAAGAGGAATTCTTTTGCGGGGTCTTACTTGACCTTAATTTTTGAAAATATTTGAAATAACTTGCCTCCGTTTTGAAATATTTGCGGGAAAACTAGGAGAGGGGATCTGCTCGTCGGTACGAGGTTCGACCGTTCCTGGTGCCTTTACTAGGAGTAATCTAACCAAGGGTCGAATTTATGCCTTTTGCTTTGCTAAGAAATTATCTAGGAATCTATTCTAAGTCTAGATGCACACAGAATCATGCTTGTGTAAATGCAAAAGATGTATGCTCATTTTGAAAATGATTTGAAAAATTCCCAAGTATTTCTGAGATGAATCTGATGATAGTAGTGAAGAAATGGTTTCTAACTTAGAACTTAAGATTTAAAGTTCCAAGTTTTTGGAAATAATCAAGAGCTTGGGAAAATAAATCTGGATTTGGAAAGAGATGATTTTGAAGTTTGAGATAAAAGAAGAAGAAAAGGAATTTTCAAAGTCATAAATGGACTTTGAATTTAGAATTTTGGATAAATATTTGAAAATTGAATCAAATTCTAGCTTTTGAAGCTTTGAAATCAGAATAAAATGTGAGAAATCAAAGTAGAAGTGAGAAGTATGATTGATTTGAAAGTTGGGAACTCGAGATAGAATTTGAATCCAAAGTCTGGATTTTAAATCGAGATTAAAATTTGGATTCTGGATTTAAAGTTTTGAAAATGGGAATTGGATTTGAGAATTGGAGATCTGAGATGGAATTGGATTTAGATTTTGAAATTTAGAATGGATCTGAGAAATAGAAATGGATTTAAGAGATTCAAATTAGATCCAAAAATGGAATTGAAATCTAGAATTGGAATTGGATTCCAAATCCTAGACAGAATGGGATCCGAGATTTAGAAATCAAGATGGACTTGGGTTCTGGATCCTAAAATGGAGTGGATCTGAAGTCTGAGATCCAAATGTAGAATTGGGTTCTGAATCCTAAGATGGATTTGGATCTAAAGTCTGATATCCAATATAGAATTGGATTCTGGATCCTAAGATGGATTTGGATCTAAAGTCTGAGATCCAATGTAGAGCTGGACTCTGGACCCTAAGATGGAATTGGATCTGAAGTCTAAGATCCGATGTAGAGTTGGACTCTGGACCCTAAGATAGAATCGGATCTGAAGTCTAAGATCCAAAGTAGAATTGGATTCTAGATCCTAAAGTGGAATTGGATCTAAAGTCTGAGATCCAAAGTGGAATTGAGTTCTGAACCCTAGATGGAATTTAGATCTGTAATTTGAGATCCAAAGTGAAATTGGATTCATACTTGGAAATCTGGATCCAAGTTGAGATTTTAACTTTGGTTCTTGGAATTTCAACATTGGTTTGAGGATGAATTTCAAAGTCAAATTGGACTTTGAACTTGATTTTAGAATTTACAAAATGAAAGTTGAATTTTAAACTTTGAATGAGATAGAATTTGAAATAGGAATTTGAAGAAGAGATATTCACAATTACTTGGATTTTGAAAGAAAAGAATTTTTTGGAAAATATGATGCAATTCTATCCTAAATGATGAAATGAATTTAAAGAATTTGAATCTGAATTTTGAAAAGCTATTCCATTCTCTAAATGAATTATAAATGAGGTTGAAGACATAATACATCCCTGACTATGGTCATTGAATGTATTATGTAATAACTTCATTTAAATTCAAGTAAAGAATAAAATACATTTTTGGTGCTTTTATAGAATTTAAAATGAAATTAACTCTCAATATACCCTGACTATGGCCATTAGTATATATTTTGAGTTAATTTTAAGTTAAATTCTGACAAAAGAAGAAAATATTTAAGGAAAATATGATGAATTTTGAAAATGGATCCAGTGTGGATCCAGTGTTATTTTGTAAAAGATAAAAATCCTAAGTCTTGTTTACATCCTGACTATGGCCATTGATGTAAATCATCAACTTAGGATTAATTTACCTCTTACGAAATAGTGCACGTGCCATTCATGTTTCACCATTGTGAGAATTTGAGAAATAAAGTAAAAAATGCATGAGAACAAGCAATTCATGATATTTACAATGCTCATTCATTCTACCTAAAGCAGGAAATATAGATTCTCATTTAAGATCTAACAATTATAATACATGAAATTTTTACAACTCCAAGTAGTGATATCTTTCACATATTCCCTGCAAAACACTTGATTAAAGAAATAGAAAGAAGTTGCACATGTCATATGGAAATCAATGGTGAAATGCTCATATGTTAAGATATATATGATGAAAAGGATGGAAAATGGTATATATATATACATATATATATATGGGTGTATATATGTAGATGTATATATATCAATAACTTGGGAAAACATAGGGGTATATATAGATATATATGTATATGTGTATATATATACCTATATATGTGTACACATGTGAGTATGGACTTATATATGTATATATATTTGTATATGAGTACAGAGCATCTGAAATCAAATGAGAATTTTCACATGAAAAAGACATTCAGAACTTTTACTTTGAAATAAATGATGAAATGCATCTTTACATAGCTTGTTTACTGTGAAATGAATGGCATACTATGCATATGCATGGTAATTCAGCAAATAGGAAAATTTAGCAGATATGTAAGCAGTAGAGAATAGGCCAGCTGTGTGAATGTAAGTGACTGGAGCCGAATGGAGTTGCAAGGATGCAACTGTGTTTCTGTGTAGAAAATGGAAGTGGGAGGATGCTATGGGGAAGTGATAGTGACAATATGTAATGTGGAGTGTAGGTGTCAAATGTGTATGCTTTCTACAGGTGGAAGCTATGGGATAAGCTGCAAGACAACAAAAGATGCAGGGGAGACTGCTGGGTAAAGTAAGCACATGGGTGCTACTGGTTGCAAAGAGACAGGTAGGTGTTAGTGAAGAAGGTGATGGAATGCTGGGAGATGGATATGGTAATGCAAATATGTAGGTGAGAACAAATGGATTATGCAGAATATGAATGCCCAATTATAGTGAACATAGTGGGCATAGACATAATGAATGTATACAACTGACATAAATGTGCTACTTGCTACACATCAATGCAACATTGCAGTAGGTGTTAGTGAAGAAAGGATTTACAAACCTGCAGATACTGGGGGAACGGTACAGAGATTGTGGTTGCATAGATGAATGCACAGATGACCACAGGGAATTCTATGAACAGTGTGTAGCAGTGATGGGTGTTTGAGGTGTGGGAAGGTAAGTGTTAAGATGTGTTGTATGAGATGTGTGCTGAAAGTGGATGGTGAACAATAAGTGGGGATACAGCAGATGGTGATGCAAGTATTAAGGCATAACCGGTTGTGATGGCAGGTGGGTGAAGATGGTAATGAAGATAAACTGAATGCTGTCAGTGAAGTGTAATGGGATATGCACAATGAACGTGTGTACAGGGGAATGATTCTTAATTAGTATGCATACCATGGTATGAAACTTAGAAGACCTGATAATAATGAAAAAAAAAAGATGAAGGATTGATTAGAGTGAGCTGCAATGACCCACAATTCAGGGACAAAGTACCATAGGTGAGGATCTTAGGCCATTCCTCCGAACAAGTTGGATTTATCATGGAACCTAATCAAGCAATGAACCAGCGCAAGGATTCACAAAAAAAAAATTGTATCATGTGGTGACAAAGCTATAGTAGCAAACTGAACTCTTTTATATATATATATATATATATATATATATATATATATATATATATATATATATTCTCCCCGTTTTTTTCGTTACCTCAACCTTTTCTGTCACCGATCTTAGTAGATAGAGCCAAATATGCTTCAGACAACATTCTATCTTTGCCAAGACATGACTTACAGTATCTGGGTAATTAATTGCATTACAACCATAGTTGTAAGGACGCCTTTCTTGGCCCATAACGTGTGAGCATCAGCTTGTAGAATGTCCCCTTTCTCTGATTAATATGAGGCCTACTCATCATATCTAATGGTTTTAATTCTGTTTCGTCTGCTGCAAAATCCAGATGTAGGGGACGAAATAGGAGATGCAGTAGCAATGCCTATACTACAGAGGTGAGCTTCATCTGATGGGTTTCTAGGAAATTCCCGTCATCGCCAACCAGATCAGTGATCGACACACTCAGTCCTGGGCTGCTAGCTTCCCCGCACAACCCATCATAAAATTCATTGCGACCATAAGGAAAATGACAGAGAAGGTTTTTAGAGATAGCTATTATGAGCCTCCTACCATGATATGAGCATCAATTTATGCTCATCACCAAGATTTGCATAATGGCACAATTTATTTTAACTCTCCATGTTTCATTCGCTTGATCACCGTTTTGGAGGGGGAGCAGTTAACAGAAAATAAAGAAAATACAATGAGTCAGTAAATGAAATAAATAATCAAATGAAAAACATGGGTATACGAACCTGAAGCTTATTGCGTAAGTCAGGTGCTGCTGAACATGCTATCAAGACTGGAGGCATATGTCAATCAAATGTAAAAATACACAACAACAATCCAGAAATTGTAGGAGAAGATATATGAACTGCACCCATTATACAGTGTGAAATTTGGAACCACACAGAACTCGCGATCTTCCTGCTCTGTTTTGACGAGGACTCTTACTAAGTCCTCATCCAGACATCTCCCACCTTGCTAATCCTGGAGGGTACCGACTTGGGTGATGCAAACTCTCAATTTTTGTCGATCCAGGGAATTCCCAAAAAAAGACATCCTGGCTCGTGGCTGAAAGACCAACGATAGATTGAAAGGGGGGTTTGGATGGTGTTGATGTTCTTGTGCCACAAGATTGCAATTGAAGACGCCCCAATGAAGGAGGCGCAGGCTATAGTATCAATTCTCAATGATGGAAACAAAATGAAATTAACGGGTATTGCAAACAAACGAGATGGTAAGGCAAAGCAATACAATGGATGCTTACAACAAAACAAGTGAGTAAAGAACCTCCCATCAGACACGACATATTGTCAAGATCAGGTGTGATACTGATGAGAGTTCCACAACGGATCAAATAGGAATTTTAACAACAGCCCGGATTTGGTGATATCTCGTAATAATAATAAAAAAAATGCCAGATCAGAGTAAACGCTCAGATCTACCTTCCCGGTAAATCAAAAGCTAGATGATGAAGGCAAAAGATTATCAAATCTAAAATAGCATAAATGGACGTTGATGCTTACGTAAACCGAAGAAATTCAACAAGATAACAGGAAGCAAGCCATACGAATGTGGAAAAGAAAAGAATTACAAACTATGTAAAACACAGAGAAATATTAAGGAAATTCAGAAATGAAATATGAAGAATAAGAATTGTTGGAATGTGGACATTCCGTTAATATCGCACACAGGCAGATCAAAATTACCATGAGCAAATCGATACTGTAAGAGGTGCTTTTAAAAAAAAAAGAAAAAAGAAAAGAAAAAAGAAAGTAAGAAAATGGAATTCAAACAAGGAAGAGAAACATAAGGTTCTTACTGGATTGTTGGGCTTCAACCGAAGAGGAAACGGCCTCTGCTGATGAAGTGTGAGATCGACTAGTTTGATCGATCGGGTGGTATTTCCTCCAAATTCGTCAGTGGAGGGGCTCAACGAAACTATGCAGAAGAGGACTCTTTCCTCTTGCTTATGTAATAGGGCCGTCGCGGGGCTTGCAGTAACGGGGGATCCCTTTTCTTTGGTTGGTTCAGAGCAATCGAGAGGATGGCCGGGATTTAGTTGTGAGACCTCTTTCAGAAAAGTGAAGAAGAAGGAAAATTGGGGATGGAAGAGAGGAAGAAGGAAGAAAAAAAATCGAGAAAGAAATTATGATGGGGTGAAAAACGGTCCCTGAATGAGGCGATGGATGCCTCTTTTTATAAGCATAAAGAGAAGAATCGAGAGAGAGCGTCAGTTGGTGATCGAGGGCTGAAGAAGAAGGATGATGATCGAATGGTCGATCATCTTGGGAAGCAAGAGGGTGCGAGACTGAAGGTGATCAAGGCGCCTCCCCCTTTTTTTTTCTTATGAAGAAAAACCCTAAAAAAGTTTTTTTGCAAAAGACCCCCTCCCTTTGATTTTCAAATTTTTACAAAAAGGGGGTTCCCGAGGTTTTTAGCAAAATTAGTTTTCAAAAAGACTCAAAATCATTTGCTTTTTCTCGTAGTTTTTCCAATTTTTTGGTTTCTTGTTATTTTTCTATTTTTTGTATTTTTAGAATAAAATCCTAAATTTTGTGAGAAAACAAGGATTGAAACTAATTTTTTGGTGTTTTTTGTAAAATATTTACAAAAGGGAGTTTTTTCTGAGAATAAAAAGCTATTTTGAGGAAATTTCTTCAGAAATGGGTTTTGATCCGGATTTTGAGGAATTATGGATTTAAAGTGCTGGATTCGGATCCGGAGTTGATTTTGAATATATCAATATGAATTTTAATTCAGAGAATCTGAAGAAATGACTTGATTTTCTCAGAAAAACGGGGTTATTGGCAAAATGATCATTTTTACAAGACTTTGAAAAATTTGGGGTGTTCACAGATGCCCCTCTTTGCTACTAAGCCGGTTGAGAGCCGAGCTTAGTGGCAAAGACAACATTCCAAATTTTGAAAATGCCCCAGTCAGCAGGTCTGAACTGGGTGTGGAAGAATTATTTTGAAAATATGGTTTTTCAGGCTTTGAAACCTTATGCTGAATGGTTTTGGGGAGACGAAATCCTCGAAGATGATATGATTGATTAGAAAATGAGGAAATCGTGATGGGACTTTAGATGGAAATTCTGAAATGGTGGGAAATGAAAATTTTGATCAGGTCTCATGGGTGAGACAAGATACTCTTTTTGGAATGATTCAGGTTTAGCCCTTAACCTGGATGGGACGAAGATATATCAAAAAAATGAATTTGGAAACGAGAAAAGGAATACATGAGTACCTTTATGGGACATTTTGGAAAAGGCCTTGTGAAATGAAGCTCGAGTATGATCCTTTCTTGGAGGAATATATGAAGCATGGGTTCCTTGATGGGAAGAACCATGGTGGGACTTGGAAGAAAACATCTCGTAAAAAATGAGGAATCTCATTGGAATATGACTCAGGTTTAACCCAAACCTGCAAGGAAGATACCTCGCGAAGCGAGGTTCCGGGTTAACTCTTAATCTGGATAGGAAATCTACCATACGGGTTTCTCAAAAATGGAGAAAGCACGATGGGACCTTCAGAGTTTGGACGAACAAATCCGAGAGGGGTTTTTGCGAAAGGAGGAAATATAGGGTCCCTAAAGCTTTGAAAAGGGGAAGAAATTGGGCATCTCATTGCTGAGACTGAAATAGCTTTTGAAATCAAATGATCTTTCGCAAATGGTTCAGGTTTGACCCTTATCCTGAGTGGGAGAAATCTACCATACAGGTTTCTCAAAAATGGAGAAAGCATGATGGGACCTTCGGAATTTGGATGAACAAATCTGAGAGGGGTTTTTGCGAAAGGAGGAAATATAGAGTCCCTAAAGCTTTGAAAAGGGGAAGAAATTGGGCGTCTCGTTGCTGAGACTGAAATAGCTTTTGAAATCAAATGATCTTTCGCAAATGGTTCAGGCTTGACCCTTATCCTGAGTGGGGGAAATCTACCATACAGGTTTCTCAAAAATAGAGAAAACCATAATGGGACCGTCGGAATTTGGACGAACAAATCCGAGAGGGGTTTTTGGGAAAGGAGGAAATATAGAGTCCCTAAAGCTTTGAAAAGGGGAAGAAATTGGGCGTCTCATTGCTGAGACTGAAATAGCTTTTGAAATTAAATGATCTTTCGCAAGAAATTTCAGGTTTTGACCCTTATCCTGAGTGGGTCGTCCATACGGAATTCTTAAATGAGAAAACCGTGATGGGACAGGAAGAGATACTTCTTCTGAAGGAGGCAACTCTTCAGAAAAATATAAGAAACGTTAGGTTGCATCAAAATGGATATTGAATGTTTATTTTATTCTTGGAATAGCTAGAAAATTTTGCCAATAAGATAAAAATTATAACTGATTCAAAACGCTTGGAAATGTGCACATATGTGCAAAAGATATTCCCTCTTTTACCTAGAGTATTTTCCCCAAATGAGGTTAACTCCTCAGTTCTAAGAGTCAGATTCAAAATTTTAGCGCTGATGATTTTCTTCAAGGAAGTTATTTATTTTCTTGATATGAGAAGAGAAGAAATATTCTTAATTTCATAAAAGCAAGTAATGAAAAGATATTGATAAAAGAATTTCGCATGAAAAAGACGACTTCTGGCAACTTTGGTAGTTTTATATATGGGTGTTTTCCCACGATGATCTTTTTGCACTCTTTTTGAGTCATTGGGCTTTCTCGGTTTTTCACATCATCCTTCATTTGGATGTCCTGACTTTTCTCTCTTTTTTTTTTTATGAAAGGGTACGTCACAAACTCCTTCATCTTGGAGATGCTCCGATCCTTCTTTCTCTCAGGGATTATATGTGATGACATTGGCTCAAAAAGGTCTTCAGATGATAGCAGAAATCAAATATCTTTTAGGGTTTGTCGGTAGGTTCATCGCATCTGCCTTCATCTCGACAGTGATCCGAACTTTCCCTGGAAGGATCCGTCACAAACTCCGTCATCTTGGAGATGTTTCAAATCTTCTTTGGCCCCAGGGATCCACTCGCTTAATTCGCCTTCATCTTGACGACAATTGAGAGATCCCTTTTGCGGATATTTGATTGCAACTTTTTAAACGAAAATGAGAAGATATGGGTTTGAGTGGATTCTTTTTATAGCTCAAGATATTTCCACTGCCTGATTGCCAGAAAGTCATTTTAAAACATGCGCCATAGCCAAGATCAATATCAATTCGCTTCTGGCTTTTCAACATCATTGAAGATTTCTTTCATTGATCATATCGAGGACATTTCTTACATCCTTTTGGTTGATCAACAGGAAAAGATTTGAATTTTACCTCTTTTTCGCAAAAGGTTTCACCTTTTTGAAGGAAATATTAGAGGTAATATGAGGAAATTCTTTTTGTGTAGTCAGACTTTTAGAATCAACAAATGCTTTTAGCAAATTGGCAAAGTTTTCACGAATTCATTGTAAAATAATCATTCAATATAGATTTTGACGAGACCTTGAGTTGCAATCTTTTGATTTTGGAAATACATGACCAGCAAAAGCTGGAACCTTTTGAAAATACATGACCAACAGAAGCTGAGATGTTTGAAATACATGACCAGCGAAAGCTGGAATGTTTGAAATACCTGACCAGCAAAAGCTGGAACATTTGAAACACATGATCAGCAAAAGCTGAATCTTTTGGAAATACATGACCAACGAAAGTTGGATCTTTTGGAAATACATGACCAGCGAGATGCTGGATCTTTTGGAAATACATCAGATTTAAGTCAGAACTTGAAATTTGTAAAAAGGAAAGAATTTGATCAGAACACTGAATTTAGAAGGTTACCGATGCGAGGACCGGATTTTTCTAAATGAGCTTAACATATGATTGAAAATTTTGAGAAATAAGATGAGCTAGGAAAGTAAAATTTGATGAGAGATTCTGGATTCAATGAACCGTCACATCCTAACTATGTGGTGGTCTGTTTTCAGGATTTATCTCCTTATCCTGAACTGAGAAGGAAGAAAAGAAATACCTCGTTAGCAGGAGGCATCAGGTTTATCCCTTAACCTGAAGGAAAAAAAGAAATGGTGGATTTCCAATGCGAGGATTGGATTCAAAAGGAAGTCCTGGTTGGAACTCAGAACTTCGACTGAAAATAATAGAAGAAAAACCCGAGCTGGAACTCGGATTTTCAAAGGAATGAAGGATTTCCAATGCGAGGATTGGATTCAAAAGAAAGTCCTGGTCGGAACTCAGAACTTCGACTAAAAATAATAGAAGAAAAACCCGAGCTGGAACTCGGATTTCCAAAGGAATGAAGGATTTCCAATGTGAGGATTGGATTGAAAAGGAAGTCCTGGTCGGAACTTAGAACTTCGACTGAAAATAATAGAAGAAAAACCTGAGCTGGAACTCGGATTTTCACAGGAATGAAGGATTTCCAATGCGAGGATTGGATTCAAAAGGAAGTCCTGGTCGGAACTCAGAACTTCGACTGAAAATAATAGAAGAAAAACCCGAGCTGGAATTCGGATTTCCAAAGGAATGAAGGATTTCCAATGCGAGGATTGGATTCAAAAGGAAGTCCTGGTCGGAACTCAGAACTTCGACTGAAAATAATAGAAGAAAAGCCCGAGCTGGAACTCGAATTTTCAAAGGAATGAAGGATTTCCAATGCGATGATTGGATTCAAAAGGAAGTCCTGGTCGGAACTCAGAACTTCGACTGAAAATAATAGAAGAAAAACCCGAGCTGGAACTCGGATTTTCAAAGGAATGAAGGATTTTCAATGCGAGGATTGGATTCAAAAGGAAGTCCTGGTCGGAACTCAGAACTTCGAACAAAAAAATAGAGGGAGAAGCCCGAGTGAAAACTCGGGTTTCTGACAGAAAGTTTTTAATAAAAAATTTGCCAGTGCGAGGGCCGGACCTGGGATTGAGTATGACCATTTAGAGGATTGAATTTATTTGCATGCGATCTGATTGCCCCCTTATCTCGACTGGAGAGGATATAAAATCTGAGAATGATAGAAATTGATGGAAGTTTTGACAAAAGAGAAGAATCAAGGAAATTTTATGGAATTTTATTTTTGTAAAAGAATTCTCACAGGTAGCATTGTTGCTCCTATGAGGGGTTTCAGGATTATCCCTTATCCTGAATGGGAAAGGAATAAAATTTAGGCAAAAAGTTGATGAAAAAGATTTAATAAAGAATTGGAAGAATTAGAACTTAATTAAGAAATAAAACTGATAAAATTGAATGAAGAAAAGGATTTAGCTTTAAAAAGAAAAAGACATTCAGGACTATCCCTTATCCTGAAGAAAGAAGGACCTCGTAGGATGAGGTTTCAGGTTTTTCCCTTAACCTGAAGGGGGGATAAAGAAAGAAGAAAAAAGAAATACCTCATGGAAAAAGAGGCATCAGGTTTATCCCTTAACCTGAAAGGGTAATTTTTGAAATGAGAATTAATAAGAATTAAGAAAAATGGATGAATAATAAAAATGAATAAAGATGGATAAACAAAAGGTTGAGAAAAAGAGTTTGATCCTGCTTGCATGTGCGATCTTTAAAATGAGAGAAGAAGATGAGAAAAATCATTTTTGGAAAGAAGGTTTAACCACGAGAGCTAATCTTTGAAAGGGGATCATTCATGAGAGATCATCATGAGGGTTAATTTTTTGAAGCAATGATTTGAAAATCAATTTGTAGAAAATATGATCAACACGAGGGTTGATATTCGAATGCAATGATTTAAAATCAATCATTTTTTTTAGAAAATATGATCAACGCAAGGGTTGATCTTTGAATGCAATGATTTGAAATCAATTTTTAGAAAACATAATCAACACGAGGATTGATCTTTGAATGCAATGATTTAAATCAACTTTTTTTTTTTTTAAATATGATCAACACAAGAGTTGATGTTTGAATGTAATGAAATCAATTTTTTGGAAAATGAGATCAACACAAGGGTTAATCTTTGAATGAAATCAAATTTTTGGAAAATGAGATCAACATATGGGATTGATCCTTGAATGAAATGAAATCAAATTTTTGGAAAATGAGATCAACTCAAGGGATTGATCTTTGAATAAAATGAAATCAAATTTTTGGAAAATGAGATCAACACAAGGGATTGATCCTTCAATGAAATGAAATCAAATTTTTGGAAAATGAGATCAGCACCAGGGTTGATCTTTGAATGCAAATGATTTGAAATCAATTTTTAGGAAAATATGATCAACACAAGGGTTGATCTTTGAATGTAATGATTCAAAGTCAATTTTTGAAAATATGATCAACACAAGGGTTGATCTTTGAATGTAATGATTCGAAGTCAATTCTTTGGAAAATATGATCAACACAAGGGTTGATCTTTGAAATGTGATAATTCGAAATCAGTTTTCAGAAAATATGATCAACGCAAGGGTTGATCTTTGTAATAAAATATATGAACTAAAATTTTCATGATTTTTGAAAGACCCTCATAGGTAATATCATTTCTCTCATGAATGATGTCAGGATTGTCTCAAATTTTTGAAAAAGAAATTTTAATGCCCCAATATAGAAAAAGGAAGAAAGTATTGAATATCAAAGATATAAAGAAAATCGACATTTCATTGATAAGCAAAAGTTGATGACAGAACTGAATATTTACAAGTATTTTAACTAGAAAGAAATCACAAAGACTGGACTGACTTGCCCCTACAAAGCGACTAACAGAAAGGGATGAAAGCGAAAAATTCTTGACATTCTCAATTCTCTGATTGGTCTGAAAAAGGTCCGGCTGAAACTGCAGGCTGCTCTTCTCCTTCCTCTGGTACCAGAAGCTCTTTATCAATGTAATCCTGCACAATGTTTTTGAGGACGAAGCAGCGCTCCGTGTCATGCCCCCTTGCTCGATGAAATTTGCAAAAGCGATTCTTCCATTTTCCTTTGGTGACAGAGGGATCATCCTGCTTTGGGAGCTTGATCATTTCTTTCTCGAGCAGGTATTGGAGAACTTCTTCAATCGGCTGACCTAGAGGGGTAAACTGACGATCATAACCCCAGCCTTCATGCTTTGCTTTCTTCGGCTTGTTTGGCTTCTGCTGAGCACTGACCCTTGCCTGGTAGCTGGACTGAGCTTTCAGGTTTAGGAGATCCGGATGTTTTTCTTCTTCGTTTTTGACAAAGAGATTCTTATGAAGGCAGTCTTGAACTATATTCTTGAAGATTAAGCAATGCTCAGTGTCATGCCCTGTTACTTGATGGTATCTGCAGAACTGGTCTATATATTTTTCCATGACTGTGGAAGGGCTGGCGGCTTTTGGGAGCCTGAGTAATCCGTTGGCCATCATGTATTCGAGGATTTGGTCGAGCGGCTCATCCAAAGGAGTGAAATCTCGATCCCTGCTCCAATCCTTGCGTTTTGGTTCTTCTTGCTTCTTGCCTTTTTGCTGAGGACTGTATTGAAGAGGTCTATCATGGTTTTCACAATATTTCCCAATCTGGCTTTTATGTTCTCCCAAGTAGCTGCCCTGGTTGCCTTGATGGCTGCCCCTGCTGGCTTTGGAATTTCCTATATCGATATTGCTGCGTTTATTCATGGGGAAAGTGACAGGTGCCTTTCCTTCTGTGGGAGCTTTTCCGCAACTAGCTTCAGCTTGCTCAGATAATATCTCCACCATCATCTTTTTGAATAATTGATATATCGCGGGATCGATCTCACTTTTGCTGTCCTGAACCCCTCTTTTGACAAACTTTTGAGAATCCATTCCTTACTCTTTCTGCTTATAACTGGGATGTCAGAGCAGTGTAATCTCCTGAGCTTTGCTTGACTCAACTGATAACGCTGATACTCTCTGTAGAGCATAAATGGGTCTTTTTAGAGAAGATCTAGGAAGAAATTTTAATAAAGGAGGAAATCATAATCTGAAGAATGAAAACATCCCATTACAAGGGATCGGGTTGTCACCAAAATTTGTGACAACCGCACTGTTTTTCTAAAAAAGATAGACAAATAAGATATGAACAAAGATTAATTTTGAAAAGGACATCTCCTGACAAAAGATGTTTTATTGTAAATGAAGGTAGAGAATGAAATATAGAAAAGAAAAATTTTGAAGAATTGAAGGCAGGATAAAAAAGAATTAGAAGAAATTAAGAGAAGAAAAAAGAAAATACACCTGGGTTTTAAAACAAGGAGGAAAATTTGAATAATAATATACCCAGGGTTTTGGAAAATATAGGGAATATAACATATCATATAATCATAGATATACAAACAAGGATACACAAACAACAATCCCTAGAGGCTGACTCTAAATGCAGTGTTTTGAAATGGCTTGTAGGACCTTAATCCTAACTCTAGGGTTCAGATCATCTGATTCCAATCAAGATACGCCGATATACTCAAGCCGAAGCTTGAAGTACGTGGCATAGAAATATTCCTCCGGTTCTAAAGTAAGGGTTTCCCAACATCCTTGAGCACCTACCGATATACCTCGGACTATGGCCCTTAGGTACGTGGTAGGGGGGCGCGAACCCAAATAAGTGGTCCAGTTGTGAGGCTCTCTCCCGAACTATGGTTCAGTGAGACAGCCCAGCAACGTGAAGACCGGGACAATATAGGTAAGGAGGTTTTCAAAATATGCTCAACATGCAAGAAATCAGATGGCTCTAATGCAAGTCCTAAAGAGATAGATAAAATGAAAAGAAGCATACACTTGCATACATTGTTTTGCATTCAATCCCTAGAATTGAGGAGCGTTGTATTTCAAACCTAAGTCTAATGTGAGCATGGAATAATCTCCTCAATATGGTCCTACCAAACCATACTTAAATCCTATATGCAAATGATGTCAGCTTAGGACAGAATCTAGGCTTCCTAAGGTATGCATGGAAATGAAGCTGACATATGAAGAATAAAGACTTAGATAATATCAAAGCAAAAGAAAAGACATAGATTCAACCAGACGAAGACGAGTCCCATCACGGTCGCCAAAACTGTGATCATCGCAAAATTTTTCCTCTCTTGTGTATTTCTCTCTCTTCCTTCCCTTTTCCTTTCCATCCTCTATTTCCTCCCTTTTGAAGGGAGAAAATAAAAGACGGAAAGAAAGAGGGGAGAGAAAAGAAGAGAAAAGAAGAGAAAAGAAGAAGAAAAATTCTTTTGCGGGGTCTCACTTGACCTTAATTTTTGAAAATATTTGAAATAACTCGCCTCCATTTTGAAATATTTGCGGGAAAACTGGGAGAGGGGATCCACTCGTCGGTACGAGGTTCGACCGTTCCTGGCGCCTTTACCAGGGGTAATCGAACCAAGGGTCGAATTTATGCCTTTTGCTTTGCTAAGAAATTATCTAGGAATCTATTCTAAGTCTAGATGCACACAGAATCATGCTTGTGTAAATGCAAAAGATGTATGCTCATTTTGAAAATGATTTGAAAAATTCCCAAGTATTTCTGAGATGAATCTGATGATAGTAGTGAAGAAATGGTTTCTAACTTAGAACTTAAGATTTAAAGTTCCAAGTTTTTGGAAATAATCAAGAGCTTGGGAAAATAAATCTGGATTTGGAAAGAGATGATTTTGAAGTTTGAGATAAAAGAAGAAGAAAAGGAATTTTCAAAGTCATAAATGGACTTTGAATTTAGAATTTTGGATAAATATTTGAAAATTGAATCAAATTCTAGCTTTTGAAGCTTTGAAATCAGAATAAAATGTGAGAAATCAAAGTAGAAGTGAGAAGTATGATTGATTTGAAAGTTGGGAACTCGAGATAGAATTTGAATCCAAAGTCTGGATTTTAAATCGAGATTAAAATTTGGATTCTGGATTTAAAGTTTTGAAAATGGGAATTGGATTTGAGAATTGGAGATCTGAGATGGAATTGGATTTAGATTTTGAAATTTAGAATGGATCTGAGAAATAGAAATGGATTTAAGAGATTCAAATTAGATCCGAAAATGGAATTGAAATCTAGAATTGGAATTGGATTCCGGATCCTAGACAGAATGGGATCCGAGATTTAGAAATCAAGATGGACTTGGGTTCTGGATCCTAAAATGGAGTGGATCTAAAGTCTAAGATCCAAATATAGAATTGGGTTGTGGATCCTAAGATGGATTTGGATCTAAAGTCTGATATCCAATGTAGAATTGGATTCTGAATCCTAAGATGGATTTGGATCTAAAGTCTGAGATCCAATGTAGAGCTGGACTCTGGACCCTAAGATGGAATTGGATCTGAAGTCTAAGATCCGATGTAGAGCTGGACTCTGGACCCTAAGATAGAATCAGATCTGAAGTCTAAGATCCAAAGTAGAATTGGATTCTAGATCCTAAAGTGAAATTGGATCTGAAGTTTGAGATCCAAAGTGGAATTGAGTTCTGAACCCTAGATGGAATTTAGATCTGTAATTGGAGATCCAAAGTGAAATTGGATTCATACTTGGAAATCTGGATCCAAGTTGAGATTTTAACTTTGGTTCTTGGAATTTCAACATTGGTTTGAGGATGAATTTCAAAGTCAAATTGGACTTTGAACTTGATTTTAGAATTTACAAAATGAAAGTTGAATTTTAAACTTTGAATGAGATAGAATTTGAAATAGGAATTTGAAGAAGAGATATTCACAATTACTTGGATTTTGAAAGAAAAGAATTTTTTTAAAAATATGATGCAATTCTATCCTAAATGATGAAATGAATTTAAAGAATTTGAATCTGAATTTTGAAAAGCTATTTCATTCTCTAAATGAATTAAAAATGAGGTTGAAGACATAATACATCTCTGACTATGGTCATTGAATGTATTATGTAATAACTTCATTTAAATTCAAGTAAAGAATAAAATACATTTTTGATGCTTTTATAGAATTTAAAATGAAATTAACTCTCAATATACCCTGACTATGGCCATTGGTATATATTTTGAGTTAATTTTAAGTTAAATTCTGATAAAAGAAGAAAATATTTAAGGAAAATATGATGAATTTTGAAAATGAATCCAGTGTGGATCCAGTGTTATTTTGTAAAAGATAAAAATCCTAAGTCTTGTTTACATCCTGACTATGGCCATTGATGTAAATCATCAACTTAGGATTAATTTACCTCTTACAAAATAGTGCATGTGCCATTCGTGTTTCACCATTGTGAGAATTTGAGAAATAAAGTAAAAAATGCATGAGAACAAGCAATTCATGATATTTACAATGCTCATTCATTCTACCTAAAGCAGGAAATATAGATTCTCATTTAAGATCTAACAATTACAATACATGAAATTTTTACAACTCCAAGTAGTGATATCTTTCACATATTCCCTGCAAAACACTTGATTAAAGAAATAGAAAGAAGTTGCACATGTCATATGGAAATCAATGGTGAAATGCTCATATGTTAAGATATATATGATGAAAAGGATGGAAAATGGTATATATATATATATATATGAAAAAATATATATACATATATATATATATATGGGTATATATATGTAGATGTATATATATCAATAACTTGGGAAAACATAGGGGTATATATAGATATATATGTATATGTGTATATATATACCTATATATGTGTACACATGTGAGTATGGACTTATATATGTATATATATTTGTATATGAGTACAGAGCATCTAAAATCAAATGAGAATTTTCACATGAAAAAGACATTCAGAACTTTTACTTTGAAATAAATGATGAAATGCATCTTTACATAGCTTGTTTACTGTGAAATGAATGGCATACTATGCATATGCATGGTAATTCAGCAAATAGGAAAATTTAGCAGATATGTAAGCAGTAGAGAATAGGCCAGCTGTGTGAATGTAAGTGACTGGAGCCGAATGGAGTTGCAAGGATGCAACTGTGTTTCTGTGTAGAAAATGGAAGTGGGAGGATGCTATGGGGAAGTGATAGTGACAATATGTAATGTGGAGTGTAGGTGTCAAATGTGTATGCTTTCTACAGGTGGAAGCTATGGGATAAGCTGCAAGACAACAAAAGATGCAGGGGAGACTGCTGGGTAAAGTAAGCACATGGGTGCTACTGGTTGCAAAGAGACAGGTAGGTGTTAGTGAAGAAGGTGATGGAATGCTGGGAGATGGATATGGTAATGCAAATATGTAGGTGAGAACAAATGGATTATGCAGAATATGAATGCCCAATTATAGTGAACATAGTGGGCGTAGACATAATGAATGTATACAACTGACATAAATGTGCTACTTGCTACACATCAATGCAACATTGCAGTAGGTGTTAGTGAAGAAAGGATTTACAAACCTGCAGATACTGGGGGAACGGTACAGAGATTGTGGTTGCATAGATGAATGCACAGATGACCACAGGGAATTCTATGAACAGTGTGTAGCAGTGATGGGTGTTTGAGGTGTGGGAAGGTAAGTGTTAAGATGTGTTGTATGAGATGTGTGCTGAAAGTGGATGGTGAACAATAAGTGGGGATACAGCAGATGGTGATGCAGGTATTAAGGCATAACCTGTTGTGATGGCAGGTGGGTGAAGATGGTAATGAAGATAAACTGAATGCTGTCAGTGAAGTGTAATGGGATATGCACAATGAACGTGTGTACAGGGGAATGATTCTTAATTAGTATGCATACCATGGTATGAAACTTAGAAGACCTGATAATAATGAAAAAAAAAGATGAAGGATTGATTAGAGTGAGCTGCAATGACCCACAATTCAGGGACAAAGTACCATAGGTGAGGATCTTAGGCCATTCCTCCGAACAAGTTGGATTTATCATGGAACCTAATCAAGCAATGAACCAGCGCAAGGATTCACAAAAAAAAAATTGTATCATGTGGTGACAAAGCTATAGTAGCAAACTGAACTCTTTTATATATATATATATATATATATATATATATATATATATATATATATATATATTCTCCCCTTTTTTTTTGTTACCTCAACCTTTTCTGTCACCGATCTTAGTAGATAGAGCCAAATATGCTTCAGACAACATTCTATCTTTGCCAAGACATGACTTACAGTATCTGGGTAATTAATTGCATTACAACCATAGTTGTAAGGACGCCTTTCTTTGCCCATAACGTGTGAGCATCAACTTGTAGAATGTCCCCTTTCTCTGATTAATATGAGGCCTACTCATCATATCTAATGGTTTTAATTCTGTTTCGTCTGCTGCAAAATCCAGATGTAGGGGACGAAATAGGAGATGCAGTAGCAATGCCTATACTACAGGGGTGAGCTTCATCTGATGGGTTTCTAGGAAATTCCCGTCATCGCCAACCAGATCAGTGATCGACACACTCAGTCCTGGGCTGCTAGCTTCCCCGCACAACCCATCATAAAATTCATTGCGACCATAAGGAAAATGACAGAGAAGGTTTTTAGAGATAGCTATTATGAGCCTCCTACCATGATATGAGCATCAATTTATGCTCATCACCAAGATTTGCATAATGGCACAATTTATTTTAACTCTCCATGTTTCATTCGCTTGATCACCGTTTTGGAGGGGGAGCAGTTAACAGAAAATAAAGAAAATACAATGAGTCAGTAAATGAAATAAATAATCAAATGAAAAACATGGGTATACGAACCTGAAGCTTATTGCGTAAGTCAGGTGCTGCTGAACATGCTATCAAGACTGGAGGCATATGTCAATCAAATGTAAAAATACACAACAACAATCCAGAAATTGTAGGAGAAGATATATGAACTGCACCCATTATACAGTGTGAAATTTGGAACCACACAGAACTCGCGATCTTCCTGCTCTGTTTTGACGAGGACTCTTACTAAGTCCTCATCCAGACATCTCCCACCTTGCTAATCCTGGAGGGTACCGACTTGGGTGATGCAAACTCTCAATTTCTGTCGATCCAGGGAATTCCCAAAAAAAGACATCCTGGCTCGTGGCTGAAAGACCAACGATAGATTGAAAGGGGGGTTTGGATGGTGTTGATGTTCTTGTGCCACAAGATTGCAATTGAAGACGCCCCAATAAAGGAGGCGCAGGCTATAGTATCAATTCTCAATGATGGAAACAAAATGAAATTAACGGGTATTGCAAACAAACGAGATGGTAAGACAAAGCAATACAATGGATGCTTACAACAAAACAAGTGAGTAAAGAACCTCCCATCAAACACGACATATTGTGAAAATCAGGTGTGATACTGATGAGAGTTCCACAACGGATCAAATAGGAATTTTAACAGCAGCCCGGATTTGGTGATATCTCGTAATAATAATAAAAAAAATGCTAGATCAGAGTAAACGCTCAGATCTACCTTCCCGGTAAATCAGAAGCTAGATGATGAAGGCAAAAGATTATCAAATATAAAATAGCATAAATGGACGTTGATGCTTACGTAAACCGAAGAAATTCAACAAGATAACAGGAAGCAAGCCATACGAATGTGGAAAAGAAAAGAATTACAAACTATGTAAAACACAGAGAAATATTAAGGAAATTCAGAAATGAAATATGAAGAATAAGAATTGTTGGAATGTAGACATTTCGTTAATATCGCACATAGGCAGATCGAAATTACCATGAGCAAATCGATACTGTAAGAGGTGCTTTTTAAAAAAAAAGGAAAAAAAAAGAAAAAAGAAAGTAAGAAAATGGAATTCAAACAAGGAAGAGAAACATAAGGTTCTTACTGGATTGTTGGGCTTCAACCGAAGAGGAAACAACCTCTGCTGATGAAGTGTGAGATCGACTAGTTTGATCGATCGGGTGGTATTTCCTCCAAATTCGTCAGTGGAGGGGCTCAACGAAACTATGCAGGAGAGGACTCTTTCCTCTTGCTTATGTAATAAGGCCGATGCGGGGCTTGCAGTAACGGGGGATCCCTTTTCTTTGGTTGGTTCAGAGCAACCGAGAGGATGGCCGGGATTCAGTTGTGAGACCTCTTTCAGAAAAGTGAAGAAGAAGGAAAATTGGGGATGGAAGAGAGGAAGAAGGAAGAAAAAAAATCGAGAAAGAAATTATGATGGGGTGAAAAACGGTCCCTGAATGAGGCGATGGATGCCTCTTTTTATAAGCATAAAGAGAAGAATCGAGAGAGAGCGTCGGTTGGTGATCGAGGGCTGAAGAAGAAGGATGATGATCGAATGGTCGATCATCTTGGGAAGCAAGAGGGTGCGAGAATGAAGGTGATCAAGGCGCCTCCCCTTTTTTTTTTCTTATGAAGAAAAACCCTAAAAAAGTTTTTTTGCAGAAGACCCCCTCCCTTTGATTTTCAAATTTTTACAAAAAGGGGGTTCCCGAGGTTTTTAGCAAAATTAGTTTTCAAAAAGACTCAAAGTCATTTGCTTTTTCTCGTAGTTTTTCCAATTTTTTGGTTTCTTGTTATTTTTCTATTTTTTTGTATTTTTAGAATAAAATCCTAAATTTTGTGAGAAAACAAGGATTGAAACTAACTTTTTGGTGTTTTTTGTAAAATATTTACAAAAGGGAGTTTTTTCTGAGAATAAAAAGCTATTTTGAGGAAATTTCTTCAGAAATGGGTTTTGATCCGGATTTTGAGGAATTATGGATTTAAAGTGCTGGATTCGGATCCGGAGTTGATTTTGAATATATCAATATGAATTTTAATTCAGAGAATCTGAAGAAATGACTTGATTTTCTCAGAAAAATGGGGTTAGGGGCAAAAGGGTCATTTTTACAAGACTTTGAAAAATTTGGGGTGTTCACACCTTCCCCTTTCTTCAGAATCCCTGCAAACCGGGTGAGTACTCTTCTTCATTTCCTGATTTTCATTTTTTTTTCTCTCTCTATTTTGGGGGCCACCATTTTATCGCACCATCGATGGTGTCGAATTGCTTCTGCAATCTCGACTCATCTATGTGCAACAACAACGGAATACTTGCATTCCAACACCTTCTTTCTTGTTTATTTACATTTTTTTTTTGATCCGTGTCTTTTTTTTTCTTTTCCTTTCCATCTTGATTATAGTTTACATTGGGATTTCTCCTCTGATTTTCGATTTCTAGTTTGCATTTTGACTGTCTTTTGATTTTAAATTTCTTGTTTTCATTTTAATTGTCAGGTTACATTTGATTTTCTGTTTTTATTTCAACCATCTATTACACAGGATTCCTTATCCCTCATGATTCCGATTCACATTGTTTTATTATTTTTCTTTTCCTTTTTCTCTTCTGTCTCATGCATTATATTGTAGATGATCAATTAATGTTGATATTCTTTGCATATATTGTCTATATTTCAGTATTTCCTCTTATATATATCATCATTCATTTAGATTCCAGCATTTTTTTTGGATCTTTTGTCTTCCCTGGTTATGTTTAATCAATCAGATTTTCTGCATTTGATGGTAAGAGGTCACAGACCATCCATTGCCTCTGTTTCGATTTCAGTATTAGCATCATCCCTCCCATTCGATCCGTTTCTTGTATTTATAGCATACCCTGTGCATCTCTGTCTTCCTGGTCATTGTCATTCTTATCACTGAGATTCTGCTTATTCCCCATTTCTGTTTGTATTGGATTTCATAGTTTTTAACACCGTCATCCCATTTGCATGTAATACCATTCATCCACGAAATTTCATTTCATTATCTTATATCTTTCACCAATTTCCTGTATGATCCATCTTAAATATTAGTTACTTGGGTAAATTGTCATCTGTATTATTTTCTTTTTGATCTGAGCATCCTTAGCAGTAAAACGTCAGCCAAGACATTTTATATCGGTTGGCCATTTTTGATTTGCAGCATCAATGCCTGGCCTGTGCACGAATGTGTTGTTAAATCCACATGTCACAACACTGCTACATAGGATTTTTTTATTTATTTATCCATTAGCATTTTAAATTCGGTTGGAATAGATCTGGCACTCATGTTACTACCTCCCATATGCTTGAGCAAATTGAACCAGAGAGGGACGACTCAGTGATAACTCCCTCTGTGCTTATTGCAAAGAACGTCCAGATTTACATCAATTCCCCTTTTGCATTTTCATTTCACATTCAGTGGCAGACGATGATCCCTTGATTATGTTTTGAACCTTTGTATTTTCAGTGGTTTTGTTTGCTCTTTCACAGTCATATATGTACACTGTATCAGAGTCTTCATATGACATTGTGTTAAGTATATCTGTGAAGGTCTTCGTTGGCTTCTCGTATAAAGGATATGAATTCTGGTACATCTATGAAGATGGCAGTGGTAGCCATTGCTGATGGAGAGCTATTAGGGGATGATATGATCATCAGTATATTGTTGTTACCTAAATTTCTAAAAAAAAAATGGAAACGATGATATGCAAAATACTTGATGTTTATTGCCAATGCCTCTGATTTTTTTCCCCATGTCATTAGTGAAATGTTTTTCGATGGAGCAGGCACATTGCCACGACCAGAACTCTTGGAAACAACAACCAGGGTAGTTAAATTGTTTCTTTTTAGAGAAATCAGGTTCCACTGTTGCTAATGGTATATCGAACCCACTGAAGGGTCATCTTTCTACAAAATTGTTTATTATGTCCCACTGTAGTGCGCACATGCATTTATTGAACACACCATTTCTGCAGGATATCTTGCATACTGATTCTTTCAAAATCAATGTTATACAAGAGGATGTAAAGAGGGAGTTCGAGTGCTTCCCTATCATGTATCGGCAGATGCCTTGCAA
Organism: Nuphar pumila; assembly: GCF_984573655.1. Classification (NCBI taxonomy): domain Eukaryota; kingdom Viridiplantae; phylum Streptophyta; class Magnoliopsida; order Nymphaeales; family Nymphaeaceae; genus Nuphar; species Nuphar pumila. The sequence goes on along the minus strand of NC_143252.1, from coordinate 95,642,273 downwards.
ATTCAATGTGAAGTGTGCCAGTTTAAATGTTCAGTTATATATATATCATTTGTTGTATCTATCTACCATACCTGTTATGAAACTTACTGTTGTACCATCATCAATTCCTGCACTCTTCATTTATTTTATGCATTTTGCTTCAGCACCCATATGCTGTTGTAACCATACTGCACACACCAAATCACACCAACACTTTCATTACCACCTTATCATCTACACTCCACTGTTTAGCATTAAACATTACCTGTTGTAGTTTCACTAAATACCTGCACCCTCTCATTCCTGTGGATTCATTTTTTTTCCTGTTTTAAACCTTACACAACATCCCTCACAGCTATGTCATTTCGTGATCCATCACAGCACTATCAACACACACTCACCTGTTGGACTATATGCTGCACCATCTCTACTTCTACAACAACATTGCTGTAGCGATCTGGCAGGAAATTATCCCCTGCCACTCCTCATTTCCCCCTGCTGTCACCTAATACTCATGCCGTCGGTAGTTACCTGCTGTTGAACTATTTGTTACAGGTTTTCTGTAAACCCTTACATCCACCACATGTTGTTTCAGCATCTACAACATATGTTCCAAATTGCATTTCATTATACCCATCATTTTCAATACCCTTGTTGTTTGGTCCTAGCATTTATATGCCATCTCCAAATGCGTCTCATCACCTGCATTATCATTATACACATCCGCCACTCACCTATTCTACATCCATGTCACACACAGATATATATATATATATATATATATATATATATATATATATATACATTAAATGGCTATCCTTAGATCATAAATGTTGTTTCATTGGGTATTAAACACAAGGTAGGTATATGAGTGTCTCATCATTTGCATCTCTGAAATCAATGTGACATTTTGCAATTCTCCTCTATTCTGTACTAACTCTATCCTTTTTTTTTTAGGAGACATATGAGAAGGGTGGTTCTCCCTCTTAGCTTAGGAGTTATTTCCAATTCAATTTCATAAATGTAATAGCTAGATCATTAATGAGAATTTTATATTTCCAGTTTTAGATTAGAATGTATGAGCATTGTAGATATCCTGAAGTGCTCATTTCATATCATTTTTCTTTTACTGCAAAATTCCACAAATGGGCACACGAATGGCACGTGCACCATTCTAATAGGAGGTGATTAAATCCTAAGTTGATGATTTGCATCAATGGCCATAGTCAGGGTGTGAACAAGACTTAGGATTTTCATCTTTTATGGAATAACACTAGATCCACACTGGATCCCCTTTCAAAAATCATCATATTTTTAACTATTTTCTTCTTTTATCAGGGTTTAAATTAAAATTAACTCAAAATATATATCAATGGCCATAGTCAGGATATATTGACAGTTAATTTCATTTTAAACTCTATAAAGGCACCAAAATGTGTTTTATTCTTCATCTGAATTTAAATATGATTATTATATGATACATTCAATGACCATAGTCAGGGATGTATCATATTTTCAATCTTATTTTAATTCACTTAAAGAATGAAATAAGATTTTCAAATCCAATTTCACATTCTTTTAGATTCATTCATTATCTAGGATAGAATTGCATCATGTTTTCAAAATTCCCTTTCAAAACTCCAAGTGATTTTGAGTATTTTCTTCATTTCTCGAATCAATGCTTATTTATAGACTCAAATTCAATTCTATCTCATTTCAAGATTCAAAAATTCAATTTCAAAATCCAATTTGACTTCGAAATTTCAAAATCATTTTGTATTCAAACTTCAAATTTCCAAATTCAAATTCAAAATTCAAATTCAAATTCAAAGTTCAAATTAACTTTGAAGTTTCTGATTCATCTCCTGATTCCAAATTCAAACTTCAAATTCGAAGTCCCATTTGACTTTGAAATTCATCTGTATATTCAAAATTCAAACTTTAAATTCAAATCAAAATTTCAAAGTTCCAATACACTTTGAAATTCTAAATTCATTTTCAAGATTCAAATTCAAACTCAAATCACTATCCCAAAATCAATTTCAAAGTTCAAATTTAAACTTTGAAATTTCTGATTCATCTTATGATTTCAAATTCAAAATTATTCTTTATCTTCAAAATGCTTCTCAAATCAAAATCAAGGTTTTGAGATTTATTCTAAATCTCAAAATCTGACTCTTCCTAAATTTTAAATTCAATCTGCGTTTTAAAAAACCAGACCCATCTTCAAAAGTCCCATTTGGACTTTCAAAAACTAAATCCAAAGTTAGGACCCAAACCTCATCATGGATCTCAGATTTCAGACCCAATTCCTATTTAGGGTTCTAGATCCAGAATTCAACTCTATCTTAGATCTCAAACTTCAGATCCAAATTCCATTTAGGACCCCAGATTTCAGACCCAAACCTCATCATGGATCTCAGATTTCATATCCAATTCCCATTTAGGGTTCTAGATCCAGAATTCAACTCCATCCTGGATCTCAGACTTCAGATCCAAATTCCATTTAGGACCCCAGATTTCGGATCCAACTCCATCTTGGATCTCAAACCTCAGATCCAAATTCCATTCCAGATTTAAAAATCCAAGTTTATCTTGATTCCCAAAAACCAAGAATCCACTTCCAAAACACATCTGGCCTTTTTGAAACCAATTTCAAAATCAACTTGGATTTCTCAAAATTCCATCATGATTTCAAATTTCAAATCCAGAATTCAATTCCATTCCAGAACTCATTTCTTCTCCTAAGTCCAGATTCAAAGCCCAATTTTTGACTTTTGAAACTTCTTTTCTTTTTCTTTTATCTCAAAATCTCAAAACATTCTTTTCAAAGTCTAGATTTATTCTCCCTAAACTTTGATTATTTTAAAGACTTAGAACTTAAAAATATCTTTCCTGATCTATCTCAAGTTCTAAGTTAGAGTCAACCATTCAGAAACTATTTCTTCACTCTATTATCAAATTCATCTCAGAAACATTTGGAGATTTCCAAATCACTTTTTAAAAAAGCATACACCCTTGCATTGCACAAGCATGATTCTTTGTGCATTTAGACTTAAGATAAATTCTTAGATAATCTTTTAGCAAAGAAAAACGACATAAATTTGACCCTTGGTTCGATTACCCCTGGTAAAGGCGCCTCGTACCGACGAGCAAATCCCATCTCCCAATTTTCCCACAAATATTTCAAAACGGAGGCGAGTTATTTTCTTAAATATTTTCAAAAATTAAGGTCAAGTGAGACCTTCGCAAAAGATTTCCTCTCTCTCTTCTTTCTTTTCTTTTCACTTCTCTCTTCTTTTCTATCTTTTATTTTTCTCTCTTCAAAAAGGAGGAAATAGAGGCTGGAAAGGAAAAGAGAAGGAAGAGAAAGAAACACCAAGAGAGGAAAAATTTTGCGATGATTACAGTTTTGGCGACCGTGATGGGACCCGTCTCCGTCCGGTCGAATTTTTGCCTTTTTCTTTGCTTTGATATTATCTAAGTCTTTATTCTATAAATGTCAACTTCATTTCCATGCAAACCTTAGGAGCCTAGACTCTGTCCTAAGCTGACATCATTGCATATAGGATCTAAGTATGGTTTGGTAGGACCATATGGAGGAGATTATTCCATGCTCACATTAGACTTAGGTCTGAAATACAACTCTCCTCAATTCTAGAGATTAAATGCAAACAATGTATGCAAGTGTATGCCTCTATTCATTTAAATTCTATCTCTTTAGGACTTGCATTAGAGCTTTCTGGTTTTATTTGCATGTTGAACATATTTTTGAAAACATCCCTACCTATATTGTCCCGGTCTTCACGTTGCTAGGCTGTCTCACTGAACCATAGTTCGGGAGAGAGCCTCACAACTGGGCCACTTATTTGGGTTCGCGCCCCCTACCACGTACCTAAGGGCCATAGTTCGAGGTATATCGGTAGGTGCTCAAGGATGTTGGGAAGCCATTAGATTAGAACCGGAGAAAATTTTTTATGCCACGTACTTCAGGCTTTGGCTCGAGTATATCGACATATCTTGATTGGAATCAGATGATCTAAATCTTAGAGTTAGGATTAAGGACCTATCAACCATTTCAAATATTGCATTTTAGAGTCAGCTTTAGGGAATGCTGTTTGTGCATCCTTGTTTGTACATTCGTGATTGTGTGATATTTTATATCTTCCTTATATTCTCTAAAACCCTGGGTATATATTATTTAAAATTTCCTCTTTGTTTTTAAAACCCAGGTGTATCTTTCTTTTCTACTTCTGATCTCTTCAAAATTCTTCTGATCCTACCTGCAAATTCTTCAAATTTTAAATCTTTACCCTTTATTTCTCAAATTCATTTTCCCTCCTATATTTCCAATGTATCTTATGATTCTATTTTTCTTGTTTATCTTTTCATAAATAAAATCTCTTTTTGTCAAGAGATGTCCTTTTTAGCATTTTCCTTCATGTTTTAGTTGGTTACACTCCCTCGTAGAGTAAAAACACAATTGTCATAGATTCTTTGACGACTCAATCCCTAGTAATGGGATACAATTTTTTAACATATTTTAACCTAATCCTTCCTCTTGTCAAAACTTCTTTCAAAAATTCTTCAGTTTAAAACCTCCACTTTTCTCTGCAGAAAGCATTGATATTCAAAAAATGGTTCAGACAAGGACAGGAAAGGAGACTTTCCAGCAATTCAGTGACAGTGAAATAGAAGGAATGAACTCTCCTAGGTCATTCAGAGGACAAAGCCAGGACAAAGGAGATGATGTCGATCCAGTTATCTACGGTTTGTTTCAGAAGATGATGGCTAAGATGGTGTCAGAACAAGCCGAGATTAGTCTAAAAAAGGCAGTCCCTAAGAGCAAGCTGAAAAAGAAGGCTGTGAAAAAGCACGTCAGAATCATCAAGAAGAAGAGACAACCAGACAATACTTCTGAGGAGACTGAATCTGAAAAAGAAGAAACAAAAGAAGAAGAACAATTTGTGTTCAGCCAGAATCCTCCAGAGCAGTTCGTAAAGATAGCCACTGAAGAGCCCGAATCCATCAACAAGCCCAAGTCTGAGATTCCAGCAGAGAACCAGATGAGCAAGCAAATGAAGGAGATGAATCGAACAATCAAGGACATTCAATCTAAAAGCAAGGGCAAGCAGACCTACACTGGCGAGGATTTTTACGATGGCCTAGATGGGGATGATAACCTGGAGAATCTTCCTTGCAAGTTTCTCAAGTTTGACGGAACTGGGAATCCTAAGGCTCACCTATCCACCTTTTATAAAGAATGCTGTCGTTTCAGAAAGGACAACAGGGCTTTATTCATTTGCTTTCCCCGCAGTCTAGAGGGTATAGCAGCCAGGTGGTATGTTGACCACATCAATCCTATCGAACTACAAGAGTTTGATAAGGTAGTAAATCTGTTTATTGAATGCTTCTTATTCAACACTGAAGCTTCACCTACACTAAATCATCTTTACAACCTAAAGCAAAGTGAAAATGAAAGAGCATGAGAATTCATTCACAGGTGGAGAAGCACCTGTAATAAGATGAAAGTTCTCATTCCAGAGGAGCACGCAATGCAGATAATCCTCAATAATTTCTCTCAGCCCATGAGAAGCCTTATCGCCACTTCCCGGCGAAATCCTTTATCAAGTTAATTGAGCGAGCCAAATGGCTCGAGGCAGGAATAGAAAACGGGCTCTACGAAGGCATGCCTCTGGTAAAAAATATCCAAGACCAGAAGAAGAAGGCACAGTTCGCTCACTCAGTTGATGCCTTCAGCAACAATCTTGGCAGTAGCAGTAGAGGAAACAAAAATAACAGTGTGTAAACACCCCAAATTTTCCTCATTCGTTCCCAAACAATACTCCTCAGGCAATGCCAACCCTGTTAGGTCAGTATAGGAGTCAAACCTCGAGTCAGTTTCAGAAAATCACCATTTTACCAATTTTCATTAGAAAAATTAACATTTTACCCCTAGGTCATCCCAGACCCCAGTCAGTCGGAGTCAACCAAGCTCATTGATCAGTTCAAAACATTTAGAATATCAGTCATTTCAAATTCATTTGAGCTCACAATAAACAAACCATTTTCATTTTTGACCATTCCTGTCAAAATGAGATCATTTCCTCAGAAATGAGCTCATTTCTCACTCAAATCTAAGCCAATTGTCTTCGAGTCAGTCATTCACAGTTCGTCATATTTCCCTGTGTCTAGTCTGAGCTCACCAAGAGTTCAAGCGCTCCAGTTTTGGTTTAAAACCATTTCCAAGTGTCTAGGAGCCCATTGTAGTCTATTTCAGCTCTTTCAGTTGAAATTGAGCTAAGTTCAGCCAATTGAGCTAGTGTTCAAGCTTCAATTTTAGTTCATGTCAGTATTACTGACATTTGTTCTAGCTCAAACCCACTTCAGGTTCGTAATTCACTTCATTCCAGTGATCATTCCGTACCAGTTCTCTAAAAATGGCAGATTTTCTTGAAAATTCAGTCGGAAAGGTCAGTTGAGTCAGTGTCTGGTCAGTTCATTTGAGTTCTAAAACTCTAAAACCCAGCTCAATCCAGTTCATTTTAGTTTAATCCAGCTCAAACCCTAATTTCTAGTGTCACTCTAGCTTGGCAGAGCTCGAAAATTATTTCTTCAACCATTTTTGCAAATTTTATCAATTTTAACACTTTTGAACTGGTACAACTGTCAATCGAGGTCTAACATCCAAATTTCTTCATTCAGGGTCTGCATTTCGCATGTCATTTCTCATCATTTCATATCATTTCTCAGCATTTCATAACATTTCATCACATTTCATCCCATTTTTGAAGTCCAGAACTCCAGTTTTATAAATTTCAATCCAGATTGAGTTTTAAAAGTTTTCAGAAATCAATTTCAAACCTCGGGTTTCCAAAATTGACATTTTTACCCTCGGGATTTTAAATTTGGAAATATTTTCTTGAGAAAAACAATATGGATTATTTCAAACTCAAATTTTCAAATTCTACACTGGATTTGCTTCGCAAAGGGGTATTGAACTTCAAAATTCGAGCTCGTTTCAAAAACTGCCAAAAATAGCTTGTTTCGTCTGGAAATTTTCTGAAAAGACTATTTTACCCCTCTAATCGTCAAAATGAATTTCAAAACTGGAATTTGGACCCGCTCTCAGATGACCCATTCATTTAGAATTCTCTTTTATTAAAAAAAAAATTTGTGTTTCTTTTCAATTTTCTTTTTATTTGTTTGTGTTTATTTATTTATTTTTATTATTATTTTATTTTGTGAGGTGGGACCTGTGAGGGGGTCGCCCAAACCTCCAGCCCACTTCCTTTCTTCTTTTTCCTCTATTTTCTTTTTTTTATTTTTTATTTTATTTCTTTTCTTTCCTTTCTTTCTTTCTTCTTCCTTTTTTTTTTCTTTCTTTCTTTTCTCCTTCTTTCCTCTTTCTCCACTCACGTATACCCCTTTTCCAGCTCCTTCCCTTCCTCTTTCCCTCTCCTTTTCCTCAGTTTCTTTTCTTTTCTTTCTCCCCTCTTCTTTCCTTTTCCTTCTTCCCTTTCTTTCTTTCTTCCCTTCCTTCCTTCCTTTCCCTCTTGCCCAGCCACTCACGTATGGCTATTCCTCAAAGCCACATCACCTTATTAAACCCTAGGTATAAAACTATTAAGTCCTAAGTCCAGCAAAAAAAAAAGAAAAAAGAAAGCATACGGCTATCTCTCCCCATTCAATCACTCTCACACCTCTCTCCTTCAAGTCTTGTTGTTGCAGCCATCACCACTACAGGTGCTGCTCCAGCCACACCACAGCAAGTCCTTCAGCAGCAGCCAAGCTTCCTCCTTCACCACCTTCATCCTTCACCACCTTCATCCTTCAGCTACTTTGAAGCACCTCCATCATCTTCAACCTCCACTGCCAGTTAGCAACTACAACACAGTTGCAGTCATCAGCCTCTCCAACAAATATAACGCCTTCCAGCCACCATCTCAAGAGCACCTTCAGGTGCAGCTTCCTGCTGCAATTCCTTCTCCAACCCATCCACAGCCAACACTTCATCATCCACCGTGGCAGCCGAAATCCAGCCTTCCATCAATTGCAGCCCACCATTACCTCCAGCAACTACGTACCTCCATCTAACAAGCCTTCCAACATCAGTCTTCAGCCCTCATTGGCTATACCCCATCGATCTTCATCCATACCTTCTCCAACCAGTAATGACACCTTCCTCAAGCACCCATCTCAAACCTTCACCATTGTAGCAGATCCAGCTACCATCAAGCGAGTCCCTCTAGCCGTTGCAGCAAGGTTTACACCATCTTTGCCTTGGCAAACAACACCAGCTACCTTCAAACGTTGCCATCTCCTCTACTGTCAGCCCCTTCTTCAGCCGATTGGAGCGAAAGCCTCTCAAGGTAAGACCCTTCTCACATTTTCTCCTCTTTTTCCTAAGAATCTACTATGTGAATCCAGTTTAAGACTGGATTCACATGGCTGGAAATAATATTTTCCTAGAACTTCCAATGAATAGCCATGATCAAGGCTAAATAAGTGAGATCCATCCAACTAATGGATCATACCCCCCTTGTTTCGATGGCCAACAGTAAAAATGGATCATATTTCCCTGGTAATTTTATTTTATTTTAGCATTAGTTTCATGTAAATTTCACGATTTAAGTATAGCATTTAGTTTTATTACATCATGTTATGTTTATTCCATTTATTCTAACTTAGTCTCATTGGAACCCCCTTTATAGTTATAGGTTCTGATTTTATAAGTACTGCCCAGTCATTATTTTGCGCATAAACTTGCATCAATAAATCTCAGGAATTTTATATTTAATAGGTTTGCATGTTATTGATTCCCTGTCAAAGATTTAATTTAACTTGAGTTTTACAACTTCATTCTAAAAACTGAATTCCAGACTGAGATTTCACACTTCCAAAAATTTCAATTTCTGCTTTAGCAGACAAGAACCTCCAGCACCACCCTCATGAAAGATCCGGATTGTCTTCCAAAAATCACAGTGGTTTTATAATTGAATCTACTAATGATCTGAAAATTTTGAAGTTTTTACAAGCAGTTTTGTTCTCTGTCAAAAATTCGATTTCCCAGACCTCTGGAAAAATCTCAATTTTCTTTCGTTAGGGTATAGACGGACCCTAATGCACCGAGTCCATCCAATATGTAACCTTTATGCAAAAACGTTCAACATAAAAGTTGTTACTAACATAATTTCATGTCATTTCCCAAAATTTGGGAATTTGTGGATCTGTTTCAGTATTTTTTACGAATTTTTAATTTCTGTTTGACAGATTTCAATATCCAGAAATCTCAGAGATTTAGGTCTCTGATAACAGTATGGCCTTTTCCAAACCATAACCCGAATCCCAAGGGTGTCAAGAGATCAAACTTTTCCCTGTTTGTCAGGGATATTTTCCCACAATTTCAACCTTTTTCCCATCTGTTTGCTATTTTTCCCACATTTGCTTTTGAAACCTGTCTGTTTCCTCCAAATCCTAGAGTCGCCGGATTCCGATCCGACTTGCCGGAGTGGCACAGCTCTGACCATAGGTCAAAACCGGAAAGTGTAAAAAGAAAAAATCCTTGCCTTAGTGTCCTCTGTCACCCCATAAAGTTTGGAAAATTTTTATGGAAATTGGATATCCGAAATCTCCTTTAGAATCAGCATTTTAGGCAAAATTTTGATTTTTTTATGATTTTAGCTATTTTCCATCTTAAGAAAATACAAAAAATTAAATTTTCGAGTTACATTCTTTTTCTAGGGTTAGTTTAAGTGTCCATGCCAAATTTTACTTAATTCCAAGTTCATTTGATTTACATGTTAGTTTATCTTTAAATTTAGAAGCGAAAATCAAACGAAAATCAAGTTAAATTTGATATTTTATGATATTTTCGTCTTTTTAAGGTTTTTATCATGTACATGAGCATATATAATTATATTAGGATTAATTTCAATGTCTTTTGCATTTCACATTTTTCATTTTTGCAAAGTTTATTTCAGAAAACCCTGGTTTCAAGGCCATAGTCTTGTTATCAAGGGTATTTTGGTCATTTTGACCTAAATTTCGAAATTTCAATTTCTAATTCTCCAAAATTTCATGCATATCATCATATTTTATCATATTATGTTTGATTTATTTCATTTGATTTTCAAAATTCCAAAATTTACAAAAATTCTTTCAGAAAACCTTGATTTTAAGGTCATCAGGGGTATTTTGGTCATTTTGACATCAATTTCGAATTTTCAAGTTTATTTTCGAAATTTATTCATTATTTATCACGTTTATATCAAAGGGGGTATGATTTTGGGTTTATATCTGAATAATATCTGATAATTTCCCATATTTTCGGATAAATTCAGAAAAACCTACATTTTGTGTTAACCTTGTTTTTTAGTTTTGCAGGAACATTCAAGAAGAAGATTTAGCTTTTATTTATTTTTATTTCAATTCAATGTAAAAATCAATGTAATATTTGGAATAAGAGTCACTTTTCTGCTTAGAATAGGGCTGCGTTGCATATAGTTTAATTTCTGCAAAATTCCAATATCTGATATATGATCCATGTGCATTTATTTCAAATCCACTATGGTTTACACGAATGGCACGTGCACAAGCTTTTATGGAGTTTATAAACTCGGTGGGATTCATATTTATGGCCATAGTCAGAATACGAAGAAAACCAAGATTTATGATCTTTATATCAGCCACATTCAGCCTACACTCTTAGGCTAACTTCAAAATGCACTGCATTTCTCAAAGTTTTAAAAGGATTTCCCAATTCCTCAATGAAATTCCCTTTTCAAATTCATATTCATTCATTTATATCATTCAAATTGCATTATTTTCAAATTCATTTTCCAATTTCAATTTCAGAAAAATCAATTTTCTCAAGGATTTACCAAGACTTTCTCAGGATTGGATTTTCCTAGAATTCTAAATTTTCAAATGAGATTTCAATGTATTTCCCAAGTTCAAATCAAGATTTTTCTATGTTTTTAACATTCTCAAATTTCAAAATCCCAAGTTTTCAGAAATCCATTTTCTCAGAATTCCCATTTTCTTGAGAATTCATTTTCCCTTTCAGAAATCCCTTTTCCAATGAACTTCCTGATTTTTTCAGAATTTTCAAATCCATTTCCTCAGAAAAGCAATTCCAAATTTCAAAATCAATTTTCTAAAGTTTAAATTTTCTTGGGAAATCACTTTCCAATGCAAATTTCTGATTTCCAATGAAATTCAATGATTTTCTCAAGAATTCAATTTTCAAGTACTTTTCCAATCAAGTTTCAAGCATATTTCAATTTTCCAAAGCAAACATCATGTTCCTCAAACTTGCATTATTTTCAAAATTTCATAGCACAAGCCTGATTCTCTATGCATTCTAGGAAAAATAGATCATAATTTAGATATTTGAGTCAAGTTAAAGCACATAATTGATCCTTGGTTCAATTAACCCTGGTAAAGGCTCCAGAAACGATTGAACCTCGTACCGACAGGCGGATCCCATTCCATGGAATTTTCTCGCAAATTTTAAAAACGTAGGCGAGTAATTTTCAAAACCATTTTCAAAACTTTGATCGAGTTTGACTCGCGAAATTCGTTTCTCTCTCGCAAGGGAGGGGAAAATTTTTGCGATGATAACAGGTTTGGCGACCGTGATGGGACCTGTCTTCGCCTGATCAATTATGTGCTTTAACTTAGCTCAATTATCAAATTTATGTTCTATGGAATGTCAGCTTTAATTCCTGATATCATGTGAACCTAGGAGCCTAAACTTGAACCCAACTGACATGGATTGCATGTAGACTAGGCATGGTTTTGTAGGACCATATTGAGGAGAATTATGCATGCTCACTTAGACTTAGGTCTGAAATACAACACTCCTCAATCTAGGACTTGTATGAAAACAATGTTTGCTTCTTCAAATATTTCAAAATTCTATCTCTTTAGGATCTAGAGCTCTCTATTTGTCTGCATGTGATCATTTTTCAAAAACCACCCCACCTATGTCTACCCGGTCTTCACGTTGCTGGGCTCTCTTCCAGAACCATAGTTCGGGACAGAGCCTCACAACTGGGCCACTTATTTGGGCTAACGCCCCCCTGCCACGTACCAAGGGCCATAGTCCAACGTATATCGGCAGGCGCTCATAGATGTTGGGAAAACACAAGCCTAGACCCGGAGATGAGTTTTATGCCACGTACATCGAGCCTCGGCTCAAGTATATCGGCATAGCATGATTGGACACAGTCGATCTGAGCATAGAGTCAGGATTAGGGTCCTAAAGCTCTTTCAAAATTGATGCATTTAGAGTCAGCTTCTTAGGGATTGTTGTATGTGCATAATTGTTTGTGATTGAATGTATGATATTCATTTTTGTCTTATTTTATCATATTTTTCCAAAAATACTAGACAATTTTCCAAAATACCTCATTTTCATCTTTTATGGAATATCTCAATTTTCTCAAAAAAACTCTGGACGATTTTTCCAAATTATCTACCTTTTCTTCAAAACTCCAGGTGATTTTCCATTCTTTCGTTCCTCTGGACTTCGAATTTCCAGCTTTTTATTTTATCCTGCCTTCAATTTTCAAAATTCTTGTACTTTTCCAATATTCTTGTACTTTTCCAAAATTCTAATTCCAATCTTCCTATCTTTAAGTCTAATGGCATCCAGTCAACTCGATTCTATTTTTCCTGAGGATCACATCTCCTACGAGGTGCGACAAAGTCTTCCCGAACATCGAGCTCTCAGCACCGGACCCTTCTTCCCCCAGTGGTACTATATTTGGTTCAAAAACTTCTCCCGTATGTTTTCGAACCACTTGAGCGATTGCGGGTTGGAACTGGCATCCGTAGTGGGAAAGTTGACAGTCAACGGCAATCTGATCCATGCACTGACAGAGCGATGAAATCCGCACACTTGCACATTTTGGTTCCCATGGGGCGAGATGACCCTGTTAATGGACATATTTTCAGCGATTATGGGACTGCCCGAGCCAGCTGGTCAGCCTGGAGATTTACTTGAGCAACAGTTTTCTAATCAATGTCAAGGGTATGGACCCTAAAGATGTCGTGGCTCGCATGACAGAGTGCAAGTCTTGGCCACTGATTGAAGAACATGGGAATGAGTACGTGAGCCTGATCGAGATCTACCTATAGTATGGAGAATTCGCAGAAGTCAGCTCGTTGTCCAGGACAGCTCGAGAGAGAATTCAACATGCGATGGTTCTGTGCACTGTGGGACTCACTTTCTTTCCAGACAGACAAAATTATGTAGATGTCAGAATAATACATCTTCTGAGAAGATGGGGAAGTCGATAGACCATCCGTCTTTCGATAGCCATGGCCGCGCTTGCTTTTCTCTACAGAGGACTGACCCGCTTCACAATGGGAGAGTCCATTTTAGTCAAGGGATGTACTTATGCACTTCAGTCTTGGTTTCTTCAGCATGTGCCGACTAGAGCTAGTTCGTTCAGATATAACGGCATGGAGCTCCTTCCAGTTGCACGATATCGGTTCCTGATCGATTATCTATATGAAAAGGAAGTGGTATGGGATTATTTTGATCAAGAATTATCGCCTCCCAGATACACCTATGCATATGGCAAGAGATTCAAGTTGCTTGGTCTATTCTTCTGTGCTTATTATTATCCAGAGCGGTGTGTTCGACAGTTTTCTCAGAGACAAAAGCACATAGAGATACGACTGCTATCAGGAGTCATGCCAGAGTTTGACCTTACATCAGCACAGTGGTCCGAAACATACCATTCTGCCAAATATGGCTGGGATTCTTTCATCATTCTCACTCTTGTCTCCAGTCCTCGTGTCTCTGCTGATCATAAAGAGTGGTGGCAAATTGTCTGTCCGCCCCCTCTTTCCCAAGCTTATTATTAATACAATCATGTTTTCCTTTCAATAAATAAAAATCTTGCAAATTCTTCAATTCTTGGTTTGACGACCTCGCCTAGGTAACAAGGCATGAATTTCAGTTGTTTATTTTCTTTGCAAAGGAATGACAACACAATTGTCGTAATCCCAACGATGACTCAATCCCTAGTAATGGAATATTCTTTCAATTATCTACCAAATTCTCATCAAATATTTTTCCTATATCCATTTCTATCCTAAATCTTCATCATCGAAATTTAATCATCCATCTCATTCTGTAGAGAGCATCAGTATTCCCAAGTGGTTCAGATCAGATCAAGCAAGAAGACACCATTGTGTCAGTGCATCAGTGATTTTAGAAGCAGGCTAGAAGAAATGGATTCTCCAAGATCTGCCAGAAGACAGAGTCTGAATGATAGGGATGACATTGATCCTGCTGCATATCAGATGTTCAAGAAAATAATGATTTGGATGATGTCTGAGCAAGCTGAAGACAGTTTCAAAAAAAAAAAGCTCCCATCAAGGAGAAGACATCTGTCTCCTTTCAAAATATCATTGGTAAGAGCAACAAGCGATTCAGCGCATGTCAGACTGATATTTTATGCTCGCTGATGTCCTCTATTATCGTGGATTCAGCTCTGAATATGCGAGATGCCTATATGAAAATGAAGCCAAAGAAGTCGTGCGGAAAGTACACTAAGGCATTTGCGATGGTCACGTCGGCTACCAAACTCTTATCAAGCAAATCATCTGGGCAGGATATTATTGGAAGACTATGCTAAAAGATTGCTACCATTTTGTGAAGAAGTATGCTCTATGCCAGATACATGCACCTTCCGTTCATGCGCCAGCATCATATTTACAATATGTTATCTCTCCATGACCATTTTTTTATGTAGGCCTTTGATGTTGTAGGCCCCATCACTCCTTCTGCTTCAAATGGTCACAAGTATTTTCTTGTCGCAACAGAATATTTTACTAAATGGGTCAAAGCTATAACTTTGCGTATAGTAGAAGGTCAACACATGGTCTCATTCATCCACAAGAATATCCTTTGTCGTTTCGGCATACCGCACGATATCGTGTCAGACAATGGCAGTCATTTCAAGAAGGAGAGAATGAGAACATTCTGCTCAAAGTTCAGTCCATAATCATTTTTCTGCTCCTTATTATCCTCAAGGGAATGGTCAAGCAGAGGCCACCAATAAGATTCTGATTCGAATCCTGGAGCGAACCTTGGAAACAGACCGTAATTGGCATAAGAAGATCCATGATGCATTATGGGCATACAGAACCACCATTTGGACTCCAACTAATGCTACTCCGTCAGAACTTGTCTACGGAATTGAAGTAGTATTGCCACTACATGTTCAGAAACCTGCCTTGAAGTTTGCATCACTACTGGAGTTATCGCTTGATCAATATCAGTAGCAACAATTGGTACAACTTGATTTGCTCGATGAAAGAAGACTCAGAGAAGCAGAGCACGCTCAATCATATCGTCAAAGGATATCCAAACAATATGAAAAATCTATCATTGAAAGAAAGTTTCGAGTCAATGATCTAGTGCTCAGATCAACAACTTATCTCAAACACCGCCCGGGTGGCAAGTGGTCACCCAATTGGGAAGATCCCTATGTTGTCAAAGAGGCATTACCTCGTAACTCATATCGGCTCATCAATGCCGACAGAGTGGAATTACCAGATCCCATCAATGCTCAACATTTGAAAATTTTCTATACTTAAATTCTCTATTCCATCCTTTATAATTCCTTAATATATTTTCTTCAATAATGGTCAAATTCTTCTTTCCCTATTATATTGGGGCATTATTTTGAAAATTGTCTTCAAAACATCCTGTATGTAGGCAGGATCACACAAATCTCTCATTTTGCATGCATGTGCATCCATTCACATCATTTTGCATTCATTTGCATACATTTGCATTTGCATGCATTCATTCGCATTCATTTGCATCCATATGTATCAAATTCATTTCCCCTTCAGGTTAAGAGATAAACCTGAACTTCCCCTTCAAGTTAAGGGATAAACCTGAACTACCCATATAGGATAAGGGATAAATCCTAAGACCCCGACAGTTGTCTAAGTCATCGTGAGGATGAAGACTGAAAATCTCTCATCAGACTCAGTTGGGTAAATTTTCAAAAATCCAGTGTTCGTGCTGGTAAATTTTCAAAAATCCAGTGTTCGTGCTGGTAAGATTTTCAAAATCCAGTGTTCGTGCTGGTAAATTTTCTAAATCCAGTGTTCGTGCTGGTAAAATTTCAAAATCCAGTGTTTGTATTGGTAATTCTTCAAAATCCAGTGTTCGTGCTGGTAATTCTTTCAAAAACAATATTCGTACTAATCCATTTTTAAAATCCAGTACTTATACTGGTTCATTTCCAAAATCCGGTATTCACACTGGTACATCTTTTAAAATCCAATTGTTATTGGTCGGACTTTCAAAATCCAATTTTTATTGGTCAAACTTTCTAAAATCTGGTTTTACTGGTTAATGTTTTCAAACCTAATCCATGATGGTCTAGTTTTCTTTCGAGATTCGAGTTCCGACTCAAATTTTCTTTCCTTCTAATTAGTCTAGTTTTTCTTCAGGATTCGAGTTCCGACTCAAATTTCTTTTCCGTCTAACCGGTCTAGTTCTCCTTCGGGATTCGAGTTCCGACTCGAATTTTTTTTCCTTCTAATTAGTCTAGTTTTCTTTCGGGATTCGAGTTTCGACTCAAATTTTTTTCCTTCTAACCGGTCTAGTTTTCCTTCGGGATTTGAGTTCCGACTCGAATTTTCCTTCCTTCTAATTAGTCTAGTTTTCTTTCGGGATTCGAGTTCCGACTCAAATTTTCTTTCCTTCTAACCGGTCTAGTTTTTCTTCGGGATTCGAGTTCCGACTCGAATTTTCTTTCCTTCTAATTAGTCTAGTTTTTCTTCAGGATTTGAGTTCTGACTCAAATTTCCTTTTCGTCTAACCGGTCTAGTTTTTCTTCGGGATTCGAGTTCCTACTCGAATTTTCTTTCCTTCTAATTAGTCTAGTTTTCCTTCGGGATTCGAGTTCCGACTCGAATTTCCTTTCCTTCTGACCGGTCTAGTTTTCATTCAGGATTCGAGTTCCGACTCGAATTTTCTTTCCTTCGAATGGATCTAGTTTTCCTTCGAAGATTCAAGTTTCGACCCGAATTTTCTTTTTCTTCTGAATTGGTCTAGAAAATTAGAGTTCCGACTCGAATTTTTTGCCAAATCCAATTCAAATGTCTAGAATTGGTCTAGAAAATTAGAGTTCTGACTTGAATTTTCTTTCAAAACCCAATTCATTTAGTTTTTCCTTAAAGATTTGAATTCTGATTAGAATCTTCCCTCAAAACCCAGTTTAGCACCTGGTCCATTCAAAGCTCACAAGTTGAATCCTTCCTTCTTAGACTGTGATCCTTAGGTTAAATCCCTAAGGAATTGATAGTTCGTAGGTTGAACCCCTGCGGAACCAATGTGATTTGTAGGTTGAACCCCTTTCAAACCAGTCTCATCCTCAAAAAATTCGATCAGTAGGTTGAATTCCTATTGATCCCCGATTCTTAGGTTGAACCCCTTCGGAACTAATCTCACTTCCAAAAATTTGATCTGTAGGTTGAAGTCCGCCCGATCTAATATTCTTTACAGTCCTTAGGTCGAACTCCTTTTGGATTGGTATTTTTCAGATATTTGATCTGTAGGTTGAAGTTCTCCTGATCCACGTTCTTAGGCTGAATTCCTATTGAATTCATGTCGTTCCCAGCGAACCAATATCGTTCTCAATAGAACCAATGTCATTCTTAGGCTGAATTCCTATTGAACCCATGTTGTTCCCAATAAACTAATTTCCAATTTCGGCCTTCGGGTCAATCAATTTCAAAATTTCCAATTTCCAATTTCTAAATTCAAAATTCCAATTTCCAATTCCAATTTCGGCCCTTGGGCCACCCAATTACCAATTTGAGACCTCCGGGTCAACCAATTTCCAAATTTCTAATTTCGGCCTTCGGGTCAATCAATTTTCAATTTCAGACCTCCGGGTCAACCAATTTCCAAATTTCTAATTTCGACCTTCGGGTCAATCAATTTCCAAATTTCCAATTTCGACCTCCAGGTCAACCAATTGTCAAATTTTCAAATTCGACCTTTGGGTCAACAAATTTCCAACTTCGACCTTCGAGTCAATCAATTTCCAATTTCCAAATTCCAATTCCCAATTTTAAAATTCCAAATTTCTAATTTCGACCTTCGGGTCAATCTATTTCTAATTTCCAATTTCAAATTTCAAACTTCAAATTCCAAATTTCCAACTTCAAATTTTAAACTTCCAATTTCAAAATTCAAAATTTCAATTTCCAATTTCGACCCTTTTGGTCACCCAATACCAATTCCAGTCATTTCCTCTTGCGAGAGACCCTTTTTACAGGGAGAGTTCAAGGGAGCTCAATCTTTTCGCATGCTATCCTTTGTTCACCTAGCCCCTTTTAAGGGAGAGTTTGAAGGAACTCGTGTCTTTGTGAACCGTTTGCAAAACAAAATTCCAATTTCATACAAGGAACCCTTAGTTCAGGGAGAGCTTCGATGGAAGTTCGCCTTCCTTGTGACCACAATTTCGTACTAGGCCATTTCATCGTGAAGGACCCTCTTTTCAGGGAGAGTGTGATGGACTCGCTCCTTCATGACCAATTCATCGACCTCACCATTACCGGCCCCCTTTCCATAAGAGAAGCCTAATGTTAGAAAGTTTTGACGAAAACTTAATTTCTCTTCGAAAGTTTGTTTTGCAAACACCTCCTCTTCAGGGAAGAGAGGAGTAATTTCTATTTCCCATTTCTGAATCTTCTCCTTTGGGGAAAGGAGAAGAAAATTTCTGTCATGGATGTGTTGCGTTGTGCTTCAAATGCTTGCTCTCACCAAGGATTTCAAGAAAATTTTGCCAATTTGTCATTAAATATTTGTTGATTTCAAAAATTTTATTGCACAAAAACATTACCTCAGAATACCTTCAGTATTATTTCCGAAAGGTCAAAGTTTTCGTGAAAAATGATTCAAAATTCAAATTCTTTCTATTGGCCAACCAAAAGGATGAAGAATAAATCCTCGATATAGCCAGCAAAAGGAAATTCAATGTTGTTGCAAAGCCATAAGTGATCGGTATTGATCGCAGTCAATGGCACATTTTTAAAGATCATTCTTGGAAAATAAAGCAGTCGAAATATCCTAGGTGATATAGAAAAATCCATTAACTCCCTATATCTCCTCAATCACCTAAGCTGCAATTAAATATCTGCAAAAGGGATCTCTCAATTGTCATCAAGATGAAGGCAAATTAGGCGAGTAGACCCCGGGGCCAAAGAAGATTTGAATCATCTCCAAGATGACAGAGTTTGTGACGGATCCTTCCAGGGAAAGTTCAGAGCACCGTCAAGATGAAGGCGACTGCGATGAGCCTCCCGACAAACCCTAAAAGATATTTAATTTCCGCCATCATCAAGCGATTTCCAACCAATGAGCCAATAACCGTCGATATAATCCCGGAGAGAAAAAGAAGGATCAGAACATCTCCAAGATGAAGGAGTTTGTGACGTACCCATCCAAAAAAAAAGAGAGAAAAGTCAGGACATCTCCAAAATGAAGGATGATGTAATAAAATCCCCAAAAGCCTAAGAGAGCTCTAATTCTGCCAAAAAGAAAAAAGAAAAAAAAAGTGGGCAGAAAGATCATCATGAGAAAAGAATCTCAGGATATCAGACTGCCGAATCTGTCAAGAATCTTCTTTAAAATTTATGAAATTCTATTATCAATATTCCTTCACCAATTGCTTTCACAATATCAAGAATACTCTCTTTTCTATTCATATCAAGGAAATTGATAGCCTCCTTGAAAGAAAGTCAATTGCAAGAAATTTGAATTCGAATCTTGATTCTACGAAGTTAAGCCCAATCGGAGGTAATACTTTAGGTAGAAAAGAGAGAATATTTTCAAAACAATGTGCATCATTTTAAATTATTTTGAATCAACGATAATTTTCAACATTTTGACAATATTTTCTAGCTATCCTGGCGTGAAGCGAGAGCTTGAGGTTCATCTTTGGCGCATCTTGACATCAGTTGTTATCCCTTTTAAGGACTTGATAACGGGACTTTTCAAGGTTCTTTCCCTTCTGTTGGTATAATCTGAGCGTATGGGCTCTCAGATTCGCACACTTCTCTGTGTCCCCACTGTCCCACCATAGACAGTCCAATTTCGGCTTGAGGTTAAGCCACCAATCATTTTCTCGCAAAAGGTCACCAATTTCAAAAGTTATTTAGTCTCAGCAATGAGGTGCCCAAAATCAAACCCCTTTTCAAGCTTTAGGGACCCCAATTTCATACTTTTGCAAAACCCCTATCGGATTCATTGTGCGGAAATCCGAAGGTTCCATCATGGTTTCTTCCTTCGAGGATTCCATTCATTTTTCGCCCAATCAGGATAAGAGTACAAACCTGAGCTTCCTTTGATGAGGTATTTCATTTTCCGCCCAATCAAGATAAGGGTACAAACCTGAGCCTCCTTTGATGAGGTATTTCATTTTTCGCCAAATCAGGATAAAGGTACAAACCTGCGCCTCCTATTATATAAGGGTACAAACCAGAGCCTCCTTTGATGAGGTATTTCATTTTTCGCCCAATCAGGATAATGGTACAAACCTGAGCCTCCTTTGATGAGGTATTTCAATTTTCTCCCAATCAGGATAAGGGTACAAACCTGAGCCTCCTTTGATGAGGTATTTTATTCCCCGGTCAGGTTAAGGGTCAAACCTGAGCTTCGTTTCTACACGAGGTATTTTCCGTCCCATCCAGGTTAAGGGCAAAACCTGAATCTCACTTCCTTTTGAAGTAAAATTTTCTTCTTTATTCTTCACTTCATATCTACCATTTTCATCAGGGATAATTTCTTCATACCTAGTCAGATCCTTCAAACTGGGGCATTTTTATGGCCAAAATTTGGTGTGTTTTTCTTTGCCACTAAGCTCGTCTTTAAGCCGACTTAGTAGCAAAGAGGGGCATCTGTAAACACCCCAAATTTTTCTCATCCGTTCCCAAACAATACTCCTCAGGCAGTGCCAACCCTATTAGGTCAGTATAGGAGTCAAACCTCGAGTCAGTTTCAGAAAATCACCATTTTACCCATTTTCATTAGAAAAATTACCATTTTACCCCTAGGTCATCCCGGACCCCAGTCAGTCGGAGTCAACCAAGCTCATTGATTAGTTCAGAACATTTAGAATATCAGTCATTTCAAATTCATTTGAGCTCGCAATAAACAAACCATTTTCATTTATGACCATTCCTGCCAAAATGGGATCATTTCCTCAGAAATGAGCTCATTTCTCACTCAAATCTAAGCCAATTGTCTTTGAGTCAGTCATTCACAGTTTGTCATATTCCCTTGTGTCTAGTCTGAGCGCACCAGGAGTTCAAGCACTCCAGTTTTAGTTCAAAACCATTTCCAAGTGTTTAGGAGCCCATTGTAGTCTATTTCAGCTCTTTCGGTTGAAATTGAGCTAAGTTCAGCCAATTGAGCTAGTGTTGAAGCTTCAATTTTAGTTCATGTCAGTATTACTGACCTTTGTTCTAGCTCAAACCCAGTTCAGGTTCGTAATTCACTTCATTCCAGTGATCATTCCGTACCAGTTCTCTAAAAATGGCAGCTTTTCTTGAAAATTCAGTCGGAAAGGTCAGTTGAGTCAGTGTCTGGTCAGTTCATTTGAGTTCTAAAACTCTAAAACCCAGCTCAATCCAGTTCATTTTAGTTTAATCCAGCTCAAACCCTAATTTCCAGTGTCACTCTAGCTTGGCAGAGCTCGAAAATCATTTCTTCAACCATTTTTGCAAATTTTGTCAATTTTAACACTTTTGAACTGGTACAACTGTCAATCGGGGTCTAACATCCAAAATTCTTCATTTAGGGTATGCATTTCGCATGTCATTTCTCATCATTTCATATCATTTCTCAGCATTTCATAACATTTCATCACATTTTCGAAGTCCAGAACTCCAGTTTTATAAATTTCAATCCAGATTGAGTTTTAAAAGTTTTCAGAAATCAATTTCAAACCTCGAGTTTCCAAAATTGACATTTTTACCCCCGAGATTCTAAATTTGGAAATGTTTTCTTGAGAAAAACAATATGGATTTATTTCAAACTCAAATTTTCAAATTCTACACTGGATTTGCTTCGCAACGGGGTATTGAACTTCAAAATTCAAGCTCGTTTCAAAAACCGCCAAAAATAGCTCGTTTCGTCTGGAAATTTTCTAAAAAGACTATTTTACCCCTCTAATCGTCAAAATGAATTTCAAAACTGGAATTTGGACCCGCTCTGAGATGGCCCATTCATTTACAATTCTCTTTTATTAAAAAAAAAAAATTGTGTTTCTTTTCAATTTTCTTTTTATTTGTTTGTGTTTATTTATTTAATTCTTTTTATTTTATTTTGTGAGGTGGGACCCGTGAGGAGGTCGCCCAGACCTCCAGCCCACTTCTTTTCTTCTTTTTCCTCCATTTTCTTTTTTTTATTTTTTATTTTATTTCTTTTCTTTCCTTCTTTCTTTCTTTTCTTTCTTTCTTCTTCCTTTTTCTTTTCTTTCTTTCTGTCCTCCTTCTTTCCTCTTTCTCCACTCATGTATACCCCTTTTCCAGCTCCTTCTCTTCCTCTTTCCCTCTCCTTTTCCTCCCTTTCTTTCCTTTTCTTTCTCCCCTCTTCTTTCCTTTTCCTTCTTCCCTTTCTTTCTTTCTTCCCTTCCTTCCTTTCCCTCTTGCCCAGCCACTCACGTATGGCTATTCCTCAAAGCCACATCACCTTATTAAACCCTAGGTATAAAACTATTAAGTCCTAAGTCCAGCAAAAAAAAAAGAAAAAAGAAAGCATACGGCTATCTCTCCCCATTCAATCACTCTCACACCTCTCTCCTTCAAGTCTTGTTGCTGCAACCATCACCACTACAGGTGCTGCTCCAGCCACACCAATACAAGTCCTTCAGCAGCAGCCAAGCTTCCTCCTTCACCACCTTCATCCTTCAACCACGTTGAAGCACCTCCATCATCTTCAAACTCCACTGCCAGTTAGCAACTACAACACAGTTGCAGTCATCAGCCTCTCCAACAAATATAACGCCTTCCAGCCACCATCTTAAGAGCACCTTCAGGTGCAGCTTCCTGCTGCAATTCCTTCTCCAACCCAGCCACAGCCAACGCTTCATCATCCACCGTGGCAGCCGACATCCAGCCTTCCATCAATTGCAGCCCACCATTACCTCCAGCAACTACGTACCTCCATCTAACAAGCCTTCCAACGTCAGTCTTCAGCCCTCATTGGCTATACCCCATCGATCTTCATCCATACCTTCTCTAACCGGTAATGACACCTTCCTCAAGCACCCATCTCCAACCTTCACCATTGTAGCAGATCCAGCTACCATCAAGCGAGTCTTTCTAGCCGTTGCAGTAAGGTTTACACCATCTTTGCCTTGGCAAACACCACCAGCTACCTTCAAACGTTGCCATCTCCTCTACTGTCAGCCCCTTCTTCAGCCGATTGGAGCGAAAGCCTCTCAAGGTAAGACCCTTCTCACGTTTTCTCCTCTTTTTCCTAAGAATCTACTATGTGAATCCAGTTTAAGACTGGATTCACATGGCTGGAAATAATATTTTCCTAGAACTTCCAATGAATAGCCATGATCAAGGCTAAATAAGGGAGACCCATCCAACTAATGGATCGGACCCCCCTTGTTTCGATGGCCAACAGTAAAAATTGATCATATTTCCCTGGTAATTTTATTTTATTTTAGCATTAGTTTCATGTAAATTTCATGATTTAAGTATAGCATTTAGTTTTATTACATCATGTTATGTTTATTCCATTTATTCTAACTTAGTCTCATTGGAACCCCCTTTATAGTTATAGGTTCTGATTTTATAAGTACTGTCCAATCATTATTTTGTGCATAAATTTGCATCAATAAATCTCAGGAATTTTATATTTAATAGGTTTGCATGTTATTGATTCCCTGTCAAAGATTTGATTTAACTTGAGTTTTAAAACTTCATTCTAAAAACTGAATTCCAGACTGAGATTTCACACTTCCAAAAATTTCAATTTCTACTTTAGCAGACAAAAACCTCCGGCACCACCCTTATGAAAGATCCAGATTGTCTTCCAAAAATCACAGTGGATTTATAATTGAATATACTAATGATCTGGAAATTTTGAAGTTTTTACAAGCAGTTTTGACCTCTGTCAAAAATCCGATTTCCCAGACTTCTGGGAAAATCTCAATTTTCCTTTGTCAGGGTATAGACGTACCCTAATGTAGCGAGTCCATCCAATATGTAACCTTTATGCAAAAACTTTCAACATGAAAGTTGTTCATAACAAAATTTCATGTCATTTCCCAAATTTTGGGAATTTTTGAATATGTTTCAGTATTTTTTACAGATTTTTAATTTCTGTTTTACAGATTTCAATATCCAGAAATCTCAGAGATTTAGGTCTCTGATAACAGTATGGCCTTTTCTAAACCATAACCCGAATCCCAATGGTGTCAAGAGATCAAACTTTTTCCTGTTTGTCAGGAATATTTTTCCACAATTTCAACCTTTTTCCCATCTGTTTGCTATTTTCCCACATTTTCTCCTGAAACCTGTATGTTTCTCCCAAATCCTAGAGTCGCCGGATTCCGATCCGACTTGCCGGAGTGGCACAGCTCTGACCATAGGTCAAAACCAGAAAGTGTAAAATGAAAAAATCCTTGCCTTACTGTCCTCTGTCACCCCATAAAATTTGGGAAATTTTTATGGAAATTTGATATCCGAAATCTCCTTTAGAATCAGCATTTTAGGCAAAATTTTGATTTTTTTAGGATTTTAGCTATTTTCCATATTAAGAAAATACAAAAAATTAATTTTTCGAGTTACATTCTGTTTATAGGGTTAGTTTAAGTGTCCATGCCAAATTTTACTTAATTCCAAGTTCATTTGATTTACATGTTAGTTTATCTTTAAATTTAGAAACGAAAATCAGGCGAAAATCAAGTTAAATTTGATATTTTATGATATTTTCGTCTTTTTAAGGTTTTTATCATGTACATGAGCATATAAAATTATATTAGGATTAATTTCAATGTCATTTTCATTTCACATTTTTCATTTTTGCAAAGTTTATTTCAGAAAACCCTGGTTTCAAGGCCATAGTCCTGTTATCGGGGGTATTTTGGTCATTTTGACCTAAATTTCGAAATTTCAATTTCTAATTCTCCAAAATTTCATGCATATCATCATATTTTATCATATTATGTTTGATTTATTTCATTTAATTTTCAAAATTCCAAAATTTATAAAAATTCTTTCAGAAAACCCTGATTTCAAGGTCATTTGGGGTATTTTGGTCATTTTGACATCAATTTCGAATTTTCAAGTTTATTTTCGAAATTTATTCATTATTTATCATGTTTATATCAAAGGGGGTATGATTTTGGGTTTATATCTGAATAGTATCTCATAATTTCCCATATTTTCGGATAAATTCAGAAAAACCTACATTTTTGTGTTAACCTTGTTTTCTAGTTTTGCAGGAACATTCAAGAAGAAGATTTAGCTTTTATTTCTTTTTATTTCAATTCAATGTAAAAATCAATGTAATATTTGGAATAAGAGTTACTTTTCTGCTTAGAATAGGGCTGCATTGTATATAGTTTAATTTCTGCAAAATTCCAATATCTGATATATGATCCATGTGCATTTATTTCAAATCCACTATGGTTTACACGAATGGCACGTGCACAAGCTTTTATGGAGTTTATAAACTTGGTGGGATTCATATTTATGGCCATAGTCAGAATACGAAGAAAACCAAGATTTATGATATTTATATTAGCCACATTCAGCCTACACTCTTAGGCTAACTTCAAAATGCACTGCATTTCTCAAAGTTTTAAAAGGATTTTCCAATTCCTCAATGAAATTCCCTTTTCAAATTCATATTCATTCATTTATATCATTCAAATTGCATTAATTTCAAATTCATTTTCCAATTTCAATTTCAGAAAAATCAATTTTCTCAAGGATTTACCAAGACTTTCTCAGGATTGAATTTTCCCAGAATTCTAAATTTTCAAATGAGATTTCAATGTATTTCCCAAGTTCAAATCAAGATTTTTCTATGTTTTTAACATTCTCAAATTTCAAAATCCCAAGTTTTCAGAAATCCATTTTCTCAGAATTCCCGTTTTCTTGAGAATTCATTTTCCCTTTCAGAAATCCCTTTTCCAATGAACTTCCTGATTTTTTCAGAATTTTCAAATCCATTTCCTCAGAAAAGCAATTCCAAATTTCAAAATCAATTTTCTAAAGTTTAAATTTTCTTGGGAAATCACTTTCCAATGCAAATTTCTGATTTCCAATGAAATTCAATGATTTTCTCAAGAATTCAATTTTCAAGTACTTTTCCAATCAAGTTTCAAGCATATTTCAATTTTCCAAAGCAAACATCATGTTCCTCAAACTTGCATTATTTTCAAAATTTCATAGCACAAGCCTGATTCTCTATGCATTCTAGGAAAAATAGATCATAATTTAGATATTTGAGTCAAGTTAAAGCACATAATTGATCCTTGGTTCAATTACCCCTGGTAAAGGCGCCAGAAACGATTGAACCTCGTACCGACAGGAGGATCCCATTCCACGGAATTTTCTCGCAAATTTTAAAAACGTAGGCGAGTAATTTTCAAAACCATTTTCAAAACTTTGGTCGAGTTTGACTCACGAAATTCGTTTCTCTCTCGCAAGGGAGGGGAAAATTTTTGCGATGATAACACAGTGGCAGTGGCCCGAGAGTAGATCAGAACAAGGGGCAGAAGGAAAGATCCTTTCTAAACAATGACAAGCCACTTCTGACTGGCCTCCAACAAAAAGGGGATCTTCAAGAGAAGCCCAAATACATCAAGTGGGAGAAAGATCGAGTCTTCACTCTCTTAGATTAAACTTTGGAAATAGTTCTGGAATACATGTTAAAGCATGGGATGATCAAACTCCCTAAAGTAGCGGATCCTCCCGTAATCTTGGGAAAGTTTAAAGGCCAATTCTGCAAGTTCCATAGAGCAATGAGGCATGATACAGAGCACTGCTTCGTCCTCAAGCATATGATACAAGACTGCATTGATAGAAGTGAGCTGGTGGAGGACGAGGAAAAAGAGCACCCAACAGTCCTGACAGAGCCATTTCTGGATCACTCAAAGAATTGAGGATGCCAAAGTTTTTCTGCACTGTCATTCCCTTTTGTTAGTCGTCTTGTAGGGGCAAGTCATCCCAGTCTTTTATGAATCATTTCTTTCAAAGTATTTGTAAATATTTAGTTTTGTTATCAACCTTTGCTTATCAATGAAATAATAATTTTCTTTATATCTTTTTCAATACTTCCTTCTTTTGCCATACTGGGGCATTAAATTCCTATTCTTTTTCAGAATGCGGGACAATCTTGACATCATTCATAAGAGAAATGATATTACTTATGATGGTCTTTTCAAAAATCATTAAAATTTGAAAGTTTCTGCAAAATCTTCATCATGATAACAGAAAAGTTCAAATATTTTTGGTCCAATCTTTTTCAAAAATCAACCCTCGTGTTGATCTTCTTTTCTAAAAAATGGTGTCAAATCATTCGTCTTCAAAAATCAACCCTCGTGTTGATCTTATTTTCCAAAAAAATTGGTTTCGAACCATTGCATTCAAAAATCAACTCTCGTGTTGATCGTATTTTTCAAAAATGGGTTTTGAACCATTATCAACCCTCATATTGATCTTATTTTCCAAAAATTTGGATTCAAAACATTATATTTAAAGATCAACCCTTGTGTTGTTCTTATCTTCCAAAAATTGGTTTCCAAACATTATATTCAAAGATCAACCCTTATGTTGGTCTTATCTTCCAAGATTGGTTTTAAAACATTATATTAAAAAATCAACCCTTGTGTTGATCTTATTATCAGTTTCAAACTATTATTTTCAAAAATCAAATCTGTTGTTGATGTTCTTTTTCAAAAAGTAGGTTTTCAAACCATTGCATTCAAAAATTGACCCTCATGATTGATTCTCTTTTAAAGATCAGATCTCGCACTGATCATTCTTTTTGCGATTGATTTTCTTTCCAACAATGATTTCTCA
Source organism: Nuphar pumila (assembly GCF_984573655.1). Lineage (NCBI taxonomy): Eukaryota > Viridiplantae > Streptophyta > Magnoliopsida > Nymphaeales > Nymphaeaceae > Nuphar > Nuphar pumila. Next base: position 95,614,193 of record NC_143252.1, on the reverse strand, counting down.
CTTGTCTTTCAAATGAACATTTTTTCTTTCACTTTGAAAATCCCATATGCAGACAGGATCAGACAAACTCGTTTTTTTCAAAAAAAAATCTTATAAATTTTTTAGTTAAATCTTGTTATCTTTATCAGTTTCATTTGTTTTATTCATATTTCTATCAAGTTTACATCAATTTTTCCTCAAAATTTTATTAAATTTTATCAAACTTCATTACCCTTTCAGGTTAAGGGATAAACCTGATGCCTCTTTCCCATGAGGTATTCCTTTATTCTTTTTCCCACTCAGATTAAAGGAAAAACCTGACCCTCGTTGTCCGAGGTGTTCCCATTCAAGATAAGGGATAATCCTCAAACCCCTCATAGGAGCAATAATGCTACCTATGAGAATTTTTTTGCAACACAAGTTTCATCAATCTTTATTGATTTTCTAAATTTATATCATTTTCTCTTCATTAATTCCCCTTAAATTCTATTCTTTTCCCATTCAGGATAAGGAATAATCCTGAGACCCCTCACAGAAGCAACAAGGCTACCTGTGAGAATTCTTTTCAAAAACAATTTTTTCATAAATTTATTCAATGTCTCTCCACTTTTATAAATTTTTCTTTTTCCCCTTTTAGGTTAAGGGATAAACCTGAACCTCGACATTTGAGGTATTCTTTTTCCCACTCAGGATAAAGGATAATCCTGAGATCACTCATAGGGGCAACAATGCTACTTGTGAGAATTCTTTTTACAAAATAAATCAATTTCCTCAAATTTTCTCCATTTTTGTCAATCTTTCATCAAATTCTATCTCCTTTTTTCTCAGATTTTTCCTCTTTCTTTTCTCCATTCAGAATAAGGGGTTAATCCTGAAAATTGGACCGCATACAGCTAACTGTGCTGATCCATCTAAATCATAGATCATAAATCATAAATCTTGTCATATCCCTTCTAAATTCAAGTCTCCGGTTATCTCTTCACAAAATCTTCTTTTCCCCTTCAGGTTAAGGAATAAACCTGAATCATTTTCCTAAATTCTCATCAAATGTCTATTCTATTTCCCCTTCATGACAAGAGATAATCCTGAAACCCTGACAATCATTCCTGCTTCGATCTCCAAATATCTTAAGAATGCCAGTTTCCTTCCCGACTCTCAGTTGGAAAATCCAGTGCTCGTGCTGGTACATTTTCAAAAATTCAGTCCTAAAAATTGGTCCTTTTAAAATTTTGATTTTAGATCGAACCATTTTTCGGAACCCAGTCCTCGAACTGGTCATTTTAAAATTTTTGATCTTAGATCAAACCTTTTTTTTGAACTCAGTCCTTGGACAAGTCATTTTTCAAAAATTTCAAATAAAGAGCAAGTTCATTTGAGGAATCCAATCCCCGCACTGGCTATCTCTCAAATTTTTCAATCTAAAGACCAAGTCTATTGGAGGAACCCGATCCACGCACTGGTTATCTCTAAAAATTTTCAACTAAAGATCAAGTCCATTTGAGGAATCTAGTCCCTGCACTGGCTATCTCTCAAATTTTTCAATCTAAAGACTGAGTCTATTGGACGAACCCGGTCCTCACACTGGTTATCTCGCAAAAATTTCAACTAAAGATCAAGTCCATTTGAGGAACCCAGTCCTCGCACGGGTTACCTCTCAAAATCTTCAAATCTAAAGATCAAGTTCAGTCACAAGACTCAGTCCCTGTGCTGTTTGTCTCTCAAAAAGTCTCAAATCAGGTCATTAAATGAAAGGTTCCAGCTCCTTCGCTGGTCGTTAAATGAAAAGTCCCAGTTTCCACTGGTCATTAAATGAAAGGTTCCAACTCCTTCGCTGGTCGTTAAATGAAAGGTCCCAATTTTCACTGGTCATTAAATGAAAGGTTCCAGCTCTTTCGCTGGTCGTTAAATGAAAGGTCCCAGTTTTCACTGGTCATTAAATCAAAAGTTCCAGCTCCTTCGCTGGTCGTTAAATGAAAGGTCCCAGTTTTCACTGGTCATTAAATCAAAGGTTCCAGCTCCTTCGCTGGTTGTTAAATGAAAGGTTCCAGTTTTCACTGGTCATTAAATCAAAGGTTTCAGTCTTTTCTGGTCGTTAAATAAAAAAGTCTCAGCTCCTTCGCTGTCCGTTAAATAAAAGGTCCCAGTTTTGCTGGTCGAAATTTTCAAAATCAAAGATTCAACTCAAGGTCTCATTAAAATCTATATTGAGTGATTATTTCACATAGAATTCGTGAAAACTTTGCCAATTTGCTAAAAGCATTTGTTGATTCCAAACATTTTACTGCACAAAAGAATCACCTCATATTACCTCTAGTATTCTTTCCAAAAGGGTGAAACTTTTTGCAAAAAAGGGATAAAATTCAAATCTTTTCTCTGTTGGTCAACCAAGAGGATGTTAGAAATATCCTTGGTATGATTAGCGAAAGAAATATTCAATGATGTTGAAAAGCCAGAAGCGAATTAATATTGATCATGGTTATGGCACATGTTTAAAGACGACTATCTAGCAATCAAGCAGTGGAAATATCTTGAGCGATAAAAAGACTCCACTTAAACCCATGTCTCCTCAATCCATCTAAGCTGCAATCAAATATCTGCAAAAGGGATCTCTCAATTGTTGTCAAGATGAAGACGAATATGCCAGCTAGACCCCCGGGGCCAAAGAAGATTTGGATCATCTCTAAGATGAAGGAGTTTGTGACAGATCCTTCCAGGGAAAGTTCAGATCATCGTCGAGATGAAGGCGAATGTGATAAACCTACCGACAAACCCTAAAAGATATTTGATTTCTGCTATCATCCAAAGACCTTTTGAGCCAATACCATCAGTATAATTCTTGAGAACAAAAGAAGGATCAGAACATCTCCAAGATGAAGGAGTTTGTGACGTACCCTTCCCCGAAAAAGAGAGAAAAGTCAGGACATCTCTAAAATGAAGGAAGATGTAATAGCCCCAAAAAGTTCAATGACTCAAAAAGAGTGCCAAAAAGATCATCATGGGAAAACACCCAGATATCAAACTACCAAAGTTGCCAAAAGTCATCTTTTCTTATGCAAAATTCTTTTATCAATATCTTTTCACTATTTGCTTTTATGAAATTGAGAATATTTCTTCTCTTCTCATATCAAGGAAATGGATAGCTTCCTTGAAGAAAATCATCAGCGCTGAAATTTTGAATTTGACTCACCTCATTGGAGGAAATACTCTAGGTAAAAGAGGGAATGTCTTTTGCACACACATGCACATTTTCAAGCGTTTGAGTCAACTATAATTTTATCTTATTGACAAAATTTTTTAGCTATTCCAAGAATGAAATAAATATTCAATATCCGTTTTGATGCAACCTAGAGTTGTTTACATTTTTCAAGAGTTACCTCATTCAGGAGAGATATCTCTTCCTGTCCCATCACAGTTTCTTCATTCAAGAAATACGTATGGTCGTACCCACTCAGGTTAAGGGTCAAACTTGTACTTTCTGCGAGAGGACATCGATTTCAAAAGCTGATTTAGTCTCAGCAATGAGACACCCAAGATCATCCCTTTTCCAGGCTTTAGGGAACCCCATTTTCTCCTTTCGCGAACTCCTTTCGGATTTGTTCATCCAAACTTCAAAAGTCCCATCATGGTTTCTTCATTCGAGGATTCCATTTGGTCGTCCCCTTCAGGTTAAGAGTTAGGCCTGAACCTCGCCCCTCGAGGTATCTTCCTTTTTCAGGTTTGGGTTAAACTTGAGTCTCGTTCCGACGAGATTCCTCGTTTTGACGAGGTGTTTTCTTTTAGTCCCATCATGGTTCTTCCCATCGAGGAATCCATACTTTGTATATCCATCCATGATAGGGTCCTACTTGAGCTTTATCTCACGAGGCATTTTCCAAAAATGTCCCATCATGGTCCTCATATATTCCTTTCCTCATTCAATTCATCTTGATATATCTTCGTCCCATCCAGGTTAAAGGCTAAACCTGAGTCATTCAAAAAAAGTTGATTTTGTCTCATCCATAAGACTTGATCAAAATTCTTATTTTCTATCGTTTGGAGACTTTTGCTCAAAGTCCCATCATGATTTCCTCATTTCTATTATTCAGTCATATCATTTTCGAGGATTTCGTCTCCCCAAAGCCATTCAGAATAAGGTATTAAGCCTGAGAAGCCATGTCTTTCAAATAAATTCTTCCACACCAAGTTCAGATCTGCTGACTGGGGCATTTTCAAAATTTGGAGTGTTATCTTTGCCACTAAGCTCAGCTTTCAACCGGCTTAGTAGCAAAGAGGGGCATCTTTGAACACCCCAAATTTTTCAAAATCTTATAAATATTCCCTTTTTGCCCCTGATTCCATTTTCTAGGTAATTGAGTCAGTTTTAAATCTAAATTCCATTTTATTTCTCAAATTTTACTGAAATTAAATTCATTTTATATATCTGACTCGATTTCGGATCCAAATCTGAATCCAATATCAGAATCCAAATCTGAGCCTCGTCATCCAGTTTTAAACCAAATTTCCAAAAGTACCAAAAATAAATTCTAAAATGCTCAGATAGTCGATCCAGTGTCCTTTTGGATTCAGGACTCTATGTTCCTCGATTCAAGGATAAGAACTCAAACATTTCCTCAAAATCCGAATGTAAACCTGTTTTCTGAAGAAAATTCCAAAAGATAAACTCGAATTCTCAGAAAAGCCTCCTTTTTGTAAAAAATTATAAAATTGTATAACTAGTTTAGAAATCCCATATTTTTAGAGTTTTATTTTAAAAAATACAAAAAAATGTAGAAAATTTCAAGAAAAGAACAAAAAAATAAGAAAATCGAAAAAGAAAACACAAAAATAGCCTTTTAAAAAAAGCACCTTTTTTGAAAATCGAGTTTTGAAAACACTTTTTAGAAAAAAATCTTTTAAGGCCTCCTTTTTGGAAATTTGATAAAAATGAGGACCCGATCTGAGAGGGGCCTAACGACCACCTCTTATAAAATCGACCCTCAGGGGGTCGATAATATCATCCATTCTCAACATCATCCATTTTCCACCCCACCATTGTTTCTTCACGATCGATTCTCTTCTCCTTCCCATTCTCGTTCCCCCTTCTCTCTGAAGTCTTCCTCTCAAGACCACAGAAGAAGTCTCCTTCCCCTTTCTTCAGAATCCCTGCAAACCGGGTGAGTACTCTTCTTCATTTCCTGATTTTCCTTTTTGTTTTTTTTTCTCTCTGTTTTGGGGGCCACCATTTTATCGCACCATCGATGGTGTCGAATTGCTTGTGCAATCTCGACTCATCTTTGTGCAACAGCAATGGAATGCTTGCATTCCAACACCTTCTTTCTTGTTTATTTACAATTTTTTTTTGATCCATGTCTTTTTTTTTTCTTTTCCTTTCCATCTTGATTGTAGTTTACATTGGGATTTCTCCTCTGATTTTCGATTTTTGGTTTGCATTTTGACTGTCTTTTGATTTTAAATTTCCTATTTTCGTTTTAATTGTCCGATTACATTTAATTTTCTTTTTTTATTCAACCATCTATTACACAGGATTCCTTATCCCTCATGATTTCGATTCACATTGTTTTATTAATTTTCTTTTCCTTTTTCTCTTCTGTCTCACGCATTATATTGTAGATGATCAATTAATGTTGATATCCGTTGCATATATTGTCTATATTTCAGTATTTCCTCTTATATATATCATCATTCATTTAGATTCCAACAATTTTTTTTTGGATCTTTTGTCTTCCCTGGTTATGTTTAATCAATCTGATTTTCTGCATTCGATGGTAAGGGGTCACAGACCATCCATTGCCTCTGTTTTGATTTCAGTATTAGCATCATCCCTCCTATTTGATCCGTTTCTTGTATTTATAGCATACCCTGTGCGTCTCCATCTTCCTGGTCATTGTCATTCTTATCACTAAGATTTTGCTTATTCCCCATTTATGTTTGTATTGGATTTCATAGTTTTTAACACCGTCATCCCATTTGCATGTAATACCACTCATTCATGAAATTTCATTTCATTATCTTATATCTTTCACTGATTTCATGTATGATCCATCTTAAATATTAGTTATTTGGGTAAATTGTCATCTGTATTATTTTCTTTTTGATCTGAGCATCCTTAGCAGTAAAACGTCAGCCAAGACATTTTATATCGGTTGGCCATTTTTTATTTGCAGCATCAATGCCTAGCCTGTGCACGAATGTGTTGTTAAATCCACATGTCACGACACTGCTACGTAGGATTTTTTTTATTTATTTATCCATTAGCATTTTAAATTCGGTTAGAATAGATCTGGCACTCATGTTACTACCTCCCATATGCTTGAGCAAATTGAACCAGAGAGGGACGACTCAGTGATAACTCCCTCTGTGCTTATTGCAAAGAACGTCCAGATTTACATCAATTCCTCTTTTGCATTTTCATTTCACATTCAGTGGCAGACGATGATCCCTTGATTATATATTGAACCTTTGTATTTTCAGTGGTTTTGTTTGCTCTTTCACAGTCATATATGTACGCTGTATCAAAGACTTCATATGACATTGTGTTAAGTATATCTGTTAAGGTCTTCGTTGGCTTCTCGTATAAAGGATATGAATTCTAATACATCTATGAAGATGGCAGTGATATGAATTCATATTTGATGGAGAGCTATTAGGGGATGATATGATCATCAGTATATTGTTGTTACCTAAATTTCTCAAAAACAAAAAATGAAAATGATGATGTGCAAAATACTTGATGTTTATTGCCAATGCCTCTGATTTTTTTTTCTTTTTCCCATGTCATTAGTGAAATGTTTTTTCAATGGAGCAGGCACATTGCCATGACCAGAACTCCTGGAAACAACAACCAGGGTAGTTAAATTGTTTCCTTTTAGAGAAATCAGGGTCCACTGTTGCTGATGGTATATCGAACCCACTGAAGGGTCATCTTCCTGCAAAATTGTTTACTATTTGTCCCACTGTAGTGCACACACGCATGTATTGAACACACCTTATCATCTACACTCCACTGTTTAGCATTAAACATTACCTGCTGTAGTTTCACTAAATACCTACACCCTCTCATTCCTGTGGATATATTCATTTTTTTTCCTGTTTTAAAACTTACACAGCATCCCTCACAACTATGTCATTTCATGATCCATCACAGCACTATCAACACACACTCACCTGTTGGACTAATTGCTGCACCATCTCTACTTCTACAGCAACATTGCTGTAGCGATCTTGCAAGAAATTATCCCCTGCCACTCCTCATTTCCCCCTGCTGTCACCTAATACTCATGCCGCCGATAGTTACCTGCTGCTGAACTATTTGTTACAGGTTTTCTGTAAACCCTTACATCCACCACATGCTGTTTCAGCATCTACAACATATGTTCCAAATTGTATTTCATTATACCCATCATTTTCAGTACCCTTGTGTGAACACCCCAAATTTTTCAAAGTTTTATAAAAATGACCCTTTTGCCCCTAACTCCGTTTTCTGAGAAAATCAAAACAATTTCAAAGCTAAACTTCAAATTTTCTGAATTAAACTCCATATTGGTATATTCAAAGTTAATCTCGGATCCGAATCCAATATTTTAAATCTATATTTCCTCAAAATCCGGATCCTAACTCATTTCTGAAGAAGTTTTCTCAGAATGGCTTTAAAATTCTCAGAAAAATTCTCTTTTGTAAATATTTTTGCAAAAACACCAAAAAATTGGTTTTAATCTTTGTTTTCTCACAAATCTTAGGATTTTTACTTAAAAATACAAAAAATTGAGAAATAACATAAAATCCAAAAAAAAAAAGAATGGAAAATTTCAAGAAAAACGAATGAGTTTAAACTTTTTAAAATCGATTTTGCTAAGAAAATCATTTTTAAACCATTTTTATGAAAAACTTTGTTAAAGAGAGCCTCTTTTTGGAAAAACCAAAAATTCTCACAAATAAACCCTTCGAAACCCTTTCTCCACTCTGCCTCTCTCCTGATTCTCTCCACCGAAACCCTAAAACCCTCTCTCACCATGGCGCACCCTCTCTCCGTCGTCGCCCATCTCCAACAAATCCACCGATAGCCCTCCTTCGTTCATCTCTAACCTCCCTTTCTCGAACCATCTCCTCCATCCTTAAAAGGGGCACGCAAGGCTCCCGATCGGTCACCGCTTCTCACCCCCGCACCCTTCTTCATGGATGGTCGTCTTCTACCCCTCCACATTTCCTCTCCTTCACGGGTCCGCTATTCACCTCCTCTACTTCACCTCGAGCAGCATCCCATTTTCCTTAGTTTTCCTTCTGATCAATGGGAAAGCCTTCCTTTCCTCCAGTCTCTACATGAGCAAACTACAGAGCTGAAGCCAAAGTTTGTCGGCAACCTTCAGAATCCCAGCAGAAGCACACGCCATAGAGAAGGACATACACCGCTTGTGATTGAGGGTCTCTACAACCGAGATAAGTCTTTCTTCCTCCCCTTTTCTTCTTTCTTCTTGAAATATTCCTTTCTTTACAAGTGTTTTCCTCATTTTTTTTTATTTACAAGGCATAAGATGGTAGGGTCGATCTGCGTATAGCAGCATCGGCCCACCAGTTGCTACAGCAAAGGGGAATCTAAGATTTCGACAGTTTTTTTTTTTTTAAATCTCTATGTTATGTTCGATTTCTGGTTATATTTTGATGATCAATGTTGTTTGGGTTGCCTTCTCCGATTTCGAATTCCCATTTTTATTGTTCATCGGTTCTGATTTCCAGCTTTACGTTAGTAATCTATTGCATTCTGTAGATAATGTCTATGCTATTTTATCATCAGCCCACCCAGATCAAGCGCAATCTACCCTTGCTTTGGTGATTATCAGCTGATGGATCGTCCCAGAGTAGGGTCTGTAAACCCCTGTGGCTGGGAGGGTGTTGATAAGTAGATTCCCTATGAAGGACTAATGTTAGATCTCGATTTGTTGATCATTTTGAGGCTTAGCCATAATATTTGAAGTTAATCGATTAATGGATTCACTATGTAAATCTTGGGTCTGATGTCTGAAATTTGGTTCATCTGTTCACTGCCAATCTATGAGTTTCTCATTCACTTATCGTGAATACCTACCCCTCGCTAGCAGTATGAAGTCTCGTTTTCTTCATTGTAAAGCTGCGTCCTGAGGCTTTTGGTTCTAAAGCAATAGGTGTTCGGGCTCTTGGTCTAGTCAGAAACTCTGTAAATCAAGGTTACTTGGTAGTCCTGAAGGAGGCAGCAATATAACTTGTTGTTGACAATGTTGTGATCGAGATGTATGCTTATAAGGTCCTGCTGAATGCTCCTTGTTGTGGAATGAGTGTCTTCTCCAAGTTGATTGGAAAACTTCCTGCATTGGGTGTTAAAGCATCGTTCATAAATGAGGGTGATATATGCCTTTGTGACATGGATTCAACTTACGTACCCATTGGCTTTCATTTTGTCTTCTTTGATGATTGCAACTTCTGTGCAGAAATAATCAAGTTATGTAAAAGTTCTGATCCCAAGGGCGATCATGTTTCCCCTGCCGAAGATTCTCATAAGTCCATTAAGGACCAGACTGTCCAGCAGGTGTTAGAATAAAGAATTCCAGTGTAATCGCTATCGCTTGCAAATCCCCTGCGAAAATTACAAGGAAATGTTTAGACCTGCTGCAATATGTGAGATGCCTCACAATCAGATTCCTGATTCACTGTAAAATTCGAGGATCTGCTGGATCGAAATCAGTAAGCTTTTCAAGGCTGAGATGTAATCAATCCTCAAACCCCTGGTTTCTGTGTTGAGGAATTTGGCTCCAACCCAAATCCTAATCTGTGCATAACAGAACCCCAAATTGACTGGAATTTGGTTGGCCGAGAGCCACATTGTGCTTGGTCTTAGCTTCATGGATGGTGGAATCGTCCTGTCAGGTGACTGAGAAATCCACTGCACAGTATTGTTCATCATCTCAGTAATCTCTCTTTCATGGCATAGTCTCTAATATCTTGTGACATCCCATCTATGCATCTTAAAATACAGGTATGTGTGGGTTTTGTTTATTTTTTTTTTTTTTGCATCCATAGATCCTTGCAATGTAGCATATATGCCTTATCTCACTACATCCATACACACACATCTGCACCTCATTCTCCTCGTCATGCACTACTTCATCTCAGCACCATTGCCTTTACATTTGTGTTCAGCACATTCATATAAATTACTTCACTTCAGCCCTCTTTGTCCGATGTTTTGCTCTCAAAAAAAAGAAAAGAAAAGAAGAATCTGCATTAGTTAAAGCTCTTACTGATTTTTCTCGATAAGGCATTAGATGGTAAAAAGATTTCTGAAATTGCCATGATAGAGGTTGGATCCAATGTCATTACCTTTAAATCCATATCAGAGTTGGAATACCACCCAATGTGTGACCAGGACTCTCTATAAAGGTGAGCTCTGTGCTGATTTATATTCCCTTTTAAAATCATACCTCAGCAAGTTGAAATCGGCATGTACCAAACAAGAAATTGACTCATTGTACATCCAGGTAGCAGAGATGAATTTGTTGCTTAGAATCTTGAATCCCATACCTGAAATTGGAATAATAATCAGTGTGTGATATTAAAGTTTGAAGGATCTGTATTGGCATCGGTTCTAATTTCCTGGGTTGTTTGAAATTCAAGAATCAGATGGGATGAAGTTAACTGACAATAGTGATGGGAGTCATGATGTTTGGTCTGGGTGACAGGGTTGCCCAGATTTGCCTTCTAACATCACTTGGCAATCCCACATGCGCGCATTCATACATCACACTGTTGTTGCTGTTTACCCTGCTGAGCCTCATTTGCGCATTCACTCCTCGGGCATTGAAGTCTGTTTTATTAGCACCTCAGATCCTTTGTTTCATATAAATTAAGCATTATAGTTTTCATCGCCCAGGTACATTTAATTTTATTCATTGATTCACTACGTTTCGTTACCCTCTCATTCTATCTATTCATTTACAACATCACTTTCATCAGATTTACATTTTGCATTTGCATCTCATGTTTCTTTTGCATCAATTTCTGTAATAGGTGATACTAATTCCATTTTTCCTGCATACTCTGCATTCTGAATTTTACTTAGTACACATTTGCATCAATATGTCTTTATTGCTATGTCATTCTAGCATCCTTCATATATTACATATACATTTTAATGTTTTCTCATATTTCTTTTCATTTCTTTAACATCAATTGATTTTCCTCTGTGTTGATTTGACATGATATAAAGTTAAGTTATATTCAATCGGGAGATCGTTGAGTTTTAAACACCTCGTGAGTTTCTATATCACCCTCATTCCAGCTAGGTAAATACATTCCTATAGATATACATGACTTCAGGTATGCATTTTTCTATTCAATGTAAACATGACATCCAGATTTTGTTTCATATTTTGCAAACTTATTATATACTGACTCTGTTTTGCAGTAATCTCTGGAAGATGTTGGTTACTCTCTTAGATTAAGATTTTATTATTATTATTCCAATGATATAATAAGTTATATCTTACATTTCCTGTGTTAGATAGAATGTATGAGCATTGTAAATACCATGAATTGCTTGTTTTCATGCTTTTACCTTTTCTTTCTCAAATTCTCACAAATGGCTACACGAATGACACGTGCACCATTTCGTAAGAGGTATTTGATACTAAGTTGATGATCCACATCAATGGCCATAGTCAGGGTGTGGACAAAACTTAGCATTTTTATCTTTTACAAAATAACACTGGATCCATTTTCAAAATTCATCATATTTTCCTTAAATATTTTCTTCTTTTATCAGAATTTAACTTAAAATTAACCCAAAATATATACCAATGGCCATAGTCAGGGTATATTGAGGGTTAATTTCATTTTAAATTCTATAAAAGCACCAAAAAGGTATTTTATCCTTTATTTGAATTTAGATATGACTATTATATAATACATTCAATGACCATAGTCAGGAGTGTATTATATCATTAATCTTATTTAGATTCGTTTGAAGAATGAAATATGATTTTCAAATCAGTTTCAAAATCTATTCAAATTCATTCATCATTTAAGATAGAGTAACATCATATTTCTCAAATTTCTTTTCCAAAATCCAAGTAATGTCAAATATCTTTCTTTAGTCTATAATTGAATTCATCCTTCTAGCTTATTTCAAAGATTTAAATTCCAAAGTTCAAAGTCCAATTTGACTTTGAAATTTCAAAATTCAATCTTCATATTCTTGATTCATTCAAAATCCAAATTCAAAATCTAAAATTTGACTTTGAAATTCATTTACAGTTCAAATTCTCAAATCAAATTCCAAACTTCAAATTTCCAACTCAAATCAAAATTCAAATTCAAAGTTCAATTTAACTTTGAAGTTATCTCTTGATTTCAAAATCAAGTTCATCCCCTTATCTTCAATCAAGGTTTGGATTTGAATCTCAAGTTTAGATTTGGGTTTCTAAAACCCAGATCCGTCTTTAAAGGTCCTATTTGGACTTCTCAAAACCCAAATCCAAAGACAAATCCTAGTCTCAACTTGGATCCAGATTTCCAAGTATAAACTCCATTCCACTTTGGATCTCCCATCACAGATCCAAATTCTATTTAGGATCCAAAACCTTATCCCACTTTGGATCTCCAATCACAGATCCAAATTTCATTTAGGATCCAGATCCTCATTCTACTTTGGATCTCAGATTCAGATCCAAATTCCAACTCTTAGGATCCAGAATCCAACTCTACTTTGGATCTCAGACTTCAGATCCAAATCCATTCTAGGATCCAGAATCAAATCCTACATTGGATCTTAGACTTCAGATCCAATTCCATTTTAGGGTCCAGAATCCAAACATCGCTTTGGATCTCAGACTTCAGATCCAAACTCCATTTTTAGGATCCAGAATCCAATTCTATCTTGGATCTTCATATCCGAATTTCATCTTGGGTTCCAAATCTTGAATCCAATTCCATTCAAAATTTTCGGATCCAAATACCATCTTGGATTCCAAACCTTGAATCCAATTCCACTTCATTCCAGATTTCAAGATCAAGTTCCCATTTCGGATCCTAAATCCAAAATTCAACTTTGAATCCTATTTAGAATCCAGATCTTGGATTCAAATTTCGTCTTCAAATTCCAACTCTATCTTATTTCTCCAATCTATTTTTCCCATTTTTTTCCTAAAAATTTCAAAGATAGAATTCAATTCCATTCCAAATATTCATCCAAGTTCAAATTTTCTAATTCAAAGTCCATTTATGACTTTGAAAATTCCTTTCATCTCAAAACCTCAAAATCATTTTCCAAAATCCAGATATATTTTTTCCCAAGCTATTGATCATTCTAAAAACTTAGAACTTCAAATCTTTAAAGTTCTAAGTTAGAAACCATTTCTTCACTTTATCAGATTCATCTCAGAAACACTTGAAAATTCTTCAAAACATTTTTAAAAGAGCATACATCTTTGCATTTGCACAAGCATGATTCATTGTGCATTTTTAGACTTAGGATAAATACTTAGATAATTTCTTAGCAATGCAAAAGGCATTAATTCGACCCTTGGTTCGATTACCCCTGGTAAAGGCGCCAGGAACGGTCGAACCTCGTACCGACGAGCGGATCCCGTCTCCCAGTTTTCCCGCAAATATTTCAAAAACGGAGGCGAGTTATTTCAAATATTTTCAAAATTAAGGTCAAGTGAAACCCGCAAAAGAGTTCCTCTTCTCTTCTCTTCTTTCTTTTCTCTTCTCTCTTTTCTTTCCGTCTTTTATCTTTCTCCCTTCAAAAAGGAGGAAAATAAGAGATTGGAAAGGAAAAGAGAAGGAAGAGAGAGAATATTACGAGAGGAAAAATTTTGCGATGATCACAGTTTTGGCGACCGAGATGAGACTCGTCTTCGTCCGGTTGGATCTATGCCTTTGCTTTGCTTTTATATAATCTAAGTCTTTATTCTTCAAATGTCAGCTATATTTTCATGCCAACCTTAGGAAGCCTAGATTTTGTCCTAAGGTGACATCATTGCATATAAGATTTAAGTATGGTTTGGTAGGACCATATTGAGGAGATTATTCCATGCTCACATTAGACTTAGGTCTTAAATACAACTCTCCTCAATTTTAGGGATTGAATGCAAAACAATATATGCAAGTGTATGCTTCTCTTCATTTTAATCTATTTTCTTTAGGACTTGTATTAGAGACATCTGATTTCTTGTATGTTGAGCATATTTTGAAAACCTCCCTACCTAATCTTGTCCCGGTCTTCACGTTGCTGGGCTGTCTCACTGAACCATAGTTCGGGAGAGAGCCTCACAACTGGACCACTTATTTGGGTTCGCGCCCCCCTACCACGTACCTAAGGGCCATAGTCCGAGGTATATCGGTAGGTGCTCAAGGATGTTGGGAAGCCATTACTTTAGAACCGGAGAAATATTTCTATGCCACGTACTTCGAGCTTCGGCTTGGGTATATCGGCATATCTTGATCGGAATCAGATGATTTGAACCCTAGAGTTAGGATTAAGGTCCTACAAGCTATTTTAAAATATTGCATTTAGAGTCAGCCTCTAGGGAGTGTTGTTTGCGCATTCTTGTTTGTATATCTATGATTGTATGATATTTGATATTCCCTATATTTTCCAAAACCCTGGGTATATACTATTCAAAATTTCCTCCTTATTTTAAAACCCAGGTGTATTTTCCTTTTTCTTCTCTTAATTTCTTCTAAATTCTTTTTGATCCTGTCTGCAATTCTTCAAAATTTTTCTTTCCTTACCCTCATTTACAATAAAACATCTTTGTCAGGAGATGTCCTTTTTCAAAATTAAACTTTTGTTCATATTTTACTTGTTTATCCTTTTTCAGAAAAACAATGCGGTTGTCGCAAATTTTGGTGACAACCTGATCCCTCGTAATGGGATATTTTCATTGTCAAATTGTGATTCCATCCTTCATTAAAATTTCCTTCCTAAGCCTTTTTCTAAAAAACCCTCCATTTATTCACAGTGAAAACGTCAACGTTTCATCATGGTTCAAACGAGAGCGAGAAGAAGGGCAGCTCAGCAGCACAATGACAGCGAAGTGGAAGAAATAAACTCTTCCAGATTGTCTCGAAAACATAAATCAGAGGAAGATGATGTTGACCCGGCAATGTATAAGATCTTTCAAAAAATGATGGCAAAGATGATGTCTGAGCAAGAAGGGGCAAGTTCAAAGAAGACATCCTCTAAGAGCAAGACCAAGAGAAAGCCAGTGAAGAAGCATGCCAGAATCAACAAGAAGAGGGCCCAGCAGAACAGCACCTCAGAGGGTTCAGAGTCAGGAGGAGAGGATTCCGAAGAAGAGCAGTTTGTATTCGTCCCAAAACATCTGCAACAGCCCAAGAAAGTGGCAGAAGAACCTGAATCAGTCAACAAACCTAAAGATGGAGTCCCGACAGAAGATTCAGTTCAAGCATTAACTAAAATGGTCAAAGATCTGCAGACTCGAGATAAGGGAAAGAGAGTATATACCAGGCAAGACTTCTACCTTGGTTTAGATGGGGACAACAGCTTGGAAGATCTCCCCCGAAAATTCATTAAGTTCGATGGGTCCGGCAACCCAAAGGCCCATCTCGCAATGTTCTTTGCCGAATGTGCCAGGTTCAGTGAAGACAATCGGGCCCTCTTCTTATGCTTTCCTCGCAGTTTGGAGGGCGTAGCAGCTAAGTGGTATGCAGAGCACATCAACCATGTCGAGCTGCGTGATTTTGACAAAGTTGTCAACCTGTTTGTAGAGAGATTCATGTTCAATACTGAGGCACCGCCAACCCTCAATCACTTATGCAATTTGAGACAGGATGACAACGAAAAGGCCATAGATTTCATCCGTAGGTGGAGAGATACTTGCAACAAGATGAGAACCCCCGTCTCAGAGGAACATGCCCTTCAACTCATCCTCAATAACTTCTCTCAACCCCTGAAAAGCCTCATTTTACCATACCCTTCCAAGTCATTTATTGAGTTGACTGAGCGAGCTGAATGGCTCGAGATGGGGATAAATAACGGAGTCTATGATGGCACCACTCTGGCAAGGGGCAATCAAGATGCAAAGAAGAAAACCCATTTCACTCTTTCCGCTGGTCCCTCATCCGACAACAAGGGTAACAAGGAGGATCATGTTAGCAATTCAGAAGGATTCAGGGGTCAAAAAGAAAGATCTTCCAACAATAATAAGACTTCCCAACCTAATTCTCAGCAGCGAGAAAAGAATCAGGAAAAACCAAAGCGCAAGGATTGGGGTCCTGACCGCGAATTCACCCCTTTGGAGCAGACACTCGATGAGGTTCTGGAATATATGCTCACAAAGAATATGATTCGTCTGCCAAAAGCTGGCGATCCTTCAGTAGTCTTGGGCAGCTTCAAAGAACAGTTCTGCAAGTATCATCGAGCAATGGGGCACGACACAGAGCACTGCTTCGTTCTGAAAAATATCGTCCAGGACTGCATCGATAAACACCTTCTGATAGAGGAGAAAACTGAAGAGCAGCCCGTCGCCCTGACTTAGCCTTTTTCAGATCGTTCAAAAGGCCAATGACACTAGAGTCTTTTCTGTTATCCTCCATTTTCTTTCCTGTAAGGGCAAGTCAGCCCGAGTCTTTTTACGACCTTTCGTTCAAGAATGCTTGTAAATATTTCAGTCCTTACTATCAATTTTGCTTATAAGTGTAATGACAATTTCCTTCCTATCTTTGAGGTTCAATTCTTATTTCTTTTTGCTATGTTGGGGCATTAAAATTTCTTTTTCAAAAATTTGGGACAATCCTGACATCATTCATGAGAGAAATGATATTACCTATGAGGGTCTTTCAAAAATCATGAAAATTTTAGTTCAAATATTTTATTACAACCTTTTTCAAAAATCAACCCTTGTGTTGATCATATTTTTCTACAAATTGATTTCAAATCATTGCATTTCAAAGATCAACCCTTGCGTTGATCATATTTTTTGAAAATTGATTTCGAATTATTGCATTTCAAAGATCAATCCTTGTGTTGATCATATTTTTCCAAAAAAATTTGACTTTGAATCATTACATTCAAAAATCAACCCTTGTGTTGATCATATTTTCTAAAAATTGGTTTCAAAGTGACATTCAAAGATCAACCCTTGTGTTGATCTCATTTTTCCAAAATTTGATTTCATTACATTCAAAGATCAACCCTTTTTGTTGATCTCATTTTTTTCAAAATTTGATTTCATTACATTCAAACATTGTGTTGATCATATTTTCTAAAAGTTGATTTCAAATCATTGCATTTCAAAGATCAACCCTTGCGTTGATCATATTTTCTGAAAATTGATTTTGAATTATTGCATTTCAAAGATCAATCCTTGTGTTGATCATATTTTTCCAAAAAAAATTGACTTTGAATCATTACATTCAAAAATCAACCCTTGTGTTGATCATATTTTCTAAAAATTGGTTTCAAAATGACATTAAAAAATCAACCCTTGTGTTGATCTCATTTTTCCAAAATTTGATTTCATTACATTCAAAGATCAACCCTTTTTGTTGATCTCATTTTTTTCAAAATTTGATTTCATTACATTCAAACATTGTGTTGATCATATTTTCTAAAAGTTGATTTCAAATCATTGCATTCAAAGATCAATCCTGGTGTTGATTATGTTTTCAAAAAATTGATTTCAAATCATTTCATTCAAAGATCAACCCTTGCGTTGATCATATTTTCTAATTTTTTTTCTAATTTTAAATCATTACATTCAAATATCAACCCTCGTGTTGGTCATATTTTTCTACAAATTGATTTTCAAATCATTGCTTCAAAAAATTAACCCTCATGATGATCTCTCATGAATGATCCCCTTTCAAAGATCAGCTCTCGCAGATAATCTTTCTTTCTAAAAATGATTTTCTCATATCTTTTTCTCATTTTGAAGATCCCACATGCAGGCAGGATCAAATATTTCTCAACTTTTTAAAATTTTCATTTATCAAATCTTCTTTTTAGTCTTATCAGTTTTATTCATCTTTATCAAAATTTTATTTTATGCATTCATTTTTATTAATTCTTCTTGTCAAAATTCTTATTTCAAAAATCTTACCCTTTCAGGTTAAGGGATAAACCTAATGCCTCCTTTTAATGAGGTATTATTTTTTATTCTTCCCCTCCCCTTCAGGTTAAGGGATAAACCTGAAACCTCATCATACGAGTTCATTATTTCTTCAAAACAAGGAATAGTCTTGAATGTCTTTCCTCCTCTTTTAAAGCTTCATTAATCTCTGCCAAATCTCTTCTTTATCAAAATTTTCAAGCTTTGCTGATTCTTTTATCAATTCTTGCCAAAATTTTATTTCAGCTCCATTCAGGATAAGGGTTTAATCCTAAAAACCATGCCACATACAGCTTAACTATGATGGTCTATTTCAATCCACAAGTTGAATCCTTTCTTTAGGTTGAATTCCTATAGAATCGAAAGCCCATAGGTTGAACCCCTGTCAAACCAATATGACTCGTAGGTTACATCCCTCCTCAAACCAAAATTCTTTCTTAAACCGTCGATCTTTAGGCTGAACCCCTACTGATCAGCGAGCTTTAGGTTGAAGTCCTAGTGATTCGCAGTCCTTAGGTTGAAATCCTTTAGGACCTTTCTTTCTGATCTTTAGGCTGAACCCCTACTGATCAACGAGCTTTAGGTTGAAATCCTACTGATTCGCAGTCCTTAGGTTGAAATCCTTTAGGACCATTCCTTCCCTCGATCTTTAGGTTGAACCCCTACTGATCAACGAGCTTTAGGTTGAAATCCTACTGATTCGCAATCCTTAGGTTGAAATCCTTCAGGACTATTCCTTCCCTCGATCTTTAGGCTGAACCCCTACTGATCAGCGAGCTTTAGGTTGAACACCTACTGCTTCACAGTCCTTAGGTTGAAATCCTTTAGGACCATTCCATCCCTCGATCTTTAGGCTGAACCCCTACTGATCAGCGAGCTTTAGGTTGAACACCTACTGCTTCACGGTCCTTAGGTTGAAATCCTTTAGGATCATTTTTTTCCCTCGATCTTTAGGCTGAACTCCTACTGATCAGCGAACTTTAGGTTGAAGTCCTACTGATTCGCAGTCCTTAGGTTGAAATCCTTTAGGACCTTTTCTTTCGATCTTTAGGCTGAACCCCTACTGATCAGCGAACTTTAGGTTGAAGTCCTACTGATTCGCAGTCCTTAGGTTGAAATCCTTTAGGACCATTTCTTTCGATCTTTAGGCTGAACCCCTACTGATCGGCGAGCTTTAGGCTGAACTCCTACTGATTCGCAGTCCTTAGGTTGAAATCCTTTAGGACCATTACTTTCATCGATCTTTAGGCTGAACTCCTACTGATCAGCGAGCTTTAGGTTGAAGTCCTACTGATTCGCAGTCCTTAGGTTGAAATCCTTTAGGACCATTACTTTCATCGATCTTTAGGCTGAACTCCTACTGATCCACGATCTTTAGGTCGAACTCCTACTAATTCGCAGTTCTCATTTTTAATCCCCTTCAGATCATTCATGAGTCAATCTGTAGGTTGGATTCCTACTAATCTCTATTCTTTTGCAGTTCTTAGGTTGAATTCCTATTGAACAAAATTCTTTTTTTGTAGGCTGAATCCCTACTGATCTATATTCTTTTGTTGAAATCCTATTAAACCAAAATTCATTTTTCAAAAATCCAATCTGTAGTTTGAATTCCTACTGATCCATATTTCTTTTGCTGTTCTTAGGTTGAAATCCTATTGAACCAAATTCGTTCTTCGAAAATTCAGTCTATGGATAAATCCTTATTTGCCACAAATTCTTTTGCAAAATTCTTAGATTGAATTCCTATTGAATTAAACTTCATTTTTCAAAATTTCAATCTGTAGGATGAATCCCTACAGATCCAATATTCTTTACGGCTCCTAGGTTGAGTCCCTATTGAGCCAATGTTGTGTGATAAAACCAATATTTTCATGTTATTTCCTCCAAAATTTCAGCTAAAAGGATGTATCAAAATCTATATTGATTGATTATTTCACAAAGAACTCGTGAAAACTTTGCCAATTTGCTAAAAACAGTTGTTGACTACAATATTCTTGCTACACAAAAAGAATTTCCTTAGATTACCTCCTGTATTTCCTTCCAAGAAGATGAAACTCTTTGCGAAAAAGAGGTAAAATTCAAATCTTTTCCTGTTGATCAACCAAAAGGATGAAAGAAATATCCTCGGTATGATTAGTGAAATAAATATTCGATGACATTGAAAAGCCAGAAACGAATTGATATTGATCATAGCTATGGGGCATGTTTAAAGACGATTTTCTGGCAATTAGGCAGTGGAAGTATCCTGAGCCATAAAAGAATCTACTTAATCCATATCTTCTCATTCTAAAGTTGCAATCAAATATCTACAAAAGGGATCTCTCAATTGTCGTCAAGATGAAGGCGAATTAAGCGAGTAGACCCCCGGGGCCAAAGAAGATTTGAAACATCTCCAAGATGACGGAGTTTGTGACGGATCCTTCCAGGAAAAGTTCGGATCACCGTCGAGATGAAGGCGGATGTGATGGACCTACCGACAAACCCTAAATGATATTTGATTTCTGCTATCATCTAAAGACTTTTGAGCCAATACCCTCATATATAACCCCTGAGAAAATGAAGGATCGAAGCATCTCCGAGATGAAGGAGTTTGTGACGCGCCCTTCCCTGAAAAAAAAAAGAGAAAAGTCAGGACATCCAAATGAAAGATGATGTGAAAAACCAAGAAAACCCAATGACTCAAAAAGAGTGCAAAAAGATCATCGTGGGAAAACACCCGGATATCAAACTGCCAAAGTTGCCAGAAGTCATCTTTTCTCATGCAAAATTCTTTTATCAATATCTCTTCATTTCCTGCTTTTATGAAATTAAGAATGTTTCTTTTATTCTCATAACAAGGAAATGGATAGCTTCCTTGAAGAAAATCATCAACACTAATCTTTTGAATTTGACTCTTAGAACCGAGGAGTTAACCTCATTGGGGGAAATACTCTGGGTAAAAGAGGGAATATTTTCGCACATACGGGCACATTTTCAAGTATTTTGAAACAACTACAATTTTATCTTATTGACAGAATTTTCTAGCTATTCCAAAAATGAAATAAACATTCAATATCTATTTTTGATGCAACCTAGCGTTGTTTATATTTCCCAAAAAGAGTTGCCTCAGAAGAAGTATCTCTTCCTGTCCCATCACGGTTTTCTCATTAACGAATTCCGTATGGATTCCCCCACTCAGGATAAGGGTCAAACCTGAACCATTTGCGAAAGATCAGTTAATTTCAAAAGCTAGTTTAGTCTCAGCAAATGAGACACCCAAAATCATTCCTTTTCCAAGCTTTAAGGAACTCTATATTTCCTCCTTTCGCAAAAACCCCTCTCGGATTTGTTCGTCCAAACTCCGAAGGTCCCATCGTGCTTTCTCCATTTTTTTGAGAAACCCGTATGGTAGATTTCCTATCCAGATTAAGAGTTAACCCGGAACCTCGCTTCGCGAAGTATCTTCTTTGCAGGTTTTGGGTTAAACCTGAGTCACATTCCAATGAGATTCCTCGTTTTTGATGAGATGTTTTCTTCCAGTCCCATCATGGTTCTTCCCGTCAAGGAACCCATGCTCTGTATATCCATCCAGGATAGGATTTCACTCGAGCTTCAATTCACGAGGCATTTCTCAAAATGTCCCATCAAGGTTCCCGTGTACTCCTTTCCTCATTTAAAACACTTTTTGATATATCTTCGTCCCATCCAGGTTAAGGGCTAAACCTGAAATCATTCCAAAAAAAGAGTATCTTGTCTCACCCATGAGACCTGATCAAAATTCTCATTTTCCACCATTTCGGAATTTCTATCTAAAGTCCCATCACAATTTCCTCATCTTTTACTCAATCATATCATTTCGAGGATTTCGTCTCCCCAAAACCATTCAGGATAAGGTTTCAAAACCTGAGAAGCCATGTTTTCAAAATAATTCTTCCACACCCAGCTTAGATCTGCTGACTGGGGCATTTTTCAAAATTTTGAGTGTTATCTTTGCCACTAAACTCGGCTTTCAACCGGCTTAGTAGCAAAGAGGGGCATCTGTGAACACCCCAAATTTTTCAAAGTTTTATAAAAATGACCCTTTTGCCCCTAACTCCGTTTTCTAAGAAAATCAAAACAATTTCAAAGCTAAACTTCAAATTTTCTGAATTAAACTCCATATTGGTATATTCAAAGTTAATCTCGGATCCGAATCCAATATTTTAAATCTATATTTCCTCAAAATCCGGATCCTAACTCATTTCTGAAGAAGTTTTCTCAGAATGGCTTTAAAATTCTCAGAAAAATTCTCTTTTGTAAATATTTTTGCAAAAACACCAAAAAATTGGTTTTAATCTTTGTTTTCTCACAAATCTTAGGATTTTTACTTAAAAATACAAAAAATTGAGAAATAACATAAAATCCAAAAAAAAAAAGAATGAAAAATTTCAAGAAAAACGAATGAGTTTAAACTTTTTAAAATCGATTTTGCTAAGAAAATCATTTTTAAACCATTTTTATGAAAAACTTTGTTAAAGAGAGCCTCTTTTTGAAAAAACCAAAAATTCTCACAAATAAACCCTTCGAAACCCTTTCTCCACTCTGCCTCTCTCCTGATTCTCTCCACCGAAACCCTAAAACCCTCTCTCACCATGGCGCACCCTCTCTCCGTCGTCGCCCATCTCCAACAAATCCACCGATAGCCCTCCTTCGTTCATCTCTAACCTCCCTTTCTCGAACCATCTCCTCCATCCTTAAAAGGGGCACGCAAGGCTCCCGATCGGTCACCGCTTCTCACCCCCGCACCCTTCTTCATGCATGGTCGTCTTCTACCCCTCCACATTTCCTCTCCTTCACGGGTCCGCTATTCACCTCCTCTACTTCACCTCGAGCAGCATCCCATTTTCCTTAGTTTTCCTTCTGATCAATGGGAAAGCCTTCCTTTCCTCCAGTCTCTACATGAGCAAACTACAGAGCTGAAGCCAAAGTTTGTCGGCAACCTTCAGAATCCCAGCAGAAGCACACGCCATAGAGAAGGACATACACCGCTTGTGATTGAGGGTCTCTACAACCGAGATAAGTCTTTCTTCCTCCCCTTTTCTTCTTTCTTCTTGAAATATTCCTTTCTTTACAAGTGTTTTCCTCATTTTTTTTTATTTACAAGGCATAAGATGGTAGGGTCGATCTGCGTATAGCAGCATCGGCCCACCAGTTGCTACAGCAAAGGGGAATCTAAGATTCCGACAGTTTTTTTTTTTTTTAAATCTCTATGTTATGTTCGATTTCTGGTTATATTTTGATGATCAATGTTGTTTGGGTTGCCTTCTCCGATTTCGAATTCCCATTTTTATTGTTCATCGGTTCTGATTTCCAGCTTTACGTTAGTAATCTATTGCATTCTGTAGATAATGTCTATGCTATTTTATCATCAGCCCACCCAGATCAAGCGCAATCTACCCTTGCTTTGGTGATTATCAGCTGATGGATCGTCCCAGAGTAGGGTCTGTAAACCCCTGTGGCTGGGAGGGTGTTGATAAGTAGATTCCCTACGAAGGACTAATGTTAGATCTCGATTTGTTGATCATTTTGAGGCTTAGCCATAATATTTGAAGTTAATCGATTAATGGATTCACTATGTAAATCTTGGGTCTGATGTCTGAAATTTGGTTCATCTGTTCACTGCCAATCTATGAGTTTCTCATTCACTTATCGTGAATACCTACCCCTCGCTAGCAGTATGAAGTCTTGTTTTCTTCATTGTAAAGCTGCGTCCTGAGGCTTTTGGTTCTAAAGCAATAGGTGTTCGGGCTCTTGGTCTAGTCAGAAACTCTGTAAATCAAGGTTACTTGGTAGTCCTGAAGGAGGCAGCAATATAACTTATTGTTGACAATGTTGTGATCGAGATGTATGCTTATAAGGTCCTACTGAATGCTCCTTGTTGTGGAATGAGTGTCTTCTCCAAGTTGATTGGAAAACTTCCTGCATTGGGTGTTAAAGCATCGTTCATAAATGAGGGTGATATATGCCTTTGTGACATGGATTCAACTTACGTACCCATTGGCTTTCATTTTGTCTTCTTTGATGATTGCAACTTCTGTGCAGAAATAATCAAGTTATGTAAAAGTTCTGATCCCAAGGGCGATCATGTTTCCCCTGCCGAAGATTCTCATAAGTCCATTAAGGACCAGACTGTCCAGCAGGTGTTAGAATAAAGAATTCCAGTGTAATCGCTATCGCTTGCAAATCCCCTGCGAAAATTACAAGGAAATGTTTAGACCTGCTGCAATATGTGAGATGCCTCACAATCAGATTCCTGATTCACTGTAAAATTCGAGGATCTGCTGGATCGAAATCAGTAAGCTTTTCAAGGCTGAGATGTAATCAATCCTCAAACCCCTGGTTTCTGTGTTGAGGAATTTGGCTCCAACCCAGATCCTAATCTGTGCATAACAGAACCCCAAATTGACTGGAATTTGGTTGGCCGAGAGCCACATTGTGCATGGTCTTAGCTTCATGGCTGGTGGAATCGTCCTGTCAGGTGACTGAGAAATCCACTGCACAGTAATGTTCATCATCTCAGTAATCTCTCTTTCATGGCATAGTCTCTAATATCTTGTGACATCCCATCTATGCATCTTAAAATACAGGTATGTGTGGGTTTTATTTATTTATTTTTTTTTTGTATCCATAGATCCTTGCAATGTAGCATATATGCCTTATCTCACTACATCCATACACACACATCTGCACCTCATTCTCCTCGTCATGCACTACTTCATCTCAGCACCATTGCCTTTACATTTGTGTTCAGCACATTCATATAAATTACTTCACTTCTGCCCTCTTTGTCCGATGTTTTGCTCTCAAAAAAAAAAGAAGAAGAAGAATCTGCATTAGTTAAAGCTCTTACTGATTTTTCTCGATAAGGCATTAGATGGTAAAAAGATTTCTGAAATTGCCATGATAGAGGTTGGATCCAATGTCATTACCTTTAAATCCATATCAGAGTTGGAATACCACCCAATGTGTGACCACTCTATAAAGGTGAGCTCTGTGCTGATTTATATTCCCTTTTAAAATCATACCTCAGCAAGTTGAAATCGGCATGTACCAAACAAGAAATTGACTCATTGTACATCCAGGTAGCAGAGATGAATTTGTTGCTTAGAATCTTGAATCCCATACCTGAAATTGGAATAATAATCAGTGTGTGATATTAAAGTTTGAAGGATCTGTATTGGCATCGGTTCTAATTTCCTGGGTTGTTTGAAATTCAAGAATCAGATGGGATGAAGTTAACTGACAATAGTGATGGGAGTCATGATGTTTGGTCTGGGTGACAGGGTTGCCCAGATTTGCCTTCTAACATCACTTGGCAATCCCACATGCGCGCATTCATACATCACACTGCTGTTGCTGTTTACCCTGCTGAGCCTCATTTGCGCATTCACTCCTCGGGCATTGAAGTCTGTTTTATTAGCACCTCAGATCCTTTGTTTCATATAAATTAAGCATTATAGTTTTCATCGCCCAGGTACATTTAATTTTATTCATTGATTCACTACGTTTCGTTACCCTCTTATTCTATCTATTCATTTACAGCATCACTTTCATCAGATTTACATTTTGCATTTGCATCTCATGTTTCTTTTGCATCAATTTCTGTAATAGGTGATACTAATTCCATTTTTCCTGCATACTCTGCATTCTGAATTTTACTTAGTACACATTTGCATCAATATGTCTTTATTGCTATGTCATTCTAGCATCCTTCATATATTACATATACATTTTAATGTTTTCTCATATTTCTTTTCATTTCTTTAACATCAATTGATTTTCCTCTGTGTTGATTTGACATGATATAAAGTTAAGTTATATTCAATCGGGAGATCGTTGAGTTTTAAACACCTCGTGAGTTTCTATATCACCCTCATTCCAGCTAGGTAAATACATTCCTATAGATATACATGACTTCAGGTATGCATTTTTCTATTCAATGTAAACATGACATCCAGATTTTGTTTCATATTTTGCAAACTTATTATATACTGACTCTGTTTTGCAGTAATCTCTGGAAGATGTTGGTTACTCTCTTAGATTAAGATTTTATTATTATTATTCCAATGATATAATAAGTTATATCTTACATTTCCTGTGTTAGATAGAATGTATGAGCATTGTAAATACCATGAATTGCTTGTTTTCATGCTTTTACCTTTTCTTTCTCAAATTCTCACAAATGGCTACACGAATGACACGTGCACCATTTCGTAAGAGGTATTTGATACTAAGTTGATGATCCACATCAATGGCCATAGTCAGGGTGTGGACAAAACTTAGCATTTTTATCTTTTACAAAATAACACTGGATCCATTTTCAAAATTCATCATATTTTCCTTAAATATTTTCTTCTTTTATCAGAATTTAACTTTAAATTAACCCAAAATATATACCAATGGCCATAGTCAGGGTATATTGAGGGTTAATTTCATTTTAAATTCTATAAAAGCACCAAAAAGGTATTTTATCCTTTATTTGAATTTAGATATGACTATTATATAATACATTCAATGACCATAGTCAGGAGTGTATTATATCATTAATCTTATTTAGATTCGTTTGAAGAATGAAATATGATTTTCAAATCAGTTTCAAAATCTATTCAAATTCATTCATCATTTAAGATAGAGTAACATCATATTTCTCAAATTTCTTTTCCAAAATCCAAGTAATGTCAAATATCTTTCTTTAGTCTATAATTGAATTCATCCTTCTAGCTTATTTCAAAGATTTAAATTCCAAAGTTCAAAGTCCAATTTGACTTTGAAATTTCAAAATTCAATCTTCATATTCTTGATTCATTCAAAATCCAAATTCAAAATCTAAAATTTGACTTTGAAATTCATTTACAGTTCAAATTCTCAAATCAAATTCCAAACTTCAAATTTCCAACTCAAATCAAAATTCAAATTCAAAGTTCAATTTAACTTTGAAGTTATCTCTTGATTTCAAAATCAAGTTCATCCCCTTATCTTCAATCAAGGTTTGGATTTGAATCTCAAGTTTAGATTTGGGTTTCTAAAACCCAGATCCGTCTTTAAAGGTCCTATTTGGACTTCTCAAAACCCAAATCCAAAGACAAATCCTAGTCTCAACTTGGATCCAGATTTCCAAGTATAAACTCCATTCCACTTTGGATCTCCCATCACAGATCCAAATTCCATTTAGGATCCAAAACCTTATCCCACTTTGGATCTCCAATCACAGATCCAAATTTCATTTAGGATCCAGATCCTCATTCTACTTTGGATCTCAGATTCAGATCCAAATTCCAACTCTTTAGATCCAGAATCCAACTCTACTTTGGATCTCAGACTTCAGATCCAAATCCATTCTAGGATCCAGAATCTAATCCTACATTGGATCTTAGACTTCAGATCCAATTCCATTTTAGGGTCCAGAATCCAAACATCGCTTTGGATCTCAGACTTCAGATCCAAACTCCATTTTTAGGATCCAGAATCCAATTCTATCTTGGATCTTCATATCCGAATTTCATCTTGGGTTCCAAATCTTGAATCCAATTCCATTCAAAATTTTCGGATCCAAATACCATCTTGGATTCCAAACCTTGAATCCAATTCCACTTCATTCCAGATTTCAAGATCAAGTTCCCATTTCGGATCCTAAATCCAAAATTCAACTTTGAATCCTATTTGGAATCCAGATCTTGGATTCAAATTTCATCTTCAAATTCCAACTCTATCTTATTTCTCCAATCTATTTTTCCCATTTTTTTCCTAAAAATTTCAAAGATAGAATTCAATTCCATTCCAAATATTCATCCAAGTTCAAATTTTCTAATTCAAAGTCCATTTATGACTTTGAAAATTCCTTTCATCTCAAAACCTCAAAATCATTTTCCAAAATCCAGATATATTTTTTCCCAAGCTATTGATCATTCTAAAAACTTAGAACTTCAAATCTTTAAAGTTCTAAGTTAGAAACCATTTTTTCACTTTATCAGATTCATCTCAGAAACACTTGAAAATTCTTCAAAACATTTTTAAAAGAGCATACATCTTTGCATTTGCACAAGCATGATTCATTGTGCATTTTTAGACTTAGGATAAATACTTAGATAATTTCTTAGCAAAGCAAAAAGCATTAATTTGACCCTTGGTTCGATTACCCTTGGTAAAGGCGCTAGGAACGGTCGAACCTCGTACCGACGAGCGGATCCCGTCTCCCAGTTTTCCCGCAAATATTTCAAAAACGGAGGCGAGTTATTTCAAATATTTTCAAAATTAAGGTCAAGTGAAACCCGCAAAAGAGTTCCTCTTCTCTTCTCTTCTTTCTTTTCTCTTCTCTCTTTTCTTTCCGTCTTTTATCTTTCTCCCTTCAAAAAGGAGGAAAATAAGAGATTGGAAAGGAAAAGAGAAGGAAGAGAGAAAATATTACGAGAGGAAAAATTTTGCGATGATCACACCTTGTTGTTTGGTCCTAGCATTTATATGCCATCTCCAAATGCATCTCATCACCTGCATTATTATTATACACATCTGCCACTCACCTATTCTACATCCATGTCACACACACACACACACACACACACACACACACACACACACACACATATATATATATATATATCTATATCTATATATATATATATATAAACACATTAAATGGCTATTCTTTCATGCCTTAGATCATCAATGCTGTTTCATTGGGTATTAAGCACAAGGTAGGTATATGAGTGTCTCATCATTTGCATCTCTGAAATCAATGTGACATTTTGCAATTCTCCTCTATTTTGTACTAACTCTATCCTTTTTTTTTAGGAGACATATGAGAAGGGTGGTTCTCCCTCTTAGCTTAGGAGTTATTTCCAATTCAATTTCATAAATGTAATAGCTAGATCATTAATGAGAATTTTATATTTCCAGTTTTAGATTAGAATGTATGAGCATTGTAGATATCCTGAAGTGCTCATTTCATATCATTTTTCTTTTACTGCAAAATTCCACAAATGGGCACACGAATGGCACGTGCACCATTCTAATAGGAGGTGATTAAATCCTAAGTTGATGATTTGCATCAATGACCATAGTCAGGGTGTGAACAAGACTTAGAATTTTTATCTTTTATGGAATAACATTGGATCCACACTGGATCCCCCTTCAAAAATCATCATATTTTTAACTATTTTCTTCTTTTATTAGGGTTTAAATTAAAATTAACTCAAAATATATATCAATGGCCATAGTCAGAATATATTGAGAGTTAATTTCATTTTAAACTCTATAAAGGCACCAAAATGTGTTTTATTCTTCATCTGAATTTAAATATGATTATTATATGATACATTCAATGACCATAGTCAGGGATGTATCATATTTTCAATCTTTTTTTAATTCACTTAAAGAATGAAATAAGATTTTCAAATCCAATTTCACATTCTTTTAGATTCATTCATCATCTAGGATAGAATTGCATCATATTTTCAAAATTCCCTTTCAAAACTCCAAGTGATTTTCAGTATTTTCTTCATTTCTCAAATCAATGCTTATTTATAGACTCAAATTCAATTCTATCTTATTTCAAGATTCAAAAATTCAATTTCAAAGTCCAATTTGACTTCAAAATTTCAAAATCATTTTGTATTCAGACTTCAAATTTCCAAATTCAAATTCAAAATTCAAATTCAAAATTCAAATTCAAAGTTCAAATTAACTTTGAAGTTTATGATTTATCTCCTGATTCCAAATTCAAACTTCAATTTCGAAGTCCCATTTGACTTTGAAATTCATCTGTATATTCAAAATTCAAACTTCAAATTCAAATCAAAATTTCAAAGTTCCAATACACTTTGAAATTCTAAATTCATTTTCAAGATTCAAATTCAAACTCAAATCACTATCCCAAAATCAATTTCAAAGTTCAAATTTAAACTTTGAAATTTTTGATTCATCTTATGATTTCAAATTCAAAATTATTCTTTATCTTCAAAATGCTTCTCAAATCAAAATCAAGGTTTTGAGATTTATTCTGAATCTCAAAATCTGACTCTTCCTAAATTTTAAATTCAATTTGCGTTTTCAAAAACCAGACCCATCTTCAAAAGTCCCATTTGGACTTTCAAAAACTAAATCCAAAGTTAGGACCCAAACCTCATCATGGATCTCAGATTTCAGATCCAATTCCCATTTAGGGTTCTAGATCCAGAATTCAACTCCATCTTGGATCTCAGACTTCAGATCTAAATTCCATTTAGGACCCCAGATTTCAGACCCAAACCTCATCATGGATCTCAAATTTCAGATCCAATTCCCATTTAGGGTTCTAGATCCAGAATTCAACTCCATCCTGGATCTCAGACTTCAGATCCAAATTCCATTTAGGACCCCAGATTTCGGATCCAACTCAATCTTGGATCTCAGACCTCAGATCCAAATTTCATTCCAGATTTCAAAATCCAAGTTGATCTTGATTCTCAGAAACCAAGAATCCACTTCCAAAACACATCTGGCCTTTTTGAAACCAATTTCAAAATCAACTTGGATTTCTCAAAATTCCATCATGATTTCAAATTTCAAATCCAGAATTCAATTCCAATCCAGAACTCATCTCCTCTCCTAAATCCAGATTCAAAGTCCAATTTCTGACTTTTGAAACTTCCTTTCTTTTTCTTTTATCTCAAAACCTCAAAACATTCTTTTCAAAGTCTAGATTTATTCTCCCTAAACTCTGATTATTTTAAAGACTTAGAACTTAAAAATATCTTTCCTGATCTATCTTAAGTTCTAAGTTAGATTCAACCATCTAGAAACCATTTCTTCACTCTTATCAAATTCATCTTAGAAACATTTGGAGATTTCCAAATCACTTTTCAAAAGAGCATACACCCTTGCATTGCACAAGCATGATTCTTTGTGCATTTAGACTTAGGATAAATTCTTAGATAATCTTTTAGCAAAGCAAAAAGGCATAAATTCGACCATTGGTTCGATTACCCCTGGTAAAGGCGCCAGGAACGGTCGAACCTCGTACCGACGAGCAAATCCCATCTCTCAATTTTCCCGCAAATATTTCAAAAATGGAGGCGAGTTATTTTCTTAAATATTTTCAAAAATTAAGGTCAAGTGAGACCTTCGCAGAATATTTCCTCTCTCTCTTCTTTCTTTTCTTTTCTCTTCTCTCTTCTTTTCTGTCTTTTATTTTTCTCCCTTCAAAAAGGAGGAAATAGAGGCTGGAAAGGAAAAGAGAAGGAAGAGAGAGAAACACCAAGAGAGGAAAAATTTTGCGATGATCACACCAAGGAAAGAATTGTACTTGAGCTTCATCTCATGAGGCATTTTTCTAAAAAATATCCCATCATGGTCTTCATGCATTTCTTTCCCATTCAGGTAAAGGTAGAACCTAAAATTCATCTTGACATATCTTCGTCCCATCCAGGTTAAGGGCTAAACCTGAATTGTTCCAAAAAGATTATTTTGTCTTACTCATGAGACATGATCAAAATTCACATTTTTACCATTCCAGGATCTTCACCCAAAGTCCCATCACGAGTTTCTCATTTTTTGTTATCCAGTTATATCTTTTTCCACTACAAGAAAATTGTTAATTAGCGACGAAAATTTGCGACGGATTTTTTCTGTCGCTAATTAGCGACAGATTAGCTAGAGAAACCTTTCTTCATGAATCTGTCGCTAATTTGCGATGGATTAGCAAGGAAACAACTTTGATCGCTAATTCGTCGCTAATTAGCAACATCAATTTTTTGTCGCTAATTCTTAATACAAGAAAACCAATTTAGCGACGAATTTAGAGAGGGAATTGTGTCGTCGCTAATCCGTCGCTAATTAGCGACGGATTAGCGACAGAATATATTCCGTCGCTATTTTGGTATTTTGATTTACGACGGCTTAGCGACGGAATTATTCCGTCGCTAAGCCGTCGCTAAATGTCGCGTAAATCCCTAATGCCATCCCTCTTTCTCTTTTTCCTGTTTTGTTGTCTTGCTCCCGCCCGCCGCCCTCTCCCTCCCGCCGCCCGTCGGCCTCTATCCGGCCCCCACCGTCCACCGCTCGCCAGTCGCCGCTCCCCGTCAGCCTCCCGCCACCGCCCGACGACGCGCAGGCAATCATTTTCGGCAGCAGGGGGACGACCCCCCTGCATTTTCGGCAGCAGGGGTCAACCCCCTTGCATTTTCGGCAGGGGGTCGACCCCCTGCGTTTCCGGCAGGGGGTCGACTCCCCTGCATTTCCGGCAGGGAGTCGACCCCCCTGCATTTCCGGCAGAAGGGGGTCGACCCCCCTGCGTTTCCGGCTGCAGGGGGTCGCCCCCCTGTGTTTTCGACTGGGGGTCAACCCCTTGCATTTCCGGCAGGGGGTGGACCCCCCTACATTTCCGGCAGCAGGGGGTTGACCCCCCTGCGTTTACGGTAGCAGAGGGTCGCCCCCCCCTGTGTTTTCGGCAGGGGGTTGACCCCCTGCATTTCCGGCAGGGGGCCGACCCCCCTGTATTTCCGGCAGCAGGGGGTCGCCCCCCTGCATTTTCGATAGGGGGTCGACCCCTTGCATTTTCGGCAGGGAGTCGCTCCCCCTGCGTTTCCGGTAGGGGGTCGACCCCCTGCGTTTCCGGTAGCAGAGGGTCGCATCGCCCCCCTGCGTTTCCGATAGGGGGTCGCCCCCTACGTTTCCGGCAGCACGTTGCAGAGGGTCGGACCCCCTGCATTTTCGGCAGGCAGGGGGTTGCCCCCCCTGCATTTCCAGCAGGGGGTCGCCTCCCTGCGTTCTGTGAAACTGCATCTGCCTTTTGTTTTTTTTTCGGCAGGTGGTTACTTCATTTTAACATAGTGTTTTTTGCAGATTTCTCAAAGGAACTCGCTTGTGCCCCGCCACCCGTGGTAAGTAAGTGACAAAAACAATGCAAATCGAGTAAATACCCGTGGTGAGTAAGTGATGCAAGCGCATCACATGTTATTTAATTTATTGAATGTAACACTTTATTGTTCACACACTCACTTAGTTGTTGATATCTAGGACTGCTTTGTTGGAGTTCGGAGATCATGCTGAGCATGATTTTAATGTATGAATATGAAAGTGTTCTTATTTTTGGAGTACAGAGTCCATGCTAGGCATGGTAGTAGTTAGTGGGATATTGAAGTGTGTTTGCTGCAGGTACATGTTTGACATTTGTTTGATATAAATTATTTCGATGTATTGCAATGTTTGATGTGATTGTATCCATGCTTGCATGTAGTTACTTTCAATTTGATTATGTCTTCCATGTGAAAGTGTATACTGAAAGCATGCTTCAAATGAATGTATCGTGTCATGAATAGTTTGCACATGAAAATATTAAGTTATCAATGCATGCATCATAATTCTTGTGATTGTATGACATCATATATTGCATGATAAATTTGATATTTTCTTCATCATAGCATTCTGATGGTTCTCTTTTAATTGGTTAGGATACTATTCGTAACATCATACGACAAAATGACTGCAAACTGTGAATGGATGTATCGTAGGATAGTGGACAATGAGTTATCGAATAAATATATGGATGGTGTTGACAGTTTTATTGAATTTACAATGGCAAGTGTCAGTACAATGGATCCCACAGGTCGGATTAGGTGTCCCTGCAAGATTTTAAGAATAATCGATTTGTAGAACCTCATGGCGTTAGACATCACCTATACAAGAAGGGTTTTGTGAGTGATTATCAGAACTGGACGTTTCATGGGGAAGAATTTAGAAATGATTTTGATGCACGGGTGAATGTGGTGCACGATAATCCATATACGAATTTGATATTTGATGCCGCAGGAACAGAACTGGGTTCTGCTATGAGTTCTAGTGATGTAAAAACTGCCGTAGATGAAGAATCACCAAACGATGCAGCTAGTAGATTTTATGATTTACTTAAAGATGCTGATGCCCCACTTTGGAACGGTTGTGAGAGTCACACTATCTTGTCTGCAGTTCTTCAACTAATGAATTTGAAGTCTGAGTATAAATTGAGTCAATCATGTTTTGACCGTTTGTGCATGATTGTGAAAAGTATGTTGCCCAAAGATGAGAAATTGCCACAAAATTTCTATCGTGCGAAAGTTATGGTCAACGCTCTAGGTATGGGTTACAAAAAGATTGATGCTTGTCCAAATCACTGCATGTTGTATTTCAAGGAGCAGAAAAACAACATATCATGCCCGTCATGTGGGCATCCTCGGTTCAAGCCAAAGACAAGAGGCAATGGTAGCACGAGATCAAAGGAAGTTTCATACAAGTCGCTCCGCTACTTTCCTATCACTCCTAGATTGCAGCAATTGTATATGTCTTCAAGGACAACTAAACACATGAGATGGCATGCAAATAAAGTTTGACACGATGAAAACAAGATCACGCATCCTGTTGACGCTGAAGATTGGAAGCACTTTGATCGTACTCATCAGAACTTCGCAATGGAAGTGCGAAATGTTAGACTCGGTCTATGTACAGATGGATTTAATCCATTTGGGGGTAGATCAACTCCATACTCATGCTGGCCAGTATTTGTAACTCCATACAACCTTCCACCAAGCTTGTGTATGAAACGTCCAAATCTTTTCTTGTCTCTGTTGATCCCTGGTCCGACCTCACCTGGCCAAAATCTTGATGTATATCTAAGGCCATTGATTGATGAACTAAAAGTAGTGTGGGATGACGGTGTTACCACGCATGATGCCCACAAAAAACAAAATTTCAACATGAAGGCCGCTGTTCTATGGACAATCAGTGACTTCCCTGCATATGATATGTTATCTGGTTGGAGCACACATGGGAGGTTGGCTTGTCCGCATGGAGGATTCCAAAGCTTTTAGATTGAGGCATGAAAGGAAGCCTTGCTGGTTTGAGTGCCATCGTCGATTTCTACCCAGCGATCATCCATTCCAACGACAAAAGAATGCGTTTAAAGCAGGCACAACTGAAATGGAAGGTCCATCCTCAAGATTGTTCGGCATGGAGATTCTAAGAAGATTGTGATACTTTCCAGATGTATTAACAGATGCCCGCAGTCCTACACCCTTCCGTGGATTTGGGAAGGATCACAATTGGATGAAGAAATCTATTTTTTGGGAACTACCGTATTGGCCGACCCTATTGATACGACATAATTTGGATGTGATGCATGTAAAGAAAAATGTGTTTGATAATGTGTTTAATACAGTAATGAATATTAAAGAAAAAACGAAGGATAATCCGAAGGCCCGTATGGATTTAAAATTAATATGTAAAAGACCAGAATTGGAACTCAAAGAGTATAATGGCAAAGTACTGAAACCAAAGGCAAAGTACGTGCTTGGACCTGATCAAATAAAACATGTATGTCAATGGTTGAGACAACTGAGATTTCCAGATGGATATGTCTCTAACATTGCTCGAGCTGTGAAGATTGACGATGGACAATTATATGGGTTGAAGAGCCATGATTGTCATATCTTTATGCAACGATTCATACCCCTAGCATTCCATGATATGTTAGACAAACCTATATGGGGGGTATTGTCTGAGTTGAGCAGATTTTTCAGAACATTGTGCGCATCGGAGGTCGTTGTATCAGATGTAAACAATCTCGAGGACTCTGTCATCACCACTGTTTGTCTGCTAGAAAAGATATTTCTGCCAACATTTTTCGATGTTATGGAACATTTGATCATACATCTGCCATATGAACTAAGGGTTGGTGGCCCTGTGCAATATCGATGGATGTACCCATTTGAAAGGTATATGCTTTTTTATATTTGTCTCTTTAATGACAGATATTTAAAATTTAAAATGTATATTCTTGTCAGATGCATGTTCGACCTAAAAAAAAAGGTTCGTAATAAAGAAAGAGTAGAAGGCTCTATTTGTGAGGCGTACACTTTAGAAGAGATTTCAAATTTCTCATCTATGTACTTTGAACCTCATATTCCAACACGTTACACATGCCCACCCCGTAACGATGATGGAGAACAAGTAACTGTAGCTGACAAGCTGTCGATATTTCAACTACTTGGGCATGCATTTGGTAGTTGCCGATCAAGGCTATTGACAGATCAAGAGCAAGATGCATCACACATCTATATTCTTTTTAATTGCTCAGCGATCGACCCATACATCGAGTAAGTATATGTATATGCAACTCAATTATAAATCCTTTTATGTTCTATATGTGGATACATGGCTCGGTAATATAAGTATTTGTGGTTTGCAGACGATTTGATCTGGAGTTGCAAAGCGAAGTTTCACATCTCACTGATGCAAAAGTACAAAAAAAACGTGAAACTAAGTTTGTGGAGTGGTTGAAACAGTTGGTAAAGAAGCTAACATAAATTTTATACTTATAAACAACACTAAGTTACTTAATTGATCGTGATCACAATCATTGTTTATGTCTGTGCGTAGGTTCGCCATGGTGATGTTAAAGATCAAGAAATATGTGATTTAGAAAATGGTCCGACCAAAGTTGTGCAATGCTACAACGGGTATGTCGTAAATGGTTATCGATTCCATACAAAAGACTACGGTATAAACAAATCAATGATAAATAGTGACGTGTGTGTCAAGGGTAGCAGCTACGGTGAAAATGAACATAATTACTATGGTGTTATAGAGGAAATAATGGAGTTGACTTACTTAGGCATGAATAACAGGGTTACGATATTCAAGTGTCATTGGTTTGATCCAACTGCAACAAGACTCAACAAAGCTTCAGGCATTGTGGAGGTGAATCATAAATCAAGGTTTGGAACATATGAACCATTCATATTAGCCTCGCAAGCTCAACAAGTTTATTATACTTCATATCCGAGTATAAAAAAGTCAGATAGAAATGAATGGTGGGCAGTTTGCAAGGTGAAGTCCAAACTATACCCCGAGTATGATCAGTTACAGGAAGATGAGTTAGCTGAAGACAGCGATTACTATCAATCAGATGATGTCTATGACTTCGCTTATGGTCACAATGTTGCACATGATATGCATGTCATATCTCCATTGTCCGATGAAACATTCATAGAGGAATGTGATCCAAATGATGTACCAAGTGGATGGGCAAACAAAGAAGAAGAAGAAGAAGAAGAAAGTCAAACTAGTGACGAGGAAGAATTCTCAAGCTAGTGAGCAAAATCTTATACTACAAACCTCTATTCAAATGCATTACAGTACTTGATCTGAGTTGTATTGCAATACTTGGTGTGAATGATTAAAAATTTTATTTGAATGTATTATAATACTTGATACAAATGATTCGAATGCATTGCAATACTTGGTGTGAATGATTAAAAATTTTATTTGAATGTATTGTAATACTTGATACGAATGATTCGAATGCAATGCAATACTTGGTGTGAATGATTAAAAATTTTATTTGAATGTATTGTAATACTTGATACGAATGATTCGAATGCATTGCAATACTTGGTGTGAATGATTAAAAATTTTATTTGAATGTATTGTAATACTTGATACGAATGATTCGAATGCATTGCAATACTTGGTGTGAATGATTAAAAATTTTATTTGAATGTATTGTAATACTTGATACGAATGATTCGAATGCATTGCAATACTTGGTGTGAATGATTAAAAATTTTATTTGAATGTATTGTAATACTTGATACGAATGATTCAAATGCATTGCAATACTTGATGTGAATGATTTGAATTATTTGAATGTATTGTAATACTTGATGCAAATGCATGAGTTGTATTGCAACACTTGATGTGAATGATTAAAATTTTTATTTGAATGTATTGTGATACTTGATACGAATGATTTAAATGCATTGTAATACTTGATGTGAATGATTTGAATTATTTGAATGTATTGTAATACTTGATGCAAATGCATGAGTTGTATTGCAACACTTGATGTGAATGATTAAAAATTTTATTTGAATGTATTGTGATACTTGATACGAATGATTTGAATGCATTGTAATACTTGATGTGAATGATTTGAATTATTTGAATGTATTGTAATACTTGATACGAATGATTCAAATGCATTGCAATACTTGATGTGAATGATTTCAATTATTTGAATGTATTATAATTTATGCAACGAATGATTTGAATTATTGCAATACTTGATGTGAATGATTTGAATTATTTGAATGCATTGTAATACTTGATGCAAATGATTTGAATGCATTGCAATGCTTGATGTGAATGACTTGAATGCATTGTAATACTTGATGTGAATTATTTGAATGTATTGTATGACATATGTTATTTGTTAGAATATGGTTCGTGGAGGTTATAGTGGTCGCTCATCCAGTAGTAGCCAGGCTCAACCTTCATCTTCATAGGCTCCTGTGATAGGTATATCATTTAACTAATTGGATGCTTGATTAGTTGAAATGTGCATTCTGAAAATTTCTAACATATTTTTTTACAGATGATGTTGCGCCTGTACACGACCCACCTACACCAGTTGATCACACAAGTCAAGAGCCAACACAGGAAACAGGGTCTTCTTAGGCTGGCTCAAGAAGACTCATTCGAATAGTGTATATCGATAATCGACCATAAGTATTTTGTTTTCAATTATTGCATATCTTATAAATATTTTATATTGATATTTACTGTGTAACAATTCATGTGCCGCATGAGGTTTGAGCCACAAGAAGTAGTACGGAAGATTAGGAATTCACTTCTTCAACATCTACCAGGACCGGTTGCTCAATGGAAAGAGTACCCAAAGGAGGTGTTAGACAGATTGTGGTCCTCATTCATGGTATACAGTTGTTCCTCATAGTTAATGTGTTTCATATTTAATTTATTTAAGTAATTTCTACTAACTTTCTGAAAATATTTGTAGGCTTCGAATCGCTTCGCAACTACGGTGGAAGAAAATGATGCAAGGAAGGTGTGGCAGAAGGTGGCTGCCAATCGATTTGCAGACATGCTGCACACTATGAAGACTGCAGCAAAAAAAGCATCTGGCGTAGTAGATGATCCATTACTGTGGAAGGGCCATGGTCCTATTACTATCAGGAGAGATTACTGGGATGAAATGTGCGATAAGTGGGCGGGAGATGCATTTAGAAATCGCTCTGCGAAGGCTGCACAAAATCGATCGAAGATGCTCAAAGCCCATCTACACACAGGTGGATCTAAGACATTTGGGAGCCACCTGAAGAAAATGGTAACTCATCAATATATAATATTAATTTTATAAGTATTGTTGCAAACTTGTGTACTAAATCTTTTGTCATTTAACTTCGCAGGAAGTAGAAAAAGGAGGCAGTGTACCATATAAAGATGTGTTTGTTGAAACACATAAACGGAAGACCACGGGAGTCTTCGTATTAGAGAAGGCGAGAACGACAACGGTATGTATTAATTCTATTAATAATCATTGCAATATATATGCAAGTTATCATAATGTTATCATTAATTATTAATGAATACTTTAAACATTATTTTGTAGGAGGCATATGAGCAACAGATGGTAGAGCGATATGGCGATGACGCTACAAAGCATCCATCATTTGATCCTACAGCATGGGTGACTGCAGTAGGTGAACCCAAAAAAGGTCGCGTGTTCGGGTTTGGGAGTAATATGAACACTTCACCAGTTATTGCTTCTTCCAGTTACGACTCACCGACTTCTTGCGTCGACATAAGCTCCAAGCAGCAGACTATTCTTTTCGGTGATGATGTACGCCAGATCGTTACGGAATCACTGAATAACTACTTCCATGACATCGTCGCCCCCTTTCTCCGAAATGAGATCAACAATCTTGTTCTGAACAGGGGATCTTCGATTCCAGGTCCCTCTCAGGTATAATCACATATTCAGTTTTTTGTCTGCCTTAGAACACATATGAATATAATCAAATCACATATATAACTTTCTGCCTGCCTTAGAGCACATATAAGCATGATAGAATCAGATATAGAGTTTTTTGCCTACATTAGAGCACATATGAGCATGCTATAATAACATATAGAGTTTTTTTATTGCCTTAGAGCACATATGAGCATGCTATAATCACATATAAAATTTTTTGCATGCCTTAGAGCACATATGAGCATGCTATAATCACATATTCAGTTTTTTGACTGCCTAAGAACACATATGAGCACGATAGAATCACATATAAAGTTTTTTTGACTGCCTTAAAACACATATGAGCATGCTATAATCACATATTCAGTTTTTTGACTGCCTAAGAACACATATGAGCATGTTATAATCACATATTCAGTTTTTTGACTGCCTTAGCACACATATGAGCGTGATAGAATCACATATAGAGTTTTTTTATTGCCTTAGAGCACATATGAGCATGCTATAATCACATATAAAGTTTTTTTGCCTGCCTTAGAGCACATATGAGCATGTTATAATCACATATTCAGTTTTTTGACTGCCTAAGAACACATATGAGCATGTTATAATCACATATTCAGTTTTTTGACTACCTTAAAACACATATGAGCATGCCAAAATCACATATAGAGTTTTTTTACTGCCTTAGAACATATATCATTTATGATAAAATCACATATAAATTTTTTTGCTTTGCCTGCCTTAGAGCACATATGAGCATGCTATAATCACATATTCAATTTTTTGACTGCCTTAGCACACATACGAGCATGATCGAATCACATATATAGTTTTTTGCCTGCCTTAAAGCACATCTGAGAATGGTAGAATCACATATAGAGTTTTTCTAGCTGCCTTAGAACACATATGAACATGCTATAGTCACATATTCAATTTTTTGACTGCCTTAGCACACATATGAGCATGATAGAATCACATATATAACTTTTTTCCTGCCTTAGAGCACATATGAGCATGATAGAATCACATATAGAGTTTTTTTATTGCCTTAGATCACACATGAGCACATGATAAAATCACATATTGTAATACCCAAAATTTTTAATGATTTATAAATTCTGAAGAAAATTCAAGTTTCAATTTTGATTTATTCTGAATGTGAATTATAGTGTTAAAACCCTGAATTTTATGGTTAGTACTGTTCAAAGTAAAGATCTGAATCTATATTTGAAGTCCTGATAAAATTTTGTTGAGGCTTGTTCAAAAATCAGGATTCAGGGACATTCTAGTCATTAGTCAAATTGTTAAAGGGTAGCTTAGTAATTTGCCAATTCAGTGGCATTTTTCGGTAAAATGCCCAACTATATAAGGTCAAAATAGTAATTTTTATATTAGGGATATTTTCAGGGAATTAATAAAATTTTCAGGGATAAAAACGGTAAATTACCATTTTCAATGGCAGTTTATATAATTTATTGAACTAGAGAAGGACAATCAAGTAATTTTAAATCCCCTTATGGCAGTTCTGAAAGATGGGATTTGAATTAGGGTATAAAAGGTATAAAAAGATTAGCAATCAAATAAAATATAATATTTTATATTAAAATATTCAAGAGACCATGGTTTTGGAAAACCACTGGCCCAAAACCAAGGGCAGCCATGGTTTTTCCAAAACCATGAGCTGACAAGTGTCACCTCACAATGAAGAGGTGACACCCATCCCTCTTCTCTCTCTGACACATGTCAAACAAATTAATAAAATAATTTAGAATTGAAAAGTGTCAAAATAAAGTATTATTTTAATTAAAAAAGGTGACAAGTGTCACCAAAATGGGACCCATAGGGGGGGGCGACACCTCCTCTCTCTCCTATAAATACCCCTCACCCCCTCTCTCTCTACCCAAGTCCAAAACCCTCTCTTTCTCTCTCTAAGCTCTCTCTCTCCTACTTTCTCTCTCTACCTTTGATTTTCTCTCTCTAACTTTTAAACCTAAACCTCCGTAGAATCTCAGATTTTTTCTGAGAAACCTCTTCTAGCCCATTTCCTCTTTCCTTAAGAGAAGTCCGTTCTTCTGCAAGAAGCTCCGTCAGATCAGAAACAACCTCGGAAGCACTGCCTGCAGGAGTTCTGCTAAACTTAGCAGAAAGGTCGGATTTGGATAGCGGAAGCGCTGCTAAAATCAACTAAACAAGGTTAGTATTTAGAAACCCTCTTCTAAATTTGAATTTATACTTTCTGAGCTTCCCTATTCTCTTTCTGAACCCCAACTCTATTTCTTTTGGATTTAAATTTTGGCAATTTTGCCAAAATTTAATCCAACCCAACCTTTACATAGGGGAAGCTCTGTTCAAATTTTTCTAAATATTTTTAAGTATTCAGAACTACTTTAGCAGTAGTTCTGGCAAAATTTTCTAAAAGACTTTTGAAAAATTGAGTTTTTATAGCAGAAATTCTGCCAAAATGATTTAAAGATTTTTGGAAAAAGTAGAATTAGTATAGCAGTAATTCTGGCCAAATTTTTAAATGATTTCTAAAAAAATCAATTATTTTAATTAGAATTCTTTCAGATATTTTAGAAATTTTGAGTTTATTTAGTAGAGGTTATATCAAAAATTTTATAACTATTTTAGAAAAAAATCAATTTTTATAAAGGAAATTCTATTAAAATTTAAAAATTTTGATATAACCTCTACTAAATAAACTCAAAATTTCTAAAATATCTGAAAGAATTCTAATTAAAATAATTGATTTTTTTAGAAATCATTTAAAAATTTGGCCAGAATTACTGCTATACTAATTCTACTTTTTCCAAAAATCTTTAAATCATTTTGGCAGAATTTCTGCTATAAAAACTCAATTTTTCAAAAGTCTTTTAGAAAATTTTGCCAGAACTACTGCTAAAGTAGTTCTGAATACTTAAAAATATTTAGAAAAATTTGAACAGAGCTTCCCCTATGTAAAGGTTGGGTTGGATTAAATTTTGGCAAAATTGCCAAAATTTAAATCCAAAAGAAATAGAGTTGGGGTTCAGAAAGAGAATAGGGAAGCTCAGAAAGTATAAATTCAAATTTAGAAGAGGGTTTCTAAATACTAACCTTGTTTAGTTGATTTTAGCAGCGCTTCCGCTATCCAAATCCGACCTTTGTGCTAAGTTTAGCAGAACTCCTGTAGGCAGCGCTTCCGAGGCTGTTTCTGATCCGACGGGGCTTCTTGCAGAAGAACGGACTTCGCTTAAGGAAAGAGGAAATGGGCTAGAAGAGGTTTCCAGAAAAAATCTGAGATTCTACGGAGGTTTAGGTTTAAAAGTTAGAGAGAGAAAATCAAAGGTAGAGAGAGAAAGTAGGAGAGAGAGAGCTTAGAGAGAGAAAGAGAGGGTTTTGGACTTGGGTAGAGAGAGAGAGAGGGGGTGAGGGGTATTTATAGGAGAGAGAGGAGGTGTCGCCCCCCCCCCCTATGGGTCCCATTTTGGTGACACTTGTCACCTTTTTTAATTAAAATAATACTTTATTTTGACACTTGTCAATTCTAAATTATTTTATTAAATTTTTTGACATGTGTCAGAGAGAGAAGAGGGATGGGTGTCACCTCCTCATTGTGAGGTGACACTTGTCAGCTCATGGTTTTGGAAAAACCATGGCTGCCCTTGGTTTTGGGCCAGTGGTTTTCCAAAACCATGGTCTCTTGAATATTTTAATATAAAATATTATATTTTATTTGATTGCTAATCTTTTTATACCTTTTATACCCTAATTCAAATCCCATCTTTCAGAACTGCCATAAGGGGATTTAAAATTACTTGATTGTCCTTCTCTAGTTCAATAAATTACATAGCCTGCCATTGAAAATGGTAATTTACCGTTTTTATCCCTGAAAATTTTATTAATTCCCTGAAAATATCCCTAACAGAAAAATTACTATTTTGACCTTATATAGTTGGGCATTTTACCGAAAAATGCCACTGAATTGGCAAATTACTAAGCTACCCTTTAACAATTTGACTAATGACTAGAATGTCCCTGAATCCTAATTTTTGAACAAGCCTCAACAAAATTTTATCAGGACTTCAAATATAGATTCAGATCTTTACTTTGAACAGTACTAACCATAAAATTCAGGGTTTTAACACTATAATTCACATTCAGAATAAATCAAAATTGAAACTTGAATTTTCTTCAGAATTTATAAATCATTAAAATTTTTGGGTATTACATTCTACCCCCCTAAAAGAAAAAATTTCGTCCTCGAAATTTATGTACAATTTAAACAAACAATTCTAGATACTTCTCTCTGATGTTGTTTTCAGGTTCCCAAGTGCATTCTTCAATTCCGTGA
The DNA here is from genome assembly GCF_984573655.1 of Nuphar pumila. NCBI lineage: Eukaryota > Viridiplantae > Streptophyta > Magnoliopsida > Nymphaeales > Nymphaeaceae > Nuphar > Nuphar pumila. The sequence continues at coordinate 95,569,981 of NC_143252.1, read as the reverse complement.
TGCTGCCATCTGACTTTAACCAGAGGAATAGTCTTTGTTCTCAAAATTTGATCCCTTCTATCCATAATTTCTATAGGCTTTTCCTCAACAGTCATGTCTTCTCGAATTGCTATATCTTGATACTGGATAATATGGGATGGATCATAAACGTATTTTCGTAGCATTGAAACATGAAATACATTATGAATCTGTGCATACTGAGGAGACAATTTGATTCTATAAGCAGTTTCACCGATTCGTTCTAGAATCTTAAAAGGTCCTACAAATCTAGGACTTAACTTTCTCTTCTTTCTGAATCTGAACACACTTTTGGTTGGAGATACTTTGACAAAGACCATATCATCAACTTCAAAAGCAAGTTTTTTCCGTCTTTGATCAGCATATCCTTTTTGTCGGCTCTGGGCAGCGCGTAGTCTATCTCAGATCAAATTTACTTGCTGAGTGTAATGTTGTAGTATCATTGGTGACTCTAACTTTCGTTCACCAATTTCATTCCAATAGAGTGGCGATCGACAAGGTCTTCCATATAAAGCTTCGTATGGCGCCATTCCAATACTGGCATGATAACTATTATTATAAGCGAATTCAGCTAGCATAATATGAATGTCCCAATCTCCTTTCCATTCTAGCATACAGGCGCGTAACATATCTTCTAGAGTTTGAATAGTACGCTCTGATTGTCCATCAGTTTGGGGATGAAATGCAGAATTGAACTTTAATTTTGTTCTTAAAGCCTGCTGAAGTTGGTTCCAGAATCGAGAAGTAAACCTGGGATCACGATCAGAGATAATCGAAAATGGTATTCCATGTAGTCTTACAATTTCTTGAATGTATAAATCTGCCAGACTTTCCAAAGATTGACTTATACGAATAGGTAGAAAGTGAGCTGATTTAGTTAATCGGTCAATAATAACCCAAATTGCATCATGCTATTTTCGAGTTTTTGGTAAACCCACTATGAAATCCATAGTAATTTCTTCTCATTTCCATTGTGGAATCTCAATCTGTTGCATCATTCCACCTGGCTTCTGATGTTCTGCCTTTACTTGTTGGCAAATCAAACACTTTGAAACATAATTTGCCACATCTTTCTTCATACCAGTCCACCAGTACTTTCTTTGCAAATCTTTGAACATCTTTGTACTTCCTGGGTGGATAGTATACTTGCTTTTATGGGCTTCTTCAAGGATTTCATTTCTCAATTCAGGGTTATTTGGTACCCATATTCGATCATTCATCAAAATACTCCCATCTTCTTTAAGTCGAAAAGAAACATCATCTTCCTATTGGGCTATGGCTAAAAATTCTTCATGTTGACAATCTTTACTTTGTTCAGTAACAATTCGGATGAGGATTTCTGGTCGAACAATTAAGTTTGATAATAAAATCGTTCCTGTATCAGTTGCAAAGGGTTTCCAATTAATGAAATCTTCAATAAGTTTCCATTCTCTGTCTATGAGACTTGCCAAAGTGTCTCTAGTTTTGCGACTAAGAGCATCAGGTACAATATTCGCCTTTCCAGGATGATAAGAAAGTGTGAACTCATAGTCTTTAATAAATTCTAGCCAACGTCGTTATCTCATATTCAATTCTTTCTGCGAGAACAAATATTTGAGGCTCTTGTGATCACTGAATACTTCAAATTGTTCTCCGTATAAATAATGTCTCCAGATCTTTAGTGCAAAAACAACTGCCGCAAGTTCTAAGTCATGGGTTGGATAATTCTTCTCATGATTTTTCAACTGTCTTGATGCATAAGCAATAACTTTTCTGTGTTGCATTAATACACAATCTAGACCGGTACCAGAAGCATCTGCATATACCTCAAATCCACCATGTTCTGAGGGTAAAGTAAGCATTGGAGATGTAGTGAGCTTTTCTTTCAAAATTTAGAAACTTTCTTCACATTTAGTGTCCCAATCAAATTTAACACCCTTCTTCAGAAGTCTAGTCATCGGTGATGCTATACGGAAGACGAAAGGGCAATAAAATTTACTAGAGGATTGAAACCAGTTCTACGAACCAAAGTCCTCACTAGTAGGCCAGAAACTTTAGACAAGGCGGTGGAAATAGCTACATTGATACAAGAAGATTGGGAAGAAATACAGAAGAATCAATCTGGCAGAACGGTTTCTCAATTCAGAGGCCAAAGGAGTTGGCCTAAAAGAAATTTTGAAGGAAAAAGGTTCATCCCTTCAGCAAAGAGGCCACGACAGCAGTTTCAAGCCAATCAACCACAACTACCAGCTAGATCGTGTCAGAATTGCTATCGATCCCATCCAGGACAACCCTGCCCCTGAACGACTGGTGGTTGTTTATATTGTGGTAAGTCAGGCCATTTTATTAAAGACTGCTATAAAAAAGAAATTGATGAACATGCTCGAGGCCTTATTAAACCTCACCCTCAGCAACAACCCCAGTATCCATACCAGCAGCAGCAACAACAACAACCACAACAACAACAACAACGACCGCAGAATAAAAAGGTACCAGGTCGCGTTTATGCCACCAATGTGGATCAACTACCTAAGGGTGACCTGATTCAAGGTACTTTATCTATAGCTGGACATGCTGCTTTTACTCTATTTGATTGCGGTTCAACTCATTCTTTTATTTCCAAGAAGTTTACTACTTTACTTAATATGCCTATCAAGTCTTTGAACTGTGCTCTGGAAGTGGTCAACCCAGTAGGATGTAAATCTTTTTGTGGGTTATACTTGCCGAATCTAGAAGTATATATTGAAGGACAAAATTTACATGCTGACCCAATTCTATTAGACATGTCAGATTTTGATATTATATTGGGTATGGATTGGCTACATCAACATCATGCAAGAATATTTTGTCAAGAAGGAAAAGTTACTTTTTCTCAACCAGGTATTCCTAAGGTAGAATTTAGATTATCCAATTCAACTCCTAAAAGTCGAGTTATTTCTTCTTTAAAGGCTCAGAGATATTTGAGGAATGGATGTACAGCCTTTTTAGTCAGCATTACTCTTGCCAAGCCAGCAGAAATTTCTCTTGAAAGTCTGGATATTGTTCGTGAATTTTCAGATGTTTTTCCTGATAAATTACCAGGACCTCCTCCACATAGAGAGATAGAATTCGGTATTGAGTTAATGCCAGGAACTGCACCAATTTCTAAAGCTCCTAATCCTGTATCCAAAGACAGATATGCAGAGAGATATGGCATACCAGTAATACGTCCAAACAGGGATAGGGAAAAACTATGTCTACCCTGTTACGTCAAGTGTAGACCACTTGACAGCTCTATAATTAGTCTCAGGCTGTCTAAATAGGCAATGGATAACCGTCTATCAATGGCATATGCATAGATTTAGAATATTCAACAAAACTATGATAAGCAGTTGTCTTTTCTTTCTTACTAAGAAACTCTTTCTTACCAAGCAATAAAGTGTATTGTGTATCTTTCATGAGCGAAGCGACCGATCAACTCAATAAAGCTAACAATGTTGTTGTTTCCTTATGTTGTTGTCTTACTCTTTGAGTTCATCTTTGAATAAGGGAGCAAAGCGACCGCTAAAGAAAGAATACAATTGAGGGAGCAAAGCGACCGATAGAGTGAGTGAGCAAAGCGAACGAGCGGTAAAGCTTTAATCTATGTAGCTTCTGTGCTAAGAGAGGGAGGCTGGGTCCAGACTCCCGAACGCTGAGTATAGAAAACAACTTCCCAAAGGGAAGCTAGGCAACAAATCAACAACCTAAGACATAAGTAGCTTACTATTCCTTACCCTTTTGAGAAGGGTAAGTACAACAATAAAGCACTCCTTGTTAACCTAAGGGACTTTTTGTACGCCTGAAGTAATGGACTGATTAGTACTAGTACGCCTACAGCGATTAGAGTATGCTTGCACTAACCTTCTCTTGTACGTCCCCCTTCCAGTACGTCTTCAATGGATTATTCTATTCTGGCCGCCTCCCGAAATGGCGGAGCAGCAACTTCTAATAAAGAGCCTTATATTGAAACACTCACATGCTCTGATCAACTTGTCAGAACGAACTCAAAAACGCTTTCCATATTTTTCTGCTTCTTGGACTGCAACAATCGGGTAAACTGGCTAGGTATATATCTTTCGAAACTGTAGCTCCTTGTTTTAACAAGGTAACACCTATGTTGCTGCTTCTGCAGCTGCCTTTTCTTTCTCTTTTTTGCTTCTTTTTTCTCTTTCTTTGGAGCAAGAAAAAAGGAGGCAAAAAACAGAAAGTGAGGAAGCACATCTGTTTCTTTTCTTTCTCTTTTTTGCTTCTTTTTTCTCTTTCTTTTCAAGAAAAAAAAGGCAAAAACAATAAAGTTAGGAAACAAAAAGCAGCAAAACCAACCATTAACAATCCCATTCCCCCGGTATGGAGCCGTTAGGACGAGGGCGCTGCTCCCTCCATCTCACCTCCTCTATATGGAGGAGACTTTGGTTGTTCATTTCATGTCCTTTTTTCCCATAAGAGAAGGTGAAGCGACTGGAGCTCAAATAGGCGCATAAGGGCCTTTTGAGCGCAAGGCGCGTAGCCTTCGATTAGGTTCTAAAGGAGGGAGCAGCTACAGGAGTTAAACGAGCAGATCGTTAGATCTGCGGGCAACATCAAGCTTATCCGCAGATAAGCGATACAACAAGCAGGCTTTTCTTTTAGGTTTAAAATTAAAAGCAAAGCAAGCTGACGAAGGGGTTTTAGCCCCCGAGTCAGCGATTGCTTGTTGCTTCCGCTTCGGAATTAATAAATTAATCCCTCCGCTCCGCTGCTTCCCCGGAGCCCAAGATCTTGTATCCCTAGAGACAGGATCGAAAGGGCGACTGCGGAGCCGAAACACCTGTTGTACCTTATAGCGCAAAATGCGGAAATGTTCGTTTGGGGACGGAAATGCCTCCTTAGCCGGGGCTGCTCACCCGCTTCCCGTTCCCGCTGTCGAGCCAGAACGTAGGAAGCAAACAGCAGAGGGGCTCCGTCACTTCTACCTTTCGAAGCCTGGGCAACCTTTTCCTTAGCAACTGGCTTTCATGGTTTTCATGTTCTTATAGGTACTCTTTTCTTGATCGTATGTGGAATTCTCTATCTTATTTTTTCGAGCTTCCGTTATTTGAAGTTTATTATCCGTTAGTATAGCAGATTTCTCTTATCCCTTGATAAAAAACGAATTTTGTTGAAAAACCTTTATAAAAATATTTGTGACGCAAAGTCATGTTCGAATTCTTACAACTCGAATTCAAGTTCAAACCCTTTTTCGAACATTTGAGTTATTACAGAGGGAACTCTGTGAAAATTCTTATAAAAGTTTTAAAGTCGATTAGAAATAAATTTTTAGATTTTTTTATAATTTCTTCAAAAGATATTTCTTTAAATTTATAGGACAAATACTACCCAAAATTCGATAAAAAAAGTATTAACTAATATAATGAATTCTATCAGATTAAATCAAAGCACGAGCGCTTTATCCTGTTCTCCTTAGTTCTATCAAAATCCAAGTAAGTTATTCTATCAAAATCTTATAAATTTATATTAGACATGCTTTTGATTCATGTTTTTAATTCGTGCATGATTATCTAAATTTGATTCTTGATCAAATGCATATTTTAATATCCGCATGAATAAATATTTGTTTTGAATGACAAAATTTTCAATCTTATGATTTGAATAAAATTTTGATGGGTACTATGATCAAAACTTTGATTTTGATAAAAGAATTTTGTATAGCATGTTGATTTTTGAAAGATTTTATTATTGCAGGAGTCATGTCTATACAAACTTAATTCTTGCCTTCATAGGCAAATGCTCGTTGTGATAGAGCAAAATTCTGGATGGGCTGGATACATATGAACCGTGTTTATTTGAAAGGAATGATTTGGCTATTGAGCCTAGTTTTGAAAAGATGAAAAGTCCTATAAAAGAATCCTTCAAGCCCATCTAGGTTTAGCCTACCCTGGAAGGGGTAGTGGTACAACCAGGAGTGACATTGTGAAGATGATGATTGTTGGGAGCGATAGATTCCCTGGACCTCCTGTCACTCGGGTTGAGGAGGTCGAGACAATGGGTCTCAAGGCTGCCGCATGCCAGTGGATGCATCCAACTCTCCTTGTTTGCTCGACATTGCTGAGAATCTTCCCGGTCGTTGACCGCTCACTTGGGAGCCCATTTCACTCACGTATCCGGGTAATCCACAGTAGAATAATATACCCCCGGAATACTTAGTTTGAGATCAGAGTACTCTCCACCGTACCAAGAGGGCGTTAATATCGAAACAATGACCTTTTTCTTTCACAGAATTTGATCTGAGATTATACATTGTTTTAAATTATTTTTAATTGCCTTATTTTTAATTGCATAATTGTTCTTGAATGAATGCATTTTGATTTGTAAATTATTGAAATCATGCTTAATATTTGAATTGTATGGTTTTGATTAATGACTTACTTGGCTATCATAAGTCTAACCCCGTTTTATGAGGATTTCAGGTTCAGATATGGAATAGGAGATCTTACAGTGGATGTTGGACAAGTGTGGCATCGAAGAATCCAGATTCCCAAGATCCTGAGATTAATTTAGGATTTATTTTAAATTTAATCCTAAATGTTTTCATTTTTGAACCTTGTGAAAAGACTATGTATATAATGTTGATATAAGTTATTGTTGTTTTTGTTGTTAATTGGAATGTGACGTGCCTGAGGTTTAGGAAACCGAAAATCAAAAGTTATTTCCGCTGTTTAAAAAAAAAAATCTGCATTTTTAAAGGTTTTAAAACCCCGGGGCGTTACACATATAGTGTGTAATTTATTTCATTATATTTTGTTTATCAATACTGACTGTTCTTTTCTTGTGTAGGCTGCTAGCGATAATCAGCGTAGTGGAGCTGAAGGGACAGATAAAGACAATGAACAAGAAGACGCACAAAATCTTGGCGATGATTAGAGAACTGTGTTGAAGAAGTTCTATTTTTTTATGTTTCCTAATTGTAATTGTTGAATTGTAAATAATTAAACTTGTTAATTTTATGGTGGAACGATTAATTGTTGTAGATTCTTGTTATATGGAATTTTTTGTGTGGTTTGTTTTTTATTTACAGGAAATATAAATTGTACAGGACATATAAATTGTACCATTCTCGGTATTGAATTTTCAAATAATTTTTTTTAATTTTTTTTCGTGTTTGCGACGGAACCATCCGTCGCTATTCATATAAATCTAGCGACGGAAGTAAATCTGTCGCCAAGCCGTGGTCGCCGTTTAGTATCGGTGGATTGGAGACGGAATACAGCGCTCGTTAGTCCGTCGCAATTAGCGACGGACCTGGCGACGGAATAAATCAGTTGCCAGTTAGCGTCGAAATATTCGCAACGTAAGCATACCATCGCCTCGTTGTCGCTAATCTGTCGCTACATCCGTTAGCGACGGATTGTGGTCGTCGCTAATCTGCTGCTTTGTTGTAGTGTTCGAGGATTTTGTCTCCTCAAAGCCATTCAGGATAAGCTGTTAAGCCTGAGAAATATTGTCTTCAAAATAAATTCTTCCACACCCGGTTCAGATTTTCTGACTGGCGCATTTTTCAAAATTTGGAGTATTTTCTTTGCCACTAAGCTCGGCTTTCAATCGGCTTATTAGCAAAGAGGGGCATCTATGAACACCCCAATTTTTTTCAAAATTTTATAAAAAATCCCTTTTTGCCCCTGGCCCCATTTTTTGAATAATCGAGTCAGTTTTAATCAAAATTCTAGTTTATTTCTCGAATTTTGCTGAAATCAAATCCAATTTCTATATCTGACTCAATTTTGGATCCAGATCCAGTACCAAAATCCAAATCTGAGCCTCATTATCCAATTTTCAAATTAAAATTATAAAAAAAACAAAAATACTTTCTAAAAGGCTCAGATAGTCCATCCGGTGTCCATTTGGATCCACTGTTATATATTCCTCGATTTGAGATCCAAAAACTTGAATATTTTCTTAAAACACTGGATTCAAACTCATTTTCTGAAAAAAAATCCAAAGGATAACCCTGAATTCTCAGAAAACCCTTCTTTTGTAAATATTTTTAAATTTTGCAAAAATAGTTTAAAATCCTTAATTTTCTCATAGTTTTAAAGTTTTTATTTCAAAAACACAAAAAAAAATATAGAAAATGTTAGAAAAAGAAACAAAAAAAAAGAGAAACAAGAAAAGAAAATATGAAAAAAATATAGCCTAGAAACCCCTTTCATAGTTAAAAACCTCTTTTTAGAAAAACTTTTGAAAAGAACCATTATTTTAAAAAAATTTAAAACCAAGAAGGACCTCCCTTGAAAAAAGCCTAACAGCCTCTTGTTATAAAACAAGAGGCACAGGGGTCCCCGAAGATCATCCATCTTCTGCCTCTCCATTTGATCGCGCATCTGCTCCCCTTTCTCCTCCGGTGCTTCCCCTCTAGTTCCACTAAAGGAGCATCGACTCCCTCTTTCAGAATTTCTGCAACCCGCTTCGGTGAATACCTCTTCTTCCTCTTTCGTTTTCTCTAGTTTTTCTTTTAATTTTTCTGTTTCTGACCCCCATTAACGCACCATGGATGGTATTCGGTTGCCTATAGAAATCCCGATACCTCCTTGTGCTACGATAATGGAATTTCATATTCCAACATATTTTCAATTTTTTTTTGGATATTTTGCTGTTTGAATCGGCTTAGATTTCAATTTTTGATTTTATCATTAGTCTCTATATGGCAATTCTGATCAATATCTTACTTTCATTCTGTTTTTTTTTGCATTTGAGTTCTTGTTTTATTAGATTTTCTGTTTCTCCTTCTTATTCATTGTAGTTAATTTTATTAACCTGTCATTTTCATTTTCTTCTTATTAAATTCATGTTTTCATCGACATCACATTTGTTCCTCCAATCATCCATTACATTTATACAATGTTAGATCATCCCTTGCATTTGATTCATGTCTTGTACTTATAGCATATCCTCTACAATGATTTGTTTGTTGCATTTTCGAACATGGCATTATAAGTCCAACTCAAATTGGATGATTAAGTGATGGTCTTCTTCAGAGAGTTTATGGTAAGGCTTGTTGCAAGGGTTGCAAGAGTTAATCCCCACTGTAAAAGTTTAATAGAAGTGGGGGTTAACGAATTCCTCATGAATTAAAACCCTCCACAAATCAGTTGTTGGAATCAAGAGGTCGTGATTTGCCGTTGCAAATAGATAGCAGGTCATTAAAAATAATATCTATGAATCCTGTTGCCAAGGCTCCTACCTTGTTTAGCGAAATGAAAGAAAGGGGATTAATGCCTAATGTTGAAGCTTACACGGCTTCAGACTCTGGTTGTTAAGGAGTTGGGAGTAACGCCATTGGCCTTATTGATGAAATGTTGGTCAAGGGAGTGTTGCCTGGTAAGCTGACCCGCTCTGTGTTAGAGCATGGGATCGGGAAAGTGAGAGAGATGCGATTTCACAAATAGTATGCCGATTGCTTCTGAAATATTCACCTTCATTCAGCTTGCCCTGTCCAGCAGTGGTTGAAATTCTGGATATGGTCAATAGACTCAATACCATCATGCTTGAAAAGTTTGATCTCTAATATTACGGGGGAGCACCTGGCACTGAAACATAAAAGTTTAAGATGAATGAGCACAATCTCAAATAGCTCAGGTGATTCTAGTCCCCAAGACCAGTAGCACCATGGTTGGGAGTCATACTTCATAAGATGCCTCTGCTTTTGTTTAATTAGCAACATCATGTTGATTTTTTTTCTCAATCTTTCAACACCAGCACATGATCAATGGTCTACTAAAGCTATTGAAGATCATGTTGGATCATATCATGTGTTTGTCTTTATTAATATCATGAGATGTTACTGCAAAATGCATTCCTTCTATTTTGGAAATTGTGTACGTTGCTTGTCTATCATTTTCAATAGCCAAAAAGAAGGAAACTCAGTTTGACAACTTGGCCTGGGTGAATTGTATCAATCCATTGCTACTTGTGTGATTTAGTTCAACAGAGTTAGAAGCTGCTGGACCTTTCTTTTTCTCTTTTTTTAAGAATGTATGTGCGTGCGTTTGGGGAGGAACAAATGCTCATAGTCATATTTAGGCATTGGCAATGTTCACTGCAAATTCATGCCCTATATGCACCATATAAATCCAAGTTTGAGATTCTGACCCCCATTTGTTCTAAGTTTTTTTTTTCTTTGGCTACCTTATTTGGCTTCTTTTGTGATTCAGTCATGCTTTGGATTACTCTGTATATAGGGAATGGATCATTGATTGAGTTTGTAATTTCATTTTATGCATTTTGGTAAGATGTTCATATTCAAAGCTAAACCAGCAGGGGTTGTGTCCCAAACACTCCTGTGATTTTGATTAGGACTTCTGACTTGGATAGGGAATGAAATATTTCCTCGTTATATATTCTCTGATTTGCCAAGCTTTTAGTTGGTTTTACTTAAATCTGAATGTGGGTGCATCGATTCTTTATATGGGGTCCATGTATATGTGAACTTTGGTTGCTGAATTTAGACCAGTGTTAGGCATTATCTGTCATCTAAGGTATCTGTTTGGGAAGAGAAGGGGCCCCTTCTCCCTAAATGTTCTATACTACCATCTGCTGCAAATTGCAGCACACACCTGCAACTTAACCTCACCTTCCACCACCTGCAAAAGTCACTATTCATATAATGTTTGTCATCTCCATTTCACCACTCCAGTACAACAGCCCAACGGGCTGCAGTAGTCCCTCCAGCTCCTCTAATCATACTGTTACCCACACTATCTCTGTAGCACCCACCATTTACAGTGCCAACCTCCACTTAGCCTATCCTTTTCAGCATTGCATACCATCACTACCTTGCAGTAATCTTCTGCAAATATCATCCCTCTCATTACATCACCTCACTGCACCAATTACCATTTCACTACTCACTGTCCCACACTTAGGTGCATAGCAACTACCATCCCATCTTTGCATTCAGCACAACAGCCACCTGCTGCATAGCTGCAAAATACCATCTGCACCCTTCCAATTAACTTCACATACCACCTTCTTATAGCATACACTCATTTTCACCCATCTACACTTCACAATTACTGTAGCTTTATCAGATGCACGGTTTGCACCCTTCTTTTTCTGTTTATACTGGTTGGTTTTTATTTCGCTTGCTGGCTACTCAGCCACTGAAATAAGATAGATGAAAGAGTAAGCATCTGAGCAGCATTCCCTCCTCACTATGACTTCTAGTGCAACGAGTTAATGTTTTGCTGTAAAGGAGTTAGCAAGTGTTTGGATTGCAAGGCAAGCTTGAGTAGTTTCTAGAATATTATATGATATTAATTTTTCCTTGACAATTCATGTATGAAACTGATTAAAGTTTTGTTCTCTCTGCCAGTAAGACTAAGTCGGCATATTCATAGTTATATCATGTGATTGCCTTCAAAACTGAAACAGTAATGTTTAGGGCACTATACATATAGTCCGAACATACATTTTTTTAGCATATTACATATGCATCTTTGGACATTCATTTCCTCATTCAATTCATTCCAATGTATGTGTTTTCTCATCCATGATACATTAAATATTCATTAGCTCATAGCATAGACACGAGCATTCCATCATCTTGCAGCATGTCCCTCTGATATCGGATCATGCATCTTGTTACAAGCGGATCTCCACCTATGAATAAAATCCCTTGCTTTTTCATTTTCTTTCTGCTTCAGACTGCAGAGGTGGCTGAGAGTCGGAAGGGCCTCAACATTGAATAAGAAACGCTCGATAAACAAATTGACCACTTTGTCAAAATCTTTCAGCTCTATAGGGTTAATATGTTCTGAATACCATTTTGTTGCAATGCCCTCCAGACTGCGAGGGAAAAAAAGAAATAAGGCTCGGTTATTCCTCCTGAACCTGGAACACTCTGCAAAGAATAGGGCGAGGTGTGCCTTTGGGTCACCCGAACCATCAAACTTGATAAATTTCTTGGGGAGATTATCGAGATCATCATCCCCATCGGGTCCATCATAGAAATCTTCACTTGTGAAGACCCTTTTGCCCGTGTCACGGGCCTGCAGATCCTTGACCATCTTCATCACGTCTCGAAGTTGTGGCTGAGTAGGGTCATTAACAGACTGATTTCTGGATTTATAGGCCGACCCCTACCTTTGAGTTGACCTTCTAAATGCCTGCTGAGTTTTATATTCCCCATCAGTATCTTCTCTGATTTTGCCTCATCAGAGGTTTCTTCATGATGACTCTGCTTTTTGGTGATCTTCACATTCTTTTTCACTGTTCGTGTAAGACCCGCGAAATTTTCTGAGGAATTTATTGCTTACTTAGTGTTGATATGTATGCTTTCGTATAATTATGAGGTTATATTGCATAATTAAATACATTTTGACTATGCCTTGTGTTTTGGCTTTGCACGCGCGACCCGAAAATCGCGTAAATACAATGTGTAAGTAAGAAGTGCCTAATTCTGGATGAATTAATCTTTGAAATTTTAAGGGTTAATTTATAATATGTTTATATAGTTTTTCTCCGAATTTGGAATCTATACGACGTAAAAACTCTGTCAGTGCATGTGAATTACGAGTTTCGATTTATGATTAGACTCGAATCGTAATACGCTTAATTCTTGCAAACAAAAAGCAATTTTATTGAAAGGCATCGAGCATTCCATACTAATTGAAATTATAAAGAGCACTGAATGATTTATTGGAATTAATTTTATATTTTAATATATTATTAAAGCATTGTTTTGAAACATAATACATGGCGATTTTGGACTTGGACCGGATCAACTAGGAGAGGACCCAAATCCATTGGGCGTCCTCCCTAGAGGACGTTTTTAGTCATGGTTGACCAGCTGGTCAAGGTTTGACCATCTCGGTGGAAATTTTGAAATATTTTGCATAGTTTTTGAAAAGAAGACCATGATTGTCCCTTGGTCTTTTAAAAAAGACTCATAATGAAGCATTATGAGGGGCATTTTCCAACAAAAAGGGGCATGGGGCTTGCACCCCATGGCAGTTTTGCAAGAGTTTAAAAAAAATTCAAATGGTAAAAGTCGATTGGGTGAGTTGGGTGGCAGCCAAGGGCGCCCCCTAGTAATTTCTTCAAGTTTTAAAGATACTTTTCAATGGCATTCTTGAAAAGCTTTTTAAAAGTTTCAAAAGATCAACATGCATTGGGTGTGGGCTGGCTATAGGGGGCGTGTAGCACCCCATCTGCCCATCACTTCTCTTTTAACCCTATCCATCCAATCTTGGAAACCCTACCTATTTAAAGATTGAAGAGAGAGAAAAGGGGTCTCTCTCTTGGGCGATTTCTTGGTGGAGTCTCTCTCCCCTTCCTTCCCCTCCAAACCCTGAGTGTTAGAGAGAGAGTTAGGGAGTGTGAGTGGTGTGGGGCAACTCCAACCGTGAAGCACCACCTCCATCTTCATCTCCATTTTGTATTCAAAGCCTCGAAGGTGAGACACCATTTCCTCCTATTCATTGTGTGGATTTCGTTGAAACAAGTGCATTCTTGTTCATGTACCTCTTTGTGAGCTACTAAAGTATGTTTTATTTCAGATTTTATGGATTTTTAATGGGTGTGTTAGCATGCATTGTGTGTGGATTTTTCTAAGCACGAGGGCATACTTTTCATGGTATTATGTGAGTTATCTCTTCATATATCATAATGTGGGTTTTCATCCAAGAGCATTTCATTTTCTTTTTGGGCTCAACATTGTCGATTTCGTTGAGTAAGCATGCATGCATTGAAGAAAGGTTTTCGGAAGAGCAGGCCTTTATGCATTGTTTGTCCTCTTTTCGCCATTTAGTCATTGTTCACTTGATATGGTGTCGAGTTTTATTTTTTTTCTTATTGCTGGATACATCGAGCGTTCTAGAATGGATTGCAATCCTTGCCTATGCAAGTATTTTCTCCTAGCTGTGTGTTGCTCGCATGAGGTTGACTCGGTTTGTAGCTTCCCCGGTTACCACACTAGAACTTGAATAACAGACGCCGGGTGCATGTCTCACAGAATGCGAGGTTTCTTCGCGTACCCGAAGGAGTAATCAGAATAACTTAAAGACTAACCAATCAGCTGACTTACTATAGTTGCTACTTTACTTGTTCTGTAGTCTATGTTTCAGTTACTGTACTTGTTCAGCTGTTACCTTAGTTGCCTTTCTTGTTCAGTTGTTACTTTGGTTACTGTGTTGTTCAGTACTTGATACAGTCGGTTACTGCTTTGAGTGCCTGCTTTACAATTACTTTAGTTGTTACTATAGTTGCTTGTTTCTTAGTCTCATTACAATTTGGTTTGCTGGGTTAATTACTTGTTGTACAGTTACTTGAGTTGGTTGCTCGTTTCCAGCACTTGTTACAGCTCAGTTATTGAGTGAGTTACTTGCGTTATTGTTACGTTGGTCACTTGCTTGTTTTCAACACTTGTGAAAGTTTATTGTACTTACAGGTCCTGCATAATACTAGTTATTTATGTTCCTTGATGCATACTTACTAATGGATATGAATTATGAAATGAATTAACATAGTTATTGCTCATAAATTCATGCTAGTTATTCCTACTTATTGCTCCAGGAATAGTTCTGTACTCTTGCTCATGCTATAACTGCTTAACTATTATTAATGTGCATGTTATGTATGTCATGTATAGCTCTGCTTCATTTTTCACACTTTGGTATATTGTGTTTGGTTTGTCTCACCAGCTCGAAAGAGTACTGACCCCGTTTTATGGGGATATAGGTGTTACTTAGGCGTGCGATGAAGCTCGATGTGCTGCAGCAGACTCTGAACCCACACTTCTGGCACTTGCTGGATCTTGGCAGTTGTCGGTTTTTGTATAAAGAATTGGTTGTACACTTTGTAAATGTATTTAATAAAAGTTGTTTCCTTATTGTTGTTTCACTCCAGTGGTGGTTGCCCAGAATCGTGGCTTTGTGGTTTTTCTCGCACCTTGCTTTTCGCTGTTTTCTAGTTAAACCTTTTCAAAAAAAAAAATTACACAGAAAATTCTAAGTTTTTCCAAAGTCAGGGTTTGGGGCGCCACATGTAATGGTATCAGAGCAGTGTTTTTAAAAGTAATAAAGAATTGTGATTCAAGTCTCTGCACGCATCGGTCATCACATTGTAAGTATTTTTAGTTCAGTTTCTATTGTTTAATGACTTGTTCTGCTTGATTAGATGATCTTGTGTGTTTTCGAGTGTCGTCTGATGTGAGACCCCATTTCATGTTTAAGCCTCGTATATCAAGCTTAAGATATCGATTGTTGGACCCTAAGGGTTCATTCGCGCTTGCGGATATAGTTTCCCAAGCTGTTTCGAGTAGACTCTTGCGAGAGTTGAAGCTCTTGGTTGACATCTAGGGGACTACTTGCGTAGTTCACCCTTCTCCTTCCACATCGTTTTGGTGGAAACGATTGATATATCGTAGCGATGATTGAGCTAATATCCTAGTCATGTTAAGGATGAGATGACTTTGATTACGCATGCTTGAGGTCTTATTTTGAGGATGTAATGTTCCTTGTGGCAATGTTGGCTTCAGTATGATGTGATTGTCTTGCCACCTGAATAGAATTATCAAAAGCATGCGATGAATGATTAGATGTGATACATGATTTTGATTCGCGGAACCTTGTTGAAACAATGTGTGATTCTGTGTTTTGTTTTGCCAGTGATACGATGCGTATTGCTGATATATGTGTTGTGCCCTTGTTAGTGGCTTTTGACCCTGAGTGCGGTCAGTTGTTCTAATCAGTCGATTGTTTTGATGCCTTGGTTGAAGATTTGATCTCCAATGGAGTATCTGCGAGGGTAAGTATGACCAAGACCAGGTAATCCGACTAGCGTGGTGAATCTCTGTGAGGATGCACTGTCCAAGACCATGTAGCCGCGGAGCCAGTGAACTGTGAGGAAGTGTACTATTCAAGACCAGGCATACCATCTAGGGCGGTAAATCCGTATGAGGTTGTACGTTTCCCAGATTGGGCAATCCAACGGGTAACTTGTGTGATTTTGATCTCCATGAGAAGTTACGGTGAGCACCATTGATTTTCTGATATTGATGGATATGGCCAGTTAGGAGTCTATAGTTTGACTTTCTAGCGATAGCGGCCTTGTTTGGTGTCGCTTAAGGTCGTTCGTAGAATGTGCTTGTTTGTTGTGTTGTTGCACGATTGAGTTGCAATGTGACCTTTGTTTGAATTGTGATGAATGTTGCTTGATTATTTATGTTGTGTGCTCATGATTTTTGTATGATTGCGGCGATTATCGCTTAGCAAGCATGGTTGTCAGACCTATCGATTGATTTGTTATGTTTTTATGTCATGATAGATGACTCAGAAGACTAGATGCAATGATATTTTGGGTGTTGTGAACAACCTTGCAGAGGTTGTGCGACAACAAGCGGTTGCGATACAATAGTTGGATGCGAATCTTCACCTCGTAGCCCAAGGTGGGCAGAATAATAGTACAAATACCTATAAGCTATCCATAGATTTGAATCTTCCTGCTTTTGAGAATGAGACAGACCCTGAGATAGCCAAATTATTGATACATGAGAGAGAGTAGAAGTGTTAGAAGGTATCTCAGAACCGCCAGCTTAAGCGATCGATTGTCCCGCGGAAGTGTCGACAATGTGACGAAGATCATGGTCTTGGAACTTGTCCTCTCTTCAATGGCAAGTGTTTCAAGTGTGGACAACTTGAGCATGTTGCCAAGTTTTGTCCTAAGAAGTCTATTGGAAACTTAGTTGTGGCCGAGTAGGCGCTGGCAGACGAGATCTGCCCATTTTGTTGTTGCTTCCTGTTTTGCGATTTCGCGGACGAAATCCTTTTTAAGGAGGGTAGAATGTAAGACCCATGAAATTTTCTGAGGAATTTATTGCTTACTTAGTGTTGATATGTATGCTTTCGTATAATTACGAGGTTATATTGCATAATTAAATACATTTTTACTATGCCTTGTGTTTTGGCTTTGCACGCGCGACCCGAAAATCACGTAAATACACTAAGTAAGAAGTGCCTAATTACGGACGAATTAATCTTTGAAATTTTAAGGGTTAATTTATAATATGTTTATATAGTTTGTCCCCGAATTTGGGATCTATACGATGTAAAAACTCCGTCAGTGCATGTGAATTACGAGTTTCGATCTATGATTGGACCCGAATCGTAATACGCTTAATTCTTGCAAACGAAAAGCAATTTATTGAGAGGCATCAATCATTCCATACTAATTGAGGTTATAAAGAGCACTGAATGATTTATTAGAATTAATTTAATATTTTAATGTATTATTTAAGCATTGTTTTGAAACGTAATACATGGTGATTTTGGACTTGGACCGGATCAACTAGAAGAGGACCCAAATCCATTGGGCGTCCTCTCTAGAGGACGTTTTTAGTCATGGTTGACCAGTTGGTCAAGGTTTCACCAGCTGGGTGGCAATTTTGAAATATTTTGCATGGTTTTCGAAAAGAAGGCCATGATTGGCCCTTGGTCTTTTCAAAAAGACTCATAATGAGGCATTATGAGGGGCGTTTTCCAACAAAAAGAGGGATGGGGCTGGCGCCCCATGGCAGTTTTGCAAGAGTTTTAAAAAAATTCAAATGGTAAAAGTCGATTGGGTGAGTTGGGTGGCAGCCAAGGGTGCCCCCTTGTTATTTCTTCAAGTTTTAAAGGTACTTTTCAATGGCATTCTTGAAAAGCTTTTTAAAAGTTTCAAAAGATCAACATGCATTGGGTGTGGGCTGGCTAAAGCGGGGCATAAATCACCCCAGCCGTCCATCACTTCTCTTTTAATCCTATCCGTCCAATCTTAGAAACCCTACCTATTGAAAGATTGAAGAGAGAGAAAAGGGGTCTCTCTTTTGGGCGATTTCTTGGTGGAGTGTCTCTCCCCTTCCTTCCCCTCCAAACTGTGAGTGAGAGAGAGAGAGAGTTAGGGAGTGTGAGTGGTGTGGGGCAACTTCAACCGTGAAGCACCACCTCCATCTTCATCTCCATTTTGTGTTCAAAGCCTCGAAGGTGAGACGCCATTTCCCCCAATCCATTGTGTGAATTTCGTTGGAACAAGTGCATTCTTGTTCATGTACCTCTTTGTGAGCTACTAAAGTATGTTTTATTTCGGATTTTATGGATTTTTAATGGGTGTGTTAGCATGCATTGTGCGTGTGGATTTTTCTAAGCATGAGGGCATACTTTTCATGGTATTACGTGAGTTATCTCTTCATATATCGTAATGTGGGTTTTCGTCTAAGAGCATTTCGTTTTCTTTTTGGGCTCAACATTGTCGATTTCGTTGAGTAAGCATGCATGCATTGTTTGTCCTCTTTTCACCATTTAGTCATTGTTGACTTGATATGGTGTCGAGTTTTTTTTTTTTCCTATTGCTGGATACATCGAGCGTTCTAGTATGGATTGCAATCCTTGCTTATGTGAGTATTTTCTCCTAGCTGTGTGCTGCTCGCATGAGGTTGACTTGGTCTGTAGCTTCCCCGGTTAGCACACTAGAACTTGAATAACAGACGCCGGGTGCATGTCTCACAGAATGCGAGGTTCGTTCGCGTACCCGAAGGAGTAATCAGTAGAACTTAAAGACTAACCAATCAGCTGACTTACTATAGTTGCTACTTTACTTGTTCTGTAGTCTGTGTTTCAGTTACTGTACTTGTTCAGCTGTTACTTTAGTTTCCTTTCTTGTTCAGTTCTTACTTTGGTTACTGTGTTGTTCAGTACTTGATACAGTCCGTTACTGCTTTGAGTGCCTGCTTTACAGTTACTTTAGTTGTTACTATAGTTGCTTGTTGCTTAGTCTCATTACAGTTACTTGTTGTACGGTTACTTGAGTTGCTTGCTCGTTTCCATCAATTGTTACAGCTCAGTTATTGAGTGAGTTACTTGCGTTATTGTTATGTTGGTCACTTGCCTGTTTTTAGCACTTGTGAAAGTTTATTGTACTTACAGGTCCTGCATAATACTAGTTATTTATGTTTCTTGATGCATACTTACTAATGGATATGGATTATGAAATGAATTAGCATAGTTATTGCTCATAAATTCATGCTAGTTATTCCTACTTATTGCTTCAGGAATAGTTCTTTACTCTTGCTCATGCTATAACTGCTTAACTATTGTAAATGTACATGTTATGTATGTCATGTATAGCTCTGCTTCGTTTTCCACACTTTGGTATATTGTGTTTGGTTTGTCTCACCAGCTCGAAAGAGTACTGACCCCGTTTTATGGGGATATAGGTGTTACTTAGGTGTGCGATGGAGCTCGATGTGCTGCAGCGGACTCTGAACCCATACTTCTGGCACTTGCTGGATCTTGGCAGTTGTCGTTTTTTGCATAAGGAATTGGTTGTACACTTTGTAAATGTATTTAATAAAAGTTGTTTCCTTACTGTTGTTTCACTCCTATGGTGGCTGCCCAGACTCGCGGCTTTGTGGTTTTTCTCGCACCTTGCTTTCCGCCATTTTCTAGTTAAACATTTTAAAAAAAAAAAATTTGCATAGAAAATTCGAAGTTTTTCCAAAGTCGGGGTTTGGGGCGACACACGAAATGGTATCAGTGCAATGTTTTTAAAAGTAATAAAGAAGTGTGGTTCATGTCTCTGCACGGATCGGTCATCGCACTGTAAGCATTTCTAATTCAGTTTCTATTGTTTAATGACTTGTTCTGCTTGATTAGATGATCTTGTGTGTTTTCGAGTGTCGTCTGATGTGAGACCCCATTTCATGTTTAAGCCTCGTATATCAAGCTTAAGATATCGATTGTTGGACCCTAAGGGTTCATTCGCACTTGCAGATATAGTTTCCCAAGCTGTTTCGAGTAGACTCTTGCGAGAGTTGAAGCTCTTGGTTGAGATCTAGGGGACTACTTGCATAGTTTTCCCTTCTTGTTCCACATCGTTTTGGTGGAAACGATTGATATATCGTAGCGATGATTGAGCTAATATCCTAGTCATGTTAAGGATGAGATGACTTTGATTACGCATGCTTGAGGTCTTATTTTGAGGATGTAATGTTCCTTGTGGCAATGTTGGCTTCAGTATGATGTGATTGTCTTGCCACCTGAATAGAATTATCAAGAGCATGCGATGAATGATTAGATGTGATACATGATTTTAATTTGTGGCACCTTGTTGAAAGAATGTGTGATTCTGTGCTTTGTTTTGTTAGTGATACAATGCATATAGCTGATATATGTGTTGTGCCCTTGTTAGTGGCTTTTGACCCTGAGTGCGGTCAATTGTTCTGATCAGTCGATTGTTTTGATGCCTTGGTTGAAGATTTGATCTCCAATGGAGTATCTGCGAGGGTAAGTATGACCAAGACCAGGTAATCTGACTAGCGTGGTGAATCTCTATGAGGATGCACTGTCCAAGACCGGGTAGTTGCGGAGCCGGTGAACTATGAGGAAGTGTACTGTCCAAGACTAGGTACACCATCTAGGGCGGTAAATCCGTGTGAGGTTGTACGTTTCCTAGATTGGGCAATCCAACGGGTAACTTGTGCGATTTTGATCTCTATGAGAAGTTATGGTGAGCAACATTGATTTTCTGATATTGATGGATATGGCCAGTTAGGAGTCTATAGTTTGACTTTGTACCGATAGCGGCCTTGTTTGGTGTCGCTTAAGGTCGTTCGTAAAACGTGCTTGTTTGTCATGTTGTTGCACGATTGAGTTGCAATGTGACCTTTGTTTGAATTGTGATGAATGTTGCCTGATTATTTATTTTGCGTGCTCATGATTTTTGTATGATTGCCGTGATTATCGCTTAGCAAGCATGGTTGTCAGACCTATCGATTGATTTGTTATATTTTTTTGTCATGATAGATGACTCGGAAGACTAGATGCAACGATATTTTGGGTGTTGTGAACAACCTTGCAGAGGTTGTGCGACAACAAGCAGTTGCGATACAACAGTTGGATGCGAATCTTCACCTCGTAGCCCAAGGTGGGCAGAATAATAGTACGGATACCGATAAGCTATCCATAGATTTGAATCTTCCTGCTTTTGAGAATGAGACAGACCCTGAGACAGCCGAATCATTGATACATGAGAGAGAGCAGAAGCGTCACAAGGTATCTCAGAACCGCCAGCGTAAGCAATCCCAGCGATCGATTGTCCCGCGAAAGTGTCGGCGATGTGACGAAGATCACGGTCTTGGAACTTGTCCTCTCTTCGATGGCAAGTGTTTCAAGTGTGGACAACCCGAGCATGTTGCCAAGTTTTGTCCTAAGAAGTCTACGGGAAACTTAGTTGTGGCCGAGTAGGCGCTGTCAGACGAGATCTGACCATTTTGTTGTTGCTTCCTGTTTTGCGATTTTGTGAACGAAATCCTTTTTAAAGAGGGTAGATTGTAAGACCCGCGAAATTTTCTGAGGAATTTATTTCTTACTTAGTGTTGATATGTATGTTTTCGTATAATTACGAGGTTATATTGCATAATTAAATACATTTTGACTATGCCTTGTGTTTTGGCTTTGCACGCGCGACCCGAAAATCGCATAAATACACTATGTACGTATGAAGTGCCAAATTCCGAACGAATTAATCTTTGAAATTTTAAGGGTTAATTTATAATATGTTTATATAGTTTGTGCCTGAATTTGGGATCTATACAACGTAAAAGCCCCGTCAGTGCATGTGAATTACGAGTTTCAATCTACGATTGGACTCGAATCGTAATACGCTTAATTCTTGCAAACGAAAAGCAATTTTATTGAGAGGCATCGAGCATTCCATACTAATTGAGGTTATAAAGAGCACTGAATGATTTATTGGAATTAATTTAATATTTTAATGTATTATTTAAGCATTGTTTTGAAACATAATACATGGTGATTTTGGACTTGGACCGGATCAACTAGAAGAGGACCCAAATCCATTGGGCGTCCTCTCTAGAGGACGTTTTTAGTCATGGTTGACCAGTTGGTCAAGGTTTCACCAGCTGGGTGGCAATTTTGAAATATTTTGCATGGTTTTTGAAAAGAAGGCCATGATTGTCCCTTGGTCTTTTAAAAAAGACTCATAATGAAGCATTATGAGGGGCGTTTTCCAACAAAAAGAGGCAAGGGGCTGGCGCCCCATGGCAGTTTTGCAAGAGTTTAAAAAAAAATTAAATGGTAAAAGTCGATTGGGTGAGATGGGTGGCAGCCAAGGGCACCCCCTTGTAATTTCTTCAAGTTTTAAATATACTTTTCAATGGCATTCTTGAAAAGCTTTTTAAAAGTTTCAAAAGATCAACATGCATTGGGTGTGGGCTGGCTATAGGGGGGCGTGGAGCACCCCAGCCATCCATCACTTCTCTTTTAATCCTATCCGTCCAATCTTGGAAACCCTACCTATTTAAAGATTGAAAGAGAGAAAAGGGGTCTCTCTCTTGGGCGATTTCTTGGTGGAGTCTCTCTCCTCTTCCTTCCCCTTCAAACCGTGAGAGAGAGAGAGAGTTAGGGAGTGTGAGTGGTGTGGGGCAGCTCCAACCGTGAAGCACCACCTCCATCTTCATCTCCATTTTGTGTTCAAAGCCTCAAAGGTGAGACGCCATTTCCTCCTATCCATCGTGTGGATTTCGTTGGAACAAGTGCATTCTTGTTCATGTACCTCTTTGTGAGCTACTAAAGTATGTTTTATTTCGGATTTTATGGATTTTTAATGGGTGTGTTAGCATGCATTGTGCGTGTGGATTTTTCTAAACATGAGGGCATACTTTTCATGGTATTACGTGAGTTATCTCTTCATATATCATAATGTGGGTTTTCATCCAAGAGCATTTCATTTTCTTTTTGGGCTCTACATTGTCGATTTCGTTGAGTAAGCATGCATGCATTGAAGAAAGGTTTTCAGAAGAGCAGGCCTTTATGCATTGTTTGTCCTCTTTTCGCCATTTAGTCATTGTTCACTTGATATGGTGTCGAGTTTTATTTTTTTTCCTATTACTGGATACATCGAGCGTTCTAGTATGGATTGCAATCCTTGCCTATGCAAGTATTTTCTCCTAGCTGTGTGTTGCTCGTATGAGGTTGACTCGGTCTGTATCTTCCCCGGTTACCACACTAGA
Source organism: Nuphar pumila (assembly GCF_984573655.1). Classification (NCBI taxonomy): domain Eukaryota; kingdom Viridiplantae; phylum Streptophyta; class Magnoliopsida; order Nymphaeales; family Nymphaeaceae; genus Nuphar; species Nuphar pumila. The sequence goes on along the minus strand of NC_143252.1, from coordinate 95,546,925 downwards.
ACTTGAATAACAGACGCCGGGTGCATGTCTCACAGAATGCGAGATTCCTTCACGTACCCGAAGGAGTAATCAGAATAACTTAAAGACTAACCAATCAGCTGACTTACTATAGTTGCTACTTTACTTGTTCTGTAGTCTATGTTTCAGTTACTGTACTTGTTCAGCTGTTATCTTAGTTGCCTTTCTTGTTCAGTTGTTACTTTGGTTACTGTGTTGTTCACTACTTGATACAGTCGGTTACTGCTTTGAGTGTCTGCTTTACAGTTACTTTAGTTGTTACTATAGTTGCTTGCTGCTTAGTCTCATTACAGTTTGGTTTACTGGGTTAATTACTTGTTGTACGGTTACTTGAGTTGCTTGCTCGTTTCCAGCACTTGTTACAGCTCAGTTATTGAGTGAGTTACTTGTGTTATTGTTACGTTGGTCACTTGCCTGTTTTTAGCACCTGTGAAAGTTTATTGTACTTACAGGTCCTGCATAATACTAGTTATTTATGTTCCTTGATGCATACTTACTAATGGATATGGATTATGAAATGAATTAGCATAGTTATTGTTCATAAATTCATGCTAGTTATTCCTACTTATTGCTCCAGGAATATTTATGTACTCTTGCTCATGCTATAACTGCTTAACTATTGTAAATGTGCATGTTATATATGTCATGTATAGCTCTGGTTCGTTTTCCACACTTTGGTATATTGTGTTTGGTTTGTCTTACCAGCTCAAAAGAGTACATACCTCATTTTATGGGGATATAGGTGTTACTTAAGCGTGCAATGGAGCTCGATGTGCTGCAGCAGACTCTGAACTCACACTTTTGGCACTTGCTGCATCTTGGCAGTTGTCGGTTTTTGTATAAGGAATTGGTTGTACACTTTGTAAATGTATTTAATAAAAGTTGTTTCCTTACTGTTGTTTCACTCTTGTGGTGGCCGCCCAGACTCACGACTTTGTAGTTTTTCTTGCACCTTGCTTTCCGCCGTTTTCTAGTTAAACCTTTTCAAAAAAAAAAATTGCACAGAAAATTCTAAGTTTTTCCAAAGTCGAGGTTTGGGGCACCACAGTTCGGCCTTTGACCTTTTTCTTATTATGCGTCTTTCCTAAGCTGGCCCATATTTTTTTAGTCAATAACTTACTCAACATTCTCTCAAACAATGAATACATCTGTGGGTCGATGTCATCATTAGCTTGTTGACTTGCATTTCTGACAGATTGTGAAGAGTCCATTTCTTGCACTGAAGCTGACGGGGAACTGATAAACTGGAATGGCGCGGTCTTTTTTTCGGATCTCGTTTGAACCATGTAAGGATGCAAGTTCTTTCTGTAGGGCAAAACTGAGGGTTAGCTGCTGAAAATGGTTTTTGAATAGGAAACATTTGCTGGATATCTGGTATAGACAATTTGAAGGATGTCCCATTACTACGGACTGAGTCATCGCTGGAGTAACGACAATTGCGCTGCTATTCTTTGCAAAATAAACAATTAGAAATATGCCTTGTTACCTAGGCGAGGTCATCAAACCAAGATAGGATGAAAATTAAAGGAATTTTATTGAAGGAAAATATGATTTTATTAATAATAAACTTGACAAAGGGGAGGGAGACAATCAATTTTCCACCACTTCTGATAATCAGAGGACACTCGAGGACCAGAAAAAATAGTGAGAGTAACAAAAGAATCCCATCCATGTCTGGCAGAATGGTATGCTCCGGACCACTGATCTGATGTGAGATCGAACTCTGGCAAGATCTCTGATAGTAGATGAATTTCTATGCGCTTCTGTCTCTGAGAGAACTGTCTGACACAACGCTCTGGATGGTAATATGCGCAGAAGAATGAGCCAAGTAGCCTGAACCGCTTGTCGTATGCATAAGTATATCTGGAAGGTGATTCCTGACGATCAAAGTAGTCCCACATGACTTCTTCCTCCTGAAGGTTGTCGATCAAGAACCAGTATCGCGCAACTGGCAGAAGTTTTTCCCCATTGTATCTGAATAAACTGGCTCGGGCTGACACATGTCGGAGGAACCAAGATTGCAATGCATAGGTGCACCCTTCGACTAGAATTGATTCTCCAAGTGTGAAACGGGTCAACCCTCGGTACAGAAAAACGAGTGCGGCCATGGCTATAGAGAGGCGGCTGGTTTGTCGACTTCCCCACCTTCGCAAGAGCTGAACTATCCTGATATCCATATAATTTCGTCCATCTGAAAGAAGATCCAGTCCCACAGTACATAAGACCATCGCATGCTGGATTCTTTCTCAAGCTGTTCGAGATAAGGAACTAACTTCCACAAATGCCCCATACTGCCTGTAGATTTCGAGCAGATTCACATATTCGTTTCCATTCTCCTCGATAAATGGCCAAGACTTGCGTCCTGTCATGCGGGTTAAAGCGTCTTGGGAATCCAGTCTCTTGACATTGATCAAAAATTGCTTCTCCAATGCCAGGCTGACCAGCTGGTTTAGGTAATCCCATAATCTCTGAGAATTCGTCCATCAACAAAGTCATTTCCCCCCATGGGAACCAGAAGGTACTAGTGCTCGGGTTCCACCGCTCTGCCAGTGCACAAATTACCATTGATTGTCTGCTTTCCCACTACGGATGCCAGTTCTAATCCACAATCGCTCAAGTGGTCCGAAAATATACGAGAGAAGTTTTTGAGTCATGAATAATACCACCGGGGAAGGAAGGATCCGGTGCTGATGACTCGATTTTCAGAAAGACCTTGTCGCACATCGTAGGAGATGTGACCCTCAGGAAAAACCGAATCAAGTTGACCGGATGCCATCAGACTGAAAAACATGGAAAATTGGAATAAGACTTAGAAAAATACAGGAATTTTGAAAAAGATGCAGGCAGGATAAAAATGAAGCAGGAAAATTCGAGATCCAAAAGAAAGGAAGGATGGAAAATCACCTGAAGTTTTGAGGAAGAGAATTTGGAAAATCGTCAAGGGTTTTAATAAAACAGGATTTTTTAGATAGTATATGGAAACAAATGGAGAAACTGAGGATTTTTGAAAATTGTCCAGTATTTTAGAAAACTTGTATAAAAATGTAATAAAAGAAACTGACATTCAATCACATCTTATACAAAAAAGTATGCACATACAACATTCTCTAAAAGCTGACTCTAGATGCACAAGTTTTGAAATAGCTATAGGACCTTAATCCTAACTCTAAGGTTCAGATCATCTATATCCAATCATGCTATGCCTATATACTTGAGCCGATGCTCAATGTACGTGGCATAAAATCAATTTCTCCGGTTCTAGGTTCATGTTTTCCAACATCCTTGAGCGCCTGCCGATATACGTTGGACTATGGCCCTTGGTACGTGGCAGGCGGCGTTAACCCAAATAGGTGACCCAGTTGTAAGGCTTTGTCCCGAACTATGGTTCTAGAAGAAAGCCCAGCAACGTGAAGACCAGGTAAAGATAGGTGGGGTGTTTTTTGAAAACATGAGCACATACAAGCAAACAGAGGGCTCTAAGACCTAAAGAGATAGAAATTTTGAAATATTTAAAGAAGCAAACATTGTTTTCAATCAAACCTAGATTGAGGAGGGTTGTATTAGACCTAAGTCTATGTGAGCATGAATAATTCTCCTCAATTAGTCCTACCAAACCATACCTAGTCTACATGAAATCCATGTCAGTCGGGTTCAAGTCTAGACTCCTAGGTTCACATGATAACAGAAAGTAAAAGCCGACATTCCATGGAACACGATTTTGACAATTTGAACTAAGTCAAGCACACAATTGATCAGGCGAAGACAGGTCCCATCTCGATCACCAAACCTGTTATCATCACAAAATTTTACTTTTTTAAGTCAAACTAACCTTTGAAAAAAGTTTTTGAAAATAACTCGCCTCTGTAAACACCCCAAATTTTCACTCACCTCCAGCATTTCCACCAAACACCAACATCCAGCCTCTGAAATCGCTGGAGGGCAAAATGGTCATTTTCTGAGCCCGGACCTTGCAAAAGTCTAAATTTCATCTGAAACTCTCAAAATTTCTCTAATTTTAACTCAGATGTTCAAAAATTTATTCCTGACAGGAGACAGACAGCTCCAAGTCTTGATTCAAGATTGCATTTCATAAGACATGACATTGCATATCATTGCATGAGCATTTCAAATCACTGCACTGCAAAGCATGTCATTTCGAGGTCCAGAACTCTTGATTTTAAAATTTTCAATCCAGATTAGAATTTCAACTCTTCTCAAAATTGATTTCAAAACCCTGGGTCTTCAAAATTATCAATTCTTCCCATTTTACCCCCAGGACTCTGAATTTCAAAATATTTTCTCAAAAAAACGATCTGGATAGTTTTCAATATGGATTTCAGCCACTTCACCTCAGATTTTGCCCCTTTTTACAATTTCAAATATCCTCCTTTTACAAAATTGCCCTACAGGGGTCAACTCTTTCCAAAATTTCCTGTTTTACCAATTAGTCCAGATTTTATAAAAATTCCAAAAAGTGGTTTTGTTGTTTTATCCTTATTTCAATAAAGAAGCAATGTGGGACCCACACTGAGGTGGTGTCACACAAGCTTTCCTTTTGAAAAATTTGAATTTTGAAAAAACCCAAAAATATAGGAGCCTTGTCCCCTGGATTGGTGCCACTTGTCTTTTCTCTCTCCTCCCATTTCCATGCCAAGTGTCAGTGTGGGGCTACCTTAAGAAGCCGCCACATGTCATCCCATTTTATCTGCCATGTGTCACCCTATCCATCCTGCGCCATGTGTCATTCCATGACTACCAAGAGATGCCAAGTGTCATAGGTTGTCCTGTCTAGAAAAAGTGGAGTTTGTCTCCTCTGAGGTGGCGCCACTTGAAGTGTGTCTCCTGCAGGGGACACGTGTCAACCCCTCCTTCCTTCTAGAAAAGTATCCTGACACATGTCTCTTCCTACTTTTCTCAGAAAAGTAGGAGACATGTGTCACTCCTAAATTCCTACAGAAAAGGTAGGCTTGTCTCCTCTGAGGTGGCGCCATCTGGAGTGTCTCCTGCAGAGGACACGTGGCAAGCTCCCATTTCCTCAGAAAAAGCAAATGCCATGTGTCATTTTCTGCTTTCTTCAGAAAACTAGAATTTAAACATTCAAATCTCCTCATAGGTGGCGCAAATCCTGAACTTCTACCTTTTCCAGGTTGTCTGAGATGGCGCCACATGGCCTGGCCCACCTTCTCTTCCCTCTGCCACGTGTCATTCTCTGCTTCTTTCAGAAAAAGTAGAGGACACATGTCTTCTCCCTACTTCTTTCAGAAAAGTAGGAGACACATGTCACTCTTGGCCTTCTTCAGAAAAAGCAAACCATTCAAAATTCAAACAAGGCACTAGGTGGCGAAAATCCTGAGCTCTGATTTTTCCAGATGGCCTGAGATGGCGCCACATGTCCTTTCCCTCCTTTTCCTCCCTCTTGCCACATGGCATTGTAGGAGCCACCCTGAGGTGGCGCCACATGTCCACCCTCCATTCCTCCAGGGCCAACCTCCATTTGAATTTCAAACTTCCCCTTGAGGTGGCGCCATTTGAGAAAGCCTCTCCAGACAGCTGACACTTGTCCGCCACATGTCCAGATCTCCTTTCTCCAGAAAAGGTAGAATTCAAATTCCTCTAAGGTGGCGCCTTCTGAGCCCACTGCTCTGACCTTCTGACATGTGTCAAACACCTTTTGAGGTGGCACCATTCCAGGACTCCACTTGGCTCCATTTTTATTTTTTATTTTATTTTTAATAAAGGTAGCCCACCATGAGGTGGCGCCACCTGAGGACTCCCTACAAAAGGTGAGTTTGAATTTCAAATTCCAAGAGAGCATCCCTTGAGGTAGCGCCTTCTGGGAGTTTCCTGCAGAGAGAATCAAGCAAACTTTTAAAAAAATTCCAAATCCCCCTGCTGAGGTGTCTCACCCACAAAATTTCCATTTTCTTTTATTTTTCTCAAAATCAAAACACCTTTTGAGGTGGCGCCACCTGAGGGTTCCCTGCAAAAGACAAATTCGAATTTCAAACCCCTCAGATGACACCCCCTGAGATGGCGCCACATGGAGGGCTCAGATCCAGCCTGTTTGAATTTCAAAATTTTTCAGAAAAGTTATAAAAACAAGGGTTCAGGCCCAGCCTAAGGAGATCATTTTTTTTTAGCTCTTGTGAACTTGGAAAATCCGACCTAGCCTTCCTAACATCTGATTTTGAACCTTGAAAATCGTGCCCCCTTTGGCTCATTGGAGAAGGTGGAGTAAAGCTCGTGCAGTGGCCAATCCGATTCCAACAGAGCTCGATTTTGGTGGACCATCCAAAGCTCGGAGCGAAGGACGAAGGAAGCTCGTGATAGCTGCCCCTTTCAAGAGCTCCTACACTGCGTAACGAAACAAGGTGCACTTCTTTTCCCCTTGATGTGATTCTATAATCCGAATCGGGAGTCGTTTGAAGAAAGAGCTCATCCGAGGGATGGATTGAGCTATTCTCATAAAACGACATATATAAAAATGTTTTGTTATGCTTCCTTGATGATTTTTAACATTCATATAGTTAGCTAGGTTTAATTTGCATTTTATTTCATTCATTTAGTACATTTCATGAATTAATTAGGATTAATTTAGCATTTATTTCAATTCTGCTTATTTTCAGTAGGTCTCTGTTTTTGTCAGTCAGTACACACGTCATTTCATGCATTTGTTTTTTATTAAAAATCCCAAACAAATCACGGCATGCGCCCTTTAGGTGTCCCTAAAATTTTGCCAAAAATTCGGAGCCATTTGAATTTGTTTACTGCGGTAAACATTCAAAATGGCAAGTCGGGTTTTGTTATCCGGGATACGTTTTGAAAATCATGTGCCGACTTGTAAAATCGATATGTCCCTCATGGGAGATCTGATTTTCAATCCGAAAGATGTTATGAACTCGGGAGAATGTCTAGTTTTTAATATGATTTTTTTAGATTTTTCTGATTTTTTTTATGTCTGACAAAAATCCGAGAGTTCGGGACACGTGTCAGAGCCTAATTTGGGCCTCTGAGATCTTGGATCGACTTAGGGATATGGTTTCTCTTTGTGTGTTGCTCCAAATCCGAAACTGTAAAAAGTGAACGTGGTGTCCAAGATGTCCTATGTTTGAATCTGAAAGCCTATAATTTTTAGATCAGTGTTGACCCCTGCTTCGGATTTGTCTTGTCAGACCCCTGTTTTGCTACATTTGTCTGTTCTGTTAGTTTAGGCAGAAATAGTTATATTTTTATCTGTGTTTATGTTGATCAAATGCCAAAGTCATAAACATAAAAGTTGTTCATGTAGGTGTCTTTCATAACTCTGATTAATTTCATAAATTTCCATGGCCGTTTTGTATTTATTTAGCATTTTTCATCAGATTAGTTTGATTTTTACCTATGTCAGAACTAAATCTCTGTTATTGAACTCACCATGGCTCAAATCCTGAGGCTGTAAAAACCAAAAATGTTCCATTTCGGGTCTTTTAGCAGTCTGCAAAATATCAGAAGTTTTCATGGTGTAAATCTTGCATTATCATGTTAAGCATTGCATTTGGTTCGGATCCATAGGCAAAATCCACCATTTTTAGGATTTTCCTTGAATTTTGGCATTTAAATCATATCATTTCGTGATTTTTAGCATTCTAGGTTGTTTATCAGAGTGTTTAGATGCTTCATACCGAATTTGGTGCAATTTGGAATCCATTTGAGGTTCGGATCATCCATAATACCAAAACAGGGTCCCGCAGGACCCGGATCCAAACGAAAAACAAGCGAAAATCGTTATTTTGGATAAATTGCAAAATATCAAATTCTGATTTTACAGTCCTCATGTGTTTAGCAGCATGTCATCATGTCCCTTACTGCATTTCATCATCATTGGATTCAATTTGAATTTCGAAATCCCAATTTTACTAAGTTTTCCTTCAAAAAAAACCCTGATTTTAAAGGTGTAACTTTAATTTTAGGGGTATTTTGGTCATTTTGACCCCAATTCCGAATTTCAAACTGTTTTCCACTGAATTCCCTGCATTTACATCATTTCAAATATCAAGAAAGCATGAGAATAGGGTTTATATCCAATTAAATCCAATAATTTCATAATATTATTGGAAAATCTTGGAAAAACCCACATATTTGAGCTAACTTTATTTCAAGCTTGGCAGGGATATTCCAAAGAAGGAGCTGAAGTCTGCAAATTTCTTTTATTTCCTTTATTTAGTGATGTAATAATGCAAATTTTGGAATAAGAGATTTAATTTCCTGCTTAGACTAGGATGCATATCATATAGTTTGAATTTATGCAATATCCTGTTTCTATGATTCATGCATTTTATTTCAAAAGCACTATGGATGTTCACGAATGGCACGTGCACCAACTCTTAGGGAGTTGATGGACTCGGTGGGATCCATATTTACGGCCCTAGTCGGAATATGGACGAGACCCAGATCCATCATCTTTCTACTAGTCACATTGAGCCTACACTCTTAGGCTATCTTAAAATGCACATCATATTTCCAAAGTTTTCAAAATCATGTGCATCAAATCAACTAAGTTCTGAACATATTCATGGCCACAGTCAGAATATGTGAAGGATTTATTTGGACTTAATGCACATTTTCCAACCAATTCCTCAGAAAATCTTTTCAAAGGGCATTCATTCACTCATGTCATTTGCATCATGAAATCATTTTCTCAAGAAAATTTCATTCTCAAAAAAATCGATTTCTCAAGAAACTCTTAAGTTGATTTTCCCAAAGTCAAGTTTTCATAGTTTTCCCTGAAAATCGGTTTCTCAAGAAACTCTAAGGATTTCTTAAAATCGGTTTTCCAAAGACAAGTTTTCCACAGTTTTCCCTGGAAAATGATATTTTCTTAAGAGATTCAAAAGAGTTTTCCAATCTTTCTCCAAGATCCAAAATCGATTTCCAAGTATTTCAAAAGGTAAAATTCCCAGGATTTCGATTCCCCAAGTTTTGAATTTCCTTCTCCAATGAGCTTTTCTATAAATCTTCCATCATTTTCCTAAGAAAACTCTCAAAGTCCAAGTTTTCCTAAGAAGTGTTTCCCTTTTCAGAAAGTTCATCTTTTCTCAAGAATCACTTCCATTTTCCCAGGATTTTCAACCATTCATAATTTTCCCAAGTCTTTATGAACTTTCCTGAGATTTCAAATCTTTTTCATCTGAGTTTCCTGAGAAATTGACTTTCAGCTTTTTCCTGAGAAAATCTTTTCAACTCCAAATATTTTCCAAGCATACATCATGTTTTCCCAAGCTGCATTTTCCAAAATCTCATAGCACATGCCTGAATTCTCTGTGCATTTAGGATAGAACATAACTTTGATAATTTAACTAAGTCAAGCACGATTTTGGTCCTTGGTTCGATTACCCCTGTTAAAGGTGGCAGGAACGGTCGAACCTCGTACCGACAGGTCGAGCCCCATCCCATGGATTTTCCCGCAATTTTCAAAACGGAGGCGAGTATTTCAAAACAATTTTCCAAAATCCGGTCAAGTTTGAAGCGCGAAAGCGTTTCCTTTTCTCTCTCTTTCGCAAGGAAGGGAAGACGGGGGAAAAATTTCGCGAAGAGAACAGGTTTGGCGACCATGATGGGACCTGTCCTTGTCTGACTTAAATTATGCTTGACTTAGTTCAATTATCAAAATTATGTTCATAAAATGTCAGCTCTTTTACTTTCAATATCATGTGAGCCTAGGAGCCTAGATTCTGACCCAGCTGACATTGAATGCATATAGCTTAGGCATGGTTTGGTAGGACCATATTGAGGAGATATTTTCATGCTCACATAGACTTAGGTCTAAATACAACTCTCCTAAATTTAGGATCTGAATGCAAACAATGTATGCTTCTTCAAAGTTTTCAAAAGCTATCTCTCTAGGATTTAGAGCCCTCTATTTCTTGCATGTGATCATTTTTTCAAAACTCCCTTACCTATCATTACCCGGTCTTCACGTTGCTGGGCTCTCTTCCAGAACCATAGTTCGGGACAGAGCCTCACAACTGGGCCACCTATTTGGGTTAACACCCCCCTACCACGTACCGCGGGCCACAGTCCGAAGTATATCGGTAGGCGCTCAAGGATGTTGGAAAACCTTACCTTAGAACCGGAGTTGAAATTCTATGCCACGTACCTCGGATTTCGATTCGGGTATATCGGCATAACTGGATTGGACAAAGATGATCTGAACTTAGAGTTAGGATTAAGGCCCTACAACTGTTTTCAAATTGATGCATCTAGAGTCAGCCTTTTAGGGAGTGCTGAATGTGCATAAATGTTTGTGCAGGATGAGATTGTATGTATGATTTTCTCAATTCTTTATGTTTCCCAATGTTTTTCAACTCATTAGGTCTTTTTCAAAATATCCTTATTTTCCACAAGATCTTTTTTCTCAAACCCTGGATTTTTCCCAAATATTCCATTTCTTCCAAAACTCCAGGCGATTTTACATTCTACCTTTCTACTGGATCTCGAATTTCTAGCTGCATTTTTATCCTGCCTGCAAAATTTTTCAAAATTTCTCACATTTTCCTAAGTCTCATTCTGAGTCTTTCTCTGTTTTCAGTTTAATGGCATCCAGTCAAGTCGATCCTATCTTTCCTGAAGGTCACATCTCCTTCGAGGTGCGACAAGGCCGTCCTGAACATCGAGCCCTTAGCACCGGAACTTTCATTCCCCGGTGGTATTATTCCTGGCTAAAGAGCTTTTCCTGAATGTTCCCGGACCATTTGAGCGAGTGCGAATTAGAGCTGGCATCAGCAGTCGGAAAGCAAACCATCAATGACAACCTGATCCATGCAATGGCGGAGCGATGGAATCCTCGAACGTGTACCTTCTGGTTCCCGTGGGGAGAGATGACCGTTTTGATGGATGAATTTTCAGAAATCATGGGGTTGCCAGAACCAGCTGGTCGACCAAGCGACCCATTAGAGCATTAATTCCTTATCAATGTCAAGGGTTTGGACCCTCGAGACTCCTTAGCCCATATGATAGGCCGCCGATCTTGGCCCCTGATCCAGTTAGAAGGAGATGAATATGTTGACCTACTCGAGTTGTACCGCCAGTACGGGACCTTCGTCGAAGTCAGCTCGCTTTCAAGAACAACCAAAGAAAAGATTCAGAATGCAATGGTTCTATGCACTGTAGGACTGTCCTTTTTCCCAGATGGACAGAACTACATGGACATCAGGATAATCCAACTTATGAGAAGATGGGGAAGTCGGCAAACCAATCGCCTCTCCATAGCCATGGCAGCGCTCGCCTTCCTTTATCGAGGTCTGACTCGATTCTCACTTGGAGAGTCCATTTTAGTTGAAGGATGCATCTACGCACTTCAGTCTGGTTTTTCCAACACGTTCCAGCCCGAGCAAGCTCTTTCAGATACAATGGTCAAGAACTCCTTCCAGTGGCGCAGTACCGGTCTATGATCAACAACATTCAAGAGGATGACGTTGTCTGGGACTATTTTGACCGGCAAACATCTCCTCCCAGATATACCTACGCTTATGGCAAGCGGTTCAAGTTGCTAGGACCATTCTTTTGCACTTACTACCAACCAGAGAGATGTGTTCGACAGTTCTCCCAGAGGCAGCAGTATGTCGAAGCCCGACTGTTATCAGGAGTTATGGCAGAGTTCGATCTCACCTCCGCACAATGGTCCGGGGCATATCATTCTGCCCGCTACGGCTGGGATTCCTTTGTCTCTCTTAAAATCTTTCCAGGTCCTAGAGTGTCTGCCGACTATCGTGAATGGTGGCAAATTGTTTGTCCCCCACCTCTTTGTCAAGATCAATAAAATCATATTTTCCCCATTTCAATAAAATTTTCTTGCTCTTTCCATTGTGGTTTGACGACCTCGCCTAGGTAACAAGGCATTATTTCGTTGTTTATTTCTTTTGCAGAAGGAATGGCAACACAATTGTCGTGATTCCCACGACAACTCAGTCCCTAGTAATGGGACATCCTTTCCAAATTGTCTACCATATTTTCAACAAATTTTCTTCCAAAAGCTAATTCCTTCATAATCTAATCAGATCTTTGCCCTGCAGAAAGCATCCATACCATTTGATGGTCGAGACAAGGTCAGGCAAAAGAACCACGACATCCCAATACTCGTCAGCCTCGGAAGAAGAGATGAGTTCCCCTCGATCTGAGAAGAGTCGAGAGCAGCAGCAAGAAGACGATGGCATAGACCCTCAAATGTATGCCATGTTCAGAAAAATGATGAACAAAATGATGAATGAGCAGCCCGGGACCAGCTCAGAAAGGAATCCATTCAGAGAAAAGTTTCATGGTCGTAGGAGTAAGAAGGCTCCCAAAAAGCAGATCCAACCAGAAGAGATTTCAGATGAATCAGATTCAACTGAAAACACAGATGAAGAATATGAGGTGCCTCCGGCATTTCAAAAGCGTGGCCAAAGTAAAAGCCGCAGATCAAAGAGCAGAGATAAAGAAGAGCCTTTGCAAGCGCAATTCAAGGAAATGGCTCGAGTTGTCAAGGATCTGCAAGCCCGCGACAAGGGCAAGAAAGTCTTCACCAGTGAGGACTTCTATGACGGCTTAGAAGGGGATGATGATCTGGAGAATCTCTCCCATAAATTCATCAAATTCGATGGTTCTGGCGACCCAAAAGCTCATCTCGCCACTTTCTTTGCTGAATGCTCTCGGTTTAGAAGGGATAACCGAGCATTGTTTCTATGCTTCCCCCGCAGCTTGGAAGGAGTTGCCGCCAAGTGGTATGCTGAGCATATCAACCCCATCGAGCTCAAGGAGTTCGATAAAGTTGTAAATCTCTTTATTGAACGTTTCTTGTTCAACACAGAAGCGCTGCCTACATTAAGTCATCTCTGCAATTTAAGGCAGAATGAGAATGAAAAAGCATGGAACTTGATTCACAGGTGGAGATCAGCCTGTAATAAGATGAGAGATCCTATCTCGGAAAGGCATGCATTGTCCTTAATCCTCAACAATATCTCGCAGCCGTTAAGAGGATTAATCTCCACAGCGTCGTCCAGGACCTTCATTGAGTTGACTGAACGAGCTGAATGGCTCGAGCTAAGTGTGGAAAATGGAGTCTATGAAGGCTTCACCTTTTCCAAGAACAACTCCCAAGGTGAGCAGAAGAAGAAAGCTCACTTCACTTATTCTGCCAGCAACAGCAACAAAGGCCGAAATCAGCACAAAGGGCAGAAGAAAGATTACTGCTACAGCACCGGCAGTTCGAACAACAAGGATCAGAAAGCAAAGCCTGCTCCTCAGTACAGCAAGCCTCCTCAGCAGGATCAAGGGTCGAAACTGCGCGAGAAGACTAAGCATGAAGGATGGAGTTACGACAGAAAGTTTACTCCTCTTGACCAATCACTCGAGGACATGCTCGAGTACATGCTATCAAAAGAGATGGTCAAATTGCCCAGATTGGCCGATCCCCCTGTGCCCATGGGGAAATGGAAAGATCAGTTCTGCAAGTTCCACAGGACAGTGGGACACAACACCGAGAACTGCTTTGTTCTCAAAAACATCGTGCAAGATCTCATTGAAAAGAATCTATTGGTAGAAGGAGAAGAAGAAGAGAAAATGGACATTCTCAACCACCCCTTCCCCTCGCACACCACAGCGGTAGTGTCTGCACAACCATTTTTGCCGCATGAACATATCAAGTCATGTTCTGCGCAAGATCTTCAAGTTCAGCATCAGGTGATGGTGCTACGACAAGCAGCTCCAGATTCTAAGAAGATGGACTTAATTTCAGCATTCGGTAAAATGAAAGTTGCGGAAGCACCTTTGAAGTCAGTTCCCAAATCAAAAAGAACTCCTGACTTCTTCAAGCAAATCGTTAGACCCAGGCTGGAGAATTCAAGTCAGAAGCCTCTGACCACTCTATCCAATGTCTCCATCTTTGACTTGGCCAAGAATTCCAGCAAGCACCAGCAAGTACTGGAGGATTTACTCAGGAAAATCAAAGTTAAGCCCAGTACCACTCCTGAAGACATGGCACAGATTGTGAACTCTGCCATGACCAATGCACCAATTACCTTCTCAGATGAGGACCTTCCAAAGCCTCATTCCTTTCATAATAATGCCTTGTACATTGTCGTTCGAGTCAGAGGAATGACGGTTCCCCATGTGTTGGTCGATGGAGACAGTAGCCTCAACATATGTCCTGAAATGACCGCAAAGGCATTAGGGATCAAGGATGAAGAATATATTCTGGATCCCATCACTATCTATGGGTTTGACAATCATGGTCAAACAGCCAAGGGCAAGATAATCCTGGAGGTGTTCATCAACTATTCGGTGCACTCCATCCTTTTCCATGTGGTTAATGTACCACCAACCTACAACTTGTTGCTCGGAAGGACATGGATTCACAACGCTAATGCAGTGCCTTCTACCCTCCATCAATGTGTAAAGTGGTCCCAAGGTGGAATGATTACCACAATACTGGGAGAAGACCCAGAAGAAAGGCTCCCGCAGCCCATGATTCCTCGGCCATCATTCAATGCAGATATTCCCAACATCAGGGAAAGTGAAGAGATCAATCTCGGGGAGAATCGAGAAATACTTCAGGCACCATCAGAGCCATCTCTGCACACAGTAGCCACGACACGATGGAAAGGTCCTCAATTCTTCAAGGTTGGAGGTCGAATCGACTACAACACCATTAAGGATCATCCCTTGTTTCCTCAATTCATGAAGTCAAGAAAGGGATTTGATTTACTCCTGAAGCATGGCTATCAACCCTTTAAGGGACTCGGCAAGAATGAAGATGGCCGCATCGAGCCAATGATCCAGAAACATCGTCCACACAGGGCAGGATTGGGGTTCTCCGGAGGAAGCTCATCAAGGAAGACTGTTTTTGTCAAAGGGGCACAATGAAGACCATTTGTTTTCTATTCTTTTCCAAATAAATGTCTCATTTTACCAATGTCATTGATCAATTCAATCAATAAAATTCCAAGTTTCTTTGTCTATCCGGATGCCATCTACTCCCTTTTTGTCTGTCTCATCATTTTATAAATTCAATGCCATTTTATGCATGGTTCTCTTCAAATGATTGCTTGTCTTACTATAGGCCGATTTATCTGAACCAGATTTCTTCTCCAAAATTTCAGAATGACTTCTCGGACAATCAAGAAGCTCGTTCTCAATCCCAAGGCCTTTCAGAAGTCGACATCAATTCACAAAATCAAAGCAAGCACCGGAAATGATAAGAGTGCAAAGCAGTCTTATGAGTGTGCAGAATATGATCAGTCTCTTCAGGAATTACCGGAGTTCGCCGCAGTTTAGAAGCAGGACGAACCATCTCCTCTAGTACAAGATCCAACTGAAGGTGTCAATATCGGTTCAGAGGAAGATCCAAAAATTCTCCAGATCGGAACCAGTCTGAGTCCGGAAGAAAAGAAAAGGCTTACAGATTTTCTCAAGCGGCATGAAGAAGTGTTCGCATGGACATATGAAGACATGCCGGGCTTAGACCCCAAATTAGTCGAACACCGTCTTGTCTTAAAGCCGGATGCTAAGCCAGTCAAGCAGAAGCTGAGAAAAATGGATCCCAGAATAGAACAACAAGTCAAAGAAGGACTTGAAGATCTGCTCAAAGCAGGATTTATTCGAGCTATTGACTACCCAGATTGGTTAGCCAATATTGTCGTCGTCCCAAAGAAAAGTGGCAAAGTAAGGATCTGCATAGACTTCAGAGACCTAAACAAGGCAACTCCGAAGGATGACTATCCACTTCCAAGCATCGATCTTCTAGTCGATAGCACGGCAGGACATGCCATGTTCTCCTTCATGGACGGATATTCCGGCTACAATCAGATTGAGTTGGCCGCCCGCGACCAATAAAAAACTTCTTTTACTATGCCTTGGGGCACTTTCTGCTATACAGTTATGCCTTTTGGGCTCAAGAATGCCGGAGCAACGTATCAACGGGCAATGGCTGTCATCTTTCACGATCAGATGCGCAAAATCATGGATGCGTATGTTGATGATATTCTCGTGAAATCTAAAAAGGAAGAAGATCACCTCGAAGCTCTTAATCAAGTCTTCAAGAGACTCATTCTTTACAAGTTAAGGCTTAACCCGCAAAAGTGTGTCTTTGGAGTCGAATCAGGCAAACTGTTGGGTTTTCTGGTAAGCAAAAAGGGAATTGAAGTTGACCCAGCCAAAGCAAAGGCTATCATTGATATGCCACCCCCGAAGAATCTCAAAGAGCTGCGTAGCCTCCAAGGACGTATGCAATCAATCCGGCGATTTATTTCCAATTTGGCAATGAGATGCGAACCTTTCAACCACTTGCTCAGAAAAGGAGTGAAGTTCGAATGGGGACCAGAGTGCCAGCAATCGTTCGATCAAATCAAGAAGTATCTTCTTAATCCTCCCATCCTGAAGCCACCAGAATTGGGAAAACCTCTTTTGCTATACATCTTAGTTAATCAAGTCGCATGCGGTGGATTCTTGGCGCAATACAAAGAAGGCAGCCTGATAGAACACGCCATTTATTACGTGAGCAAGACTTTCATAGATTATGAAAAGAGATACTCTCAAATAGAGAAGACCTGCCTAGCTCTGGTATGGATGTGTCAGAAGCTAAGACACTACCTGCTAGCATCAGAAGTCAAAATTTTGTCTAAACTCAATCCTCTCAAGTATATCTTAGAGCAACCTTTCCTCAGCGGACGAGTCGCAAAATGGCAAGTCTTACTGATGCAGTATGACTTAGAATATGTCTCGCAGCAATCAATCAAAGGCCAAGCAATTGCAGATCAATTGGCGGATTTTCCTCTGGCCGAAGAAGTGAAAGGCGAAGATGACTTCCCTGATGAGCAAATTTGCAATATCCAGCAATTTCCAGTCTGGAATTTATTTTTTGATGGTTCTAAGAACATGGCCGGAATAGGCATCGGAATTTTATTAATCACTCCTGAGAAAGAAATGATTCCATTTTCTCTCAAGCTCGACTTTTAATGCACTCACAATATGGCTGAATATGAAGCCCTGATTCAAGGTCTAAGGATTCTATTAGACTTTAATGTCAAGAGAGTACATGCCTATGGCGACTCATTACTCGTTGTTAATCAAGTTCGAGCCGAATGGCAGGTCAAAGATAAGAAGCTATTCCCCTATCAGAAAATTGTTTCAGCTCTCGTCAGCAAGTTCGAAGAGTTCCAGCTCTTCCATATCAAGAGAGATTTCAATCAAGTGGCCGATAGCTGATCATGCATATAATTCAGGGTTTATTAACATTTAAATATGCATGATTTTATGAAATAATGTTTCAAAAACCCAATTTTATGTTAGTTTTCGAGTAAATGTGCTAAAATGATTTAAAAATAGAAAATGCATGAAAAATAGTTTTATTTTACATTTTTATACATATTTTAGTTTTTGTTATATTCATAGTAGTCTAGTGTTAGTTTTCAATTAAAAATAAAATAAAAAAATAGAGAAAATAGTTTTTAAAATCATTTTAAATGTTTGTTTTTTTTAGAAAAGAAGAAAAAATTAGTAGAATAATTTTTATTTTCCTTATAAATGAAATAAAGTTTTGTTTATAACTTTTTGAAAAAAAAATTTAATAAACCGGTTTACACGGTTTGGTTTTTGAATTTTAAAAACTAAAAAAAAAAAAATAATAGCAAACCGGCTGGAACCGGTTTGCGTTTTTTTTAAAACTGAAAAAATCGGTTTCAAACCGGTTCCAGCCGGTTTGGGGTTTTAAAACCCACGAAGGAAAAAAAAATCAGTCGTCTCCCCTGTACGCTTGAACCTTCACTCTTTTCCCTCTTTCCCTCTCTTCCCTCTTTTCTCAATTTCTTCCACCATCGCCGGTAGCTGCTTCTTTCCCTAACTTCCCCTTCTCCCTTTTTCCTCTATTGAAACTCCAGCAGCCGGTGGTGATGGATCCTCATTCCGGCGATGGCGCACGGTGGATGACCGACTTCTTTTCTAACCATTCCAGGTGTGATTCACGGTAAGTCTGGTTCTTCTCTTCTGATATCTTCTTCTTCTTCTTCTTATCCCGATTTTTCCTCTTATTCTTCTTCTTCTTCTTTATTTCTTCTTCATCTGATTTCTTCCTTCTTCTTCTCCTTCAGATTTTCTTCTTCTTCTTTTTCCAATCCGATCTTCATCTTCTATTTCTTCTTCTTCTTCCTCCGATTTTCAGTTTTTCTTCTTCTTCTTCAGCTTCTTCCGATTTCTTCTTAATCTTCTTCTCTTCTTCTTCTTCTTTTTCAGCTTTGTTAATGTTTTTTCTTCAACTGTATTGATTATGAAAAACAGAATAAAAAAAAATTTAAAACAAAAGAAAAAAAAACCGATAGTTATGTTTCATATTTTTTTCCTTTTCTGTTCATTTTCTGATTTGTATTTTGTTAAGTAGTTACTTAGATCTGTATTTTAGTTTCATAAGTAGTTCATTATTTGTTATTGAATTCTGTTTTTCATTCATCACATAGAGTAGATTTCTGTTTGAATTTCCTGTTTTTAAATTTCTGTTTGAAGCATAGCATGTTCTTATTTTCCTAAATGTTGTAATTTTCTGTTTTTCTTGCTTTTACATTCATTATATGCTTTCGTTAAATTCATTTTTCAAGTTTTCCATTTCATATTTTTCCTGAATTGTTAGTAATGTTACAGTATTTTTCATTGCATTAAGTTCCTGTTTGTTTGTTTTTTTTATATGTCTTGCATTGCATTAACATTCGGTTTTATTGTTCACTTGTTAAATTTCTGTTTCATTTACTTTCTTTTCTGAAATTCATGTCCTGATTTTCCTGTTTTTTCTCTCATATTTTGTTTTCTGAAATTTTTAAGTTTCTTTACCTTCATTCAGCAAATTCCTGTTTTACAAATCCTTGAATTCATGTTTTAGTCATTTAGTAATTTTCTATTTTCGGTTTTTTTTCTAATTTCCTGTTTTGTTTTTACATTCATCTTTTGTTAAGTAATCATTAGTTAGTAGTTAAGTAATTGTTAGTTAAATGTTTTCTAATTAGTTGGTTAGTAGATTTAATTAGAATTAGTTTTTCAATTATAATTAGTCATTTAGATATCTTTTATCATTTCTTTTATGTTCTAGATCTGGTACTGCTCGTGTTCTTTCTACTTGTGCAGGATAGCACAGGATTGGAGCGGAATTGATTACATGACACGAAGTACGAAGAATAAAGCTTCGTTTTACTTTTCAGTTTAGAATTAGAATTTTAATTGGGTTTGTAAATATTGCACTTTACGCCCTCTGCGAAGGGTATTCATTTGTTGTAATAGTTAGTTGTTTTTACTTTTCTTGAACACTTTACATTTCAATAATTTGGTAATAAAGAATAGTTTAGACTTGTGTGTTTGAATACAACATATTTTCGTTCCCTGAGTTCGAACCGGTCTCATCCACTAGTGAGAACCGGTTTTTATTATTTGATGTCTGGTTTTCACATGTTTTACATTTAAAAATCTTTTCAAAATTACAACGATTTAAAAGAAGACATCAATAGCCTAGCCAGTTTAGGCTCCATTATGGCATTCAGAAATGGAGAATCTTGTCGCTCTTTTGAAATTGGCAGACTTGACCAACCTGCTTTCATTCCAGCGGAACAGGTAAACCAGGCTGAGCAAAAGAAGAAGTCTTGGTATTACAACATCAAAACTTTCATAAAAACCGGTGAATTTCCTCCAGAACTCTCAAAGAAAGAGCAACGAGCAATCCAGCGTATGTCTACTCGATACTTCATCTTGGCCAATGTCCTCTATCGTCGTGGATTCAGTTCAGAGTATTCCAGATGTTCAGACGAAGACGAAGCCAAAGAAGTCGTGCGAGAAGCACACGAAGGCATCTGTGGTGGTCATGCTGGCTACCAAACCCTTGTCAAGCAAATCATCAGAGCAGGTTACTACTGGAAAACTATGCAACAAGACTGTTATCATTATGTGAAGAAGTGTGTGCAATGTCAAATACATGCACCTTCTATCCATGCTCCAGCAACTTATTTACAGTCTGTTGTTTCTCCATGGCCGTTCTCCATGTGGGTCTTTGATGTCGTAGGTCCCATCACTCCTTCAGCTTCAAATGGCTACAAATACTTCCTTGCCGCAACAGAATATTTCACCAAGTGGGTAGAAGCCATCAGTCTCCGCACAGTAGAAGGCCGACACGTGGTCTCTTTTATTCACAAGAACATCCTTTGCCGTTTCGGCATCCCACATGACATTGTGTCAGACAATGGCAGTCATTTCAAGAATGAAAAGATGAAGACATTCTGCTCAAAATTCAAGATCTATCACCATTTTTCTGCTCCATATTATCCTCAAGGGAACGGTCAGGCAGAGGCCACCAACAAGATTTTAATTCGTATCTTGGAGCGAACTGTGGAAACAGGCCGTGACTGGCATGAGAAAATCCACGACGCACTATGGGCCTATCGGACCACCATTCGAACTCCAACGAATGCTACTCCATCAGAACTGGTCTATGGAACAGAAGTAGTATTGCCGCTACATGTTCAGAAGCCCGCTTTGAAATTTGCTTCACTTCTGCAATTACCTCTTGATCAATACCAGCAGCAGCGACTAGTGCAGCTAGACTTACTCGACGAAAGAAGGCTAAAAGCAGCAGAGCATGCTCAATCCTATCGCCAGAGAATAGCCAGGCAATATGCGAAGTCTATCATCGAAAGAAGATTCAAAGTCAATGATTTAGTACTTCGATCCACAGCTTATCTCAAGCATCGTCCAGGCGGCAAATGGTCGCCAAATTGGGAAGGTCCCTATGTTGTCAAAGAAGCATTACCCCGCAACTCATATCGGCTCATCAATGCCGATGGAGTAGAATTGCCAGATCCTATTAATGCTCGACACTTGAAAAAGTTTTATACTTGAAACATTTATTCTTCTCTTGTAATCCTTCCTGTTTCTTTCAAATAATGATCCAACTTTCTTCCCCAGTTACACTGGGGCATTTTAAAATTTTATTCTATATGCAGGCAGGATAAACAAATTCCTCATTTCATGCACAGGTGCATTCATATGCATCAATTCATGCTCATTGGCATTCAACTGCATTAACAACAATCTGGTCAGTATTAGGGTTTCAACAAACCGTCTCATCACAATTCCTAATGATCCAAAGGTCATCATCACCAATACTGAACCAAAACCCAGCGCTCGTACTGGTATTATTCCAAAATCCAGTACTCAAACTCGCACATTTTCAAAATTCCAATTTTTCAGAAAACCGAGTTCCGACTCGGGTTTTATTTTCAAATCAT
Organism: Nuphar pumila; assembly: GCF_984573655.1. Taxonomy (NCBI): domain Eukaryota; kingdom Viridiplantae; phylum Streptophyta; class Magnoliopsida; order Nymphaeales; family Nymphaeaceae; genus Nuphar; species Nuphar pumila. Next base: position 95,525,641 of record NC_143252.1, on the reverse strand, counting down.
TTTCCTTTGTTGATCCGGGTTCCGACTCGTGATCTCTCTACTTTACTCGAGCCTTGACTCGAACTCCTCATTTTCCTTTGTTGATCCGGGTTCCGACTCGTGATCTCTCTACCTTATTCGAGCCTTGACTCGAATTCTTCATTTTCCTTTGTTGATCCGGGTTCCGACTCGTGATCTCTCTACCTTATTCGAGCCTTGACTCGAATTCTTCATTTTCCTTTGTTGATCCGGGTTCCGACTCGTGATCTCTCTACTTTACTCGAGCCTTGACTCGAACTCTTCATTTTCCTTTGTTGATCCGGGTTCCGACTCGTGATCTCTCTACTTTATTCGAGCCTCGACTCGAACTCCTCATTTTCCTTTGTTGATCCGGGTTCCGACTCATGATCTCTTTACCTTATTCGAGCCTTGACTCGAATTCTTCATTTTTCTTTGTTGATCCGGGTTCCGACTCGTGATCTCATTATCCTACTCGAGCCTTGACTCAAGCTCTTCGTTTTCTTTATTGATCCGAGTTCCGACTCGTGATCTCTTTATCTTCATTCGAGCTCTTCATTTTTCTTTATTGATCCGAGTTCCGACTCGTGATCTCTTTATCTTCATTCAAGCTCAGATTCGAGCTCTTCATTTTTCTCTGTTGATTCGGGTTCCGACTCGTGATCTCTATTCATTTGAGCTCAGATGCGAGCTCTTTATTTTCTTTTGTTGATCCGGGTTCCGACTCGTGATCTCTGTATCTTATTCGAGCTCTGACTCGAACTCATCATTCTCCTTTGATTAATCCAAGTCATTTCAATCATCAGGGTCTGTCAATTGCTCGAATTTGATATTTTGTCCTCCAAATTCCAATCTAAATCTTAAAACCAGGCAATTCTCCAATTTCGACCTCTGGGTCACCCGATTTCCAATTCTCAATTTCAATTACCAATTTCCAATTCTCGACCTTCGGGTCAATCAATTTCCAATTCTCGACCTGCGGGTCAACAAATTTCCAATTTTCGACCTTCGGGTCAATCAATTTCCAAATTTCGACCTCTGGTCAAATCAATTCTCAATTTCGACCTTCGGGTCACACAATTTCGACCTTTCGGTCAACCAATTCTCAATTTCGACCTTTTTGGTCAAATCAATTCTCAATTTCGACCATCAGGTCATCCAATTTCGACCTTCGTGTCATTCAATTTTCAGCAACCAATTTTCCAATTTCCAATTTCGACCTTCGGGTCAATCAATCTCAATATCCAATTTCAATCATTTCCTCTTGCGAAAGACCCTTTTAGGGAGAGTCGAGGGAGCTCGTTCTTTCGCATGCTATGCAATTTGTTCACTTAGCCCCTTGTCAGGGAGAGTTTGAAGGGACTCGCGTCTTTGTGAACCGTTTGCAAAACAATTTCCAGCTTCACACAAGAAACCCTTTTTAAGGGAGAGGCTCGACGGAGACTCGCTTTTCTTGTGACCCCCCAATTTCATACTAGGCCATTTTTCGTCATGAAGGACCCTCTTTACAGGGAGAGTGTGATGAACTCGTTCCTTTCATGACCCAATTTTCAGACCTCACTATTATCGGCCCCCTTTCCATAAGAGAAGCCTAATATTAGGGAGCTTTGACGAAAGCTCAATTTCTCTTCGAAAGTTCGTTTTGCAAACACCGCCTCTTCAAGGAAGAGAGGAGTATTCCCCATTCAGGTAAGGGCTAAGCCTGAGTCTCTCTTTTTGGGGAAAAAGAGAGGAGAATTTTCGTCACGGATGTGTTGAGCCGGATTTCAAATACTCATTTTCACCAAGGATTTCAAGAAAATTTTGTCAAATTGTCAATCAAATTATTTGTTGATTTCAGAATATTTATTGCACAAATCTCTATCTCAGTTTACCTTCAGCATCACTTCCAAAAGAGTGAAGCTTTTGCGAAAAGAGATTCAAAACTCAAATCCTTTCTATTGGCCAACCAAAAGGATGAAGGATAAATCCTCAATATGGCCAGAAAAGAAGATTCAATGTTATTGAAAATCGTAGGTGATTGATATTGATCGCAGTTATGGCACAACTTTAAGGATTATTCTTGTAAAGACAAGGCAGTGGAAATATTCTGAGCGCTAGAAAAGAGAGCATTTACCCAAGCCCCGTTTCCTCAAAATCACCTAAGCTGCAATTAAATATCCGCAAAAGGGATCTCTCACCTGTCGTCAAGATGAAGGCGGATTAGGCGAGTAGACCCTCGAGGCCAAAGAAGATTCGAAACATCTCCAAGTTGACGGAGTTTGTGACGGATCCTTCCAGGGAAAGTCCAAAGCACTGTCGAGATGAAGGCAGATGCAATGAACCTCTCGACAATCCCTAAAAGATATTTAATTTCAGCTATCGCCCAAAGATCTCCGAACCCATCATCCAAGAAGGATCGAAACATCTCCAAGTTGAAGGAGTTTGTGACGTACCCTTCCCAAAAGGGAGAAAGAGAGGAAAAAGAAAGAGAGAAAAAGTAAGAGCATCTCCAAAATGAAGAAGAATATAGCCAAAAAAACTCACAGAGAGCCAAAAGAGTGCAGAAAGACTATCATGAGAGAAGCTCTCAGGATATCAAACTGCCAGATCTATCAAGAATCCTCTTTAATCTTGTGAAATTCTATTATCAATATTCTTTCATCAACTGCTTTCATAATATCAAATTCTCTTTCTTGTTCATATCAAGGAAATTGATAACCTCCTTGAAGAAGGTCAATCGCAAGCAATTTGGATGCTAAATCTTGATTCTACGAAGTGAACCTTATTTGGAGGTAATGCTTTGGGTAGAAAAGAAAGAATATCTTTGCAAAAATGTGCAACATTTTCAAATATTTTGAATCAACAGCAAAATTTCCAATATTTTGACAATATTTTCTAGCTATCCTGACATGAAGTGAGAGCTTGATGTCCGTTTTCAATACATCCAGACACCAATTTTAAATCCCTCTTAAGGACTTGATTCCTTCCCTTCTTTGAGAGCATGAACTCTCAGATTGCACACTTCCCTGTGTCCCCACTGTCCCACCATAGACAGTCCCATTTCGGTTCGAGGTCGAACCACCAATCATTTTCTCGCAAAAGGCAATTTCAAAAGCTGATTTTAGTCTCAGCAATGAGACGCCCAAAACCAATCCCTTTTCAAACTTTAGGGACCCCATTTTCCTTCCTTTTGCAAAACACCTGTCGGATTTACTGTGCAAAATCCGAAGGTTCCATCGTGGTATCTTTCTTCGAGGATTCCATTTCATTTTCCGCCCGATCAGGATAAGGGTACAAACCTGAGCCTCAATCAAAGAGGTATTTCATTTTCCGCCCGATCAGGATAAGGGTACAAACCTGAGCCTCAATCAAAGAGGTATTCCATTGTCCGCCCGATCAGGATAAGGGTATAAACCTGAGCCTCATCCAAAGAGGTATTTCATTTTTCGCCCGATCAGGATAAGGGTACAAACCTGAGCCTCAATCAAAGAGGTATTTCATTTTCTGCCCGATCAGGATAAGGGTACAAACCTGAGCCTCATTCAAAGAGGTATTTCATTTTCCGCCCGATCAGGATAAGGGTACAAACCTGAGCCTCATCCAAAGAGGTATTTCATTTTCCGCCCGATCAGGTTAAGGGTACAAACCTGAGTCTCATTTCGATGAGATATTCCATTCCCCAATCAGGTCAAGGGTCAAAACCTGAGCTTCGTTCCATGCGAGGTATTTCTGTCCCATCAGGTTAAGGGTCAAACCTGAGCTTCGTTCCATGCGAGGTATTTCTGTCCCATCCAGGTTAAGGGCATAAACCTGAACTTCACTCTCATAGAGTGAACCTTTTCTCTCCATTCTTCGCTTCATATCTACCATCCTCCTCGGGCTAATTTCTTCACACCCAGTCAGATCCTTCTAACTGGGGCATTTTTTTCGTATAGCCCAAATTTGGTGTGTTTTCTTTGCCACTAAGCTCGGCCATGAGCCGGCTTAGTAGCAAAGAGGGGCATCTGTAAACACCCCAAATTTTCACTCACCTCCAGCATTTCCACCAAACACCAACATCCAACCTCTGAAATCGCTGGAGGGCAAAATGGTCATTTTCTGAGCCCGGACCTTGCAAAAGTCTAAATTTCATCTGAAACTCTCAAAATTTCTCTAATTTTAACTCAGATGTTCAAAAATTTATTCCTGACAGGAGACAGACAGCTCCAAGTCTTGATTCAAGATTGCATTTCATAAGACATGACATTGCATATCATTGCATGAGCATTTCAAATCACTGCACTGCAAAGCATGTCATTTCGAGGTCCAGAACTCTTGATTTTAAAATTTTCAATCCAGATTAGAATTTCAACTCTTCTCAAAATTGATTTCAAAACCCTGGGTCTTCAAAATTATCAATTCTTCCCATTTTACACCCAGGACTCTGAATTTCAAAATATTTTCTCAGGAAAACGATCTGGATAGTTTTCAATATGGATTTCAGCCACTTCACCTCAGATTTTGCCCCTTTTTACAATTTCAAATATCCTCCTTTTACAAAATTGCCCTGCAGGGGTCAACTCTTTCCAAAATTTCCTGTTTTACCAATTAGTCCAGATTTTATAAAAATTCCAAAAAGAGGTTTTGTTGTTTTATCCTTATTTCAATAAAGAAGCAATGTGGGACCCACACTGAGGTGGTGTCACACAAGCTTTCCTTTTGAAAAATTTGAATTTTGAAAAAACCCAAAAAATATAGGAGCCTTGTCCCCTAGATTGGTGCCACTTGTCTTTTCTCTCTCCTCCCATTTCCATGCCAAGTGTCAGTGTGGGGCTACCTTAAGAAGCCGCCACATGTCATCCCATTTTATCTGCCATGTGTCACCCTATCCATCCTGCGCCATGTGTCATTCCATGACTACCAAGAGATGCCAAGTGTCATAGGTTGTCCTGTCTAGAAAAAGTGGAGTTTGTCTCCTCTGAGGTGGCGCCACTTGAAGTGTGTCTCCTGCAGGGGACACGTGTGAACCCCTCCTTCCTTCTAGAAAAGTAGCCTGACACATGTCTCTTCCTACTTTTCTCAAAAAAGTAGGAGACATGTGTCACTCCCAAATTCCTACAGAAAAGGTAGGCTTGTCTCCTTTGAGGTGGCGCCATCTGGAGTGTCTCCTGCAGAGGACACGTGGCAAGCTCCCATTTCCTCAGAAAAAGCAAATGCCATGTGTCGTTTTCTGCTTTCTTCAGAAAACTAGAATTTAAACATTCAAATCTCCTCATAGGTGGCGCAAATCCTGAACTTCTACCTTTTCCAGGTTGTCTGAGATGGCGCCACATGGCCTGGCCCACCTTCTCTTCCCTCTGCCACGTGTCATTCTCTGCTTCTTTCAGAAAAAGTAGAGGACACATGTCTTCTCCCTACTTCTTTCAGAAAAGTAGGAGACACATGTCACTCCTGGCCTTCTTCAGAAAAAGCAAACCATTCAAAATTCAAACAAGGCACTAGGTGGCAAAAATCCTGAGCTCTGATTTTTCCAGATGGCCTGAGATGGCGCCACATGTCCTTTCCCTCCTTTTCCTCCCTCTTGCCACATGGCATCGTAGGAGCCACCCTGAGGTGGCGCCACATGTCCACCCTCCATTCCTCCAGGGCCAACCTCCATTTGAATTTCAAACTTCCCCTTGAGGTGGCGCCATTTGAGAAAGCCTCTCCAGACAGCTGACACTTGTCCGCCACATGTCCAGATCTCCTTTCTCCAGAAAAGGTAGAATTCAAATTCCTCTGAGGTGGCGCCTTCTGAGCCCACTACTCTGACCTTCTGACATGTGTCAAACACCTTTTGAGGTGGCACCATTCCAGGACTCCACTTGGCTCCATTTTTATTTTTTATTTTATTTTTAATAAAGGTAGCCCACCATAAGGTGGCGCCACCTGAGGACTCCCTACAAAAGGTGAGTTTGAAATTCAAATTCCAAGAGAGCACCCCCTGAGGTGGCGCCTTCTGGGAGTTCCCTGCAGAGAGAATCAAGCAAACTTTTGAAAAATTCCAAATTCCCCCTGCTGAGGTGTCTCACCCACAAAATTTTCATTTTTTATTTTTCTCAAAAAATCAAAATAGCCTTTTGAGGTGGCGCCACCTGAGGGCTCCCTGCAGAAGACAAATTCGAATTTCAAACCCCTCAGATGGCACCCCCTGAGATGGCGCCACATGGAGGGCTCAGATCCAGCCTGTTTGAATTTCAAAATTTTTCAGAAAAGTTATAAAAACAAGGGTTCACGCCCAGCCTAAGGAGATCATTTTTTTTTAGCTCTTGTGAACTTGGAAAATCTGACCTAGCCTTCCTAACATCTGATTTTGAACCTTGGAAATCGTGCCCCTTTGGCTCATTGGAGAAGGTGGAGTAAAGCTCGTGCAGTGGCCAATCCGATTCCAACAGAGCTCGATTTTGGTGGACCATCCGAAGCTCGGAGCGAAGGACGAAGGAAGCTCGTGATAGCTGCCCCTTTCAAGAGCTCCTACACTGCGTAACGAAACAAGGTGCACTTCTTTTCCCCTTGATGTGATTCTATAATCCGAATCGGGAGTCGTTTGAAGAAAGAGCTCATCCGAGGGATGGATTGAGCTATTCTCATAAAACGACATATATAAAAATGTTTTGTTATGCTTTCTTGATGATTTTTAACATTCATATAGTTAGCTAGGTTTAATTTGCATTTTATTTCATTCATTTAGTACATGTCATGAATTAATTAGGATTAATTTAGCATTTATTTCAATTCTGCTTATTTTCAGTAGGTCTCTGTTTTTGTCAGTCAGTCCACACGTCATTTCATGCATTTGTTTTTTATTAAAAATCCCAAAAAAATCACGGCATGCGCCCTTTAGGTGTCCCTAAAATTTTGCCAAAAATCCGGAGCCATTTGAATTTGTTTACTGCGGTAAACATTCAAAATGGCAAGTCGGGTTTTGTTATCCGGGATACGTTTTGACAATCATGTGCCGACTTGTAAAATCGATATGTCCCTCATGGGAGATCCGATTTTTGATCCGAAAGATGTTCTGAACTCGGGAGAATGTCTAGTTTTTAATACGATTTTTTAGATTTTTCTGATGTTTTTATGTCTGACAAAAATCCGAGAGTTCGGGACACGTGTCAGAGCCTAATTTGGGCCTCTGAGATCTTGGATCGACTTAGGGCTATGGTTTCTCTTTGTGTGTTGCTTCAAATACGAAACTATAAAAAGTGAAAGTGGTGACCGAGATGTCCTCTGTTTGAATCTGAAAGCCTGTAATGTTTAGAATAGTGTTGACCCCTGCTTCGTATTTTTCTTGTCAGACCCCTGTTTTGCTACATTTGTCTGTTCTGTTAGTTTAGGCAGAAATAGTTATATTTTTATCTGTGTTTCTGTTGATCAAATGCCAAAGTCATAAACATGAAAGTTGTTCATGTAGGTGTCTTTCATAACTCTGATTAATTTCATAAATTTCCATGGCCGTTTTGTATTTCTTTAGCATTTTTCATCAGATTAGTTTGATTTTTACCTATGTCAGAACTAAATCTCTGTTATTGAACTCACCATGGCTCAAATCCCGAGGCTGTAAAAACCAAAAATGTTCCATTTTGGGTCTTTTAGCAGTCTGAAAAATATCAGAAGTTTTCATGGTGTAAATCTTGCATTATCATGTTAAGCATTGCATTTGGTTCGGATCCATAGGCAAAATCCACCATTTTTAGGATTTCCCTTGAATTTTAGCATTTAAATCATATCATTTCGTGATTTTTAGCATTCTAGGTTGTTTATCAAAGTGTTTAGATGCTTCATACCGAATTTGGTGCAATTTGGAATCCATTTGAGTTCGGATCATCCATAATACCAAAACAGGGTCCCGCAGGACCCGGATCCAAACGAAAAACAAGCGAAAATCGTTATTTTGGATAAATTGCAAAATATCAAATTCTGATTTTACAGTCCTCATGTGTTTAGCAGCATGTCATCATGTCCCTTACTGCATTTCATCATCATTGGATTCAATTTGAATTTCGAAATCCCAATTTTACTAAGTTTTCCTTAAAAAAAAAACCCTGATTTTAAAGGTGTAACTTTAATTTTAGGGGTATTTTGGTCATTTTGACCCCAATTCCGAATTTCAAACTGTTTTCCACTGAATTCCCTGTATTTACATCATTTCAAATATCAAGAAAGCATGAGAATAGGGTTTATATCCAATTAAATCCAATAATTTTATAATATTATTGGAAAATCTTGGAAAAACCCACATATTTGAGCTAACTTTATTTCAAGCTTGGCAGGGATATTCCAAAGAAGGAGCTGAAGTCTGCAAATTTCTTTTATTTCCTTTATTTAGTGATGTAATAATGCAAATTTTGGAATAAGAGATTTAATTTCCTGCTTAGACTAGGATGCATATCATATAGTTTGAATTTATGCAATATCCTGTTTCTATGATTCATGCATTTTATTTCAAAAGCACTATGGATGTTCACGAATGGCACGTGCACCAACTCTTAGGGAGTTGATGGACTCGGTGGGATCCATATTTACGGCCCTAGTCGGAATATGGATGAGACCCAGATCCATCATCTTTCTACTAGTCACATTGAGCCTACACTCTTAGGCTATCTTAAAATGCACATCATATTTCCAAAGTTTTCAAAATCATGTGCATCAAATCAACTAAGTTCTGAACATATTCATGGCCACAGTCAGAATATGTGAAGGATTTATTTGGACTTAATGCACATTTTCCAACCAATTCCTCAGAAAATCTTTTCAAAGGGCATTCATTCACTCATGTCATTTGCATCATGAAATCATTTTCTCAAGAAAATTTCATTCTCAAAAAAATCGATTTCTCAAGAAACTCTTAAGTTGATTTTCCCAAAGTCAAGTTTTCATAGTTTTCCTTGAAAATCGGTTTCTCAAGAAACTCTAAGGATTTCTTAAAATCGGTTTTCCAAAGACAAGTTTTCCACAGTTTTCCCTGGAAAATGATATTTTCTTAAGAGATTCAAAAGAGTTTTCCAATCTTTCTCCAAGATCCAAAATCGATTTCCAAGTATTTCAAAAGGTAAAATTCCCAGGATTTCGATTCCCCAAGTTTTGAATTTCCTTCTCCAATGAGCTTTTCTATAAATCTTCCATCATTTTCCTAAGAAAACTCTCAAAGTCCAAGTTTTCCTAAGAAGTGTTTCCCTTTTCAGAAAGTTCATCTTTTCTCAAGAATCACTTCCATTTTCCCAGGATTTTCAACCATTCATAATTTTCCCAAGTCTTTATGAACTTTCCTGAGATTTCAAATCTTTTTCATCTGAGTTTCCTAAGAAATTGACTTTCAGCTTTTTCCTGAGAAAATCTTTTCAACTCCAAATATTTTCCAAGCATACATCATGTTTTCCCAAGCTGCATTTTCCAAAATCTCATAGCACATGCCTGAATTCTCTGTGCATTTAGGATAGAACATAACTTTGATAATTTAACTAAGTCAAGCACGATTTTGGTCCTTGGTTCGATTACCCCTGTTAAAGGCGGCAGGAACGGTCGAACCTCGTACCGACAGGTCGAGCCCCATCCCATGGATTTTCCCGCAATTTTCAAAACGGAGGCGAGTATTTCAAAACAATTTTCCAAAATCCGGTCAAGTTTGAAGCGCGAAAACGTTTCCTTTTCTCTCTCTTCCGCAAGGAAGGGAAGACGGGGGAAAATTTTCGCGAAGAGAACAGGTTTGGCGACCGTGATGGGACCTGTCCTTGTCTGACTTAAATTATGCTTGACTTAGTTCAATTATCAAAATTATGTTCATAAAATGTCAGCTCTTTTACTTTCAATATCATGTGAGCCTAGGAGCCTAGATTCTGACCCAGCTGACATTGAATGCATATAGCTTAGGCATGGTTTGGTAGGACCATATTGAGGAGATATTTTCATGCTCACATAGACTTAGGTCTAAATACAACTCTCCTCAATTTAGGATCTGAATGCAAACAATGTATGCTTCTTCAAAGTTTTCAAAAGCTATCTCTCTAGGATTTAGAGCCCTCTATTTCTTGCATGTGATCATTTTTTCAAAACTCCCTTACCTATCATTACCCGGTCTTCACGTTGCTGGGCTCTCTTCCAGAACCATAGTTCGGGACAGAGCCTCACAACTGGGCCACCTATTTGGGTTAACACCCCCCTACCACGTACCGCGGGCCACAGTCCGAAGTATATCGGTAGGCGCTCAAGGATGTTGGAAAACCTTACCTTAGAACCGGAGTTGAAATTCTATGCCACGTACCTCAGATTTCGATTCGGGTATATCGGCATAACTGGATTGGACAAAGATGATCTGAACTTAGAGTTAGGATTAAGGCCCTACAGCTGTTTTCAAATTGATGCATCTAGAGTCAGCCTTTTAGGGAGTGCTGAATGTGCATAAATGTTTGTGCAGGATGAGATTGTATGTATGATTTTCTCAATTCTTTATGTTTCCCAATGTTTTTCAACTCATTAGGTCTTTTTCAAAATATCCTTATTTTCCACAAGATCTTTTTTCTCAAACCCTGGATTTTTCCCAAATATTCCATTTCTTCCAAAACTCCAGGCGATTTTACATTCTACCTTTCTACTGGATCTCGAATTTCTAGCTGCATTTTTATCCTGCCTGCAAAATTTTTCAAAATTTCTCACATTTTCCTAAGTCTCATTCTGAGTCTTTCTCTGTTTTCAGTTTAATGGCATCCAGTCAAGTCGATCCTATCTTTCCTGAAGGTCACATCTCCTTCGAGGTGCGACAAGGCCGTCCTGAACATCGAGCCCTTAGCACCGGAACTTTCATTCCCCGGTGGTATTATTCCTGGCTAAAGAGCTTTTCCCGAATATTCCCGGACCATTTGAGCGAGTGCGGATTAGAGCTGGCATCAGCAGTCGGAAAGCAGACCATCAATGGCAACCTGATCCATGCAATGGCGGAGCGATGGAATCCTCGAACGTGTACCTTCTGGTTCCCGTGGGGAGAGATGACCGTTTTGATGGATGAATTTTCAGAAATCATGGGGTTGCCAGAACCAGCTGGTCGACCAAGCGACCCATTAGAGCATCAATTCCTTATCAATGTCAAGGGTTTGGACCCCCGAGACTCCTTAGCCCGTATGACAGGCCGCCGATCTTGGCCCCTGATCCAGTTAGAAGGAGATGAATATGTTGACCTACTCGAGTTGTACCGCCAGTACGGGACCTTCGTCGAAGTCAGCTCGCTTTCAAGAACAGCCAAAGAAAAGATTCAGAATGCAATGGTTCTATGCACTGTAGGACTGTCCCTTTTCCCAGATGGACAGAACTACATGGACATCAGGATAATCCAACTTATGAGAAGATGGGGAAGTCGGCAAACCAATCGCCTCTCCATAGCCATGGCAGCGCTCGCCTTCCTTTATCGAGGTGTGACTCGATTCTCACTTGGAGAGTCCATTTTAGTTGAAGGATGCATCTACGCACTTCAGTCTGGTTTTTCCAACACGTTCCAGCCCGAGCAAGCTCTTTCAGATACAATGGTCAAGAACTCCTTCCAGTGGCGCAGTACCGGTCTATGATCAACAACATTCAAGAGGATGACGTTGTCTGGGACTATTTTGACCGGCAAACATCTCCTCCCAGATATACCTATGCTTATGGCAAGCGGTTCAAGTTGCTAGGACCATTCTTTTGCACTTACTACCAACCAGAGAGATGTGTTCGGCAGTTCTCCCAGAGGCAGCAGTATGTCGAAGCCCGACTGTTATCAGGAGTTATGGCAGAGTTCGATCTCACCTCCGCACAATGGTCCGGGGCATATCATTCTGCCCGCTACGGCTGGGATTCCTTTGTCTCTCTTAAAATCTTTCCAGGTCCTAGAGTGTCTGCCAACTATCGTGAATGGTGGCAAATTGTTTGTCCCCCACCTCTTTGTCAAGATCAATAAAATCATATTTTCCCCATTTCAATAAAATTTTCTTGCTCTTTCCATTGTGGTTTGACGACCTCGCCTAGGTAACAAGGCATTATTTCGTTGTTTATTTCTTTTGCAGAAGGAATGGCAACACAATTGTCGTGATTCCCACGACGACTCAGTCCCTAGTAATGGGACATCCTTTCCAAATTGTCTACCATATTTTCAGCAAATATTTCTTCCAAAAGCTAATTCCTTCATAATCTAATCAGGTCTTTGCCCTGCAGAAAGCATCCAAACCATTTGATGGTCGAGACAAGGTCAGGCAAAAGAACCACGGCATCCCAATACTCGTCAGCCTCGGAAGAAGAGATGAGTTCCCCTCGATCTGAGAAGAGTCGAGAGCAGCAGCAAGAAGACGATGGCATAGACCCTCAAATGTATGCCATGTTCAGAAAAATGATGAACAAAATGATGAATGAGCAGCCCGGGACCAGCTCAGAAAGGAATCCATTCAGAGAAAAGTTTTATGGTCGTAGGAGTAAGAAGGCTCCCAAAAAGCAGATCCAACCAGAAGAGATTTCAGATGAATCAGATTCAACTGAAAACACAGATGAAGAATATGAGGTGCCTCCGGCATTTCAAAAGCGTGGCCAAAGTAAAAGCCGCAGATCAAAGAGCAGAGATAAAGAAGAGCCTTTGCAAGCGCAATTCAAGGAAATGGCTCGAGTTGTCAAGGATCTGCAAGCCCGCGACAAGGGCAAGAAAGTCTTCACCAGTGAGGACTTCTATGACGGCTTAGAAGGGGATGATGATCTGGAGAATCTCCCCCGTAAATTCATCAAATTCGATGGTTCTGGCGACCCAAAAGCTCATCTCGCCACTTTCTTTGCTGAATGCTCTCGGTTTAGAAGGGATAACCGAGCATTGTTTCTATGCTTCCCCCGTAGCTTGGAAGGAGTTGCCGCCAAGTGGTATGCTGAGCATATCAACCCCATCGAGCTCAAGGAGTTCGATAAAGTTGTAAATCTCTTTATTGAACGTTTCTTGTTCAACACAGAAGCGCTGCCTACATTAAGTCATCTCTGCAATTTAAGGCAGAATGAGAATGAAAAAGCACGGGACTTGATTCACAGGTGGAGATCAGCCTGTAATAAGATGAGAGATCCTATCTCGGAAAGGCATGCATTGTCCTTAATCCTCAACAATTTCTCGCAGCCGTTAAGAGGATTAATCTCCACAGCGCCGTCCAGGACCTTCATTGAGTTGACTGAACGAGCTGAATGGCTCGAGCTAAGTGTGGAAAATGGAGTCTATGAAGGCTTCACCTTTTCCAAGAACAACTCCCAAGGTGAGCAGAAGAAGAAAGCTCACTTCACTTATTCTGCCAGCAACAGCAACAAAGGCCGAAATCAGCACAAAGGGCAGAAGAAAGATTACTGCTACAGCACCGGCAGTTCGAACAACAAGGATCAGAAAGCAAAGCCTGCTCCTCAGTACAGCAAGCCTCCTCAGCAGGATCAAGGGTTGAAACTGTGCGAGAAGACTAAGCATGAAGGATGGAGTTACGACAGAAAGTTTACTCCTCTTGACCAATCACTCGAGGACGTGCTCGAGTACATGCTATCAAAAGAGATGGTCAAATTGCCCAGATTGGCCGATCCCCCTGTGCCCATGGGGAAATGGATAGATCAGTTCTGCAAGTTCCACAGGACAGTGGGACACAACACCGAGAACTGCTTTGTTCTCAAAAACATCGTGCAAGATCTCATTGAAAAGAATCTATTGGTAGAAGGAGAAGAAGAAGAGAAAATGGACATTCTCAACCACTCCTTCCCCTCGCACACCACAGCGGTAGTGTCTGCACAACCATTTCTGCCGCAAGAACATATCAAGCCATGTTCTGCGCAAGATCTTCAAGTTCAGCATCAGGTGACGGTGCTACGACAAGCAGCTCCAGATTCTAAGAAGATGGACTTAATTTCAGCATTCGGTAAAATGAAAGTTGCGGAAGCACCTTTGAAGTCAGTTCCCAAATCAAAAAGAACTCCTGACTTCTTCAAGCAAATCGTTAGACCCAGGCTGGAGAATTCAAGTCAGAAGCCTCTGACCGCTCTATCCAATGTCTCCATCTTTGACTTGGCCAAGAATTCCAGCAAGCACCAGCAAGTACTGGAAGATTTACTCAGGAAAATCAAAGTTAAGCCCAGTACCACTCTTGAAGACATGGCACAGATTGTGAACTCTACCATGACCAATGCACCAATTACCTTCTCAGATGAGGACCTTCCAAAGCCTCATTCCTTTCATAATAATGCCTTGTACATTGTCGTTCGAGTCAGAGGAATGACGGTTCCCCATGTGCTGGTCGATGGAGACAGTAGCCTCAACATATGTCCTGAAATGACCGCAAAGGCATTAGGGATCAAGGATGAAGAATATATTTTGGATCCCATCACTATCTATGGGTTTGACAATCATGGTCAAACAGCCAAGGGCAAGATATTCCTGGAGGTGTTCATCAACTATTCGGTGCACTCCATCCTTTTCCATGTGGTTAATGTACCACCAACCTACAACTTGCTGCTCGGAAGGACATGGATTCACAACGCTAATGCAGTGCCTTCTACCCTCCATCAATGTGTAAAGTGGTCCCAAGGTGGAATGATTACCACAATACTGGGAGAAGACCAAGAAGAAAGGCTCCTGCAGCCCATGATTCCTCGGCCATCATTCAATGCAGATATTCCCAGCATCAGGGAAAGTGAAGAGATCAATCTCGGGGAGAATCGAGAAATACTTCAGGCACCATCAGAGCCATCTCTGCACACAGTAGCCACGACACGATGGAAAGGTCCTCAATTCTTCAAGGTTGGAGGTCGAATCGACTACAACACCATTAAGGATCATCCCTTGTTTCCTCAATTTCATGAAGTCAAGAAAGGGATTTGATTTACTCCTGAAGCATGGCTATCAACCCTTCAAGGGACTCGACAAGAATGAAGATGGCCGCATCGAGCCAATGATCCAGAAACATCGTCCCCACAGGGCAGGATTGGGGTTCTCCGGAGGAAGCTCATCAAGGAAGACTGTTTTTGTCAAAGGGGCACAATGAAGACCATTTGTTTTCTATTCTTTTCCAAATAAATGTCTCATTTTACCAATGTCATTGATCAATTCAATCAATAAAATTCCAAGTTTCTTTGTCTATCCGGATGCCATCTACTCCCTTTTTGTCTGTCTCATCATTTTATAAATTCAATGCCATTTTATGCATGGTTCTCTTCAAATGATTGCTTGTCTTACTATAGGCCGATTTATCTGAACCAGATTTCTTCTCCAAAATTTCAGAATGACTTCTCGGACAATCAAGAAGCTCGTTCTCAATCCCAAGGCCTTTCAGAAGTCGACAGCAATTCACAGAATCAAAGCAAGCACCGGAAATGATAAGAGTGCAAAGCAGTCTGATGAGTGTGTAGAATATGATCAGTCTCTTCAGGAATTACCGGAGTTCGCCGCAGTTCAGAAGCAGGATGAACCATCTCCTCTAGTACAAGATCCAACTGAAGGTGTCAATATCGGTTCAGAGGAAGATCCAAAAATTCTCCAGATCGGAACCAGTCTGAGTCCGGAAGAAAAGAAAAGGCTTACAGATTTTCTCAAGCGGCATGAAGAAGTGTTCGCATGGACATATGAAGACATGCCGGGCTTAGACCCCAAATTAGTCGAACACCGTCTTGTCTTAAAGCCGGATGCTAAGCCAGTCAAGCAGAAGCTGAGAAAAATGGATCCCAGAATAGAACAACAAGTCAAAGAAGGACTTGAAGATTTGCTCAAAGCAGGATTTATTCGAGCTATTGACTACCCAGATTGGTTAGCCAATATCGTCGTCGTCCCAAAGAAAAGTGGCAAAGTAAGGATCTGCATAGACTTCAAAGACCTAAACAAGGCAACTCCGAAGGATGACTATCCACTTCCAAGCATCGATCTTCTAGTCGATAGCACGGCAGGACATGCCATGTTCTCCTTCATGGACGGATATTCCGGCTACAATCAGATTAAGTTGGCCGCCCGCGACCAATAAAAAACTTCTTTTACTACGCCTTGGGGCACTTTCTGCTATACAGTTATGCCTTTTGGGCTCAAGAATGCCGGAGCAACGTATCAACGGGCAATGGCTGTCATCTTTCACGATCAGATGCGCAAAATCATGGATGCGTATGTTGATGATATTCTCGTGAAATCTAAAAAGGAAGAAGATCACCTCGAAGCTCTTAATCAAGTCTTCAAGAGACTCATTCTTTACAAGTTAAGGCTTAACCCGCAAAAGTGTGTCTTTGGAGTCGAATCAGGCAAACTGTTGGGTTTTCTGGTAAGCAAAAAGGGAATTGAAGTTGACCCAGCCAAAGCAAAGGCTATCATTGATATGCCACCCCCGAAGAATCTCAAAGAGCTGCGTAGCCTCCAAGGACGTATGCAATCAATCCGGCGATTTATTTCCAATTTGGCAATGAGATGCGAACCTTTCAACCACTTGCTCAGAAAAGGAGTGAAGTTCGAATGGGGACCAGAGTGCTAGCAACCGTTCGATCAAATCAAGAAGTATCTTCTTAATCCTCCCATCCTGAAGCCACCAGAATTGGGAAAACCTCTTTTGCTATACATCTCAGTTAATCAAGTCGCATGCGGTGGATTCTTGGCGCAATACAAAGAAGGCAGCCTGATAGAACACGCCATTTATTACGTGAGCAAGACTTTCATAGATTATGAAAAGAGATACTCTCAAATAGAGAAGACCTGCCTAGCTCTGGTATGGATGTGTCAGAAGCTAAGACACTACCTGCTAGCATCAGAAGTCAAAATTTTGTCTAAACTCAATCCTCTAAAGTATATCTTAGAGCAACCTTTCCTCAGCGGACGAGTCGCAAAATGGCAAGTCTTACTGATGCAGTATGACTTAGAATATGTCTCGCAGCAATCAATCAAAGGCCAAGCAATTGCAGATCAATTGGCGGATTTTCCTCTGGCCGAAGAAGTGAAAGGCGAAGATGACTTCCCTGATGAGCAAATTTGCAATATCCAGCAATTTCCAGTCTGGAATTTATTTTTTGATGGTTCTAAGAACATGGCCGGAATAGGCATCGGAATTTTATTAATCACTCCTGAGAAAGAAATGATTCCATTTTCTCTCAAGCTCGACTTTCAATGCACTCACAATATGGCTGAATATGAAGCTCTGATTCAAGGTCTAAGGATTCTATTAGACTTTAATGTCAAGAGAGTACATGCCTATGGCGACTCATTACTCGTTGTTAATCAAGTTCGAGCCGAATGGCAGGTCAAAGATAAGAAGCTATTCCCCTATCAGAAAATTGTTTCAGCTCTCGTCAGCAAGTTCGAAGAGTTCCAGCTCTTCCATATCAAGAGAGATTTCAATCAAGTGGCCGATAGCCTAGCCAGTTTAGGCTCCATTATGGCATTCAGAAATGGAGAATCTTGTCGCTCTTTTGAAATTGGCAGACTTGACCAACCTGCTTTCATTCCAGCGGAACAGGTAAACCAGGCTGAGCAAAAGAAGAAGTCTTGGTATTACAACATCAAAACTTTCATAGAAACCGGTGAATTTCCTCCAGAACTCTCAAAGAAAGAGCAACGAGCAATCCAGCGTATGTCTACTCGATACTTCATCTTGGCCAATGTCCTCTATCGTCGTGGATTCAGTTCAGAGTATTCAAGATGTTTAGACGAAGACGAAGCCAAAGAAGTCGTGCGAGAAGCACACGAAGGCATCTGTGGTGGTCACGCTGGCTACCAAACCCTTGTCAAGCAAATCATCAGAGCAGGTTACTACTGGAAAACTATGCAACAAGACTGTTATCATTATGTGAAGAAGTGTGTGCAATGTCAAATACATGCACCTTCTATCCATGCTCCAGCAACTTATTTACAGTCTGTTGTTTCTCCATGGCCGTTCTCCATGTGGGCCTTTGATGTCGTAGGTTCTATCACTCCTTCAGCTTCAAATGGCTACAAATACTTCCTTGCCGCAACAGAATATTTCACCAAGTGGGTAGAAGCCATCAGTCTCCGCACAGTAGAAGGCCGACACGTGGTCTCTTTTATTGACAAGAACATCCTTTGCCGTTTCGGCATCCCACATGACATTGTGTCAGACAATGGCAGTCATTTCAAGAATGAAAAGATGAAGACATTCTGCTCAAAATTCAAGATCTATCACCATTTTTCCGCTCCATATTATCCCCAAGGGAACGGTCAGGCAGAGGCCACCAACAAGATTTTAATTTGTATCTTGGAGCGAACTGTGGAAACAGGCCGTGACTGGCATGAGAAAATCCATGACGCACTATGGGCCTATCGGACCACCATTCGAACTCCAACGAATGCTACTCCATCAAAACTGGTCTATGGAACAGAAGTAGTATTGCCGCTACATGTTCAGAAGCCCGCTTTGAAATTTGCTTCACTTCTGCAATTACCTCTTGATCAATACCAGCAGCAGCGACTAGTGCAGCTAGACTTACTCGACGAAAAAAGGCTAAAAGCAGCAGAGCATGCTCAATCCTATCGCCTGAGAATAGCCAGGCAATATGCGAAGTCTATCATCGAAAGAAGATTCAAAGTCAATGATTTAGTACTTCGATCCACAGCTTATCTCAAGCATCGTCCTGGCGGTAAATGGTCGCCAAATTGGGAAGGTCCCTATGTTGTCAAAGAAGCATTACCCCGCAACTCATATCGGCTCATCAATGCCGATGGAGTAGAATTGCCAGATCCTATTAATGCTCGACACTTGAAAAAGTTTTATACTTGAAACATTTATTCTTCTCTTGTAATCCTTCCTGTTTCTTTCAAATAATGATCCAACTTTCTTCCCCAGTTACACTGGGGCATTTTAAAATTTTATTCTATATGCAGGCAGGATAAACAAATTCCTCATTTCATGCACAGGTGCATTCATATGCATCAATTCATGCTCATTGGCATTCAACTGCATTAACAACAATCTGGTCAGTATTAGGGTTTCAACAAACCGTCCCATCACAATTCCTAATGATCCAAAGGTCATCACCAATACTGAACCAAAACCCCGCGCTCGTACTGGTATTATTCCAAAATCCAGTACTCAAACTGGCACATTTTCAAAATTCCAATTTTTCAGAAAACCGAGTTTCGACTCGGGTTTTATTTTCAAATCATTTTCCTTTGTTGATCCGGGTTCCGACTCGTGATCTCTCTACTTTACTCGAGCCTTGACTCGAACTCCTCATTTTCTTTTGTTGATCCGGGTTCCGACTCGTGATCTCTCTACCTTATTCGAGCCTTGACTCGAATTCTTCATTTTCCTTTGTTGATCCGGGTTCCGACTCGTGATCTCTCTACCTTATTCGAGCCTTGACTCCAATTCTTCATTTTCCTTTGTTGATCTGGGTTCCGACTCGTGATCTCTCTACTTTACTCGAGCCTTGACTCGAACTCTTCATTTTCCTTTGTTGATCCGGGTTCCGACTCGTGATCTCTCTACTTTATTCGAGCCTCGACTCGAACTCCTCATTTTCCTTTGTTGATCCGGGTTCCGACTCGTGATCTCTTTACCTTATTCGAGCCTTGACTCGAATTCTTCATTTTCCTTTGTTGATCCGGGTTCCGACTCGTGATCTCATTATCCTACTCGAGCCTTGACTCAAGCTCTTCGTTTTCTTTATTGATCCGAGTTCCGACTCGTGATCTCTTTATCTTCATTCGAGCTCTTCATTTTTCTTTATTGATCCGAGTTCCGACTCGTGATCTCTTTATCTTCATTCAAGCTCAGATTCGAGCTCTTCATTTTTCTCTGTTGATTCGGGTTCCGACTCGTGATCTCTATTCATTTGAGCTCAGATGCGAGCTCTTTATTTTCTTTTGTTGATCCGGGTTCCGACTCGTGATCTCTGTATCTTATTCGAGCTCTGACTCGAACTCATCATTCTCCTTTGATTAATCCAAGTCATTTCAATCATCAGGGTCTGTCAATTGCTCGAATTTGATATTTTGTCCTCCAAATTCCAATCTAAATCTTAAAACCAGGCAATTCTCCAATTTCGACCTCTGGGTCACCCGATTTCCAATTCTCAATTTCAATTACCAATTTCCAATTCTCGACCTTCGGGTCAATCAATTTCCAATTCTCGACCTGCGGGTCAACAAATTTCCAATTTTCGACCTTCGGGTCAATCAATTTCCAAATTTCGACCTCTGGTCAAATCAATTCTCAATTTCGACCTTCGGGTCACACAATTTCGACCTTTCGGTCAACCAATTCTCAATTTCGACCTTTTTGGTCAAATCAATTCTCAATTTCGACCATCAGGTCATCCAATTTCGACCTTCGTGTCATTCAATTTTCAGCAACCAATTTTCCAATTTCCAATTTCGACCTTCGGGTCAATCAATCTCAATATCCAATTTCAATCATTTCCTCTTGCGAAAGACCCTTTTAGGGAGAGTCGAGGGAGCTCGTTCTTTCGCATGCTATGCAATTTGTTCACTTAGCCCCTTGTCAGGGAGAGTTTGAAGGGACTCGCGTCTTTGTGAACCGTTTGCAAAACAATTTCCAGCTTCACACAAGAAACCCTTTTTAAGGGAGAGGCTCGACGGAGACTCGCTTTTCTTGTGACCCCCCAATTTCATACTAGGCCATTTTTCGTCATGAAGGACCCTCTTTACAGGGAGAGTGTGATGAACTCGTTCCTTTCATGACCCAATTTTCAGACCTCACTATTATCGGCCCCCTTTCCATAAGAGAAGCCTAATATTAGGGAGCTTTGACGAAAGCTCAATTTCTCTTCGAAAGTTCGTTTTGCAAACACCGCCTCTTCAAGGAAGAGAGGAGTATTTCCCATTCAGGTAAGGGCTAAGCCTGAGTCTCTCTTTTTGGGGAAAAAGAGAGGAGAATTTTCGTCACGGATGTGTTGAGCCGGATTTCAAATACTCATTTTCACCAAGGATTTCAAGAAAATTTTGTCAAATTGTCAATCAAATTATTTGTTGATTTCAGAATATTTATTGCACAAATCTCTATCTCAGTTTACCTTCAGCATCACTTCCAAAAGAGTGAAGCTTTTGCGAAAAGAGATTCAAAACTCAAATCCTTTCTATTGGCCAACCAAAAGGATGAAGGATAAATCCTCAATATGGCCAGAAAAGAAGATTCAATGTTATTGAAAATCGTAGGTGATTGATATTGATCGCAGTTATGGCACAACTTTAAGGATTATTCTTGTAAAGACAAGGCAGTGGAAATATTCTGAGCGCTAGAAAAGAGAGCATTTACCCAAGCCCCGTTTCCTCAAAATCACCTAAGCTGCAATTAAATATCCGCAAAAGGGATCTCTCACCTGTCGTCAAGATGAAGGCGGATTAGGCGAGTAGACCCTCGAGGCCAAAGAAGATTCGAAACATCTCCAAGTTGACGGAGTTTGTGACGGATCCTTCCAGGGAAAGTCCAAAGCACTGTCGAGATGAAGGCAGATGCAATGAACCTCTCGACAATCCCTAAAAGATATTTAATTTCAGCTATCGCCCAAAGATCTCCGAACCCATCATCCAAGAAGGATCGAAACATCTCCAAGTTGAAGGAGTTTGTGACGTACCCTTCCCAAAAGGGAGAAAGAGAGGAAAAAGAAAGAGAGAAAAAGTAAGAGCATCTCCAAAATGAAGAAGAATATAGCCAAAAAAACTCACAGAGAGCCAAAAGAGTGCAGAAAGACTATCATGAGAGAAGCTCTCAGGATATCAAACTGCCAGATCTATCAAGAATCCTCTTTAATCTTGTGAAATTCTATTATCAATATTCTTTCATCAACTGCTTTCATAATATCAAATTCTCTTTCTTGTTCATATCAAGGAAATTGATAACCTCCTTGAAGAAGGTCAATCGCAAGCAATTTGGATGCTAAATCTTGATTCTACGAAGTGAACCTTATTTGGAGGTAATGCTTTGGGTAGAAAAGAAAGAATATCTTTGCAAAAATGTGCAACATTTTCAAATATTTTGAATCAACAGCAAAATTTCCAATATTTTGACAATATTTTCTAGCTATCCTGACATGAAGTGAGAGCTTGATGTCCGTTTTCAATACATCCAGACACCAATTTTAAATCCCTCTTAAGGACTTGATTCCTTCCCTTCTTTGAGAGCATGAACTCTCAGATTGCACACTTCCCTGTGTCCCCACTGTCCCACCATAGACAGTCCCATTTCGGTTCGAGGTCGAACCACCAATCATTTTCTCGCAAAAGGCAATTTCAAAAGCTGATTTTAGTCTCAGCAATGAGACGCCCAAAACCAATCCCTTTTCAAACTTTAGGGACCCCATTTTCCTTCCTTTTGCAAAACACCTGTCGGATTTACTGTGCAAAATCCGAAGGTTCCATCGTGGTATCTTTCTTCGAGGATTCCATTTCATTTTCCGCCCGATCAGGATAAGGGTACAAACCTGAGCCTCAATCAAAGAGGTATTTCATTTTCCGCCCGATCAGGATAAGGGTACAAACCTGAGCCTCAATCAAAGAGGTATTCCATTGTCCGCCCGATCAGGATAAGGGTATAAACCTGAGCCTCATCCAAAGAGGTATTTCATTTTTCGCCCGATCAGGATAAGGGTACAAACCTGAGCCTCAATCAAAGAGGTATTTCATTTTCTGCCCGATCAGGATAAGGGTACAAACCTGAGCCTCATTCAAAGAGGTATTTCATTTTCCGCCCGATCAGGATAAGGGTACAAACCTGAGCCTCATCCAAAGAGGTATTTCATTTTCCGCCCGATCAGGTTAAGGGTACAAACCTGAGTCTCATTTCGATGAGATATTCCATTCCCCAATCAGGTCAAGGGTCAAAACCTGAGCTTCGTTCCATGCGAGGTATTTCTGTCCCATCAGGTTAAGGGTCAAACCTGAGCTTCGTTCCATGCGAGGTATTTCTGTCCCGTCCAGGTTAAGGGCATAAACCTGAACTTCACTCTCATAGAGTGAATCTTTTCTCTCCATTCTTCGCTTCATATCTACCATCCCCCTTGGGCTAATTTCTTCACACCCAGTCAGATCCTTCTAACTGGGGCATTTTTTTTGTATAGCTCAAATTTGGTGTGTTTTCTTTGCCACTAAGCTCGTCCATGAGCCAGCTTAGTAGCAAAGAGGGGCATCTGTAAACACCCCAAATTTTCACTCACCTCCAGCATTTCCACCAAACACCAACATCCAGCCTCTGAAATCGCTGGAGGGCAAAATGGTCATTTTCTAAGCCCGGACCTTGCAAAAGTCTAAATTTCATCTGAAACTCTCAAAATTTCTCTAATTTTAACTCAGATGTTCAAAAATTTATTCCTGACAGGAGAGAGACAGCTCCAAGTCTTGATTCAAGATTGCATTTCATAAGACATGACATTGCATATCATTGCATGAGCATTTCAAATCACTGCACTGCAAA
The DNA here is from genome assembly GCF_984573655.1 of Nuphar pumila. Lineage (NCBI taxonomy): Eukaryota > Viridiplantae > Streptophyta > Magnoliopsida > Nymphaeales > Nymphaeaceae > Nuphar > Nuphar pumila. The sequence continues at coordinate 95,502,272 of NC_143252.1, read as the reverse complement.
GCATGTCATTTCGAGGTCCAGAACTCTTGATTTTAAAATTTTCAATCTAGATTAGAATTTCAACTCTTCTCAAAATTGATTTCAAAACCCTGGGTCTTCAAAATTATCAATTCTTCCCATTTTACACCCAGGACTCTGAATTTCAAAATATTTTCTCAGGAAAACGATCTGGATAGTTTTCAATATGGATTTCAGCCACTTCACCTCAGATTTTGCCCCTTTTTACAATTTCAAATATCCTCCTTTTACAAAATTGCCCTACAGGGGTCAACTCTTTCCAAAATTTCCTGTTTTACCAATTAGTCCAGATTTTATAAAAATTCCAAAAAGAGGTTTTGTTGTTTTATCCTTATTTCAATAAAGAAGCAATGTGGGACCCACACTGAGGTGGTGTCACACAAGCTTTCCTTTTGAAAAATTTGAATTTTGAAAAAACCCAAAAAATATAGGAGCCTTGTCCCCTGGATTGGTGCCACTTGTCTTTTCTCTCTCCTCCCATTTCCATGCCAAGTGTCAGTGTGGGGCTACCTTAAGAAGCCGCCACATGTCATCCCATTTTATCTGCCATGTGTCACCCTATCCATCCTGCGCCATGTGTCATTCCATGACTACCAAGAGATGCCAAGTGTCATAGGTTGTCCTGTCTAGAAAAAGTGGAGTTTGTCTCCTCTGAGGTGGCGCCACTTGAAGTGTGTCTCCTGCAGGGGACACGTGTCAACCCCTCCTTCCTTCTAGAAAAGTAGCCTGACACATGTCTCTTCCTACTTTTCTCAAAAAAGTAGGAGACATGTGTCACTCCTAAATTCCTACAGAAAAGGTAGGCTTGTCTCCTCTGAGGTGGCGCCATCTGGAGTGTCTCCTGCAGAGGACACGTGGCAAGCTCCCATTTCCTCAGAAAAAGCAAATGCCATGTGTCGTTTTCTGCTTTCTTCAGAAAACTAGAATTTAAACATTCAAATCTCCTCATAGGTGGCGCAAATCCTGAACTTCTACCTTTTCCAGGTTGTCTGAGATGGCGCCACATGGCCTGGCCCACCTTCTCTTCCCTCTGCCACGTGTCATTCTCTGCTTCTTTCAGAAAAAGTAGAGGACACATGTCTTCTCCCTACTTCTTTCAGAAAAGTAGGAGACACATGTCACTCCTGGCCTTCTTCAGAAAAAGCAAACCATTCAAAATTCAAACAAGGCACTAGGTGGCAAAAATCCTGAGCTCTGATTTTTCCAGATGGCCTGAGATGGCGCCACATGTCCTTTCCCTCCTTTTCCTCCCTCTTGCCACATGGCATCATAGGAGCCACCCTGAGGTGGCACCACATGTCCACCCTCCATTCCTCCTGGGCCAACCTCCATTTGAATTTCAAACTTCCCCTTGAGGTGGCGCCATTTGAGAAAGCCTCTCCAGACAGCTGACACTTGTCCGCCACATGTCCAGATCTCCTTTCTCCAGAAAAGGTAGAATTCAAATTCCTCTGAGGTGGCGCCTTCTGAGCCCACTGCTCTGACCTTCTGACATGTGTCAAACACCTTTTGAGGTGGCACCATTCCAGGACTCCACTTGGCTCCATTTTTATTTTTTATTTTATTTTTAATAAAGGTAGCCCACCATAAGGTGGCGCCACCTGAGGACTCCCTACAAAAGGTGAGTTTGAATTTCAAATTCCAAGAGAGCACCCCCTGAGGTGGCGCCTTCTGGGAGTTCCCTGCAGAGAGAATCAAGCAAACTTTTGAAAAAATATAAATTCCCCCTGCTGAGGTGTCTCACCCACAAAATTTCCATTTTTTATTTTTCTCAAAAAATCAAAATAGCCTTTTGAGGTGGCGCCACCTGAGGGCTCCCTGCAGAAGACAAATTCGAATTTCAAACCCCTCAGATGGCACCCCCTGAGATGGCGCCACATGGAGGGCTCAGAGCCAGCCTGTTTGAATTTCAAAATTTTTCAGAAAAGTTATAAAAACAAGGGTTCACGCCCAGCCTAAGGAGATCATTTTTTTTTAGCTCTTGTGAACTTGGAAAATCCGACCTAGCCTTCCTAACATCTGATTTTGAACCTTGGAAATCGTGCCCCCTTTGGCTCATTGGAGAAGGTGGAGTAAAGCTCGTGCAGTGGCCAATCCGATTCCAACAGAGCTCGATTTTGGTGGACCATCCGAAGCTCGGAGCGAAGGACGAAGGAAGCTCGTGATAGCTGCCCCTTTCAAGAGCTCCTACACCGCGTAACGAAACAAGGTGCACTTCTTTTCCCCTTGATGTGATTCTATAATCCGAATCGGGAGTCGTTTGAAGAAAGAGCTCATCCGAGGGATGGATTGAGCTATTCTCATAAAACGACATATATAAAAATGTTTTGTTATGCTTCCTTGATGATTTTTAACATTCATATAGTTAGCTAGGTTTAATTTGCATTTTATTTCATTCATTTAGTACATGTCATGAATTAATTAGGATTAATTTAGCATTTATTTCAATTCTGCTTATTTTCAGTAGGTCTTTGTTTTTGTCAGTCAGTCCACACATCATTTCATGCATTTGTTTTTTATTAAAAATCCCAAAAAAATCACGGCATGCGCCCTTTAGGTGTCCCTAAAATTTTGCCAAAAATTCGGAGCCATTTGAATTTGTTTACTGCGGTAAACATTCAAAATGGCAAGTCGGGTTTTGTTATCCGGGATACGTTTTGAAAATCATGTGCCGACTTGTAAAATCGATATGTCCCTCATGGGAGATCCGATTTTCGATCCGAAAGATGTTATGAACTCGGGAGAATGTCTAGTTTTTAATATGATTTTTTTAGATTTTTATGATGTTTTTTATGTCTGACAAAAATTCGAGAGTTTGGGACACGTGTCAGAGCCTAATTTGGGCCTCTGAGATCTTGGATCGATTTAGGGCTATGGTTTCTCTTTGTGTGTTGCTCCAAATCCAAAACTATAAAAATTGAAAGTGGTGACCGAGATGTCCTTTGTTTGAATCTGAAAGCCTGTAATTTTTAGAATAGTGTTGACCCCTGCTTCGTATTTTTCTTGTCAGACCCCTGTTTTGCTACATTTGTCTGTTCTGTTAGTTTAGGCAGAAATAGTTATATTTTTATCTGTGTTTCTGTTGATCAAATGCCAAAGTCATAAACATGAAAGTTGTTCATGTAGGTGTCTTTCATAACTCTGATTAATTTCATAAATTTCCATGGCCGTTTTGTATTTCTTTAGCATTTTTCATCAGATTAGTTTGATTTTTACCTATGTCAGAACTAAATCTCTGTTATTGAACTCACCATGGCTCAAATCCCGAGGCTGTAAAAACCAAAAATGTTCCATTTTGGGTCTTTTAGCAGTCTGAAAAATATCAGAAGTTTTCATGGTGTAAATCTTGCATTATCATGTTAAGCATTGCATTTGGTTCGGATCCATAGGCAAAATCCACCATTTTTAGGATTTTCCTTGAATTTTAGCATTTAAATCATATCATTTCGTGATTTTTAGCATTCTAGGTTGTTTATCAAAGTGTTTAGATGCTTCATACCGAATTTGGTGCAATTTGGAATCCATTTGAGGTTCGGATCATCCATAATACCAAAACAGGGTCCCGCAGGACCCGGATCCAAACGAAAAACAAGCGAAAATCGTTATTTTGGATAAATTGCAAAATATCAAATTCTGATTTTACAGTCCTCATGTGTTTAGCAGCATGTCATCATGTCCCTTACTGCATTTCATCATCATTGGATTCAATTTGAATTTCGAAATCCCAATTTTACTAAGTTTTCCTTAAAAAAAAAAACCCTGATTTTAAAGGTGTAACTTTAATTTTAGGGGTATTTTGGTCATTTTGACCCCAATTCCGAATTTCAAACTGTTTTCCACTGAATTCCCTGCATTTACATCATTTCAAATATCAAGAAAGCATGAGAATAGGGTTTATATCCAATTAAATCCAATAATTTCATAATATTATTGGAAAATCTTGGAAAAACCCACATATTTGAGCTAACTTTATTTCAAGCTTGGCAGGGATATTCCAAAGAAGGAGCTGAAGTCTGCAAATTTCTTTTATTTCCTTTATTTAGTGATGTAATAATGCAAATTTTGGAATAAGAGATTTAATTTCCTGCTTAGACTAGGATGCATATCATATAGTTTGAATTTATGCAATATCCTGTTTCTATGATTCATGCATTTTATTTCAAAAGCACTATGGATGTTCACGAATGACACGTGCACCAACTCTTAGGGAGTTGATGGACTCGGTGGGATCCATATTTACGGCCCTAGTCGGAATATGGACGAGACCCAGATCCATCATCTTTCTACTAGTCACATTGAGCCTACACTCTTAGGCTATCTTAAAATGCACATCATATTTCCAAAGTCTTCAAAATCATGTGCATCAAATCAACTAAGTTCTGAACATATTCATGGCCACAGTCAGAATATGTGAAGGATTTATTTGGACTTAATGCACATTTTCCAACCAATTCCTCAGAAAATCTTTTCAAAGGGAATTCATTCACTCATGTCATTTGCATCATGAAATCATTTTCTCAAGAAAATTTCATTCTCAAAAAAATCGATTTCTCAAGAAACTCTTAAGTTGATTTTTCCAAAGTCAAGTTTTCATAGTTTTCCCTGAAAATCGGTTTCTCAAGAAACTCTAAGGATTTCTTAAAATCGGTTTTCCAAAGACAAGTTTTCCACAGTTTTCCCTGGAAAATGATATTTTCTTAAGAGATTCAAAAGAGTTTTCCAATCTTTCTCCAAGATCCAAAATCGATTTCCAAGTATTTCAAAAGGTAAAATTCCCAGGATTTCGATTCCCCAAGTTTTGAATTTCCTTCTCCAATGAGCTTTTCTATAAATCTTCCATCATTTTCCTAAGAAAACTCTCAAAGTCCAAGTTTTCCTAAGAAGTGTTTCCCTTTTCAGAAAGTTCATCTTTTCTCAAGAATCACTTCCATTTTCCCAGGATTTTCAACCATTCATAATTTTCCCAAGTCTTTATGAACTTTCCTGAGATTTCAAATCTTTTTCATCTGAGTTTCCTGAGAAATTGACTTTCAGCTTTTTCCTGAGAAAATCTTTTCAACTCCAAATATTTTCCAAGCATACATCATGTTTTCCCAAGCTGCATTTTCCAAAATCTCATAGCACATGCCTGAATTCTCTGTGCATTTAGGATAGAACATAACTTTGATAATTTAACTAAGTCAAGCACGATTTTGGTCCTTGGTTCGATTACCCCTGTTAAAGGCGACAGGAACGGTCGAACCTCGTACCGACAGGTCGAGCCCCATCCTATGGATTTTCCTGCAATTTTCAAAACGGAGGCGAGTATTTCAAAACAATTTTCCAAAATCCGGTCAAGTTTGAAGCGCGAAAGCGTTTCTTTTTCTCTCTCTTCCGCAAGGAAGGGAAGACGGGGGAAAAATTTCGCGACGAGAACAGGTTTGGCGACCGTGATGGGACCTGTCATTGTCTGACTTAAATTATGCTTGACTTAGTTCAATTATCAAAATTATGTTCATAAAATGTCAGCTCTTTTACTTTCAATATCATGTGAGCCTAGGAGCCTAGATTCTGACCCAGCTGACATTGAATGCATATAGCTTAGGCATGGTTTGGTAGGACCATATTGAGGAGATATTTTCATGCTCACATAGACTTAGGTCTAAATACAACTCTCCTCAATTTAGGATCTGAATGCAAACAATGTATGCTTCTTCAAAGTTTTCAAAAGCTATCTCTCTAGGATTTAGAGCCCTCTATTTCTTGCATGTGATCATTTTTTCAAAACTCCCTTACCTATCATTACCCTGTCTTCACGTTGCTGGGCTCTCTTCCAGAACCATAGTTTGGGACAGAGCCTCACAACTGGGCCACCTATTTGGGTTAACACCCCCCTACCACGTACCGCGGGCCACAGTCCGAAGTATATCGGTAGGCGCTCAAGGATGTTGGAAAACCTTACCTTAGAACCGGAGTTAAAATTCTATGCCACGTACCTCGGATTTCGATTCGGGTATATCGGCATAACTGAATTGGACAAAGATGATCTGAACTTACAGTTAGGATTAAGGCCCTACAGCTGTTTTCAAATTGATGCATCTAGAGTCAGCCTTTTAGGGAGTGCTGAATGTGCATAAATGTTTGTGCAGGATGAGATTGTATGTATGATTTTCTCAATTCTTTATGTTTCCCAATGTTTTTCAACTCATTAGGTTTTTTCAAAATATCCTTATTTTCCACAAGATCTTTTTTCTCAAACCCTGGATTTTTCCCAAATATTCCATTTCTTCCAAAACTCCAGGCGATTTTACATTCTACCTTTCTACTGGATCTCGAATTTCTAGCTGCATTTTTATCCTGCCTGCAAAATTTTTCAAAATTTCTCACATTTTCCTAAGTCTCATTCTGAGTCTTTCTCTGTTTTCAGTTTAATGGCATCCAGTCAAGTCGATCCTATCTTTCCTGAAGGTCACATCTCCTTCGAGGTGCGACAAGGTCGTCCTGAACATCGAGCCCTTAGCACCGGAACTTTCATTCCCCGGTGGTATTATTCCTGGCTAAAGAGCTTTTCCCGAATGTTCCCGGACCATTTGAGCGAGTGCGGATTAGAGCTGGCATCAGCAGTCGAAAAGCAGACCATCAATGGCAACCTGATCCATGCAATGGCAGAGCGATGGAATCCTCGAACGTGTACCTTCTGGTTCCCGTGGGGAGAGATGACCGTTTTGATGGATGAATTTTCAGAAATCATGGGGTTGCCAGAACCAGCTGATCGACCAAGCGACCCATTAGAGCATCAATTCCTTATCAATGTCAAGGGTTTGGACCCCCGAGACTCCTTAGCCCGTATGACAGGCCGCCGATCTTGGCCCCTGATCCAGTTAGAAGGAGATGAATATGTTGACCTACTCGAGTTGTACCGCCAGTACGGGACCTTCGTCGAAGTCAGCTCGCTTTCAAGAACAGCCAAAGAAAAGATTCAGAATGCAATGGTTCTATGCACTGTAGGACTGTCCCTTTTCCCAGATGGACAAAACTACATGGACATCAGGATAATCCAACTTATGAGAAGATGGGGAAGTCGGCAAACCAATCGCCTCTCCATAGCCATGGCAGCGCTCGCCTTCCTTTATCGAGGTCTGACTCGATTCTCACTTGGAGAGTCCATTTTAGTTGAAGGATGCATCTACGCACTTCAGTCCTGGTTTTTCCAACACGTTCCAGCCCGAGCAAGCTCTTTCAGATACAATGGTCAAGAACTCCTTCCAGTGGCGCAGTACCGGTCTATGATCAACAACATTCAAGAGGATGACGTTGTCTGGGACTATTTTGACCGGCAAACATCTCCTCCCAGATATACCTACGCTTATGGCAAGCGGTTCAAGTTGCTAGGACCATTCTTCTGCACTTACTACCAACCAGAGAGATGTGTTCGGCAGTTCTCTGTAAACACCCCAAATTTTCACTCACCTCCCCAACATTTCCACCAAGCATCAACATCCAGCCTCTGAAATCGCTGGAGGGCAAAATGGTCATTTTCTGAGCCGAACCTTGCAAAAGTCCAAATTTCATCTGCAACTCTCAAAATTTCTCTAATTTCAGCTCAGATGTTCAAAATTTTACTCCTGACAGGAGACAGACATCTCCAAGTCTTGATTCAAGATTGCATTTCATAAGACATGACATTGCATATCATTGCATGAGCATTTCAAATCACTGCACTGCACAGCATGTCATTTCGAGGTCCAGAACTCTTGATTTCAAAATTTTCAATCCAGATTAGAATTTCAACTCTTTTCAAAATTGTTTTCAAAACCCTGGGTCTTCAAAATTATCAATTTTTCCCATTTTACCCCCAGGACTCTGAATTTCAAAATATTTCCTCAGGAAAACCATCTGGATAGTTTTCAATATGGATTTCAGTCACTTCACCTCAGATTTTGCCCTTTTTGACAATTTCAAACATCTTTCTTTTACAAAATCGCCCTACAAGGGCCAACTCTTTCCAAAATTCCTGTTTTGCCCATTAGTCCAAATTTTTATGAAAATTCCAAAAAGAAGTTGTTGTTTTATCCTTATTTCAATAAAGAAGCAATGTGGGACCCACACTGAGGTGGTGTCACACAAGCTCCCCTTCTGAAAATTTGAATTTTGAAAAACCCAAAAATATAGGAGCCTTGTCCCCTGGATTGGCGCCACTTGTCATTTCTCTCTCCCCCCATTTCCATGCCAAGTGTCAGTGTGGGGCTACCTTCAGAAGCCGCCACATGTCATCCCATTTATCTGCCATGTGTCACCCTATCCATCCTGCGCCATGTGTCATTTCAAAGACTACCAGGAGATGCCAAGTGTCATAGGTTGTCCTGTCTAGAAAAAGTGGAGTTTGTCTCCTCTGAGGTGGCGCCACTTGAAGTGTGTCTCCTGCAGGGGACACGTGTCAACCCCTCCTTCCTTCTAGAAAAGTAGCCTGACACATGTCCTCTCCCTATTTTTTTCAGAAAAGTAGGAAACATGTGTCACTCCTAAATTCCTACAGAAAAGGTAGGCTTGTCTCCTCTGAGGTGGCGCCATCTGGAGTGTCTCCTGCAGAGGACACGTGGCAAGCTCTCATTTCCTCAGAAAAAGCAAGTGCCATGTGTCATTTTCTGCTCTCTTCAGAAAAGCTAGAATTCAAATATTCAAAAATTCCCATAGGTGGCGAAAATCAAGAGCTCCTACCATTTTCATCCTGTCTGAGATGGCGCCACATGGCTTGGCCCACCTTCTCTCCCCTCTGCCACGTGTCGTTCTCTGCTTCTTTCAGAAAAAGTAGAGGACACATGTCCTCTCCCTATTTTTTTCAGAAAAGTAGGAGACACATGTCCCTTTCCCTCCTTTTCCTCCCTCTTGCCACATGGCATTGTAGGAGCCACCCTGAGGTGGCGCCACATGTCCATCCTCCATTCCTCCAGGGCCAACCTCCATTTGAATTTCAAATTCTCCTCTGAGGTGGCGCCATTTGAGAAAGCCTCTCCAAACATCTGACACTTGTCCGCCACATGTCCAGATCTCCTTTCTCCAGAAAAGGTAGAATTCAAATTCCTCTGAGGTGGCGCCTCTGAGCCCACTGCTCTGTCCTTCTGACATGTGTCAACACCTTTTGAGGTGGCACCATTCCAGGACTCCACTTGGCTCCATTTTTATTTTTTATTTTATTTTTAATAAAGGTAGCCCACCATGAGGTGGCGCCACCTGAGGACTCCCTACAAAAGGTGAGTTTGAATTTCAAATTCCAAGAGAGCACCCTCTGAGGTGGCGCCTTCTGGGAGCTCCCTGCAGAGAGAATCAAGCTAACTTTTGAAAAATTCCAAATTCCCCCTACTGAGGTGTCTCACCCACAAAAATTTCCATTTTTATTTTCTCAAAAAAATCAAAATAGCCTTTTGAGGTGGCGCCATCTGAGGGCTCCCTGCAAAAGGCAAATTCGAATTTCAAAACCCCCAGATGGCACCCCCTGAGATGGCGCCACATGGAGGGCTCAGATCCAGCCTGTTTGAATTTCAAAAACTTTCAGAAAAATTATAAAAACAAGGGTTCACGCCCAACCTGGAGGGGATCATTTTTTAGCTCTGGTGAACTTGGAAAATCCGACCTAGCCTTCCTAAAATCCGATTTTGAACTTTGGAAATCGTGCCCCCTTTGGCTCATTGAAGAAAGGTGGAGTAGAGCTCGTGCTGTGGCGAATTCGATTCCAACAGAGCTCGATTTTGGTGGACCATCCGAAGCTCGGAGCGAAGGACGAAGGAAGCTCGTGATAGCTACCCATTTCAAGAGCTTCTACGCTGCGTAACGAAGCAAGGTGCACTTCTTTTCCCCTTGATGTGATTCTATAATTCGAATCGGGAGTCGTTTGAAGAAAGAGCTCATCCGAGGGATGGATTGAGCTATTCTCATAAAACGACATATATAAAAATGTTTTGTTATGCTTCTTTGATGATTTTTAACATTCATATAGTTAGCTAGGTTTAATTTGCATTTTATTTCATTCATTTAGTACATTTCATGAGTTAATTAGGATTAATTTAGCCATTATTTCAATTCTGCTTATTTTCAGTAAGTCTCTGTTTTTGTCAGTCAGTCCACACGTCATTTCATGCATTTATTTTTTATTAAAAATCCCAAAAAAATCAAGGAATGCGCCCTTAGGTGTCCCTGAAATTTTTCCAAAAATTCGGAGCCATTTGAATTGGTTTACTGCGGTAAACATCCAAAATGGTAAGTCTGGTTTCGTAACCCGGGATGCGTTTTGAAAAACATTTGCCGACTTGTAAAATCGAGTTCTCCCTCCTGGGAGATTCGATTTTCGATCCGAAAAATACCCTGAACTCGGGAGAATGTCTAGTTTTTAATATGATTTTTTCAGATTTTTCTGATTTTTTTTTATGACTGACAAAAATCCGAGAGTCCGGGACACGTGTCAGAGCCTAATTTGGGCCTCTGAGATCTTGGATCGACTTAGGGCTATGCTTTCTCTTTGTGTGTTTCTCAAAATCCGAAACTGTAAAAAGTGAAAGTGGTGTCCGAGATGTCCTCTGTTTGCATTTGAAAGACTGTAATTTTTAGAATAGTGTTGACCCCTGATTCGGATTTTGCTTGTCAGTCCACTGTTTTGCTACATTTGTCTGTTCTGTTAGTTTAGGCAGAAATAGTTATATTTTTATCTGTGTTTCTGTTGATCAAATGCCGAAGTCATAAACATGAAAGTTGTTCATGTAGGTGTGGTTCATAGCTCTGATTAATTTCATAAATTTCCATGGCTGTTTTATATTTGTTTGGCATTTTACATCAGATTAGGGTGATTTTTACCTCTGTCAGAACTAAATCCCTGTTATTGAACTCACCATGGCTCAAATCCCGAAGCTGTAAAAACCAAAAATGTTCCATTTCGGGTCTTTTAGCAGTTTGCAAAATATCAGAAGTTTCCATGGTGTAAATCTTGCATTATCATATTAGGCATTGCATTTGGTTCGGATCCATAGGCAAAATCCATCATTTTAGGACTTTCTTTGAATTTTGGCATTTAAATCATATCATTTCATGAGTTTTAGCATTCTAGGTTGTTTATCAAAGTGTTTAGATGCTTCATACCGAATTTGGTGCAATTTGAAATCCATTTGAGGTTCGGATCATCCATAATACCAAAACAGGGTTCCGCAGGACCCAGATCCAAGCGAAAAACAAGCGAAATTCATTATTTTGGATAAATTGCAATACACCAAATTCTGATTTTACAGTCATAATGTGTTTAGCAGCATGTCATCATGTCTCTTACTGAATTTCATCATCATTTGATTCAATTTGAATTTCAAAATCTCAATTTTACCAAGTTTTCCTTCAAAAAACCCTGATTTTAAAGATGTAGCTTTAATTTTAGGGGTATTTTGGTCATTTTAACCTCAATTCCGAATTTCAAATTGTTTTTCACTGAATTTCTAGCATTTTCATCATTTCAAAATATCAAGGAAGCATGAGAATAGGGTTTATATCCAATTAAATCCAATAATTTCATAATATTATTGGAAAATTTTGGAAAAACCCACATATTTGAGCTAACCTTATTTCAAGTTTGGCAGGGACATTCAAAAGAAGGAGCTGAAGTCTGCAAATTTCTTTTATTTCCTTTATTTAATGATGTAATAATATAAATTTTGGAATAAGAGATTTAATTTCCTGCTTAGACTAGGATGCATATCACATAGTTTGAATTTATGCAATATCCTGATTATATGATTCATGCATTTTATTTCAAAAGCACTATGGATGTTCACGAATGGCACGTGCACCAACTCTTAGGGAGTTGATGGACTCGGTGGGATCCATATTTACGGCCCTAGTCGGAATATGATCGAGACCCAGATCCATCATCTTTCTACTAGTCACATTGAGCCTACACTCTTAGGCTATCTTAAAATGCACATCATATTTCCAAAGTTTTCAAAATCATGTGCATCAAATCAACTAAATTCTGAACATATTCATGGCCACAGTCAGGATATGTGAAGGATTTATCTTGACTTAATGTACATTTTTCCAACAAATCCCTTAAAAAATCTTTTCAAAGTGCATTCATTCACTCATGACATTTACATCATGAAATCATTGATTTTCTCAAGATTTTCTCAAGAAAACTTCATTCTTAAGAAATCGATTTCTCAAGAAATTCTAAGGATTTTTCAAAATCGGTTTTCCAAAGACAAGTTTTTCCACAGTTTTCCCAGGAAAATGATATTTTCTTAAGATATTCAAAAGAGTTTTCCAATCTTTCTTCAAGATCCAAAATCGATTTCCAAGTATTTAAAAAGGTAAAATTCCCAGGATTTCGATTCCCCAAGTTTTGAATTTCCTTCTCCAATGAGTTTTCCTATAAATTTTCCATCATTTTCTTAAGAAAACTCTCAAAGTCCAAGTTTTCCTAAGAAGTGTTTCCCTTTTCAAAAAGGTTCATCTTTTCTCAAGAATCACTTCCATTTTCCCAAGATTTTCAACTATTTCTGATTTTTCCACATCTTTATAAGCTTTCTCATGTTTTCAAAAACCCCTTTTTTATCTGAGTTTCCTGAGAAATTGACCTTTTTCTTGAGAGATTCTTTCCAACTCCAAATGTTTTTCTAAGCATACATCATGTTTTCCAACTGGCATTTTCCAAAATCTCATAGCACATGCCTGAATTCTCTATGCATTTAGGATAGAACATAACTTTGATAATTTCGCTAAGTCAAGCACAATTTTGGTCCTTGGTTCGATTACCCCTGTTAAAGGTGGCAGGAACGGTCGAACCTCGTACCGACAGGTCGAGCCCCATCCCATGGATTTTCCCGCAATTTTCAAAAACGGAGGCGAGTATTTCAAAACAATTTCCAAAATCCGGTCAAAGTTTGAGGCGCGAAAGCATTTCTCTCTTTTTCTCTTCCGCAAGGAAGGGAAGGCGGGGGAAAAATTTCGTGACGATAACAGGTTTGGCGACCGAGATGGGACCTGTCCTTGTCTGACCTAAATTATGCTTGACTTAGTTCAATTATCAAAATTATGTTCACAAAATGTCAGCTCTTTTACTTTCAATATCATGTGAGCCTAGGAGCCTAGATTCTGACCTAGCTGACATTGACTGCATATAGACTAGGCATGGTTTGGTAGGACCAGATTGAGGAGAAATTTTCATGCTCACATAGACTTAGGTCTAAATACAACTCTCCTCAATTTAGGATCTGAATGCAAACAATGTATGCTTCTTCAAAGATTTTCAAAAGTCTATCTCTCTAGGACTTAGAGCCATCTATTTCTTGCATGTGATCATTTTTCAAAACCTCCCTTACCTATATTGTCCCGGTCTTCACGTTGCTGGGCTCTCTTCCAGAACCATAGTTCGGGACAGAGCCTCACAACTGGGCCACCTATTTGGGTTAACCCCCCCCTACCACGTACCGCGGGCCACAGTCCGAAGTATATCGGTAGGCGCTCAAGGATGTTGGAAAACCTTACCTTAGAACCGGAGTTGAAATTCTATGCCACGTACCTCGGATTTCGGTTCGGGTATATCGGCATAACTGGATTGGACAAAGATGATCTGAACTTAGAGTTAGGATTAAGGTCCTACAGCTATTTTCAAATTGATGCATCTAGAGTCAGCCTTTTAGGGAGTGCGGAATGTGCATAAATGTTTGTGCAGGATGTGATTGTATGTATGATTTTCTCAATTCTTTATATTTCCCAATGTTTTTCAACTCATTAGGTCTTTTCCAAATATCCTTATTTTCCACAAGATGTTTTTCTCAAACCCTGGATGATTTTTTAAATATCCCATTTCTTTCAAAACTCCAGGCAATTTTACATTCTACCTTTCTACTGGATCTCGAATTTCTAGATGCATTTTATCCTGCCTGCAAAATTTTTTCAAAATTTCTCACATTTTCCTAAGTCTCATTCTGAGTCTTTCTTTGTTTTCAGTTCGATGGCATCCAGTCAAGTCGATCCTATCTTTCCTGAAGGTCACATCTCCTTCGAGGTGCGACAAGGTCGTCCTGAACATCGAGCTCTTAGCACCGGAACTTTCATTCCCCGGTGGTATTATTCCTGGCTAAAGAGCTTTTCCCGAATGTTCCCGGACCATTTGAGCGCGTGCGGATTAGAGCTGGCATCAGCAGTCGGAAAGCAGACCATCAATGGCAACCTGATCCATGCAATGGCGGAGCGATGGAATCCTCGGACGTGTACCTTCTGGTTCCCGTGGGGAGAGATGACTGTTTTAATGGATGAATTTTCAGAAATCATGGGATTGCCAGAACCAGCCGGTCAGCCAAGCGACCCATTAGAGCATCAATTCCTTATCAATGTCAAGGGTTTGGACCCCCGAGACTCCTTAGCCCGTATGACAGGCCGCCGATCTTGGCCCCTGATCCAGTTAGAAGGAAATGAATATGTTGACCTACTTGAGTTGTACCGCCAGTACGGGACCTTCGTCGAAGTCAGCTCGCTATCACGAACAGCTAAAGAAAAGATTCAGAATGCAATGGTTCTATGCACCGTAGGACTGTCCCTTTTCCCAGATGGACAGAACTACATGGACGTCAGGATAATCCAGCTTATGAGAAGATGGGGAAGTCGGCAAACCAATCGCCTCTCCATAGCCATGGTAGCGCTCGCCTTCCTTTATCGAGGTCTGACTCGATTCTCACTTGGAGAGTCCATTTTAGTTGAAGGATGCATCTACGCACTTCAGTCCTGGTTTTTCCAGCATGTTCCAACCCGAGCAAGCTCTTTCAGATACAATGGTCAAGAACTCCTCCCAGTGGCACAGTACCGGTCTATGATCAACAACATTCAAGAGGATGACGTTGTTTGGGACTATTTTGATCGGCAAATATCTCCTCCCAGATATACCTACGCTTATGGTAAGCGGTTCAAGTTGCTGGGACCATTCTTCTGCACTTACTACCAACCAGAGAGTTGTGTTCGGCAGTTCTCTCAGAGGCAGCAATATGTCGAAGCCCGACTGTTATCAGGAGCTATGGCAGAGTTCGATCTCACTTCCGCACAATGGTCCGGGGCATATCATTCTGCCCGCTACGGATGGGATTCCTTTGTCTCTCTTAAAATCTTTCCAGGTCCTAGAGTGTCTGCCGACTATCGTGAATGGTGGCAAATTGTTTGTCCCCCACCTCTTTGTCAAGATCAATAAAATCTTATTCTTCTCATTTTAATAAAATTCTATTTCCTTCCATTGTGGTTTGACGACCTCGCCTAGGTAACAAGGCACATTTTCGTTGTTTATTTCTTTTGCAGAAGGAATGACAACACAATTGTCGTGATTCCCACGATGACTCAGTCCCTAGTAATGGGACATCTTTTCCAAATTGTCCACCATATTTTCAGCAAATATTTCTTCCAAAAGCTAATTCCCTCATAATCTAATCAGGGCTTTGCGAAGCAAGAGAGCATCCATACCATTTGATGGTTGAGACAAGATCAGGCAAAAGAACCACAGCATCCCAGTACTCGTCAGCCTCAGAAGAAGAGATGAGTTCCCCTCGATCTGAGAAGAGTTGAGAGCAGCAGCAAGGAAGACTGTTTTTGTCAAAGGGGCACAATGAAGACCATTTGTTATTTCCTTTCTATTCTTTTCCAAATAAATGTCTCATTTTACCAATGTCATTGATCAATTCAATCAATAAAATTCCAAGTTTCTTTGTCTATCCGGATGCCATCTACTCCCTTTCTGTCTGTCTCATCATTTTATAATTCAATGCCATTTTATGTATGGTTCTCTTCAAATGATTGCTTGTCTTACTATAGGCCAATTTGTCTGAACCAAAATTTCTTCTCCAAAATTTCAGAATGACTTCTCGGACAATCAAGAAGCTCGTTCTCAATCCCACGGTCTTTAAGAAGTCGACAGCAATTCACAGAATCAAAGCAAGCACCGGAAATGATAAGATTGCAAAGCAGTCATATGATTGTGCAGAATATGATCAGTCTCTTCAGGAATTACCGGAGTTCGCCGCAGTTCAGAAGCAAGATGAACCATCTCCTCTAGTACAAGATCCAACTGAAAGTGTCAATATCGGTTTAGAGGAAGATCCAAAAATTCTCCAGATCGGAACCAGTCTGAATCCGGAAGAAAAGAAAAGGCTTACAGATTTTCTCAAGCAGCATGAAGAAGTGTTCGCGTGGACATATGAAGACATGCCGGGCTTAGACCCCAAATTGGTTGAACACCGACTCGTCTTGAAGCCGGATGCTAAGCCAGTCAAGCAGAAGCTGAGAAAAATGGATCCCAGAATTGAACAACAAGTCAAGGAAGGACTTGAAGATCTGCTCAAAGCAGGATTTATTCGAGCTATTGACTACCCAGATTGGTTAGCCAATATCGTCGTTGTCCCAAAGAAAAGCGGCAAAGTAAGGATCTGCATAGACTTCAGAGACCTCAATAAGGCTACTCCGAAGGATGACTATCCACTTCCAAGCATCGATCTTCTAGTCGATAGCACGGCAGGACATGCCATGTTCTCTTTCATGGACGGATATTTCGGCTACAATCAGATTAAGTTGGCCGCCCGCGACCAATCAAAAACTTCCTTCACTACGCCTTGGGGCACTTTCTGCTACACAGTTATGCCTTTTGGGCTCAAGAATGCTGGAGCAACATATCAAAGAGCAATGGCTGTTATCTTTCACGATCAAATGCGCAAAATCATGGATGCGTATGTTGACGACATTCTCGTGAAATCTAAAGAGGAAGAAGATCACCTTGAAGCGCTTGATCAAGTCTTTAAGCGGCTCATCCTTTATAAGTTACGGCTTAACCCGCAAAAGTGTGTCTTTGGAGTCGAATCAGGCAAACTGTTGGGTTTTCTAGTAAGCAAAAAGGGAATTGAAGTTGACCCGGCCAAAGCAAAGGCTATCATTGATATGCCTCCCCCGAAGAATCTCAAAGAACTACGTAGCCTTCAAGGACGTATGCAGTCAATCCGGCGATTCATTTCCAATTTGGCAATGAGATGTGAACCCTTCAACCACTTGCTCAGAAAAGGAGTGAAGTTCGAATGGGGACCAGAGTGTCAGCAATCGTTCGATCGGATCAAGAAGTATCTTCTTAATCCTCCTATCCTAAAGCCGCCAGAATTAGGAAAAACTCTTTTGCTATACATCTCAGTTAATCAAGTAGCATGCGGTGGATTCTTGGCACAATACAAAGAAGGCAGCCTGATAGAACACGCCATTTATTATGTGAGTAAGACTTTCATAGATTATGAGAAGAGATACTCTCAAATAGAGAAGACCTGCCTAGCTCTGGTATGGATGTGTCAGAAGCTAAGACACTACCTGTTAGCATCAGAGATCAAAATTTTGTCTAAACTCAATCCCCTCAAGTATATCTTAGAACAACCTTTCCTCAGCGGACGAGTCGCGAAATGGCAAGTCTTACTGATGCAGTATGACTTAGAATATGTCTCGCAGCAATCAATCAAAGGCCAAGCAATTGCAGATCAATTGGCGGATTTCCCCCTGGCCGAAGAAGTAAAAGCCGAAGATGACTTCCCTGATGAGCAAATTTGCAATATCCAGCAATCTCCAGTCTGGAATTTATTTTTCGATGGTTCTAAGAATATGGCGGGAATAGGCATCGGAATTTTATTAATCACTCCCGAGAAGGAGATGATTCCATTTTCTCTCAAATTAGACTTTCAATGTACTCATAATATGGCTGAATATGAAGCCCTGATTCAAGGTCTAAAGATTCTATCAGACTTCAATGTCAAGAGAGTACATGCCTACGGTGACTCATTACTTGTTGTCAATCAAGTTCGAGCCGAATGGCAGGTCAAAGATCAGAAGTTATTTCCCTATCAGAAAATTGTTTCAGCTCTCGTCAGCAAGTTTGAAGAATTCCAGCTCTTTCATGTCAAGAGAGATTTTAATCAAGTGGCTGATAGTCTAGCCAGTTTAGGCTCCATTATGGCATTCAAGAATGGAGAATCTTGTCGCTCTTTTGAAATTGGCAGACTTGACCAACCTGCTTTCCTTCCATCGGAACGAGTAAACCAAGCTGAGCAAAGGAAGAAGCCTTGGTATTACAACATCAAAACTTTCATAGAAACTGGTGAATTTCCTCCAGAACTCTCAAAGAAAGAGCAACGAGCAATCCAGCGTATGTCTACTCGATACTTCATTTTGGCCAATGTCCTCTATCGTCGTGGATTCAGTTCAGAGTATTCCAGATGTTTAGATGAAGACGAAGCCAAAGAAGTCGTGCGGGAAGCACACGAAGGCATTTGTGGTGGCCACGTCGGTTACCAAACCCTTGTCAAGCAAATCATCAGAGCAGGTTACTACTGGAAGACTATGCAACAAGACTGCTATCATTATGTGAAGAAGTGTGTGCAATGCCAGATACACGCACCTTCTATTCATGCTCCGGCAACTTATTTACAATCTGTTGTCTCCCCATGGCCATTCTCCATGTGGGCCTTCGATGTCGTAGGTCCCATCACTCCTTCAGCTTCAAATGGCCACAAATACTTCCTTGCCGCAACGGAATATTTCACCAAGTGGGTAGAAGCCATCACTCTTCGCACAGTAGAAGGCCGTCATGTGGTCTCTTTTATTCACAAGAACATCCTTTGCCGTTTCGGCATCCCACATGACATTGTGTCAGACAATGGCAGTCATTTCAAGAATGAAAGAATGAAGACATTCTGCTCAAAATTCAAGATCTATCATCATTTCTCCGCTCCATATTATCCTCAAGGGAATGGTCAGGCAGAGGCCACCAACAAGATTTTAATTCGTATTTTGGGGCGAACTGTGGAAACAAGCCGTGACTGGCATGAGAAGATCCACGATGCATTGTGGGCCTATCGGACCACCATTCGTACACCAACGAATGCTACTCCATCAGAGCTGGTCTATGGGACAGAAGTAGTATTGCCGCTACATATTCAGAAACCCGCCTTGAAATTTGCTTCACTTCTGCAATTACCTCTTGATCAATACCAGCAGCAGCGACTAGTGCAGCTAGACTTACTCGACGAGAGAAGGCTAAAGGCAGCAGAGCATGCTCAATCCTATCGCCAGAGAGTAGCCAGGCAATATGCGAAATCTATCATCGAAAGAAAATTCAAAGTCAATGATTTAGTACTTCGATCCACAACTTATCTCAAGCATCGTCCCGGCGGCAAATGGTCGCCAAATTGGGAAGGTCCCTATGTTGTCAAAGAAGCATTACCCCGCAACTCATATCGGCTCATCAATGCCGATGGAGTAGAATTGCCAGATCCTATTAATGCTCGACACTTGAAAAAGTTTTATACTTGAAACATTTATTCTCCTCTTGTAATCCTTCCTGTTTCTTTCAAATAATGATCCAACTTTCTTTCCCAGTTACACTGGGGCATTTTAAAAGTTTGTTCTATATGCAGGCAGGATAAACAAATTCCTCATTTCATGCACATGTGCATTCATATGCATCAACTCATATTCATTTGCATTCAATTGCATTAATCACAATCCGGTCGGTATTGGGATTTCAACAAACAGTCCCATCATAATTCCTAATGATCCAAAGATCATCGCCAATACTGAACCAAAACCCAGCACTCAAACTGGTATTATTTCAAAATCCAGTATTCAAGCTGGTACATTTTCAACTTTTTGGAAAACCGAGTTCCGACTCGTGTCTTTATTCAAATCATTTTCCTTTGTTGATCCGGGTTCCGACTCGTGATCTC
This sequence comes from Nuphar pumila, assembly GCF_984573655.1. Lineage (NCBI taxonomy): Eukaryota > Viridiplantae > Streptophyta > Magnoliopsida > Nymphaeales > Nymphaeaceae > Nuphar > Nuphar pumila. Next base: position 95,482,512 of record NC_143252.1, on the reverse strand, counting down.
TCTACTTTACTCGAGCCTTGACTCGATTTCTTCATTTTCCTTTGTTGATCCGGGTTCCGACTCGTGATCTCTCTACTTTATTCGAGCCTCGACTCGAACTCTTCATTTTCCTTTGTTGATCCGGGTTCCGACTCGTGATCTCTCTGCTTTATTCGAGCCTCGACTCGAACTCTTCATTTTCCTTTGTTGATCCGGGTTCCGACTCGTGATCTCTCTACTTTATTCGAGCCTCGACTCGAACTCCTCATTTTCCTTTGTTGATCCGGGTTCCGACTCGTGATCTCTCTACCTTATTCGAGCCTTGACTCGAACTCTCCATTTTCCTTTGTTGATCCGGGTTCCGACTCATGACTCGAACTCTTCATTTTCATTTATTGATCCGGGTTCCGACTCGAGATCTCTTTATTCATTCGAGCTCAGATGCGAGCTCTTCATTTTCTTTATTGATCTGGGTTCCGACTCAAGATCTCCCTATTCATTCGAGCTTTGATTCGAGCTCTTCATTTTCTTTGTTGATCCGGGTTCCGACTCGTGATCTCATTACCTTACTCGAGCCTTGACTCAAGCTCTTCGTTTTCTTTATTGATCCGAGTTCCAACTCGTGATCTCTTTATCTTCATTCGAGCTCATATTCGAGCTCTTCATTTTTTCTTTGTTGATCCGGGTTCCGACTCGTGATCTCATTATCTTATTTGAGCTCTGATTCGAGCCTTCCATTTTCCTCTATTGATTCGGGTTCCGACTCGTGATCTCTACATTTTATTCGAGCTCTGACTCGAACTCATCATTCTCTTTTATTGATCCAAGTCATTTCAATCATCAGGGTCTGTCAATTGCTCAAGTTTGACATTTTGCCCTCCAAATTTCAATTTAAATCCTCAAATCAGGCAATTCTCCAATTTCGACCTCTGGGTCACCCGATTTCCAATTCTCAATTTCAATTACCAATCTCAATTTCGACCTTCGGGTCTATTAATTTCCAATTTTCGACCTTCGGGTCAATCAAACTCCAATTTTCGACCTTCGGGTCAATCAACTTCCAATTTTCGACCTTCGGGTCAATCAATTTCCAAATTTCGACCTTTTGGTCAATCAATTCTCAATTTTGACCTTTTTGGTCAAATCAATTTCCAAATTTCGACCTTCGGGTCACCCAATTTCGACCTTCGGGTCATCCAATTCTCAAATTTCGACCTTCGGGTCACTCAATTTCCAATTTCGACCTTCGGGTCACTCAATTTCCAATTTCGACCTTCGGGTCACTAAATTTCCAAATTTCGACCCTCGGGTCAATCCATTTCCAATTTTCGACCTTCGGGTCAATCTATTTCCAAATTTTCGACCTTTAGGTCAATCAATTTCCAAATTTTGACCTTTTTGGTTACCCAATTTCCAATTTCGACCTTTAGGTCACTCAATTCTCAATTTCGACCTTCAGGTCACACAATTTTGACCTTTCGGTCAACCAATTCTCAATTCCGACCATCAGGTCATCCAATTTCGACCTTCGGGTCATATAATTTTCAACAACCAATTTTCCAATTTCCAATTTCGACCTTCGGGTCAATCAATCTCAATATCCAATTTCAATCATTTTCTCTTGCGAGAGACCCTTTTAGGGAGAGTTCGAGGGAGCTCGTTCTTTTCGCATGCTATCCAATTCGTTCACTTAGCCCCTTTTAGGGAGAGTTTGAAGGGACTCGCGTCTTTGTGAACTGTTTGCAAAACAATTTCCAATTTCACACGAGGAACCCTTCAAAGGGAGAGGCTCGACGGAGACTCATTTTTCTTGTGACCCCCCAATTTCATACTAGGCCATTTTTCGTCATGAAAGACCCTCTTTGCAGAGAGAGTGTGATGGACTCATTCCTTTCATGACCCAATTTTCAGACCTCACTATTATCGGCCCCCTTTCCATAAGAGAAGCCTAATATTAGGGAGCTTTGACGAAAGCTCAATTTCTCTTCGAAAGTTCGTTTTGCAAACACCTCCTCTTTAGGGAAGAGAGGAGTATTTCCCATTTCCCATTCAGGTAAGGGCCAAGCCTGAGTCTCTCTTTTTGGGGAAAAAGAGAGGAGAATTTTCGTCATGGATATGTTGAACCGGACTTCAAATACTCACTTTCACCAAGGATTTCAAGAAAATTTTGTCAATTTGTCAATCAATTGTTGATTTCAGAATCTTTATTGCACAAATCTTTATTTTAGTTTACCTTCAGCATCATTTCCAAAAAAGTGAAGCTTTCGCGAAAAGAGATTCAAAACTCAAATTCTTTCTATCGGCCAGCCAAAAGGATGAAGGATAAATCCTCGATATGGCCAGCAAAGAAAATTCAATGTTTTGCAAAGCCATGGATGATCGATATTGATCGCAGTCAATGGCGCATCTTTAAAGGCTATTCTTGTAAAGACGAGGCAGTTGAAATATCCTGAGTGCTAGAAAAGAGAGCATTTACCCAAGCCTTGTCTCCTCAGAATCACCTAAGCTGCAATTAAGTATCCGCAAAAGGGATCTCTCACCTGTCGTCAAGATGAAGGCGAATTAGGCGAGTAGACCCCCGGGGCCAAAGAAGATTCGAAACATCTCCAAGATGACGGAGTTTGTGACGGGTCCTTCCAGGGAAGGTCCAAAGCACTGTCAAGATGAAGGCAGATGCGATGAACCTCTCGACAATCCCTAAAAGATATTTAATTTCAGCCATCAGCCAAAGATCTCCAAACCCATCGTCCAAGAAGGATCGAAACATCTCCAAGATGAAGGAGTTTGTGACGTACCCTTCCCAAAAGAGAGAAAGAGAGGAAAAAGAAAGAGAGAAAAAGTCAGAATATCTCCAAAATGAAGGAGAATGCAGCCAAAACACTAGAGAGCCAAAAGAGTGCAGAAAGATTATCAAGAGAGAAGCTCTCAGGATATCAAACTACCAGATCTATCAAGAATCCTCTTTAACTTTGTGAAATTCTATTATCAATATTCTTTCATCAATTGCTTTCATAATATCAAATTCTCTTTCCTGCTCATATCAAGGAAATTGATAACTTCCTTGAAGAAGGTCAATTGCAAGCAATTTGGATTTCAAGTCTCGATTCTACAAAGTGAACCTTGTTTGGAGGTAGTGCTTTAGGTAGAAAAGAAAGAATATCTTTGCAGCCATGTGCAACATTTTCAAGAACTTGGAATCAACAACAAAATTCTCAATATTTTGATAATATTTTCTAGCTATCCTGACGTGAAGTGAGAGCTCGATATCCGTCTTCGATGCATCCTGACACCAATTTTAAATCCCTCCTAAGGACTTGATTCCTTCCCTTCTTTGAGAGCATGAACTCTCAAATTTGCACACTTCCCTGTGTCCCCACTGTCCCACCATAGACAGTCCCATTTTGGTTCGAGGTCGAACCACCAATCATTTCCCGCGAAAGGCAATTTCAAAGGCTGATTTTAGTCTCAACAATGAGACGCCCAAAACCAATCCCTTTTCAAGCTTTAGGGACCCCATTATCCTTCCTTTTGCAAAAACCCTATTGGATTTATTGTGCAAAATCCAAAGGTCCCATCATGGTCTCTTCCTTCGAGGATTCCATTCCATTTTCCCGCCCGATCAGGATAAGGGTACAAACCTGAGCCTCAATCAAAGAGGTATTCCATTTTCCGCCCGATCAGGATAAGGGTACAAACCTGAGCCTCAATCAAAGAGGTATTTCATTTTCCGCCCGATCAGGATAAGGGTACAAACCTGAGCCTCAATCAAAGAGGTATTCCATTTTCCGCCCGATCAGGATAAGGGTACAAACCTGAGCCTCAATCAAAGAGGTATTTCATTTTCCGCCCGATCAGGATAAGGGTACAAACCTGAGCCTCGTCCAAAGAGGTATTTCATTTTCCGCCCGATCAGGATAAGGGTACAAACCTGAGCCTCAATCAAAGAGGTATTCCATTTTCCCGCCCGATCAGGATAAGGGTACAAACCTGAGCCTCACTCAAAGAGGTATTTCATTTTCCGCCCGATCAGGATAAGGGTACAAACCTGAGCCTCAATCAAAGAGGTATTTCATCTTCCGCCCGATCAGGTTAAGGGTACAAACCTGAGTCTCATTTCGATGAGATATTCCATTCCCCAATCAGGTCAAGGGTCAAAACCTGAGCTTCGTTCCATGCGAGGTATTTCTGTCCCATCCAGGTTAAGGGCATAAACCTGAACTTCACTCTCATAGAGTGAATCTTTTCTCTCCATTCTTCGCTTCATATCTACCATCTTCCTCGGGCTAATTTCTTCACACCCAGTCAGATCCTTCTAACTGGGGCATTATTTTATGTATAGCCCAAATTTGGTGTGTTTTTCTTTGCCACTAAGCTCGGCCATGAGCCGGCTTAGTAGCAAAGAGGGGCATCTGTAAACACCCCAAATTTTCACTCACCTCCCCAACATTTCCACCAAGCATCAACATCCAGCCTCTGAAATCGCTAGAGGGCAAAATGGTCATTTTCTGAGCCGGACCTTGCAAAAGTCCAAATTTCATCTGCAACTCTCAAAATTTCTCTAATTTCAGCTCAGATGTTCAAAATTTTACTCCTGACAGGAGACAGACATCTCCAAGTCTTGATTAAAGATTGCATTTCATAAGACATGACATTGCATATCATTGCATGAGCATTTCAAATCACTGCACTGCACAGCATGTCATTTCGAGGTCCAGAACTCTTGATTTCAAAATTTTCAATCCAGATTAGAATTTCAACTCTTTTCAAAATTGATTTCAAAACCCTGGGTCTTCAAAATTATCAATTTTTCCCATTTTACCCCCAGGACTCTGAATTTCAAAATATTTCCTCAGGAAAACCATCTGGATAGTTTTCAATATGGATTTCAGTCACTTCACCTCAGATTTTGCCCTTTTTGACAATTTCAAACATCGTTCTTTTACAAAATCGCCCTACAAGGGGCCAACTCTTTCCAAAATTCCTGTTTTGCCCATTAGTCCAAATTTTTATGAAAATTCCAAAAAGAAGTTGTTGTTTTATCCTTATTTCAATAAAGAAGCAATGTGGGACCCACACTGAGGTGGTGTCACACAAGCTCCTCTTCTGAAAATTTGAATTTTGAAAAACCCAAAAATATAGGAGCCTTGTCCCCTGGATTGGCGCCACTTGTCATTTCTCTCTCCCCCCATTTCCATGCCAAGTGTCAGTGTGGGGCTACCTTCAGAAGCCGCCACATGTCATCCCATTTATCTGCCATGTGTCACCCTATCCATCCTGCGCCATGTGTCATTTCAAAGACTACCAGGAGATGCCAAGTGTCATAGGTTGTCCTGTCTAGAAAAAGTGGAGTTTGTCTCCTCTGAGGTGGCGCCACTTGAAGTGTGTCTCCTGCAGGGGACACGTGTCAACCCCTCCTTCCTTCTAGAAAAGTAGCCTGACACATGTCCTCTCCCTATTTTTTTCAGAAAAGTAGGAAACATGTGTCACTCCTAAATTCCTACAGAAAAGGTAGGCTTGTCTCCTCTGAGGTGGCGCCATCTGGAGTGTCTCCTGCAGAGGACACGTGGCAAGCTCTCATTTCCTCAGAAAAAGCAAGTGCCATGTGTCATTTTCTGCTCTCTTCAGAAAAGCTAGAATTCAAATATTCAAAAATTCCCATAGGTGGCGAAAATCAAGAGCTCCTACCATTTTCATCCTGTCTGAGATGGCGCCACATGGCTTGGCCCACCTTCTCTCCCCTCTGCCACGTGTCGTTCTCTGCTTCTTTCAGAAAAAGTAGAGGACACATGTCCTCTCCCTATTTTTTTCAGAAAAGTAGGAGACACATGTCCCTTTCCCTCCTTTTCCTCCCTCTTGCCACATGGCATTGTAGGAGCCACCCTGAGGTGGCGCCACATGTCCATCCTCCATTCCTCCAGGGCCAACCTCCATTTGAATTTCAAATTCTCCTCTGAGGTGGCGCCATTTGAGAAAGCCTCTCCAAACATCTGACACTTGTCCGCCACATGTCCAGATCTCCTTTCTCCAGAAAAGGTAGAATTCAAATTCCTCTGAGGTGGCGCCTCTGAGCCCACTGCTCTGTCCTTCTGACATGTGTCAACACCTTTTGAGGTGGCACCATTCCAGGACTCCACTTGGCTCCATTTTTATTTTTTATTTTATTTTTAATAAAGGTAGCCCACCATGAGGTGGCGCCACCTGAGGACTCCCTACAAAAGGTGAGTTTGAATTTCAAATTCCAAGAGAGCACCCTCTGAGGTGGCGCCTTCTGGGAGCTCCCTGCAGAGAGAATCAAGCTAACTTTTGAAAAATTCCAAATTCCCCCTGCTGAGGTGTCTCACCCACAAAAATTTCCATTTTTATTTTCTCAAAAAAATCAAAATAGCCTTTTGAGGTGGCGCCATCTGAGGGCTCCCTGCAAAAGGCAAATTCGAATTTCAAAACCCCCAGATGGCACCCCCTGAGATGGCGCCACATGGAGGGCTCAGATCCAGCCTGTTTGAATTTCAAAAACTTTCAGAAAAATTATAAAAACAAGGGTTCACGCCCAACCTGGAGGGGATCATTTTTTAGCTCTGGTGAACTTGGAAAATCCGACCTAGCCTTCCTAAAATCCGATTTTGAACTTTGGAAATCGTGCCCCCTTTGGCTCATTGAAGAAAGGTGGAGTAGAGCTCGTGCTGTGGCGAATTCGATTCCAACAGAGCTCGATTTTGGTGGACCATCCGAAGCTCGGAGCGAAGGACGAAGGAAGCTCGTGATAGCTACCCATTTCAAGAGCTTCTACGCTGCGTAACGAAGCAAGGTGCACTTCTTTTCCCCTTGATGTGATTCTATAATTCGAATCGGGAGTCGTTTGAAGAAAGAGCTCATCCGAGGGATGGATTGAGCTATTCTCATAAAACGACATATATAAAAATGTTTTGTTATGCTTCTTTGATGATTTTTAACATTCATATAGTTAGCTAGGTTTAATTTGCATTTTATTTCATTCATTTAGTACATTTCATGAGTTAATTAGGATTAATTTAGCCATTATTTCAATTCTGCTTATTTTCAGTAAGTCTCTGTTTTTGTCAGTCAGTCCACACGTCATTTCATGCATTTATTTTTTATTAAAAATCCCAAAAAAATCAAGGAATGCGCCCTTAGGTGTCCCTGAAATTTTTCCAAAAATTCGGAGCCATTTGAATTGGTTTACTGCGGTAAACATCCAAAATGGTAAGTCTGGTTTCGTAACCCGGGATGCGTTTTGAAAAACATTTGCCGACTTGTAAAATCGAGTTCTCCCTCCTGGGAGATTCGATTTTCGATCCGAAAAATACCCTGAACTCGGGAGAATGTCTAGTTTTTAATATGATTTTTTCAGATTTTTCTGATTTTTTTTTATGACTGACAAAAATCCGAGAGTCCGGGACACGTGTCAGAGCCTAATTTGGGCCTCTGAGATCTTGGATCGACTTAGGGCTATGCTTTCTCTTTGTGTGTTTCTCAAAATCCGAAACTGTAAAAAGTGAAAGTGGTGTCCGAGATGTCCTCTGTTTGCATTTGAAAGACTGTAATTTTTAGAATAGTGTTGACCCCTGATTCGGATTTTTCTTGTCAGTCCACTGTTTTGCTACATTTGTCTGTTCTGTTAGTTTAGGCAGAAATAGTTATATTTTTATCTGTGTTTCTGTTGATCAAATGCCGAAGTCATAAACATGAAAGTTGTTCATGTAGGTGTGGTTCATAGCTCTGATTAATTTCATAAATTTCCATGGCTGTTTTATATTTGTTTGGCATTTTACATCAGATTAGGGTGATTTTTACCTCTGTCAGAACTAAATCCCTGTTATTGAACTCACCATGGCTCAAATCCCGAAGCTGTAAAAACCAAAAATGTTCCATTTCGGGTCTTTTAGCAGTTTGCAAAATATCAGAAGTTTCCATGGTGTAAATCTTGCATTATCATATTAGGCATTGCATTTGGTTCGGATCCATAGGCAAAATCCATCATTTTAGGACTTTCTTTGAATTTTGGCATTTAAATCATATCATTTCATGAGTTTTAGCATTCTAGGTTGTTTATCAAAGTGTTTAGATGCTTCATACCGAATTTGGTGCAATTTGAAATCCATTTGAGGTTCGGATCATCCATAATACCAAAACAGGGTTCCGCAGGACCCAGATCCAAGCGAAAAACAAGCGAAATTCATTATTTTGGATAAATTGCAATACACCAAATTCTGATTTTACAGTCATAATGTGTTTAGCAGCATGTCATCATGTCTCTTACTGAATTTCATCATCATTTGATTCAATTTGAATTTCAAAATCTCAATTTTACCAAGTTTTCCTTCAAAAAACCCTGATTTTAAAGATGTAGCTTTAATTTTAGGGGTATTTTGGTCATTTTAACCTCAATTCCGAATTTCAAATTGTTTTTCACTGAATTTCTAGCATTTTCATCATTTCAAAATATCAAGGAAGCATGAGAATAGGGTTTATATCCAATTAAATCCAATAATTTCATAATATTATTGGAAAATTTTGGAAAAACCCACATATTTGAGCTAACCTTATTTCAAGTTTGGCAGGGACATTCAAAAGAAGGAGCTGAAGTCTGCAAATTTCTTTTATTTCCTTTATTTAATGATGTAATAATATAAATTTTGGAATAAGAGATTTAATTTCCTGCTTAGACTAGGATGCATATCACATAGTTTGAATTTATGCAATATCCTGATTATATGATTCATGCATTTTATTTCAAAAGCACTATGGATGTTCACGAATGGCACGTGCACCAACTCTTAGGGAGTTGATGGACTCGGTGGGATCCATATTTACGGCCCTAGTCGGAATATGATCGAGACCCAGATCCATCATCTTTCTACTAGTCACATTGAGCCTACACTCTTAGGCTATCTTAAAATGCACATCATATTTCCAAAGTTTTCAAAATCATGTGCATCAAATCAACTAAATTCTGAACATATTCATGGCCACAGTCAGGATATGTGAAGGATTTATCTTGACTTAATGTACATTTTTCCAACAAATCCCTTAAAAAATCTTTTCAAAGTGCATTCATTCACTCATGACATTTACATCATGAAATCATTGATTTTCTCAAGATTTTCTCAAGAAAACTTCATTCTTAAGAAATCGATTTCTCAAGAAATTCTAAGGATTTTTCAAAATCGGTTTTCCAAAGACAAGTTTTTCCACAGTTTTCCCAGGAAAATGATATTTTCTTAAGATATTCAAAAGAGTTTTCCAATCTTTCTTCAAGATCCAAAATCGATTTCCAAGTATTTAAAAAGGTAAAATTCCCAGGATTTCGATTCCCCAAGTTTTGAATTTCCTTCTCCAATGAGTTTTCCTATAAATTTTCCATCATTTTCTTAAGAAAACTCTCAAAGTCCAAGTTTTCCTAAGAAGTGTTTCCCTTTTCAAAAAGGTTCATCTTTTCTCAAGAATCACTTCCATTTTCCCAAGATTTTCAACTATTTCTGATTTTTCCACATCTTTATAAGCTTTCTCATGTTTTCAAAAACCCCTTTTTTATCTGAGTTTCCTGAGAAATTGACCTTTTTCTTGAGAGATTCTTTCCAACTCCAAATGTTTTTCTAAGCATACATCATGTTTTCCAACTGGCATTTTCCAAAATCTCATAGCACATGCCTGAATTCTCTATGCATTTAGGATAGAACATAACTTTGATAATTTCGCTAAGTCAAGCACAATTTTGGTCCTTGGTTCGATTACCCCTGTTAAAGGTGGCAGGAACGGTCGAACCTCGTACCGACAGGTCGAGCCCCATCCCATGGATTTTCCCGCAATTTTCAAAAACGGAGGCGAGTATTTCAAAACAATTTCCAAAATCCGGTCAAAGTTTGAGGCGCGAAAGCATTTCTCTCTTTTTCTCTTCCGCAAGGAAGGGAAGGCGGGGGAAAAATTTCGTGACGATAACAGGTTTGGCGACCGAGATGGGACCTGTCCTTGTCTGACCTAAATTATGCTTGACTTAGTTCAATTATCAAAATTATGTTCACAAAATGTCAGCTCTTTTACTTTCAATATCATGTGAGCCTAGGAGCCTAGATTCTGACCTAGCTGACATTGACTGCATATAGACTAGGCATGGTTTGGTAGGACCAGATTGAGGAGAAATTTTCATGCTCACATAGACTTAGGTCTAAATACAACTCTCCTCAATTTAGGATCTGAATGCAAACAATGTATGCTTCTTCAAAGATTTTCAAAAGTCTATCTCTCTAGGACTTAGAGCCATCTATTTCTTGCATGTGATCATTTTTCAAAACCTCCCTTACCTATATTGTCCCGGTCTTCACGTTGCTGGGCTCTCTTCCAGAACCATAGTTCGGGACAGAGCCTCACAACTGGGCCACCTATTTGGGTTAACCCCCCCCTACCACGTACCGCGGGCCACAGTCCGAAGTATATCGGTAGGCGCTCAAGGATGTTGGAAAACCTTACCTTAGAACCGGAGTTGAAATTCTATGCCACGTACCTCGGATTTCGGTTCGGGTATATCGGCATAACTGGATTGGACAAAGATGATCTGAACTTAGAGTTAGGATTAAGGTCCTACAGCTATTTTCAAATTGATGCATCTAGAGTCAGCCTTTTAGGGAGTGCGGAATGTGCATAAATGTTTGTGCAGGATGTGATTGTATGTATGATTTTCTCAATTCTTTATATTTCCCAATGTTTTTCAACTCATTAGGTCTTTTCCAAATATCCTTATTTTCCACAAGATGTTTTTCTCAAACCCTGGATGATTTTTTAAATATCCCATTTCTTTCAAAACTCCAGGCAATTTTACATTCTACCTTTCTACTGGATCTCGAATTTCTAGATGCATTTTATCCTGCCTGCAAAATTTTTTCAAAATTTCTCACATTTTCCTAAGTCTCATTCTGAGTCTTTCTTTGTTTTCAGTTCGATGGCATCCAGTCAAGTCGATCCTATCTTTCCTGAAGGTCACATCTCCTTCGAGGTGCGACAAGGTCGTCCTGAACATCGAGCTCTTAGCACCGGAACTTTCATTCCCCGGTGGTATTATTCCTGGCTAAAGAGCTTTTCCCGAATGTTCCCGGACCATTTGAGCGCGTGCGGATTAGAGCTGGCATCAGCAGTCGGAAAGCAGACCATCAATGGCAACCTGATCCATGCAATGGCGGAGCGATGGAATCCTCGGACGTGTACCTTCTGGTTCCCGTGGGGAGAGATGACTGTTTTAATGGATGAATTTTCAGAAATCATGGGATTGCCAGAACCAGCCGGTCAGCCAAGCGACCCATTAGAGCATCAATTCCTTATCAATGTCAAGGGTTTGGACCCCCGAGACTCCTTAGCCCGTATGACAGGCCGCCGATCTTGGCCCCTGATCCAGTTAGAAGGAAATGAATATGTTGACCTACTTGAGTTGTACCGCCAGTACGGGACCTTCGTCGAAGTCAGCTCGCTATCACGAACAGCTAAAGAAAAGATTCAGAATGCAATGGTTCTATGCACCGTAGGACTGTCCCTTTTCCCAGATGGACAGAACTACATGGACGTCAGGATAATCCAGCTTATGAGAAGATGGGGAAGTCGGCAAACCAATCGCCTCTCCATAGCCATGGTAGCGCTCGCCTTCCTTTATCGAGGTCTGACTCGATTCTCACTTGGAGAGTCCATTTTAGTTGAAGGATGCATCTACGCACTTCAGTCCTGGTTTTTCCAGCATGTTCCAACCCGAGCAAGCTCTTTCAGATACAATGGTCAAGAACTCCTCCCAGTGGCACAGTACCGGTCTATGATCAACAACATTCAAGAGGATGACGTTGTTTGGGACTATTTTGATCGGCAAATATCTCCTCCCAGATATACCTACGCTTATGGTAAGCGGTTCAAGTTGCTGGGACCATTCTTCTGCACTTACTACCAACCAGAGAGTTGTGTTCGGCAGTTCTCTCAGAGGCAGCAATATGTCGAAGCCCGACTGTTATCAGGAGCTATGGCAGAGTTCGATCTCACTTCCGCACAATGGTCCGGGGCATATCATTCTGCCCGCTACGGATGGGATTCCTTTGTCTCTCTTAAAATCTTTCCAGGTCCTAGAGTGTCTGCCGACTATCGTGAATGGTGGCAAATTGTTTGTCCCCCACCTCTTTGTCAAGATCAATAAAATCTTATTCTTCTCATTTTAATAAAATTCTATTTCCTTCCATTGTGGTTTGACGACCTCGCCTAGGTAACAAGGCACATTTTCGTTGTTTATTTCTTTTGCAGAAGGAATGACAACACAATTGTCGTGATTCCCACGATGACTCAGTCCCTAGTAATGGGACATCTTTTCCAAATTGTCCACCATATTTTCAGCAAATATTTCTTCCAAAAGCTAATTCCCTCATAATCTAATCAGGGCTTTGCGAAGCAAGAGAGCATCCATACCATTTGATGGTTGAGACAAGATCAGGCAAAAGAACCACAGCATCCCAGTACTCGTCAGCCTCAGAAGAAGAGATGAGTTCCCCTCGATCTGAGAAGAGTTGAGAGCAGCAGCAAGGAAGACTGTTTTTGTCAAAGGGGCACAATGAAGACCATTTGTTATTTCCTTTCTATTCTTTTCCAAATAAATGTCTCATTTTACCAATGTCATTGATCAATTCAATCAATAAAATTCCAAGTTTCTTTGTCTATCCGGATGCCATCTACTCCCTTTCTGTCTGTCTCATCATTTTATAATTCAATGCCATTTTATGTATGGTTCTCTTCAAATGATTGCTTGTCTTACTATAGGCCAATTTGTCTGAACCAAAATTTCTTCTCCAAAATTTCAGAATGACTTCTCGGACAATCAAGAAGCTCGTTCTCAATCCCACGGTCTTTAAGAAGTCGACAGCAATTCACAGAATCAAAGCAAGCACCGGAAATGATAAGATTGCAAAGCAGTCATATGATTGTGCAGAATATGATCAGTCTCTTCAGGAATTACCGGAGTTCGCCGCAGTTCAGAAGCAAGATGAACCATCTCCTCTAGTACAAGATCCAACTGAAAGTGTCAATATCGGTTTAGAGGAAGATCCAAAAATTCTCCAGATCGGAACCAGTCTGAATCCGGAAGAAAAGAAAAGGCTTACAGATTTTCTCAAGCAGCATGAAGAAGTGTTCGCGTGGACATATGAAGACATGCCGGGCTTAGACCCCAAATTGGTTGAACACCGACTCGTCTTGAAGCCGGATGCTAAGCCAGTCAAGCAGAAGCTGAGAAAAATGGATCCCAGAATTGAACAACAAGTCAAGGAAGGACTTGAAGATCTGCTCAAAGCAGGATTTATTCGAGCTATTGACTACCCAGATTGGTTAGCCAATATCGTCGTTGTCCCAAAGAAAAGCGGCAAAGTAAGGATCTGCATAGACTTCAGAGACCTCAATAAGGCTACTCCGAAGGATGACTATCCACTTCCAAGCATCGATCTTCTAGTCGATAGCACGGCAGGACATGCCATGTTCTCTTTCATGGACGGATATTTCGGCTACAATCAGATTAAGTTGGCCGCCCGCGACCAATCAAAAACTTCCTTCACTACGCCTTGGGGCACTTTCTGCTACACAGTTATGCCTTTTGGGCTCAAGAATGCTGGAGCAACATATCAAAGAGCAATGGCTGTTATCTTTCACGATCAAATGCGCAAAATCATGGATGCGTATGTTGACGACATTCTCGTGAAATCTAAAGAGGAAGAAGATCACCTTGAAGCGCTTGATCAAGTCTTTAAGCGGCTCATCCTTTATAAGTTACGGCTTAACCCGCAAAAGTGTGTCTTTGGAGTCGAATCAGGCAAACTGTTGGGTTTTCTAGTAAGCAAAAAGGGAATTGAAGTTGACCCGGCCAAAGCAAAGGCTATCATTGATATGCCTCCCCCGAAGAATCTCAAAGAACTACGTAGCCTTCAAGGACGTATGCAGTCAATCCGGCGATTCATTTCCAATTTGGCAATGAGATGTGAACCCTTCAACCACTTGCTCAGAAAAGGAGTGAAGTTCGAATGGGGACCAGAGTGTCAGCAATCGTTCGATCGGATCAAGAAGTATCTTCTTAATCCTCCTATCCTAAAGCCGCCAGAATTAGGAAAAACTCTTTTGCTATACATCTCAGTTAATCAAGTAGCATGCGGTGGATTCTTGGCACAATACAAAGAAGGCAGCCTGATAGAACACGCCATTTATTATGTGAGTAAGACTTTCATAGATTATGAGAAGAGATACTCTCAAATAGAGAAGACCTGCCTAGCTCTGGTATGGATGTGTCAGAAGCTAAGACACTACCTGTTAGCATCAGAGATCAAAATTTTGTCTAAACTCAATCCCCTCAAGTATATCTTAGAACAACCTTTCCTCAGCGGACGAGTCGCGAAATGGCAAGTCTTACTGATGCAGTATGACTTAGAATATGTCTCGCAGCAATCAATCAAAGGCCAAGCAATTGCAGATCAATTGGCGGATTTCCCCCTGGCCGAAGAAGTAAAAGCCAAAGATGACTTCCCTGATGAGCAAATTTGCAATATCCAGCAATCTCCAGTCTGGAATTTATTTTTCGATGGTTCTAAGAATATGGCGGGAATAGGCATCGGAATTTTATTAATCACTCCCGAGAAGGAGATGATTCCATTTTCTCTCAAATTAGACTTTCAATGTACTCATAATATGGCTGAATATGAAGCCCTGATTCAAGGTCTAAAGATTCTATCAGACTTCAATGTCAAGAGAGTACATGCCTACGGTGACTCATTACTTGTTGTCAATCAAGTTCGAGCCGAATGGCAGGTCAAAGATCAGAAGTTATTTCCCTATCAGAAAATTGTTTCAGCTCTCGTCAGCAAGTTTGAAGAATTCCAGCTCTTTCATGTCAAGAGAGATTTTAATCAAGTGGCTGATAGTCTAGCCAGTTTAGGCTCCATTATGGCATTCAAGAATGGAGAATCTTGTCGCTCTTTTGAAATTGGCAGACTTGACCAACCTGCTTTCCTTCCATCGGAACGAGTAAACCAAGCTGAGCAAAGGAAGAAGCCTTGGTATTACAACATCAAAACTTTCATAGAAACTGGTGAATTTCCTCCAGAACTCTCAAAGAAAGAGCAACGAGCAATCCAGCGTATGTCTACTCGATACTTCATTTTGGCTAATGTCCTCTATCGTCGTGGATTCAGTTCAGAGTATTCCAGATGTTTAGATGAAGACGAAGCCAAAGAAGTCGTGCGGGAAGCACACGAAGGCATTTGTGGTGGCCACGTCGGTTACCAAACCCTTGTCAAGCAAATCATCAGAGCAGGTTACTACTGGAAGACTATGCAACAAGACTGCTATCATTATGTGAAGAAGTGTGTGCAATGCCAGATACACGCACCTTCTATTCATGCTCCGGCAACTTATTTACAATCTGTTGTCTCCCCATGGCCATTCTCCATGTGGGCCTTCGATGTCGTAGGTCCCATCACTCCTTCAGCTTCAAATGGCCACAAATACTTCCTTGCCGCAACGGAATATTTCACCAAGTGGGTAGAAGCCATCACTCTTCGCACAGTAGAAGGCCGTCATGTGGTCTCTTTTATTCACAAGAACATCCTTTGCCGTTTCGGCATCCCACATGACATTGTGTCAGACAATGGCAGTCATTTCAAGAATGAAAGAATGAAGACATTCTGCTCAAAATTCAAGATCTATCATCATTTCTCCGCTCCATATTATCCTCAAGGGAATGGTCAGGCAGAGGCCACCAACAAGATTTTAATTCGTATTTTGGGGCGAACTGTGGAAACAAGCCGTGACTGGCATGAGAAGATCC
Organism: Nuphar pumila; assembly: GCF_984573655.1. NCBI lineage: Eukaryota > Viridiplantae > Streptophyta > Magnoliopsida > Nymphaeales > Nymphaeaceae > Nuphar > Nuphar pumila. Next base: position 95,466,692 of record NC_143252.1, on the reverse strand, counting down.
ACGATGCATTGTGGGCCTATCGGACCACCATTCGTACACCAACGAATGCTACTCCATCAGAGCTGGTCTATGGGACAGAAGTAGTATTGCCGCTACATATTCAGAAACCCGCCTTGAAATTTGCTTCACTTCTGCAATTACCTCTTGATCAATACCAGCAGCAGCGACTAGTGCAGCTAGACTTACTCGACGAGAGAAGGCTAAAGGCAGCAGAGCATGCTCAATCCTATCGCCAGAGAGTAGCCAGGCAATATGCGAAATCTATCATCGAAAGAAAATTCAAAGTCAATGATTTAGTACTTCGATCCACAACTTATCTCAAGCATCGTCCCGGCGGCAAATGGTCGCCAAATTGGGAAGGTCCCTATGTTGTCAAAGAAGCATTACCCCGCAACTCATATCGGCTCATCAATGCCGATGGAGTAGAATTGCCAGATCCTATTAATGCTCGACACTTGAAAAAGTTTTATACTTGAAACATTTATTCTCCTCTTGTAATCCTTCCTGTTTCTTTCAAATAATGATCCAACTTTCTTTCCCAGTTACACTGGGGCATTTTAAAAGTTTGTTCTATATGCAGGCAGGATAAACAAATTCCTCATTTCATGCACATGTGCATTCATATGCATCAACTCATATTCATTTGCATTCAATTGCATTAATCACAATCCGGTCGGTATTGGGATTTCAACAAACAGTCCCATCATAATTCCTAATGATCCAAAGATCATCGCCAATACTGAACCAAAACCCAGCACTCAAACTGGTATTATTTCAAAATCCAGTATTCAAGCTGGTACATTTTCAACTTTTTGGAAAACCGAGTTCCGACTCGTGTCTTTATTCAAATCATTTTCCTTTGTTGATCCGGGTTCCGACTCGTGATCTCTCTACTTTACTCGAGCCTTGACTCGATTTCTTCATTTTCCTTTGTTGATCCGGGTTCCGACTCGTGATCTCTCTACTTTATTCGAGCCTCGACTCGAACTCTTCATTTTCCTTTGTTGATCCGGGTTCCGACTCGTGATCTCTCTGCTTTATTCGAGCCTCGACTCGAACTCTTCATTTTCCTTTGTTGATCCGGGTTCCGACTCGTGATCTCTCTACTTTATTCGAGCCTCGACTCGAACTCCTCATTTTCCTTTGTTGATCCGGGTTCCGACTCGTGATCTCTCTACCTTATTCGAGCCTTGACTCGAACTCTCCATTTTCCTTTGTTGATCCGGGTTCCGACTCATGACTCGAACTCTTCATTTTCATTTATTGATCCGGGTTCCGACTCGAGATCTCTTTATTCATTCGAGCTCAGATGCGAGCTCTTCATTTTCTTTATTGATCTGGGTTCCGACTCAAGATCTCCCTATTCATTCGAGCTTTGATTCGAGCTCTTCATTTTCTTTGTTGATCCGGGTTCCGACTCGTGATCTCATTACCTTACTCGAGCCTTGACTCAAGCTCTTCGTTTTCTTTATTGATCCGAGTTCCAACTCGTGATCTCTTTATCTTCATTCGAGCTCATATTCGAGCTCTTCATTTTTTCTTTGTTGATCCGGGTTCCGACTCGTGATCTCATTATCTTATTTGAGCTCTGATTCGAGCCTTCCATTTTCCTCTATTGATTCGGGTTCCGACTCGTGATCTCTATATTTTATTCGAGCTCTGACTCGAACTCATCATTCTCTTTTATTGATCCAAGTCATTTCAATCATCAGGGTCTGTCAATTGCTCAAGTTTGACATTTTGCCCTCCAAATTTCAATTTAAATCCTCAAATCAGGCAATTCTCCAATTTCGACCTCTGGGTCACCCGATTTCCAATTCTCAATTTCAATTACCAATCTCAATTTCGACCTTCGGGTCTATTAATTTCCAATTTTCGACCTTCGGGTCAATCAAACTCCAATTTTCGACCTTCGGGTCAATCAACTTCCAATTTTCGACCTTCGGGTCAATCAATTTCCAAATTTCGACCTTTTGGTCAATCAATTCTCAATTTTGACCTTTTTGGTCAAATCAATTTCCAAATTTCGACCTTCGGGTCACCCAATTTCGACCTTCGGGTCATCCAATTCTCAAATTTCGACCTTCGGGTCACTCAATTTCCAATTTCGACCTTCGGGTCACTCAATTTCCAATTTCGACCTTCGGGTCACTAAATTTCCAAATTTCGACCCTCGGGTCAATCCATTTCCAATTTTCGACCTTCGGGTCAATCTATTTCCAAATTTTCGACCTTTAGGTCAATCAATTTCCAAATTTTGACCTTTTTGGTTACCCAATTTCCAATTTCGACCTTTAGGTCACTCAATTCTCAATTTCGACCTTCAGGTCACACAATTTTGACCTTTCGGTCAACCAATTCTCAATTCCGACCATCAGGTCATCCAATTTCGACCTTCGGGTCATATAATTTTCAACAACCAATTTTCCAATTTCCAATTTCGACCTTCGGGTCAATCAATCTCAATATCCAATTTCAATCATTTTCTCTTGCGAGAGACCCTTTTAGGGAGAGTTCGAGGGAGCTCGTTCTTTTCGCATGCTATCCAATTCGTTCACTTAGCCCCTTTTAGGGAGAGTTTGAAGGGACTCGCGTCTTTGTGAACTGTTTGCAAAACAATTTCCAATTTCACACGAGGAACCCTTCAAAGGGAGAGGCTCGACGGAGACTCATTTTTCTTGTGACCCCCCAATTTCATACTAGGCCATTTTTCGTCATGAAAGACCCTCTTTGCAGAGAGAGTGTGATGGACTCATTCCTTTCATGACCCAATTTTCAGACCTCACTATTATCGGCCCCCTTTCCATAAGAGAAGCCTAATATTAGGGAGCTTTGACGAAAGCTCAATTTCTCTTCGAAAGTTCGTTTTGCAAACACCTCCTCTTTAGGGAAGAGAGGAGTATTTCCCATTTCCCATTCAGGTAAGGGCCAAGCCTGAGTCTCTCTTTTTGGGGAAAAAGAGAGGAGAATTTTCGTCATGGATATGTTGAACCGGACTTCAAATACTCACTTTCACCAAGGATTTCAAGAAAATTTTGTCAATTTGTCAATCAATTGTTGATTTCAGAATCTTTATTGCACAAATCTTTATTTTAGTTTACCTTCAGCATCATTTCCAAAAAAGTGAAGCTTTCGCGAAAAGAGATTCAAAACTCAAATTCTTTCTATCGGCCAGCCAAAAGGATGAAGGATAAATCCTCGATATGGCCAGCAAAGAAAATTCAATGTTTTGCAAAGCCATGGATGATCGATATTGATCGCAGTCAATGGCGCATCTTTAAAGGCTATTCTTGTAAAGACGAGGCAGTTGAAATATCCTGAGTGCTAGAAAAGAGAGCATTTACCCAAGCCTTGTCTCCTCAGAATCACCTAAGCTGCAATTAAGTATCCGCAAAAGGGATCTCTCACCTGTCGTCAAGATGAAGGCGAATTAGGCGAGTAGACCCCCGGGGCCAAAGAAGATTCGAAACATCTCCAAGATGACGGAGTTTGTGACGGGTCCTTCCAGGGAAGGTCCAAAGCACTGTCAAGATGAAGGCAGATGCGATGAACCTCTCGACAATCCCTAAAAGATATTTAATTTCAGCCATCAGCCAAAGATCTCCAAACCCATCGTCCAAGAAGGATCGAAACATCTCCAAGATGAAGGAGTTTGTGACGTACCCTTCCCAAAAGAGAGAAAGAGAGGAAAAAGAAAGAGAGAAAAAGTCAGAATATCTCCAAAATGAAGGAGAATGCAGCCAAAACACTAGAGAGCCAAAAGAGTGCAGAAAGATTATCAAGAGAGAAGCTCTCAGGATATCAAACTACCAGATCTATCAAGAATCCTCTTTAACTTTGTGAAATTCTATTATCAATATTCTTTCATCAATTGCTTTCATAATATCAAATTCTCTTTCCTGCTCATATCAAGGAAATTGATAACTTCCTTGAAGAAGGTCAATTGCAAGCAATTTGGATTTCAAGTCTCGATTCTACAAAGTGAACCTTGTTTGGAGGTAGTGCTTTAGGTAGAAAAGAAAGAATATCTTTGCAGCCATGTGCAACATTTTCAAGAACTTGGAATCAACAACAAAATTCTCAATATTTTGATAATATTTTCTAGCTATCCTGACGTGAAGTGAGAGCTCGATATCCGTCTTCGATGCATCCTGACACCAATTTTAAATCCCTCCTAAGGACTTGATTCCTTCCCTTCTTTGAGAGCATGAACTCTCAAATTTGCACACTTCCCTGTGTCCCCACTGTCCCACCATAGACAGTCCCATTTTGGTTCGAGGTCGAACCACCAATCATTTCCCGCGAAAGGCAATTTCAAAGGCTGATTTTAGTCTCAACAATGAGACGCCCAAAACCAATCCCTTTTCAAGCTTTAGGGACCCCATTATCCTTCCTTTTGCAAAAACCCTATTGGATTTATTGTGCAAAATCCAAAGGTCCCATCATGGTCTCTTCCTTCGAGGATTCCATTCCATTTTCCCGCCCGATCAGGATAAGGGTACAAACCTGAGCCTCAATCAAAGAGGTATTCCATTTTCCGCCCGATCAGGATAAGGGTACAAACCTGAGCCTCAATCAAAGAGGTATTTCATTTTCCGCCCGATCAGGATAAGGGTACAAACCTGAGCCTCAATCAAAGAGGTATTCCATTTTCCGCCCGATCAGGATAAGGGTACAAACCTGAGCCTCAATCAAAGAGGTATTTCATTTTCCGCCCGATCAGGATAAGGGTACAAACCTGAGCCTCGTCCAAAGAGGTATTTCATTTTCCGCCCGATCAGGATAAGGGTACAAACCTGAGCCTCAATCAAAGAGGTATTCCATTTTCCCGCCCGATCAGGATAAGGGTACAAACCTGAGCCTCACTCAAAGAGGTATTTCATTTTCCGCCCGATCAGGATAAGGGTACAAACCTGAGCCTCAATCAAAGAGGTATTTCATCTTCCGCCCGATCAGGTTAAGGGTACAAACCTGAGTCTCATTTCGATGAGATATTCCATTCCCCAATCAGGTCAAGGGTCAAAACCTGAGCTTCGTTCCATGCGAGGTATTTCTGTCCCATCCAGGTTAAGGGCATAAACCTGAACTTCACTCTCATAGAGTGAATCTTTTCTCTCCATTCTTCGCTTCATATCTACCATCTTCCTCGGGCTAATTTCTTCACACCCAGTCAGATCCTTCTAACTGGGGCATTATTTTATGTATAGCCCAAATTTGGTGTGTTTTTCTTTGCCACTAAGCTCGGCCATGAGCCGGCTTAGTAGCAAAGAGGGGCATCTGTAAACACCCCAAATTTTCACTCACCTCCCCAACATTTCCACCAAGCATCAACATCCAGCCTCTGAAATCGCTAGAGGGCAAAATGGTCATTTTCTGAGCCGGACCTTGCAAAAGTCCAAATTTCATCTGCAACTCTCAAAATTTCTCTAATTTCAGCTCAGATGTTCAAAATTTTACTCCTGACAGGAGACAGACATCTCCAAGTCTTGATTAAAGATTGCATTTCATAAGACATGACATTGCATATCATTGCATGAGCATTTCAAATCACTGCACTGCACAGCATGTCATTTCGAGGTCCAGAACTCTTGATTTCAAAATTTTCAATCCAGATTAGAATTTCAACTCTTTTCAAAATTGATTTCAAAACCCTGGGTCTTCAAAATTATCAATTTTTCCCATTTTACCCCCAGGACTCTGAATTTCAAAATATTTCCTCAGGAAAACCATCTGGATAGTTTTCAATATGGATTTCAGTCACTTCACCTCAGATTTTGCCCTTTTTGACAATTTCAAACATCGTTCTTTTACAAAATCGCCCTACAAGGGCCAACTCTTTCCAAAATTCCTGTTTTGCCCATTAGTCCAAATTTTTATGAAAATTCCAAAAAGAAGTTGTTGTTTTATCCTTATTTCAATAAAGAAGCAATGTGGGACCCACACTGAGGTGGTGTCACACAAGCTCCTCTTCTGAAAATTTGAATTTTGAAAAACCCAAAAATATAGGAGCCTTGTCCCCTGGATTGGCGCCACTTGTCATTTCTCTCTCCCCCCATTTCCATGCCAAGTGTCAGTGTGGGGCTACCTTCAGAAGCCGCCACATGTCATCCCATTTATCTGCCATGTGTCACCCTATCCATCCTGCGCCATGTGTCATTTCAAAGACTACCAGGAGATGCCAAGTGTCATAGGTTGTCCTGTCTAGAAAAAGTGGAGTTTGTCTCCTCTGAGGTGGCGCCACTTGAAGTGTGTCTCCTGCAGGGGACACGTGTCAACCCCTCCTTCCTTCTAGAAAAGTAGCCTGACACATGTCCTCTCCCTATTTTTTTCAGAAAAGTAGGAAACATGTGTCACTCCTAAATTCCTACAGAAAAGGTAGGCTTGTCTCCTCTGAGGTGGCGCCATCTGGAGTGTCTCCTGCAGAGGACACGTGGCAAGCTCTCATTTCCTCAGAAAAAGCAAGTGCCATGTGTCATTTTCTGCTCTCTTCAGAAAAGCTAGAATTCAAATATTCAAAAATTCCCATAGGTGGCGAAAATCAAGAACTCCTACCTTTTTCATCCTGTCTGAGATGGCGCCACATGGCTTGGCCCACCTTCTCTCCCCTCTGCCACGTGTCGTTCTCTGCTTCTTTCAGAAAAAGTAGAGAACACATGTCCTCTCCCTATTTTTTTCAGAAAAGTAGGAGACACATGTCCCTTTCCCTCCTTTTCCTCCCTCTTGCCACATGGCATTGTAGGAGCCACCCTGAGGTGGCGCCACATGTCCATCCTCCATTCCTCCAGGGCCAACCTCCATTTGAATTTCAAATTCTCCTCTGAGGTGGCGCCATTTGAGAAAGCCTCTCCAAACATCTGACACTTGTCCGCCACATGTCCAGATCTCCTTTCTCCAGAAAAGGTAGAATTCAAATTCCTCTGAGGTGGCGCCTCTGAGCCCACTGCTCTGTCCTTCTGACATGTGTCAACACCTTTTGAGGTGGTACCATTCCAGGACTCCACTTGGCTCCATTTTTATTTTTTATTTTATTTTTAATAAAGGTAGCCCACCATGAGGTGGCGCCACCTGAGGACTCCCTACAAAAGGTGAGTTTGAATTTCAAATTCCAAGAGAGCACCCTCTGAGGTGGCGCCTTCTGGGAGCTCCCTGCAGAGAGAATCAAGCTAACTTTTGAAAAATTCCAAATTCCCCCTGCTGAGGTGTCTCACCCACAAAAATTTCCAGTTTTATTTTCTCAAAAAAATCAAAATAGCCTTTTGAGGTGGCGCCATCTGAGGGCTCCCTGCAAAAGGCAAATTCGAATTTCAAAACCCCCAGATGGCACCCCCTGAGATGGCGCCACATGGAGGGCTCAGATCCATCCTGTTTGAATTTCAAAAACTTTCAGAAAAATTATAAAAACAAGGGTTCACGCCCAGCCTGGAGGGGATCATTTTTTAGCTCTGGTGAACTTGGAAAATCCGACCTAGCCTTCCTAAAATCCGATTTTGAACTTTGGAAATCGTGCCCCCTTTGGCTCATTGAAGAAAGGTGGAGTAGAGCTCGTGCTGTGGCGAATTCGATTCCAACAGAGCTCGATTTTGGTGGACCATCCGAAGCTCGGAGCGAAGGACGAAGGAAGCTCGTGATAGCTACCCATTTCAAGAGCTTCTACGCTGCGTAACGAAGCAAGGTGCACTTCTTTTCCCCTTGATGTGATTCTATAATTCGAATCGGGAGTCGTTTGAAGAAAGAGCTCATCCGAGGGATGGATTGAGCTATTCTCATAAAACGACATATATAAAAATGTTTTGTTATGCTTCCTTGATGATTTTTAACATTCATATAGTTAGCTAGGTTTAATTTGCATTTTATTTCATTCATTTAGTACATTTCATGAGTTAATTAGGATTAATTTAGCCATTATTTCAATTCTGCTTATTTTCAGTAAGTCTCTGTTTTTGTCAGTCAGTCCACACGTCATTTCATGCATTTATTTTTTATTAAAAATCCCAAAAAAATCACGGAATGCGACCTTAGGTGTCCCTGAAATTTTGCCAAAAATTCGGAGCCATTTGAATTGGTTTACTGCGGTAAACATCTAAAATGGTAAGTCGGGTTTTGTAACCCGGGATGCGTTTTGAAAAACATTTTCCGACTTGTAAAATCGAGTTCTCCCTTCTGGGAGATCCGATTTTCGATACAAAAAATGCCCTGAACTCGGGAGAATGTCTAGTTTTTAATATGATTTTTTCAGATTTTTCTGATTTTTCTTATGACTGACAAAAATCCGAGAGTCCGGGACACGTGTCAGAGCCTAATTTGGGCCTCTGAGATCTTGGATCGACTTAGGGCTATGCTTTCTCTTTGTGTGTTTCTCAAAATCCGAAACTGTAAAAAATGAAAGTGGTGTCCGAGATGTCCTCTGTTTGCATTTGAAAGCCTGTAATTTTTAGAATAGTGTTGACCCCTGATTCGGATTTTTCTTGTCAGTCCACTGTTTTGCTACATTTGTCTGTTCTGTTAGTTTAGGCAGAAATAGTTATATTTTTCTCTGTGTTTCTGTTGATCAAATGCCGAAGTCATAAACATGAAAGTTGTTCATGTAGGTGTCGTTCACAGTTCTGATTAATTTCATAAATTTCCATGGCTGTTTTATATTTGTTTGGCATTTTACATCAGATTAGGGTGATTTTTACCTCTGTCAGAACTAAATCCCTGTTATTGAACTCACCATGGCTCAAATCCTGAGGCTGTAAAAACCAAAAATGTTCCATTTCGGGTCTTTTAGCAGTCTGCAAAATATCAGAAGTTTCCATGGTGTAAATCTTGCATTATCATATTAGGCATTGCATTTGGTTCGGATCCATAGGCAAAATCCATCATTTTAGGACTTTCTTTGAATTTTGGCATTTAAATCATATCATTTCATGAGTTTTAGCATTCTAGGTTGTTTATCAAAGTGTTTAGATGCTTCATACCGAATTTGGTGCAATTTGAAATCCATTTGAGGTTCGGATCATCCATAATACCAAAACAGGGTTCCGCAGGACCCAGATCCAAGCGAAAAATAAGCGAAATTCGTTATTTTGGATAAATTGCAGTACACCAAATTCTGATTTTACAGTTATAATGTGTTTAGCAGCATGTCATCATGTCTCTTACTGAATTTCATCATCATTTGATTCAATTTGAATTTCAAAATCTCAATTTTACCAAGTTTTCCTTCAAAAAAACCTGATTTTAAAGATGTAGCTTTAATTTTAGGGGTATTTTGGTCATTTTAACCTCAATTCCGAATTTCAAATTGTTTTTCACTGAATTTCTAGCATTTTCATCATTTCAAAATATCAAGGAAGCATGAGAATAGGGTTTATATCCAATTAAATCCAATAATTTCATAATATTATTGGAAAATTTTGGAAAAACCCACATATTTGAGCTAACCTTATTTCAAGTTTGGCAGGGACATTCAAAAGAAGGAGCTGAAGTCTGCAAATTTCTTTTATTTCCTTTATTTAATGATGTAATAATATAAATTTTGGAATAAGAGATTTAATTTCCTGCTTAGACTAGGATGCATATCACATAGTTTGAATTTATGCAATATCCTGATTATATGATTCATGCATTTTATTTCAAAAGCACTATGGATGTTCACGAATGGCACGTGCACCAACTCTTAGGGAGTTGATGGACTCGGTGGGATCCATATTTACGGCCCTAGTCGGAATATGATCGAGACCCAGATCCATCATCTTTCTACTAATCACATTGAGCCTACACTCTTAGGCTATCTTAAAATGCACATCATATTTCCAAAGTTTTCAAAATCATGTGCATCAAATCAACTAAATTCTGAACATATTCATGGCCACAGTCAGGATATGTGAAGGATTTATCTTGACTTAATGTACATTTTTCCAACAAATCCCTTAGAAAATCTTTTCAAAGTGCATTCATTCACTCATGACATTTACATCATGAAATCATTGATTTTCTCAAGATTTTCTCAAGAAAACTTCATTCTTAAGAAATCGATTTCTCAAGAAATTCTAAGGATTTTTCAAAATCGGTTTTCCAAAGACAAGTTTTTCCACAGTTTTCCCAGGAAAATGATATTTTCTTAAGATATTCAAAAGAGTTTTCCAATCTTTCTTCAAGATCCAAAATCGATTTCCAAGTATTTAAAAAGGTAAAATTCCCAGGATTTCGATTCCCCAAGTTTTGAATTTCCTTCTCCAATGAGTTTTCCTATAAATTTTCCATCATTTTCTTAAGAAAACTCTCAAAGTCCAAGTTTTCCTAAGAAGTGTTTCCCTTTTCAAAAAGGTTCATCTTTTCTCAAGAATCACTTCCATTTTCCCAAGATTTTCAACTATTTCTGATTTTTCCACATCTTTATAAGCTTTCTCATGTTTTCAAAAACCCCTTTTTTATCTGAGTTTCCTGAGAAATTGACCTTTTTCCTGAGAGATTCTTTCCAACTCAAAATGTTTTTCTAAGCATACATCATGTTTTCCAACTGGCATTTTCCAAAATCTCATAGCACATGCCTGAATTCTCTATGCATTTAGGATAGAACATAACTTTGATAATTTCGCTAAGTCAAGCACAATTTTGGTCCTTGGTTCGATTACCCCTGTTAAAGGTGGCAGGAACGGTCGAACCTCGTACCGACAGGTCGAGCCCCATCCCATGGATTTTCCCACAATTTTCAAAAACGGAGGCGAGTATTTCAAAACAATTTCCAAAATCCGGTCAAAGTTTGAGGCGCGAAAGCATTTCTCTCTTTTTCTCTTCCGCAAGGAAGGGAAGGCGGGGGAAAAATTTCGCGACGATAACATTCTCCCAGAGGCAGTAGTATGTCGAAGCCCGACTGTTATCAGGAGTTATGGCAGAGTTCGATCTCACCTCTGCACAATGGTACGGGGCATATCATTCTACCCGCTACGGCTGGGATTCCTTTGTCTCTCTTAAAATCTTTCCAGGTCCTAGAGTGTCTGCCGACTATCGTGAATGGTGGCAAATTGTTTGTCCCCCACCTCTTTGTCAAGATCAATAAAATCATATTTTCCCCATTTCAATAAAATTTTCTTGCTCTTTCCATTGTGGTTTGACAACCTCGCCTAGGTAACAAGGCATTATTTCGTTGTTTATTTCTTTTGCAGAAGGAATGGCAACACAATTGTTGTGATTCCCACGACGACTCAGTCCCTAGTAATGGGACATCCTTTCCAAATTGTCTACCATATTTTCAACAAATATTTCTTCCAAAAGCTAATTCCTTCATAATCTAATCAGGTCTTTGCCCTGCAGAAAGCATCCATACCATTTGATGGTCGAGACAAGGTCAGGCAAAAGAACCACAACATCCCAATACTCGTCAGCCTCGGAAGAAGAGATGAGTTCCCCTCGATCTGAGAAGAGTCGAGAGCAGCAGCAAGAAGACGATGGCATAGACCCTCAAATGTATGCCATGTTCAGAAAAATGATGAACAAAATGATGAATGAGCAGCCCGGGACCAGCTCAGAAAGGAATCCATTCAGAGAAAAGTTTCATGGTCGTAAGAGTAAGAAGGCTCCCAAAAAGCAGATCCAACCAGAAGAGATTTCAGATGAATCAGATTCAACTGAAAACACAGATGAAGAATATGAGGTGCCTCCGGCATTTCAAAAGCGTGGCCAAAGTAAAAGCCGCAGATCAAAGAGCAGAGATAAAGAAGAGCCTTTGCAAGCGCAATTCAAGGAAATGGCTCGAGTTGTCAAGGATCTGCAAGCCCGCGACAAGGGCAAGAAAGTCTTCACCAGTGAGGACTTCTATGACGGCTTAGAAGGGGATGATGATCTGGAGAATCTCCCCCGTAAATTCATCAAATTCGATGGTTCTGGCGACCCAAAAGCTCATCTCGCCACTTTCTTTGCTGAATGCTCTCGGTTTAGAAGGGATAACCGAGCATTGTTTCTATGCTTCCCCCGCAGCTTGGAAGGAGTTGCCGCCAAGTGGTATGCTGAGCATATCAACCCCATCGAGCTCAAGGAGTTCGATAAAGTTGTAAATCTCTTTATTGAACGTTTCTTGTTCAACACAGAAGCGCTGCCTACATTAAGTCATCTCTGCAATTTAAGGCAGAATGAGAATGAAAAAGCACGGGACTTGATTCACAGGTGGAGATCAACCTGTAATAAGATGAGAGATCCTATCTCGGAAAGGCATGCATTGTCCTTAATCCTCAACAATTTCTCGCAGCCGTTAAGAGGATTAATCTCCACAGCGCCGTCCAGGACCTTCATTGAGTTGACTGAACGAGCTGAATGGCTCGAGCTAAGTGTGGAAAATGGAGTCTATGAAGGCTTCACCTTTTCCAAGAACAACTCCCAAGGTGAGCAGAAGAAGAAAGCTCACTTCACTTATTCTGCCAGCAACAGCAACAAAGGCCGAAATCAGCACAAAGGGCAGAAGAAAGATTACTGCTACAGCACCGGCAGTTCGAACAACAAGGATCAGAAAGCAAAGCCTGCTCCTCAGTACAGCAAGCCTCCTCAGCAGGATCAAGGGTCGAAACTGTGCGAGAAGACTAAGCATGAAGGATGGAGTTACGACAGAAAGTTTACTCCTCTTGACCAATCACTCGAGGACGTGCTCGAGTACATGCTATCAAAAGAGATGGTCAAATTGCCCAGATTGGCCGATCCCCCTGTGCCCATGGGGAAATGGAAAGATCAGTTCTGCAAGTTCCACAGGACAGTGAGACACAACACCGAGAACTGCTTTGTTCTCAAAAACATCGTGCAAGATCTCATTGAAAAGAATCTATTGGTAGAAGGAGAAGAAGAAGAGAAAATGGACATTCTCAACCACCCCTTCCCCTCGCACACCACAGCGGTAGTGTCTGCACAACCATTTCTGCCGCATGAACATATCAAGCCATGTTCTGCGCAAGATCTTCAAGTTCAGCATCAGGTGACGGTGCTACGACAAGCAGCTCCAGATTCTAAGAAGATGGACTTAATTTCAGCATTCGGTAAAATGAAAGTTGCGGAAGCACCTTTGAAGTCAGTTCCCAAATCAAAAAGAACTCCTGACTTCTTCAAGCAAATCGTTAGACCCAGGCTGGAGAATTCAAGTCAGAAGCCTCTGACCGCTCTATCCAATGTCTCCATCTTTGACTTGGCCAAGAATTCCAGCAAGCACCAGCAAGTACTGGAGGATTTACTCAGGAAAATCAAAGTTAAGCCCAGTACCACTCCTGAAGACATGGCACAGATTGTGAACTCTGCCATGACCAATGCACCAATTACCTTCTCAGATGAGGACCTTCCAAAGCCTCATTCCTTTCATAATAATGCCTTGTACATTGTCGTTCGAGTCAGAGGAATAACGGTTCCCCATGTGCTGGTCGATGGAGGCAGTAGCCTCAACATATGTCCTGAAATGACCGCAAAGGCATTAGGGATCAAGGATGAAGAATATATTCCGGATCCCATCACTATCTATGGGTTTGACAATCATGGTCAAACAGCCAAGGGCAAGATATTCCTGGAGGTGTTCATCAACTATTCGGTGCACTCCGTCCTTTTCCATGTGGTTAATGTACCACCAACCTACAACTTGCTGCTCGGAAGGACATGGATTCACAACGCTAATGCAGTGCCTTCTACCCTCCATCAATGTGTAAAGTGGTCCCAAGGTGGAATGATTACCACAATACTGGGAGAAGACCCAGAAGAAAGGCTCCCGCAGCCCATGATTCCTCGGCCATCATTCAATGCAGATATTCCTAGCATCAGGGAAAGTGAAGAGATCAATCTCGGGGAGAATCGAGAAATACTTCAGGCACCATCAGAGCCATCTCTGCACACAGTAGCCACGACACGATGGAAAGGTCCTCAATTCTTCAAGGTTGGAGGTCGAATCGACTACAGCACCATTAAGGATCATCCCTTGTTTCCTCAATTCATGAAGTCAAGAAAGGGATTTGATTTACTCCTGAAGCATGGCCGGCAAGAATGAAGATGGCCGCATCGAGCCAATGATCCAGAAACATCGTCCCCACAGGGCAGGATTGGGGTTCTCCGGAGGAAGCTCATCAAGGAAGACTGTTTTTGTCAAAGGGGCACAATGAAGACCATTTGTTTTCTATTCTTTTCCAAATAAATGTCTCATTTTACCAATGTCATTGATCAATTCAATCAATAAAATTCCAAGTTTCTTTGTCTATCCGGATGCCATCTACTCCCTTTTTGTCTGTCTCATCATTTTATAAATTCAATGCCATTTTATGCATGGTTCTCTTCAAATGATTGCTTGTCTTACTATAGGCCGATTTATCTGAACCAGATTTCTTCTCCAAAATTTCAGAATGACTTCTCGGACAATCAAGAAGCTCGTTCTCAATCCCAAGGCCTTTCAGAAGTCGACAGCAATTCACAGAATCAAAGCAAGCACCGGAAATGATAAGAGTGCAAAGCAGTCTGATGAGTGTGCAGAATATGATCAGTCTCTTCAGGAATTACCGGAGTTCGCCGCAGTTCAGAAGCAGGACGAACCATCTCCTCTAGTACAAGATACAACTGAAGGTGTCAATATCGGTTCAGAGGAAGATCCAAAAATTCTCCAGATCGGAACCAGTCTGAGTCCGGAAGAAAAGAAAAGGCTTACAGATTTTCTCAAGCGGCATGAAGAAGTGTTCGCATGGACATATGAAGACATGCCGGGCTTAGACCCCAAATTAGTCGAACACCGTCTTGTCTTAAAGCCGGATGCTAAGCCAGTCAAGCAGAAGCTGAGAAAAATGGATCCCAGAATAGAACAACAAGTCAAAGAAGGACTTGAAGATCTGCTCAAAGCAGGATTTATTCGAGCTATTGACTACCCAGATTGGTTAGCCAATATCGTCGTCGTCCCAAAGAAAAGTGGCAAAGTAAGGATCTGCATAGACTTCAAAGACCTAAACAAGGCAACTCCGAAGGATGACTATCCACTTCCAAGCATCGATCTTCTAGTCGATAGCACGGCAGGACATGCCATGTTCTCCTTCATGGACGGATATTCCTGCTACAATCAGATTAAGTTGGCCGCCCGCGACCAATAAAAAACTTCTTTTACTACGCCTTGGGGCACTTTCTGCTATACAGTTATGCCTTTTGGGCTTAAGAATGCCGGAGCAACGTATCAACGGGCAATGGCTGTCATCTTTCACGATCAGATGCGCAAAATCATGGATGCGTATGTTGATGATATTCTCGTGAAATCTAAAAAGGAAGAAGATCACCTCGAAGCTCTTAATCAAATCTTCAAGAGACTCATTCTTTACAAGTTAAGGCTTAACCCGCAAAAGTGTGTCTTTGGAGTCGAATCAGGCAAACTGTTGGGTTTTCTGGTAAGCAAAAAGGGAATTGAAGTTGACCCAGCCAAAGCAAAGGCTATCATTGATATGCCACCCCCGAAGAATCTCAAAGAGCTGCGTAGCCTCCAAGGACGTATGCAATCAATCCGGCGATTTATTTCCAATTTGGCAATGAGATGCGAACCTTTCAACCACTTGCTCAGAAAAGGAGTGAAGTTCGAATGGGGACCAGAGTGCCAGCAATCGTTCGATCAAATCAAGAAGTATCTTCTTAATCCTCCCATCCTGAAGCCACCAGAATTGGGAAAACCTCTTTTGCTATACATCTCAGTTAATCAAGTCGCATGCGGTGGATTCTTGGCGCAATACAAAGAAGGCAGCCTGATAGAACACGCCATTTATTACGTGAGAAAGACTTTCATAGATTATGAAAAGAGATACTCTCAAATAGAGAAGACCTGCCTAGCTCTGGTATGGATGTGTCAGAAGCTAAGACACTACCTGCTAGCATCAGAAGTCAAAATTTTGTCTAAACTCAATCCTCTCAAGTATATCTTAGAGCAACCTTTCCTCAGCGGACGAGTCGCAAAATGGCAAGTCTTACTGATGCAGTATGACTTAGAATATGTCTCGCAGCAATCAATCAAAGGCCAAGCAATTGCAGATCAATTGGCGGATTTTCCTCTGGCCGAAGAAGTGAAAGCCGAAGATGACTTCCCTGATGAGCAAATTTGCAATATCCAGCAATTTCCAGTCTGGAATTTATTTTTTGATGGTTCTAAGAACATGGCCGGAATAGGCATCGGAATTTTATTAATCACTCCTGAGAAAGAAATGATTCCATTTTCTCTCAAGCTCGACTTTCAATGCACTCACAATATGGCTGAATATGAAGCCCTGATTCAAGGTCTAAGGATTCTATTAGACTTTAATGTCAAGAGAGTACATGCCTATGGCGACTCATTACTCGTTGTTAATCAAGTTCGAGCCGAATGGCAGGTCAAAGATCAGAAGCTATTCCCCTATCAGAAAATTGTTTCAGCTCTCGTCAGCAAGTTCGAAGAGTTCCAGCTCTTCCATATCAAGAGAGATTTCAATCAAGTGGCCGATAGCCTAGCCAGTTTAGGCTCCATTATGGCATTCAGAAATGGAGAATCTTGTCGCTCTTTTGAAATTGGCAGACTTGACCAACCTGCTTTCATTCCAGCGGAACAGGTAAACCAGGCTGAGCAAAAGAAGAAGTCTTGGTATTACAACATCAAAACTTTCATAGAAACCGGTGAATTTCCTCCAAAACTCTCAAAGAAAGAGCAACGAGCAATCCAGCGTATGTCTACTCGATACTTCATCTTGGCCAATGTCCTCTATCGTCGTGGATTCAGTTCAGAGTATTCCAGATGTTTGGACGAAGATGAAGCCAAAGAAGTCGTGCGAGAAGCACACAAAGGCATCTGTGGTGGTCACGCTGGCTACCAAACCCTTGTAAAGCAAATCATCAGAGCAGGTTACTACTGGAAAACTATGCAACAAGACTGTTATCATTATGTGAAGAAGTGTGTGCAATGTCAAATACATGCACCTTCTATCCATGCTCCAGCAACTTATTTACAGTCTGTTGTTTCTCCATGGCCGTTCTCCATGTGGGCCTTTGATGTCGTAGGTCCCATCACTCCTTCAGCTTCAAATGGCTACAAATACTTCCTTGCCGCAACAGAATATTTCACCAAGTGGGTAGAAGCCATCAGTCTCCGCACAGTAGAAGGCCGACACGTGGTCTCTTTTATTCACAAGAACATCCTTTGCCGTTTCGGCATCCCACATGACATTGTGTCAGACAATGGCAGTCATTTCAAGAATGAAAAGATGAAGACATTCTGCTCAAAATTCAAGATCTATCACCATTTTTCTGCTCCATATTATCCTCAAGGGAACGGTCAGGCAGAGGCCACCTACAAGATTTTAATTCGTATCTTGGAGCGAACTGTGGAAACAGGCCGTGACTGGCATGAGAAAATCCACGACGCACTATGGGCCTATCGGACCACCATTCGAACTCCAACGAATGCTACTCCATCAGAACTGGTCTATGGAACAGAAGTAGTATTGCCGCTACATGTTCAGAAGCCCGCTTTGAAATTTGCTTCACTTCTGCAATTACCTCTTGATCAATACCAGCAGCAGCGACTAGTGCAGCTAGACTTACTCGACGAAAGAAGGCTAAAAGCAGCAGAGCATGCTCAATCCTATCGCCAGAGAATAGCCAGGAAATATGCGAAGTCTATCATCGAAAGAAGATTCAAAGTCAATGATTTAGTACTTCGATCCACAGCTTATCTCAAGCATCGTCCTGGCGGCAAATGGTCGTCAAATTGGGAAGGTCCCTATGTTGTCAAAGAAGCATTACCCCGCAACTCATATCGGCTCATCAATGCTGATGGAGTAGAATTGCCAGATCCTATTAATGCTCGACACTTGAAAAAGTTTTATACTTGAAACATTTATTCTTCTCTTGTAATCCTTCCTGTTTCTTTCAAATAATGATCCAACTTTCTTCCCCAATTACACTGGGGCATTTTAAAATTTTATTCTATATGCAGGCAGGATAAACAAATTCCTCATTTCATGCACAGGTGCATTCATATGCATCAATTCATGCTCATTGGCATTCAACTGCATTAACAACAATCTGGTCAGTATTAGGGTTTCAACAAACCGTCCCATCACAATTCCTAATGATCCAAAGGTCATCACCAATACTGAACCAAAACCCAGCGCTCGTACTGGTATTATTCCAAAATCCAGTACTCAAACTGGCACATTTTCAAAATTCCAATTTTTCAGAAAACCGAGTTCCGACTCGGGTTTTATTTTCAAATCATTTTCCTTTGTTGATCCGGGTTCCGACTCGTGATCTCTCTACTTTACTCGAGCCTTGACTCGAACTGCTCATTTTCCTTTGTTGATCCGGGTTCCGACTCGTGATCTCTCTACCTTATTCGAGCCTTGACTCGAATTCTTCATTTTCCTTTGTTGATCCGGGTTCCGACTCGTGATCTCTCTACCTTATTCGAGCCTTGACTCGAATTCTTCATTTTCCTTTGTTGATCCGGGTTCCGACTCGTGATCTCTCTACTTTACTCGAGCCTTGACTCGAACTCTTCTTTTTCCTTTGTTGATCCGGGTTCCGACTCGTGATCTCTCTACTTTA
This sequence comes from Nuphar pumila, assembly GCF_984573655.1. Classification (NCBI taxonomy): domain Eukaryota; kingdom Viridiplantae; phylum Streptophyta; class Magnoliopsida; order Nymphaeales; family Nymphaeaceae; genus Nuphar; species Nuphar pumila. The sequence goes on along the minus strand of NC_143252.1, from coordinate 95,448,155 downwards.
TTCGAGCCTCGACTCGAACTCCTTATTTTCCTTTGTTGATCCGGGTTCCGACTCGTGATCTCTCTACCTTATTCGAGCCTTGACTCGAATTCTTCATTTTCCTTTGTTGATCCGAGTTCCGACTTGTGATCTCATTTTCCTACTCGAGCCTTGACTCAAGCTCTTCATTTTCTTTATTGATCCGAGTTCCGACTCGTGATCTATTTATCTTCATTCGAGCTCTTCATTTTTCTTTATTGATCCGAGTTCCGACTCGTGATCTCTTTATCTTCATTCGAGCTCAGATTCGAGCTCTTCATTTTTCTCTGTTGATTCGGGTTCCGACTCGTGATCTCTATTCATTTGAGCTTAGATGCGAGCTCTTCATTTTCTTTTGTTGATCCGGGTTCCGACTCGTGATCTCTGTATCTTATTCGAGCTCTGACTCGAACTCATCATTCTCCTTTGATTAATCCAAGTCATTTCAATCATCAGGGTCTGTCAATTGCTCGAATTTGATATTTTGTCCTCCAAATTCCAATCTAAATCTTAAAACCAGGCAATTATCCAATTTCGACCTCTGGGTCACCCGATTTCCAATTCTCAATTTCAATTACCAATTTCCAATTCTCGACCTTCGGGTCAATCAATTTCCAATTCTCGACCTGCGGGTCAACCCATTTCCAATTTTCGACCTTCGGGTCAATCAATTTCCAAATTTCGACCTCTGGTCAAATCAATTCTCAATTTCGACCTTCGGGTCACACAATTTCGACCTTTTGGTCAACCAATTCTCAATTTCGACCTTTTGGTCAACCAATTCTCAATTTCGACCTTTTTGGTCAAATCAATTCTCAATTTCGACCATCAGGTCATCCAATTTCGATCTTCGGGTCATTCAATTTTCAGCAACCAATTTTCCAATTTCCAATTTCGACCTTCGGGTCAATCAATCTCAATATCCAATTTCAATCATTTCCTCTTGCGAAAGACCCTTTTAGGGAGAGTCGAGGGAGCTCGTTCTTTCGCATGCTATCCAATTTGTTCACTTAGCCCCTTGTCAGGGAGAGTTTGAAGGGACTCGCGTCTTTGTGAACCGTTTGCAAAACAATTTCCAACTTCACACAAGAAACCCTTTTTAAGGGAGAGGCTCGACGGAGACTCGCTTTTCTTGTGACCCCCCAATTTCATACTAGGCCATTTTTCGTCATGAAAGACCCTCTTTGCAGGGAGAGTGTGATGGACTCGTTCCTTTCATGACCCAATTTTCAGACCTCACTATTATCGGCCCCCTTTCCATAAGAGAAGCCTAATATTAGGGAGCTTTGACGAAAGCTCAATTTCTCTTCGAAAGTTCGTTTTGCAAACACCTCCTCTTCAGGGAAGAGAGGAGTATTTCCCATTTCCCATTCAGGTAAGGGCTAAGCCTAAGTCTCTCTTTTTGGGGAAAAAGAGAGGAGAATTTTCGTCACGGATGTGTTGAGCCGGATTTCAAATACTCATTTTCACCAAGGATTTCAAGAAAATTTTGTCAAATTGTCAATCAAATTATTTGTTGATTTCAGAATATTTATTGCACAAATCTCTATCTCAGTTTACCTTCAGCATCACTTCCAAAAGAGTGAAGCTTTTGCGAAAAGAGATTCAAAACTCAAATCCTTTCTATTGGCCAACCAAAAGGATGAAGGATAAATCCTCAATATGGCCAGAAAAGAAGATTCAATGTTATTGAAAATCGTAGGTGATTGATATTGATCGCAGTTATGGCACAACTTTAAGGATTATTCTTGTAAAGACAAGGCAGTGGAAATATTCTGAGCGCTAGAAAAGAGAGCATTTACCCAAGCCCCGTTTCCTCAAAATCACCTAAGCTGCAATTAAATATCCGCAAAAGGGATCTCTCACCTGTCGTCAAGATGAAGGCGAATTAGGCGAGTAGACCCCCGGGGCCAAAGAAGATTCGAAACATCTCCAAGTTGACGGAGTTTGTAACGGATCCTTCCAGGGAAAGTCCAAAGCACTGTCGAGATGAAGGCAGATGCAATGAACCTCTCGACAATCCCTAAAAGATATTTAATTTCAGCTATCGCCCAAAGATCTCCGAACCCATCATCCAAGAAGGATCGAAACATCTTCAAGTTGAAGGAGTTTGTGACGTACCCTTCCCAAAAGGGAGAAAGAGAGGAAAAAGAAAGAGAGAAAAAGTAAGAGCATCTCCAAAATGAAGAAGAATATAGCAAAAAAAACTCACAGAGAGCCAAAAGAGTGCAGAAAGACTATCATGAGAGAAGCTCTCAGGATATCAAACTGCCAGATCTATCAAGAATCCTCCTTAATCTTGTGAAATTCTATTATCAATATTCTTTCATCAACTGCTTTCATAATATCAAATTCTCTTTCTTGTTCATATCAAGGAAATTGATAACCTCCTTGAAGAAGGTCAATCGCAAGCAATTTGGATGCTAAATCTTGATTCTACGAAGTGAACCTTATTTGGAGGTAATGCTTTGGGTAGAAAAGAAAGAATATCTTTGCAAAAATGTGCAACATTTTCAAATATTTTGAATCAACAACAAAATTTCCAACATTTTGACAATATTTTCTAGCTATCCTGACATGAAGTGAGAGCTTGATGTCCGTTTTCAATACATCCAGACACCAATTTTAAATCCCTCCGGCATTCTTAAGGACTTGATTCCTTCCCTTCTTTGAGAGCATGAACTCTCAGATTGCACACTTCCCTGTGTCCCCACTGTCCCACCATAGACAGTCCCATTTCGGTTCGAGGTCGAACCACCAATCATTTTCTCGCAAAAGGCAATTTCAAAAGCTGATTTTAGTCTCAGCAATAAGACGCCCAAAACCAATCCCTTTTCAAACTTTAGGGACCCCATTTTCCTTCCTTTTGCAAAACACCTGTCGGATTTACTGTGCAAAATCCGAAGGTTCCATCGTGGTCTCTTCCTTCGAGGATTCCATTTCATTTTCCGCCCGATCAGGATAAGGGTACAAACCTGAGCCTCAATCAAAGAGGTATTTTAGTTTCCGCCCGATCAGGATAAGGGTACAAACCTGAGCCTCAATCAAAGAGGTATTCCATTGTCCGCCCGATCAGGATAAGGGTATAAACCTGAGCCTCATCCAAAGAGGTATTTCATTTTCTGCCCGATCAGGATAAGGGTACAAACCTGAGCCTCAATCAAAGAGGTATTTCATTTTCTGCCCGATCAGGATAAGGGTACAAACCTGAGCCTCATTCAAAGAGGTATTTCATTTTCCGCCCGATCAGGATAAGGGTACAAACCTGAGCCTCATTCAAAGAGGTATTTCATTTTCCGCCCGATCAGGTTAAGGGTACAAACCTGAGTCTCATTTCAATGAGATATTCCATTCCCCAATCAGGTCAAGGGTCAAAACCTGAGCTTCGTTCCATGCGAGGTATTTCTGTCCCATCAGGTTAAGGGTCAAACCTGAGCTTCGTTCCATGCGAGGTATTTCTGTCCCATCCAGGTTAAGGGCATAAACCTGAACTTCACTCTCATAGAGTGAATCTTTTCTCTCCATTCTTCGCTTCATATCTACCATCCTCCTCGGGCTAATTTCTTCACACCCAGTCAGATCCTTCTAACTGGGGCATTTTTTTCGTATAGCCCAAATTTGGTGTGTTTTCTTTGCCACTAAGCTCGGCCATGAGCCGGCTTAGTAGCAAAGAGGGGCATCTGTAAACACCCCAAATTTTCACTCACCTCCAGCATTTCCACCAAACACCAACATCCAGCCTCTGAAATCGTTGGAGGGCAAAATGGTCATTTTCTGAGCCCGGACCTTGCAAAAGTCTAAATTTCATCTGAAACTCTCAAAATTTCTCTAATTTTAACTCAGATGTTCAAAAATTTATTCCTGACAGGAGACAGACAGCTCCAAGTCTTGATTCAAGATTGCATTTCATAAGACATGACATTGCATATCATTGCATGAGCATTTCAAATCACTGCACTGCAAAGCATGTCATTTCGAGGTCCAGAACTCTTGATTTTAAAATTTTCAATCCAGATTAGAATTTCAACTCTTCTCAAAATTGATTTCAAAACCCTGGGTCTTCAAAATTATCAATTCTTCCCATTTTACACCCAAGACTCTGAATTTCAAAATATTTTCTCAGGAAAACGATCTGGATAGTTTTCAATATGGATTTCAGCCACTTCACGTCAGATTTTGCCCCTTTTTACAATTTCAAATATCCTCCTTTTACAAAATTGCCCTACAGGGGTCAACTCTTTCCAAAATTTCCTGTTTTACCAATTAGTCCAGATTTTATAAAAATTCCAAAAAGAGGTTTTGTTGTTTTATCCTTATTTCAATAAAGAAGCAATGTGGGACCCACACTGAGGTGGTGTCACACAAGCTTTCCTTTTGAAAAATTTGAATTTTGAAAAAACCCAAAAATATAGGAGCCTTGTCCCCTGGATTGGTGCCACTTGTCTTTTCTCTCTCCTCCCATTTCCATGCCAAGTGTCAGTGTGGGGCTACCTTAAGAAGCCGCCACATGTCATCCCATTTTATCTGCCATGTGTCACCCTATCCATCCTGCGCCATGTGCCATTCCATGACTACCAAGAGATGCCAAGTGTCATAGGTTGTCCTGTCTAGAAAAAGTGGAGTTTGTCTCCTCTGAGGTGGCGCCACTTGAAGTGTGTCTCCTGCAGGGGACACGTGTCAACCCCTCCTTCCTTCTAGAAAAGTAGCCTGACACATGTCTCTTCCTACTTTTCTCAAAAAAGTAGGAGACATGTGTCATTCCTAAATTCCTACAGAAAAGGTAGGCTTGTCTCCTCTGAGGTGGCGCCATTTGGAGTGTCTCCTGCAGAGGACACGTGGCAAGCTCCCATTTCCTCAGAAAAAGCAAATGCCATGTGTCGTTTTCTGCTTTTTTCAGAAAACTAGAATTTAAACATTCAAATCTCCTCATAGGTGGCGCAAATCCTGAACTTCTACCTTTTCCAGGTTGTCTGAGATGGCGCCACATGGCCTGGCCCACCTTCTCTTCCCTCTGCCACGTGTCATTCTCTGCTTCTTTCAGAAAAAGTAGAGGACACATGTCTTCTCCCTACTTCTTTCAGAAAAGTAGGAGACACATGTCACTCCTGGCCTTCTTCAGAAAAAGCAAACCATTCAAAATTCAAACAAGGCACTAGGTGGCGAAAATCCTGAGCTCTGATTTTTCCAGATGGCCTGAGATGGAGCCACATGTCCTTTCCCTCCTTTTCCTCCCTCTTGCCACATGGCATTGTAGGAGCCACCCTGAGGTGGCGCCACATGTCCACCCTCCATTCCTCCAGGGCCAACCTCCATTTGAATTTCAAACTTCCCCTTGAGGTGGCGCCATTTGAGAAAGCCTCTCCAGACAGCTGACACTTGTCCGCCACATGTCCAGATCTCCTTTCTCCAGAAAAGGTAGAATTCAAATTCCTCTGAGGTGGCGCCTTCTGAGCCCACTGCTCTGACCTTCTGACATGTGTCAAACACCTTTTGAGGTGGCACCATTCCAGGACTCCACTTGGCTCCATTTTTATTTTTTATTTTATTTTTAATAAAGGTAGCCCACCATGAGGTGGCACCACCTGAGGACTCCCTACAAAAGGTGAGTTTGAATTTCAAATTCCAAGAGAGCACCCCCTGAGGTGGCGCCTTCTGGGAGTTCCCTGCAGAGAGAATCAAGCAAACTTTTGAAAAATTCCAAATTCCCCCTTCTAAGGTGTCTCACCCACAAAATTTCCATTTTTTATTTTTCTCAAAAAATCAAAATAGCCTTTTGAGGTGGCGCCACCTGAGGGCTCCCTGCAGAAGACAAATTCGAATTTCAAACCCCTCAGATGGCACCCCCTGAGATGGCGCCACATGGAGGGCTCAGATTGAGCCTGTTTGAATTTCAAAAAATTTTCAGAAAATTTATAAAAACAAGGGTTCACGCCCAGCCTAAAGAGATCATTTTTTTAGCTCTTGTGAACTTGGAAAATCCGACCTAGCCTTCCTAACATCTGATTTTGAACCTTGGAAATCGTGCCCCCTTTGGCTCATTGGAGAAGGTGGAGTAAAGCTCGTGCAGTGGCCAATCCGATTCCAACAGAGCTCGATTTTGGTGGACCATCCAAAGCTCGGAGCGAAGGACGAAGGAAGCTCATGATAGCTGCCCCTTTCAAGAGCTCCTACACTGCGTAACGAAACAAGGTGCACTTCTTTTCCCCTTGATGTGATTCTATAATCCGAATCGGGAGTCGTTTGAAGAAAGAGCTCATCCGAGGGATGGATTGAGCTATTCTCATAAAACGACATATATAAAAATGTTTTGTTATGCTTCCTTGATGATTTTTAACATTCATATAGTTAGCTAGGTTTAATTTGCATTTTATTTCATTCATTTAGTACATTTCATGAATTAATTAGGATTAATTTAGCATTTATTTCAATTCTGCTTATTTTCAGTAGGTCTCTGTTTTTGTCAGTCAGTCCACACGTCATTTCATGCATTTGTTTTTTATTAAAAATCCCAAAAACATCACAGCATGCGCCCTTAGGTGTCCCTAAAATTTTGCCAAAAATTCGGAGCCATTTGAATTTGTTTACTGTGGTAAACATTCAAAATGGCAAGTCGGGTTTTGTTATCCGGGATACGTTTTGAAAATCATGTGCCGACTTGTAAAATCGATATATCCCTCATGGGAGATCCGATTTTCGATCCGAAAGATGTTCTGAACTCAGGAGAATGTCTAGTTTTTAATATGATTTTTTTAGATTTTTCTGATTTTTTTTATGTCTGACAAAAATCCGAGAGTTCGGGACACGTGTCAGAGCCTAATTTGGGCCTCTGAGATCTTGGATCGACTTAGGGCTATGGTTTCTCTTTGTGTGTTGCTCCAAATCCGAAACTGTAAAATTAAAGTGGTGTCCGAGATGTACTCTGTTTGAATCTGAAAGCCTGTAATTTTTAGAACAGTGTTGACCCCTGCTTCGGATTTTTCTTGTCAGACCCCTGTTTTGCTACATTTGTCTGTTCTGTTAGTTTAGGCAGAAATAGTTATATTTTTATCTGTGTTTCTGTTGATCAAATGCCGAAGTCATAAACATGAAAGTTGTTCATGTAGGTATCTTGCATAACTTTGATTAATTTCATAAATTTCCATGGCCGTTTTGTATTTCTTTAGCATTTTTCATCAGATTAGTTTGATTTTTACCTATGTCAGAACTAAATCTCTGTTATTGAACTCACCATGGCTCAAATCCCGGAGCTGTAAAAACCAAAAATGTTCCATTTTGGGTCTTTTAGCAGTCTTCAAAATATCAGAAGTTTTCATGGTGTAAATCTTGCATTATCATGTTAAGCATTGCATTTGGTTCGGATCCATAGGCAAAATCCACCATTTTTAGGATTTTCCTTGAATTTTAGCATTTAAATCATATTATTTCGTGATTTTTAGCATTCTAGGTTGTTTATCAGAGTGTTTAGATGCTTCATACCGAATTTGGTGCAATTTGGAATCCATTTGAGGTTCGGATCATCCATAATACCAAAACAGGGTCCCGCAGGACCCAGATCCAAACGAAAAACAAGCGAAAATCGTTATTTTGGATAAATTGCAAAATATCAAATTCTGATTTTACAGTCCTCATGTGTTTAGCAGCATGTCATCATGTCCCTTACTGCATTTCATCATCATTGGATTCAATTTGAATTTCGAAATCCCAATTTTACTAAGTTTTCCTTCAAAAAAAACCCTGATTTTAAAGGTGTAACTTTAATTTTAGGGGTATTTTGGTCATTTTGACCCCAATTCCGAATTTCAAACTGTTTTCCACTGAATTCCCTGCATTTACATCATTTCAAATACCAAGAAAGCATGAGAATAGGGTTTATATCCAATTAAATCCAATAATTTCATAATATTATTGGAAAATCTTGGAAAAACCCACATATTTGAGCTAACTTTATTTCAAGCTTGGCAGGGATATTCCAAAGAAGGAGCTGAAGTCTGCAAATTTCTTTTATTTCTTTTATTTAGTGATGTAATAATGCAAATTTTGGAATAAGAGATTTAATTTCCTGCTTAGACTAGGATGCATATCATATAGTTTGAATTTATGCAATATCCTGTTTCTGTGATTCATGCATTTTATTTCAAAAGCACTATGGATGTTCACGAATGGCACGTGCACCAACTCTTAGGGAGTTGATGGACTCGGTGGGATCCATATTTACGGCCCTAGTCGGAATATGGACGAGACCCAGATCCATCATCTTTCTACTAGTCACATTGAGCCTACACTCTTAGGCTATCTTAAAATGCACATCATATTTCCAAAGTTTTCAAAATCATGTGCATCAAATCAACTAAGTTCTGAACATATTCATGGCCACAGTCAGAATATGTGAAGGATTTATTTGGACTTAATGCACATTTTCCAACCAATTCCTCAGAAAATCTTTTCAAAGGGCATTCATTCACTCATGTCATTTGCATCATGAAATCATTTTCTCAAGAAAATTTCATTCTCAAAAAAATCGATTTCTCAAGAAACTCTTAAGTTGATTTTCCCAAAGTCAAGTTTTCATAGTTTTCCCTGAAAATCGGTTTCTCAAGAAACTCTAAGGATTTCTTAAAATCGGTTTTCCAAAGACAAGTTTTCCACAGTTTTCCCTGGAAAATGATATTTTCTTAAGAGATTCAAAAGAGTTTTCCAATCTTTCTCCAAGATCCAAAATCGATTTCCAAGTATTTCAAAAGGTAAAATTCCCAGGATTTCGATTCCCCAAGTTTTGAATTTCCTTCTCCAATGAGCTTTTCTATAAATCTTCCATCATTTTCCTAAGAAAACTCTCAAAGTCCAAGTTTTCCTAAGAAGTGTTTCCCTTTTTAGAAAGTTCATCTTTTCTCAAGAATCACTTCCATTTTCCCAGGATTTTCAACCATTCATAATTTTCCCATGTCTTTATGAACTTTCGTGAGATTTCAAATCTTTTTCATCTGAGTTTCCTGAGAAATTGACTTTCAACTTTTTCTTGAGAAAATCTTTTCAACTCCAAATATTTTCCAAGCATACATCATGTTTTCCCAAGCTGCATTTTCCAAAATCTCATAGCACATGCCTGAATTCTCTGTGCATTTAGGATAGAACATAACTTTGATAATTTAACTAAGTCAAGCACGATTTTGGTCCTTGGTTCGATTACCCCTGTTAAAGGCGGCAGGAACGGTCGAACCTCGTACCGACAGGTCGAGCCCCATCCCATGGATTTTCCCGCAATTTTCAAAACGGAGGCGAGTATTTCAAAACAATTTTCCAAAATCCGGTCAAGTTTGAAGCGCGAAAGCGTTTCCTTTTCTCTCTCTTCCGCAAGGAAGGGAAGACGGGGGAAAAATTTCGCGACGAGAACAGCCTCCATTTTAAAATATAGGATAATTCCGAAAAATGGGACTCGCCTGTCGGTACGAGGTTCAACCGTTCCTGGCGCCTTTACCAGGGGTGATTGAACCAAGGATCAAAAGTGTGCTTAGCTTTGCTCAACTTGTCTAAATCATGTTCTATTTCCTAAATGCACAAAGACTCAGGCATGTGCTATGAATTTTCTGAAAATGCAGATTTGAAAACATGATGTTTGCTTCTAGGATTTGAAATATTTGAAAGATGTCACTTGGAAAATCGTGAATCATGGTGAAAGAATATTTCTGAGGAAAATGAAAATTGATTTCTGAAGAATCCAAGTGTTTTGTGAAAATGAATTTCTGAGGAATTTCAAGTAACTTTGGAAAACTTGATTTTTCTAAATTTAATCTTTGAAATTGAAGATATTATGACTTGGAAAATCAAATTTTAAACTTTGAAAATACTTGAAATATCAGTTGAAAGCTCAGAATTTTGAGAAAATCATTTTCTGAGAAAACTTAGAAAATTTTGAGAAAATCGATTTCTCTGAATTGGAATTGGGATTTGTAAATTGAATGAAATGAATGAATATGGATTTGAAAGATATTTCTTGGAGGAATTGAGAAAATCATTTTGGATTTTTGAGAAATGCAGTGCATTTTGAAGTTAGCCTAAGAGTGTAGGTTGAATGTGCTAATACAAAGATCACAAATCTGGGTCTCATTCGTATTCTGACTATGGCCATAAATATGAATTCCTCCGAGTTTGTCAACTCTCTAAGAGCTTGTGCACGTGTCATTCGTGTAGACCATGGTGAATTTGAAATATGTGCATTCATCAGATATTAAAATTTGCAGAATCAAACTATATGCAATGCATCCTATTCTATTGTAGGAATTGAAATTCTTATTCCAAATTTAATTACAATTTACATTAATAATTGAATTTAAATAACTGAAATAAAGTCTTCAATATCCTTGCAAAACTAGCAAACTTGTTAGTAAAGAAATGTCAGCTTTTCTAGATTTATTCAGTAATATCTGGAAATTACTAGATTTGGCTAGATATAAGCATTTTTCATGATTCCCTGAGATAAACATAATGAAATATGAAATAAAATTAAATAAATATGAAAATGATATTTGAAAATTTGAAATTGGGGTCAAAATGACCAAAATACCCCTGATAGCAAGACTATGGCCTTGAAACCAGGGTTTTTCAGAAAGATATTTTTATAAAAATGAGATTTTGAAATTCAAATGAAAATAAATCAAACATAAAGTGATGTGATATGATCAAAAATAAGAAAATCTAGGTTAGGGATTTCGAAATTGAGGTCAAATGACCAAAATGCCCCTGATAGCAAAGCCTTGAAATCAGGGTTTTTAGAAAATATTTTGGTAAAAACTTTGGGTTTAGGGTTTAAAAAAATTCAAATGAACATAAAATTGAACATGAAGCATCCTAATATAATTCTAAACATGAACAAACAGTAAAAATATGAACTTCTACATGAAAATCAAGAAATATCATGAAAATCATGATTTTGGCAATGTTTCGGGATCCTGCGAGCACCCTGTTTCGCAATTTTATTAATTCAAGCATCAAACAATATCCAAAATTCATAAAAATCAGCATCTGCAATCCTTGTAACCCTAAAATTGAATTGGAAATAGAAATATTCAATTTTGACAAAATTTTAATTCAGAATTTGCATAAAATCCTAAAATTTACTATTTTTGCCAATGGATCTGTACCTATTTCAGTGTTAGACCCAAATCAGGGGCCAAAACACCATGAAAATTCCTAAAATTTTACCAAGGTAAACTAGATAAAAAAATAGAGAATCTCCTATTTACAGATTGAAAAAAACATCTTTGATGAGGGAGATATCCTTAGTCAGAAAACGCAGTCAGGGTTAGAATCCTAACTCAATCAGAACTCTGAAATAGAGTCCCGAATTAACTGGACTCTGTAAAATGACCTAATTTTTGAAAACAAATGGAGAAGAATAAAAATGAAAGTAAAAACAGACTTCAGAACAGACTCTTGACTGGACTAGGACTCTGGGACAGAGTCCTGATCGGACTGAAACTCTATATTTTTTTGATATTTTTTGAAAAACAGATGAAAGAACTTGTGAAAACAATAACAAATATTGGAATCAAAACAGATTCCTGATCCAACTGGGACTCTAGGGACAAAGTCCTAATTGAACTAGGACTCTTAGATTTTTGGATTTTCTGATAAAACAAATGAGAGGATTTTGAAAACAGTTAAAAACAGGATAAAATTAAAGTTTTGGTTCAGAGTCTTGTTCTGATTAGGACTCTGAAGAAGAGTTCTAATTCGACTAGGACTCTGAAAATATTTGGTTATCTGAGAAACCAATGATGAGCTTTAAACCAAGCTTTTGAAAACCAGTGAAAATGAAGTGAGAAAACAAACTTTGAATAGAGTCCTCATTCAATCAAGACTCTAGGATAGAGTACTGATTCAATCAGGACTCTAGGATAAAATCCCAAAATTTTGAAATTCCATGATAAAGGTATAACAATTTTGATTCTTGAAGAGATAAATAGAAGGATTTTTGAAAGATTCTCTCAAAATTGAAATCAGGGTTAGAGTCCTGATCCAACTGGGACTCTTTAAATAGAGTCCTGGTTCAACCAAAACTCTGAGTTTTTTACTACTCTTTGAAAGATTTTGAAAGATTTGATTAAAAACATATAAGAATAACGATGAAAGATAGAGTCCCGATTCGACTAGGACTCTGAGAAAGAGTCCTAATTTGACTGGGACTCTATAATTTTGGCCAAAAACAAAGGATTTTGATAGGTTTTCTCAAAAATAGGTGAAAAGGGTAGTAAAAAAAATAGAGTTTTGATCCGACTAGGACTCTGGAAAAAGAGTCCTGATCCAACTAGGATTCTGAAAAAAGAGTCCTGATTGGACTGAGATTATAAAATTTTGGATAAAAATGATGAGAATAGGCAAGGATATAACCACAACTGGTTTAAAATCAAAATGGTGTTTCAAAAAGGTTCAAAAAGATGAAAATACAGAGTCTTGATCCGACTAGGACTCTAAAATTTTTGAGATTTTTGATAAATAAAGGGATCTAGAAGCGAAACCAATTAAATGAGCCTCATCTGAGAATTGAAATCAATTGAAATTGAGTTTAAAATGAATCCAGATTGTTTTCTGGGGAAAACATTTTGAAATACAAGATCCTAGGGGTTAGCAAATGGCAAAATGTTGATTAAAAACCCAGGTTTTAAAATTAATTTTGAAAGAAAAGTTTTAAAACTCGAATCTGGATTAAATATTTTGAAAACATGAGTGCTGGATCTTGAAAATGAGATGTAATGCTATGCAATGCAATAAAATAGTGTGTCGAATGCATGCAATGACATATGAAATATATAAACACTGGATGAGGGTGAAAATTTGGGGTGTTTACAGGCGCCCAACCCATTTGACAAAGTCGTTGGCCCTTGGCCAACTACTTTCTCAAATCCCATTTTAACTCCTTAGTTTTTGCTTTTTACAAGCTTTTCAAAATTGCCTTTTCAAAATGAGTTTTTTTACAAATTCTTTTCCACCATACCTCAAAACGGCATGGGCTAAGGTGGAGCCCATGCCAACCATCTTTTATAAACCCCAAAACAAACTCCTTTCAATTTTTTTTTTTGAAAAACCCTTTTTTGGTTTTATAAAATTTCCAATTCACTTTATTATAAAACCTTATTTTGCTTTCTTAATTAAAAGTTAGATTTAAATAATTCAAATGTTTTATTTCCAAATTATATGTCATGAATTTAGAACTAAATTTTGATATTATGTATTTAGGTTTCCAATTATGATGAATTTGGACCTTGATACGACTCGTATTTACTGATATACCCTTTTTTGCCAATTTCCATGAAATAACGAGGAATTTTTCTCATTTAGGTTCCAAATTTAAGGTGAACCTAATTAAATACAATATAAATCTAATTTACAAATATCGGTGTTCAACTCATCGCGGTTTGCCCTGAATCACCTCGTAAAGCAATTTTACGCGATTCAGAACTTCAGAAAACCATATATGCCAAATTTACGAGAAATTCTTGCATAAAATAAGAAATTTTACAACAATGAAATATATATCAACTAAAATTTTCTCAGAAATATTGTAGGTCTTATACTGCATTTCTCAAAAATATAAAAAGATTTTCTCAATTCTTCAAAACAATGTCTTTCAAATCCATATTCATTCATTTCATTCAATTTGCAAATTTCAATTCCAATTCAGAGAAATCTTTTTTCTCAAAATTTTCTAAGCCTCATTCATAAATTGATTTTCTCAAAACTCTGAGCTTTTAGATGGTATTTCAAGTATTTGTCAACTTCAAATCATGATTTTCCAAGTCATAATATTTTCAATTTCAAAGTTTGAATTCAGAGAAATCAAGTTTTTCCAAAGTTATTTGAAATTCCTCAGAAATCAATTTTCACAAAGCACTTGCATTTCTTCAGAAATGTTCTCTCAACAAGGCTCAAAATTTTTAAAGTGTTATCTTTTCCAAGTATTTCAAATCTCAGAAGCATACATCATGTTTTTAATTTGCATTTTCAGAAAATTCATAACACATGCCTAATTCTTTGTGCATTTAGGAAATAGAACATGATTTAAATAAGTTGAGCAAAGCAAAGCATTTGATTGATCCTTGGTTCAATTACCCCTGGTAAAGGTGCCAGGAACTGTTGAACCTCGTACCGATAGGCGAGTCCCATTCTTCAGAATTATCCTGCATTTTAAAAACGGAGGCGAGTTATTTTCAAAATCTTTTTCAAAGGGCAGTTTAACTTGCAAAAGTAAAATTTTGCAATGATAACAATAAGGCAAACGATTTCAAATGGTTCCGAATTTTTTGCAGGATATCTAGAATAACCATCCGCATATTATATGATTTTTTGGGGGATTTTTTTTTGAATAAAATATGAACATGAAATAACGAGTGGACTGACTGCTAAAACCAGAACTCTATAGAAATGAAACAGAAACAAATGACATGCAAAATAACTCATAAAAAATGTTACTCGCTAAATAATAAAAACATTAGGCATGTGTATTATTGATGCTATGATGCAGATGATTCAAGGAGGTCGATCACATTTGATATTCACCATTAAAATAGGGGATTCGATCCATTGATTGGATGAATCACCCTTTTACACGGTTCTTGGATGTCAAAACTCACAATATGATTTTTTCATCATTGTGAAACCAGTGTTAAAATGGATCTCATGTTGCATTTCATGAAGACTGGCTATAAAACAAAAATTTATGCAATAAGAACACGAATAAAGCAAACGAAAGAAGAGAAAAATAGATAGAGATTTTACCTTCATGCTCTTGTATGTCGGTTGAGAGTGGTAGCAACAATGGAAGTCAGATCCTAGAGTACTTTGGTGTTCCTTGGATGTTTGGATTAAGGAAGAAGGATGGGGGAAGGCTGCTACACGTGATGGAAGGATAAGGACCAAAGGGGGTCGTGTGATAGAGAGATCAAGATAGGAAGATGGGAGCTCCTAAGAGATGCTGGCCGATGGCTAGAGGGCCTTCAAAAAAATCTAGTAGCTGATGGATGATGGATGGATTCTTAGAGGGGTTTAAAAAAACATGGGCTACAAGTTAGGAAAAGCAAAAAGCAAGTTTGCTTTTCCTAACTTTTAGGAATGCTCAGGGGGACTACTTGAATTTTGAAATTTTTGCTTGCTTTTCTGAAGAGGCTCTCAATGTGGCACCACCTCAAGGTGGGGCCACACTTTTGTTATTTGATAAAATGAGAAAAACAAAAATAAAATGGAAAGAGGGCTCTAGAGAGGCGCCACCTTAGGGGGGCGATTTTGCTTTTTGGAAATTTTTGAATTTTTTTTTACTAAAACCTAGCTAAAGCACCTAGCTTTAAGGAAATAAAAAAGTGGCAATTTTGCTTTTTGAAAACTTTTCAAAACCTAGCTGATTTCAAGGGGATTCAATTGAGGCGCCACCACAGGGTGGGCTCCACATGGTTTTGAATAAAGCAAAATGGCAAAAATTTCCTTAGGGTGGCGCCACCTCAAAGAGGGGCGGCTCCTACCTTTTAGGCTTTCTTCAAAAAGCTATAACCTAATAAAAAGCAAACCTAATGTGGCGCCACCTCAGGGTGGCTCCATATTTTCTTTTTGGAATAAAAAATATCTTTATTTTTTTGGAAAGGTGCCACCTCAAAAGGGGTGGCTCCTCTTTTTTTAGGATTTTAAAAAGGCTAAAACAAGACCTAGCTTTAAAGAAGATCCAAGGTGGCGCCACTTTAGAGTGGTCCCCATGGAATTTGAATTTTGAGAAGGTTCCTCAAGGTGGCGCCACCTTAGGGTGAGGGAGCTCCTCCTTTCTGGGCTTTTTCAAAAGCTAAAAATAAAAACCTAATTTTGAAGGAAGGCTAATGTGGTGCCACCTCAGGGTGGACCCCACATTACCTTTTTATTGGTTGGAATTCAAAAACACAGACTTAAAAAGGGAAAAGCACAACTTAACACCTTTTTTTTTTTAGAATTTTCATAAAACTCTAAACTAATTAGCAATTATAAACTAATACTTGACCTAACTACAAAAAAAATTTAAAAGTGGGTGCTTTTTAAAGCACTTTTATGAAAATGACTTGAAATTGTTGATAAAAAGGGTAAATAAAGAGGTTTTATAAAATTCAAAGCCCTTTTTGCAAATCTGGAATAAAAATTCTAATTTCTTAGCCTCGTCCCCTCTTTTAGACAGAACCAGTCTAGTTTATAAAATTTGAAAATTGAAAGCATCCAGATTATTTTCTTGAGAAAACATTTTAAAATTCAGAGTCCTGGGGGTTAAAATGAAAAAAAAAATGGCAATTTTGAAGACCCAGGGGTCTGAAATCGATCTTAAAAGAGTTAAAATTTGAATCTGGATTGAAAATTTTAAAAATAAGGGTTCTGGACCTCGAAATGACATGATGTGCAGTGAAATTATACGAATTGTTGTGCGATGAAATATAACGACATGTCTCAGAGAATCCAATTATGGACAAGGAATTGGAGATTTTAGTCTCCTGATGTGAATAAGACTTTGGAAATCCATGGTTGGAAGTGAATTCTGAGTCAAAACAGAGAAATTTTGAGAGTTGGCAATGAAATTTGGACTTTTGCAAGGTCCAAGCTCAAAAATTTACCATTTTCCCTTTGAAGATCTCGGAGGACCAGTTGCGATGACTGTATGGAAGTGCCGGGGAGGTGAGTGAAAATTTAGGTAGTTAAATTCATGAATTTTCTGTTAATTAGTAGTTAGTTAAGTTTATTTCCAATTTCAGAAATTTCAATTCCAGTATTTAGCTTAGAATTTAGTTATTTTAATTATTAATCAATATCGCATATTTAGTGTATTTAATTCTAGCTGATTTAGATAGTTTTAAATTATATTTTTTTATTAGCAATTTTAATTTCATGTTTTGATTTCTGTTTTCATGTTAATTAGATCAGAATTAATTTAGTTTAATTTCGTTAGATTAATTGACATTAGTTTAGCATAATTAGTTTAGTTCAATTATTTAGCCGATTTCCTTTTTTTTACCAATTGCCAGCTTGCTTAGTTTAATTAATATTATTTTTTTATCATATTTTTTGCAGATTAAGGTTAGATTAAGGTATTGATTAGTGTGGTTTTAATTGGATTCACGTCACTTAGATCTAGTGCAGATTTTGATGTTTTTTTTACATAGTTGTTAATTAAACACATAGTGTCAATTCTTATTTCTTTTAATTCATTATTAATTAGTTAGTGGTAGATAGCATAGGTTAGTTTTTATTATTCTTTAGTTTTAGATTTGTTAAAGTTAGTTTTATAATTTGTATAGTAGCTTAGTTAGTTTATTATTAGGTTGTTACTTCTTGTTTTTTTAAGTTAAGTCAATTCTATTAGTTAGTAGGCACGTTAGTTATATTCTTAATTCTTGAATTCCTTGATTAGTCGGTTAGAGTGTTTCTTGTTTAGTAAATTAAATTTCTTGAATTAGTTAGTTGTTTGTTAGTTTGACTTCTTAAAAGTGAATTTAGTTAGTCTTTATTTCTTGTTTGTTAGTTAATTAATTAGATTAGTTTCTTGAATTTGGTTAGCTTGTTTTCTTGCTTTCTTAGTTAGTTTGTTTTAATTCATCTTAAGATTATAGAATTTGTTAATTAGTTTGTTTTTTTTTAGTTAGTTATTTGTTACATGTTTGTTATAGTTAGATTAGTTTCTTGCTTTTCTTGTTTGAAATATTAGATTTTTGGTATTGTTTCTTTGCTTTGTTTTGCTCATTTTATGTTTTTGTTTTGCAGAAAAGCGGTTGCACGCGTGATAGGCCCTCAAAAGTACCCTTGAAGAGCCTTATGAGGCCCCCAAAAGCTCCTCTCAAAAGGCCCTTAAAAGAGTCCTCAGGGAAATACTAGTAGCCTACTGGTTTAACTGAAGCATTCAAAGGGATTAGAGCCCCAACACTGAAGACCCTTTTTCTCTTTTCTTTTAAATTAGGTTTATTTAATTCATTAATTTGAGTTTGTATAAGGCCATTTATTATTCTTTTTGAGCCCTCTGCAAGAGGGTAACACATGGAAATAGTTAGTTATCTTCATTTATTTTTATTTTAAAAGCAATAAAGCTTGCAATTTGTGTTGAATACAAAGTTTTCTCCCTTTCTCTGAGTTCGACCCTGATCTCACCCTAGTGTGAGCTGGTTTTTATTATTTGGTATCTAGCTTTCACAAAACATTTTTATAAAAAATATCTCTTTAAAAGTTCATTTCATAAAACTTACACCAACGATAAAAGCTTATGGAAATCAATTTCCAAATAGGTGAGTTTATATATAAGAACCGATTTGAAAAACAAAGTTTCAAATCAAAACCAATAAAGGTAGATGAAATATAGTGTAATCATATGCAAATAGGATGTCGAATGATAATTTGTCATAAACCTTGTGTAAGCAAAGGTAATCAAGGTTACATCAGTAACAATGAAGAATTAGCATGGCTAATATAAGCAAGCTATACAGAGAGATAGCTCGATCTAGATTATAAATCTACTATGAGACAACATTGACATATAATATTAAAGGGGTCAAAACATACATAGAGACTCATAGAACATATAGAAAACCAAGAGCACAACCAAGTACAACTAGTCATGAATATTTCATGTATATGCAATAATCTAATAACTTTAAAGCCACATATCCTATACAAAAGCTTTAAAGGATCACATAAAATATGCAAATGAACACATATAAGCATATATTTAAGTGATAGATTAATCTAATGCAAGATATATATGAGAGGTAACATATGATACAAAGCATAACTATTAACCAATGGATGATCACAAAGGCCACTAAGAGCACACACCAAAGAACATAATGTAAAAAATTTCATAAATAACAAGTGAATATATGGAAGCCATCAAATGTCACCAACAAAGTCCACCAAATTGATACAAAAGTGGACAAACATCAATAACGAACCCACTATGGGATTCACTCACAAACCCACAAAGGGGTCACAAGAACATAAACAAAATAATATTTTATTGATGATAATATGCAAGCAGCATTCTCAACTCATTAATCCAAAATCACACTAATGACAAAGAGAAATGAACACAATCCATAAAAGTCCAAAATCATACACAAGCATAACCAATCAAAGGTGCCTTATAAAAATAATTTTGCACATCTCAATGAAAGCACTACATAGAATTCAAAGAACATGCTTTGACACATGCATAAAGTCACCAATAATAAAAAAGGTGTTAAAAATCCCAAAATAAATATATATACTTTGAATGAACACCTACATAAATCCACTAAGGGACATACACGAGAGCATAAAAATATATATTTTTGTATTAAAAATAATAATTAAAACTAAGAACTTACCATAAAGAGCTCAAGAATAGACTACTTAAGAGTTAATGCCAAAACACAAACACAAGGGCCACTCAAGCATACACAAGAGCCAATAAAACAATATTTAATTAAAAGAAATTTCACAAACTCTAATTTCAATTAATTTAAAAAATACATTTTACATAGCCAAGAAATAACCATAATATTTCAAACAATTTTTTGAAAAGATATATCATAAATACCTTTTAAAGATTAAACAAGAGATACATATTGAAATATGAGAGCCCCAAGTCCAAGCCATATATCAATCCAAAATTTCCTTTTGAAGCATAACCTCGAACAAGATACCAAGATCAAGAATCCCTCACTTTGATACCATGTAATGAAATATGCAGAAATACAAAAACAGGAGATTCTAAGAGATTACAAGATCACTTGATAATGCACAAGTCTACTATGGTACAATACAAGAGCCAATAATGGCAACACAAGAATACAAAAATATCTTTTATTAGGATATGCTTAAACAAAAACAATAATCAAAATCAAGGGAGATAAAACCCCTATATATACACATCTACAAGAGAGAGAGAGAGAGAGACCATTAGGAGATCCCAATAGAGTTGTTGGGATCTCCTCAATGGTCATTACACTATGGTCAAATGACCATAGATCCCCTACTATACTCAATTAATGATAAAAAATATAAAAATAAGAAATGAAAAACTATTCCTAATGAACAATACCTATTACAAGAGAAAAAGGATCAAAATACCCCAGACTTCAAAAACACACACACACACACACACACACACACACACACACACACACACATATATATATATATATATATATATATATATATATATATATATATATATATACATGCTATTTTAACATATATATAGTTATTATTATAATTGTAGTTTGGAACTATAGTTTCTTTTTCTTTTTAGTTCTTTTTGAACTAGTCAACTAAAAGTTGACTAGTCAATAGGTACATTAGAGTTGGTCCAATGTCTCTATTGTGTTCCCATGGTGTATATAAATAGAAGTGAACCCCCTCTCTCAATGTAATGCTTCTTGTATATTTTGAACATCAACAAAATATTATTTTTATATTTTGTGAGCCTCTTTCGTCAGCCCTATTGTGGGTTTTGTAAGTGAGCCCTTTTGTGTGTCCACTTTGGTGATTTGGTAGATTTTGTTGGAGGCTCTCATTTCCTTTCATGGTGTCAAATCTTGGTGGTTCTAAGCTCCTTGTTGATGTTTGTGGGATCGTGATTGCATACTTGAAGATTCAAATCCAAGTGTTTGTGTGATTCATTGGTGGTGCTAGATCGGTGTTTCCTCTACTTCAATTTTTTTTTGGAGGGATCATGCTTGTTTCTTTTTGTTCTTCTTTATATCTTTTCTTACTCATTCTCTTTATCTCTCTCTCTTTTTAAACCTTGTAAAATGGATGACAAAGAAAGTGTCACCATTATGCCCGTGAAACTTAATGATTCTAACTATGTAATATGATCTTCAATTATGAAACACCATATTTGGGGGAAAGGGTAATGGAGACTAGTGGATGGATCCGATCTAGAACCTAAATTAGTTCTCAATAAGGTACATACCGAGAAGAAAGTTCTTCTTACAGAGGGTGAAAATACTAAAGCCCTTACTACTTATGAGAAAAAATGGAAGGAATGGAGGATGGGACATGTCAAGGTCATGTCTTGGATAATTAGTAGTGCTGATATCAAGAAACACCCAAGTCTTGCAAAATTTGAGCATGCAAATAAAGCTTGTAAATTCTTTAAGAAAATGTATTCCCTTAAGGATATTGCACATGTGTGCAACTTACAAGATAAAATTCAGACTATGACTCAAGGGGGTAGAAGCATTAGAGAATTTTATAGTAAATTAAGCGATCTTTATGAGGAGTTGGCTCGTCATGAATCAAGATGACATTGCCCTGAGGATATAGAACTTCGTAAAAAACAAATGGATGCAAAACATTTATATCAATTCTTGAATGGTCTATGTAAACACCCCAATTTTTTTAAAATTTTGTAAATATTCCCTTTCTGCCCTTGGCCCCCGTTTTCTGAATAAATTGAGTTATTTTTGCTCAAAACTTCAGTTTATTTCTCGAATTTACTGGAATCAAATCATTTTTCTACATCTGACTTGATTTCAGATCCGGATCCATTATTAAAGTCCAGATCCGAGCCTTGTGATCTAATTTTGAACCAAATATCAGAAATAAATTTTGAACAGGCTCAGATCGATCCGTCTGGTATTCGTTTGGATCCATTGTCGTATATTTCTCGATTTGAGATCAAAAACTCGAATATTTTCTCAAAACCCGGATCCAAACCCATTTTCTAAAGATTTTTTCAGAGAATAGCCTTGAATTCTCGAAAAACCCTTCTTTTGTAAATATTTTCAAATTTTACAAAAATATTTGAAAATCCTTTGTTTTCTCGTAAGTTTAGAGTTTTATTTCAAAAATACAAAAAAAATGCAGAAAACATGAAGAAAAGAATAAAAAAATAAAAATAGAAAAGAAAAAAAAAAAAAAAGATAAAGAAAATGGTTTTTGAAAACCCCCTTCTTTTTGCCAAAGTTGTCCTTATTATAAAACCTCTTTATAGAAAAAGTTTTTGAAACAAACCATTTTCTTTGAAAATTTTGAAAAATGGAAGGACATGCTTTGAAAAAGACCCTAACGGCTTTCTGTTGCCAAGAGGATCGCAGAGGCCGCTCCCTCCCGCTCTCGATCTCTCTCCATTTGCTCCCTCATCCGTCAATCTCCAACCAACCCCCTTCCCGATCCTTCCTCTCCCCTCTATAAAACGAACGCAGAGGGGAAGCTCTGGACATCCATTAGCGCCTTCATCTATCTTTTACATTCATAATCCGCCCAATCACGCCATCGTCATCGCCATTGGCATCCAGCAACATCGAGTACATCGGTTCTCACCCTTCCCTGATCGATCGTCTTCTTCTTTCTTCCCCTCCTTCCCCTTTTCCCGGTTTTCTTCTTCCCCCTTCTGTATTTTCTTCTTTTCTCCCGATTTGACTGAAGGAGTGTGAACACCCCAAATTTTTCAAAATCTTATAAATATTCTTTTTTTGCCCCTGACCCCATTTTTCTGAATAATTGAGTCGGATTTAAATCTAAATTACATTATATTTCTCAATTTTTACTAAAATTAAATTCATTTTATATATCTGACTCAATTTCGGATCCATATCCAAATAAAAGATCCAAATCTGAGCTTCGCTATCCAATTTTAAATCAAATTCTCAAAATTATCAAAATAACTTTTTGAAAGGCTCAAACAGTTCGTCCGGTATCCGTTTGGGTCCATCATGTTGTATTCCTCGATTCGAGGTTTAAAACTTGAGTGTTTTCTCAAAACTTGGGTTCAAACCCATTTTCTGAAGAAATTTCCTCAAAATAGCCTTGAATTCTCAGAAAAAACCCTCTTTTGTAAATATTTCTCAAAAAATACAAAAAAATAGTTTTAAATCTTTATTTTCTCGTAAATCTTAATGTTTTATTTCAAAATATCCAAAAAATATAGAAAATGAAGAAAAGAACAAAAAAATAGAAAAAATAGAAAAAAAATGTTGAAAACCTCCTTTTTGAAAGAGAAAACATCATAAGGGAGCCCCCTCTTTGTAAAAACCTGAAAATAAGAAGGCCCCTTTTGCAAAAAAATTTTTTAGGGTTTCTTTCGTAAGAAAGGGGGTTACCGCACCTCATCCCTCTCTCTCTTTTCGCAAACCCTCCCTCCAGAAGTTTCCTCTTCCTCTCTCCATTCTCATCCTTCATCGCCCGACCATCCTCCATCGCTCGGCCATCTGCCTTCGCCACGCTCTCTCCTCCATCCATCGCCAACAAATCCCTTCTCGATTTTTTCTTCTTCCCCTATTTAACAAACCCTATTACTCCTTCACCTTCATCCGTTATCACCCCTTCATTGCTTCTTCATCGCTCCTTCTTCCTCTTCTTCTTCTTCTAATCACCTTTTCCCCTTTTCGGTCGGCTGAAACAAAAGGTTGTCGGCAACCTCCAGAAATCCAGTAGAAGCACGCACCATAGTAGATCACCTTCACCCAATGCATCGACACCTTTTCTGTCTTCGTTTTCCTCTTCCCCCGTTCTCTCCCTCTCCTTCAAATTTTGAAGTCTCTGCAAGCAAGAGGAACCAGAGAGTTTCCCCTTTGGTTCCACTAAAGGAGCATTGGCTACTTCTTTTAGGATTTCTGCAAAGGATGTCTGTGATTATTCCTCCTTCCTCTCGATCGAAGTAGATTCACAGTAAGGATCCCCTTATCCTCTTCCTGTAGCTTATATTTTTCCTTTCATTAGATATTTTTTTTTTGTTTTTGTCTATAAAAGCATTGTATGTAACATCGGTCTGCTTGTGGCTATACTGATTTACATTTTGCAAGATAAATATGACCCTCCTCTGGGTTACATCTTTTTTTTGATTCCTGGTCGTCGTCACCTCCGATTTCATCAGATTATACAATGAAACCTGCATCTCGTGTTGAGTATAATTTCACACATCTATGTGTGTTTCCCTGTTATACTTCATCTCATTACCCGCCCTCCCCCTATTTCTGGAATGCCATCTTTTACAGTTCATTGCATAAACACGTTGCACCTTCTGTTGTTATTGGAGAGCAGAGGAAGGTCGCTTTGCCCACTCTTGATGCTTTAGTTGAGGGATCAGCGCCCCATATCCCAAAATAATATTGAAAGACATAAGTGGGAGCCACTTAAAAGGGCAGATTTCTTTAAGAATAAGAAGAAATCAAGCAATAATCTTACCGAGCAGTCATCTGTGTTAAAATCCAATCTGCTTGGTCAGTTGAGGTTGCCGTAAATGGGGCATCAACCCCTATGTTTTTCATGAGAGCTT
Source organism: Nuphar pumila (assembly GCF_984573655.1). Classification (NCBI taxonomy): domain Eukaryota; kingdom Viridiplantae; phylum Streptophyta; class Magnoliopsida; order Nymphaeales; family Nymphaeaceae; genus Nuphar; species Nuphar pumila. The sequence continues at coordinate 95,423,893 of NC_143252.1, read as the reverse complement.
CCCAAATCCACGGATGTTCCTCATCCTCAAAATGGGTCATCAACCCAAACTCTGGAGGTTGGGTTTAATGCTCTGAATCTTACATATTGAAGACCTTGGGTAGTATCCTGAACAATAGAAGTCATACTCCAGGTTATACTCTTATGGATTGCTTCTTTTTGGCTTGGTGGTTCTTGGACAACTCCATCCATTTCTCACACTGCTGGGATCAGTAAAAGCATATTAATTTGCAAAGGCTTGGTTTTGCACAACCACTCAATCGACATAGCTGAATCACTATCCTCCATGGTCATTTTTCTCAATGTCTACTACCTCTTCACTATATAATTTTTTTTTTGTTTCCCTATTCGTTATTATTATGTTTTGTTATTATGTTTTCTGTTTTAACATCTGTATTTGTTTCGTCTAATGTATATCGTGGTTATTTCCCTCATTCTTATGCATATTGCTGCCCAGCATATTACTTGTAAACGTTACAGAAGGGAGATTTTGAATTTTTTGAACTTGAAGATTTGGTGGTTTCACTGGGAGTTACAGTAAAGAGTGGGTTTGCTTTTAGCCTCTGAATTGGAATGTGTGGCATCCATTTACTTGAGAGGTCATGGGGAAACATCACTTTCAAGAAGGTGTTATCTGAAATGCTTATCGATTCACAGATGATAATATAAGGTTTTGCTTGCACAGTGACACAAAATCGTCCCAGTCAAGCCAATCACATGTGAATATTTACACTTGAATTTTGCAATGGTGGGGATTCTTAAAGATTAGCCCGCGCTCCTTTCTAATTCCTATGATGCTCACTTTCTCTGTTTCAATTTTTGATAAGGCTATTATTCAAGGCTACAAGAAGTCCGACTGGCATATTCTTGTAATCAGTGGATGGCATCATAACGAGCTGTGTTCACTCATTGAACTGACGAAAGCATTCCACAGAAAGGGAATTCCTGCAAATCACACTGTTCAAAAACCATATCATTCACTACCCCTCCTATGAAAACCCCACTTGTTGTCCAGCATTCACTGCCTGCAGCTACTGGGATCATCCTGCCAAACGACTGGGAAATCCATTTCCCAATAAGGCTACTCATCTCAGCGACCTATTTTTTTATGGTAAGTCGTACCCTGTCTCTACATCCTTGTATACAGGTACATGCTTCTTTATCTTTTGAATTTAACACATATGTCTCATCCTCATGTTCTTCTTACCTTTATGAGTACAGATCCTTGCAAAGTAGCACACGTATCCCACCTCATGTTTCCATGGCATATTGCCACCTTCCCACTCCCATTTGCACAGTCACCTGTCAAAAGCACTATTTACCTAATGGTTTGATTTCGCAGTAACAGTCATAGCACTAGCTGTAGCTTCATCATAATAGCATATTCATTTTCTGATGTTATATTTATTCATTAAGTTCCTGTCGTGATTTCATATTCTCATTTTTTTCCTGCTTCATTATGTCAGTTTACGATTTCCTGTCATTGTTAATGGTGATTTCTAACTGTTGGCCTTAGCTGTTAATAGTTGTTAAATGCAAGTAGGTTGACTTAGTCGATTTAAAATAGTTAGTAATTAGACATTTAGTATTAGTTCTTTGTAATCCTTTACACTAGTGTTTAATTTTAAGTGCAATAACGTCTGTGTGTGATTAGTAAGTAGTTGTGTATGTGTGTGTTCAATAATAATCGTGTAGTGCAATTAGTCTAAGCTGTGTTAGTGGTTATTGTATGCATTAATAGCTAGGACGCGTTGGCATCTAAGCAGTGGACAAGTCTGTGTTAGTGCTGGTTAACAAAGTATGTTAATAACAGGTTGTGTTAGCAGTCCGGGTTAGTACAATATGAGTTGGCACATTATAATAACTTTTGTTAGCAATCTTTGTAGTATACAATGTCAATTCGTTGCTGCGTATGCTGCATATAATAAATAGTAACAGTGAATGTGTGACAGCAGTGAATGAACTCGTGTGAGTGATAAATGTTGAGAGTTAAGGTGTGTTAGCACCTTAGCAGTAAATGTGTGTTAATAGATTTGAGTTAATGGGGCATGAGCTAAAGTTAACAGTCTGTGAGCTAACCTTGTGGTCTAATATGTTAGACAGGAAAACAATATGTTAGTCTGTGTTATCGTGTTAGCAATATAAGTTAGAATGGGTCTTAGCACTGCATGAGTCACCAGTCTGTGTCATCAGTCTCTTAGGTCAAGCGTGTTAGATTACGAATGTGTGTCAAATGAAGATCGAGTGAATTGTCTTGTATGCTTAATAATAGCAGTTTATATATGTTAGCAGTTTTTATGAGTTAGCTTACCAGTTATCATATATTGCTTATTTGGAGCAGAATATCATACGATTAGTCTATGTTTACAGTATATTAGACAGTATGTATACATATAGTTAGCTTTGTGTTAGTATGGTGTGTTATAGCTATTGTTTTACATCTGGGTTCTATATCTGAGTCTTGCAAACAAGTTTAAATTGAGTATCATTGTGTATTTGCCTGTTGTCGAGTAGTGATTTTCAATACTTATAAGATACCCTTTCTCACTAGTTCAATACATCACTTGCATATGTTAATATCCATTTCCTCATAGACAGTTAGGTATCCTCACGTACATTCTAGTCTTAATGGAATTTATGAATTTCTCTTTATACTTTGTGTTTTGCTAACCTTGTTTCACAGGAATATATGAAAAGCATTGCTTTATCTTTTTTTTTTTTTAGTTTAAGGATCCTTGATTCTAATTTAATTCAATCCAATGTTGTAATAACTAGATATAATGAGAATTCTTTACATTTCCGGTCGTGGATAGAATGAATGAGCATGTAAATATCATAAAAATGCTTGTTTCATGTAATTTTTCTCCTTTATTTCTCCAAAAATTCACAAATGGGCACACGAATGGCACGCACACCATTTTATAAAAGGTGATTAATCCTAGGTTGATGATTTACATCAATGGCCATAGTCAGGATGTAAACAAAACTTAGGATTTCCATCTTTTATGGAATAACACTGGATCCACACTGGATCATTTTTTAAAAATCATCATATTTTCCTAAATATTTTCCTCTTTTATCAAAGTTTAGTTTAAAATTAAATTCAATACATATATCAATGACCATAGTCAGGATATATTGAGAGTTAATTTCATTTTAAACTCTATAAAAGCACCAAAATATGTTGTATTCTTCATATGAATTTAAATATAGATTATTATATAATACATTCCATGACCATAGTCAAGAATGTATTATATCTTCAATCTTATTTTAATTCATTTAAAGAATGAAATAGCTTTTCAAAAATTATTTAAATTTATTCATCATCCAGGATAGAATTGCATCATATTTTCAAAATTTCTTTCCAAAATCCAAGTGATCTCAAATATCATTTCTCAATCTCTATTTCAATTCATTCTTCTATCTTATTTCAAAGATTTAAATTTCGATTTCAAAGTCCAATTTGACTTTGAGATTTCAAATTCAATTTTATATTCAAAATTTCATTTCCAAATTCAATTTCAAAGTTCAATTTAACTTTGAAATCTCTGATTCATCTTCTGATTCCAAATTCAAAGTCCAATTTGACTTTGAAGTTCATTTGTATATTCAAAATTCAATAAATTTCAAATCAAATTTCAAAGTTCCATTCAACTTTGGAATTCTAAATTCATTTTTAAGATTCAAATTCAAAATTCAAAATTCAAAATTTAACTCAATATCTCAAATTCAATTTCAAAGTTCAATTTAAACTTTGAAATCTTTGATTAATCTTTTAAATTTTAAAACTTTAGAAATCTAATTCTAAAATTAGAATCCAACTCCATTTAGGATCCATAAATTCCACTTTGGATCTCAGAATTCAGATCCAATTCCATTTTAGGATCCAGAATCCAATTCCACTTTGGATCACAGACTTCATATCCAAAAACCCATTTTAGGATCCAGAATTCAACCTCATTTTGGATATTAGATTTCAGATCCGATCCCATTTAGGATCCAAAATTCAACTTCACTTCGGATCTCAGACCTCAGATCCAAATTCCATTCCAGATTTCAAAATCCAAAATTTATCTTGAGTCCCAAGTCCCAAAAATCAATTCATTTTTTACATCCCATTTAGATTTCTTAAATCCAATTCTATTCAAACTCAATTTGGATTTCACAAATCCCATCCTAATATGAAATTCCATTCCACTTCAAATTTCATCTTTTCTCCTAAATCCAAACTCAAAAGTCAAATTCAAAGTCCATTTCTGACTCTGAAATTTCCTTTTTTTCTCTTTCTCTCAAACTTCAAAATCATTCTTTTTCAAATCAAGACTTGTTTTCCCGACTCTGATTATTTCAAAAACTTAGAACTTCAAATATCCTTTTTGATCTATCTCAAGTTCTAAGTTAGATTCAACCATTTCTTCATTCTATTATCAAATTCATCTCAGAAAAGCTTGAAAATTTCCAAAATCATTTTCTCAAAAGAGCATACATCCTTGCATTGCACAAGCATGATTCTTCGTGCATTTAGATTTAGAATAAATTCTTAGATAATATTTAGGCAAAGCAAAAAGGCATAGTTTCGATCTTTGGTTCAATTACCCCTGGTAAAGGCGCCAGGAACGGCCGAACCTCGTACCGACGAGCGAATCCCGTTTCTCCATTTTCCCGCAAAATATTTCAAAATGGAGGCGAGTAATTTTCTAAATATTTTCAAATCAAGGTCAAGTGTGACCCTGCAAAAGAGTTCCTCTTCTCTCTTCCCTTCTTCTCTTCTCGCTTCTTTTCTGTCTTTTATTTTTCTCCCTTCAAAAAGAAGGAAATAGAGGCTAGAAAGGAAAAAAGAAAGGAAGAGAGAGAAACCACAAGAGAGGAAAATTTTTGCCATAATCACAGAATTTGGCGACCGTGATGGGACTAGTCTTCGTCCGGTTGAATCTATGCCTTTGCTTTGCTTTGATATTATCTAAGTCTTTATTCTACCAATGTCAGCTTCATTTCCATGCAAACCTTAGGAGCCTAGACTCTGTCCTAAGCTGACATCATTTCATATAGGATTTAAGTATGATTTGGTAGGACCATATTGAGGAGATTATTCCATGTTCACATTAGATTTAGGTTTAAAATACAACTCTCTTCAATTTTAGGGATTGAATGCAAACAATATATGCAAGTGTATGCTTCTCTTCATTTAAATCTATCTTTTTTAGGACTTGCATTAGAGCTTTCTGTTTTTATCTGCATGTTGAACATGTTTTTGAAAAACTCCCTACCTATATTGTCCCGGTCTTCACGTTGCTGGGTTGTCTCACTGAACCATAGTTCGGGAGAGAGCCTCACAACTGGACCACTTATTTGGGTTCGCGCCCCCTACCACGTACCTAAGGGCCATAGTCCGATGTATATCAGTAGGTGCTCAAGGATGTTGGGAAGCCATTACCTTAGAACCGGAGAATTATTTCTATGCCACGTATTTCGAGCTTCGGCTTGAGTATATCGGCGTACCTTGATTGGAATCAGATGATCCGAACCATAGAGTTAGGATTAAGGTCCTATCAGCCATTTCAAAACATTGCATATAGAGTCAGCTTTAGGGAATGCTGTTTGTACATATTTGTTTGTATATATGTGATTGTATGATATTTTATATCTTCCTTATATTCTCCAAAACCCTAGGTACATATTATTCAAAATTTCTTCTTTTTAAATCCCAGGTGTATTTTCCCTTTATTCTTATGATTTCTTCAAATTCTTTGATCCTGTCTACAATTCTTCAAATTTTAAATCTTTGATATCCACTTTTGAAATTGCTTTTTATTTTATTCCTTACCCTCTTTTGCGATAAAATAAACTTTTGTCAGGATATGTCCCTTTCAAAATTAATATTTGTTCATATTTTTAATTGTTTATTCTTTTTCACAGAAAAACAATAAGGTTGTCGCGAATTTCGGTGACAACCCGATCCCTCGTAATGGGATATTTTCATTATCAGATTGTGATTTCTTCCTTTATTAAAATTTCTTTCAAGATCTTTTCTAACAAAAAAAATCCCATTTTTATCCTATAGAGAGAGCATTGATATTTCATCATGGTTCGAATAAGGACCGGAAAGGAAACAGTTCCACAACAAAACGACAGTGAAGGAGAGGAAATGAACTCCGTCAAGTCATCCAAGCAGCAAGGCCAAGAAGCAAAAAGTAATGATGATTCAACTACATACAAGTTGTTTCAGAAAGTGGTGGCCAAAATGATGTCTGAACAGGCTGAAGAAAACCCTGAGAAAATAACTTCTAAAAGCAAAACCAAGGGAAAAGTCAGCAAAAAGCAAGTTCAGTATCACAGCACTTCAGAGTCAGCAGAGGAGGACTCAGAGGAAGAGCAACCAACATATTTTCACAATCTCTTGTATCGGCCCAAGAAAATCAGTGAGGGACACGAGTCAGCCAGCAAAGCCAAGATTCAGACCCCAACAGAGGATCCAATGCATGAACAACTGAGAGAAGTAGCCCGAGCAATCAAAGATTTGCAAGCCCAGGACAAAGGCAAAAAGGTCTACACCGGTGCAGACTTTTATGACGACTTAGAAGGAGATGACAATTGGGAGGATCTTCCTCGCAAATTCATAAAGTTTGATGGGACCGGCAACCCCAAGGCACATTTGGCCACATTCTATGCAGAGTGCAATCGATTTAGAAAGAACAACAAGGCTTTATTCCTATGCTTTCCACACAGTCTGGAGGGAGTTACAGCAAGATGGTATGTCGACCATATCAACCCAATTGAACTGCGGGACTTTGACAAAGTCATCAACCTGTTCATCGAAAGGTTCCTTTTCAATACTGAGGCTCCACCTACCCTCAACCATCTTTTAAATCTAAAGGAAAATGACAATGAGAAGGCGAAATATTTCATTCATAGATGGAGATCCACTTGCAACAGGATGAAGGATCCGATATCAGAAGGACATGCACTGTCAGTAATTCTGAACAATTTCTCTCAACCTCTGAAGAGTCTGATCTCCACTTCCCCCTCTAAATCCTTCATCAAGTTAATAGAGCGAGTTGAATGGCTCGAAATGGGATTAAAGAACGGAACCTACCACGACATCACCTTGGCAGGAGGCTGTCAGGATGTGAAAAAGAAAACCAACTTCACCTTCTCTACCAGTTCCTCTAACAACAACGACAAAAACAAAAGGGGTGGTAGAAAGAACCATACTGGCAGGTCGGACATAGATGATTGCTCTGGTCAAAAGAATGGGATCAGCAGGCAGAATGACAACCCTCCCTCGAGCATCCAGTTAGAATCAAAACCCCAAGGGAAGCCGAAGCACGACGGTTGGGGATATGATCATGAGTTTACCCCCTTAGAGCAATCGCTTGAGGAAGTTCTTGAGTATATGACAACGAAGGAGATGGTTAAACTTCCCAAGGTAGCAGATCCTCCTATGACTATGGGAAGGTTCAAGGATCAGTTTTGCAAATTCCATCGGGCGATGGGTCATGACACCGAGCACTGCTTTGTTTTCAAAAACATCGTCCAAGACTGCATCGATAAAAAGCTTCTGGTGGAAGATGAAGAAGAAGATTAACCATCCTATTCTAGCCTTTCTGAACCATGCCCAAGTTTTTCTACTTTCTTTCAGTCACCTTATAAGGACAACTCAGTCCTAGTCTTTTGTGACCTTTAGTCAACAAATTTGTAAATATTTCAGTCATTGTTATCAATATTTCCTATCAATGAAATGTCAATTTTCTTCGTATCTTTTGATATCAAATACTTCTCTCCTTTGCCACAATGGGGCATTTATTTTTAAAAATTTGTATTTTCTTCATTGGCTTCTATTAAGCCGCATCAAATTTCTATTCTTTTTCAAAATTAGGGACAATCCCGACATCATTCATGAGAGAAATGATATTACCTATGAGGGATTTTCAAAATCATAAAATCTTGAGAATTTCTGCAAAATCTTTGTCATGATCACCAAAAAGTTCAATATTTTGGTCCAATCTTTTTCAAAAATAAACTATCACGTTGATTTTCCTTTTCCAAAAATGGGTTGTAAGCCATTATCTTCAAAGTCAACCCTTGTGTTGGTTTTCCTTTCCAAAATTGGTTTTAAACCACTATCTTCAAAATCAACCCTCATGATGATTCCCCTTTTCAAGGAACAACTCTCGCACTAATCATTCTTCTCATGGTTGATTTTCTTCTCAAAATGATTTCTCAAGTGTCTTTTAAAACATTCTCCTTTCAATTTAAAGATCCCACATGCAGGCAAAATCAAATAAGTTTTCTTTTCTTGTCTCAATCTTTATTAATTTTTCATTAATCTTTTGTCAATCTTGTCAATTTTTCATCCTTTATTAAATTTTATCGATTTTATTGATTTTTCATCAATTTTATTTTGGTCAATTCTATTCTTTCCTTTACCCTTTCCGGTTAAGGGATAAACCTGATGCCTCCTTTCTATGAGGTATTTTTATAAATTTTATTCTTTCTTCCCTCTCAGGTTAAGGGATAAACCTGACCCTCGTTGTCTGAGGTGTTCCCATTCAGGATAAGGGATAATCTTAAAACCCCTCGTAGGAGCGATATTGCTACCTATGAGAATTCTTTTTGCAAAACAATTTTTATCAATCTCTCTTCTATAAATTTCTCTTTTAATTTTCTCCAAAATTCTATTCTTTTCCTCCTCATGTTAAGGGATAAACCTGACCCTCGTTGTCCGAGGTGTTCCCATTTAGGATAAGGGATAATCCTGAGACCTCTCGTAGGAGCAATAATGCTACCTATGCGAATTCTTTTTGCAAATACAAGTTTCATCAAATTGATTTTCTAAATTTATATCAATTTTCTTAAATTCTATTCTATGTTCCCATTCAGGATAAGGGATAATCCTGAGACCCCTCACAGAAGCAACAAGGCTACCTGTGAGAATTCTTTTCAAAAACAAGAATTTCATAAATTTATTCAATTTTCTCCACTTTTATATTTTATTCTTTCCCCTTTCAAGTTAAGGGATAAACCTGAACCTCAACATTCGAGGTATTCTTTCTCAGAATAAGGGATAATCCTGAGATCACTCATAGGAGCAACAATGCTGCTTGTGAGAGTTCTTTTACATAATAAATTTTCATCAATTTTCTCCATTCTTATCAAATCTTCAATTTCCTTCTATCTTCTCAAAATTTTATTCCTTCTTTTCCCTGTTTAGGATAAGAAGTTAATCCTGAAAATTGGACCGCATACAGCTAAATCTGCTGGTCCATCTTGTCATATCCCTTCTAAATTCAATTCTCAAGTATATCCTCAAAAATCTCCCTCCTCCCTTTCAGATTGAGGGACAAAACTGAATCTCGGCCTTCGAGATATTCTTTTTCCTTTCAGGTTAAGAAATAAACCTGAATCATTGTTTATCATATCCTAAATTTTCATCAAATGTCTATCAATTTCATCAAATGTCTGTCATTATCAGCCTTCGAGTTACAATTTTGTCAAATGTTCATCATTGTCAAGCCTTCGGGTTACAACTTCATCAATGTATATCCTTCTCAAGCCTTCGGGTTATAAACTTCATCAATGTATCTAAAATTCAAGCCTTCAGGTTACAATTTTATCAAAAATCCATCATTTTCAAACCTTTGGGTCACAACTCTATCAATGTCAATCATTCTTCCATTAAAAATCCTACTTTCAAGCTGGTCGAACAATCAAAATCCTGCATTTGAGCTGGTCGAACAATCAAAATTCTGCTTTCGAGCTGGTCGATTAATCAAATCCTGCTTTTGAGCTGGTCGAACAATCAAATCCTGCTTTCGAGCTGGTCGATCAATCAAATCCTGCTTTCGAGCTGGTCGAACAATCAAAATCCTGCTTTCGAGCTGGTCGGTCAAACAAATCCTGCTTTCGAGCTGGTCGGTCAATTAAAATCCTGCTTTTGAGCTGGTCGGTCAAACAAATCCTGCTTTCGAGCTGGTTGGTCAATAAAATCCTGCTTTCGAGCTGGTCGGTCAATCAAAATCCTGCTTTCAAGCTGGTCGGTCAATCAAAATCCTGCTTTCGAGCTGGTCGATCAATTAAAATCCTGCTTTCGAGCTGATCAATCAATCAAAATCCCGCTTTCGAGCTGGTACTTCTAACAAATCCTGCTTTCGAGCTGGTCGGTCAATCAAAATCCTGCTTTCGAGCTGGTACTTCTAACAAATCCTGCTTTCGAGCTGGTCGGTCAAACAAATCTTGCTTTTAAGCTGGTACTTCCGTCCAAATCCTATTTTCGAGCTAGTACTTCTGAAAAATCCTGCTTTCGAGCTGGTCGGTCAAAACAAAAATCTAAATATTCCTTCCCAAGTTGTACTCGAGGTCTTATCAAAATCTATATCGAGTGATTATTCCATAAAAGATTCTCGAAAACTTTGCAAATTTGCTAAAGATATCTGTTGATTCTAAAATTATTACTGCACAAAAGAAACACCTCAGATTACCTCTAGTATTCTTTCCAAAAGGGTGAAACTTTTTGCGAAAAAGGGATAAAATTCAAATCTTTTCCCTGTTGATCAACCAAAAGGATGAAAGAAATATCCTCAGTATGATTGGCGAAAGAAATATTCAATGATGTTGAAAAGCCAGAAGCAAATCGATATTGATCATGGCTTTGGTGCATGTTTAAAGACGGCTATCGAGCAATCATGGCAATGGAAATATCCTGAGCGATAAAAAGAATCCACTCAACCCATATATTCTCATTCATTAAAAATTGCAATCAAATATCTGCAAAAGGGATCTCTCAATTGTCGTCAAGATGAAGACGAATATTCGAGTTAGATCTCTGGGGCCAAAGAAGATTTGGATCATCTCCAAGATGGAGTTTTGTGACGGATCCTTCCAGGGAAATTTCAAATCACCGTCGAAATGAAGGCGTATGTGATGAACCTACTGACAAACCCTAAAAGATATTTGATTTCTACTATAATCTAAAAGACCTTTTGAGCCAATGTCACCAATAGAATTCCTGAGATAAAAGAAGGATCGGAACATCTCCAAGATAAAGGAGTTTGTGACATACCCTTTCCCGGAAAAGAGAGAAAAGTCAGGACATCTCCAAAATGAAGGACGATGTAAAAGCCCGAAAAACCCAATGACTCAAAGAGAGTGCAAAAAGATCGTCATGGGAAAACACCCAGATATCAAACTGCCGAAATTGCCAGAAGTCATCTTTTCTCATGCAAAATTCTTTTATCAATATATTTTCACTACTTACTTTTATGAAATTAAGAATATTTCTTCTCTTCTCATACCAAGGAAATGAATAGCTTATTTGAAGAAAATCATTGGCGCTAAAATTTTGAATTTGACTCTTAAGACCGAGAAGTTAACCTCGTTGGAGGAAATACTTTAGGTAAAAGAGAAAATGTCTTTTGCACATACATGCACAATTTTTTAAGCATTTGAGTCAACTGCAATTTTATCTTATTGGCAAAATTTTCTAGCTATTCCAAGAATGAAATAAATATTCAATATCCATTTTGATGCAACCTAGCGTTGTTTATATCTTCAGAAGAGTTGCCTCAGTCAGTTGAAGTGTCTCTCATGTCCCATCACGGTTTCTTCATTTTGAGAAATCTGTATGGTCGTACCCACTCAGGTTAAGGGTCAAACCTGTACTTTCTGCGAGAGGTCATCAATTTTAAAAGCTGATTTAGTCTCAGCAGTAAGACGCCCAAGATCATCCCTTTTCCAAGCTTTAGGGAACCCCATTTCGTCCTTTTGCAAACCCCTTTCGGATTTGTTCGTCCAAACTCCAAAGGTCCCATCATGGTTTCTTCGTCCGAGGATTCCAATTGGTCACCCCCTTCAGGTTAAGGGTTAAGCCTGAACCCCGTTCCGCAAGGTATCCTCCTTTTTCAGATTTGGGTTAAACCTGAGTCTCGTTCCGACGAATTTCCTCATTTAGACGAGGTGTTTTCTTCCAAGTCCCATCATGGTTCTTCCCATTGAGAAATCCATGCTCTGTATATCCATCCAGGATAGGATCCTACTTGAGCTTCATCTCGCAAGGCATTTTCCAAAAATGTCCCATCGAGGTCCACTCATATTCCTTTCCCCATTCAGGTTATCTTGAGATATCTTCGTCCCATCGAGGTTAAGGGCTAAACCTGAGTCATTCCAAAAGTTGATCTAGCCTCACCCATGAGACTTGATCAAAATTTTTATCTTTCATCATTTCGGGGTCTTCGCCCAAAAATCTCATCACGATTTTCTCATTTTTTACTCAGTCATATCATTTTCGAGGATTTCATCTTCAAAGCCATTCAGGGTAAGGCTTTAAGCCTGAAAAGCCATGTTTTCGAAGTAATTCTTCCACACCCAGATCAGGTTGGCTAACTGGGGCATTTTTCAAAATTTGGAGTGTTTTTTTGCCACTAAGCTCGGCTTTCAACCGGTAGTAGCAAAGTGGGGCATCTGTGAACACCACAAAATTTTTAAAATCTTATAAATATTTCTTTTTTGCCCCTGACCCCATTTTTCTGAATAATTGAGTCGGATTTAAATCTAAATTCCATTGTATTTCTCAAATTTTACTGAAATTAATTCATTTTATATATCAGACTCAATTTCGGATCCGGATCCAAATAAAAGATCCAAATCTGAGCTTCGCTATCCAATTTTAAATCAAATTCTCAAAATTATCAAAACAACTTTTTGAAAGGCTCAGACAGTTTGTCCGGTATCCGTTTGGGTCCATCATGTTGTATTCCTCGATTCGAGGTTTAAAACTCGAGTGTTTTCTCAAAACTTGGGTTCAAACCCATTTTCTGAATAAATTTCCTCAAAATAGCCTTGAATTCTCAGAAAAAACCCTCTTTTGTAAATATTTCTCAGAAAAATACAAAAAATTAGTTTCAAATCTTTATTTTCTCGTAAATCTTAAGGTTATTTTTCAAAATATCCAAAAATATAGAAAATGAAGAAAAGAACAAAAAAATCAAAAAATAGAAAAAAAATAATGTTGAAAACCTCCTTTTTGAAAGAGAAAACATCGTAAGGGAGCCCCCTCTTTGTAAAAACCTGAAAATAAGAAGGCCCCTTTTGCAAAACTTTTTTTTAGGGTTTCTTTCGTAAGAAAGGGGGTTACGGTGCCTCATCCCTCTTTGTCTTTTTGCAAACCCTCCCTCCAGAAGTTTCCTCTTCCTCTCTCCATTCTCATCCTTCATCGTCCGACCATCCTCCATCGCTCGGCCATTCGCCTTCGCCACGCTCTCTCCTCCATCCATCGCCAACAAATCCCTTCTTGATTTTTTCTTCTTCCCCTATTTAACAAACCCCATTACTCCTTCACCTTCATCCGTTATCACCCCTTCATTGCTTCTTCATCACTCCTTCTTCCTCTTCTTCTTCTAATCCCCTTTTCCCCTTTTCAGTTGGCTGAAGCAAAAGGTTGTCGGCAACCTCCAGAAATCCAATGGAAACACGCACCATAGCGGATTGCCTTCACCCCTGCATCGACACCTTTTCTGTCTTTGTCTTCCTCTTCCCCCGTTCTCTCCCTCTCCTTCAAATTTTGAAGTCTCTGCAAGCAAGAGGAATCACAGAGTTTCCCCTTTGGTTCCACCAAAGGAGCATTGGCTCCTTCTTTTAGGATTTATGCAAAGGATGTCTGTGATTATCCCTCCTTCCTCTTGATCAAAGTAGAATCATAGTAAGGATCCCCTTATCCTCTTCCTGTAGCTTACATTTTTCATTTCATTAGATTTTTTTTTTTGGTCTATAAAAGCATTGTATGTAACATCGGTCTGCTTGTGGCTGTACTGATTTACATTTTGCAAGATAAATATTACCCTGCTCTGATTTACATCTTTTTTTTGATTCCTGGTCATCGTCACCTTCGATTTCATCAGATTATACAATGAAACCTGCATCTCGTGTTCAATATAATTTCACACATCTATGTGCATTTCCCTGTTATACTTCATCTCATAACCCGCCCTGCCCCCTATTTCTGGAATGCCATCTTTTACAGTTCATTGCATAAACACGTTGCACCTTATGTTGTTATTGGAGAGCAGAGGAAGGTCGCTTTGCCCACTCTTGATGCTTTAGTTGAGGGATCAGTGCCCCACATCCCAATTAATATTGAAAGACATAAGTGGGAGCCTATTAAAAGGGCAGATTCCTTTGAGAATAAGAAGAAATCAAGCAATAATCTTACCGAGCAGTCATCTGTGTTCAAATCCAATCTGCTTGGTCAGTTGAGGTTGCCGTAAATGGGGCATCAACCCCTATGTTTTTCATGAGAGCTTCTCAAATCCACGGATGTTCCTCATCCTCAAAATGGGTCATCAACCCAAACTCTGGAGGCTGGGTTTAGTGCTCTGAATCTTACATATTGAAGACCTTGGGTAGTATCCTGAACAATAGAAGTCATACTCCAGGTTATACTCTTATGGATTGCTTCTTTTTGGCTTGGTGGTTCTTGGACAACTCCATCCATTTCTCACACTGCTGGGATCAGTAAAAGCGTATTAATTTGCAGAGGCTCGGTTTTGCACAACCACTCAATCGACATAGCTGAATCACTATCCTCCATGGTCATTTTTTTTCTTTCCCTATTCGTTATTATTATGTTTTGTTATTATGTTTTCTGTTTTAACATCTGTATTTGTTTCGTCTAATGTATATCGTGGTTATTTTCCTCATTCTTATGCATATTGCTGCCCAGCATATTACTTGTAAACCTTACAGAAGGAAGATTTTGAATTTCTTGAACTTGAAGATTTGGTGGTTTCACTGGGAGTTACAGTAAAGAGTGGGTTTGCTTTTAGCCTCTGAATTGGAATGTATGGCATCCATTTACTTGAGAGGTCATGGAGAAACATCACTTTCAAGAAGGTGTTATCTGAAATTCCTATCAATTCACAGATGATAATATAAGGTTTTGCTTGCACAGTGACATGAAATCGTCCCAGTAAAGCCAATCACATGTGAATATTTACACTTGAATTTTGCAATGGCGGGGATTCTTAAAGATTAGCCCGCGCTCCTTTCTAATTCCTATGATGCTCACTTTCTCTGTTTCAATTTTTGATAAGGCTATTATTCAAGGCTACAAGAAGTCCAACTGGCATATTCTTGTAATCAGTGGATGGCATCATAACGAGCTGTGTTCACTCATTGAACTAACGAAAGCATCCCACAGAAAGGGAATTCCTGCAAATCACACTGTTCAAATACCATATCATTCACTACCCCTCCTGTGAAAACCCCATTTGTTGTCCAACATTCACTGCCTGCAGCTACTGGGATCATCCTGCCAAACGACTGGGAAATCCATTTCCCAATAAGGCTACTCATCTCAGCGACCTATTTTTTTTTATGGTAAGTCGTACCCTGTCTTTGCATCCTTGTATACAGGTACGTGCTTCTTTATCTTTTGAATTTAACACATATGTCTCATCCTCATGTTCTTCTTACCTTTATGAGTATGGATCCTTGCAAAGTAGCACATGTATCCCACCTCATGTTTCCACGGCATATTGCCACCTTCCCACTCCCATTTGCACAGTCACCTGTCAAAAGCACTATTTACCTAATGGTTTGATTTCGCAGTAACAGTCATATCACTAGGTGTAGCTTTATCATAATAGCATATTCATTTTCTGATGTTATATTTATTCATTAAGTTCCTGTCATGATTTCATATTCTCATTTTTTTTCCTGCTTCATTATGTCAGTTTACGATTCCCTGTCATTCTTAATGGTGATTTCTAACGGTTGGCCTTAGTTGTTAATAGTTGTTAAATGCAAGTAGGTTTACTTAGTCGATTTAAAATAGTTAGTAATTAGACATTTAGTATTAGTTCTTTGTAATCCTTTACACTAGTGTTTAATTTTAAGTGCAGTAACGTCTGTGTGTGATTAGTAAGTAGTTGTGTATGTGTGTGTTCAATAATAATCGTGTAGTGCAATTAGTCTAAGCTGTGTTAGTGGTTATTGTATGCATTAATAGCTAGGACACGTTGGCATCTAAGCAGTGGACAAGTTTGTGTTAGTGCTAGTTAACAAAGTATGTTAATAACAGGTTGTGTTAGCAGTCCGGGTTAGTACAATATGAGTTGGCACATTGTAATAACTTTTGTTAGCAATCTTTGTAGTATACAATGTCAATTCATTGCTGCGTATGCTGCATATAATAAATAGTAACAGTGAATGTGTGACAACAGTGAATGAACTTGTGTGAGTGATAAATGTTGAGAGTTAAGGTGTGTTAGCACCTTAGCAGTAAATGTGTGTTAATAGATTTGAGTTAATGGGGCATGAGCTAAAGTTAACAGTCTGTGAGTTAACCTTGTTGTATAATATGTTAGACAGGAAAACAGTATGTTAGTCTGTGTTATCGTGTTAGCAATATAAGTTAGAATGGGTCTTAGCACTGCATGAGTCACCAGTCTGTGTCATCAGTCTCTTAGGTCAAGCGTGTTAGATTACGAATGTGTGTCAAATGAAGATCGAGTGAATTGTCTTGTATGGTTATCATATATTGCTTATTTGGAGCAGAATATCATACGGTTAGTCTATGTTTACAGTATATTAGACAGTATGTATACATATAGTTAGCTTTGTGTTAGTACGGTGTGTTATAGCTATTGTTTTACATTTGGGTTCTATATCTGAGTCTTGCAAACAAGTTTAAATTGAGTATCATTGTGTCTTTGCCTGTTGTCGAGTAGTGATTTTCAATACTTACAAGATACCCTTTCTCACTAGTTCAATACATCACTTGCATATGTTAATATCCATTTCCTCATAGACAGTTAGGTATCCTCACGTACATTCTATTCTTAATGAAATTTATGAATTTCTCTTTATACTTTGTGTTTTGCTAACCTTGTTTCACAGAAATATATGAAAAGCATTGCTTTATCTTTTTTTTTTTAGTTTAAGGATCCTTGATTCTAATTCAATTCAATCCAATGTTGTAATAACTAGATATAATGAGAATTCTTTACATTTCCGGTCTTAGATAGAATGAATGAGCATGTAAATATCATAAAAATGCTTGTTTCATGTAATTTTTCTCCTTTATTTCTCCAAAAATTCACAAATGGGCACGCGAATGGCATGCGCACCATTTTATAAAAGTTGATTAATCCTAAGTTGATGATTTACATCAATGACCATAGTCAAGATGTAAACAAAACTTAGGATTTCCATCTTTTATGGAATAACATTGGATCTACACTGGATCCTTTTTAAAAAATCATCATATTTTCCTAAATGTTTTCCTCTTTTATCAGAGTTTAGTTTAAAATTAAATTCAATACATATATCAATGACCATAGTCATGATATATTGAGAGTTAATTTTATTTTAAACTCTATAAAAGCACCAAAATATGTTGTATTCTTCATCAGAATTGAAATATAGATTATTATATAATACATTCCATGACCATAATCAAGAATGTATTATATGTTCAATCTTATTTTAATTCATTTAAAGATTGGAATAGCTTTTCCAAAATTATTTAAATTTATTCATCATCCAGGATAGAATTGCATCATATTTTCAAAATTTCTTTTCAAAATTCAAGTGATCTAAAATATCATTCCTCAATCTCTATTTCAATTCATTCTTCTATCTTATTTCAAAGATTTAAATTTCGATTTCAAAGTCCAATTTGACTTTGAGATTTCAAATTCAATTTTATATTCAAAATTCCATTTCCAAATTCAATTTCAAAGTTCAATTTAACTTTGAGATCTCTGATTCATCTTCTGATTCCAAATTCAAACTTCAAATTCAAAGTCCAATTTGACTTTAAAGTTCATTTGTGTATTCAAAATTCAAAAAATTTCAAATCAAATTTCAAAGTTCCATTCAACTTTGGAATTCAAAATTCATTTTTAAGATTCAAATTCAAAATTCAAAATTCAACTCAATATCTCAAATTCAATTTCAAAGTTCAATTTAAACTTTGAAATCTTTGATTCATCTTCAAAATTTAAAAACTTCAGAAATCCAATTCTAAAATTAGAATCCAAATCCATTTAGGATCCAAAAATTCCACTTTGGATCTCAGACTTCAGATCCAATTCCATTTTAGGATCTAGAATCCAATTCCACTTTGGATCACAGAGTTCAGATCCCAAAACCCATTTTAGGATTCAGAATTAAACCTCATTTTGGATCTTAGATTTTAGATCCGATCCCATTTAGGATACAGAATTCAACTTCACTTCGGATCTCAGACCTCAGATCCAAATTCCATTCCAGATTTCAAAATCCAAAATTTATCTTGAGTCCCAAGTCCCAAAAATCAATTCATTTTTTACATCCCATTTAGATTTCTTAAATCCAATTCTATTCAAACTCAATTTGGATTTCTCAAATCCCATCCTAATCTGAAATTCCATTCCACTTCAAATTTCATCTTTTCTCCTAAATCCAAACTCGAAAGTCAAATTCAAAGTCCATTTTTGACTTTGAAATTTCCTTTCTTTCTCTTTCTCTCAAACTTCAAAATCATTCTTTTTCAAATCAAGACTTATTTTCCCGACTCTGATTATTTCAAAAACTTAGAACTTCAAATATCCTTTTTGATCTATCTCAAGTTCTAAGTTAGATTCAACCATTTCTTCATTCTATTATCAAATTCATTCGGAAAAGCTTGAAAATTTCCAAAATCATTTTCTCAAAAGAGCATACATCCTTGCATTGCACGAGCATGATTCTTCGTGCATTTAGATTTAAAATAGATTCTTAGATAATATTTAGGCAAAGCAAAAAGGCATAGATTCGATCCTTGGTTCAATTACCTCTTGTAAAGACGCCAGGAACGATCGAACCTTGTACCGACAAGCGAATCCCGTCGCTCCATTTTCCCGCAAAATATTTCAAAACGGAGGCGAGTAATTTTCTAAATTTTTTCAAATCAAGGTCAAGTGAGACCCCCGCAAAAGAGTTCCTCTTCCTCTTTTCTCTTCCCTTCTTTTCTCTTCTCTCTTCTTTTCTGTCTTTTATTTTTCTCCCTTCAAAAAGGAGGAAATAAAGGCTAGAAAGGAAAAGAGAAAGGAAGAGAGAGAAACCACAAGAGAGGAAAAATTTTGTGATGATCACAAGGAGGCGACCGACCTCATATTCCAACAGCCTATAGGAGGCGTTGCTCCCTCCTAAATTGAATCCCAACGAATCAGCAGAGCTGCGAAGGTTGATCTTGAAGCAAATTCGTGCAGTTGCATCCAGAGAGAGAGGCTCTCTCTCTTTTCACTCTCTGCTACATACGGTAAGGATCCCCTTATCCTCTCTCATTTTTTTTTCTTTCTCTTTTTCTTCCTTCTTTTTTTTTTCTTCTTCTTCGTTCATCTTCTCATTTAAGCGCCCCATGTGATATCGATTTGCTTATGGCAAATCGATCCACAATAGTGCAATATTAACAGAAGCATCTAATTCCAACATCTTCTTTTTCTTTTTTCTTTTTTTTCTCTAATTTGTCCATGAATATCCACATGCCTTACATTCGCTTGTTTCACTGGCATCGTCGGTCATGTTCAGAATTGTCGTATCCCCTAATTCTTTTCTTAAAGAGGTGTTAGTTTCAGTTTTTTTTTAGTTTTGTTTTGCTTTCAGCTAAGTTGATTCATGCTTATCATTTTGAATATGGCATTCGTTGGATCATCTGTATTAATTAGTTCACCCTATTTTGCATATCAGATCATGATCATCAGCTACTCTGTTGATTTCCCTTTTCCTGCAATTGATTCACCATGATTTGTCTTGAATGTCTTATGACCAAACCCACGAAACCCTATTCTCACACAACATCATCTATCTGTAGATTTCATCCAGTGTCCTCCATTAATTCACCGAATGGTGCCTCTAATATTTCTGCATCCCATTATCTTACCAAACCCCCACCCCCACGTCATTTGCTTCCAAGTCCCGATCAGAGTTGGGGTAACACCCAACGTATGATCTGGATTTTCTGTGGAGATGAGCTCCATGCTGACGAGTCTGCCTCCAAATCATGATTCAACAGGTTAGATTTGTTATGCAATAAGCAGGAATTAGCTTACCCTGCACCTGAACGACATAAATCCATTTACTGTTTAAACTTTGAGAGTCTGATATCAGGAATTGATTTGCTACTTTGTTTATTCCTCTTTCACTTGTTGTAAAAGCCTACCAAATAATTACTGTGAAAGGCTTTCCGCCTTGTTGCAAAATTAGATTTCACAAGAACCTTCTTATCATTCCCCTTTAGGGCTTGCATCCTCAATACCATTAAACCACGAGACTGACTATTGGACGTCAGATCTGCGTCTCTCCAGTTTTCAAAACATCAGATCTGGAATATTATATCTTGGGGGATATCACATGTTTTGCACATGCTGCTTGTCAAAATGTTGAAGATGATGATTTTTTTTTATTAGTTTTTTTGCAGAAAAAGCCATCTAGGCTCTAGGATATTGTTGAACTAGACCCTTTATTACCAATAGACGGGGACATTTCTTTTAGGGTTATCTGTGTAAGTCTTTGGAAGTTCTCATGTGATCAGGATCAGAAAATTGTTGTTCCTTTTAAAGCAGAGGTTCAGTAGAAGATTTTATAGTGATTACAAATATTCATTGTCTTTGTTGTTGGAGTCCCTGGTGACAGGCGATGACAAGGAATCAAATCAAATATGTGCATGGTTTGACATTTTTTTTAAACTTTTACATGAATTGCAATTGTCATCTATAATCCTCATACTACATCTTCAGAAGGTCTGGCAGATGAAGCCCCAACTAGTCTTCTTTCATGTTATATATATATATATATATATATATATATATTTGAATTACCTGTTTTACTTTGGCATTTCCTGTCTTGCATCTACTGACCTCTTTTAAATAGTTGAAATATACTCTCATAGCAGGAATGCATACTATGGTTTCTTACATTTACTTTCATTCACATTTTCCTTCTTCATTAGTGGTACTTGTACATTCATTCCACACACAGTCACCTTACATTTCCCCTTTCAGTTGTCATCTACTGAGCACAACACTGTCTCATTCAAGCACTCTAACTCACTTAAGCACCTGTTGCATCTGCGCACCATCATCACAGTTTGTAAACATCTCCCATTGGTATAACTACACAAGTGCATTTCTGAGGTTGAGTGTAGCTTTTGAGAAGGTGAGAGTGTCAAAGCGGAAGGGCCTGCGCTTCATAGTGAGGGGACTTCTGTGACTCCTCCAGTTTCTGATCCAAAGAAGATTGCTATAAGAAGCTGGTAACGATGGCAGTTTCGTTCAGAATTTGGTCTCCAGGAGCTTGATAGTTACCTTCTTCCACGGAGTCATATAACTGGGTACCAGTTTTCCAAGGATAACCTTCATGTTTATGTTTGCTCAATCCACTCACCTATCACTATAAGAGCTTATTAAATTTGCGCTTTTCAGAAATCTTGCTATCGTTGGCATAATTGCAAGCTTCATGGGGAATTTGGTAGGATTTTATAACTCAGCATAGTCCCCTGCTCGCTGGAACTTGTTTTCAACCACATTCGATATCCAAGGGATACCAAGCTCGGGTCCTTGTTCTCATAAGAATTAACGTTTGCACTGTCACTGACATCAGTATGAATACTAGGGGTTCTACTGCAGCTATTATTACTGTTTTGAGAGCATTTCCTCATTTTATTTTATGTCAGCATCAACACCAATACCACAGTATCTGTGTTTTTTTTTATCAACCACAGTCATGGCTGTTGTAACATCCACAACAATGTCTATAGTCACCAGCATCTTACCTGTTGCAAAATCATTAACAACCCACTTACCTGCATTATCACTGCCAAGCCCCATGACCTGAGCTCACACTCTATTACCTGCAACACATACACATGGGCATGAGTATCTCATACTGCATATGCATATTGTGCATACCTATTGTATATAAATGTCGCATATGCATATTGGGATTGCATTTCCATGTGTATTTAGGCCTATACCTAGGTAGATATGTCCTTATAGGCATTTAGATAAAAAAACCTTCATATGCATATACTTAGTCCTATGCGTTTCACATACATTCTTCATTTAGACATATGAGTGCTCCATCATCTCATATATAAAGTGTTGCTTTCTTTCCATATGCATTTTTTTTTACCTTATGCTAACTCAATATTTGCAGGAAATGTGTAAAGAGTGTTGCCTTCCTTTGAGACTAAGAAATTTTGTAATTTCAATTCTACTCAAAATCTGTAATAGTTAGATACTAATGATAAATTTTACTTTTTCAGTATTAGATTAGAATGTATGAGCATATATACCCTCTGGAAATGTATGTCTCATATCATTTTTCTCTTTTATTGCAAAATGTCACAAATGGGAACACAAATGACACGTGCACCATTTTATAAAAGGTGATTAAATCCTAAGTTGATGATTTGCATCAATGGCCATAGTCAGGGTGTGAACAAAACTTAGGATTTTCATCTTTTATGGAATAACATTGGATCCACACTGGATCTCCTTAAAAATCATCATATTTTCAAATATTTTCTTCTTTTATTAAAGTCTAATTTAAAATTAGCTCAAAATATATATCAATGGTCATAGTCAGGATATATTGAGTGTTAATTTCATTTTAAACTCTATAAAGGCACCAAAATGTATTTTATTCTTCACTCAAATTTAAATATGATTACTATATAATGCATTCAATGACCATAGTCAGAGATGTATTATATCCTCAATCTTATTTCAATTCATTTAAAGAATGAAATATGGTTTTTAAATCCAATTTCAAAATTCTTTAAATTATTTCATCATTTAGGATAGAATTACATCATATTTTTCAAAATTCTTTTCATATTATTTCAAAAATCCAAGTGAATTTTGAGATAACTCTTCAAATATCTTCTTCATTTCTCAAACCAATCTTCAATTTCTATTTCAGATCATTCTCCTATCTTATTTCAAAGATTCAAATTTCAATTTCAAAGTCCAATTTGACTTTGAGATTTTAAATTCAATCCTGTATTCTAAAATTCAATTTCCAATCCAAATCCAATTTCAAAGTTCAATTCAACTTTGAAAATTCAAATTCATTTTCAGAATTCAATTTTTAAATTCAATTTAACATCTCAGATCAAATTTCAAAGTTCGATTTTAACTTTGAAATTCCTTATTCATCTTCTGACTTCAAATTTAAACTTCAAAATCAAGTCTATTCTTTACCTTCAAAGTGCTATCTAAAGATTGAGTTTTGATTCTTAATTCAAAATCAAGGTTTTGAGATTGATTCTGAATCTCAAAAATTCGATTTTTTTTAAGTTTTAAATTCAAATCTGGATATCTAAAATCCAGATCCATCAACAAGTCCCATTTGAATTTTCAAAATCTAATTCCATCTTGGATTCTAGATTCAGAATCCAGTTCCACCTTGGATTCAACTCCATCTTGGATTCCAAACTTCGGATCCAATTCCATTTAGGATTCCAGATTTCGGATTCAACTCCATCTTGGATTCAACTCCATCTTGGATTCCAGACTTCGGATCCAATTCTATTTGGGATTCTAGATTCCAAATCCAATCTCCATCTTGAATTCCAAACTTTGGATCCAATTCCATTTAGGATTCTAGATTTCGGATTCAACTCCATTTTTGATTTCCAGACTTCGAATCCAAACTCCATTTAGGATTCCAGATTCTGAATTCAGTTCCGTATTGGATGCCAGATTTCAAATCAAAATCCATTCCAGATTTCAGGTCAAAAATCCATTCTAGATTTACAATCTAGTTTCATTTCCAGTTCTCATTTCCAAAAACCAATTTTGAATTTATTTCTCAAATCTCAATTCAAATTAAAATCATGTTTTAGGTCTTGAATTCAAAAGTCTCCTTCTTAGAATTGATTCTTGAAAATCGATCCAAAATCTATCATGACTTTGAAAATTCATTTTCTATTTCAGAATTCCAATTTAAAATTCCCTATCTCTTCAAAGCAAAGTCCATCTTTCCAAAATCTAATCACTCCAAGACTTAGAATTTTAAGTCTTTTCTTCCAGATCTATTTCAAATTCTAAGTTAGACTCAAAATCTAGCTTTCTCAAACCAATTTCAAATCTTTGAATCCTTTCTTCACTCCATTATCACATTTATTTCAGAATCACTTGAAAAATCCCAAAATTTCTAAACTATTGTCTCAAAAGCATACATCTCTGCATTTGCATCGCATAAGCATGATTTTTTATGCATTCTAGACCTAGAATAAATTTTTAGATAATATTTAGGAAAAGAAAAAGGCATAAATTCGATCCTTGGTTCGATTACCTCTAGTAAAGACGCCAGGAACGGTCGAACCTCGTACCGTCTCTCAATTTTCCCGCAAATTCAAAATGGAGGCGAGTGATTTTCAAAATATTTCTTTGGTCAAATGGGACATTGCAAAAGAGTTCCTCTCACTTCTTCTTTTTCTTTTATCTCTTATTTTCTATCTTTTATTCCCCTCCAAAAGGGAATAGAGGCTAGAAAGGCAAAGAGAAGAAAAAGAGGGACGAGAGGAAAAAAATTGCATGATCACAGAAGTTGGCGACCGAGATGGGACTCGTCTTCGTCCAGTTGGATTTGTGCCTTTTGCTTTGCTTTGATATTATCTAATTCTTTATTCTTCAAATGTCAGCTTCATTTTCATGCAAACCTTAGGAGCCTAGACTTTGTCCTAAGCTGACATAATGCATATAGGATTTAAGTATGGTTTGGTAGGACCATATTGAGGAGATTATTCCATGCTCACTTAGACTTAGGTCTAAAATATAACTCTCCTCAATTCTAGGCATTGAATACAAATAATGTATGCAAGTGTATGCTTCTCTTCATTTAAATTATATCTCTTTAGGACTTGCATTAGAGCTTTTCTGGTTTTTATTGCATGTTGAACATGTTTTTGAAAACATCCCTACCTATATTGTCCCGGTCTTCACGTTGCTGGGTTGTCTCACTGAACCATAGTTCGGGAGAGAGCCTCACAACTGGACCACTTATTTGGGTTAACGCCCCCTTACTACGTACCTAAGGGCCATAGTCTGAGATATATCGGTAGGTGTTCAAGGATGTTGGGAAGCCATTTACCTTAAAACCGGAAAAATATTTTACATGCCATGTACTTCGAGCTTCAACTTGGGTATATTGGCGTACCTTGATTGGAATCAGATGATCTGAACCATAGAGTTAGGATTAAGGTCCTACAAGCCATTTCAAATATTGCATTTAGAGTCAGCCTTTAGGGAGTGCTGTGTGCACATCCTTGTTTGTGCAGCTGTGATTATGCGATATTTTGTATTTCTTCTATATATCAAACTTTTTTTTCAAACCCTGGGTATATTATTCAAAACTTCCCCTTATTTTCAGAAACCCCAGGTGTATATATATATTTTTTCTTTTACTTACATTCTTTTCTCTTTTAGATCAAAATTTTCTTTAAAACCCTGGAAAATTCTTTCAAATTTCCTCAAATCTTTCAAAATTTCTATGATTTATATCTATTCTTCTCTTCTTCAAGAGTCTATCTATAAGTCCTGCAGTCTATCTAATTCTCCTCACTCTTCTTTGCCCCAGTATCATTCCGATGACATCCAATTCCCTCGATGTTGTCTTTTCCAGAGATCATGTCTTCTGTCAGATAAAGGATGGATCCCTGGATCATCGGGTTATCTAGACTCATCTCTTCTTCCCTCGCTGGTATTATTCTTGGTTTGCCACCTTCTCGCGTATGTTCCCAAACCACTTGGATGATTGTGGATTAGAGATAACAACAACAGTGGGCAAACAAACCATCAACGGAAGTCTGATTCAGGCTATGGCAGAGCGGTGGAATCCACGTACCTGCACATTTTGGTTTCCATGAACTCTGCTGATGGATGAATTTAGTGACATCATGGGATTGCCAGAACCAGCTGGTCAGCCAGATGATCCGGTCGAGCAGCAGTTCCTGATCAACGTCAAGGGGTTAAATGTTCGAGAAGCATTAGCCAGAGCAACGGGAAGCAGATCTTGGCCTCTCACTGAGATCAACGAAAGTCAGTTCATCGATCTGTTTGGCATCTATCGCAAGTACAAAGCTTATGAGGAAGTTGACACCTTGTCCCGAGCAGCGAAAGACATAATCCAACATGCCATGGTCCTATGCACAGTAGGATTAGCATTCTTTCATGACAGTCAGCATTTTGTCGATGTTAGAACTGTTCAGCTCTTTCGAAGATGGGGAAGCAAGCAGACCTGTCATCTCTCAGTTTCTATGGCAGCTTTAGCCTTTCTCTACCAAGGTTTAGCTCGTTTTGCCCTTGGAGAGACCATTTTGGTGGAAGGATGCACGTACGCCCTGTAGTCTTGGTTCTTGCGGCATGTGCTATTAAAGGTCAGTTCCTTCAGGTTCAATAGTAAGAAGCCAAAGTCTGTCATTCAGTATCGAACTTTGATCGAGAGTCTGCATCAGGAGGAGATCCTTTGGGACTACTTTGACAGGCGAGAGTAAGTTCCTCGCTACACTTATGTTCGTAGCAAGCGCTAAAGATTGCTTGGTCCCTTCTTCTGTGTCGACTATCAGCCAAAGAGGTGTCTCAGACAGTTCTCGCAGTGGCAGGTTCGTGTCAACACTCGCTTCCCGGTGGGCCACATGCCAAAATTCGATTTGCAGTTGGATCAGTGGTCTAAGGCATACCATGTAACCAAATACACTTGGGATTCCTTCATCTCTCTGTCTGTATTTTCTGGACACAATGTATCTGCTGAATATCAAGAGTAGTGGCAAACTGTCTGCCCACCCCCTCTTTGTCTTTGAATCCATTATCAATAAAATTTACTTTTTGTTCTGCTAAAAAGCATTTGGGCCAAATAATGTTTTAAGCATAGATAGCCGCAATGTTTGTGGTGACCTTATCTTCGACAATGGGGATATTCTTTTAAATATTCTCCTTGTTCTTCTTCAATATCTTTTATCATGGTTGACGACCTCACCTAGGTAACAAGGGATATCTTCAGTTGTCATAAGAATGATGACGCAATTGTCACTAATCTTGTGACGACCAAATCCCTAGTAATGGGATAATCCTTTTAATTGTCTACCAAGTCCTCTATTCTTTCCTCAAAACTTTGTTTTGAAAAAGTTTCTTCCTCGCTCTAACCATTCCCCTTATTTTGCAGAAAGCATTGGCATTGTTAAAATGGTTCAGACAAGGACTGAGAAAGAGACAATTCCTCAGCACAGTGACAGTGAGATCGAAGCAATGGACTCTCCCAAGTTAGTCAGAGGACAGAGTCAATATAAGGGAAATGATATCCATCCCGCCATGTATGGTCTGTTTCAGAAGATGATGGCCAGGATGATGTCCGAACAAATTGAGGCCAGTCCGAAAAAGGTCGTTCCTAAAAACAAGCTGAAGAAGAAAGCTGTGAAATAGCATGTCAAAATCGTCAGAAAAAAGGTCCAGCCAGACACTACTTATGAAGAATCAGAATCAGCAGAGGAAGAGTCAGAAGAAGAAGAGCAGTTTGTCTTCAGTCAGAATCCTCCACGACAGTTCGTAAAGATCGCTGAAGAGCCCAAATCTATGAATAAGCCCAAAATTGGGATCTCAACTGAAGATACAATGCACAAGCAATTGAGGGAAATGACTCAAGCAATAAAAGACATCTAGGCCAAGAGAAAAGGCAAGCAAACTTATTCAGGTGAAGATTTCTATAACAGCCTTGATGGGGATTACAATCTAGAGAATCTTCCTCGAAAAATTCTCAAGTTTGATGGAACGGGCAATGCAAAAGCTCATTTGGCCATGTTCTATGCAGAATGCGGCCATTTCAGAAAAGATAACAGAGCTTTGTTCATTTGCTTCCTCCACACTCTAGAAGGAGTAGCGGCCAGGTGGTACGTAAACCACATCAACCCTATCGAACTACGAGAGTTTGATAAAGTCGTGAATCTTTTCATCAAGCGCTTCATGTTCAATGTTGAAGCCTCGCCGACTCTTAATCATCTGTACAATCTAAAGCAGAACGAGAATGAGAGAGCAGAAGAGTTCATCCACAGGTGGAGAAGCACCTATAACAGAATGAAGGTTCCCATTCCAAAGGAACATGCCTTGCAAATCATCCTAAATAACTTTTCCCAACCTCTAAGGAATCTCATCTCCACGTCTCCTGCCAAATCATTCATCAAATTGATCGAGAGAGCTGAATGGCTTGAAACGGGATTGAACAATGGCCTTTATGAAGGTTACCCGTTCGTCTGAGGTAACCCTGAACATAAAAAGAAGGCACATGTTGTGTATTCCACATATTTTTCAGGCAACAACAGCAGTTCTGGTAGCAAGAAGAACAAGAAGAACCATAACAAGAATTCAGGGCACTCTGAAAGAACGAACTCGACAGCCCAGAAGAGAAAGTTCACCAAGCCGCTGCCTGTTCAACCAGTATCACAGTCTGAAGCAAAACAGAAACTGAAGCCAAAACACGATGGTTGGAGTTACGACAGAGAGTTCACAGCTCTAGAGCAATCCCGAGAAGATGTCCTGGAATACATGCTGTCGAAAGGGATGGTCAAGCTCCCTAAAGTGGCAGATCCACCAGTTGCTATGGGCAAATGGACAGAAAAGTTCTGCAAATTTTATCAGACTATGGGACATAACATGTAAAACCCGCAAAATTCTGACAATTTTCAAATTTAATAAAGGTTATAATTATTGGAATGGATACGATAAAAGGATGAAGAGTCAATCCAAATGGATCAAGCGGATCCAGTAATCAAATTCGAATACAATATGGAGATTCAGACCTTAGAGGGAGTCGAAACCCACTTAAAAGTCTAGCTTCAAATTGTCAAATTTCAACTACATTCACAAAGCACATCTCGAAAGTATCATCTCTTGCGAATATCTCCATCGTCGGGACCATACCCGATTTATACACGCTTTCCAGTAATCAACATGAAATAACAAGGTTTTTTCCTCATTTTGGTCCCAAAATCGGGGATTTACTAGTCATATGTATTATGACTTTGATTTATAATTCTCAAAACTTGGTTCTTTATAAACAGTACGCTCGCCACTTTATACGTCATACTTACGCGACTTCAAACATCACTCATCATTGAAGTAGTCTTAGTTGCAAGAAGGTGCCGATAAAGAGGAGCTGGTGCATTGGTCAGGACGATGACTCACAGAGTAGAGGTCACAGGTTCAAACACCTTGAGTGACATAACGTTTTATTTTAGGAAAATTATTTTAATGGGGTCGTTCTGTCATTATGAAGATAAATACATTGGCGTTGCAAGGTATTGCAATGAAAACCAAACTGGTGCACTGGAGGGTCTCGTTACCCCTTAGGATGAAGACCTCAGTTCAAATCCCCAGGTCACCTATGATAAAGTGTATTTTGCAAAAAAATTAGATTAACATTTTTTTTTTTTGGAATTCAAACAAACAAGGGTGTTTCACCTTCCCATTTAAGACGACTTAAATGGGGAAGAGGTGGCGCCCAAGGAAAGAGGGCTGGGCATTTTTTCCCAATTGGGAAACCCAACCAAATAATAAATGAAAAAAAAGGGGAAAGAAAACCTAGGAACGGATGGTGGGCTGGAGTTTACAAAAAAAGGAGCTTTTGGAATTCGTTCTCCTCTCTTTACTCTCACGAATCTCCCAATTTTCCCCTAGCCAACACATCATCTCCCACCTCAGGTTTTCCCCCTCCCTCACGCCTATTCTCCCCAGCCAGCCGTGCAAGGCTTGGCACCATCCACCATTGATTCCGACGAGGAGCTCGCACATGGGTACCCGACGTTCGGAAGGAGGAAGAGCACCATACCTTCGAATACACAGCTTCACAAGGTAGGTGTTACCGTCCCTTCATATATGTGTGTTTTGTCATTAGACATCGTATGTGAATCATTTGGTTAGATAAATCGTTAAGATAAGTTTTGTTATTCCTGAACTTATACATGGAAGGGGCATAGTCTTTCTACCTATGTGCAGTGCCTTAGGATCTAGTAGGTTATGAATAACATCACTCCATTCTAGTGTTTATACGTGTGAAGAGTTTTTCATTAGATCACATTCAATGAAGTTGAAATTCCAGTGTAGATTACCAATACATCAACATTTGGTTTGATGAATGGTGTATAATACATGAACCAGCCTACGTGTAGATGTTCTTTTTGTACCTGATTCCACGGTTTTGAAGGAGCAAAAAAAAAAAAATTATAGCATATGAGAAATAGTAGTTTTACGGTTCAGCAAACTGAACGTTTGCTACTACGCTTCAACACCCTGTTAAGACGTTGAAGTTGGGTGGACGCCCATGTCGAACTCGGACTGCTCTGCTTGATTGCATGAGTTCCTGATTTTCCGAATCTGTGGTCGTAACCATGGCAGTCAGGCTGAGCCTATTCCACGGAACCTGACATTTGGTTAGCTACGAACGTATAAAAAAAAAAAAACACAAAACGTTTCATGATGTATGTTGCATATAATTGTTTGATACACGATCATTAACGAGACTTTCAGCGTCCATAAGAATCCTTTGCTGCGATATTTCATAAGGTGGGTCACAGTGACTGCGGACCAAATTGGTCTGGTCGACAGTCTACGCCCTAACCTGGGCCACGTGGCAGGGTGACCTATTTGTATGACCGGTTACAAACTGGCGGGATTCAGTCCAGCAGACTGCACCCAACAACTAAACCGTTGTCACAAGGTGAACCACTCGAACGACATTCATTCCCTACATGAGTTGTATCTATCACCATGATATTTGTATTTCCAGTACTATGGAAACAAAGGTGAACGTAACTGCACATCTTGATTAATTAAAGTTAGTCTGATGGCATAAGATAAATGGAATTAATGAGATAATATTATCTAATGCCTAAATGGGGTTACTCATTTAGGTTTGTATCAAAGTGGATACTGAATGTTATGGGTTAAATTACTGTATTAAACCAACGTGTGTATATATATATAGATATAGATATGTATAAAACTTTTGAACCTGGATCCAGTCCGGGTTTGGTGTACAAGCCCCATTAGTGTGGCTTTTGTCACTTTGTTAAATATATATATATAAAAAAAATGGTTGCCATTAGGTCCAGCAGACTGAAGGTCGAATCTGGAACCGATTCGACAGGGGTCGTGTGATGGGGTGGCGCTGCTGCATCTCGACTTGTAACTGTCAGGTCAGTCCAATTAATGGGGCCCTCGTTATAACACCTGGGTCGGGTCCAATAGACTGCGATCCTCCACGGGAAAGTTGTCGCTAAGTTACGACAAGAAGATGTATATACGTAATCTGGTCCAACGAACTAGAGTCAAATGTGGAACAGGTTGTTGACGTTAGCAGCGATAAGGGTGTAGCGACTGCACCCAAGTGTAATGTTAATGGGTTGACTGTGTCTGATTCAGCATAACTAAGTCCCATCGTGACCTTAAATACTTCTTGATAGGCGGGAATTATGGAGTTTCCACTTACAAACTATCTGGTACTGATGTTGGGACTAAATCCAACGTCTCAGATTATATGTCAAGAAAGACATAAGGAATTATGACTATAGTGTTTATAACTCCAGTTAGAACTTTGAGTCACGTGCCATGAAAAAAATAAAATAAAATAAAATTAGAGAACCAACCGTTATAAGAAATCTTTGACAAATCAGCCGAACATAAAATGAATGCGAGAACTGGGTATATCGAAAAGGGTATATGTTATTGGTTTCTCATTGGGTTTTTGGGTACACCACGATGGTGTATGTTACTGGATTCCCGGGTTCTGGGTACACTGGATCGCAGTGTATGTTACCAGACCCATGGTCCACTTTGGAGAGAGTGGGTGGTACACACTCCGTTTGACATTCTTGTGTTGTGAGAGCGAGGCGTCTCACCCGGTCCCCAGTCCTTGGAGTTAGGGGACCAGGACCACCAGTGAGTCCTAGGTGGTGGGTCCAAGCCTTCTGCAGAAGAGTTATGGGTGCATCCAATGTTAGTTCTTGCCAAAAGGGGATCTCTCTCGGTCGAGCACCGTGCCCCTTTTGGGTATCCGTACGGCTAGTTTATACGGTTGTAAATAATGAACCCCATATAATCTCAGTCTGCTACGATGTCGAATGCCTATGCGTACCCACAGGGAAAATAATGAAATAAATAACTTAAATGATACAGCTGGTAATGAATAATAAAAAGGTATGACCTCAAACTGAACAAAAACTTAGAGCTTTGAAGTCATGGGGGCACTTATTTAGAAAAGTATACTAGTTACGATAGAATTAGAAAGAAAAGTCCAATTTCATGATTTTCCAATTAATATCAAACCATAGCACACTCACATACATGTTCACATGTCTCTGCACATATGTATTTAGGACTGTATCACTGACTCAGACAATGGTAGTCTGATTCCTTTGTGGTTTACTGTTTTCAGGTGAAGCTATAAATGCACTATCAGAGTGAGGGCGGCGGCATCGTCAGGCGTTCATGGCACTACTACTTTTTTGTTTAATGTTTCTGGATATTTGAACTTGATGTAATAAATGTTGTTATGATGGAATAAGATTTAAGCTTTTGGTAACTCCTCATTTATCTAGTTGAAGGTCTTTTAGAAAAAAAACATTTGATTAATTTTTTCATTTAAACTAAATGGGGTGTTACATGACACGTAGCATTGTTTTGTTCTTAAAAACATCATCCAGGACTGTATTGACAAGAATTTGTTGATCGAGGATGAGGACGAAGAGCATCCCGAGATTTTGTCTAAGCCTTTCCCCAAACATTCAACTTCAGTAATTTCAGAGCAGTCAGTTTTCCTTCGAGGCAGTATTCAACCATCTTTCAGCCAGGACATCCAGGATCAGCATCAGGTCCAAGTTCTACGTTAGGCACAGTCCTCCACCAAGAGGGTGGATATCACTTCATTTTTCAACAACCAGAAGTCAGTTGATGAGCCAACAAAGGTGACAACAGAAGTCACTAAGCAGATTCCCAGGATTCTGAAGCGCTTTATCAAGTCAACTTCAAAAAAGGGTGAGATATCAGAATCAATTCAGAAGCCAATCACCGCTCTATCAAACATCTCCATTTTTTATTTGACTCTTACTTCCCCGGAACATCAACAAGGTCTAAATGACTTGTTGAGAAAGATCAAGGTCAAGCCAAGCACAATCCCACAAGATATGGCGTAGATTGTCAATCAAGCAATGACAAACGCACCAATAACCTTTTCAGATGAGGATTTGTCGAAGCCTCATACATTCCATAACAATGCTCTCTACATAGTGGTGCGGACCAGGGGCATGACTGTCCCTCATGTGCTTGTGGACGGAGGCAGCAACCTCAATATCTGTCCAGAAATGATGGCTAGGGCCTTGGGCCTCAAAGAAGAAGAATATACCCCAGATCCGATAACAATCTACGGTTTTGACAACCACAGGCAGACAACCAAGGGGAAGATTTTTCTTGAGATTTTCATCAACTATTCGGTGCATACCGTCCTATTCTATGAGGTGAATGTGCCACCCACATACAATCTTCTGCTAGGCCGCACTTGGATCCACAATGCCAACGTTGTTCCCTCAACCCTTCACCAATGCATCAAGTGGTCTAAAGGAGGCATGATTACCACAGTCTTGGGAGAAGATCCGGAGGAGAGACTCTCGCAGCTAATGATTCCCCATCCTACTTTCACTGCCGACATCCCAAGCATCCGAGAAGTCGATGAAATCAATCTTAGTGCAAGCCTGGATATGCTCAAAATAAAAGAAGTCCAGCCATCAGAGAATGTCACAGTAGTGATCCAGTGGCAGGGACCTCACTTCTTCAAGCTGGGCGGGCGCCTCGATTGTGCTTTTTTCAAAGATCACCCTCTATTCCCGCAATTCTCAAAATCCAAGAAAGGATTTGATCTTCTGATGAAGCATTGCTACCAGCCCTTCAGGGGCCTTGGTAAGAATGAGGATGGCATTCTGGAACCGATCATTCCCGCTCAACAGATTACCAGCGCAGGTCTGGGTTTCACAGGTCAGTAATCAAGCAGAGGAACTACCTTCGTCAAAGAGGCAGAATGAAGACAATATCTTTGTTTTTTGTTCTCTTTTCCTGTTTTTCTATCATCTTGTAGAGACAACCCAGTCCTAGTCTTTCCATTCAAATCATCTGTAAATATCAAAGTTGCTCAATCAATGAAATTTTGATCTCCTCTTCACATCTTGGCGTACCTGATTCTTTGCTTATATCTTTGTCTATGGCATCATTATCTGCTTCTGTATAAAAGGCTATTTTTAATCTCTTACCTTTTTCTCAAAAACCTTCTTTGTGCTTTTCAGGATTGTCGAATCATGGCTCCTAAAATGCTCAAAAGGCTTGTTATCAATCCCATTTTTTCTCAAAGTAATTCCAAACCAGCCAGAATCTGCAAGGCAAAGGCAGGGGCAGGAGTCAGCAAGACGGCAGAACAGATTGAAGAGCTAGCAGAGTTTGACTCAGCAATTCAAGAGTTGCCAGTATTTAGAAGTAGGATGAACCATCGCCACTGGTTCAGGATCCGACAAAGGATGTCAATATTGGTTCAGAAGATGATCCGAAAATCCTCAAGATTGGCTCCAGCTTAAGTTCAGGTGAGAAGGAAAGGCTCATCCATTTTCTCAAACAACATCAAGAAGTCTTCGCTTGGACTTATGAGGATATGTCAGGCTTAGTTCCCAAGCTAGTCGAGCATCGTCTTGTGCTGAAGATGGACTGCAAACTAGTCAAGCAAAAATTAAGAAAAATGGATCCCCAAGTGGCACTGCAAGTTAAAGAAGGACTTGAGGAGTTGTTAAAGGCAGAATTCATCCTGACTATTGATTATCCAGACTAGTTGGCAAACATCGTAGCAGTTCCCAAAAAGAATGGCAAAGTCCGAATCTGCATTGATTTCAGGGATCTCAACAAGGCTACCCCAAAAGATGATTATCCACTCACAAACATCGATCTTTTGATCAACAGCATGGCAGACCACGCCATATTTTCCTTTATGGATGGATACTCAGGCTACAATCAGATCAAACTGGCCACTCGTGACCAGTCAAAAACTTCTTTTACCATGCCTTGGGGTACTTTTTGCTACACAGTCATGCCGTTTGGGCTCAAGAATGCTGGGGCAACCTATCAAAGAGCAATGACGGTTATTTTCCATGACCAGATACATAAGAACATGAATGCCTATGTGGATGACATCCTGGTTAAATCCAAAGAAGGAGAGGATCATCTCGATGCTCTCGGCCAAGTTTTGAAAGACTCATTCTGTACAAGTTGAGACTCAATCCACAGAAGTGTGTCTTCAAAGTAGAGTCAGACAAACTGCTTGGCTTTATGATCAACAAGAAAGGCATAGAGGTGGATTCTGCTAAGGCAAAAGTGATCATTGATATTCCACCTCCTACCAATCTCAGAGAACTGAGGAGCCTTCAAGGGCGCATTCAATCGATTCAGCGCTTTATCTCCAATTTGGCCATGAGATGCAAGCCCTTCAATCACTTATTGATAAAAGAAGTGAAATTTGAATGGGGATCAGAATGTCAGATTTCGTTTGAGCGCATTAAGCAGTATCTCCTCAATCCACCTATTTTGAAGCCACTAGAATTGAGAAAACCACTTCTCTTGTATATTTCCGTCAACCAGAATGCTTGTGGCAGATTTCTTGCACAGTATGAGGAAGGCAGCCAGATAGAGCATGCCATCTATTATGTGAGCAAGACTTTCATCGACTATGAGAAGAGATATTTACAGATGGAAAAGACATGTCTAGCTTTAGTGTGGATGTGTCAGAAGCTGAAGCATTATCTGCTGGCCTTAGAAATTAAAATTTTGTCAAGGCTCAATCCTCTCAAGTATATCCTTGAGCAGCCTTTTCTTACTGAAAGGATTGCGAAATGGCAAGTCCTCTTGATGCAATACGACTTGGAATACGTATCTCAGAAGTCAGTCAAAGGTCAGTCTATCGCAGATCAGTTGGCAGATTTCCCGCTGACAGAAGAGATCAAGGGGGAAGATGATTTTCCCAACGATCGCATTTTCAACATTCAAGAATCTCCAGTCTGGACCCTATTCTTCGATGGGGCTAGGAATATGTTTGACATAGGGATTGGGATCTTGTTGATCACTCCCGAAAAGTAGATGATCCCTTATTCCCTCAAGCTCAGCTTTCAATGTACTCACAACATGGCAGAGTACGAAGCTCTAATACAAGGCCTCAAAATTTTGCATGATTTCAATGTCAAGAGAGTGCATGCCTTCGATGATTCCTTGCTTGTTGTCAGTCAAGTCAACGCTGAATGGCAAGTCAAGGATTCAAAATTAATCCCCTATCAGAAGATTGCCTTATCTCTCATAGGCAACTTCGAAGAATTTCAGCTCAATCATGTCAAGAGAGAATACAATCATATCAAGATGGCCTAGCCTGCTTGGGTTCCATTTTGTCTTTCAAAGACAGCGAGTCTTGTCATTCCTTCGAGATTGGCAGACTCGATCAACCTGCCTTCAATCCAGCTGAGCGAGTAAACCAAGCCACTCAGAAAGAGAAACCTTGGTATCAAGACATCAAAAACTTTATTGAAATTGGTGAATTCCCACCGGAGATGTCAAGAAAAACAACAACATGCAATCCAGCGCATGTCAACCCGATATTTCATCCTTGCCAATACTCTCTACCGTCGTGGGTTCAGTTCTGAGTACGCCAGATGCTTAGACAGGGACGAGGCCATGGAAGTTATCCAAGAGGCACATGAAGGAATTTGTGGTGGTCATGTTGGCTACCAAACGCTCGTCAAGCAGATCATCCGGGGAGGGTGTTATTGGAAAACCATGTAGCAGGATTGCCATCGATTTGTGAGGAAATGCATCAAATGCCAAATGCACGCACCTTCTATTCATGCGCCAGCCGCATACTTATAGTCTGTAGTTTCTCCTTGGCCTTTCTCAATATGGGCCTTCGATGTGGTAGGCCCAATCACTCCTTCAACTTCTAATGGCCACAGATATTTCCTCACAGCTACATAATACTTCACAAATAGGTCGAAGTTGTAACTCTGCAAATAGTAGAAGGTCGGCATGTGGTTTCTTTCATTCATAAGAACCTTCTTTGTTGTTTCGGCGTACCACATGATATTGTGTCCGACAATGGCAACCACTTCAAGAATAAGAGAATAAAGACCTTCTGTTCAAAGTTTAGGATTCATCATCATTTCTCAACTCCTTATTATCCTCAAGAGAATGGTCAGGCAGAAGCAACCAACAAGATCACGATCTGCATTCTGGAAAGAACTATGGAAACAAGCCGTGATTGGCACGAGAAGATACACGATGCACTTTGGGCGTACCAAACCACCATTCAGACTCCAACCAATGCTACACCTTCAAAGCTCGTCTATGGGACTGAGGTAATATTACCCCTCCACGTTTAAAAGCCCGCACTCAAGTTTGCATCGCTTACAGAACTCTCGCTCGATCAGTATCAATAGCAGAGACTGGTACAACTCGATCTTTTGGACGAGAAGAGACTCAAGGCAGTAGAGCATGCTCAAGCTTATCGTCAGAGGATAGCTAGGCATTATGCCAAATCCGTCATTGAGAGAAAATTCTGAGTTAACGAATTGGTGCTCAAATCGATAACTCATCTCAAGCATCGGCCACGGGGCAAGTGGTCACCCAATTGGGAAGGCTCTTATGTGGTTAAAGAAGCACTGCCTCGCAATTCCTATCGTTTGATCAACGCAGATGGGGTGGAACTGCCAGATCCAATCAATGCTCTGCACTTGAAGAGATTTTATACTTAAAATGTTCTAGCCTTTTGTACTCTTTAAAGTGCCTTTCAATAAAATAATGATCTTCTATCAATTCTCACCTTCTTTTTCATGATACTGGGGCATTTTTATTTTTTATTTTTATACCTTTATCTTCCTTTCATCATGTGCAGGCAAGATCAGACAAACTCTTTGCTTCAATTTTGTCAAAATCTTCATTAAACCTTTGATAAATCTTTGTTTTATCAATTTTATTCAATTTTATCAAATTTTATCAATTTGTTTATCAATTCTTATCAATCTTTATTCTTGTTACCCTTTCAGGTTAAGGGATAAACCTGATGCTCCTTTCCTATGAAGTATTTCTTTCTTCTTTTTCTCTTTCAGGTTAAGGGATAAACTTGAACCTCGGCCTTCGAGGTATTCTTTTTTTCCCTTTCAGGTTAAGGGATAAACCTGAACCTCGTCCCACGAGGACCTTCTTCCTTCATGATAAGGGATAGTCCTGAAGTCTTCCATAATCAATTTCTCTCTCAAATTTCTACCAATTTTTTAATTTTATCAACTTTTATCGATTCTTTAATAATTTCTTTATTGATTTTATCAATTCTTTTATTTTTTATCATTTTTATAAATTTTGTTGATTCTTGTCAAAGTTCTATTCTATTTTCCCTTTAGGATAAGGGATAATCCTGAAACCATCATAAAGAAAATTCAAATCTTGAGCCATCTTGGGTCGAGGATCTTGAATAAATTTCTCATCTTCTTCATGATCATCGGAATCTATTCATACCTTTTATCAATTGTTCCAGAAGCCGACTCTTGGGTTGGAATTACTTCCTGTCTGAGTTTTGACTCAGGTTTTTGTTTTTCTTTTACCTTTTCAAAATCCGGGTTCCAACTCGGGTTTTTCCTTTTTATATTTTGTTTGAAGTTTTGAGTTTCGACTCAGACTTCCTATTGGATTCAATGCTCGTGTTAGAACCAATCGTTCTTTTGAAGATTCGAGTTTTCAAACTCAGATTTTTCATTTTATCTTTACTTTCAAAATCTGGGTTCCGACTCGGGTTTTTCCTTTTTATATTTTGTTTGAAGTTCCGAGTTCTGACTCAGACTTCCTATTGGATTCAACGCTCGTGTTGGAACCAATCGTTCCTTTGAAGATTCGAGTTTTCAAACTCGGATTTTTCATTTTATCTTTATTTTCAAAATTCGGGTTCCGACTCGGGTTTTTCCGTTTTATATTTCGTTTTAAGTTTTGAGTTCTGACTTGGACTTTCTATTGGATTCAACGCTCATGTTGGAACCAATCGTTCTTTTGAAGATTCGAGTTTTCAAACTCGATTTTTTTATTTTATCTTTATTTTTAAGACCCGGGTTCTGACTCGAGTTTTTTCCTTTTTATAGTTCGTTTGAAGTTCCGAGTTCCGACTCGGACTTTCTATTGGATTCAACGCTCGTGTTGGAACCAATTGTTCCGTTGAAGATCCGAGTTTTCAAACTCAAGTTTTTCCATTTTATCTTTATTTTTAAGATCCGGGTTCTGACTCGAGTTTTTCCCTTTTTATAGTTCGTTTGATGTTCCGAGTTCCGACTCAGACTTTCTATTGGATTCAATGCTCATGTTGGAACCAATCGTTTCGTTAAAGATTCGAGTCGGACTTCCTATTGGATTCAATGCTCATGTTGGAACCAATCGTTCTATTGAAGATTCGAGTTTTCAAACTCAAGTTTTCCATTTTATCTTTTTTTTTCAAGATTCGGGTTCTGACTCGGGTTTTCCCCCTTTTTATAGTTTGTTTGAAGTTTCGAGTTCTGACTCAGACTTCCTATTGGATTCAACACTTGTGTTGGAACCAATCGTTCTGTTGAAGATTCAAGTTTTTCAAACTCGAGTTTTCCATTTTATTTTTTAAAGATTCGGGTTCCGACTCGGGTTTCCCCTTTATCTTCCATTTTCACAATTTCAAGTTCTGACTTGGATTTCCCCTTTTTTTGATCCCATGCTCGTATTGGACCAAAGTGTTCCTTTGAAAAATCAAGTTCTGGGCTCGGGTTTCTCATTCCCTTTCAGGTTAAGTGACAAACCTAAATTTCTCCTTCAGGATAAGGGATAATCCTGAAACATCGACAATCATTCTCGCTCGCATCTCAAATATCTTAGAATGTCGGTCTCCTTTTCAACTCTCCGTTAGAAAATCCAGTGCTCGTACTGGTGTATTTTTGAAAACCCAGTGCTCGTACTGGTACATTTTCAAGGCCCAGTACTTGTGCTGGTGCATTTTAAAAAATCCAGTGCTCGTACTGGTGTATTTTCGAAAACCTAGTGCTCGTACTGGGGCATTTTTTAAAACCTAGTGCTTGTACTAGTGCGTTTTTTAAAACCCAGTGCTCGTACTGGTGTGATTTTCAAAAAAATCCAACGCTCGTACTGGTACATTTTCAAAATCCAGTGCTCGTACTGGTGCATTTTCGAAAACTCAGTGCTCATACTAGTGCATTTTCAAAAACCCAGTGCTCGTACTGGTGTATTTTTCAAAAACATCTAGCGCTCGTGCTGGTGCATTTTCGAAATCCAGTGTTCGTACTGGTATATCTAGCGCTCATGCTAGTATCTGGTTGACTGATCAGTTAGCCCTCTAGATTTAGTCTTTGCACTAATCATTCATCACGATCCAAGCTCTAAATCTCAATTTCAACCTTCAGGTTACCATTCTATCAAAAATCAATTGTTTTCTCTTGCAAAGGACCCTCTTTAGGGAGAGTTCGAGGGAGCTCATTCCTTTCACATGCAACCATCTTTTCGTTCGCAATAACCCTTTTCTAGAGAGAGTTTGAAGGGACTCGTTTTTTTGCGAACTGTTTGCAAAGCAACCAACCAACTTTACACAAAAGAACCCTTTTTCCAAGGAGAGCTTCAATGGAAGCTC
Organism: Nuphar pumila; assembly: GCF_984573655.1. Lineage (NCBI taxonomy): Eukaryota > Viridiplantae > Streptophyta > Magnoliopsida > Nymphaeales > Nymphaeaceae > Nuphar > Nuphar pumila. Next base: position 95,383,166 of record NC_143252.1, on the reverse strand, counting down.
ATTTTCTTTTTGTGGCCCCCAATTTTCTCATCTTTGGCCAACCCCTTCACAGAGGACCCTCTTCTAGGGAGAGTGTGATGGACTCATTCCTCTGTGATACTTTTTCAACTTCATTTTTTTTTGCCGCCTTTCCATAAGAGAAGCCTAAAGATAGGGAGTTTTGACAAAAACTTAATTTCTCTTCGAAAGTTTCATTTTGCAAACACTTCCTCTTCGGGGAAAGGAGGAGCATTTTCAACTTTTCCATTCAAGTAAGGGCTAAGCCTGAGTCTCTCTTTTGGGGAAAAAGAGAGGAGAATTTTGTCACGGACGTGCCAATTCGATATCAAGCAATTACTTTCACCAAAGATTTCGAGAATATTTTTCCAATTTGCTATCAAAAACCGTTGTTGATCTCAAAGCTTTTATTACACAAAGAATTTCCTCAAACTACCTTCAGTATTATTTCCAAAAAGACAAAACTTTTACGAAGAAAGAACTAGAATTCAAGCTTTTTCTGTTGGTCAACCAAGAGAATAAAGAAAAATCTTTGATATGACCGGCAAAGGAAAATTCAATGATGTCGAAAAGCCATAAGTGATCTGATATTGATCATAGCTAAAGACCATTCTTCTGGCAGTAAGGTAGTGGAAATATCCTGGGTGATAAAAGAACCTACCCAATCCATATCTCCTCAATCATTTGAGTTGCAATCAAATATCCGCAAAAGGGATCTCTCAATTGTCATCTAGATGAAGACGAATATGCGAGCTAGACCCCTGGGGCCAAAGAAGATTTGGTTTATCTCCGAGATGAAGGAGTTTGTGATGGATCCTTTTAGAGAATGTTCAGATCACCGTCAAGATGAAGGCGACTGCAATGAACCTCCCGACAAACCCTAAAAGATATTTGATTTCTGCTATCATATAGAGAGTATTGACCAATGAGCCAATATCATCATTATAATTCCTAATCGGAGCATCTTTAAGATGAAGGAGTTTGTGACATACCCTTCCCTGAAAAAGAGATAAAAGTCAGGACATCTCCAAAATGAAGGATGATGTAATAAGCTTATCCCAAGAACCCAAGAAAGCTCCATGACTTAAAAGAGTGCAAAAAAATCATCATGGGAAAAGCCCCAGGATATCAAACTGCTAAAAACTGCCAGAAATCATCTTTATTTATGTGAAATTCTTTTATCAATATCTTTCCATTTAATTGCTTTAATGAAGCTAAGAATGTTTCCTCTCTTTTCATATCAAGGAAATTGATATCTTCTTTGAAGAAACTCAACAACAACAAATTTGAATTTGATTCTACAGAGTTAGCCTAATCGGAGTTAATACTCTAGGAAGAAAGAGGTGATATTTTCACACATATGAGCACAGTTCAATCATTTTGAATTAACTACAATTTTTGGCATCTTATTGGTAATATTTTCTTATTATCCCAACATGAAGTAAGAACTTGATGTTCATTTTGACGTATCCTGACATCATCCCTCAGTAGGACTGAAAAGTCCTTCCCTTTTGTCTGATCTGAGTCTCTCGGATTTGCACACTTCCCTATGTTCCACACTGTCCCACCATAGACAGTTCTCGCTCAGGATAAGGGTTAAACCTGAATCTTTTGCAAGAGGTCCTTTGTTTTTAAAAGTTGATTTAGTCTCAGCAATGAGGCACCCAAGATCATCCCTTTTCCAAGCTTTAGGGAACCCCATTTTCATTCTTTTGCAAACCCCTCTTGGACTTGTTGTGCAAAGTCTAGAGGTCCCATCACAGTTTCCTCGCTCTTCAAGGATTCTCTATACATTCAGGCTAAGGATTAAACATGTTACCTCGCTCCTCGGGGTATCACCCAAACTTTCTGCGAGAGGTCATCTGTTTTTAAAAGCTGATTTAGTCTCAACAATAAGACACCCCAGATCATCCCTTTTCCAACCTTTAGAGAACCCCATCTTTATCCTTTCGCAAACCCCTTTCGGATGGGTTCGTCCAAACTCTGAAGGTCCCATCATGGTTTCTTCATTTGAGGATTCCGTATAGTCGCCCCTTTCAGGTTAAGGGTTAAGCCTAAACCTCGCTTCACAAGGTATCTTCCGTTCAGGTTAGGGTGTAACCTGAATCTCATTTCGGCTAGATGTCCTTTCTAGTCCCACCACGGTTTTTTCATTCAAGAATTCCTTATAATCTTACCCGCTCAGGTTAAAGGGTCAAACCTGTACTTCTTGCGAAAGCCATTTCAAAAGCTGATTTAGTCTCAGCAATAAGGCGCCCAAGATCATCCCTTTTCTCAGCTTTAGGGAACCCGCATTTTCTCTCCTTTCGCAAAAACCCTTTCAGATTTGTTCGTCCAACTCTGAAGGTCCCATCATGGTCTCTTTATTTCGAAGATTTCGTATGGTCATCCCTCTCAGGCTAAGGGATAAACTTGTTGCCTCGTGTTTTCACGAGGTATCTTCCTTCTTCAGGCTTGGGAAAAACTTGAGCCTTGTTTCGATGAGGTTCTTCGTTTCGACAAGGTATGCTTTCCCAGTCCCATCTGGGTCTTCCTCATCAAAGAAATCCATACCTTTCATATCCACCCAGAAAAAGATCATACTTGAGCTTCACCTCATGAGGCATTTTTCTAAAAAATGTCCCACCAAGGACTTCATATATTCCTTTCTCGTTCAGGTAAGGGTAGAACCTGAAATTCATCTTGATATATCTTTGTCACATCCAGGTTAAGGGTTAAACCTGAGTCATTCCAAAAAGTTGATCTTGTCTCACCCATGAGACTTGATCAAAATTCTTATTTTTCACCATTCTAGGATCTTCACCCAAAGTCCCGTCACGATTTCCTCATTTCTGTTATTCAGTCATATCATTTTCAAGGATTTCGTCTCCCCAAAGCCATTCAGGATAAGGAATTAAGCCTGAAAAAACATGTCTTTCAGAACAAATTCTTCTACACCCAGTTCAGACCTGCTGACTGGGACATTTTTTAAAATGTGGAGTGTTTTCTTTGCCACTAAGCTCGGCTTTCAACCGACTTAGTAGCAAAGAGGGGCATCTATAAACACCCCAAATTTTTCAAAATTTTGTAAACATTCTCTTTCTGCCCTTGGCCCCCCGTTTTCTGAATAAATTAAGTTATTTTTGCTCAAAACTCCAGTTTATTTCTCGAATTTACTGAAATCAAATCAATTTTCTACATCTGACTCAATTTTGGATCCAGATCCATTATTAAAGTCCAGATCCGAGCCTTGTTATCTAATTTTGAACCAAATATCAAAAATAAATTTTGAATAGGCTCAGATTGATCCGTCCATTATCCGTTTGGATCCATTATCGTATATTTCTTGATTCGAGGTAAAAAACTCAAATATTTTCTCAAAACCCAAATCCAAACCCATTTTCTAAAGAATTTTTCAAATAATAGCCTTGAATTCTCGAAAAACCCTTCTTTTGTAAATATTTTCAAATTTTACAAAAATATTTCAAAATCCTTTGTTTTCTCGTAAGTTTAGAGTTTTCAAAAATACAAAAAAATGCAGAAAACATGAAGAAAAGAATAAAAAAATTAAAATAGAAAAAAAAGATAAAAAAAAAAGATAAAGAAAATGATTTTTGAAAAAACCCTTCTTTTTGCCAAAGTTGCCATTATTATAAAACCTCTTTATAGAAAAAGTTTTTGAAAGAAACCAATTTTTTTTTAAAATTTTGAAAAATGGAAGGACATGCTTTGAAAAAGCCCCTAACGACTTTCTGTTGCAAGGAGGATCGCAGAGGCCGCTCCCTCCCACTCTTGATCCCTCTCCATCTGCTCCCTCATCCGTCAATCTCCAACCAACCCCTTCCCGATCCTTCCTCTCCCCTCTATAAAACGAACGCAGAGGAGAAGCTCTGGACATCCATTAGCGCCTTCATCTATCTTTTACATTCACAATCTGCCCAATCACGCCATCTCCATCGCCATTGGCATCCAACAACATCAAGTACATGTAAACACCCCAAATTTTTCAAAAATTTGTAAATATTTCCTTTCTGCTCTTGGTTTCCATCTTCTGAGTAAATTGAGTCATCTTCAACCTCAATTTTAGTTATTTCTTGGGTTTTGCTGGAATCAAATTCACTTTTTTATATATATCTGACTCAATTTCAAATCCGGATTCAGTGTTAAAAAAATCCAAATCTGAGCCTCGTTATCCAAAATTTTGAAATCAAAATTCTAAAAATATCAAAAGTATTTTCTAAAATGGCTCAAAAATCTCACACGACATCCATTTGGATTCACTGCTCTGTATTTCTTAGTATGAGTCTAAAAACTCGAATATTTTCTCAAAACCTGGATAAAAACCATTTTCTAAAAAAAAATCCAAAATTCAAACCTGGATTCTCATAAAACCTTTCCTTTTGTAAATATTTCTAGACTTTTGCAAAATTAATTTAAAATCATTTATCTTTCTAAGTTTTTATGTCAAAAACACAAAAAAATAAAAAATACAAAAAAAAATGATAGAAACTCCCGTTTTTCTTTGAAAAACATTTCTTTAGCTAAAACCACGTTTGAAATTTTTTAAAGAAAAACCGTTATTATAAAATTCCTTGGAAAAGATTGGGCCTCCCTTGAAAAATCTTAACGGCCATCTGTTGCGGGAAGCACCACAGGAGAGAAGGTGATGGTCTTCTGCCCTTCGATCCTCCTGATCCCTCTTCACTCATTCATCTCCAAACAGCCTTCTCGATCCTTCTAAAGCTTATAAAAATAAAGCATCGGGGAGGAGGAGGGCATCAATTTTTTTCCTTTTGGTTAACAATATTGACTACGCCGATCTTCTTCTCCAATTTCCCTTCTCCTCTCCTCCATTTCTCCTTCCCTCTCTCTGGTTCTCATCTGACTCAACTGAAGGAGTTCAATCGACTCCAGCCCTCAGCTAAATCTCAGCAACAAAGGAACGGTAAGACCCCTTTCTTCTCTGATCTTTCCTTCTTTGTATCTTCATTGTATTTCTGCCATTTCTCCCTTTTTCTCCATTATTTTGTTTCTTAAGAGCAACCTTGTATCATCGACCTGCTTATTGCAGCCTCGATGATATATACTGCAATAACGATATGGCCTATATTCTAAATGCTTGTTGCATTTAGAGGCTACAATGGATGGCATAATGGATTTCATCGTCATACATTGCTTTTTCCAATTACTTCTCTGTTTAAATTCCAGCATGTCATTCAAGTATATCTTGCTTATTGTTTCCCTTTTATTCTTTACAGCAAGCTTTCTTTCTTCCATTTTCAGCATCATCTTCTTTATCTGATCATTCTCATTTTAGTCATCCACTAATCTTGTTTGGGTTTGCTTTTTATTTCATTTCGTTTTGATTCTTCTCATTATGCATTCGTTTGATCTCTTTTGCATTCGATCTAAAATTGATGCAAGGATAGAATCCCACTGTGGTCAATCTGTCATTTGAGTTGATTCGTCAAGGTAATCTAATGGATCTTCAACAATTAGTTCGCATTATTATTTAAAAAAAAGCAAAATCGTGTTCCCGAAGATGGACCTTGTTATAAGGATTTACTGTAAAGGGCTTATTGCAACCATCGTGAGGCTTGTGTTGGTTAAAATAAAAATAACAAAAAAAAAATTGACAAATGGGTGATACCCTTCTTCAAAGGGGCTCAGAGAGAGGATCCGGCATTAGAAAGCTCTTGTCTGTAATTGACCTCTACAGGAACCAGAGGATCACGCTGTGCATATGCGTGCTTCTGAGGTAAGCTCTTCCCGACTTTTCAAGGTGGCAAACGAGTGTTGAAGCTTCGGCATGGGTTGATCTCTCCTCTTTGAGTTTTTGGCTCTCAAGTTGGATTATATCAGCAATACAAAGCTTCCTGTGCCACTCAAATTTTGTTAATCGCCCTGCTTACTATTTGCTCTGAAGCTTCCTAGCTTTTAACATCATCGCATTTGATTTTGTGAATAAGCAGGTAAATCAGTGGAAGATTCCTTTTTTTTTTACTCACCCTTAGCAACTACCTGAATCAGCAAAATCTCCGTAGGTATCACCTGCATCTCTCATTCTCATGTATTATCTGTGGCCCTTTTTGAGCATTTGATCGGTTAGATCCTCACATCTGATCCATGTCATCATAATTACTTAATGTTTGTTTATAGACTTTTGATTCCAGTATATTACTTTATCTACATATTCTGCATTTTTGTTGGGTCACTGTTTCCTTTTGAAATGCACCATCGTTAGTTCTTATGTTCTGTTTTATAGCACATAACCACATTTGTTCACCATACTATTTTTTTCTTTTTTTCTGTTTTTGTTTTTGTATAAATCATTTATCGCACATTGCTTCACCAGAGGCCAGCAGTGGTCATCCATTAGCAAGTGTGATCATCAAGTATGTATACCACCATCCATCTCCGATTAAGAGATCCTTATTTGTCTTTGTCTAAGAATAGTTTTGCTGGACTTTGCGCCTGCAATAAAAGATTGGAGGTGCGCTCTCCATTCTGATCTGCATTCAGTGAACTCCTTGGACTCTGTAAATAGCCTCCTTTTGATTTTAGGATTATATCTTTCTTTCTTTTGTTATTTGGTTTTGGTCTTCACTCTTTAGGAGATATGTAGGTGGGAACAAATGGCTTCACGTAGGTTACCTGGTTGCACATAATGCTAGTGATTTTCCAAATTTGGCCTTGGATTATTGCAGTCACTGAGGTTCCAATTACAGATTCTGGCACAAGCATAACAATCAGTACAGGTGTAAAATCATTCAAGAAATTGAGTGAAGATGATGGGATATCGACATTCAAGTTTATTAAAATAAGATGGCTGCAATGCTGTCAAATTATGTTTCTTGTGGAACTCTCTCAAAGGTGAATATCTCATTGGCCAACCTAAGTGAGCTTCGCCAACAAATTTTGAGATGACCCTGGTGATTTGTTGCTATTGTGCCGCCTTCTGCACTTAAGGCAAACGGTGATGTTCCCATAGTTGCTTTAATGCAAAAATTATAGGATGCTCTAAAGCACTCTCCTGTTATACTGATCCACTATATCATCAACACTTATACCCCTTATCCCCCTCCACTAAACACACCCACAGTCTCAATACCTCCCTGTATGTGCATATCTTGTAACTATCACTGTTCATATCACAAGGTCACTGCACCTGTGCACCTGATTTACTATTGTTCATTCACTTTCTGCACCTATAGTAGCCGCCACCACATTCTGTTTCACAGCAGCACACCATGCCTTACCGTAGCCACCATCACATTTCGTTTCACAGCAGCACACCATGCTTCACCCTAGCCACAATGTGCACCAATCCTTTACTCCCCAAACCTGTTATAGCCCACCAGCTTTTTCTTTCTCTTCAGCATTTACCTTCATTTGCCATCATCATTGCTATGAACCCTATGTTCACATTTACATTAGATACATAAATGCATAGGCCTCAGCATATGCATTATGTCATACACAATTTCCATCTAGCAAGTAGGATGGACGTTTTCATTCTTTGTTAAAATAAAAGCACATATTTTGTATATGTATATATATACATATAGATATAGATATATATATATATATATATATACATATATATATATATGTATGTATTTTCCATATATATATATATATATATATATTGCCTACATAGATACATATCGGTTCTTAATACAACATCCGTCTATTATATATTCCATGTCCTGTGCTATCTTTGTTTTGCAGGAATACATGAAAAGCTTGAATTTCTTTCTTAGATTAGAAATTTTTTATATTTGCAATTCAAAGTTGTAATAGATTAGGTATTAATGAAAAATTTACACTTCCTACATAGATTAGAATGTATGAGCGTGTATATTTCCTAGAAATGCTTGTTTCATATAATTTTCTCTTCCATTTCAAAATTTCACGAATGGGAACACGAACGGCACATGCACCATTTCATAAAAGGTGATTAAATTTTAAGTTGATGATTTGCATTAATGGCTATAGTCAAGGTGTGAACAAAACTTATCGTCTTTTATGGAATAACACAGGATCCACACTGGATCTCTTTTAAAAAATCATCATATTTTTAAATATTTTCTTTCTCTATTAGAGTTTAACTTGAAATTAACTCAAAACATATATCAATGGCCATAGTTAGGATATATTGAGAGTTAATTTTATTTTAAACTCTATAAGGCACCAAAAATATGTTTTATTCTTCACTTGAATTTAAATACGATTATTATATAATATATCTTATGACCATAGTCAGAGATGTATTATATCTTTAATATTATTTTAATTCATTTAAAGAATGAAATATGCTTTTTCAATTTCAATTTCAAAATTTTTTGACTCATTTCATCATTTAGAATAGAATTACATCGTATTTTCAAAATTCTTTTCATATTATTTCAAAATCCAAGTGATTTTTCAGATAATTCTTTAAATATCTTCTTCATTTCTCAAATCAATTCTTATTTATAAATTCAAATTAAATTCTATCTCATTTCAAGATTCAAAATTCAATTTCAAAGTCCAATTTGACTTTGAAAATTCAAATACATTTTTATATTCAAAATTCCATTTCAAATTCAAATTTCAAAGTTCAATTTGTTGAGAAACTATGTTTTGATGACACTTAATATGATATACTATCATATATGCTTTAATATGATATGATGATATGCTTTCATCAAAAATGTTATATTATGACTGGATATGATTTGTCATGCATTTAATGAGTATTTGATGCAAGGATATTTCCCCTGAGAAGAATGGAGATAACCTGATCAAGTACAACTATTTGATGAAATCATACTCTCTGAAGAAAAAGCTTGATGGGCCATACATTCTTAAAGACTATTAAAAAAGATCGGCTACTTCAAGATGAAGACTTTGTTTTCTTTAGAGTCATATGTAACATAACCTTCAGAAGCGTGCATATTGCATATTTCATGTTTTATCATATAAGCCATCTTTTTATAAAAAGACATGTTTTATAAAAGGATACGATTTTTCAAAAAACACCTTTTTGAAACAAATCATTGTACCTTACAAGTATTTATGAAAAAAGGTATTTTGACAAGATATAATAGCTCATGATTTCAAAAGCATTAATTGTACTTTCTAACATGCAATTATGGAAAAGATAACTTGAAAAGAAATAAAAGCTAATGATTTCAAGTATGAAAGAAAAAGACAAAATGAATTTAAGACATAATACATAATCGACTATCATGAGTTAACAAAACAAATATTATTATATACCAAAACAATTGTGTTTGAAAAAGACTTTATTCACTTTATACACTCAAGAATGTCGACTTACTTAAAGTCATCATTCCTTCTGTAAGCATTAAAAGCCACCTTAAAAGACTTTGACAAATGACCATTTATTTATTTTTAAAATCCTCACTCAAGAATGTCGACTTACTTAAAGTCATCATTCTTTCTGTAGACATTAAATAACACCTCATAAAGTATTTGAGAAATGACCATTTACAAATAAAGTACTCAACAAAGCATTTATTGTACTTACATATATTTAAGTAAAGAAGTGACGATTTGTAATAAAAATACTAATGTACTACAAATCATTAAATTGAATAAAGACAAAACTACATGATAACTTACACTCCAATGTTCAATGTACTACAAATCATTTATTATAAGAATAGACCTTTTACAAATTATATCTTATCTAAAATACAACAATGAATAGTGTAGCCCAAATGCTACACTTATGGAAAGAAGACTTTTCGAAAAAGTAATATAGTACACATGTCTTTTTACACAAAGTTATTTTTGAATTGACTTGACATCTCACATCTTAAAAGGACAATCATTTAAAAAAGGCAACAACTATTTTTTTGAGGCTATATATACACTAACAAAATAGTATTTCGAACAAGACACGTGAGCTTATAAAGAAAAAAAAATCTATTCAATATTCGAAAAAGAGAGCCTAGAAAAAGAAAGAGAAAAAAAAGAGAAAAAGTCAAGAATAGCTCTTTGACAAAGAGAATCATTTGAGTGAAAAGAGAAGAACATTTTGAGAATCCTCATTCGTGCATTCATATCATTTTGGAGGTTCTATAGGAAGTATTGTAACTTTCTGTTTCACTGTATCCCTTCTCTGTTGAGAGAAGTAGACCTCTGTGAAAGAGGGTGTTTCCCTTCTCTGTTGAGAGAAGTAGACCTCTATAAAAGAGTGTGTTTTTCTTCTCTGTTGAGAGAAGTAGACCTCTGTGAAAGAGGGTGTTTCCCTTTTCTTTTGAGAGAAGTAGACCTCTATGAAAGAGGGTGTTTTTCTTCTCTGTTGAGAGAAGTAGACCTCTGTGAAAGAGGGTGTTTCCCTTTTCTGTTGAGAGAAGTAGACCTCTGTGAAAGAGGGTGTTGTACTATTTATCCGGTAACTCAGATTTTATAGTGAAAGGCTCAAGTGTTTTGCTTGGGGACTAGATGTAGGTCAGTAACTCGACCGAACCAGTATAAATCTTGTGTTTTATGTGTTGTGCCTGATTGCCTTTAATTTTTATATTACCGATCTTTTTATATTTTACTATTCACCCCCCCCCCTCTAGTGGAATTTCATTTGGTATCAAAGCAGGTTTTGTTGGTTTCGACATAACAAGTCTTCCAGCACAAAATGGCATCTACCTCTTATGCTCATGATATTGAAGGTCAACACGCATCTCACCCTCCTTTCTTCAACGGCTCCAACTATGGATACTGGAAATGCAGAATGGTTATATTTCTAAATTCTATTGATTTTGCTGTATGGAAAATTATTGAATATTGTGAACACCCCAAATTTTCCAAAAAAAATCTAAAAATTTCCCTTTTTACCTCTGGGTCCATCTTTGAATAAATCAGGTCAATTTTTGATAAAATTTTCATTTATTTCTCAGATTCGTTGGAATTTAAACTCAATTTTTATTTCTAACCCATTTTCTAAAGGATTTTCCAAAAGAGTAACGTTAAAATTCTCAGAAAACTCCTCTTTTGTAAATATTTCTCAAAAAATTCCAAAAATAGTTTAATCTCTCATTTTTCCTAGTTCCAGAATTTTTATTCTTAAAAATACAAAAAATGTAGGAAAATACAAAGAAAGAGGAATATATATATATATATATATATAAGAAACAAAAATCGGTTTTTTGAAAAAACTCCTTTTGAAAAACAATTTTTTTAACTGAAACCAGTTTTTGCAAAAAACTTTTTAAAAGAACCGGCCTTTGAAATTTTCTATAAAAAAACCTTCTTAAACGAAAAATTCATTTTTTTTTCTAGGGTTACGAAGGCCCTCTCTCCTTCTCGCATCGCCCCTCTCTCTCTCTCAGCCTTCACAAACCCCCCTGGAAAAACATCTTCCCGCTCCCGATCTCCCTCCATCTGCATTTGCCCTCTTCCTCCATCGCACTTCATCTTCAACCGTCTTCCCTTTCACGAACCTTCCCCTCCTTCTTTAAAAGGAGGCACGTAGGGATCTTTCCATCCACCGCCTTTCACCCCCGCACCTCTTTTCTTCATACATCCATTACTTTCAGCTCTCCACTCGGCGTCTTCCCCTCGATCGCCCTTCTCCTCTTTCAGCAGCAGGGGATCTCCATGGCAAGTAAGAGGAAATTTCGCCTCCTTCAAAAACCTTGCAAGCCAGGTAATAACCCTTTTGTTTTTGCTATTCATATCCGAGTTTTTCTTGATTTTCATAGAGTTTTAATCCATGTTTATAGTTCATTTTCCTTTGTCTTCACTTTCATTATCTGATTACAGATAATCAGTCATCGGCCTTCAATTTCTTGCAACAGATTTTACTTTTTGTTTCGTTTTTTTTTACCTTTACTCACTCAACGACGATCGACAATGCCTCGCAATGGCATCGCCGATTCATCGGTGCTTTGAACCTCCATCTGATTTCATTTTATTGCCTTTTCTCTTTTAGTTTGAAATTTCCTTACGATTTTAACCCTCTGTTCCCTTTTGTATTCTCATTTTTTCTTGCATTTTTCTTATCTCCCTCCCCCTCCACGGAAGCATCAGTGATAAAATTGGTTTACTCATGATAAATCAATACATCCCGTTGCTACAATAACGGAACTCCATTGTTCCAATAATTTTTTTATTGAATTTCAATGATTTTATAAATGACAATGTCTCATTGTTATGCAATAGATTATAATCCTAATTTGTGTCCTGTTCTAGTTTGATTTCTTTTTTTTTTCTTATTCCTCATCTGATTTCTAGTTTTCATTTATTAATTGGTTCTGTTTTGTTGTTTTGTTTTGTTTCTGATCCCCGATTGACGTTTAAATCTATGTTCTATCTGAAGCATCTGTTAGTTTTCCAATCTCTGTTGTCGCTTGATGGCATTGCCTCAAGGCATGATGAGGTGAAACTATTTTGAAACACACGTTGGGCCTCTTTTCCTTTATTTTAGTTTCACCATCTAATTTGATCACCAATCGAAAGCCTCGTCATTTGTACATTTGGATGTCACGATATATTCTTATACAGATGATCATTATCAAAGCTGCTTCAACCAAAGAATATCAGAGCCCAGATCATCTTTGGGCAGTTTTTTTTAAGGTATCACTGACCCTTTTCTCTGTTTTGCTGCAAAAGTCTCTCATCAGCTACCTCAAATCGTTGAAGATCTCTACGGTGTGATCTGATGCTCCCAATCTAATTCATTTAGAACCTCCATCTTTTTTTTTTACGGTTCCAGTTAAATGCCTGTCGTTCATATTAGCTTCATTTTGGGCATTCTTCTGAATGAATTTCAGTTAGCATCCATGAAAAGGTGATAATAGAATCGTATCATACTGGTTGTTTCCTTTGGCTAATAATTCTTTTTTTTATGTAACAAACCAGTAGGACCTTGGTAATTTCCCGTAATCATGCAAAGCCGCCATGATCATGATGCTGCATGTCACCATACAGCAGAGAGGGGCATTCTGATGGAGTCATCAGTCTTTGCTCTCTAAGTGCAGAATCAATCTCTGGGTTATGTGTGATGCTATCTAGAATTTCATGCTATGGGTTAAGACACTGGAGATCACAACTGCAGCCTTTATCCATGTAGTTGGTTTAGAATTTGTTCAAAAATACTTGGGTGAGGTATGCCTATTGTGTTACTTGTGCTTTCTCTTGCCTAAGCATTAAATTCTGGAATAAGTCCATTTATGTGGAACCATTCTTTGATCCTTTCAGATATTTCTCTTATAATGATGGAGACACATTATCTGAAAAGCTATTTATATATGCCTGTAGTTTTGAATTCTAAATGCACAATGAGGTTAAGCAGACGTGACATTTTTTTTGGTTATCTAGCTCAAACTTGCAATGCACGTCATTTTCACTATGCAAAATGCATGTTTGAATATTCCAGACAACTTGGATTCTGGAGTATATGTAATATCAATACATTATGTGGCTTGATCCCTCACGTATATGGTAATTTTGATGTTAAATGGATCTGCATATCTTCCTGTTGTGTGAATTTACTGAAATAAATGATCTTGGATTTTGCTGCATTTGATATATTTGTATGCTTTTTTGTTCTTTTTTTTTTACTGTGGGAATTTTCTAGAGCTTCACAGTACCCTGTATTGATATAAAGTGCAAGGAATTGCATCACAGTAAAACTTTTGTGAATAGATAACCTTGATTGCTATTGTTCAAGGACTACATTAGCTGCAAACGTTCAAGGACTATGTTAGTTATCTGAAGTGTCGTTAATGGTGCATGCTAATTCAACCATTTCATTACTTGTTCATATCGAATATATTAGTCTCATTGTACCAGCATGCCTCTTGTATATATACCTCTTTTGATCCAACGTTAATCTGATGGCGTTCCTAATTTAATGAAGTTATTTTTTCATATTTTCTCTTTCTACCTGTGATCACATATTAGCTATTTAACTCATTGGGTTGTTTGCTCCCCTGGATCCGTTTATGTTGCTAATTGTAATTTAATTAATATAAAGTAATAATTTGTTGGTTAGGAGTCTGCATCTAGTTTACGTTTTTTTGACTCTCATAAGTATGTCCCAATAACATCTAAAAGGACTTTTCTAAATAAGTCTGACCCAACAGTAAAAATCCAAAGAATCACCAAATCAGGTGGGGTTTTGAGATCTGCAGGTAATGAGATTGTCCATGATGATATGTGGTTATGATACCCCCAATGGATAGTACCAAAATAATCTTGATTGAGTCTGTTAAGTATGTTGTTGAATCAGATATGGGCTTTAGACATGCTACTGAGTCAAATCTTGGTTTATAAACACTGAGATTAAAATTAACCACACAGCTTGTTCATTCCATTTTATAGTTCATATTCAATATATTTCCTCACACACTCTGCCACTCTTCCTGCAGAAACCCAGTCACCACTGCTGTCACACATTGCTTATAGCAGCATCTCTTATCCCCTGCCTTTGCAGTTTCCAGCTTCCTGCTTCTAGTCACCATCGTCCCTGTTGCACCTTCATACCTATCAGAACTTCATCTTTTTGCTAAAGGTCACAACTGCAACTTCCTATGCTTTCAAAGCACACAGCCAAACCTCTCATCACTCACTGGCCCATTTCTTTGTCTATAATCCCTACCTATGTACACACCCTGCTACAACGTCGTTTGCGGCAATCTCTCGCAATACTTTTCCCTCGACCTCACCCTGGCATACTTAGCGCCTTCACCAATATCACTGTGTAATGTTTCACCACACAGCATTCATGGCAAACATATGAGTCACCTACAACATTGTTACAACATCTGTCATATACCTATTCTCTATGGCTTACCCAACACCCCATCACTACCCATAACTGTCTCATCCTTATTTTCTGCGAATTACAACATCATCCCTTGCATATTAATGTTATCACTGTAGTTGCATAGCCAACATCTTTTTCACTGTTCACCATCCTTCAACCCATATGTGCATTCCCTCACTTAGCCTAAACCAACTTCCTTCTACTTATCAACCACATACCTGCCCTATTTCCTGCAAATGCAACTGTACCAGCACTCTCTCTCTCTCTCTCTCTCTCTCTCTATATATATATATATATATATATATATATATGTATATATATGTGTACATATATATGTAGATATATGTATATACCTATATATATATATATATATATATATATATATGTATATATATATGTGTATAGATGTACATTGCCTACATAGATGTATATCAGTTCTTAGTATTACATCTGTCTATTATATGTCCTGTGCTAACTCTCTTTTGCAGGAAGATATAAGAAGCTTGAATTTCTCTCTTGGACTAGAAATTTCTGATATTTGCATATCAAAGTTGTAATAAATTAGGTATAAATAAGAAAATTTAAATTTCCAGCTTTTAGATAGGATGAATGAGCATTGTAAATGTCATAAATGGTTTGTTTTTCATGTTTTTTTTCCAAAACCTCACAAATGGTGAAACACGAATGACACGTGCACCATTTCATAAGAGGTAATTAAATCCTAAGTTGATGATTTACATCAATGGCCATAGTCAGGATGTAAACAAAACTTAGGATTTTTATCTTTTATAAAATAACACTGGATCCACATTGGATCCCTTTTCAAAATTCATCATATTTTCTTTAAATATTTTTCTCTTTTATCAGAGTTTAGCTTAAAATTGATCCAATACATATATCAATGACCATAATCAGGATATATTGAGAATTAATTTCATTTTAAACTCTATAAAAGCATCAAAATGTATTTTATTCTTCATTTGAATTTAGATATGATTATTATATAATACATTCAATGAACATAGTCAGGAGTGTGTTATATCATTAATCTTATTTACATTCATTTAAAGAATGAAATATTATTTTCAAATCCAATTTCAAAATTATTCAAATTCATTCATCATAGAACTACATCATATTTTAAAAAATTCCATTTTCAAAATTCCAAGTGATTCTTTTCTTCATTCCTCAGATCAAATCTTATTTATAGATCCAAATTCAATTCTATCTCATTCAAAATTCAAAAATTTAATTTCAAAGTCCCATTTGACTTTGAAATTTCAAAATCATTTCATATTCAAATTTCAATTTCCAAATCAACATCCAAACTTCAAAGTTCAATTTAACTTTGAAGTCATCTTCTGTTTCAAAATCAAGTTTATTTTTCTCATCTCCAAATTCAAAATCAAAGTTTGAGATTGATTTTGAATCTCAAAATTTGACTCTTCTTATAATTTCAAATTCAATCTGGGTTTTCAAAAAGCCAGATCCATCTTTAAAAGTCCTATTGGGACTTTTCCGAATCCAAATCTAAAGTTAGATCCTAATCCCAACTTGGATCCAGATTTCCAAGTACAACCTCCACTTTTGGATCTCAGACTTCAGATCCAAAATCCATTTTAGGATCCAGCATCCAATTCTATATTGGATCTCAGACTTCAGATCCAAAATCCATTTTAGAATCCAGAATCCAATTCCACCTTGGATCTTAGACTTCAGATCCAAAATCCAGCATGGGATCCAAAATTCACTTCCACCACGGATCTCAGACTTCAGATCCGAACTCCATTCCAAAAACTCAGATCTAATTCTCATTTATGATTCTAAAACCAGAATTCAATTTTGAATCTCAACTCTATTTAGAATTCAGACTTTGGATTCAAAATTCCATCTTAGATCCCATATTTCAAATCCAATTCCATTTTCAGATCTCATATGAACTTTTTAAATCCATTTCTATTTTTAAATACCATTTGGGTTTCTCAAATCCATCCTCATTTCAAACTTTAAATTTAGAAATCAATATCACTTCAAATTTCATCTTCTTCTCTTAAAATCAGGTTCAAAATTCAAATTCAAAGTCAATTTCTGACTTTGAAACTTCATTCCTTTTTCTTTTACCTCAGCTTTAAATCATTCTTTTCAAATTCAAAGATTTATTTTCCCAACTTTGATTATTTCAAAAACATAGAACTTTAAATCTCAAGTTCTAAGTCAGAAACCATTTCTTCACTCTCTCATCAAGTTCATCTCAGAAAACTTAGAAATTTTCAAAACATTTTCTCAAAAGAGCATACATCCTTGCATTTGCACAAGCATGACTCTTTCTGCACTTTTTTTTTTAGACTTAGAATAAATTCTTAGGTAATATTAAGGCAAAGCAAAAGGCATAAATTCGATCCTTGGTTTGATTACCCTTGGTAAAGGCGCCAGGAACGGTCGAACCTCGTACCGACGAGCGAGCCCCGTCTCCCAATTTTCCCGCAAATATTTCAAAAACGGAGGCGAGTAATCTTTTAAATCTTTTCAAAATTAAGGTCAAGTGAGACCTTCGCAAAAGAGTTACTCTTTTCTCTTCTTTCTTTTCTCTTCCCTTCTCTCTTCTTTTCTGTCTTTTATTTTCTCTCCCTTCAAAAAGGAGGAAATAGAGGTTAGAAAGGAAGAAGTGAAGGAAGAGAGAGAACACCAAGAGAGGAAAAATTTCATGATGATCACAGTTTTGGCGACCGAGATGGGACTCGTCTTCGTCTGGTTGAATCTATGCCTTTGCTTTGCTTTGATATTTTCTAAGTCTTTATTATTTAAATGTCAGCTTCATTTCCATGCAAACCTTAGGAGCCTAGACTCTATCCTAAGCTGACATCATTGCATATAGGATATAAGTATGGTTTGATAGAACCATGTTGAGGAGATTATTCCATGCTCACATTAGATTTATGTCTGAAATACAAACTCTCCTTAATTATAGGGATTGAATGCAAAACAATGTATGCAAGTGTATGCTTCTCTTCATTTTAATCTATCTCTTTAGGACTTGCATTAGAGCCATCTGATTTCTTGCATATTGAACATGTTTTTGAAAACATCCCTACCTATATTGTCACGATCTTCACGTTGCTGAGTTGACTCACTGAACCATAGTTTGGGAGAGAGCCTCACAACTGGACCACCTATTTGGGTTCGCGCCCCCCTACCACGTACCTAAGGGCCATAGTCTGAGGTATATCGGTAGGTGCTCAAGGATGTTGGGAAGCCTTTACCTTAGAATCGGAGAAATACTTCTATGCCACGTACTTCGAGCTTCGGCTTGGGTATATCGGCATATCTGGATTGGAGTCAGATGATCTGAATCTTAGAGTTAAGATTAAGGTCCTACGAGTCATTTCAAATATTGCATTTAGGGTCAACTTCTAGGGAGTGCCACTATGTGCATCATTGCTTGTATAGATTGATTCTTTTGTAGATATTATCTTAAAAGTTCTTATTTTTCAAAACCCTGGGTATTTATTTCATAAAAATTCTTTTATTTTCTCAAATCCAGGATTGTATGTTTCTTATTTCTTTATTCTTTCATTTCTTAAAACACTGGACATATCTTTTAGGTTTTTCCTTTCATGCAAAAGGTCCAGGCGTATTTTTCTTATTTTCTTTTGATCCTACCTGCAATTTTTTCAAAATATTCAAATCTTGTCATCCATATTCAAAAATATGTCTTTAAAATTCTATCTTCCCATCCAAGATACCTCTTTGTTGAGAGATCTCTTTCTTTAAAAATTTTCTTTCACTATCTCTCTTCCTTTCAAAAAATTCTTGGATCTGAACCCTTCATTTATTCTTCAGAAAATACCAACATTCCAATCATGGTTCAAACGAGAGCAGGGAGAAGGGCAGCTCAGCAGCACAATGACAGCGAAGTGGAAGAGATGAACTCTTCTAGGTTATTCCGAAAACATGATTCAGATGAGGATGATGTCGACCTGACAATGTATAAATTTTTTCAAAAGATGATGGCAAAAATGATGTCCGAGCAAGTTGGGGCAGGTTCAAAGAAAACATCCTCTAAAACCAAGGTCAAAAGGAAGCCAGTGAAGAAGCATGTCAGGATCAGCAAAAAGAAAATTCAGCAAGATAGCACCTCTGAAGGTACAGAGTCAGGAGAGGAGGATTCTAAGGAAGAACAGTTTGTGTTCGTCCTGAGACATCTGCGACAAGTCAAGAAGGTGGCAGAGGAACCTGAATCAGTCAACAAGCCTAAAGATGGGGTCCCGGCGAAAGACTCAGTTCAAATATTGACGAAGATAGTCAAAAACCTACATATCTGAGATAAGGGAAAGAAGGTATATACCAGGCAGGACTTCTACCTTGGTCTAGATGGGGACAGCAGCTTGGAAGATCTCCCCTAGAAATTTATTAAGTTCGATGGGTCCGGCAACCCAAAGGCCTACCTCGCGATGTTCTTCGCCGAGTGTGCCAGATTCAGTGAAGACAATCAGGCCCTTTTCTTGTGCTTTCCTCGCAGCTTAGAAGGCGTAGCAGCAAAATGGTACGCAGAGCATATCAACCCCATCGAACTGCAAAATTTTGACAAAGTTGTTAATCTGTTCGTGGAAAGATTCATGTTCAACACTAAGGCACTGCCAACCCTCAATCACTTGTACAATTTGAAACAAGAAGATAAGGAAAAGGCCGTGGATTTCATTCGGAGGTGGAGAGATACCTGCAACAAGATGCAAACCCCCATTTCAGAGGAGCACACACTCCAAGTTATCCTGAACAATTTTTATCAGCCTCTTAGAAGCCTCATTTCCACTTACCCATCCAAATCATTCATAGAGCTTATCGAACGAGCTGAGTGGCTCGAGAAGGAGATGGACAATGGGAATTATGAGGGTATCACTCTCATCAAGGGTGGTCAAGACCTCAAGAAGAAGGTAAATTATACCTTTTCAGCTAACTCTAGGGGCAGTGGCAGCAAAGATAACAAGACCAAGCAGATGGGGCAGTGAGAGGAACCCTCAAGAAGAATGACAAGCCAGTTCTGGCCAAGCAGAAGGAGAAGATAAAACGTGAAGGGTGGGGTTATGACCGCCAATTCACTGCTCTGGAACAGTCCCTTGAGCAAGTTCTGGAGTATATGTTGACAAAGATATGATTAAACTTCCGAGAGTTGTTGATCCTCCGGTTTCCTTGAGAAAATGAAAGGACAAGTTCAGCAAGTTTCACCGAGCAGTGGGGCACGATACCGAGCACTGCTTCATCCTAAAGAACATCATCTAGGACTGCATCGATAAAAATCTTCTGATAGAGGACAAAGAAGAAGAACAGCCTGCTGTCCTAACCAAGCCTTTCCCGGACCACTCCAAATGATGTTGAAGTTTCTCTATTTTTCTCCTTTTCTTAGTAGTCATCTTGTAGGGGCAAGTCAGCCCCAGTCTTATGTGATCTCTTTTTTATCACTTGTAAATATCCAAGTTTTGTTTTCAGTCATTACTTATCAATGAAATGACAATTTTCTTCCTATTTTTGATGTTCAATCCTCATTTCTTTCGCCATATTGCGGCATCTTTTATTGTTAAAATTACAGTTACGCTTCAAAATATTCTTTTGCCATCAGATTCCCATTCTTTTCAGGATGAAGGACAATCCTCCATGAGAGAAATGATATTGTCTATGAGGGTTTTTTCAAAATCGTAAAAATCTCTGCAAAATTTTCATCATAATCACCAAAAATTCAAAATTTGACCCAATCTTCTTCCAAATCAACCAGTGTGTTGATCTTCTGGTTTTAAAACCATCATCTTCCAAAGATCAACCCTTGTGTTAATGTCCTTTTCTAAAAATGGTTTTGAACCACCATCTTAAATCAACCCTGGTGTTGAGCTTTTCTTTTCAAAATTAGTTTTGAACCGTCATCTCCAAAAATCAACCCTTGTGATATTTTTCTCTTGCCAAAATCAGTTTCGAACCATTAATTTCGAAAATCAACCCTTGTATTGATATCATTTTCAAAATCGATTTTAAAATCACTATTTTCAAAAGATCAGCCCTCATGATGATCTCTCTCCAAAATCAATCCTCGTATTGATCCTTCTCCAAAAAGATTAGCTCTCATATTGATCATTCTTCAAAATCAACTTCACGGTTGATCCTCTTTTCAAAAATGATTTTCTCATAAACATTCTCATCTCATTTTAAAGATCCCACATGCAGGCAAGATCAAACAAAATCTTTTTCTCAACCTTTTCATTTATCAATCTTTATTAGTTTTATTAGTTTTATTAGTTTTATTAGTTTTATTCATCTTTATCAATCTTATTGATTTTTCATCCATTTTTATTAAATTACCCTTTCAGGTTAAGGGATAAACCTAATGCCTCTTTCCCATGAGGTATTCATTTTTCTTCTGAATTACCCACTCAGGTTAAGGGATAAACCTGAATTTCCCGCTCAGGTTAAGGGATAAACCTGAACCTTGTCCCGCGAGGTCTTTCTTCCTTCAGGATCAGAGATAATCCTAAAGTCCTTCATCATCTTCCAAGTATCTTCAATTTTTCTACCAAATTTTACCATCTTTGTCAATCTTTGTCAATTCTTTATTTCCGATTCTTTATCAATTTTATTGATTCTTTATCATTTGTTATCAATTCTTTTAATTCTTTATCAACCTTTTATTAAATTTTGTCAAATTTGTCAATTTTATTCTTTTTCCCTTTCAGATTAAGGGATAAACCTGAATCATCTTCCATAATTTCTTTTCTTTCTATCTTTTCCTTTTAAAGATTCGAGTTCCAACTCGGGTCTTCCTTTTATCTTTTCTTTTGAAGTTTCGAGTTCCGACTCGGGCTTCCCTTTGGTTCTAATTGGACCAATCATTTTTTTTATCTTTTCCTTTTAAAGATTCGGGTTCCGACTCAGGTCTTTCTTTTATCTTTTCTTTTGAAGTTTCGAGTTCCGACTCGGGCTTCCCTTTGGTTCTAATTGGACCAATCATTTTTTTTATCTTTTCCTTTTAAAGATTCGGGTTCTGACTCGGGTCTTCCTTTTATCTTTTCTTTTGAAGTTTCGAGTTCCGACTCGGGCTTCCCTTTGTTTCTAATTGGACCAATCGTTTTCTTTTATCTTTTTCTTTTAAAGATTCGGGTTCCGACTCGGGTCTTCCTTTTATCTTTTCTTTTGAAGTTTCGAGTTCCGACTCGGGCTTCCCTTTGGTTCTAATTGGACCAATCATTTTCTTTTATCTTTTCCTTTTAAAGATTTGGGTTCCGACTCAGGTCTTCCTTTTATCTTTTCTTTAGAAGTTTCGAGTTCCGACTCGGGCTTCCCTTTTGTTCTAATTGGACCAATCATTTTCTTTTATCTTTTAAAGATTCGGGTTCCGACTCTGGTCTTCCTTTTATCTTTTCTTTTGAAGTTTCGAGTTCCGACTCGAGCTTCCCTTTGGTTCTAATCCTCGCATTAGACCAATCGTTTTCCTTAAAAATTCGAGTTTCAAAAACTCGGGTTTTCTTTTATCTTTTCTTTTATAGACTCGAGTTCCAACTTGGGTCTTCTCTTTTACATTTTTGTTTGAAGTTTCGAGTTCCGACTCTGACTTCCTTTTGGATCCAATGCTCGTGTTGGAACCAATTGTTGCGTCGAAAATTCGAGTTTTCCAACTCAACTTTCTCTTTTATCTTTTATTTTGAAGATCCGGGTTCCGACTCGGGTTTTCCCCTTTATATGTTCCATCTTCTTGAATATCCGAGTTCAGGTTTATTCTCTTTAAAATCCCTTCAATTCCCCTTCAGGTTAAGGGATAAACCTGAGTTTCCCGTTCAAGATAAGAGATAATCCTGAAACCATTCATAGAAGCGGCGCGGCCTTCTATAATGGCCCTTCAAAATCCAATTCTCACATTGGTCCTTCCAAATCCAGTCTAACCCCGGTCCTTCATCAAATCCAATTCTCACATTGGTCCTTCCCAATCCTTCCAAATTTCAAATTCCAACTGGTCCTTCAAAATTCCAATGTTTACATTGGTCCTTCAAAATTCCCATTTTCTCAAATTGGTCCTTCTAAATTACAGTTTTACACTGGTCCTTCAAAATTCCAATGTTTACATTGGTCCTTCCAAAATTCCAATTTCATAAATTGGTCCTTCAAAATTCCAGTTT
The DNA here is from genome assembly GCF_984573655.1 of Nuphar pumila. Lineage (NCBI taxonomy): Eukaryota > Viridiplantae > Streptophyta > Magnoliopsida > Nymphaeales > Nymphaeaceae > Nuphar > Nuphar pumila. The sequence continues at coordinate 95,360,258 of NC_143252.1, read as the reverse complement.
TACACTGGTCCTTCAAAATTCCAATTGGTCCTTCATCAAAATTCTAATGTTTACATTGGTCCTTCCAAATTCCAATTTCTCAGATTGGTCCTTCAAAATTCCAGTTTTTCACTGGTTCTTCAAAATTTCGATGTTTACATTGGTCCTTCCAAAATTCCAATTTCATAAATTGGTCCTTCAAAAGTCCAGTTTTACACTGGTCCTTCAAAATTCCAATTGGTCCTTCATCAAAATTCCAATGTTTACATTGGTCCTTCCAAATTCTAGTTTTACACTGGTCCTTCAAAATTCCAATGTTTACATTGGTCCTTCCAAATTCTAATTTTCATAAATTGGTCCTTCAAATTCTATTTTTACACCAGTCCTTCAAATTTCCAATTTCCTCAAAATGGATCCTTCAAATTTCCAATTTCCTCAAATTCATCCTCCAAAATTCTAGTTTAACCAAAATCCTTTACCAAAAACTTTTTTCCAAAAATTCTTTTATCAAAATCCTTCTCAAATTCCAGTTCAACATTTGGTCCTTTAGCAAATTCTTTTACCAAATTCTTTTACCTAGGTCCTTCACCCAAATTCTTTACTTAAACTCATTTTTATATTGGTCCTATAAAATCGAGTTTTATTGATCAAAATCTCCAAAATAAAAAAAAATTTAGCCCGAGGTTCTATCAAAATCTATATTGGGTGATTATTTCACAAAGGATTCTTAAAAAATTTTGCCAATATGTTAAAAATGTGTTGATTCCAATCTTTTACTGCACAAAAGAATCACCTCAGATTACCTCTAGTATTCTTTTCAAAAGGGTGAAGCTTCTTTGCGAAAAAGAGTAAGATTCAAATCTTCTCTCTATTGATCAACCAAGAGGATGTAAGAAATATCCTTGGTATGATTAGCGAAAGAAATATTCAATGATGTTGAAAAGCTAGAAGCGAATCGATATTGATCATAGCTATGGCTCATGTTTTAAGTTGATCTTCTGGCAATCAGGCAGTGGAAGTACCCTAAGCAATAAAAAGAATTCACTCAATCCATATCTCCTCCTTCATTCATTTAAGCTACAATCAAATATCCACAAAGGGGACCTCTTAATTGCCATCAAGATGAAGACAAATATGCGAGTTCGATCCCCAGGGCCAAAGAAGATTCGAATCATTTTCAAGATGAAGGAGTTTGTGACGGATCCTTCCAGAGAACGTTTAGATCACCGCCAAGATGAAGACGACAGCGCTGAGCCTCCTGACAAACCCTAAAAGATATTTGATTGCCGCTATCATCTAGAGATTTTTACCACTGAGCCAATATAATTCCTGAGAAAAAGAAGGATCAGAGCATCTCCAAGATGAAGGAGTTTGTGACGTACCCTTCCCCGAAGAAAAAGAGAAAAGACAGTACATCTCCAAAATGAAGGATGATGTAATAAACTTCTCCTGAAAACCCAAGAAAGCTCAATATCTTAAGAAGAGTGCCAGAAGAGTCCCAATACCTCCCTGTATGTGCATATCTTGTAACTATTCTGTTTCACAATAGCACACCATGCCTTACCGTAGCCACCATCACATTCTGTTTCATAGCAGCACACCATGCTTCACCCTAGCCACACTGTGCACGAATCCTTCACTCCCCAAACCTGTTATAGCCCACCAACTTTTTCTTTCTCTTCAGCATTTACCTTCATTTGCCATCATCATTGCTATGAACCCTATGTTCACATTTACATTAGATGCATAAATGCATAGGCCTCAGCATATGCATTATGTTATACACAATTTCCATCTAGCAAGTAGGATGGATGTTTTCATTCTTTGTTAAAATATAAGCACATATTCTGTATATATATATATTGCCTACATAGATACATATTGGTTCTTAATACAACATCCGTCTATTATATATTCCATGTCCTGTGCTAACCCTGTTTTGCAGAAATATATGAAAAGCTTGAATTTCTTTTTTAGATTAGAAATTTTTGATATTTGCAATTCAAAGTTGTAATAAATTAGATATTAATGAGAAATTTACACTTCCTGCATAGATTAGAATGTATGAGCATGTATATTTCCTAGAAATGCTTGTTTCATATCATTTTCTCTTCCATTCCAAAATTTCACGAATGGAAACACAAATGGCACGTGCACCATTTCATAAAAGGTGATTAAATCCTAAGTTGGTGATTTGCATCAATGGCCATAGTCAAGGTCAGAACAAAACTTTTGGTTTTCGTCTTTTATGGAATAACACTGGATCCACACTGGATCTCTTTTAAAAAATTATCATATTTTCAAATATTTTTGCCTCTATTAGAGTTTAACTTGAAATTAACTCAAAACATATATCAATGGCCATAGTTAGGATATATTGAGAGTTAATTTAATTTTAAACACTATAAAGGCACAAAAAATATGTTTTATTCTTCACTTGAATTTAAATATGATTATTATATAATACATCTTATGACCATAATCAGAGATGTATTATATCTTCAATCTTATTTTAATTCATTTAAAGAATGAAATATGCTTTTTCAATTTCAATTTCAAAATTTTTCGACTCATTTCATCATTTAGGATAGAATTACATCATATTTTCAAAATTCTTTTCATATTATTTCAAAATCCAAGTGATTTTTGAGATAATTCTTCAAATAACTTTTTCATTTCTCAAATCAATTCTTATTTATAAATTCAAATTCAATTCTATCTTATTTCAAGATTCAAAATTCAATTTCAAAGTCTAATTTGACTTTGAAAATTTAAATTCATTTTTATATTCAAAATTCCATTTCAAATAAATTTCAAAGTTCAATTCAACTTTGGAATTCCAAATTCATTTTCAGGATTCAATTTCAAATTTAAATTAACATCTCATATCAAATTTTAAAGCTCAATTTAAACTTTGAAATTCCTGATTCATCTTCTAAAATTCAAACTTCAAAATCAAACTTATTCTTCATCTTCAAAGTTCTACCTAAAAATTGAGTCTTGATTCTCAATTCAAAATCAAAGTTTTGAGATTAATTCTAAATCTCAGAATTCAGTTTTTTCTAAAATTTTAAATTCAAAATCTGGATTTTCAGAATCCAGATCCATCTTCAAAGTCCCATTTTGGATCTTCAAAAAATCCAAATTCCATCTTGAGTTCTAAATTTAGAACCCAATTCCACTTTGGATTCAGATCTTCAAAAATCAATCTCATCTTGGATTCCAGACTTCGGATCCAATTTCATTTAGGATTCCAGATCCCGGATTCAACTCCATCTTGGATTCTAGACTTCGGATCTAATTCCATTTAGGATTCCAGATTCCAGATTCAGATACATCTTGGATGCTAGATTTCAGATAAAAAATTCATTTTAGACTTTAGATAAAAAATACATTCCAGATTTCAGATTAAATTTTATTCCAGATTTATAATCCATTTCCATTTCCAATTCTCATTTCCAAGGCTAATTTCAAATCTATGTTTCAAGTCTAAATTCAAATTCAATTCCTGTTTTAGGTCTTGAATCCAAAAACTTCTTCTCAAAATCAATTCTTGAAAATTGATCTAAATGCAAAGTCTATTATGACTTTGAAAAATTCATTCTTGTTTCAAAACTCCAATTCTAAATTCCTTTTTCTAAAAAATTTATCTCTTCAAATCTCTGATCATTCCAAAACTTGGAAATTCAAGTCTCTCCTTCCAAATATATTTTAAATTCTAAGTTAGATTCAGAAATCTAACTTGTTTTAGATCAAATTCAACCCTCTGAATCATTTCTTCACTCCATTATCACATTTATTTCAGAATCACTTGAAAAATCCCAAATTTCTAAACTATTTTCTCAAAAGCATAGCATTTCTACATTTGCATTGAACAAGCATGATTCTTTGTGCATTTTAGACTTAGAATAAATTCTTAGATAATATTTTAGCAAAGCATAAAGGCATAAATTTGATCCTTGGTTCGATTACCTCTGGTAAAGGCACCAGGAACGGTCGAACCTTGTACCGACGAGCGAATCCCGTCTCTCCATTTTTCCCACAAATTTTCAAAACAGAGGCGAGTGATTTCTAAATATTTTCAAAATTTTGGTTAAGTGAGACCTTCGCAAAAGAGTTCTTCTCTATCTTCTTTTCTTTTCTCTTCTCTCTTCTTTTTCTTTCTTTTATTTCCCCTTCAAAAAAGAAAATAGAGGTTAGAAAGGAAAAAAAAAGGAAGAGAGAGAAACCGAGAGGAAAAATTTTGCGATGACCACAGTACATCGGTTCTCACCCCTCTCTGATCGATCGTCTTCTTCTTTCTTCCCCTCCTTCCCCTTTTCCGGTTTTCTTCTTCCTCCTTTTGTATTTTCTTCTTTTCTCCCGATTTGACTAAAGGAGGCGACCGACCTCATATTCCAACAGCCTACAGGAGGCGTTGCTCCCTCCTAAATTGAAGCCCAGTGAATCAACAGAGCTGGGAAGGTCGATCTTGAAGCAAATTCCTGTAGTGCATCCAGAGAGAGAGACTCTCTCTTTTTTCACTCTCTGCTACATATGATAAGGATTCCCTTATCCTCTCTCATTTTTTTTCTTTCTCTTTTTCATCCTTCTTTTTTTTTTTCTTCTTCTTTGTTCATCTTCTCATTTAAGCGCCCCATGTGATATCGATTTGCTTATGGCAAATCGATCCACAATAGTGCAATATTAACGAAAGCATCTAATTCCAATAATTTCTTTTTCTTTTTTTCTTTTTTTTTCTCTAATTTGTCCATGAATATTCGCATGCATTACATTCGCTTGTTTCACTGGCATCGTCGGTCATGTTCAGGATTGCCGTATCCCCTAATTCTTTTCTTAAAGAGGTGTTAGTTTCATTTTTTTTTTAGTTTTGTTTTGCTTTTAGCTAAGTTGATTCATGCTTATCATTTTAGATATGGCATTCGTTGGATCAACTGTATTCATTAGTTCACCCTATTTTGCATATCAGATCACGATCATCAGCTACTCTGTTGATTTCCCTTTTCCTGCAATTGATTCACCATGATTTGTCTTGAATGTCTTATGACCAAACCCACGACACCCTATTCTCACATAGCATCATCTATCTGTAGATTTCATCCAGTGTCGTCCATTAATTCACCGAATGGTGCCTCTAATACTTTTGCATCCCATTATCTTACCAAACCCCTATCCTCACATCATTTGCTTCCAAGTCCCGATCAGAGTTGGGGTAACACCCAGCGTATGATATGGATTTCCTGTGGAGATGAGCTCTATGCTGACTAGTCTGCCTCCAAATCAAGATCCAGCAGGTTAGATTTGTTATGCAATAAGCAGGAATCAACTTACCCTGCACCTAAACGACAAAAATCCATTTACTGTTTAAACTTTGAGAGTCTGATATCTGGAATTGATTTGCTAATCTGTTTATTCCTCTTTCAGTTGTTGTAAAAGCCTACCAAATAATTACTGTGAAAAGGCTTTCCGCCTTGTTGCAAAATCAGATTCCACAAGAACCTTCTTACCATTCCCCTTTAGGGCTTGCATCCTCAATACCATTAAGCCACAAGATTGACTATTGTAAGTCAGATCTGCATCTCTCCAGTTTTCAAAACATCAGATCTGGAATATTATATCTTGGGGGATATCACATGTTTTGCACATGCTGCTTGTCAAAATGTTGAAGATGATGATTTTTTTTATTAGTTTTTCTGCAGAAAAAGCCATCCAGGCTCTGGGATATTGTTGAACTAGACCCTTTATTACCAACAGATGGGGACATTTCTTTTAGGGTTATTTGTGTAAGTCTCTGGAAGTTCTCATGTGACCAGGATCAGAAAATTGTTGTTCCTTTTAAAGCTGAGGTTTAATAGAAGATTTTATAGTGATTACAAATATTCATTGTCTTTGTTGCTGGAGTCCCTGGTGACAGGCAATGACAAGGAATCAAATCAAATATGTGCATGGTTTGACATTTTTTTCAAACTTTTACATGAATTGCAATTGTCATCTATAATCCTCATACTACATCTTCAGAAGGTATGGCAGATGAAGCCCCAACAAGTCTTCTTTCATGTTATATATATATATATATATATATATATATTTGAATTACCTGTTTTACTTTGGCATTTCCTGTCTTGCATCTACTGACCTCTTTTAAATAGTTGAAATATACTCTCATAGCAGGAATGCATACTATGGTTTCTTACATTCACTTTCATTCACATTTTCCTTCTTCATTATCGGTACTTGTACATTCATTCCATACATAGTCACCATACATTTCCCCTTTCAGCTGTTATCTACTGAGCACAATACTGTCTCATTCCAGCACTCTAACTCACTTAAGCACCTGTTGCATATGCACACCATCATCACAGTTTGTAAACATCTCCCATTGGTATAACTACACAAGCGCATTTATGAGGTTGAGTGCAGCTTTTGGGAAGGTGAGAGTGTCAAAGCGGAAGGGCCTGCGCTTCACAGTGAGGGGACTTTTGTGACTCCTCCAGTTTCTGATCCAAAGAAGATTGCTATAAGAAGCTGGTAATGATGGCAGTTTCGTTCAGAATTTGGTCTCCAGGAGCTTGATAGTTACCTTCTTCCACGGAGTCATATAACTGGGTACCAAGTTTCCAAGGATAACCTTCGTGTTTATGTTAGCTCAATCCACTCACCCATCACTATCAGAGCTTCTTAAATTTTCTCTTTTCACAAATCTCGCTATCGTTGGCATAATTGTGAGCTTCATGGGGAATTTGAAAGGATTTTATCAGATCACAAAACTCAGCATAGTCCCCTGCTCGCTAGAACTTGTTTTCAACCACGTTCGATATCCAAGGGATACCAAGCTCGGGTCCTTGTTCTCATAAGAATTAACGTTTGCACTGTCACTGACATCAGTATGAATACTAGGGGTTTTACTGCAGCTATTATTACTATTTTGAGAGCATTTCATCATTTTATTTTATGTCAGCATCAGCACTAGTACCAGTACCACAGTATCTGTGTTTTTTTTTATCAGCCACAGTCATGGCTGCTGTAACATCCACAACAATGTCTACAATCACCAGCATCTTACCTGTTGCAAAATCATTAACAACCCACTTACCTACATTATCACTGCCAACCCCCATGACCTGAGTTCACACTCCATTACCTGCAACACATACACATGGGCATGAGTATCTCATACTGCATATGCATATTGTGCATACCTATTGTATATAAATGTCACATATGCATATTAGGATTGCATTTCCATGTGTATTTAGGCCTATACCTAGGTAGATATGTCCTTATAGGCATTTAGATAAAAACACCTTCATATGCATATACTTAGTCCTATGTGTTTCACATACATTCTTCATTTGGACATATGAGTGTTCCATCATCTCATATATAAAGTTTTGCTTTCTTTCCACATGCATTTTTTTTTACCTTATGCTAACTCAATATTTGCAGAAAATGTGTAAAGAGTGTTGCTTTCCTTTGAGATTAAGAAATTTTGTAATTTCAATTCTACTCAAAATCTGTAATAGTTAGATACTAATGAGAAATTTTACTTTTTCAGTATTAGATTAGAATGTATGAGCATATATACCCTCTAGAAATGTATGTTTCATATCATTTTTCTCTTTTATTGCAAAATGTCACAAATGGGAACACGAATGGCACGTGCACCATTTTATAAAAGGTGATTAAATCCTAAGTTGATGATTTGCATCAATGGCCATAGTCAGGGTGTGAACAAAACTTAGGATTTTCATCTTTTATGGAATAACATTGGATCCACACTGGATCTCTTTGAAAATCATCATATTTTCAAATATTTTCTTCCTTTACTAAAGTTTAATTTAAAATTAGCTCAAAATATATATCAATGGCCATAGTCAGGATATATTGAGAGTTAATTTCATTTTAAACTCTATAAAGGCACCAAAATGTATTTTATTCTTCACTCAAATTTAAATATGATTACTATATAATACATTCAATGACCATAGTCAGGGATGTATTATATCCTCAATCTTATTTCAATTCATTTAAAGAATGAAATATGCTTTTCAAATCCAATTTCAAAATTCTTTAAATCATTTCATCATTTAGGATAGAATTACATCATATTTTTCAAAATTCTTTTCATATTATTTCAAAAATCCAAGTGAATTTTGAGATAACTCTTCAAATATCTTCTTCATTTCTCAAACCAATCTTCAATTTCTATTTCTGAGCAATCTCCTATCTTATTTCAAAGATTCAAATTTCAATTTCAAAGTCCAATTTGACTTTTAGATTTCAAATTCATTCTTGTATTCTAAAATTCAATTTCCAATCCAAATCCAATTTCAAAGTTCAATTCAACTTTGAAAATTCAAATTCATTTTCAGGATTCAATTTTCAAATTCAATTTAACATCTCAGATCAAATTTCAAAGTTTGATTTAACTTTAAAATTCCTTATTCATTTTCTGACTTCAAATTTAAACTTCAAAATCAAGTCTATTCTTTACCTTCAAAGTGTTATCTAAAGATTGTGTCTTGATTCCCAATTCAAAATCAAGGTTTTGAGATTTATTCTGAATCTCAAAAATTTGATTTTTCCTAAGTTTTAAATTCAAATCTGGATTTCTAAAATCCAGATCCATCAACAAGTCCCATTTAGATTTTTAAAATCCAATTCCATCTTGGATTCTAGATTCAAAATCCAGTTCCACCTCGGATTCAACTCCATCTTGGATTCCAAACTTCGGATCCAATTCCATTTAGGATTCCAGATTTCAGATTCAACTCCATCTTGGATTCCAGACTTCGGATCCAATTCTATTTGGGATTCTAGATTCCAAACTTCAGATCCAATTTCATTTAGGATTCTAGATTTCGGATTCAACTCCATGTTTGGATTCTAGACTTCGGATCCAAATTCCATTTAGGATTCCAGATTCAGGTCCATCTTGGATGCCAGATTTCAAATCAAAATCCATTCCAGATTTCAGATCAAAAATCCATTCTAGATTTACAATCTAGTTCCATTTCCAGTTCTTATTTCCAAAAACCAATTTTGAATTTATTTCTCAAATCTCAATTCAAATTCAAATCCTGTTTTAGGTCTTGAATTCAAAAGTCTCCTTCTCAGAATCAATTCTTGAAAATCGATCCAAAATCCATCATGACTTTGAAAATTCTTTTTCTATTTCAAAATTCCAATTCCAAATTCCCTCTCTCTTCAAATCAAAGTCCATCTTTCCAAATCTGATCACTCCAAGACTTAGAATTTTAAGTCTCTTCTTCCAGATCTATTTTAAATTCTGAGTTAGACTCAAAATCTAACTTTCTCAAACCAATTTCAAATATTTGAATCCTTTCTTCACTCCATTATCACATTTATTTCAGAATCACTTGGAAAATCCTAAAATTTCTAAACTATTGTCTCGAAAGCATACATCTCTGCATTTGCATCGCACAAGCATGATTCTTTGTGCATTCTAGACCTAGAATAAATTCTTAGATAATATTTAGGAAAAGCAAAAGGCATAAATTCGACCCTTGGTTTGATTACCCCTGGTAAAGACCCCAGGAACGGTCGAACCTCGTACCGATGAGCGAATCCCATCTCTCCATTTGCCCGCAAATTCAAAACAGAGGTGAGTGATTTTCAAAACATGTCTTTGGTCAAATGGGACATTGCAAAAGAGTCCTTCTCACTTCTTCATTTTCTTTTCTCTCTTCTTTTCTATCTTTTATTCCCCTCCAAAAGGGAATAGAGGCTAGAAAAGCAAACAGAAGGAAAAGAGGGACGAGAGGAAAATTTTTTCATGATCACAGTCTAAGACCAAAATTTGAGTTCATAAAATCAATTCTTCTTCACGAAGAGAAAGTTTTTTCTATTAAGGACACAATTAAAGAATTAAGCATGAAAGAAAATAGGCTTAAAATGCAACGCCCCAAAATTTTAAACTTGCGAACCTTTTAGAAAATATGCAAGAGACTAGACAAAAAATTCATTTCAGAGTTTGTTTATGTAATCAGCGGAAGATAATTCTTTTGTTGAATTTAGAAAGGCAAGCTAACAACTTTGGGTACGTTAGTTAAAAGAACCAAAACTCACTACACAAGATACTTGCAAAACACTTGGAAAAGCCACTTTCATTTAAAGAAGTTCCCAAATAGTACAAAATTCAGATATTCAAAGAAAAATCTGTGACAAAACCCAAAAACTTCTAGAACGCAAGCTAAGAGCAGAAAAAGAAAATCTTGAAGCCATTTTGTAATCGCGCCATCGCCCATGGTATACCTAATCATCAACTGTACCCATAGAATGGGTTAGTTTCGCGAAAAACTAGTAGGTGCACAAGAGAGACTACAGAATACTGAATTAAGAGCATTTGATTCAGCATGCTAAGCATTTTAAAGCAGATCAATAGTTAAACAGGTAAGCAGTTCAAAGCAAGTAAGCATTGCAACTGTCAAACACAACATGATGATTCATTTGATCGTAAGTTGTGAACTATCACGCAACTAGCAAGTCTTATGACCCATCAACCAGTGTGAACAGACTTATGTTTCAATATTACTGGCCTGCAGGTACACGCAGACAAATCGTAGAAAGAACTGAGACTAGTTTGGGCATCTGTTATTCTATGTATTTTTAATAACTTGAATAGCTAGTTGAGTCCTCTCCTAAGGGGACGACTTTAGCAGAGAGAGGATTCCTCAAAGGTAGGTACTTGGCAACTGATGCATCCAACTTCTGCAGAAGTCTATGGGATCTACCACCTAGGATAATGTCTGGTACTCCCTTCCCCTAACTCCAATGACTAGGGAGGTCGGATCTTTACCCGTGGGGTGGTTATTAACAACCTGTCCATTGGAATGTGTATCGCTATGTCCTCTCCCTTGACAAACTACAAGAAGCAAATGAGTGCGTCAGAGGTAAATTAACTGATGACTCAGTCTATATGCTCTGGTCTTTTGACCAAATGAGCATCTTACCTGTGAAGGCAATCCCATTTTTATGTGTTTATAGCATTATGTATTTAGCATTGTTTGAGGTCGCACGACCGTCTCATCCGATCATCGCAGTACTAGTGTATAGTGCATGACTACAAGTACTCTAGGATGAAAGGGGTATAGTTCCTCAATAGAAGCCTCAACAAAAGTGTTTCACAAAGATGTAATGTTTCTCAAACTTTGCTTTTGACATTATTTATCTTTTGAAACAACCAACAACTTGTGGCAACATTTGGCATGCAATTTTATAGAATCTCATCCACTATCATGGTATCTACCGTCTTCGATAAACAAGATACAAGTTTCTCAACAGAAACCCCACTAAGAAGTTCGCTCAAGCCCCAATTTGGGGTTACCCGAGATATGTCAGATAGACGAACGGAACCAGCCAATCACATCCTTTCAAATACTTCGATTTGGGCAGTCTTTGATGCTTTTGTGCAGCTCCGTAAATTCTTAAGTCTACTTTGCAGGACTTCTCACTCGAAAACCCAGGATCTCTGCTAGGGATCCCTCTTCTTAGACGAGGATGTATCGTTAAGCTCTCGACTCAACTCTTATCGCAAGAGGGAGAGTGGTAAATGCCTCTTGCATCATCTATGAGGATGCCTTTTATAGAATATGCAATGAGCGAAAACTTGAGTGTCATCTGCAATGGAAAGGCAATACCGAAACATTTGCAAAAGCAGAAGCCTGGGCGCAAAGCACGATGACAAAGTAAAGACATGACAAAAAGTAATGGACAAGGATCATGAAACCACATCCTTGAGTTAAATGCATACTCGTATAAATATGTATATGCATATATATTTATTTAATTATCCTTTTTAGTTTATTGAACTCAATTCAATTGTCCAAGTCCTCCGTGCAATCTTCCCCTACCTCACGGAGTTGCGAGCTTGCTGGCATCTGCGGGTGTAAAAGATTGATGGCTTGGGAAGCGGGGCGCGAGCGGGATCCATCGTATGAGCTGCAAAAATGAGACGTCAACATGCTATCTCAATCACAAAGATAGAAAAGACAGAAACATTGATGCTGTCCTGATGTGAAAGAAGCAGAGGCAGGGGCATCGTGCCCCTGCGAACCTGCTGAACGCAAAAAATGGGGAGCCACGGGGGCTGCACCTCTGCCTAATGAAGACAATGAGGGAGGCAAGGGCTTCACCTTGCCTGCTGAAAGAGCAAAGAGGCAGGGGCCTGTGATCATGCAAAATGTTTTCTCTTGTTCCTCTTTTCCTTCTCTTTGTCTTTCTAGCCTCTATTCCCTTTTTTAAGGAGAATAAAAGATAGAAAAGAAGAGAGAAAAAGAAAAGAAAGGAGGAAACCTTTTGCAAGGAATCATTTGACCAAAGAAACGTTTTGAAAATCACTCACCTCCGTTTTGAAAATTTGCGGGAAAAATGGAGAGACGGGGGTTTTGTTATCATCACAAAATTTTTTCTCCCTCTCTTGCGAGAGAGAAACGAATTTCGCGAGTCAAACTCGACTAAAGTTTTGAAAATTGGTTTTGAAAATTACTCTCTGTTTTGAAAATTTGTAGGAAAATTTCGTGGAATGGGATCCGCCTGTCGGTACGAGGTTCAATCGTTCCTGGCGCCTTTACCAGGGGTAATTGAACTAAGGATCAATTGTGTGCTTTGACTAAGTTAAATTATCAAATATATGCTTTGTCTTCCTAGAATGCACAGAGAATTAGACATGTGCTATGGAATTTTGAAAAGATGCAAGTTTTGAAAGGATGATGTTTGCTTAGAAAGTTGAAATATGCTTGGAAAATGATTGAAAAAGTGCTTAAAATTTTAATTCCTAGGAAAATCATTGAATTTCATTGGAAATCAAAAATTGGATTGAAAAATGAATTCTCAGGAAAACTTAAATATTGGGAAAATCAATTTTTGATATTTAGAATTGCTTTTATGAGAAAATGCTATGCGGTTGACTTTGTTTCCGTTCTCTCTCAAAGATAAAGCCAAACACTGGCTAAAATCTCTTGAGACGGTTCGTATTACTACTTGGGAAGGAATGTAAAAAGAATTTTTAAAAAAATATTTCCCAATTGGTAAGACGAACCAGTTTCGAAAAGCTATAACCAGTTTTTCTCAAATTGAGGGAGAACAATTTCACGAGTCTTGGGAGAGATTGAAAGATCTTCTCCGCAAGTGTCCCCATCACCAGGTGCCTTGTTGGCAGTTGGTGCAGTATTTTTATGACGGGCTTACTAAGAAGCATCGTCAAATGGTTGATTCGTCTTGTGGGGGCACTTTTATGCTCAAGAGTGAGGACGAGGCATGGTCTCTATTCGAGACCTTGAGTGAAAACACGATGCATCATAACTTGTCTTCACGGCTCGATAGGACTACATCTTTGTCTAGTGGTCCTAGGAAGGTTGGGATTTCCGAAGTTGGGTCCGAATTAGAATTACGTACCAAGGTTGACCAGTTGACTAGGAAGTTAGATCAATTCCTAGCCAATTCCTCGAGAAATCCAGTAGAAAGAGTGTGTGAGCTATGTGCTAGCCCTGCACACTGTGTTTCAGATTGTCCGACAGCACCATTATATCCTGAATTCGTTCAGGAGCAGGTGAATGCTGCCCAAGGTTTCGCTAAAATCATGCCCGATTCATTTACACCATCATATACCCCAGGTTGGCGAAACCAATCCATTCCCCTATCCCATCAGCCCTCCCAGACACAGCATAGACCCAGTAACCCTTCACAAGGATACTCGCATCCCATTTTTCCACAGGTTCATCCCTCAGCCCAACATGCTTATACTCAACCCCATCCTCATGAGCCTTCATTTAGTCAATCCTTCCAAGATAGGATATTACAAGTTTTGAGCTCCCATACGCAGTCAATAGCCAAGCTAGAGACTCAAATAGGACAGTTGGTTGAGACCTTGAGTAGGCAAAGCCAGGGGAACCTTCATAGTCAGTCTGTTGTCTCAAAGGGAGAGGATTCCATGTCATTTGACTTGCAACCCACTGATTCACATCATGAGCAAGTCAAGTCTATTACATCCCTTCAGTATGGGAAGGCGTGTCACTCCACTCAGGAATCGACTCATGAACCTCATATCATTTTTACTGACGAGTCGAGCTCCATGATACCTCAACAGAAGGGGCCTTACCTACAACATGCATTATCATCATATAGAGCCCCATTTTCTCAGCCTTTAGGATCACCAATTTTTAGTAAGCAAGAGATTCAAATGCTGAAGGTGCTTGACCAAGTCAAGCCAGATCATATTCACCACTTGTCTGAAGTTGCATTCATTGATAATCGGTCGGTCCTAGACTCTCATTTCCTGACCAGTCTCTCAGATGAGACTAATGTTCGTTCTTCATGTCAAGAGAGTCATGATACTACATTTGGAGGTAGAAGGGATGGAAACACAGTGCGTAGTGTCACATATGACACTCTTTTCTTCATAGAGCCCGGTTGAGTCTCACTTCATGTCCATTGATCTCATGGACGATGAAGGATTTTTCCAGGGATCCGTCTGGCTGGGGACGTGAAACTTAGCGCTTTATGGGAGGCAACCCATATTCTGTACAATTTTATATTTGTTGTTAGGATTTGTACATTTCATTTGGTTTTATTTTTCGTTTTCTATCTTTTCTATGAGTTTCATGCTTTGTCATGTATACATTGCATTTATTACATTCATAGAGCGTGTATTTTTAATTCATGTCAGGTCATTCTACTCTTTTCCCTCATTTATTTCTCTCATGTGCATTCACGTAGTTTCATATAAGCATGGGGGAGTGCCACTGGGACAGTGTCATTCAAGCATGGGGGAGGGTGTAGTTTGCACACCTTGATATTTCTGTTTACGTTCTTGCACATGTTTACACATCTCTCATGAAAAGTAGATTTTTAAAGAAAAAGTTTGAACTTATATGAATGTTATTTCAAATCTGATGTTTTTAGAGGATTTTTAAGCCCCACAAAAATTTTTCTGACATGAATCTAAAAATTATGGTTGTTTATGCGGATTTCAAAGAAATGATGATAGATACATGTTAGAATTTATTTTGAATCATAAATATGAATATGCACAGTGCTATTTTTGAAAAACTAAGCAAATGAACAAAAGTGTAAAAAATGAGCTCAAAAGAAAAAATAGCATGCGTTAGGTTGTTTGGATAATTCCACAATCCTTAGTAGATGGAACTTAGATGTAAGTTGAAACTTTTAATTCCATTTTCGAAAAGGAGAGTGGAAAACTTCGTGATCCTAAGTAGCTGAGAACAGATACAAGTTGAAATGTTTGACTCTCATGTTATAAGGGTGAACGAAGGAAGTCACTTTTATGTCTTAGTTGATATCTTTTGGTATGCATTGAAAAAGTATAGAAGGTATTGACATTGCACAAGGCATAAAAGCAGACCACACGCAAGCTATAAGAGAAGAATAAGTGCACAAAAAGAAAAAGCGTGAAAAAATGAAAAAAAATCGAGAAAAGAGCTGAAAAAGAGAGAAACGTTCAGTGCTTAGAAGTGTGATTAAGAAAACCTGTGCAGAAAACATATGAGTGAGGATAAGTAAATAATAATATGTTTTTATTGGATTTTCTAAGAATAAAACATAAATAATTGTGATATTTAGAAAAGTGAAAGAAATTCTTTTCTGTGGTGGTATATAAAAGACTCTAATTATATTTTGATTTTGAAATAACAGGAAATATTTGTGAAAACAAAGTCTTTGATTATCTACTACTTATGAGGATGTGTAATATTATGCATACATGACATAGATGTTTGTGGGTAGCAACACTGCAAACCCTCACGAGACCTTACTCGTCCACTGGGGTAACTCAGGGGTTGAAAGGGCTTGTTGCATGAGCTAAATGCAACCGTGATTCCTACGAAAGTGAGTTAGGTGATAGTTTGATTTCTTGCATTTTTCTAGTTTGCTCGAGGACTAGCAAAACATAAGCATGGGGGTATTTGATCATGCATATAAATCAGGGTTAATTAACATTTAAATATGCATGATTTTATGAAATAATGTTTCAAAAACCCAATTTTATGTTAGTTTTCGAGTAAATGTGCTAAAATGATTTAAAAATAGAAAATGCATGAAAAATAGTTTTATTTTACATTTTTATGCATATTTTAGTTTTTGTTATATTCATAGTAGTTTGGTTTTAGTTTTTATTAAAAATAAAATAAAAGAATAAACAATAGAGAAAATAGTTTTTAAAATCATTTTAAATGTTTGTTTTTTAGAAAAGAAAAAAATTATATATAAAGATAAATAGTTAGAATAGTTTTTTTTTAGTTTCTTTATAAATAAGTTTTGATTTTAATTTTTGAACACTTTCTAATAAACTAGTTTACATAGTTTTTGTTTTTGTTTAAAAAAAAAAAACTGAAAAAAATAATAAACAAAACCGGCTTGAACCGGTTTGCAGTTTTCAAAATGGAAAAAATCTGTTTCAAACCGGTTCCAGCCGGTTTGAACTCTTTTAAAAACCCCAAAAACGCAAAAATTGGGGCCTCCTCCATTCACGCCTGAACTTTCCCTGTTTCCCCTCTCTTCTCACCTTCCTCCATTATCGTCGGTGGCTATTCCCTTTCCTACCTTCCCTTTCTTCCTCTTTCTCTGTCAATATCCGGCAACCGACGGTGGTGGAGCTTCAGTCCGGCGACGGCGACGGTGGTGGAGGTCGCCACTTCTTCCCCTAATCCTTCTGGCTACGGTAAGCTCTTCATCTTCTTCTTCTTCTTCTTCTTCCTCCTCTTCTTTTTCAGTTCTTCTTCTTCTTCCTCTTCTTCTTCTGATTCAGATCTTTCTTTTCTTCTTCTTCTGATCGGATTCTTCTTCTTCCTCTTCTTCTTCCGATTCAGATCTTCCTTTTCTTCTTCTTCTTATCGGATTCTTCTTCTTTCGATATTTCTATTTCTTCTTCAGGTCTTCAGCTGATTGTTGATATGTCTGTAAAACGAAAATGAAAAAAAAAAGAAAAAACTGAAAATGAAAATAAAAAAATCACATTCTGTATTGTGTAATTTCTGCTTTGATTTTATGCAGTTTGAAATTCTAGGTTGATTTCCGATAGTCATTTTATTTTTTTCTGTAAGTTTTGTTTTCTTTAGTGTCTTCATTCTTCACCTTTGTCGTTTTAATTTTCTGTAGTTAATTCTTCCATCGCACATTGATTTCCTATATTTGTTGTTTTGTTTCATTATGTGTTTTTCTGTTTTGTTTTGTTTTTTTTCTTTCTTTTCTCAATTACGTATTTTTCATTCACTGATTCGATTTCCTTTCTGATCTGTTTTGTTCATCCCTTGATTTTCCTATTATGCATCTATGTTCCTGTTTTGTTGTTTTTGCATTTTCTGTTCATAGTTTGATTTCCATTCATTACAGCATCATATTTCATTCAATCGGTTAATTTCCTGTGTGTTAATTTTTTTAGTTTATCTGTTTTTATTTCAGTAACATCTTGTTTGTTTTCATTTCAAGAATCAATTCCTTTTTGTTAATTTGTTGTGTTGTTTTTTTTTAGTATTGCATTACTTGTTGTTGTTTTTTTTTTTTTATCTTCTGTGTTTCATTTTTTTTTATGTTTTGATTCATCATAATTTTTTTCTTGCATTTACTATTGCATTTTCTGTTTTATGTCTCCCTGTATTTCCTGTGCATTGTTTCAATTCCTGTGTGTTCATCCTGTTTAAGTGTTTTAGTTCTTATCTTTCTCATTCATTGATTGCATGTATTCTTCAATTTTTTTCATTCATTGATTTTCTGTTTAGTTTTCATTTGCTTTCGTAATTAGTATACTCTAATATTAGATAGTAGTTAGTTTTAATTAGAAGTTAATTTTAGTTAAGAATGTCATTAGATTTCTTTCATAGTATATTTTGTTTTAGCAAATAATTAGTATAATTTGCTTAATTCTGTTTTTACTTCTATCTCTGGTACTGTTCGTGTTCATTTGATTTGTGCAGGATAGTACAGGACTGGAGTAGAAGCGATTATGTGACACGAAGTACGAAGAATAAAGTTTTTTTTTTACTTTTTATTTTTAGAATTAGGAATTTAATTGGGTTTGTAAATATTACACTTTACGCCCTCTGCGAAGGGTGTTCATTTGTTGTAATAGTTAGTTGTTTTACTTTTCTTAAACATTCTACATTTCAATAATTCGGCAATAAAGAGTAGTTTAGATTTGTGTACTTGAATACGATATATTCCCGTTCCCTGAGTTCGACCCGGTCTCATCCACTAGTGAGAACCGGTTTTTATTATTTGATGTATGGTTTTCACATATTTTTCATTTAAAAATCTTTTCAAAATTACAACGATTTAAAAGAAGACATCACTTCTCCTTACCAAAAGGATTTCCATCTTCATATTTCACATTTTGCCTTCTTCTTGCTAAAAGGATTGCCATCTTCATATCTTCATATTTTACCTTCTCCTTGCTAAAAGGATTGCCATCTTCATTGCCATCTTCATATTTCGCTTTTACCTTCTCCTGTCCAAAGGATTTGCCCTCTTCCATCTTTCGCCTTGTCAAGAGATTCGTCTCCTTGATAAGAGGTTCGCCTTATTCATCTTTTACCCCATCAAAAGATTCACCTCCTGCTACCTTATTCATCGTTCATTTTGTCTCACATCTCCTCATTTTTCCATCTCTCACATTCCCAGAAGAGTTGCCTCATTCAGCTGAAGTATCTCTCCTGTCCCATTACGATTTCGAGAAATCCGTATGATTGTACCCACTCAGGTTAAGGGTCAAACCTGTATTTTCTGTGAGAGGTCGTCAATTTTAAAAGTTGATTCAGTCTCAGCAATGAGACTCCCAAGTTCACCCCTTTTTCAAAGCTTTAGGGAACCCCATTTCCTCCTTTCGCAAACCCCTTTCGGATTTGTTCGTCCAAACTCTAAAAGGTCCCATAATGGTTTCTTCGTTTGAGGATTCCATCTGGTTAAGGGTTAAGCTTGAACCTCGCCCATCGAGGTATCTTCCTTTTACAGGTTTCGGTTAAACCTGAATCTCGTTCCAACAGGTTTCCCTTGTTCCAACGAGGTGTTTTCTTCCAGTCCCATCATGGTTCTTCCCATCGAGGAATCCATGCTTTGTATATCCATCTAGAAATGATTTTACTTGAGCTTCATTTCACAAGGTGTTTTATCAAAAATGTCCCATCAAGGTCATCATATATTCCCTTCCCCATTCAGGTTATTTTGAGATATATTCGTCTCATCCAGGTTAAGGGCTAAACCTGAGTCATTCTGAAAAGCTGATCTTGTCTCACCCGTGAGACTTGATCAAAATTCTTATCTTTCATCATTTCGGGATCTTCACCCAAAGTCCCATCACGATTTCCTCATCTCTATTATTTAGTCATATTATTTCCGAGGATTTCGTCTCCCCCAAGCCATTCAAGGATAAAGTTTTAAACCTGAAAAAACCATGTCTTTCAAATAAATTCTTCCACACCCAGTTCAGATCTGCTGACTGGGGCATTTTCAAAATTTGGAGTGTTATCTTTGCCACTAAGCTCGGTTTTCAACCGACTTAGTAGCAAAGAGGGGCATTTGTGAACACCCCAATTTTTTTAAAATCTTTTAAATATTCCCTTTTTGCCCCTGATATCATTTTCTGAGCAATTGAGCCACTTTTAAATCTAAATTCCAGTTCATTTCTCAAGTTTTACTAAAATTAAATTCATTTTATATGTCTGACGTCATTTCGGATCCAGATCCATTGTCCAGATCCAAATCTGAGTCTCGTTGTCTAACTTTTAAAATAAAATTACAGAAAATACAAAAAAAAAAAAAATTAAATAGCTCGGACAGTCCCTCCGACATCCGTTTGGATCCATCATGTTGTATTTCTCGATTCAAGTTCCAAAACTCGAACATTTTCTCAAAACTCGGGTTCGAACACATTCTTCTGAAGAAATTTCCCCGAAATGGTCGAAAATTCTCAGAAAAATACTTTTGTAAATATTTCTCAGAAAAATACAAAAAAAATAGTATTTAATCTTTATTTTCTCATAAAATCTTAAGGTTTTTTTCCAAAAATACAAAAAAATGAAAAATAACACAAAAATAAAAAAAATGGAAAAAAAATAAAGAAATCAAATGGTTTTTAAGCTTGAAAGAGTTGAACTTTGCTAAAAACCTCTCTTAAAACCCCCTTTTGAAAATCAGAAACCACTATTTTAGAAAAGCTCTTGAAGGAAGCCTCTCTTGGGAATTTAGAAAACTTCATAACGGCCATTCTTCTGAGCACCATCTATCGCTCCCTCTCCCACTCGATGACCCTCCATCTCCAACAAATCCCCTCTCGAAGGCTCCTCTTTATCTTTAAGAGGGGATCATGCAGGAGAAGAAGGGGATCCGTCTCCTACCTCTCCATGGGCATCCATTAGCGCCACCAAGCATCCATAATCTACCATTGGCTTTTCGATCGCCTTCCTCCTTCCTCCTTGAGCCAAAAAGCAAAGAAACTGGTACCTCTTCTATAAATTGCTCGAAAGAAACCTGCTCCCCCATAGCAACCAGGTAAGCACCCTATTCCTCTCTCCCTGTCGTTTTTCTCTTTACTGTGTATTACAAAAGCAAAATAGGTAGGATCGGCTTGCATATAGCAATGTCGATCCACCTAATGCTACAGCGAATGGAACGTGTTCCAACATCCCTCTTGTTTTTATCCAATACCTCTCTTTTGATTTTATTTTTCTTTTCGTTGGTTCTATGTCTACGTTGATCGATAACCCATAGCTGAGTTGATTCCAGATTTTCGTTCTATCATCCTGATTCACATAAGGAATCCTGGCTCCTTCATGATAAATCATTTTACACCCCTGTTGATTGGATTTGCTTCATATTTGGGTTTTGGCTGTCGATTTATTGTTGTCATTTTACTACCTTATGGTTAAAACATTATTTTCACATTCCATTGAGAATCTCTTAATATTTCAGAAGTGTCTGTGTCCCTGGTGAAGCACATCATATGTTTCCATGTAGAATCAAACACTATTTGTAGCATCCACATATCCATATGTCCTCTGTTACACGATGTTTTCTTTTGATCTTTTGTTGTTATTGGTAATAAAATGGCTAAATACATTATTTGGTCTGGCTTGTTATCTGTATCATCCTTGGATAACTTGGATAGTTGGTGGTGCCTGTTATGTAATCATGCTATATTCGTTTTGATATTTGTATACTACCTGCAATACCTCTTTACGATTAGTTTCTTTATTTTTGTTGTCACTATTGTCTTTAGCTTTACACTGTATATAACAAAAAACCCCAGCGCGCCATCCGTTGCTGTTGCAGCATTACTTCTATTTTCCTGTAGATAGATTTCTCAAACCATCAAAAGAAATGGGATCTGAAAAAGAAGTTGAAAAGACCTCAACTACTGAAGATTGTGAAGTTGGTATTGGATTACCTGAGAACAAAAGATCCATCGGTTGCAAAAGAGGCGTTGTGCAATGACGAAGGCCTGAGACAGCTGCAGCAAGTGTTCCTAATGTTGGTAACTATTTGTTGCCCATTTCAGTACCCATTTTTGTGCTTCCAATTGATGGACATGTATTAGATCTACTGTATGTATTTTATCACATTCAAGGTAACTGTTTCACTATGTCCCTTGGCATCTAAATATTGCAATTTCCATCCACTGTTATATCTTCTTCACACCTTTCACATCCCAATAGTTACAACACCTTCATTAACTCACTCCCTGCACAGCACACGTCAACACCACCAGCTTTTCACCACTTCTTAACACTATCAACTCCCTGCATTTCAATGCAATTGCATTTTTTTTAGCATAGGTGCACCTTGTCACCATCACTCACAACACATTCCCTGCATATCTTCACTACACAGCATAAATGCATGTTTGTTATATCCACACCTCATATATAGCATTGCCTGTTACCTAACCATCGCGGGTTAAATTTTCCTTAGAATGTTGGCATCCAGAGCATTCTATAAAAATCTGATGGATTTTGTTGTTATGAGCTTGATCTTCTCATCCTCTTTAGAACGTATATCTAAGGAACAGAAAATTACCAAAGAACATATGTTTTTCATCTTTCTGTTGATGTGATGTTATCAATATTCAGGTGAGACCCTATGAATAAATCAGAAATGGATCTCTGAATGTCTTACTATGGAGTTTAATGCCATTGCTTTTAAATGGATTTGTATCTTCAGAGTTTATTTCCTGAACATGCTTGAAGAATTGCCATGATTTGACCCTGTTCGTTGTTTTTCACAATATACATACACAAAACACATAGGTCAAATATGCTTTGGCCTGGTGCGCAAAGGCATTGATGAAAAGGGTGACCTATCCTATTTTGTGAAAGTTCTGTAGCACATATGTTACCTGCCATCGGTTGTTGTGTTCCTTATAATATAACATCATACTTCCAAATATCACTTCAGCATTCGGCTCACTGGCCCACAGTCATAAATTACCGGTTCCTGAAGATTGCTTACTCCATGCTCTGAAAATGTTCAGCAGTGGTGCTTGAATTGAGGACTATTCTTTGTTGTGCAAAAATCTCATAGACGATCAGTCTAGATCAAGGATTTGTGAGCAGATACATTGCATGCTAGATTTTCAAAGACAGCGTTGGTAGTTGTGTGGCTGGGTCAGTTACGGGTATGATTTCATGTTTCTGTTTTGGTTGGTTCTTACCTACTCACCATAGTAGTGTACCAGAAGCGGTAAATAGATTATTTATTTCCATATGTGGTGGTTCATCTGTAGTAACTCTCACAGACTCAGTTTAGTTCAGAGCTTTACTTTGTTCATCAAGCAATTTTGCATACAGTTGTGAAGCCGATTGGGTTTGTTGTAGCTCGATGGCTTCTATCAGTTCAGATCAAATGGGCATATTAAGTCGGCTGCTTGATATCTCTGAATATTGTTGTGCTTTGCTTACTGTGGAAAAGTAATTTTCAATTCCCTTTTGATTGCTGACCATCATAGTAGATATTTTATCAGTCTTTAACATTTTTACTAATGTTTTCCCATCAAATATACACATTAACAGTTTCAGCATGTTGTAACATACGTTAGCATCAGCCTTAGCATACATTTAAGTCCTTTGTATTTGCCTAATATGTTACCATGCATATCATAATATACACCAACTTAGCATGTCAAATGTACATTTTAATATCCATCACCTACATCACATCTTCACCATGTATTATATATAGCATAGACATCTCTTTAATAGTGATCATGTGTGTATCACTTTCAGCATGATTTTCTTCTATATCTCTATGCCTTGTAAATATCATAAATTGTTAACCCTGTTTGGCAGGGTTATAGATTTTCTCTTTTCTTTTTCAAGTTAGATATTTTTTCATCCCTTCAGAAGTCATATCCATGATATAATTGCTAGATCTTAATGAAAATTTACATTTCTGGTCTTAGATAGAAAGAATGAGCATTGTAAATATCATGAATTTCTTGTTTTCATGCATTTTTGCGTTTATTTCTCAAATTCTCACAAATGGAAACACGAATGTCACGTGCACCATTTCATAAGAGGTAGTTAATCCTAAGTTGATGATTTACATCATTGGCCATAGTCAGGATGTAAACAAAACTTAGGATTTTTATCTTTTATAAAATAACACTGATTCACACTGGATCCTTTTCAAAATCATCATATTTTCTTTAAATATTTTTCTCTTTTATCAGAATTTAATCTAAAATTAACTCAATATATATACCAATGGCCATAGTCAGGGTATATTGAGAGTTAATTTCATTTTAAATTCTATAAAAGCACCAAAAATGTATTTTATTCTTCACTTGAATTTAAATGTGGTTATTATATAATATGTTCAATGACCATAGTGTGGGATATATTATATCTTCAACTTCATTCTTAATTCATTTAAAGAATGAAAGAGCTTTTCAAAATCCAATTTCAGATTA
Source organism: Nuphar pumila (assembly GCF_984573655.1). NCBI lineage: Eukaryota > Viridiplantae > Streptophyta > Magnoliopsida > Nymphaeales > Nymphaeaceae > Nuphar > Nuphar pumila. The sequence continues at coordinate 95,336,344 of NC_143252.1, read as the reverse complement.
TTTAAATTCATTCATCATTTTGGATAGAGTTGCATCATATTTTCAAAATTTGCTTTTTTTCAAAAATTCCAAGTGATTCTTTTCTCAGATCAAATCTTGTCTATGAATTCAAATTCCAATTCTATCTCAATTTCAAAGTCCAATTTGACTTTGGAATTTCAAAATCATTTTATATTCAAAATTCCAGTTCAATTCAAAATTCAAAATTTCAAAGTTCAAATTTAACTTTAAAGTTTTTGATTCATTCTCAAAATCAAAATCAAGTTTATCTTCTTATCTTTAATCACAGTTTGAGATTGATTATGAATCTCAAAAACTTGGTTCTTAAATTTTAATTCAATTAGGGTTTCCAAGACCCAGATCCATCTTCAAAAAGCCCCATTTGGGCTTTCAGAGTCCAACTTCACCTTGGATCTTAGATCTCAGACTCAAATTCATTTTAGGATCCAGAGTTCAACTCCGCCTTGGATCTCAGACTTCAGATCCAAAATCCATCTTAGGATCCAGAATTCGACTCTATCTTGGATCTTAGATTTCAGATCCTAACCCCATTTTAAAGATCCAAAAATCCATCTTAGGGTCCAGAGTTCAACTCTATCTTAGATTCCAGATCTTGAATTTAGTTCTATTCAGGATCCAGAATCCAATTCCATTCCCAATTCCAACTTTCAAATCCAATTCCATTTCATTTCCAGATTTCAAATCTAATTCCATTTACAGATCACCTCTGGATTTCTTAAATTCATTTCTATTTTTAAATACCATTTGGATTTCTCAGATCCACCCTAATTTCAAAACTTCAAAATCTGAAATTCAATTCCATTTCAAGTATTCATTTCCTTTCCTAAATCCAAGTATAAAATTCAAATTCAACTTCAAAGTCCATTTCTGACTTTAAAGCCTCATTTCCTTTTCACTCATCCTCCAATCGTTCTTTTCAAATTCAAAACCTTATTTTCCCAACTCTAAATTACTTCAAAGACTTAGAATTTCTCTGATCTATCTCAAGTTCTAAGTTAGATTCAACCATTTCTTCACTCCATTATCAAGTTCATCTAAGAATACTTGGAAATTTTCAAAACATCTTTCAAAAAGAGCATACATCCTTGCATTGCACAAGCATGATTCTTTGTGCATTTAGATCTTTAGGATAAATTCTTAGATGATATTTAGGCAAAGCAAAAGGCATAAATTCGATCCTTGTTTCGATTACACCTGGTAAAGGTGCCAGGAACAGTCGAATCTCGTACCGACGAGCGAATCCCGTCTCTCCATTTTCCCGCAATATATTTCAAAACAGAGGCGAGTTAAATTTCTAAATATTTTTCAAATTAAGGTCAAGTGAAACCCCGCAAAAGAGTTCCTCTCCTCTCTCTCTTTCTTTCTTTTCTCTTCTCTCTTTCTTTCTTTCCTTTACTTTTCTCCCTTCAAAAAGGAGGAAAATAGAGGTCAGAAAAGGAAAAGAGAAGGAAGAGAGAGAAACCACAAGAGAGGAAAAATTTTGCGATGATCACAGGACTCAGTTCTACAAATGGTTCGATCTAAGATCCAAAATTTAAAATGACCAATTCGAGGACTGGGTTCTGAAATTGGTTCGATCTAGTATTGAAAATTTAAAATAACCAGTTTGAGGACTGGGTTTTCAAAATGGTTCGATCTAGGATTGAAAATTTAAAATAACGACCAGCTCGAGCACCTGGTTTTAAAAAGGATTCAATTTGCAAATCAAATTTGGAATAATCAAGATTCTTGACAAAGATTTAGAATTTAACAGACCATCATAACTAATCGTATGTGATCTGCTTTCAGGATTATTCCTTTATCCTGAATAGGCAATAGAATAGACATTGATGAAAATTTAGGAAATCATGGAGCATAATTCAGGTTTTATCCCTTAACCTGAAAGGAAAAAAGAATACCTCGAAGGTCGAGGTTCTGGTTTTATCCCTTAACCTGAAAGGGAAGAGGGAGATTTTTGAAGATATAACCTGAGACTTGAAGTTAGAAGGGAAATGAAAGATTTACGACTTATGATTTGGATGGACCATCCTAGTTAGCTGTATGTGGTCCGATTTACAAGATTTACCCCTTATCCTAAACGGGGAAGAAGGAATAAAATTTGAAAAGATAGAAAGAGATAGAATTTGATGTCAGATTGATAAAAATAGAGAAAAAATTAAAATTTGTTTTGAAAAAGAATTCTCATAGGTAGCATTATAGCTCCTATGAGGGGTCTCAGGATTATCCTTTATCTTGAATGGGAATACTTCGAAGAACAAGGGCCAGGTTTATCCCTTAACCTGAGGGGGAAAAAGAATAGAATTTTGAGGAGAATCAATGAAAAGAATTTGATAAAAATTTACAAAATCAAGAAAGATTGATAAAAAATTATTTTGCAAAAGAATTCTCATAGGTGGCGATATTGTTTCTATGAGGAGTCTCAGGATTATCCCTTATCCTGAATGGGAACACCTCGAAGAGCGAGGGTCAAGTTTATCCCTTAACCTAAGGGGGAAAAAGGGGGAAAAAATACCTCATGGAAAAGAGGCATCAGGTTTATCCCTTAACCTGAAAGGGAAAGAAGTTGATAAAATTTAATAAAATTTAAGAAAAATATGATAAAACTTGATAAAACTCAAAAAAATTGATGTAAACTTGATAAAAATATGAATAAAATGAATGAATCTAATAAAGATAACAAGATTAAATGAAAATTTATAAGATTTGAGAAAAACGAGTTTGTCGGATCCTGCCTGCATATGGGATCTTCAAAGTGAAAGGAAAATGTTCATTTGAAAGATAAGTGAGAAATCATTTTTTGGGAAGAGGATCAACCGCAAGAAGAATGATCAGCACGAGAGCTGATCTTTGAAAGGGAATCAACACGAGAGATCATCATGAGGGTAAATTTTTGAAGGCAACGGTTTGAAAACCTACTTTTTGAAAAAGAAGATCAACAACAGGTTTGATTTTTTAAAACAATGGTTCGAAACCAATTTTGGAAAATAAGATCAACATAAGGGTTGATTTTTGACAAAGGTTGGACCAAAAATATTTGAACCTTTTGGTTATCATAACGAAGATTTTTAAGAAACTTTCAAAATTTCATGATTTTTGAAAAACCCTCATAGGTAATATCATTTCTCTCATGAATGATGTTAGGATTGTCCCTCATTCTGAAACGAACAGGAATTTAATGCCCCAGTATGGTAAAAGAAAGAAGTATTGGATATCAAAGATATAAAGAAAATTGACATTTCATTGATAAGCAAAGGTTGATAACAAAACTGAATATTTATAAGTACTTTGACAAAAATGGTTCATAAAAGACTGGGCTGACTTGCCCCTACAAGACGACTGACAAAAAGGAATGAAATCAAAGACAAACTTTGGCATCCTCAATTCTTTGAGTGGTCTGAAAATGGCTCGGTCAGGACCGCTGACTGCTCTTCTTCCTCGTCCTCCACCAGAAGATTTCTATCAATGCAGTCTTGTATCATATGCTTGAGGATGAAGCAGTGCTCTGTATCGTGCCCCATTAACCTGTGGAATTTGCATAATTGTTCTTTAAATTTTCCCAAGATTATGGCAGGATCCGCGACTTTAGGGAGCTTGATCATCCCTTGGGTCAGCATGTATTCCAGAACTGTTTCCAATGATTGATCTAAAGGAGTGAAGATTTGATCCTTCTCCCACTTGATGTACTTGGGTTTCTCTTGAAGATCCCCTTTTGCACTAGTCAGGAGGTTTTTGTCATTGTTTTTAAAGATCTTCTCCTTCTGCCCTCTATTCTGATCTGCTCTCGGGCCATTGCCGCTGTTATTTTTGTTCTCTCTGCTGTTGTTGCCATGATTATTACCGGAGGAATCAGCTGAGTGAGTGAACTGCGCCTTCTTCTTCTGGTCTTGGATGTTCTTAATCAGAGTCATGCTTTCATAGAGTCCATTTTTCATCCCTATCTCGAGCCATTCAGCTTGCTCAATCAATTTGATAAAAGATTTCGTCGGAGAAGTGGCGATGAGGCTTCTCAGGGGCTGAGAGAAATTATTGAGGATTACCTGCAGTGCATGCTCCTCTGGAATGGGAACCTTTATCTTGTTACAGGTGCTTCTCCACCTGTGGATGAATTCTCCAGCTCTTTCATTTTCATTCTGCTTCAAGTTATAAAGGTGATTGAGTGTAGGCAAAACCTCAATGTTGAATAAGAAGTGCTCAATGAACAAGTTCACTACTTTATCAAACTCTCATAGTTTGATAGGATTGATGTGGTCTGCATACCACCTGGCTACTATCCCTTCTAGGCTGCGAGGGAAGCAAATGAACAAAGCCCTGTTGTCCTTTCTGAAACAGCCGAATTCCAAATAGAAGGTGGCCAAGTGAGCCTTTGGATTACCGGTTTTGTCAAACTTGAGGAATTTACAGGGAAGGTTCTCCAAATTATCATCCCCGTCGAGACCATCATAGAAATCTTCACCAGTATATGTCTGCTTGCCTTTGCTCTTGGCCTGAATATCTTTGATTGCTCGAGTCATCTCCTTCAAATGCTTGTGCATCAGATCCTCAGCTAGAGCAGGCTTGTTCACAGATTCGGGTTCCTCAGTTGTTATCTTCACAAACTGTCGTGGAGGATTCTGATTGAAGACAAACTCCTCTTCTTCTTTTGACTCTTCTTCCGCTGATTCTGTATCTTCAGAAGTAGTGTCTCGCTGGACCTTCTTTCTGGTGATCTTGACTTGCTTTTTCATAGGCTTCTTCCTCAGTTTGCTCTTAGGAACTGTCTTTTCAGACTGGCTTCGGCTTGTTTCGACATCATCCTGGCCATCATCTTCTGAAAGAGACCATACATAGCGGGGTCAATATCATCTCCCTTGTTCTGACCCTGTCCTTTGGATGCCTGGGGAAAGTCCATTCCTTCTATTTCGCTGTCGCTGTGCTGATGAACTATTTCCTTTCCATTTCTTGTCTGAACCATGATGGAGTATCAATGTTCTCTGTAAGATAAAATGGGATATTTAGACAAACTTTGGAGAAAATTTTGACAAAAGATATCCTATTACTAAGGATTGGGTCGTCGCAGAAAGTTGCGACAATCGCGTTGTTTCTCTGTGAGAAAGAATAAACAATTTAGAATATGAACAAATGCTATTTTAAAAAGGATATCTCTTGACGAAAAGAGAATTCATTTATGAAAAGGTAAACAGGAATTTTTGAAATAGAATAAGAAGATACACTAGAAGATATGAAGAAAGAAGATTTTGAAAATAGATGGCAAAGATTTAAAATTTGGAGAATTGCAGGCAGGATCAGAAAAATTAAAGAAATCAGAAGAAGAAAAGAAAAAGTACACCTGGATTTTGAAAACAAAGGAGAAATTTTTAAATAATATACCCAGGTTTTTTAAAAAATAAAGGTAATATATAAGAGGTATATAAACATTATGGAATCATAGCTATACAAACAAGGATGCACAAACAACACTCCCTAAAGCTGACTCTAAATGCAATATTTGAAATGGCTGGTAGGACCTTAATCCTAACTCTATGGTTCAGATCATCTGATTTCAATCAAGATAAGCCGATATACCCAAGCCAAAACTTGAAGTATGTGGCATAAAAATTTATCTGGTTCTAAGGTAATGGCTTCCCAACATCCTTGAGCACCTACAGATATACCTCAAACTAAGGCCCTTAGGTACGTGGTAGGGGGGCGCTAACCCAAATAGGTGGTCCAGTTGTGAGGCTCTCTCCCGAACTACGGTTCAGTGAGACAACCCAATAACATGAAGACCGAGACAATATAGGTAGAGATGTTTTCGAAAACATGTTCAACATGCAATAAAACTAGAAAGCTCTAATGCAAGTCCTAAAAGAGATAAAATTTAAATGAAGAGAAGCATACACTTGTATACATTGTTTGTATTCAATCCCTAGAATTGAAGAGAGTTATATTTCAGACCTAAGTCTAAGTGAGCATGAATAGATCTCCTCAATATAGTCCTACCAAACCATACTTAAATTCTATATGCATTATGTCAGCTTAGGACAGAGTCTAGGCTCTTAAGGTTTGCATGGAAATGAAGCTGACATTTGTAGAATAAAGACTTAGATAATATCAAAGCAAAGCAAAGCCATAGATTCGATCGGACGAAGACAAGTCCCATCTCGGTCGCGAAATCTGTGATCATGCAAAATTTTTCCTCTCGTTTCTCTTTTTCCTTCTCTTCACCTTTCTAGCCTCTATTCCCTTTTTGAAGGGGAATAAAAAGATAGAAAATAAGAGAGAAAAAAGAAAAGGAAGAAGAGAGAGGAACTCTTTTGCAAGGTCTCATTTGACCAAAGAAATATTTTGAAAATCACTCGCCTCCGTTTTAAAAATTTGTGAGAAAAATGGAGAGACGGGATTCGCTCGTCGGTACGAGGTTCGACCATTCCTGGCGCCTTTACCAAGGGTAATCGAACCAAGGATCGAATTTATGCCTTTTTGCTTTGCCTAAATAATATCTAAGAATTTATTCTAAGTCCTAAATGCACAAAGAATCATGCTTTTGGAATGAAAATACAGAAATATGTGCTTTTCAGAAGTACTTCCAGAATTTTGAGTTTTTTCAAGTGATTTTGAAATAAGTTTGAAAAAAATATTTAAAAATGATTTAGATTTGGAAAAAGAGCAATCTAGACTTGGAATCTAAAATAGAATTTGAGATTTGAGATCGAATTTAGATTTTGATTTTGGAAATGAATTTGATTCTTTTAATTAAACTTAGAATTTAGATTAAAAAATGAATTTGGAATTTGAGATTGAATTTTGAATTTGAAAATGAATTTGGAGTTTGAAATTGAATTTAAGACTTGAAATCAAAGTTGGATCTGAGAATTGAATTGAATTTGAAAATCTAGAATTGGCTTTGAAATTTATTTGGAAATCAGAATTGAATTGAGTTTTTCAAATTCAAAATCTATCTCAACATCTGGATTTCAAAATAAATTGAATGAAAGATCAAACTTAGAATGAAACTTAGAAATGAGGTTTGAATTTGAATTTGAACTTTGAAATCAGAAGAGAATTTGGAAATCTAAAGTTAATCTCAAATTTAGAATCTCAAAGTTTATTTCACAATTTTGATTTGAGATAAAACTCAGGTTTTGAAGGTGAAAATAAAGAATTTGAATGAAACTCAAAAATAAGAATTTGAGAATATGGAGTTAAAAAATGGATTTAAGAATAAAAGAATGAATCTGAATAACAAATAGAAATCAAAATTTGATTTTGAATTTAGAAGATGAAAGCTGAGTTTTAAAGGTTTATTTCAAAATTCACTTAGAATTCAGAAAATGACTTGAAAATAATTTGAAAAGGGATGCAATTCTATCCTAAATGATGAATGCTTTTTGAAATTTATTTGAAGATTGGAATTTGAAAGCATATTTCATTCTTTAGGTGAATTTGAAATAAGATTGAAAATATAATACATTTCTGACTAAGGACATAAAATGTATTATATAATAATCATATTTAAATTCAAATAAAGAATAAAACATATTTTGGTGCTTTTATAGAGTTTAAAAATGAAATTAATTCTTAATTTATATCCTGATTATGGCCATTGATATAAATTTTGAGTTAATTTTAATTTAAACTTTAATAAAGGAGGAAAATATTTAAAAATATGATGATTTTTGAAAAGAGAACCTGTGTGGATCTAATGTTATTCCATAAAAGATGAGAATCCTAAGTTTTCTTCACATCTTGACTACGTCCATTGATGCAAATCATCAACTTAGGATTTAATCACCTCTTATTAGAACGGTGCACGTGTCATTCGTGTTCCCATTTATGAAATTTTGAGAAATAAGATGAAATTGATATGAAACAGATAATCTATGATATTTATATGCTCAGACATTCTATCTAAGACTAGAAATGGGAAGTTTTTATTATTATCTAGCTATTACATACTTGAAATTGCATTGAAACTCAAATTCCTAATCTAGAAAAGAAATTCAATAATTCACATTTTCCGGAAAAACAGTGTTAGTACAGGAATGCAATGCATAATGGAAAAATTGACACTGAAATGCATATGATCATGCCTACTCTAGATAGAGAATGCCCCTGTAATATTTGGATGTTATGTCTATTGAAAATCTACTTATGAAAATGCATAAAGAAATGATGTCTGAAATATAGGTCTAGTGCAAATATGAAATGTATGAGTGGGATTAGCCTATATATAAACTAGAGCCATGATGGGAGTTTAATGAGAAGGCTAAAGGCATATGTTACTAAGTAAATGTAATACCAGATGATATGTGTATGCACAGATGAATGGGAAACACACAGGCTGATATGGGACAGGGTGTGATATATAAAGGAGGCCACAACAACCATTTGGGCTATTATGTCAATGTTTGGCACTGTTGTGGGCATAGGGGGTGTGCATACTGTGTGCACAGTGGATTAATGGAACTGAAGCAGGTGTTTTAGCATGAGAAAAAGGATTTTTAAGATTCAGTGACAGTGAAAAGGGGTTTTTATCAGTGAGGAAAGTGTTGTGTTGTGGTGGAAGTATTAAGGTATGAGCGATGGATAATCAGTGAGGTGTTGCATGGTATGAATGCAAGGTGTATAGGTGAAGTGCAGCAAATGCAGGGAGTGAGGATGTACAGGTGACATACAGTGACATGTGCAAGTGTAGAGTACAGGTACTAAAGTTCAACCTTGCCAGATCTTTGATCTGAAATAATCAAAGCTAAAAATAGCTTTTAAACCCTGGTGTTGGCTCATCAATGATTAAAAACTTTGGGTTAGTGGATATTATAATGTCAATAGTGACATTCTCATGCTTCAACTGGGTGTTAATATAAGCCAAATTCTCAAGATACCTTCAGCCGACACATTAGGCCTGTCAATCATATCAAAGTACCTCTATACAAAACATAAGTTGCACATATTCCCATCTGCAATTCCAGCATAACTTCCAACACAAGAAATTATGAAATATGTACGAGAAATAACAGTTCTAAAATAAATTTATCCTTGTCTAAAGAAACCAATTTCGACCAAAGTAGCACTGATGGTTGGAATCAGTACAACCATATGTTGAAGTCAAATGTATGTCTAAGAAGCAAATTGATTTGTTCAGATGCACAACAAATCATCCTCTACTCAAGGCATAACAGACGTGATTCGCTGGACCATGATCCCACAAAGAAATTTCATATCAGCGCAGAGATGGATATAGCACTATACTGAATTAGAACATATGAATGCTAAAGAAAAAAAATGAATGCAGAAATGCCTATATGATGTGGGTGATGTTGCAGTATGTATTGCTACAGATATGGCATGCAGGGAGTATGGGATGGTATGCATAATTGTGGTTATGAAGAATATAGTAAAGAGATAAGGCATATACAACAGATGAACACTGTGTATCAGTGCAAGTGGTGATTACCGTGAGATAGCAAATATTCTGCAAAAGTACGAATAATAATGAAAAAAAATGGAATGTCAGGTGAATATGTTAGGTTGCAGAATATAGCATGGGTGACAATGGATTTACAGGGGAGGGAATGAATCTTTAACAACTTAAAGAAAAAAGAGAGAGGATTCAGCAGATGATTATTGAGATTTTGGACAAAAAAATTTAGCTGAGCTCCCCTTTTTCTGTAAAATGCCTAACCAAGAAGTAATACAGGGACTATCTTAAAACACAGTGGATATGACCATTAAGAGGCAGGTGAATTATAATACATTACCACCTGATTAACGTGATCGCACCTACCTGGTTATGGTCGACTTCACCTATGACCTTTAATCGAGCATATCAAAAGCTAACTACCATATACATGACAATACATACAGGAAATTTAACAGAAGTTTCTTGGCTTCTCAGTCTAGGCCATGAAATAATGAAAGAGTTCATAGGAAACTGATTACGTGATTTCTACCTTTCTTGAGACCTTATTGTCGGAGCCAAAATTTTTGGAAATGCTCCCAGCCTTTGTGAAGGTAAAACCATTTTCAAGTATGGTGAATTCCCAATTTTCTCATTTGCATTGTACCGTTGAACTCTAAATTGCAGATGTCAACCTAATGTATGATCAGAAATATGACATATGCAAGTAGTTGTGCAATCTTAACTATAACACTCGACTGTAACGAAGTTTTCTGCATGGAGATATTCCTCAGCCAATATATTATTCATTCCTGAGCTCACATCAGAATGTAAATTATCGTCACATTGACAACTTAAAAAAAAAATGAAATGAGGCAACATCATGTTGATGTAATAGGGAAATGAAACAGATAACTCCTAATGACCCTCTGTTCCCTAACTGTACTCGTCTAATGATCCAGTTTATGTGAAGTGTCCACCATTACTAACCAGATCCACAATCGATGAGCATTCAGGTTTTTATTCACAGGGGCTCAAAGGAATCAACCTCGGTGGTTGCTTGAAGACATTCTAACAGAGCTTATTATTGCCTTTTTTAGCGAATGTGTCCTCAGATGCATGGTGATCGGTTGATGCTTAAACTATCAAGAGAAGCATCGAATCGAGATGGCCATTCAAGATCTTTTCACACCGAATAAATTCAGATGAATAGATGATGAACACAAAGGAAAATAAGATCATGAAATGCATAAAGATCATCCAAAGTGCAGAGAATTCAATGGCGTCAATGCCATGGGGTATGATGCTAACGCAGATCTGAAGCTAGAAAGCTTGCATATCTTTAGTTTAATGATAATATTGATTTAAGTAGAAACATGTAATCAAGTGCCAAAATCCATAGTGCCAGCAGGAATTAGAACAAAATAGCCAAAAGAACAAGAAATAAAAAATGCATGAAACAATGATAAAAGAGATGTAACCCAGCAGGGGGTCAAATTTTTATTGCAAAACACAAATCGGGGCTGCTATAGGCAGACCGATATTGCGATGTTGCTTCATTAGTAAAGAAACAGAAAATCGAAAAGGAAATTCCAAGAGAAAGAAGATGGAAGAGGCAAATTTATAGAGGGAGCAGAGGGAAGAAGGGGATTCATACCGTGTAGAGGCTCTGGCTTTTGCTGGATTGATATTCTTCAGGACACTGGGGCAGAACCAGAAGAGGAGATGAAAAGAAAGTAGAGGGGAAGAAGGAGAAGCGTGAAGATGAAGGTGTTAATCGATCTGACAGGGTGAAGACATATGTAATCGATGTTGCTCGATCAGAAGGAGAGGCGATCTGGAGGCAAAAACTAGATGTAGAGGAGTGGCAGAAAACCGGATTTCGTGAAGGAGAAAGAAGGCTATGCGTGGGTGAAACATGATCCCCAGAGTCCCCTGTGTGCTCCCCTTTTAAAGAGGAAGAGGAGGATTCTGGCAGGCGGGGGCGACGGTTGAGCGTTGATGGCCGAGATGAGGCGATCATTGATCGTAGGGTGGACCAAGCGAGAGAGGAATGGAAGATGACAGATGGGGGAGGTCATTGAAGATCAACAGAAGAGAGATGAAGGAAGGCACACATGGGAGCTGGCGAGAGGGAGAGAGAACCGAGACAGAGAGAGAGCGAGACCGTTTGCAGTTTTTTGTGATTTTTCAAAAAGAGGGTTCTCCGGATTTTCAAAACAAGGTTCTAAAACTTTCTCTAAAAAAGGTTTTTGTAATTTCCTTTGTAATTTTTCTTGGTATTTTCTGATTTTTTTTGTCATTTTGGAAAAAAGACTCTAAAATTTATGAGAAAATAAAGGATTGTTGACATATTTTTGTAAAATTTGAAAATATTTACAAAAGAAAGGTTTTTCGAGAATTCAAGGCTATTCTCTGAAAAAATCTTCAAAAAACTGGTTTGGATTCAGAATTTGAGAAAATTTTTGAGTTTTGAACCTCGAATCGAGAAATATAGAGCAGTGAATCCAAACGGATGCCGGATGGACTGTCCGAGCCATTCAAAAAACTATTTTTGTTTTTTTTGTATTTTTAATTTGAAAATTGGACAACGAGGCTTAGATTTGGATTCTGATATTGGATCCGAATCTGAAATTGAGTTAGATATAGAAAAATGATTTGATTCCAGTAAATTTGAGCAATAAACTGGAATTATGAGTGAAAATGACTCAACTATGCTCAGAAAATGGAGGCCAAGGGCAAAAAGGGAATATTTATAAAATTTTAAAAAATTTGGGGTGTTTACAGCCATCGATAAAACAATGGCCTGCTCCACAATCCTCTCCGGGTACTGAAGCAAAACAGGTCAGTTGTAGCTGAACCTCCAGTCACCAGGAAATTTGGATGCAAGTGCAAGGATGGCATAGGTGAATGGGACTCAACCCTGTAACAGCTGATGGAAGAAGAGAAAAGTTTCGCAGGGACAACAACTGCAAGTTTGCTTGTAATACACCATGCATATAAAAAGATGGCATGTTATGAAATCCTACACCAGGAGAAAATCCTATTCCAGAACAAAATATCAAGGCTATTGTACAGAAAATGGCAAATTCTCCTGCAATGTTTCTGCAAACAGAAACAAGTAGCTCCAGTATCTTCTCATTCATTTTGTCCCTCCAATTTTTGCTGCAACCATCAACAAGCGTGCCTATAGCCGAAGGAGCATATCCTCAAGAGGTGTGGTGACATTGGACGTGTTGTAACAAAATAGAAAGGGCAACAGGCCTACCCCTGCTGTAATGGATCACAGTGAGTAGCAACGTACACTGTGAGATGAATCCTACCATGTTCAACAAGCCCATCACTCCCCTACTTTCTCAACAGTGTGGAAGAAACATGGATCAGGTTAACGCAACAACTAACAAACTCAATGCAACTCATTGAAGAATTGGACTTGGCTACCAATGAATTGAGATCATTGCATATAAAAGTCTTGAATCTTAGTTCATTTAGACATTAACTTGTCCTTTCCATGACCTTCTACTGGGATAGTCTTCACTGGGTCTTCAAACCATAATCTAGGACAGCTGCCTTCAGCAGGAATAGATAAAGAAGTATGTTCTCTCCAGACATGTAGGACGTTTTTTTCCAAAATATTTAGTTTATCTTCAATTTTCAGTTTTTTCTCTCTCTTTTTTTTTTTTGTTTTTTCTTAGAGAGATAGAGACTTCTGCTTTTGACAAGTATACTGAATAAAGCGAAATACGATATTGCAGTACACAAAATTTACAAACTACAAACAGGATAAATCATGATGTCTAATGCCTAGAAATTCATCAAAGGCGGCTTGTCTCAAACCACAAAGCTTGGAAAACAGAAGCTCTATAGATCCAACAACTAGGTGTATATGATTCCATGAAGAAAAGACGAAAAAGATGAGCAACATTATATACTAACACCTATGGCTACATAGACTAACTTTTAAGCGACTTCTAGATAACAGGACTTTTGAGTTCAAAAAGGAAAATCTCCTTAGATGACACCCGGATTAGGTCCAATTTGCCATCACCTTACTGATAATACATGAGTTGCTGACCTATGGTTACATTCTGAAATCCACCATCATAAACTGCTTGACTAGCCCCAACACCCATTCCTATTGCCACTTGCTTCAGAGCATGCTGACCCGACATCTGCATCTGCATGAGTGCCTGAAGAGAAACCCTTTTGGACAGCGCCAACTGCCTCTCATATAGGTCTGCAGCAGAAAGCATGGGGAAAGGAGCATATTCCTCTGTCGATCCATCAGGATGAGATCAAATTGTAACTAACATGGCGCTACAGAGATGGGATGGAATCACGAAGCACAGTTATCTCCTAATAGGATATTGTGAAGAAGTGTGTGTAAATCATAAAACACAATTAGGGGAAGGATCACACCCACGCCAAAAGTGAGAGATCAGCTATAAATCAAGAGTCAAAATGCAGGGAAAGAGAGAAGAGATAATGCACAAGAATTAAAACATGAATGGCTAATCAGAAAATAACGTGAATATAAGAAATCAAACAGAGCAAGGAAAATCAAAAGAATAAACAGAAAATCAGAAGCTAGAAAATAAATTAAACTATGAACAAGGAAGCGACAATCAAAAGGGGAATTGCACAAAACAAAACAAAATGTTGGAATTCAGGGACTTCGTTGATCTTGCACGAAGGTAGGTTGATATTGCCATATTTAATCAAATGCTATTGAATGTACTTTTAGGGAAATAATAGCAGAAAAGTTAGAAAACCAAAATGAAGGGAAGAAGTGTACTTACTTGACTTGGACGAGAGATTTGGGATTCCTCCTGCTGCTTAAGGGGAGGTACCAGGGGATCAGAAGGAGAAGAAGAAGAAGGAGGGGTGGAAAAAACGATCCCTCACCCCTTCCCCTGCGCCTCTTTTTATAGAGGGGGAGGAAGGTTCTGGAACGGGGGCTTCCATTGGAGATGAACGGGAGAGGAAGGCACATAGAGGGTGGTTGGCGATGGGCGGATGAAGGAAGATGAGGATTGCGATGGAGCGAGAGAGAGAGAAGAGCGTGAGGCAGAAGAGGGATGGTGAAGGAGATCGGCCGTTGTAAATTTTTTTAACATTTCAAAAACAAGGTTCTAAAAATAAAAAATTTCTTTAAACAGGGTTTTAAAAACTTATCTTTTGTAATTTTCTTTATGTTTTGAATTTTTGTTGTTGTTTTTCTTCGTGTTTTCTGCATTTTTTTGTATTTTTTGAAATAAAAATTCAAAAATAAGGGATTTAAAACTATTCTTATATTTTTGAGAAATATTTACAAGAAGAGGAGTTTTCTAAAAAAACTTTTGAAATTTTCTCGGACAACGGGTTTGGATCCAGAATTTGAGGAGGTATTCGAGTTTTGGACCTTAAATTGATAAATATAGGATGGTGGATCCAAACGGATATTAGATGGACTATCTGAGCCTTTCAAAAATTATTTTTGATATATTTCATAATTTTAATTTGAAAACTGGATAGAAAGGCTCAAATTTGGATTTTAACACTGGATCCGGATCCGAAATTGAGTCAGATAGAGAAAAGTGGATTTGATTCTAGTAAATCGGAGAGATAACTGGAATTTTGATTTAAAATTGACTCAGTTTACTTAGAAAATGGGGCTAGGGGTAAAAAGGGAATATTTATAAAATTTTGAAAAATTAGGGGTGTTCACAGATGCCCCTCTTTGCTTCTAAGCCGGTTGAAAGTCGAGCTTAGTGGCAAAGAAAACACTCCAAATTTTGAAAAATACCTCAGTCAGCATATCTGAACTGGGTGTGGAAGAATTTATTTGGAAAGACATGATTTCTCAGGCTTAACACCTTATCCTGAATGGTTCTAGGGGGACGAAATCCTCAAAAATGATATGACTCAATGATAGAAATGAGAAAATCGTGATGGGACTTTGGGTGAAGATCCCAAAATGGTGGAAAATGAGAATTTTGATCAAATCTCATGGGTGAGACGAGATCAGTCTTTTGGAATGACTTAGGTTTAGCCCTTAACCTGGATGGGATGAAAATACATCAAGATGATTTGAACTAGGAAAGGAAATACATGAGTACCTTGATGGGACATTTTTTAGAGAAATGACTCGTGAGATGAAGCTTAAGTATGATCCTTTCCTGAGTGGATATGAAATGTATGAATTTCTTTGATGAGGAGGACCCTGATGGGACTAGGAGAGTATACCTTGTCAAAACGAAGAACCTCATCGAAACGAGGCTCAGGTTTTACCTGAACCTGAAAAAGGAGGATACCTCATGAAAACACGAGGCAACATGTTTATCCCTTAGCCTGAGAGGGACGACCATACGGAATCCTCGAAATGAAGAAACCATGATGGGACATCCAGAGTTGGATGAACAAATCCGAAAGGGGTTTTTGCGAAAGGAGAGAAAATGGGGTTCCCTAAAGCTGAGAAAAGGGATGATCTTGGGCACCTCATTGCTGAGACTAAATCAGCTTTTGAAATGGCTTTCGCAAGAAGTACAAGTTTGACCCTTAACTTGAGCGGGTGATACCGTACAAAATTCTTGAATGGAGAAATCGTGGTGGGATTAGAAAGGATATCTAGCCGAAACGAGATTCAGGTTTAATCCTAACCTGGACGGAAGATACCTCATGGAGCAAGGTTCAGACTTAACCCTTAACCTGAAAGGGACGACCATACAAAATCCTCGAATGAAGAAACCATGATGGGACCTTCGGAGTTTGGACGAACAAATCCAGAAGGGGTTTGTGAGAGGAGAAAGATGGGGTTCCCTAAAGCTTGGAAAAGGGATGATCTGGGGCATCTCATTGCCAAGACTAAATCAGCTTTTAAAAACAAACGACCTCTCGCATAAAGTTTGGGTGATACCTCGAGGAGCGAGGTAACAGGTTTAATCCTTAGCCTAAATGGATACAGGATCCTCGAGCGGCGAGGAAACTGTGATGGGACCTCTAGACTTCACATAACAAGTCCAAGAGGGGTTTGCAAAAAGATGAAAATGGGAGTCCCTGAAGCTTGAAAAAGGGTTGATAAAGGGGTGCCTCATTGTTGAGACTGAAAATAACTTTTAACAATAAAAGACCTTTTGCAAAAAGTTCAGGTTTAACCCTTATCCTAAGTGGGAACTATCTATGGCGGAACAGTGGGAAACACAGGGAA
Source organism: Nuphar pumila (assembly GCF_984573655.1). Taxonomy (NCBI): domain Eukaryota; kingdom Viridiplantae; phylum Streptophyta; class Magnoliopsida; order Nymphaeales; family Nymphaeaceae; genus Nuphar; species Nuphar pumila. The sequence goes on along the minus strand of NC_143252.1, from coordinate 95,319,761 downwards.
GTGTGCAGATCCGAGAGACTCAGATCAAACAGAAGAGAAGGACCTTTCAGTCCTAATGAGGGATGACGTCAGGATAAGTCAAAATGAACATCAAGTTCTTATTTCATGTTGGGATAATGAGAAAATATTGCCAATAAGATGCCAAGAATTGTAGTTGATTTTAAATGATTGGATTGTGTATATATATGTGAAAATATCACCTCTTTCTACCTAGAGTATTAACTCCAATTGGGCTAACTCCGTAGAATCAAGAATCAAATTCAAATTTTGTTGTTGTTGAGTTTCTTCAAGGAAGATATCAATTTCCTTGATATGAAAAGAGAAAAAATATTCTTAGCTTCATAAAAGCAATTGAATGAAAATATTGATAGAAGAATTTCACATAAATAAAGATGATTCCTGGCAGTTTTGGGCAGTTTGATATCCTAGGGCTTTTCCCATGATGATCTTTTTGCACTCTTTTGAGTCATGGAACTTTCTTGGACTTTTGGGAGAAGCTTATTACATCATCCTTCATTTTGGAGATGTCCTGACTTTTCTCTCTTTTTCTGAGAAGGGTACGTCACAAACTCCTTCATCTTGGAGATGCTCCAATCCTTCTTTTTCTCAAGAATTATACTGATGATATTGACTCATTGGTCAAAAGCTCTCTAAATGATAGCAGAAATCAAATATCCTTTAGGGTTTGTCAGGAGGTTCATCACAATTTCCTTTATTTCGATGGTGATCTGAACTTTCCCTGAAAGAATGCGTCACAAACTCTTTCATCTCGGAGATGATCCAAATCTTCTTTGGCCTCGGGGGTGTAGCTCGCATATTCGTCTTCATCTTGACGACAATTGAGAGATCCCTTTTGTAAATATTGGATTGCAGCTTAGATGACTGAGGAGATATGGATTGGGTAGGTTCTTTTACTGCCCAGGATATTTTCACTGTCTTACTGCCAGAAGAATGATCTTTAAGAATGTGCCATAGCTATGATCATTATCAGTGCACTTTTGGCTTTTCAACATCATTGAATTTTTCTTTGTCGGTCATATCGAAGATTTTACTTCATCATCTTGGTTGGCCAAGAGAAAAAGTTTGAATTTAGTTCTTTCCTCGCAAAAGTCTTGTCCTTTTGAAAAAAATACTGAAGGTAGTTCAAGGTAATCCTTCGTGCGATGAAAGCTTTGAGATCAACAATGTTTTTTTATAGCAAATTGGCAAAATATTCTTGAAATCTTTGGTGAAAGTAATTGCTTGATATCGAATCGACACATCCATGACAAAATTCTCCTCTTTTTCCCCAAAAAGAGAGACTCGAGCTTTGCCCTTTCCTGAATGGGAAAGTAAGAAATACTCCTCTCTTCTATGAAGAGGAGGTGTTTGCAAAACAAAACTTTTGAAGAGAAATTAAGTTTTCGTCAAAACTCCCCATCTCTAGGCTTCTCTTATGGAAAGGCGGCCAAAAATAAGTTTGGAAAAATATCACAGAGGAACGAGTCCATCACACTCTCCCTAGAAGAGGATCCTCTGTGAAGGGGTTGGCCAAAGATGAGAAAATACTGGGGGCCACATAAGGAAACGGGCTTCCGTCGAAGCTCTCCCCAGAAAAGGGGTCCTTTGTGTAAAGTTGGTTTGTTGTTTTGCAAACAGTTCGCAAAGAAACGAGTCCCTTCAAACTCTCCCTGGAAAAGGGTTCTTGCGAACGAAAAGATGGTTACATGCGAAAGGAACGAGCTCCCTCAAACTCTCCCTAAAGAGGGTCCTTCGCAAGAGAAAAATGATTGATTTTTGACAGAATGATAACCCGAAGGTTGAAATGAAGATTTAGGAGCTTGAATTATGATGATTGGTTAGTACAAAGACTGAACCAAGAGGGCTAACTGATAAGCCAGCCATACAGTAGCACGAGCGCTAGATGTACCAGTACGAACACTGGATTTTGAAAAAGCACCAGTACGAGCACTGGATTTTGAAAAAGCACACCAGTACGAGCACTGGATTTTGCAAAAGCACCAATACGAGCATTGGATTTTGAAAAAGCACTAGGATGAGCACTTGCTATTGAAAATGCACCAGTACGAGCATTGGATTTGGAAAAACACACCAGTATGAGCACTGGGTTTTGAAAAGGAGACCGACATTCTAAAATACTTAAGAATTGAGCGTGAATGATTGTCGGCGTTTCAGGATTATCCCTTATCCTGAAGGGGGAATAAAATCTGAGTCCAGAACTTGATTTTTCAAAGGAGAACTTTGGTCCAATACGAGCATTGGATCAAAAGGGGAAATCCGAGTCAGAACTCGAAATCGAGACAATAGAAGATAAAAAGGACAACCTGAGTCGGAACCCAGATCTTAAAAATAAAGATAAAATGGAAAATCCGAGTTTGAAAACTCGAATCTTCAAAGGAACAATTGGTTCCAACACGAGCGTTGAATCCAATGGGAAGTCCGAGTCGAAACTCGAAACTTCAAATGAAAAGACAAAGAGGAAAAACCCGAGTCAGAACCCAGATCTTTAAATAAAGATAAAATGGAAAAATCTGATTTTAAAAACTCGAATCTTCAAAGGAACGATTGATTCCAACACGAGCATTGAATCCAATAGGAAGTCTGAGTTGAAACTTGGAACTTCAAATGAAATATAAAAAGAAAAAACTCGAGTCGGAACCCGGATTTTGAAAACAAAGATAAAATGGAAAACCCGAGTTTGAAAACTCGAATCTTCAAAGGAATGATTGGTTCTAATACGAGCGTTGAATTCAATAGGAAGTCCGAGTCGGAACTCAAAACTTCAAACAAAAAGATAAAAAGGAAAAACCAGAGTCGGAACCCAGATCTTTAAATAAAGATAAAACGGAAAATCCGAGTTTGAAAACTCGAATCTTCAAAGGAATGATTGGTTCCAACACGAGCGTTGAATCCAATAGGAAGTCCGAGTCGAAACTCAATACTTCAAACGAAATATAAAAAAAGGAAAAACCCAAATTGGGACCCAGATCTTTTAAATAAAGATAAAACAAAAAACCCGAGTTTGAAAACTTGAATCTCCAAAGAAACGATTGGTTCCAACACGAGCGTTGAATCCAATAGGAAGTTCAAGTCGGAACTCGAAACTCTGGAAATGAGATATAAAAATGAGACTCGAGTCGGAACCTAGGTCTTTTAAATTAAAAAAAAAATGAAAAACAAAACCTGAGTCGGAACTCAGATGGGAAGGAAATAATTCCAACCCGGGAGTCAGATTCTGGAAGGATTGACAAAAGGTATGAATAGATTCCGATGATCATGATGAAGATGAGAAACTTATTCAATATCCTCGACCCAAGGTGGCCTAAGATTTGAATTTTATTTATGATGGTTTCCAGGATTATCCCTTATCCTAAATAAAAATTTGACAAAATTGTTATAATTGATAGAGATTGATAAAGGATAAAGAGATTAACAAAGAAGAAAATCAATAAAATTGATGAAATTTGATTATAAAAATTGAAAAGAGATTTGTAAGAATTTGGTAGAAATTTGAGGGAAAATTGATGATGGAAGACTTCAGGACTATCCCTTATTCTGAAAGAAAAAGGACCTCGCAGGATGAGGTTCAGGTTTATCCCTTAACCTGATAGGGAAAAGAACAAAGGAGTACCTCATTGAAAAGAGGCATAAGGTTTGTCCCTTAACCTAAAAGGATTAGAAAATAAGGATCTGATAAAATTTAATAAAATTGATGAAAAATTGATGAAAAATTGATAAAATTTGATAAAATTGAATAAAATTGATAAAATAAAGATTGATCAAAGATTTAATGAAAATTTGACAAAAATTGAAGCAAAGAGTTTGTCTGATTCTGCCTGCACATGATGAAAGGAAGATAGAGGTATAAAAATAAGAAATAAAAATGCCCCAGTATCATGGAGAAGAATGTGAGAATTGATAGAAGATCGTTATTTTATTGAAAGGCTCTTTGAATAGTACAAAAGGCTAGAATGAATATTTCAAGTATAAAATTTCTTCAAGTGCAGAGCATTGATTGGATCTGGCAGTTCCACCCCATCTGCATTGATCAGACGATACGAATTGTGAGGCAGTGCTTCCTTAACCACATAGGGCCTTCCCAATTGGGTGACCACTTGCCCCGTGGTCGATGCTTGAGATGAGTTGTCGATCTGAGTACCAAATCATTAACTCAGAATCTCCTCTCAATAACTGACTTGGCATAGTGCCTGGCTATCCTCTGACGATAAGCCTGAGCATGCTCTGCTGCCTTTAGTCTCTTCTCATCTAGCAGATCTGGTTGTACTAATCTCTGCTGTTGATACTGATCAAGCAGGAGCTCAATGAGCGACGCAAATTTGAATGCGGGCTTCTGAATGTGGAGAGGTAGTACCACCTCGGTCCCATAGACAAGCTCTGAAAGAGTAGCATTGGTTGGAGTCTGAATGGTGGTTTGGTACGCCCAAAGTGCATCGTGCATCTTCTCATGCCAATCACGGCTTGTTTCCACAGTTCTTTCCAGAATGTGGATCAAAATCTTGTTGGTGGCCTCTGCCTGGCCATTCCCTTGAGGATAATAAGGAGTTGAGAAATGATGATGAATCCCAAACTTTGAGTAGAAGGTCTTCATCCTCTTATTCTTGAAATGACTGTCATTATCTGAAACAATATCATGTGGGACGCCGAAGCGGCAAAGAAGGTTCTTATGAATAAAAGAAACCACATGTCGGCCTTCAATTGTTCGCAGAGTTACGACTTCGACCCCTTTGGTGAAGTATTCTGTTGCTACGAGGAAATATCTATGGCCATTAGAAGCCGAAGGAGTGATTGGACCCACCACGTCGAAGGCCCACATTGAAAAAGGCCAAAGAGAAACCACGGACTGCAAGTATGCGGCTGGCGCATGAATAGAAGGTGCGTGCATTTGGCATTTGATGCACTTTCTTACGAATTGATGGCAATTCTGCTGCATGATTTTTCAGTAATACCCTGCCCAAATGATCTGCTTGACGAGCATTTGGTAGCCGACGTGACCACCACAAATTCTCTAGTGTGCCTCTTGGATCACTTCCATGGATTCATCTTTATCTAAGCATCTGGCGTACTCAGAACTGAACCCACGACGGTAGAGAGTATTGGCAAGGATGAAATAGCGGGTTGACATGCGCTGGACCGCACGTTGCTCCTTTCTTGACATCTTCGATGAAAATTCACCGATTTCAATAAAGTTTTTGATGTCTTGGTAACAAGGCTTCTCTTTCTGAGTGACTTGGTTTACTTGCTCAGCTAAAATAAAGGTAGGTTGATCAAGTTTGCTAATCTCGAAGGAATGGCAGGATTCACTGTCTTTAAAAGACAAAATAGAACCCAGACAGGCTAGGCCATCTGCTATATGATTGTATTCCCTCTTGATATAGTTAAGCTGAAATTCTTCAAAGTTGCCTATGAGAGCTAAGGCAATCTTCTGATAAGGAATCAATTTTGAATCTTTCACTTGCCATTCTGCATTAACTTGGCTGACAACAAGCAATGAATCATCGAAGGCATGTACTCTCTTGACATTGAAGTTTTGCAAAATCAAGGCCTTGTATTAGAGCTTTATACTCGGCCATGTTGTGAGTACATTTAAAGTTGAGCTTGAGGGAATAAGAGATCATCTCCTTTTCGAGAGTGATCAACAAGATCTCAATCCCTATACCAGACATATTCCTAGCTCCATCAAAGAATATAGTCCAAATTGGGGACTCTTGAATATTGCAGATAAGATCGTCGATAAAATCATCTTGTGCCTTGATTTCTTCTGACAACGGAAAATCTGCCAACTGATCTGCGATAAACTGACCTTTGACTGACTTCTGAGACACATATTCTAAGTCGTATTGCATCAGGAGGACTTGCCATTTCGCAATCTGTCCAGTAAGAAATGGTTGCTCAAGGATGTACTTGAGGGGATTGAGCCTTGACAAAATTTTGATTTCTGAGGCCAACAGATAATGTCTCAGCTTCTGACACATCCACAATAAGGCTAGACATGTCTTTTCCATTTGAGAATATCTCTTCTCATAGTCGATCGCATGCTCTATCTGGCTGCCTTCCTCATACTGTTGTAAACACCCCAAATTTTCCACATCCATTCTCAAACAACCCTCCTCGTGCAGTGCCAACCCTGTTAGGTCAGTGTAGGAGTCAAATCCTGAGTTAGTTTCAGAAAATTACCATTTTACCCATTTTTCATTAGGAAAATTACCATTTTACCCCTAGGTCATCCTGAACCCCAGTCAGTCGGAGTCAATTAAGCTCATTGGATAGTTCAGAACATTTAGAATATCAGTCATTTTAAATTCATTTGAACTCACAGTGAGAAAGTCATTTTCATTTCTGATCATTCCTGCCAAAATCGGATCATTTCTTCAAAAATGAGCTCATTTCTTGCTCAAATCCAAGCCAATTGTCTCCAAGTCAGTCATTCATAGTCAGTCATACTCCCCAGAGTCTAAATTGAGCTCACCAGAAGTTCAAGCACTCCAGTTTCAGTTCAAAACCATTTCCAAGTGTCCAGGAGCCCATTTTAGTCCATTTCAGCTGAAATTGAGCTGAGTTCAGCCAATTGAGCTAGTATTCGAGCTTCGATTTTAGTTCATGTCAGTATTATTGACTTTTTTTTTTAGCTCAAAGTCAGCTCAAGTTCGTAATTCACTTCACTCCAATGACCATTCCATACCATTTCTCTAAAAATGGCAGCTTTTCTTGCAAATTCAGTCAGGAAGGTCAGTTGAGTTAGTGCCTGGTCAGTTCATTTGAGTTTTGAAACTCTAAAATCCAGCTCAATCTAGCTCATCTTAGTTCAATCCAGCTCGAACCCCAATTTTCAGTGTCACTCTGTCCCAGTAGAGTCCCGAAAACCAATTCTTGAGCTATTTTGCAAATTTTATCAATTTTAATGTTTTTTAAACTGATACAAGTGTCAATCGGGGTCTGACATCCAAAATTCTTTATTCAAGGTTAGCATTTCGCATAGCATTTCATGTCATTTCTCATCATTTCATATCATTTCTCAGCATTTCATAACATTTCATTTCATTTTCGAAGTCCAGAACTCCAGTTTTATAAATTTCAATCCAGATCGAGTTTTAAAAGCTTTCAGAAATCAATTTCAAACCCTGAGTTTCCAAAATTGACATTTTTACCCTCAGAAGTCTAAATTTGGAAATATTTTCTCAAGAAAAATAATCTGGATTTATTTCAAACTCAAATTTTAGAATTCTACACTGGATTTGCTTCGCAACGGGGTATTGAACTTCAAAATCCGAGCTTGTTTTAAAAACTGCCAAAATAGCTCGTTTTGTTTGAAAATAGAGTTGAAAGCATTTTCTCAAGAAAAACAATCTGGATTTCTTTCAAAATTACATTTTTAAATTCTATATTGGACTTGCTTCGCAACGGGGTATTGAACTTCAAAATCCGAGCTCGTTTCAAAAACTGCCAAAAATAGCTCATTTCGTCTAGAAGTAAATTTAGAAGTATTTTCTCGAGAAAAACAATCTAGATTTCTTTCAAAATCAAATGTTCAAATTCTACACTAGATTTGCTTCGCAACGGGGTATTGAACTTCAAAATTCGAGCTCGTTTAAAAAACTGCCAAAAATAGCTCGTTTTGTTTGAAAAAAGAGTTGGAAGCATTTTCTCGAGAAAAATAATCTGGATTTCTTTCAAAATTACATTTTCAAATTCTACACTGGATTTGCTTCGCAATGGGGTATTGAACTTCAAAATCCGAGCTCGTTTAAAAAACTTCCAAAAATAGCTCGTTTCGTCTAGAAACTTTTTGAAAAGACTATTTTACCCCTCTAATCTTCAAAATGAATTTCAAAATTGAAATTTGGACCCTCTCTGAAATGGCCCATTCATTTACATTTCTGTTTTATTAAAAAAACAAAAAAAGATTCTTTTTATTTGTTTGTTTTTGTTTTTATTGATTTTTATTTATTTATTTCATTTTAGAGAGGTGGGACCCACAAGGGGGTCAACCAAGCCTCCAGCCCCACTTTCCATTTTTTCCCTCATTTTCTTTCCCTTTTCCTTTTTCCCTCCTTTTCTTTATTTCCTTTCTTTTTTCCTTTTCTTTATTTTTTTTTTCCTTTTCTTCTTCCTCTTCTTTCCTTTTCCTTCATTTCCCTCTTGCCAACCATTCACGTATCTCTCTCTCATTTTTCTATCAAGGACTTAGAAAAGATCCTATTAGGACCTAAGTTAGGAAGAACAAAAAAAAACAAAACAAAGGGGGCTTACGGTGGGTCTCTCTCTCTCCCTCTCTCCTTCACGGCTGCCTCTCAAGCCTCAACTCCCCCTACAGCCACCTTTACCAAGGAGCTTCAGCAAGAGCCTCTTCCTCCCAGCTCCTCCTTCAAAGCACCATCAGCACCCTCCATTGGCTACAACCCATCTCAAAAATACTTTCTTCCAGCAAGGTTCAAGGCAGCGGTCAATCTATCCGTTACAAGGTGGAATCCAAGGTATGACTCCCATTTCATCAATATTTTTTTGTTTAAATATATGATATTTCAATAAAAGTGCTACCAGATGATATGATCCATCCGTTCCATGGATGGAATCCCTCATCTCTACGGCCAACATAAAAAAAAATGGTTCATATCGCTTGCTTACTTTTTTCTTTTTTTTTGTTATTTTCCATGATTAGTTACATACTTTAAACATCATGCTAGTTAGATTTATGTTTTGCTTAGGTGTTATTCTGATTTCATTAAAGTTAAGTTAATATTCTATCCGTATATCCATTATTTTACGTAGGAATTCTTTATGATAAATCTTGAAAATTTTATCATGGATGCACATGGTTGTTGCTGATACCTTGAAAAAAAAAACCAGTACGATTTGGATTTCAAAACCTTCTCAAATAAATCAAATCCCAAACTAGGATTTCACATTTCCAGAATTTTTCAGTTTCTGCTTTAGCAAACAAGAACCCATAAAATCACCCCTGTGGGAGATTCAAATAGTCTTCCAAAAATCACAGTGGATTCATAATCAAATCTACTAATGATCTGGAAATTTTGAGGTTTTTCCAGTTAGTTTTGGCCTCTGTAAAAAATCGGATTTCCCAGCTTCCTGGGAAAACCTCGATTTTCCTTTGTCAGGGTATAGACAGATCCTAAAGCACCAAGTCCACCCAATCCATAGCCATTACGCAAAAACGTTAAACATGAAAGTTGTTTCTAACATGTTTTTATGTCATGTCCTAAAATTTGGGAATTTTGGGAACTATTTCATTATTTTTCCCAAAATTTTATTTTCTGTCTGACAGATTTCAATATCCCGAAATTCCAGAGGATTAGGTCTCTGATAACAGCGTGCCCTTTTCCACACTGTGACCCGAATCCCAGTTCTGTAAAAAAACAAAATTTTCATCTGTTTGTCAGAAACATTTTTCCACAATTTCAGACTTTTTCACATCTGTTTACTATTTTTCCCACATTTTCTACCGAAACCTGTCTGTTTCCTTCATTTACTGGAGTCGTCGGATTCCGATCCGACTTGCCGGAGCGGCACAGCTCAGACCATAGGTCAAAACCAGAAAGTGTAAAAGGAAAAAATCCTTGCCGTACTGTCCTCTGTTACCACATAAAATTTGGGAAATTGTTTTTGAAGTTTGATATCCTAAAACTCCTTTAGAATCAACATTTTAGGAAAAAATCACAAAATTTAGGGTTTTTACTTGAATTTCCGTATTTAAAAATACAAAAAAATTAAATTTTTGAGCTCCATTCTGTTTTTAGGGATATTTTAGGTGTCCATGCCAAATTTGGCTTAATTCCAAGTTCATTTTCTCCATGTGTTAGTTTATCTTTAAGTTCAGAAGTGAAAATTAGGCGAAAATCAAGTTAAATTTGATATTTTATGATATTTTCGTCATTTTAAGGTTTTTATCATGTACATGAGCATATATAATTATATTAGGGTTAATTTCAATGTCATTTGGATTTCACATTTTTTATTTTTGCACAATTTATTTCAGAAAACCCTGGTTTCAAGGCCATAGTCTTGTTATCAGGGGTATTTTGATCATTTTGACCTAAATTTCGAAATTTCAATTTCTAATTCCATAAATTTTCATGCATGTCATCACATTTCATCATATTGTATTTGATTTATTTCATTTGATTTTCAAAATTCCAAAATTTATAAAAATAATTTCAAAAAAACTTGATTTCCAGGTCATTAGGGGTATTTTGGTCATTTTGACCCCAATTTTGAATTTCAAAGTTTATTTTCAAAATTTATTCATTATTTATCATGTTTATATCAAACGGGGTATGAATTTGGGTTTATATCTGAATAATATTCGATAATTTCCCATATTTTCGGATAAATTCAGAAAAACCTACATTTTTGTGATAACCTTGTTTTCTAGTTTTGCAGGAATATTCAAGAAGAAGACTTAGTTTTATTTTTTTATTTCAATTCAATGTAATATCAAATGTAATAATTTGGAATAAGAGTTACTTTTCTGCTTAGAATAGGACTGCATTGCATATAGTTTAATTTTTGCAAAATTCCAATATCTGATGTATGATCCATGTGCATTTATTTCAAATCCACTATGGTTCACACGAATGACACGTGCACAAGCTTTTATGGAGTTTATAAACTCGGTGGGATTCGTATTTATGGCCATAGTCAGAATACGAAGAAAACCAATATTTATGATCTTTATATCAGCCACATTCAGCCTACACTCTTAGGCTAACTTCAAAATGCATTGCATTTCTCAAAGTTTTAAAAGAATTTCCCAATTCCTCAATGAAATTCCCTTTTCAAATTCATATTCATTCATTCATATCATTCAAATTGCATCATTTTCCAAATCATTTCCCAATTCCATTACAGAAAAATCAGTTTTCCCAAGAATTTCCAAGTCTTTCTTATGATGTGATTTTCTCAGAATCCTTAGTTTTCAAATGACATTTCAAAGCATTTCCCAAGTTCAAATGAAGATTCTCCAATGTTTTAACATTCTCAAATTTCAAAATCCCAAGTTTTCAGAAATTGATCTTCTCAGAATTCCCGTTTTTCTGAGAATTCATTTTCCTTTTCAGAAATCTTTTTCCAATGAATTTCTTGAGTTTCTCAGAATTCTCAAATCCATTTCCTCAGAAAAGCAATCTAAATCACAAAATCGATTTTCCAAAGTACAAGTTTTCCTGAGTATTCATTTTCCAATGCAAATTTCTGATTTCCAATGAACTTCAATGATTTTCCCAGGAATTCAATTTTCAAGTACTTTTCCAATCAATTTTCAAGCATATTTCAATTTTTCAAAGCAAACATCATATTTTCTCAAACTTGCATTATTTTCAAAATTTCATAGCACAAGCTTGATTCTTTGTGCATTCTAGGAAAAATAGAGCATAATTTAGCTATTTGAGTTGAGTTAAAGCACATAATTGGTCCTTGGTTCAATTACCCCTGGTAAAGGCGCCAGGAACGGTTGAACCTCGTACCGACAGGCGGATCCCATTCCACGGAATTTTCCGACAAATTTTCAAAACGGAGGCGAGTTAATTTTCAAAACCATTTTCAAAACTTTGGTTGAGTTTGATTCGCGAAATGTGTTTCTCTCTCGCAAGGGAGGGGAAAAATTTTGCGATGATAACAGGTTTGGCGACCGTGATGGGACCTGTCTTCACCTGATCAATTATATGCTTTATCTTAGCTCAATTATCAAAATTATGTTCTATGAAATGTCAGCTTTAATTTCTGATATCATGTGAACCTAGGAGCCTAGACTTGAACCCAGCTGACATGGATTGCATGTAGACTAGGCATGGTTTGGTAGGACCATATTGAGGAGAATTATTCATGCTCACTTAGACTTAGGTCTGAAATACAACACTCCTCAATCTAGGGCTTGTATAAAAACAATGTTTGCTTCTTCAAAAAAAAAAATTCAAAATTCTATCTCTTTAGGATTTAGAGCCCTCTGTTTGCTTGCATGTGATCATATTTCAAAAACCACCCCACCTATGTCTACCCGGTCTTCACGTTGCTGGGCTCTCTTCCAGAACCATAGTTCGGGACAAAGCCTCACAACTGGGCCACTTATTTGGGCTAACGCCCCCCTGCCACGTACCAAGGGCCATAGTCCAATGTATATCGGTAGGCGCTCCAGGATGTTGGGAAAACACAAGCCTAGAACCGAAGATGAATTTTTATGCCACGTACATCGAGCCTCGGTTCGAGTATATCGGCATAGCATGATTGGACACAGCTGATCTGAGCCTAGAGTCAGGATTAGAGTCCTAAAGCTCTTTCAAAATTGATACATTTAGAGTCAGCTTCTTAGGGAATGTTGTATGTGTATAATTGTTTGTGATTGAATGTATGATATTCATTTCCATCTTATTTTCCCATATTTTTCCCAGTTTTTCCAAAATACTGGATAATTTGCCAAAATACTTCATTTTTCCATTTATAAAGCATTTCTTTGTAAACCCTGGACGATTTTTCCAAATTATTCACTTTTTCTTCAAAACTCCAAGTGATTTTTCATTCTTTCATTCCTCTGGACTTCGAATTTTCAACATTTCACTTTATCCTGCCTGCAATTTTCAAAATTCTTGTATTTTTTTCAAAGTCTAATTCCAATCTTCCTATCTTTCAGTCTAATGGCATTCAGTCAGTTCGACTCTGTCTTTCTTGAGGGTCACATCTCCTACGAGGTGCGACAAAGTCTTCTCGAGCATCGAGCTCTCAACACCGGACCCTTCTTCCCCCGGTGGTACTATATTTGGTTCAAAAACTTCTTCTATATGTTTCCGGACCATTTCAGCGACTGTGGGTTAGAACTGGCATCTGCAGTGGGAAAATTGATAGTCAACGACAATCTGATCCATGCACTGGCAGAGTGGTGGAATCTGCGCACTTGCACATTTTGGTTCCCGTGGGGCGAGATGACCCTGTTGATGGACGAATTTTCAGAGATCATGAAATTGCTCGAGCTAGCCGGTCAGCCTGGAGATCCATTGGAGCAACAACTTTTTATCAATGTCAAGGGTCTGGACCCCAAAGATGCTTTAGCTCGCATGACAGAGCGTAAGTCTTTGCCACTAATTGAGGAAAATGGAAATGAATATGTGAAACTGATCGAGATCTATCAACAGTATGGGGCATTTTCAGAAGTCAGCTCATTATCTAGAACAGCTCGAGAAAGAAATCAGTATGTGATGGTCGTATACACTGAAGGGCTCGCTTTCTTCCTAGATATACATATGTGTATGGCAAGCAGTTCAAGCTACTTGGCCCATTTTCCTATACCTACTACTATCCAGAGTGATGCGTCAGGAAATTTTCTTGGAGACAGAAGCGCATAGAAGCTCGGCTACTATCAGGGATTATGCCAGAGTTCAACCTTGCATCAACGCAGTGGTCCGGAACATACCATTCTGCCAGATATGGCTGAGATTCTTTCATCACTCTTACTCTTTTCTCCAGTCCTCGTGTCTCTGCTGATCATTAAGAGTGGTGGCAAACTGTCTATATGCACCCTTTTTCTCAAGTCTACTATTGATGCAATCAAATTTTTCCTTCAATAAAAAAATCCTTCAATTTTCATGGTTTGACGACCTCGCCTAGGTGACAAGGCATATTTGCAGTTGTTCGTTCTCCTCGCAAAGAATGCCAACACAATTGTCGTGACTCCAACGCCGACCCAATTTTTAGTACTGAGATGTTCTTCCAATTATCTACCAAATTCTCATCAAATATTTTTCCTATATTCATTTCTATCCCGAATTTTCATCATAAAAAATTAATCATCCATCACATTCTGCAGAGAACATCAGTATTCCCAAGTGGTTCAGATCAAATCAAATAAGAAGCCGTTACTATATCAAGTGCATCCGTGATTTTTAAAGCATCAAGTAAAAAGAGTTGAATTCTCCAAGATCTGTCAGAAGACAGAGTCTGAATGATAGGGATGACATCGATCTCGTTGCATATCAAATGTTCAAGAAGATGATGATCAAGATGATGTCTGAGCAAGTTGAAAACGATCTTGGAAAGACTCTCCTCAAGGAAAAGACATTTGTCTCCTCTCAGAATATCACTGGCAAGAACAACGAGCGATTCAGCGCATGTCAGGTCGATATTTTATTCTTGCTGATGTCCTCTATTATCGTGGATTCAGTTCTGAATATTCCAAATGCTTAGACGAAGATGAAGCCAAAGAAGTTGTGCAGGAGGTACACAAAGGCATTTGCGGTGGTCACGTCAGCTACCAAACTCTTATCAAGCAAATCATCCGAGCAGGATATTACTGGAAAACTATGCAACAAGATTGCTATCGTTTTGTGAAGAAGTGCGTTCAATGTCAGATGCATGCACCTTCTATTCATGCGCCAACGACATACTTGCAATATGTCGTCTCGCCATGGCCATTTTCTGTGTGGGCCTTTGATATTGTAGGCCCCATTACTTCTTTTGCTTCAAATGGCCATAAATATTTTCTTGCCGCAACAGAATATTTTACTAAATGGGTCAAAGCTATCACTTTGCATATAGTAGAATGTCAACACATGATCTCATTCATCCATAAGAATATCCTTTGTCGTTTCGGCATACCGCACGATATCGTGTCAGACAATGACAGTCATTTCAAGAAGAAGAGAATGAGGACATTCTGCTCAAAGTTCAGAATCCATAATCATTTCTCTGCTCCTTTTTATCCCCAAGGGAATGGTCAAGCAGAGGCCATCAGTAAGATTCTGATTCGAATCTTGGAGAGAACTTTGGAGATAGGTTGTGATTGACATGAAAAGATCCATGATGCATTGTGGGCATACAGAACCACCATTCGAACTCCAACTAATGCTACTCCGTCAGAACTTGTCTACGGAACTGAAGTAGTACTGCCTCTACATGTTCAGAAACCTGCTATGAAATTTGCATCACTTCTAAAATTACCTCTTAATCAGTATCAGCAACAACGACTAGTACAACTTGATTTGCTAGATGAAAGAAGACTCAGAGCAGCAGAGCACGCTCAATCATATCGTCAAAGGATAGTCAGACAATATGCAAAATTTGTCATTGAAAGAAAGTTTTAAGTCAATGATCTAGTGCTCAGATCAACATCTTATCTCAAACACCGCCCGGGTGGCAAGTGGTCACCAAATTGGGAAGGTCCCTATGTTGTCAAAGAGGCATTACCTCGTAAACTCATATCGGCTCATCAATGCTGATGGTGTGGAATTATCAGACCCCATCAATGCTCAACATTTGAAAATTTTCTATACTTAAATCCTCTATTCCATCCTTTGTAATTCCTCAATATATTTTCTTCAATAATGGTCAAATTCTTCTTTCCCAGTTACACTGGGGCATTATTTTGAAAATTGTTTTAAAAAACGTCCTGTATGCAGGCAGGATCACACAAATCTCTCATTTTGCATGCATGTGCATCCATTTACATCATTTTGCATTCATTTATATACATTTGCATTCATTCGCATTCATTTGCATCCATATGTATCAAATTCATTTCCCCTTCAGGTTAAGGGATAAACCTGAACTACCCATTCAGGATAAGGGATAAATCCTGAGACCCTGACAGTTGTCTATGTCATCGTGAGGATGAAAACTGAAAATCTCTCATCAGAATCAGTTAGGTAAATTTTCAAAATCCAGTGTTCATACTGGTAAAATTTTCTAAATCCAGTGTTCGTGCTGGTAAATTTTCAAAAATCTAGTGTTCGTGCTGGTAAGATTTTCAAAAATCCAGTGTTCGTGCTGGTAAGATTTTCAAAATCCAGTGTTCGTGCTGGTAAAATTTTCGAAATCCAGTGTTTGTATTGGTAATTCTTCAAAATCCAGTGTTCGTGTTGGTAATTCTTCTAAAAACAGTATTCATACTGATCCATTTTCAAAATCCAGTACTTATGCTGGTTCATTTCCAAAATCCGGTATTCACCTTGGTACATCTTTCAAAATCCAATTGTTATTGGTCGGACTTTCAAAATCCAATTTTTATTGGTCAAACTTTCTAAATATGGTTTACTGGTTAATGTTTTCAAACCTAATCCATGCTAGTCTAATTTTCCTTCGGGATTCGAGTTCCGACTCGAATTTCCTTTCCTTCTAACCGGTCTAGTTTTCCTTCAGGATTCGAGTTCCGACTCGAATTTTCTTTCCTTCTAATTAGTCTAGTTTTTCTTTGGGATTCGAGTTCCGACTCGAATTTCCTTTCCGCCTAACCGGTCTAGTTTTCCTTCGGGATTCGAGTTCTGACTCGAATTTTCTTTTCTTCTAATTAGTCTAGTTTTTCTTTGGGATTCGAGTTCTGACTCGAATTTCCTTTTTGTCTAACCGGTCTAGTTCTCCTTCGGGATTCGAGTTCCGACTCAATTTTTTTTCCTTCTAGTTAGTCTAGTTTTCCTTCGAGATTCGAGTTTTGACTCGAATTTTCTTTCCTTCTAATTGATCTACTTTTCCTTCAGGATTTGAGTTCCGACTCAAATTTCTTTTTCTTTCACAATGGATCCAGTTTTCCTTCGAAGATTCGAGTTCCAACCCGAGTTTTCTTTTCCTTCTGAATTGGTTTAGAAAATTAGAGTTCTGACTCGAATTTTCTTTCAAATCCAATTCAAATGTCTATAATTGGTCTAGAAAATTAGAGTTCCGACTTAAATTTTCTTTCAAAACCCAATTCATTTAGTTTTTCCTTGAAGATTTGAATTTCAATTTGAATCTTTCCTCAAAACCCAGTTTAGCACCTGGTCCATTCAAAGCTCACAAGTTGAATCCTTCCTTCTTAGACTGTGATTCCTAGGTTAAATTCCTATGGAATTGATAGTTCATAGGTCGAACCCCTGCGGAACCAATGTGATTTATAGGTTGAACCCCTTTCAAACCAGTCTCATCCTAAAAAAAAAAAAATCGATATGTAGGTTGAATTCCTATTGATCCCCGATTCTTAGGTTGACTCCCTTCGAAACTAATCCCACTGCCAAAAATTTGATCTGTAGGTTGAAGTCCTCCTGATCCAATATTCTTTACAGTCCTTAGGTTGAACTCCTTTTGGATTGGTATTTTTCAGTAATTTGATCTGTAGGTCGAAGTCCTCCTGATCCACGTTCTTAGGCTGAATTCCTATTCAATTCGTGTCGTTCCCAGTTAACCAATGTCGTTCTCAATTGAACTAGTGTTATTCTTAGGTTGAATTCCTATTGAACCCATGTTGTTCCCAATAAACTAATTTCCAATTTCGGCCTTCGGGTCAATCAATTTCAAAATTTTCAATTTCCAATTTCTAAATTCAAAATTCCAATTTCCAATTCCAATTTCGGCCCTTGGGCCACCCAATTACCAATTTGAGACCTCTGGGTCAACCAATTTCCAAATTTCTAATTTCGACCTTCGGGTCAATCAATTTCCAAATTTCCAATTTCAGACCTCCAGGTCAACCAATTTCCAAATTTCTAATTTTGACCTTCGGGTCAATCAATTTCCAAATTTCCAATTTCAACCTCCAGGTCAACCAATTGTCAAATTTTCAAATTTGATCTTTGGGTCAATAGATTCCAATTTTGACCTTCGGGTCAATCAATTTCCAATTTCCAATTTCCAATTTCCAATTTCCAATTTCCAATTTCCAATTTCCAATTTCCAATTTCCAATTTCCAATTTTCAATTTTCAATTTTCAATTTCCAATTTCAAATTTTCAAATTTTCAATTTCTAATTTCCAATTTCGACCATTTTGGTCACCTAATACCAATTTTAGTCATTTCCTCTTGCGAGAGACCCTTTTTACAAGGAGAGTTCAAGGGAGCTTGTTCTTTTCGCATGCTATCCTTTGTTCACCTAGCCCCTTTTCAGGGAGAGTTTGAAGGGACTCGTGTCTATGTGAACCGTTTGCAAAACAAAATTCCAATTTCATACAAGGAACTCTTAGTTCAGGGAGAGCTTCGACGGAAGTTCGCTTTTCTTGTGACCATAATTTCGTACTAGGCCATTTCATCGTGAAGGACCCTCTTTTCAGAGAGAGTGTGATGGACTCGCTCCTTCATAACCAATTCACCGACCTCACCATTACCGGCCCCCTTTCCATAAGAGAAGCCTAATGTTAGGAAGTTTTGACGAAAGCTTAATTTCTCTTCGAAAGTTCATTTTGCAAACACCTCCTCTTCAGGGAAGAGAGGAGTAATTTCTATTTCCCATTTTTGAATCTTCTCCTTTGGGGAAAGGAGAAGAAAATTTCTGTCATGGATGCGTTGCGTTGTGCTTCAAATACTCGCTTCCATAAAGGATTTCAAGAAAATCTTGCCAATTTGTCATTAAATATTTGTTGATTTCAAAATTTTTTATTGCACAAAAACAATACCTCAGAATACCTTCAGTGTTATTTCCGAAAGGTCAAAGCTTTCGTGAAAAAGGATTCAAAATTCAAATTCTTTCTATTGGCCAACCAAAAGGATGAAGAATAAATCCTCGATATGGCCAACAAAAGGAAATTCAATGTTGTTGCAAAGCCATAAGTGATCGATATTGATCACAGTCAATGGCACATTTTTAAAGATCATTCTTGGAAAATAAAGCAGTCCAAATATCATGGGTGATACAGAAAAATCCATTCAATTGTCATATCTCCTAAATCACCTAAGCTGCAATTAAATATCTGCAAAAGGGATCTCTCAATTGTCATCAAGATGAAGGCGAATTAGGCGAGTAGACCCCCGGGGCCAAAAAGATTTGAATCATCTCCAAGATGACGGAGTTTGTGACGGATTCTTCCAAGGAAAGTTCAGAGCACCGTCAAGATGAAGGCGACTGCGATGAGCCTCTCGACAAACCCTAAAAGATATTTAATTTCCGCTATCATCAAGAGATTTTCAACCAATAAGCCAATAACCATCGATATAATCCCTGAGAGAAAAAGAAGGATCGGAACATCTCCAAGATGAAGGAGTTTGTGACATACCCTTCCAAAAAAAAAAAGAGAGAAAAGTCAAGACATCTCCAAAATGAAGGATGATGTAATAAAATCCCCAAAATCCTAAGAGAGCTCTAATTCTGCCAAAAAAAGAAAAAAAAGTGGGCCGAAAGATCATCATGAGAAAAGAATCCCAGGATATCAGACTGCTGAGTCTGTCAAGAATCTTCTTTAAAATTTGTGAAATTCTATTATCAATATTCCTTCACCAATTGCTTTCACAATATCAAGAATACTCTCTTTTCTATTCATATCAAGGAAATAGATAGCCTCCTTGAAGGAAAGTCAATTGCAAGAAATTTGAATTTGAATCTTGATTCTACGAAGTTAAGCCTAGTCGGAGGTAATACTTCAGGTAGAAAAGAGGGAATATTTTCAAAACAATGTGCATCATTTTAAATTATTTTGAATCAACAATAATTTTCAACATTTTGACAATATTTTCTAGCTATCCTGGCATGAAGCGAGAGCTTGAGGTTCATCTTTGGCGCATCCTGACATCAGTTGTTATCCCTTTTAAGGACTTGATAACTTGAGTTTTCAAGATTCCTTCCCTTCTGTTAGTATAATCTGAGCGCATGGGCTCTCATATTTGCACACTTCCCTGTGTCCCCACTGTCACACCATAGACAGTCCAATTTTGTCTTGAGGTTAAGCCACCAATCATTTTCTCGCAAAAGGTCACCAATTTCAAAAGTTATTTAGTCTCAGCAATGAGGCGCCCAAAATCAAACCCCTTTTCAAGCTTTAGGGACCCCAATTTCATCCTTTTGCAAAACCCCTATCGGATTCATTATGCGAAAATCCGAAGGTTCCATCATGGTTTCTTCCTTCGAGGATTCCATTCATTTTCCACCCAATCAGGATAAGGGTACAAACCTGAGCCTCCTTTGATGAGGTATTTCTTTTTCCTCCCAATCAGGATAAGGGTACAAACCTGAGCCTCCTTTGATGAGGTATTTCATTTTCCCGGTCAGGTAAAGGGTCAAACCTGAGCTTTGTTTCTGCACGAGGTATTTTTCGTCCCATCTAGGTTAAGGGCAAAACCTGAATCTCACTTCTTTTTGAAGTAAATTTCTCTTCTTCATTCTCCATTTCATATCTATAATTTTCATCACGGCTAATTTCTTCATACCCAGTCAGATCCTTCTAACTGGGGCATTTTTATAGCCAAAATTTGGTGTGTTTTTCTTTGCCACTAAACTCGTCCTCAAGACGGCTTAGTAGCAAAGAAGGGCATCTGTAAACACTCCAAATTTTCCACATCCATTCTCAAACAACCCTCCTCGTGCAGTGCCAACCCTGTTAGGTCAGTGTAGGAGTCAAACCCTGAGTTAGTTTCAGAAAATTACCATTTTACCCATTTTTCATTAGGAAAATTACCATTTTACCCCTAGGTCATCCTGAACCCCAGTCAGTCGGAGTCAATTAAGCTCATTGGTTAGTTCAGAACATTTAGAATATCATTCATTTCAAATTCATTTGAGCTCACAGTGAGAAAGTCATTTTCATTTCTGATCATTCTTGCCAAAATGGGATCATTTCTTCAGAAATGAGCTCATTTCTTGTTCAAATCCAAGCCAATTGTCTCTGAGTCAGTCATTCATAGTCAATCATACTCTCCAGAGTCTAACTTGAGCTCACTAGAAGTTCAAGCGCTCCAGTTTCAGTTCAAAACCATTTCCAAGTGTCCAGGTGCCCATTTTAGTCTATTTCAGCTGAAATTGAGCTGAGTTCAGCCAATTGAGCTAGTGTTAGAGCTTCGATTTTAGTTCATGTCAGTATTATTGACTTTTTTTTTAGCTGAAAGCCAGCTCAAGTTCTTAATTCACTTCACTCCAAAGACCATTCCGTACGATTTTTCTAAAAATGGCAACTTGGAAAGGTCAGTTGAGTTAGTGCCTGATCAGTTCATTTGAGTTCTGAAACTCTAAAACCCAGCTCAATCTATCTCATCTCAGTTTAATCCAGCTCGAACCCCAATTTTCAGTGTCACTCTGACCCAGTGAGTCCCGAAAACCATTTCTTGAGCTATTTTGCAAATTTTATCAATTTTAATGTTTTTTAAACTGATACAAGTGTCAATCGGGGTCTGACATCCAAAATTCTTTATTCAAGGTTAGCATTTTGCATAGCATTTCATGTCATTTCTCATCATTTCATATCATTTCTCAGCATTTCATAACATTTCATTTCATTTTTGAAGTCCAGAACTCCAGTTTTATAAATTTCAATCCAGATTGAGTTTTAAAAGCTTTCAGAAATCAATTTCAAACCCTGAGTTTCCAAAATTGACATTTTTACCCCCAGGAGTCTAAATTTGGAAATATTTTCTCAAGAAAAATAATTTGGATTTATTTCAAACTCAAATTTTTGAATTCTACACTGGATTTGCTTTGCAACGGGGTATTGAACTTCAAAATCCGAGCTTGTTTCAAAAACTACCAAAAATAGCTCGTTTTGTTTGAAAAAAGAGTTGGAAGCATTTTCTCAAGAAAAACAATCTGAATTTCTTTCAAACTTACATTTTTAAATTCTACATTGGATTTGCTTCGCAACGGGGTATTGAACTTCAAAATCCGAGCTCGTTTCAAAAACTGCCAAAAATAGCTCATTTCGTCTGGAAATAAATTTGGAAGTATTTTCTCGAGAAAAACAATATGAATTTCTTTTAAAATCAAAATTTCAAATTCTACACTGGATTTGCTTCGCAACAGGGTATTGAACTTCAAAATCTGAGCTCATTTAAAAAACTGCCAAAAATAGCTCATTTTGTTTGAAAATAGAGTTGGAAGCATTTTCTCGAGAAAAACAATCTGGATTTCTTTCAAAATTACATTTTCAAATTCTACACTAGATTTGTTTCGCAACGGGGTATGGAACTTCAAAATCCGAGCTCGTTTAAAAAACTGCCAAAAATAGCTCGTTTCGTCTAGAAACTTTCTGAAAAGACTATTTTACCCCTCTATTCTTCAAAATGAATTTCAAAATTGAAATTTGGACCCGTTCTGAGATCTCCCATTCATTTACATTTCTGTTTTTTTAAAAAAACAAAAAAAGATTCTTTTTATTTGTTTGTTTTTGTTTTTATTGATTTTTATTTATTTATTTCATTTTAGAGAGGTGGCACCCACAAGGGGGTCAACCAAGCCTCCAGCCCCACTTTTCATTTTTTTTTCCTTATTTTCTTTCCCTTTTCCTTTTCCCTCCTTTTCTTTTTTTCTTTTCTTTCTTTTTTTTTTTCCTTTTCTTCTTCCTCTTCTTTCCTTTTCCTTCCCTTCTTTCCTTCTTCCCTTCCTTTCCCTCTTGCCAACCATTCACGTATCTCTCTCTCATTTTTCTATCAAGGACTTAGAAAAGATCCTATTAGGACCTAAGTTAGGAAGAACAAAAAAAACAAAAAAAAAAACAAAGGGGGCTTACGATGGGTCTCTCTCTCTCCCTCTCTCCTTCACGGCTGCCTCTCAAGCCTCAACTCCCCCTACAACCACCTTTACCAAGGAGCTTCAGCAACAGCCTTTTCCTCCCAACTCCTCCTTCAAAGCACCATCAGCACCCTCCATTGGCTACAACCCATCTCAAAAATACTTTCTTCCAGCAAGGTTCAAGGCTGCAGTCAATCTATCTGTTACAAGGTGGAATCCAAGGTATGACTCCCATTTCATCAATATTTATTTCTTTAAATATATGATATTTCAATAAAAGTGCTACCGGATGATATGATCCATCTGTTCTATGGATGGAATCCCTTATCTCTACGGCCAACATAAAAAAAAAATGGTTAATATCCCTTCTTACTTTTCTTTTTTATTTTTGTTATTTTCCATGATTAGTTACATACTTTAAACATCATGCTAGTTAGATTTATGTTTTGCTTAGGTGTTATTCTGATTTCATTAAAGTTAAGTTAATATTCTATCCGTATATCCATTATTTTATGTAGGAATTCGTTATGATAAATTATGAAAATTTTATCATGGATGCACATGGTTGTTGCTGATACCTTGAAAAAAACCCAGTACAATTTGGATTTCAAAACCTTCTCAAATAAATCAAATCCCAAACCAGGATTTCACATTTCCAGAAATTTTCAGTTTCTGCTTTAGCAAACAAGAACCCATAAAATCACCCCTGTGGGAGATTCAAATCGTCTTCCAAAAATCACAGTGGATTTATAATCAAATCTACTATGATCGGGAAATTTTGAGGTTTTTCCAGTTAGTTTTGACCTCTGTAAAAAATCGGATTTCCCAGCTCCTTGGGAAAACCTCTATTTTTCTTTGTCAGGGTATAGACAGACCCTAAAGCCCCAAGTCCACCCAATCCATAGCCATTACACAAAAACGTTAAACATGAAAGTTGTTTCTAACATGTTTTTATGTCATGTCCCAAAATTTGGGAATTTTGGGAACTGTTTCATTATTTTTCCCAAAATTTTATTTTCTGTCTGACAGATTTCAATATCCCGAAATTCCAGAGGTTTAGGTCTCTGATAACAGCGTGCCCTTTCCACACTGTAACCCGAATCCCAGTTCTGTAAAAAAACAAAATTTTCATCTGTTTGTCAGAAACATTTTTCCACAATTTCAGACTTTTTCACATCTGTTTACTATTTTTCTCACATTTTCTACCAAAACCTGTTTGTTTCCTTCATTTACTAGAGTCGCCGGATTCCGATCCGACTTGCCGGAGTGGCACAGCTCAGACCATAGGTCAAAACTAGAAAGTGTAAAAGGCAAAAAGCCTTGCCGTACTGTCCTCTGTCACCACATAAAATTTGGGAAATTGTTTTTGAAGTTTGATATCCTAAAACGCCTTTAGAATCAACATTTTAGGAAAAAATCACAAAATTTAGGGTTTTTACTTGAATTTCCATATTTAAAAATACAAAAAAATTAAATTTTCGAGCTCCATTCTGTTTTTAGGGATATTTTAGGTGTCCATGCCAAATTTGGCTTAATTCCAAGTTCATTTTCTCCATGTGTTAGTTTATCTTTAAGTTTAGAAGCGAAAATCAAGTTAAATTTGATATTTTATGATATTTTCGTCATTTTAAGGTTTTTATCATGTACATGAGCATATATAATTATATTAGGGTTAATTTCAATGTCATTTGCATTTCACATTTTTCATTTTTGCACAATTTATTTCAGAAAACCCTGGTTTCAAGGCCATAGTCTTGTTATCAAGGGTATTTTGGTCATTTTGACCTAAATTTTGAAATTTCAATTTCTAATTCCATAAATTTTCATGCATTTCATCATATTTCATCATATTGTATTTGATTTATTTCATTTGATTTTCAAAATTCCAAAATTTATAAAATTTCTTTCAAAAAAACTTGATTTCCAGGTCATCAGGGGTATTTTGGTCATTTTGACCCCAATTTCGAATTTCAAAGTTTATTTTCAAAATTTATTCATTATTTATCATGTTTATATCAAAGGGGGTATGAATTTGGGTTTATATCTGAATAATATTCGATAATTTTCCATATTTTTGGATAAATTCAGAAAAACCTACATTTTTGTGATAACCTTGTTTTCTAGTTTTGCAGGAATATTCAAGAAGAAGACTTAGTTTTATTTTTTTATTTCAATTCAATGTAATATCAAATGTAATAATTTGGAATAAGAGTTACTTTTCTACTTAGAATAGGACTGCATTGCATATAGTTTAATTTCTACAAAATTCCAATATCTGATGTATGATCCATGTGCATTTATTTCAAATCAAGTATGGTTCACACGAATGGCACGTGCACAAGCTTTTATGGAGTTTATAAACTCGGTGGGATTCGTATTTATGGCCATAGTCAGAATACGAAGAAAACCAATATTTATGATCTTTATATCAGCCACATTCAACCTACACTCTTAGGCTAACTTCAAAATGCATTGCATTTCTCAAAGTTTTAAAAGGATTTCCCAATTACTCAATGAAATTCCCTTTTCAAATTCATATTCATTCATTCATATCATTCAAATTGCATCATTTTCCAAATCATTTCCCAATTCCATTACAGAAAAATCAGTTTTCCCAAGAATTTCCAAGTCTTTCTTAGGATTTGATTTTCTCAGAATCCTTAGTTTTCAAATGACATTTCAAAGCATTTCCCAAGTTCAAATGAAGATTTTCCAATGTTTTAACATTTTCAAATTTCAAAATCCTAAGTTTTCAGAAATCGATCTTCTCAGAATTCCCGTTTTCTTGAGAATTCATTTTCCTTTTCAGAAATCCTTTTCCAATGAATTTCTTGAGTTTCTCAGAATTCTCAAATCCATTTCCTCAGAAAAGCAATCTAAATCTCAAAATCGATTTTCCAAATTAAAAGTTTTCCTGAGTATTCATTTTCCAATGCAAATTTCTGATTTCCAATGAACTTTAATGATTTTCCCAGGAATTCAATTTTCAAGTACTTTTCCAATCAATTTTCAAGCATATTTCAATTTTCCATAGCAAACATCATATTTTCTCAAACTTGCATTATTTTCAAAATTTCATAGCACAAGCCTGATTCTTTGTGCATTCTAGGAAAAATAGAGCATAATTTAGCTATTTGAGTCGAGTTAAAGCACATAATTGGTCCTTGGTTCAATTACCCCTAGTAAAGGCGCCAGGAACGGTTGAACCTCGTACCAACAGGCGGATCCCATTCCACGGAATTTTCTCGCAAATTTTTAAAACGGAGGCGAGTTAATTTTTAAAACCATTTTCAAAACTTTGGTCGAGTTTGATTCGCAAAATTCGTTTCTCTCTCGCAAGGGAGGGGAAAAATTTTGTGATGATAACAACTGTGCAAGAAATCCACCACAAGCATTCTGGTTGACGAAAATATACAAGAGAAGGGGTTTTCCAAGTTTTAGTGGCTTCAGAACAGGTGGATTGAGGAGATACTGCTTGATGCGCTCAAACGAAAGCTGACATTCTGATCCCCATTCAAATTTCACTTCTTTTCTCAACAAATGATAAAGGGCTCGCATCTCATGGCCAAATTAGAGATGAAGCGGCGAATCGACTGAATGTGCCCTTGAAGGCTCCTCAGTTCTCTAAGATTGGTTGGTGGTGGCATATCAATGGTTGTTTTTGCCTTAGAAGGATCCACTTCTATACCTTTCTTGATGATCATAAAGCCAAGCAGTTTACCTGACTCTAATCCGAAGACGCATTTCTATGGATTGAGTTTGAGCTTGTACAGAATGAGTCTTTTAAAGACTTGGCTGAGAGCATCGAGATGATCCTCTCCTTATTTGGACTTAACCAGGATGTCATCCACATAGGCATCCATGTTCTTGTGCATCTGATCATGAAAAATAACTGTCATTGCTCTTTGGTAGGTTGCCATAGCGTTCTTGAGCCCAAACGACATGACTGTGTAGCAAAATGTGCCCCAAGGCATGGTAAAAGACGTTTTTGATTGGTCACGAGTGGCCAATTTGATTTGATTATAGCCTGAATATCCATCCATAAAGGAAAACATGGTGTGACCAGTCGTGTTGTCGATCATAAGATCGATGTTGGGGAGTGGATAATCATCTTTTGGGGTAGCTTTGTTCAGATCCCTGAAATCGATGCAGATTCGGACTTTGCCATTGTTTTTTAGAACTGCCACAATGTTTGCCAACCAATCTGGATAGTCAATAGTCCGAATGAACCCTACCTTTAACAACTCCTCAAGTCCTTCTTTAACTTGTGGTGCCACTAGGGGATCCATTTTCCTGAGTTTCTGCTTGACTGGCTTGAAATCTGACTTCAACACAAGACGATGCTCGACCAACTTAGGATCTAAGCTTGGCATATCCTCATAAGTCCAAGCGAAGACTTCTTGATGTTGCTTGAGAAAATGGATGAGCCTTTCCTTCTCATCTAAACATAAGCTGGAGCCAATCTTGAGGATCTTCGGGTCATCTTCTGAGCCAATATTGACATCTTCTATCAGATCCTGAACCAATGGCGATGGTTCATCCTGCTTCTGAATACTGGCAACTCTTGAATTGTTGAGTCAAACTCTGCTAGCTCTTTAATCTGTTCTGTCATCTTGCTGACTCCTGCCCCTACCTTTGCCTTGCATATTCTGGCTGGTTTGGAATTACTTAATAAAAATTGGGATTGATAACGAGCCTTTTGAGCATTTTAGGAGCCATGATTCGGCAATCCTAAAAAGCGCAATGAAGGTTTTTTTTTACAAAAAGTAAGAGATTCAAAATGGCCTTTTGTACAGAAGCAGAGAATAATGCCATAGACAAAGATATAAGCAAAGAATCAGGTATGCCAAGATATGAAGAGGAGATCAAAATTTCATTGATTGAGCAACTTTGATATTTACAGATGATTTGAACAAAAAAGACTGGGACTGGGTTGTCCCTACAAGATGATAGAAAAATAGGAAAAGAGAACAGAAAACAAAGGCATTGTCTTCACTTTGCCTTTTTGATGAAGGTAGTCCCTCTGCCTGATGACTGACCAGTGAATCTCAATTCTGCGTCGGCGACATGCTGACCGGGGATGATTGGCTCCAAAATACCATCCTCGTTCTTCCCGAGACCCCTGAAGGGCTGATAGTCATGCTTCATCAAAAGATTGAATCCCTTCTTGACTTTCGAGAATTGAGGGAAGAGAGGATGATCTTTGAGAGAAGCACAATTGAGGCATCCTCCAATCTTGTAGAAGTGAGGTCCCTGCCACTGGACCACTGACGTGACATTCTCTGCTGGCTGGACCTCCTTCAATTTTAGCATATCTAGTCTGTCACTCAAGTTGATTTCATCAACTTTCCGGATGCTTGGGATGTCAGCAGTGAAAGTAGGATGGGGAATCATGGATTGTGGGAGTCTCTCTTCTGGATCTTTCCCCAAGACTGTGGTGATCATGCCTCCTTTTGACCACTTTATGCATTGGTGAGGAGTAGAGGGAACGACATTGGCATTATGAATCCAAGTATGTCCCAAAAGAAGATTGTATGTGGGCGGCACATTCACCACGTGGAACAACACGGTATACACTAAATAGTTGATGAAAATCTCAAGGAAAATCTTTCCCTTGGCTGTATGCCCATGGTTGTCAAAATCGTATATCGTTATCGAATATGGGGTATATTCTTCTTCCTTCAGGCCCAAGGCCTTGGCTGTCATCTCCGGACAAATATTGAGGCTGCTGCCTCCATCGACGAGTACATGAGAGACTGTCATGCCCCTGGTTCGCACCACTATGTACAAAGCATTGTTGTAAAATATATGAGGTTTTGGCAAATCCTCATCCGAAAAGGTTATTGGTGCGTTTGTCATTGCTTGATTGACAATCTGTGCCATATCCTGCGGGGTTGTGTTGGGCTTGACCTTGATCTTTCGCAGCAGATCATCTAGTACTTGTTGGTGCTCAGGAGAAGCATGAGTTAAATCCAGGATGGAGATGTTCGACAATGTTGTGATAGGCTTCTGAACTTATTCTGACATTTCACCCTTCTTTGAAGCTGACATGATGAAGCGTCTTGGAATCCTGGGAATCTGCTTGGCGACTTCTATTGTCGCCTTTGCTGGCTCATCAACCGACTCTTGGTTGTTGAAAAATGAAGTGATATCCACCCTCTTGGTAGAAGACTATGCCTGACGCAATACAAGGACCTGATGTTGGTCCTGGATATCTGTGGTCATGCAAATTTTTTTCCTCTCGTTCCTCTTTTTCCTTCTCTTTGCCTTTCTAGCCTCTATTCCCTTTTGAAGGGGAATAAAAGACAGAAAGGAAGAGAGAATGAGAAAAGAAAGAAGAGAGAGGAGCTCTTTTGCAAGGTCTCATTTGACCAAAGAAATGTTTTAAAAATCACTTGCCTCCGTTTTTAAAATTTGCGGAAAAAAATAGAGAGACGGGATTCGCTCGTCAGTATGATGTTCGATCGTTCCTGACGCCTTTACCAGAGGTAATCGAACCAAGGATCGAATTTTATGCCTTTTTGCGTTGCTAAAATATCATCTAAGAATTTATTCTAAGTCTAAAATGCACAAAGAATCATGCTTGTGCGAATGCAAGAACATATGCTCTTTTGGGAAGAATGATTCAGAAGATTTTGGATTTTTCAAGTGATTCTGAGATGATTTTGAAAAGATTTTAAGAAATATTTCAAAAGATTTGAACTTGATTTGAAAACCTTGAAATATAGATGGAAACTTGGAAATTTACACTGAACCGAAGAAGATAACCTGAAATTTTGAAGTAGGACTCATTTTTGAGATAAGAACCTTGAAATGAATTTGAATTTGATTCGAAGAAGGAAAATTCAATAAAATATAAAAGAGAAAAAATTGAGAATAAGAATGGGATTTAAAATTGAGATCAAATCAGAATTTTGAAGATGAATTTAGCTTTTTTGAAAAATAGAATTGAGAAGTGAATTTAGAAATAGAACTTGAAATGGAAAATGAATCTTGAAATTGAGATTGAATTTAAAATCTGAAATTGAATCTGAAATTCAAAGAGGGAATTGAGACCTCTGAAGAAGATGGATTTTTGAAAATGAACTTAGAATTTAAATTGAAAATCAAGATAGAATTGGAAAATGGAATTGGATTTGGGAAATCCAAATGAAATTTGGAATTAAAATTGATTTGAGTTTGAAGATAGAAATAAAGAATTTTGAATGGAAAATGAGAATTTAGGATAGAATTTGAAAAATATGAATTTGAATTGAGAAATAGAGTTTGAAAAAGGATTTGAAAAGATATTTTGAAAATTTATCTCAAAAGCACTTGGATTTTTTGAAATAATTTGAAGATATGATGCAATTCTATCCTAAATGATGAATGAATTTAAAAGAATTTGAAATTGGATTTTGAAAAGCATATCTTATTCTTCAAATGAATTGAAATAAGATTAAAGATATAATACATCTTTGACTATGGTCATAAGATGTATTATATAATAATCATATTTAAATTCAAGTGAAGAACAAAACATATTTTTTGTGCCTTTATAGAGTTTAAAACGAAATTAACTCTCAATATATCCTGACTATGGCCATTGATATATATTTTGAGCTAATTTTCAATTAAACTTTGATAAAGGAAGAAAATATTTAGAAAATATGATGATTTTTGAAAAGGGATCCAGTGTGGATCCAATGTTATTCCATAAAAGATGAAAATCTTAAGTTTTGTTCACACCCTGACTATGACCATTAATGTAAATCATCAACTTAGGATTTAATCACCTCCTATTAGAATGGTGCACGTGCCATTCGTGTTCCCATTCGTGATTTTTTGCAATAAAAGAGAAAAGTGACATGAAACAAATATATTTACATGCTCATACATTTTATGCTAGCGCATGAATGTAAATATTCTCATTAATGCCTAGCTATTACAAATTTGAATTGAATTTAGAATTACAAAAGCTTTTAACTTAAGAAGGAAAAACCATATTTTCCACATAATTTCTGCAAAATAGGGTTAGGACTTAACAAGAATATAGAAATACAGAAGCAAATCATGCTGATTTTGATAGACATATGATCACCTTCATAGTCATGAAGAGGTGCCTATGCTATATGCAATACATGGTAGGCACATGATGCATTGTGAAAATGTAGGTGAGAAGTTCTACTGAAAAGATGAATGATATTATTGTGAACGGTAGGGTGATGGTAATGAGGTTATGGTAAAACTGTGAAAACATGGTGATAAGTGTGGGCTATGTGAAGTGTAAAAGGATATTACAGGTGCTGTGCATGAGGAAAATTGCAGGTGTAACAGATTAAGGTGTAGCCCATACCGTGCATAATGTGAGTGTACAAGATTATGACTGGTTCAAGTGACTGTAGATATTGGCAAAAAGATTTGTTGATGGTATAATTGTTGAGGTTTCCTACTGCTGAACAACAGGGGACTTCACAACACTATTAGAACTCCGGACTGGGCAGGGGCATTGCGCCCTAGCATTACTTCGATGAAATCAGCTCAAACTGTTGCTGCAATGGTTCATCGGTAGATGCTGTAATTAAGAGTGCACTTTTAATTTCAGACGATTACGAAGGGCTGCTGAAGAGAATCCAATTGTAGTCCATCCTTCACTGCTTAAGAATGAAGCAGCTGGAAACTTCTGTTCTGAAGGTGCAGAAGACAATTGCCATCGTATGACTCGGGGCAAATAGGTCACTAAATGTAGTGGATGGTGAATTGCTGAGATATGATGTTATATAGTGAGGGTGAACACATGCATAAGGTAGTTGTGAATATAGGAGTCGCTATAGCAATGATGACAGGGAATATTATCATAAGAACCGCAGGTAACGGCTACAAGGGATGTGGCTGAACAACAAAGATGTTGTACACAGGAAAACATAGACGCTACTAGAGGCAGTTGGGTGCTGACGGTGAAGTGGGGTTTGTATAGTGGATGATAGTGGTAACATGCTGCTGTGAAAGAATAAAAAAAAAAATGCTGGAGTTGAAGGCTACAAAGGTGCAATGGAGTTGCCGAAGATTGCTACAGGTGATAGATGGTAATGTGTACTTGAGAGGTAGCTGATGAAGTTGTTGTGGAAAGTGGCAGAAGGGTACCACAGATAACAGTAAAGGATGAAGGTAATGTGAGGGTACTGCAAGTATGGGTTTTGGGATGCAGTATAGCAAAATGTAGGTATTGCTGAAGTGTTGGGACTAACAGGTAGTGAAGACTGTGTAAAAAAAGGTAGAGAGTAACAATATAAGGTAAGATGAAGATGGCTTTTATGTTGAATGAGGTAAGGTGGTACGAAAGAGTAATGGTAACAGGTGTTATAGGGGTTGCAACAAGTAAGTGGGGTGGTGGAGTGATGTTGGAAGTATATTGTGTTTGTGAAGGGTGTTGTGTTGTGAAGGAATGAAGTGGGTAACATGCTAATGCTTACATATATGCAAGAATGCAGAGGATGGTAAAGAGGCAGCTGATAGCGAATACAATGATTTATGACATGCCTTAGGATGATGGAATGCATTTACAATGACTAGACATTTATCCAAAAAAAAAAAAAGAAGAGAAAAAGAAAAGGAAAAAAAATATGATTCTAAAAGAAAGGTGGGGTCATCGTAAACCCAATATGTTGACTTCTATCGGCTACAGAAGTGATCTTCAGCTTGATGCTTCACCAGCTGAAGGCCACATTGCGTTAGCGATCTGCAAGTAAGTTGTTCTCATATGTTGCCCCTTTATACAAGGACAATGTGTATCTTTGCACTTGAGAGACAACGGTTGGTAATCCCATCTGAATGCTCCTTTGCTGAATTTTGCTCTGTGATGGCACGTTGTATTGTGATAGATACAAAGGTCTTACTTATGCAGACCCCTCGTATATATACCAACCATCTTTAGGAACTAAAATGATACCCATCTATTCAAACATCTATACAAGCAGAATTACCATCAATCTGGCTCACATCTCAGGCAGTTGTTTATGGACAATTTTATCGATTATGCCTGAACTTGCAATTCTCTTGAACTGGCATTGAACCACATATTAGATGTAAGTAAAAATGATCAACAGAAGACATGGTACAGATATTCCTTACTAGCTAAATGATGAGGCGAACTTAGCAGATGATATATTTTAAAAAAAAATTCTGGATCGGTGCCTAGTTAGCAGATAACCACTCAAAAGGTCCATAGAACACTATTCATTCTGTGCAAATTTGTCACCACTGAATACGAAAACCAATTTTAATGAAAAGACACTTTATGATAGGAATAAAATGCCTAAGGATGGGGAAGATATTCCTGTTTCCATCTCAAAATTTCCAGGAGAGTATAACGAGAAATTTCTGCAAAACAACCTTAAGGGTCCTTCTAACTTCACAAAATGGTATCCACCTTGCGCTAAAAATTCTTACCCATGAAACCAATCCGCTGCTTACATCTTTTAGGTCTGGGGTCATGACATGAACAGAGGTTTTGAGATCCACTATTGCAATAGGTTATACAACTTGAAGAGATTTTGCAGTGCCACATGAGATTTAGTGGACACTCATACCCGTGTTCCTGGAATAATCTTGGTTGTAGATGGTTCAAGCAGAATGGCTCAAACATGGAAGCAAAGCATGACAGAAGTAATAAGAATAAAATAATTTGAATCAAACACCAGCTCAGAATCTCATCTTCGAAATGGAGGCAGGCAAAACTAAAAAAAAAATGCTATTGTATAAAAGCTACTTTCACATTAACGAAGACTCTCTTTACATTTGAACAGGGACGCCATTCAACGATGAATGTTGTGAATATGATGCAAATGAGTCATGCAGCAGATGGATTATGATACAAACTTGATTAAACAAGAGGTGATTAAAGCGTAACATCCAACAGAGGAGCACCTGTGATAAGATAACAAACTATGGAAAAGGGGAAGTAATGCGTGTACCAAAACACCAGATATATGAAGATCAACAATGATAGTAAAAAAAAAGAAAATGTAAACCGAAGCATTGGAAAAAATCCACCGAACACGAGAAATGAAAGCAAAAACATAAAACAAAGATTTGTAGATTTGGGACATGATGCCGCTGCTATAAATGAAATTCAATGAACATTGAGAAAATGTGATAAAATTTTGTGAATATTATGCGAATGAACCATAACATAGCGAAAATGAAAAGACTATGATACAATTAAAGTAGAATCACGTTGTGTAAAATCAGGGATAGAAGCAGAAACTACATCATAAAGCAAATCACAGTTTATATTAAATGCAAATGAGTAATGTATCAATTGGTACAAACATATACATATACTCACGTAAATTGAAGGAATTCAGTAAAAAAAAAGAGAAAGCAAGTATTGGAATTGATCATTCCATTGATATTGCACAGAGGTGGATTGATGTTGCTATAGAAAACTCAACGCCACCAGTAGTGCGTTAATGGGGAAACGAGAAAAATCCAAAGGAAAATAAAAAATCACAAAAAGAGGAGGGGAGATGGGGACTCACCTTTGATTATTACGGTTGGTGGTTAAAAAAAAAATTCTTTGATCCTTCCAAAAAAGAGGAGTTCGGATGGTTTGCAGACGTTTTCTCTTATTACTGTCGTTGGGGTTGAAGGGTCTTTGATCGATCAAAAGGAGGGGAAGCACCAGGGAAAGGAGAATGACGATCAATGGAGGCTTGCTGGATGACGATTAATGGATGTCTGAGCTCGATGAGTGATAGTTGATCGAGAAAGCCATAGGGAACATGTGAACAACGATGCCCTTGCTTCCCCCCTTGCATCCCTTTTATAGAGAGGGGAGGAAGGCTCTGGAACGAGTTCGTTGAAGATAATCGGAAGAGAAGACATGCGATGGTGATGGGCGGACGAGGCATGTGGGAGGAAGATCGACGGATGGAAGATGCAGGGAACTCTCTGGAAAGGGGGGGGGGGATCGGGAGAGGGAGGCGATGCTCGTGAACGGGAGAGAAACCATTGCAGCTTTTTCCATTTTTCAAAAATAGGGTTCCTAAAAAAATGGTTTTTAATAAAACGGTTTTCAAAATGGGTTTTTAGCAAAACAAGCTTTAAAGATTTTTTAAACTACTTATTTTTGCATATTTTTCGATTTTTTTGGATTTTTTGTTGCTTTCCTTCGTGTTTTCCGCATTTTTTTGTATTTTTGAAATAAAACCCTAAACTTACAAGAAAATAAAGGATTTTTTTTGAAACATTTTTGTAAAATTTGAAAATATTTACAAGGGAAGGATTTTTCGAGAATTCAAGGTTATTCTTTGGAAATTTCTTCAGAAAATGGGTTTGGATCCAGAATTTAAAGAAATTTTCTAGTTTTGATCCTCGAATCAAGAAATATAGAGCAGTGAATCCAAACGGATGCCGGATGGACTGTCCGAGCCACTCAAAACTATTTTTGGTATTTTTGTAATTTTGGTTCGAAATTAGATAACGAGGCTCAGATTTGGATTTTAAACTGGATCCGGATCCAAAATTGAGTCAGATATACAGAATTGATTTGATTCCAGTAAATCCAAGCGATAAACCAGAATTTTGAGTGAAAATGACTCAATTTACTCTGAAAATGGAGGTCCAGGGGCAAAAAGGGGATATTTACATGATTTTGAAAATTTTGGGGTGTTCACAATATCTTGGCTGGAACACGGGTGGATGCTGCCTTGAAGGAAAACTGTCTGCTTTGAAATTACTGAAGCTGAATGTTTGGGTAAAGGTTTGGACAAAATCTCGGGCTGCTCTTTGTCCTTATCCTTGATCAATAGATTCTTATCAACACAGTCCTGGATGATATTTTTTAGGACAAAACAGTGTTTGGTATCATGCCCCACAGTCTGATGGAATTTGCAGAACTTTTTTGTCCATTTGCCCATAGCAACTGGTGGATCTGCCACTTTGGAGAGTTTGACCATCCCTTTTGACAACATATATTCCAGGACATCTTCTCAGGATTGCTCTAGAGCTGTGAATTCTCTGTCATAACTCCAGCCATCATGCTTTGGCTTTAGTGGTTGTTTTACTTCAGGCTGTGGCACTGGCTGAATAGGCAGCGACTTGACAAACTTTCCCTTCTGGGCTGCAGAGTTCGTTCTTTCAGAGCTTCCTGAATTCCTGTTGCGGTTCTTCTTGTTCTTCTTGCTGCTAGAATTGTGTTGTTGCCTGAAATGTCTGCTGAATAAGCGAAATGTGTCTTCATTTTCTGCTCAGGGTTACCTCGGACGAACGAGTAACCTTCATAGAGGCCATTATCCAGCCCTGTTTCGAGCCATTTGGCTCTTTCAATCAACTTGATGAATGATTTGGCAGAAGACGTAAAGATGAGATTCCGCAGAGGTTGGGAAAAGTTATTGGGGATTATTTGCAACACATGTTCCTTTGGAATGAGAACCTTCATTCTGTTACAGGTGCTTCTCCACCTGTGGATGAACTCTCCTGCTCTCTCGTTCTCATTCTGTTTCAGATTATACAGATGGTTGAGAGTCGGCGAGGCTTCGACATTGAACATGAAGCGCTCGATAAAAAGATTTACTACTTTATCGAACTCTCGTAGTTTGATAGGGTTGATATGGTCTGCATACTACCTGGCTGCTACTCCTTCTAGACTGCGAGGGAAGGAGATGAATAAGGCTCGGTTATCTTTTCTGAAACGACCGCACTCTGCATAGAACGTGGCCAAATGGGCTTTTTGGGTTGCCCGTTCCATCAAACTTGAGGAATTTTGAGGAAGACTCTCCAGATTATCATCCTCGTCTAAGCCATTTTAGAAATCTTTGCCAAAATAGGTTTGTTTGCCCTTGCTCTTGGCCTGGATGTCTTTGATTGCTTGAGTCATTTCCTTCAATTTCTCGTGCATCGGATCCTCAGCTGAGATCCCAATTTTGGGCTTATTCACATATTCAGGCTCTTTAGTGATCTTTACGAATTGCCACGGAGGATTCTGACTGAAGACAAACTGCTATTTCTCTTCTGATTCTTCCTCTGCTGATTTTGTGTCCTCAGAAGTAGTGTCTGGCTGAACTTTCTTTCTGATAATCTTGACTTGCTTTTTCACAGCCTTCTTCTTTAGTTTGCTTTTTGAAACGGTCTTTTTCAAACTGGCCTCAGTTTGTTCTGACATCATCCTTGCCATCATTTTCTGAAATAGACCATACATGGCGGGATTGATATCATCTTCCTTATACTGACTCTGTCCTCTGACTGACTTGGGAGAATCCATCGCTTCGACCTCGTTGTCATTGTGCTGAGGAACTGTTTCCTTTCCAGTTCTTGTCTAAACCATCCTGACAATGTGTGATCATCGCAAAATTTTTTCTCTAGCGGTTTTCTCTCTCTTCCTTTCTCTTTTCCTTTCTAGCCTCTATTTCCTCCTTTTTGAATGGGAGAAAATAAAAGACAGAAAAGAAGGGAGAAGAGAAAAGAAAAAA
Organism: Nuphar pumila; assembly: GCF_984573655.1. NCBI lineage: Eukaryota > Viridiplantae > Streptophyta > Magnoliopsida > Nymphaeales > Nymphaeaceae > Nuphar > Nuphar pumila. Next base: position 95,282,902 of record NC_143252.1, on the reverse strand, counting down.
GAAGAGAAGAAGATGAACTCTTTTGTGGGGTCTCACTTGACCTTGATTTGAAAATATTTAAGAAAATAACTCGCCTTCGTTTTGAAATATTTGCGGGAAAATTGGGAGACAAGATTCGCTCGTCGGTACGAGGTTTGACCATTCCTCGCGCCTTTACCAGGGGCAATCGAACCAAGGATCGAATTTATGCCTTTTTGCTTTGCCTAAAAGATCATCTAAGAATTTATTCTAAATCTAAATGCACAAAGAATCATGCTTGTGCGATGCAAGGATGTATGCTCTTTTGAAAAAATTGTTTTGAAAATTTCCAAGTTTTCTGAGATGAACTTGATAATGGAGTGAAGAAATGATTTCTGAATGATTGAATCTAACTTAGAACTTGAGATAGATTAGGAAGGATATTTGAAGTTCTAAGTCTTTGAAATAATCAGAGTTTGGAAAAATAAATTTTGATTTGAAAAGAATGATTTTGAAGCTGAGATAAAAAAGAAAAGGAAGGAAATTTCAAAGTCAAAAATGGACTTTGAACCTAGGTTTAGGAGAAGAGATGAAATTTGAAATGGAATTGACTTTCAGATTTAAAATTTGAAATCAAAATGAGATTTAAGAAAATCAAATAGAATTGGGTTTAAGAGAAATGGAATTGGTTTTTGGAATTTTTGGAAATCAAGATAGACTTGGATTTTAAATCAGGAATGGAATCTGGATCTGAGGTCTGCGATCCAAGGTGAAGTTGAATTTCTAAGACCCTAAATGGGATTGGATCTGAAGTCTAAGATCCAAAATGAAGTTGATTTATGGATTTAGAATCCTAAATGGGAATTAGATCTGAATTCTGAGATCCAATGATGAAGTTTTAATTCTTGATCCTAAATGGAATTGGATCCAAGATATGGAATCCGAGATGAAATTTGGATTTAAAGTCTGAGATCCAAGATGGAATTGGATTCTCGATCCTGAAATGGGTTTTGGATCTGAAGTCTGAGATCCAAAGTGGAATTGGATTCTAGATCCTAAATGGCTTTGGATCTAAAGTCTAATATCCAAGATAAAGTTGGATTCTAGAGTCTTTAAATGGAATTTGATCTGAAGTCTGAGATCCAAAAATGAAGTTGGGCTCTAGATCCTAAAACGGAATTGGATCCAAGATCTGGAATCTAAGATGAAATTTGGATCTGAAATCTGAGATCCAAAAAGTGGAGATTACGTTTGGGAATCTGGATCCAAGTTGGGATTGGGATCTAACTTTGGATTTGGATTTTGAAAGTCCAAATGGGACTTTTGAAGATGGATCTGGGTTTTGAAAACCCAGTTTGAATTTAAAACTTAGAAAAAAGACTTGAATTTTGAGATTTCAGAATCAATCTCAAAACTTGGATTTTGAATTTGAAGATAAGAAAACTTGATTTTTGAATTTGAAATCAGAATAATAAGAAACTTCAAAGTTTAAATTGAACTTTGAAATTGAATTTGAGATATTGAATTGAATTTGAATTTGAATCTTGAAAAATGAACTTGGAATTTCAAAGTTGATTTGAACTTTTGGATTTGATTTAGAATTTAGAAATTGAATATACAAATGAATTTCAAAGTCAAATTGGACTTTGAATTTGGAATCAGAAGATGAATCAGAGATTTCAAAGTTTAAATTGAACTTTGAAATTGGATTTGAGATATTGATTTGAATAAGAATTTTGAAAATGAATTTGGAATCTCAAAGTTGATTTGAATTTTGAAGTTTGATTTATATTGGAATTTTTGAAGTTTTGAAATGAATTTGAAATTTCAAAGTCAAATTGAACTTTGAAATTGAATTTTGAATCTTGAAAATGAGATAGAATTGAATTTGAATCTATAAAATAGAATTGATTTGAGAAATGAAGAAGATACCCAAAATCTCTTGGAATTTTTGAAAGGGACTTTCAAAAAATATGATGCAATTCTATCCTAAATGATGAATGAATTTAAAGAATTTTGAAATTGGATTTGAAAAGCATATTTCATTCTTTAAGTGAATTAAAATAAGATTGAAGATATAATACATCTCTGACTATGGTCATTGAATGTATTATATAATAATCTATATTTAAATTCAGGCGAAGAATATAACATATTTTGGTGCTTATATAGAGTTTAAAATGAAATTAACTCTCAATATATCTTGACTATGGCCATTGATATATATTTTGAGTTCATTTTAAACTAAACTCTGATAAAAGAGGAAAATATTTAAAAAAAATATATAATAATTTTTGAAAAAAGATCTAGTGTGGATCCAGTGTTATTCTATAAAAGATAAAAATCCTAAGACTTGTTCACACCTTGACTATGGCCATTGATGCAAATCGTCAACTTAAGATTTAATCACCTTTTATAAAATGATGCACGTATCATTCGTGTTTCCCATTTGTGAATTTTTGAAAATAAAAGAGAGAAATGGTATGAAAACAAGCGATTTATGATATTTACAATGCTCATTCATTCTAATCTAGAACTGGAAAATGTAAGTTTCTCATTGTTATGTAGCTATTACATCATTTGAATAGATTTTGAAAAGATGAAGAATCTTTGACTTAAGAAAAGAAAGTCTAAATTCTTCATATATTCCTGCAAAACAGAGTTAGTATGAGCAATATAGAAAAGAAATGTCATGTTAAAGAACTAGCATGCATGTATATTTGTCTCAGAGCTAAATGAGGGTATGCATATCTGAAATGCAAGAGTAAAATATTAAGTTGATTGAAAAATTGGATGTGACAATGTATATAATACATTAAGTGAATGGGAAAGTGTTTGTGCAATACCTAGAAGCCATACACAGGCTAATTAGGAAAATGCCTAGATATGCTTGCTTTAAGGATGATGACTGGTTGATATTTTGAAATGATCTTTTTAAAACAATTATGTTCAATAAAACTTTGGAAAATCGTCAACCAAAAATATAAAAACCGACTTTCCACAAAGTGGTAAGTACGGGTCGAATCCTCAGGGAACAGGAATTAATCACTAAAATTCTAGAAAATTTAATTTATTAATGTCAAATGTCAATCTACAATTATAAAGTTAATACAACTACAATTAATCACTAAAATGAAAATAAACAAGCACTCAGTCTTCTGCTCCACACCAAGGGTATTTCCATCTTTTCACCAATTATTCGCTCCTCACACTTAGAAAATAACCCTGGAAACTAAATATGCTTTACAACCTAAAAATACAGAAAAATACAAAGTTAGTATTCTATTATAATAATGAAAACAATAACTAAAACTAATTCTTCTTTTACGAAAATAATAAAACAAATGCTATTTATCAAACAAAAATTAAATAAAATACTAAATTAATTCTAAAATTGACCAAATTAATTCTACTAATGCTGTATGATGATTATGCAACTCCTAAAATGCATAAACTACTGAAAACAAGTCTAAATTGCCGAAACTAAGAAAATTACGAAACTGCCCCTAACTAGTGTAAAATAGCATTCTGACAGGTTATCGGAAAACCATTGTTTGACAGGGAAAACGAGGTCCGATTTTCCCGAAATTTGTTTTGTTCTGTAACTGACAGATTAAAAAAACTGACAGTTTTTACAGAATTGAAAAACAGTATCTGGAACTCCAGATATAAGCGTTTCAAATCTGGGGAAAATCAGGATATCGACAGTCCTGTAATTTGAAATCCAGAAAAAGCGGTTTTCACAAAACGCTTAAAAATCAGACCAAATCAACTCTGAATGAGCTGAAATTTGGTCTGCAGTCAAATAACACGTCAATAAAGTGAATAGAAGAAATTTTTTTGGAAAACACAGAATTTTTGCACAGAAATTACTGCTGGTGCGACAGGGCAAAAATCTGGTTTTTATTTGAGTGTACTATTCACTTTATGAATCTATTTTAACACTCTAAAAGACAAATCAAACCTAATGCAATCTAAATGACACTGAATAACAGTGTATATGAAGATGACTATTACGAATGCGCTAAATGCACGACGAACAAAACACGATAAGCAAATTATGACTAAAACTACTTTAACTAACAATGCAAATGCAACTATGCTATGAAATAAAATGCAATCCAACTACTAAGTTAAGTAGTATCTAACTACCCATCAAACAATCACAAAACACATTTCACACATACAAAGCAAATATGATATACGTACACACACTTCTACACTAAAACTAAATTAGACAAATAAACTAATTAGTATAAAAATCAAAATAAATAATACTAAATGAACTTAATTCACTAAAGAATAAAGACTAGGGTTAGGGTTCACTCAATTGACTCCACTAAGCTTGGCTTTGGCTTGAGTAGGTTCGGATTGGGTTCGGATGAACTCGGATTGGATTAGGTAGGCTCGGTTTTGACTAGGTTGAGAGAGATAGGCTCGAGCTAAGATTGACTCAACTCAGACTAATGTGGACTCGGCTAGGTTTGACCTAACTAGTTGGGTTCGGTTTTGAGTTGACTTAGTCAACTATGTTCGGTTGACTTAGGTGGATTCGGTTTGACTTGGATAGGGTTGGGTTAGCTTGGTTTAGGTTGACTCAACTTGGTTTAACCTAGGTTAGGTTTGACTTAGACTAGAGTTGACTCGACCTAGGCTCTGTTTGGACTCACCCTGGGTTAGACTAGAACTTGACTCGGGTTAGGTCTTGGTCTTGGACTTAGGCTTATTAAGACTAGGTTGAACTCGGTTTAGGGTTGACCTAGTCAACTAGGGTTGGTTGGGTTTAGGTGGGCTTGGACTAAGTTTGAATCAACTAGGTTTGACTTAGATAGGTTAGGTAGACTAGGTTAACCTAAACTTAGGTTAGGGTTGACTCCACTAAGCTTGACTAAGGTTGGGCTTTGGTCTTAGACTCGACCTAGGTGTGGTATAGGCTTTTACGTAGGCTAGGCTAGGTTTTGACTAGACTCAAAGGGGATGTAGACTAGGGTTTGACTTGACCTAGGCTCGGTTTGACTAGGTTAGGTCTAGACTAAAGTAGTAACCTCTTAATTCCTACAATTAATTCAAAGTTAACGATTTTAATGGAGAGGGTTGGAAAAGGAATGTAATAATTACCAAATTCCAAACTTTGAAATGCTTTGGATTCTCAAAAATCGCCCCATTTTAAGAGGGAGTTACACTCCTTAATTGCTTTTAAAGCTCCTTTTGGAAAAATGAAAAGGCCAATCTAGAAATCCACGATTTTTGCTTTTCAAGATGGAATTAAAGTGCTTTTAATGCTCTATGGAAATCGTGGATCCTAGATTGGAATTTTTGTTTAATGCCAAAAACACTTTCCAAAGTTAAGGAATAACTCCTTCTTTAATGCCCATTCAAAATTCCAAATTTTCCTTAAATGCTTCACACGACTTTTGAAGAGCCTCCTTTTTCCAAAATCGCCAACTACAATAGGGGCTACTTTCTAAACTAAAAGAATTAATTCTACCTAAGGAATAAAAGGAATTAAATGAAAAGATGATTTTCTAGGAGTTAATGCTAACCTAATTCCCAAAACCTACTTAATTAACCCCTAAAAAACGGCTAGGAAAGAAAACCCTAATACATTGAACCTAGACACCTTCCTAACTCAATTAATGACAATTAAGACTTGCTAAAAAATTCGACCAAGAGCTCAAGGGGAGCTCTAATGGATGCCGCCCCACCTTGGGGAAGAAGAAGAACTACACGAAAAAAAAATAAAATTATAAATTAACAAAAAGCAATAAAACTAAATACCCACTATTTTGATAAAACGAAATTAGAAAATAATACAAAGGACTCCTAATTACACAAAGGCTAACAAGAACAGCACTATGCTGGAATTAAAAACATGAAAAAAAAAGAAAACTTGATTTTTATAATTTTCAACAATAGACTCAAAACACAAAAATGAAAAAGGATTAAAACAAGTAGTTAAATCAATCCTAAAACAATGCAATGACTATCACAAGTTTATGCTACTGTTAACATACTAAACACACAGTAAACCACACGTCTTACCAACCCAAACACACTTTGAACGAAAATGTAAAGATCGGCTAGAATATCTCTAGCCGATTTTTTTTTTCTTCTTTTTCAAAAATGAAAACAAACAAGACACAAGCACAACCCACGAATAAAATGAATTAAACTGAACTTTTATAAATGGATTATCAGCAAAAAAACTCAATACACATGCTGGACATAAAAAAAATCAGAACAAAGAAAAATATTTTTTGTGAAAATCAAGAATCGGCTAGAATAAGTCTAGCCGATTTTTTTTTTTTTCTTTTCAATTAAAACCAAATGCAACCTACACAAAACCAAATAAGGTAAATCAAAATGAACACCTTTTATATTGGATTTTCTGTAAAAACAGCCCCAAGAACGCCTATGACAAACTTGAAGAATCGGCTAGATGAAGATCTAGCTGATTTTTATAAAAAGAATGAAAAATCAACAAAAACTTGATTCAAATGAATCAAGCAAATAAATAAACCTAAGCTAACGTGCTGGCCTATGCACGAACTCTATTCTAAGGTTGAAAATAAAAAGAAAACAAGAAACACTCAGAAAATAAGGAAAAGAAAACCAACACTCATTTTCGGTTTTAGCTAGAAGAGAAGGAAGAAGAAGACCTACCTTTTGGAAGATCCGACGACCGGGGGGATGAAGAAGAGCGGACCGTGGCTGGAGATGGACATCCTACGCAGTTCGAGAATGCTGAACTTCACCAAAAAATGGGACCTTTGCAGCTGCTACACGTTGGAGATCCACCGACAATGGAATGTGAGCCGATTCTCGATCGGAGGGTGTAGAAAGCCGGATGGAGGTAGGGCCGGCTCACCTTGGTGGTGTGTTGCGCACTCCCGCCCAAGGTTAATGGTCTCCACCTCTGCTACACCTGCAAAAATACAGAAAAATGGTGAAACTACAGCAAGGAGAAAGAAAGAAATGGAAAGGAGCAAAGAGAAATCAAAGATATGCTTGAAAATCAAGCATAGGTCGGTCTTCAATGGCCAAAACGTTGAGGAAGATGGAGAGGAAGGAGTTGCTGGAGTAGATTCACTGCAAGGGGCGTCCAAACACAGCCAAAGACGCCTAGGGCTTCTCTAAAAAGTATATTTATACTTTTTGGAATTTGCAAAAACACTGTTATAAAAAATATATTTTTTAGGCGCCTCTTTCTGGGGGGTTTTCAGAAAAGCTTTTTGAAATGGATATGGATAGGCGTGTGGGTTGGGTTTTGGGCTTTCTAAGAGTTGATCCAAGGTCCACTTAACCTAAATGGGTCGGATATGGATCCGATCCATCTCGAAATCCGTGCCCAAACACTAAAATAGCCATAACTCTCTCATTTTAACTCCGATTTTTCTGAAATTCGAACCATAGCCCCTTACTATCAAAACACATCTAAACATGGGTTTAAAACCTTAAAATTGATACAAAATGCATGAAAAACTTGTTTACATGATGTGCATTTCATGCTTCATCAAATACCCCCATGCTTGAATGTTTGTTAGTCCCTTAACAAACCCTAATCATGATATGCACTGAAGACAAGAAATGCTAAGCATGAATGCATAATACTAACTCACTTTCGTAGGAATCACGGTTGCATTTAGTGTATGCAACAAGACCTTTAAACCCCTAGCTTACACTAGTGGACGAGTAATGTCTCGTGAGGGTTTGCAGCGATGCTACCCACAAACATCAATGAAATGCGAGGATGATCTTTCAAAAATATTAGGCTCTTAAGAATGCAGTTGTAATAAATATTTCATGTAATTGACATTCTCAAAACAAGTTTAAAAATCTCATGCCACTACAGTAAAAATTCTTTTCCTTCACTTTTCTAATATTGTAGCTAGTTCATGATTTTTCTCCGAAAGTCAAGTATTCTCATGTTTTACTCATTTATTCTCACTTGTATATTTTCTGCACAGTAATACACATATATGCCTAAGCAATGAAAATTTTCTCATTCAGCACATTCTTTTTTTTCTCATTTTCACTCTTTTTTCAACTTTTGATCTCTTGCGCATTCTTCTCATATGAGCACTATTTCGAATAGTCAGTTTTCGTGACCCGTGTAGCGAGCTTTGGGTCAGTGACTCCCAAGCCGGCCGGCCTTAGGGCACTAGATACAAAGTATCCCTCAGACTTAATTGCTCGAGTCACTAGACTTTCTATTTTAATAGTTTACGTATAGTCTTCCTCTCGTCATGTGCAATGTCTCTATCTCTTAGGCTTTCTATGCAGTCCATGTAACAAGCTTTCAAACCGGTGGCTCCCAAGCCGGCCGGCTTTGGGGCACCAGGTGTAAAACACCCTTCAGATTCTACTTACTCGAACTACAAAGGCCACAGATATCGACTTAGACAAGAGAATGATCTCCTTCGTTATCCTTTTCGTTAAGATACTCAAACACTTCATCTCGTGTCTGAGTTCCACTACTAGGATTCACGAAGACATCAACAACTAAACGTAGCTCTATTCTTTTAAACTCATTTTTCAAACACATCTTTCCATTGCTTATTTCTTTCAGAAAACATACTGTGCATACTTATACTAAAGTGATTCAAAATTTTCTAACAATCAAATACTATCTTTTCTTTGAATTTTATCATGAATAACTACTCTATTTGACTCAGTTCAGAAAAAAAAAAATTTATGGGGCTTAAAAATTTATAAACTGTTAGATTATGCCAAAAATAATCATATATGTTACAACTTATTCTCAAATGCCTACTTAGATTACCAGTCATACAAAAAAAATTGAAATTTTTGTGTGCATGCATCTAAACCACCCCCCCCTGCTTGAATGACACTGTCCCTAGTGGCATACAAAATACGTAAAAATGTAATGCACATGCACACTAAAAGACACTAACAAAAATATGGGAGAAAGGATAGATACAACCTGATTTGCTCTGAGCTTCTGAAGTTGAATTTCATCTGATCTTTGAATTCTTTACAAGCTCTTCCATGCACCTGGTAACTGATACACTAAATGTTAAATTCATCCTGCATACATCAAAACACAAGTTAGCACATGTGAAATGAAATACTAAATAAAGAAAAACACTGAAATGAAAAATAAATAATGTACATATGATACATCCCTCTGGTCGAATCCTCAAGCCTTCGTGAGATGCACTATCTCACACTCACCATCCTGCAAGGTATCTGAAATGAATGGCTTCAGTCTTTGCCCATTTACCTTGAATGTACCTTGGGTCATAGGATCGAATAATGTCACTGCTCCATGGGGAAATACTTCTTTCACAATGTATGGACCTGTCCATCTCGATCTTAACTTCCCTGGGAATAAATGTAAACGAGAATTGTATAGCCACACTTTCTGATCTGGCTCAAACACTTTTCTGACAATATGCTTATCATGAAATGCTTTTGTGCGAGTTTTGTATAATTTGGCATTCTCATATGCATCATTCCTGAGTTCCTCTAATTCTGAGAGCTGCAGTGCTCTCTCTTTGCCAGCCTGGGTGAGGTCAAAATTCAATTTCTTGATAGCCCAATACGCTCTATGCTCTAGCTCGACAGGAAGATGGCATGCTTTCCCGAATACAAGGCGATACGGGGACATGCCAATGGGAGTCTTGAATGCAGTTCTATATGCCCAAAGTGCATCATCTAAGCGCTGGGACCAATCCTTGCGGTCCGAACGAACTGTCTTTTCTAAAATTCGCTTAATCTCCCTATTGGACACTTCAACCTGTCCACTAGTCTGCGGATGATATGGAGTGGTGAATCTATGATTGACAGAATATCTTCTCAGAAGAGAAGCTATCTGTAAATTCCTAAAATGTTTGCCACCATCGCTAATCATCGCACGTGGCACCCCAAAACGACTGAAAATGTTGTGCTTAATGAACTTAAGCACTATTTTGTGATCATTGGTCTTGGTTGCCACAGCCTCGACCCACTTGGACACATAATCAACCGCCACCAGAATGTATAAATTTCCGAAGGAAGGCGGAAATGGTCTCATAAAATCAATGCCCCAAACATCAAAAATCTCGACTATCAAAATCGGAAGCAAGGGCATCATGTCCCTCTTGGACATGTTCCCAATCTGCTGGCATCGCAGGCATCACCTACAGAACTCATGAGCATCCCTGTGGAGTGTGGGCCAATAAAATCCTGACTGCAAAACCTTTGCAGCCGTCTTCCTACTACTAAAATGCCCTCCACAGGCTAATGAATGGGAAAAATTCAGAATGGACTGGTACTCCTCTTCCGGAACACATCTCCTAATGATCTGGTCTGCACAGTATTTGAACAACTCTGGTTCATCCCAATAATAGTGCCTCACCTGGGATAGGAATCTCTCTCGCTCATTCTTGTTCCAATGCTCAAGTATCTGCCTCGAAACCAGATAGTTCACAATATCCGCAAACCAGAGTAACTGCGGTGTACTGACTGACATGATCTGCTCGTCGGGGAAAGAATCATTGATCGGCCTCTGATCCTGCGTGGTCTCCACGATCAGTCTGGAAAGATGGTCTGCTACTACATTCTCGCTTCCCTTCTTATCTCGAATCTCGAGATCAAACTCCTGTAGTAGAAGAACCCAACGAATCAATCTCGGTTTGGTGTCTTTCTTGTTCAACAAATATTTCAATGCAGAATGGTCAGAATAGACAACCACCTTCGAACCGAGTAAATAGGACCTAAATTTATCCAATGCGAAAACTACCGCAAGTAGTTCCTTCTCTGTCGTAGTATAATTCATCTGGGCATCAGACAGAGTTCTACTCGCATAGTAGATCACATAGGGCTTCCTATCAATGCGTTGTCCTAAAATAGCCCCCATAGCATAATCAGATGCATCGCACATAATCTCAAATGGAAGAGTCCAATCTGGAGGTCTCAAAATAGGTGCAGTAATCAAGGCCTCTTTGAGAATCTCAAAGGCCTTTATACAATCCTCACCGAAATCAAAGGGCTGGTCTTTCTCCAATAAAGTGCAAAGCGGTCGAGAGATTTTGCTGAAATCTTTTATGAACCGCCTATAAAATCCCGCATGCCCTAAAAATGATCGAATCTGCCTCACAGAGGTAGGTGGAGTCAAACGGGAAATGGATTTCACCTTCGCTCTGTCAACCTCAATACCACGCTTGGACACAATGTGTCCTAGCACAATCCCCTCCTGGACCATAAAATGGCTCTTTTCCCAACTCAGGACGAGATTGGTCTCCGCACACCTACTCAGTACTCGAGCAAGTTTTTGGAGGCAATCTTCAAAAGAAGAGCCATACACTGAAAAGTCATCCATAAAAACTTTCATCACATCATCAATCATGTCCGAGAAGATAGCAAGCATGCACCTCTAAAAAGTAGCCGGGGCATTACAGAGCCCAAACGACATACGTCTAAACGCGAAGGTGCCATAAGGACATGTAAACGTGGTCTTCTCCTGGTCGTCAGGATGGACAGCTACCTGATTGTATCCTGAATATCCATCTAAAAAGCAGTAGTAGCTCTGCCCTGCGAGTCTCTCTAAGATCTAATCAATGAATGGCAATGGGAAATGATCTTTCCTAGTTGCCACATTCAGCTTCCTATAATCGATGCAGACTCGCCATCCTGTAGTGGTCCTCATCGGAATTCTCTCACCCTTCTCGTTCTCAACGACAGTGAGTCCTGACTTCTTCGGCACAACCTGAATCGGGCTGACCCACTGGCTATCAGAAATAGGGTAAATGATTCCGGCATCCAACCACTTCACTACCTCTTTCTTTACCACTTCCTTCATGTTGGGATTTAGCCTTCTCTGCATATCCCTAAATGGCTTGACTTCCTCATCACAATGGATTCGATGCATGCAGAATGAAGGATCAATCCCCTTCAGATCAGCAACTCCCCAACCAATCGCTGCCTTGTGCTCTCGAAGAATAGTCAGCAATCTCTGTTCCTGCTCCTTAATGAGCAAGGACGAGATGATCACAGGCAGAGTCTCCTCATCTCCGAGGTATGCATACTTGAGTGAATCTAGTAAAGGTTTCAACTCGAGTTTCGGAGGTGATTCGATCGAGGACTTGGCGGGGGTCTCCACAAGTGGTGGAAGAGGTTCCCTGACAGCTCCCCAGGGTGGTCTCTCTGACGACACTCTAGACACATCTACACTATCTACACCGCTATTCTTCTCTATATGGTACAAATCTAAGGAATCCTCAGTAATGTACAACTCGGGCTGCTCCTCCACTAACTCATGTGCAATGTCTACATGAAAGCAGTCCATGTCTCCTGCTGGTTCCATCGCGGCATTGAAAATATTCAGCTTTACCTTCCTATTGCCGAATGAGAGATCCATGGCTCCGGTCCTACAGTTGATGCACGCATTGGCAGTCGCCAAGAATGGTCTGCCTAAAATGATCGTAGTCTGGTGCTGGCTATCTACTCCTTCCATATCAAGAATAATGAAATCGACTGGAAAATAAAAATCATCCACCTTAACTAGCACATCCTCCAAGACACCTCTCGGTACCTTGACAGAACGATCTGCCAGTTGAAGTGTAATCGAAGTCGATCTCATCTCTCCTAGCCCGAAAGAATCAAAGAAATACCCGGGCAGAATGTTCACGCTTGCTCCAAGATCGAGCAATGCGCGTTCTATCCGGATGTTCCCTATAGTACAAGCAATGATACGGGCTCCAGGGTCCTTGAGCTTTGGTGGTGTTTGATGCTGAAGTACTGAACTCACCTGCTCAGTCAGATGGACCCTGTTAGGAACTCTCTCTCTAGATTTACGCTTCTGCGTACATAGTTCCTTCAGGAATTTGGCATATGCCGGCACCTGCTGAATCACATCGAGCAAAGGTAGGTTGATCTGCACATGCTTGAAGATGTCAAGCATGTCCTGGATCTTCGCACCTTGCTTTCCTCTATAACCAGGAGACTCTAATGCTTTGGGATAGGGTGGTGGGGGAATATACTCTGTTGGCTCCTCCTCTTTGCGAGAAGGCTCACTCCTATCCTTCTTCTCTGAGGATGAAGATAAAGATGATGATGGGGATGGGGATGATGGCTGAGCCAACGTAGGTAAAACAATGGTCTTTGGCTCCTCTATCCTCTCTCTACTCTCTCGCTCTCTGCTCTCGACGTGATACTCACATCCACTCCTCAAGGCCATAACTGATTTAGCCTGCTGCTGTGTCTCGGTATGAAATAGGCCTCCAGTCATCTGGTCCTTACCCTTCGGGTTCATGACAGCCTGACTCGGCAATGTACCCTCGGGTCTCCTACTAATAGCCTCAGCTAACTGTCCCATTTGCGATTCTAACTTCGCAATGGACTGCATATGCGAGCTCAAAATCTGGCTACACTTCTCGAAGGCGTTCTGATTAGAGGTTTTCACCTTTTGGAATGCCTGGAGAAGTCTCTCCTCAAAAGATGTCTGCGGGGCAGACTCCTGCGGAATCGGGGGAGTGACAGAAGAAGAAGAAGACTGAGAATAGTTCGGTCTTTGAAATGACTGAGTAAAAGATGGCTGCTGAACTGGCTGAGAGGGTGTAGGCATCTGCATGGAAGACTGTGGATTCTTTCATGAAAAATTTGGATGGTTACGCCAACCCGGATTATATGTCGATGAAAATGGGTTATTCGGCGGTCTGACGTAACCCTGAGCTGCCTGAACTTGTTCTTGAACAAATTCAGGGTACTGAGCTGCCGAAGGGCACTCAGTGATCTCGTGTGTTGGACTGGCACAAAGAGTACACACCTGCTGTGTAGTGGATGGTCCTGAGAGAAGTTGGTCCAGCTTTTGAGCAATCATGTCTACCTTGCACTGTAATGCAGTAGATGGACCAATCTCAAGAACACCAGCTTTCTTCTGAATGCTGGGTGTGGCTCTATCAGAATGAGAGCTCGAAGCGTGGTGGAGTGAATTCTCGGCCAATGTATCAAATAGCCTCCACGCTTCGTCCTCGCTTTTCAGCATGAATGTCCCTCCACATGAAGAGTCGATCATCTGACGATTCTTGTCAGACAATCCATCATAAAAGCTCTGCACCAGTTGCCATTTCGGCACCTGATGATGGGGACATTTCCTGAGGAGATCCTTCATTCTCTCCCAGGTCTCATGAAAGCGCTCACCATCTAGCTCTGAAAAGCTAGTGATGGCTCTACGATATTGGTTTGTGCGACCAATGGGAAAGTATTTCCGAAGAAACTCCTGTTGCAACTGATCCCAGGACTCTATTTCTACAGAATCTAAGGACTTTAGCCAATACTTGGCTTTGTCCTTCAATGAAAAGGGGAATAGAGTCAACCTCAACGCATCATCATCGAAATTCTGTATCTTAACAGTAGAACAAATTTCGAGGAATTCATCTAAATGTCGGTAGGGATCCTCATGACTAAGGCCATAAAAGGATGGAAGCATCTGAATAATGCTGGCCTTAATCTCATAATGCGGCGCTCCTACATCGGGTCTACGAATGCAGGATGCCTGAACATAGTCTGTGGGAATGAAGTATTCCCGCAGAGGGCGTGAAAGAACTGGGGGTGGAGGTGGAGGATCCATGTCAGCCATTATTGCCGAACTTCGATGAGAATGTAAAATTCTCTCTGGGTTGTCAACAAATGGGTGTAATGGGGTTCCTAGACCTCGTCGACCCTGCATACACTGGTACTAAGACCAGATGTAAGCAAACGACCTAAATCTAAAAATAAAAATAAACTAACACAGGTACTAAAATGTAAATAACACAGAATAGACAACTACTAAACAAATATGCTAAACTAATTATGTCAGAATGATCTAACTAAGTAAATGAAATAACAAATTAAACTACTCTAAAGTACTGAAAAGATAAATACAGGAAATCACAAACTAAGTTTTTCTAAAACCCACATGTCTAATCGCTCCTTGCAGAATGATAATTAAGTGAATCCTAAAAAGAACAGTACGTGAATCCTATATTTACTAACTATGTTAATCCTATATTCACTTACTAATCCTACAAACTAAAAAGAAAACAACTAATTAACTAACTAAAACAAATTAATAAATCAAACTCTAAGAAATATAGTAATTAATTCGTCGTTTCCCGGCAACGGCGCTAAAATTTGGTTGATATTTTGAAATGATCTTTTTAAAACAATTATGTTCAATAAAACTTTGGAAAATCGTCAACCAAAAATATAAAAACCGACTTTCCACAAAGTGGTAAGTACGGGTCGAATCCTCAGGGAACAAGAATTAATCACTAAAATTCTAGAAAATTTAATTTATTAATGTCAAATGTCAATCTATAATTATAAAGTTAAAACAACTACAATTAATCACTAAAATGAAAATAAACAAGCACTCAGTCTTCTGCTCCACACCAGGGGTATTTCTATCTTTTCGCCAATTATTCGCTCCTCACACTTGAAAAATAACCCTGGAAACTAAATATGCTTTACAACCTAAAAATACAGAAAAATACAAAGTTAGTATTCTATTCTAATAATGCAAACAATAACTAAAACTAATTCTACTTTTACGAAAATAATAAAACAAATGCTATTTATCAAACAAAAATTAAATAAAATACTAAATTAATTCTAAAATTGACCAAATTAATTCTACTAATGCTGTATGATGATTATGCAACTCCTAAAATGCAGAAACTACTGAAAACAAGTCTAAATTGCCGAAACTAAGAAAATTACAAAACTGCCCCTAACTAGTGTAAAATAGTATTCTGATAGGTTATCGAAAAACCACTGTTTGACAGGGAAAACGAGGTCCGATTTTCCCGAAATTTCTTCTGTTCTGTAACTGACAGATTAAACAAACTGACAGTTTTTACAGAATTGAAAAACAGTATCTGGAACTCCAGATATAAGCGTTTCAAATCTGGGAAAAATCAGGATATCGACAGTCCTGTAATTTGAAATCCAGAAAAAGCGGTTTTCACAAAACACTTAAAAATCAGACCAAATCAACTCCGAATGAGCTGAAATTTGGTCTGCCGTCAAATAACACGTCAATAAAGTGAATAGAAGAAATTTTTTTGGAAAACACAGAATTTTTGCACAGAAAATACTGCTGGTGCGACAGGGCAAAAATCTGGTTTTTATTTGAGTGTACTTTCACTTTATGAATCTATTTTAACACTCTAAAAGACAAATCAAACCTAATGCAATCTAAATGACACTGAATAACAGTGTATATGCAGATGACTATTACGAATGCGCTAAATGCACGACGAACAAAACACGATAAGCAAATTATGACTAAAACTACTTTAACTAACAATGCAAATGCAACTATGCTATGAAATAAAATGCAATCCAACTACTAAGTTAAGTAGTATCTAACTACCAATCAAACAATCACAAAACACATTTCACACATACGAAGCAAATACGATATACGTACACACACTTCTACACTAAAACTAAATTAGATAAATAAACTAATTAGTATAAAAATCAAAATAAATAATACTAAATGAACTTAATTCACTAAAGAATAAAGACTAGGGTTAGGGTTCACTCAATTGACTCCACTAAGCTTGGCTTTGGCTTGAGTAGGTTCGGATTGGGTTCGGATGAACTCGGATTGGATTAGGTAGGCTCGGTTTTGACTAGGTTGAGAGAGATAGGCTCGAGCTAAGATTGACTCAACTCGGACTAATGTGGACTCGGCTAGGTTTGACCTAACTAGTTGGGTTCGATTTTGAGTTGACTTAGTCAACTATGTTCGGTTGACTTAGGTGGATTCGGTTTGACTTGGATAGGGTTGGGTTAGCTTGGTTTAGGTTGACTCAACTTGGTTTAACCTAGGTTAGGTTTGACTTAGACTAGAGTTGACTCGACCTAGGCTCGGTTTGGACTCACCCTGGGTTAGACTAGAACATGACTCGGGTTAGGTCTTGGTCTTGGACTTAGGCTTATTAAGACTAGGTTGAACTCGGTTTAGGGTTGACCTAGTCAACTAGGGTTGGTTGGGTTTAGGTGGGCTTGGACTAAGTTTGAATCAACTAGGTTTGACTTAGATAGGTTAGGTAGACTAGGTTGACCTAAACTTAGGTTAGGGTTGACTCCACTAAGCTTGACTAAGGTTGGGCTTTGGTCTTAGACTCGACCTAGGTGTGGTATAGGCTTTGACGTAGGCTAGGCTAGGTTTTGACTAGACTCAAAGGGGATGTAGACTAGGGTTTGACTCGACCTAGGCTCGGTTTGACTAGGTTAGGTCTAGACTAAAGTAGTAACCTCTTAATTCCTACAATTAATTCAAAGTTACCGATTTTAATGGAGAGGGTTGGAAAAGGAATGTAATAATTACCAAATTTCAAACTTTGAAATGCTTTGGATTCTCAAAAATCGCCCCATTTTAAGAGGGAGTTACACTCCTTAATTGCTTTTAAAGCTCCTTTTGGAAAAATGAAAAGGCCAATCTAGAAATCCACGATTTTTGCTTTTCAAGATGGAATTAAAGTGCTTTTAATGCTCTATGGAAATCGTGGATCCTAGATTGGAATTTTTGTTTAATGCCAAAAACACTTTCCAAAGTTAAGGAATAACTCCTTCTTTAATGCCCATTCAAAATTCCAAATTTTCCTTAAATGCTTCACACGACTTTTGAAGAGCCTCCTTTTTCCAAAATCGCCAACTACAATAGGGGCTACTTTCTAAACTAAAAGAATTAATTCTACCTAGGGAATAAAAGGAATTAAATGAAAAGATGATTTCCTAGGAGTTAATGCTAACCTAATTCCCAAAACCTACTTAATTAACCCCTAAAAAATGGCTAGGAAAGAAAACCCTAATACATTGAACCTAGACACCTTCCTAACTCAATTAATGACAATTAAGACTTGCTAAAAAATTCGACCAAGAGCTCAAGGGGAGCTCTAATGGATGTCGCCCCACCTTGGGGAAGAAGAAGAACTACACGAAAAAAAAAAATTATAAATTAACAAAAAGCAATAAAACTAAATACCCACTATTTTGATAAAACGAAATTAGAAAATAATACAAAGGACTCCTAATTACACAAAGGCTAACAAGAACAGCACTATGCTGGAATTAAAAACATGAAAAAAAAAAGAAAACTTGATTTTTATAATTTTCAACAATAGACTCAAAACACAAAAACGAAAAAGGATTAAAACAAGTAGTTAAATCAATCCTAAAACAATGCAATGACTATCACAAGTTTATGCTACTGTTAACATACTAAACACACAGTAAACCACACGTCTTACCAACCCAAACACACTTTGAACGAAAATGTAAAGATCGGCTAGAATATCTCTAGCCGATTTTTTTTTTCTTCTTTTTCAAAAATGAAAACAAACAAGACACAAGCACAACCCACGAATAAAATGAATTAAACTGAACTTTTATAAATGGATTATCAGCAAAACAACTCAATACACATGCTGGACATAAAAAAATCAGAACAAAGAAAAATATTTTTTGTGAAAATCAAGAATCGGCTAGAATAAGTCTAGCCGATTTTTTTTTTTTCTTTTCAATTAAAACCAAATGCAACCTACACAAAACCGAATAAGGTAAATCAAAATAAACACCTTTTCTATTGGATTTTCTGTAAAAACAGCCCCAAGAACGCCTATGACAAACTTGAAGAATCGGCTAGATGAAGATCTAGCCGATTTTTATAAAAAGAATGAAAAATCAACAAAAACTTGATTCAAATGAATCAAGCAAATAAATAAACCTAAGCTAACGTGCTGGCCTATGCACGAACTCTATTCTAAGGTTGAAAATAAAAAGAAAACAAGAAACACTCAGAAAATAAGGAAAAGAAAACCAACACTCATTTTCGGTTTTAGCTAGAAGAGAAGGAAGAAGAAGACCTACCTTTTGGAAGATCCGACGACCGGGGGGATGAAGAAGAGCGGACCGTGGCTGGAGATGGACATCCTACGCAGTTCAAGAATGCTGAACTTCACCAAAAAACGGGACCTTTGCAGCTGCTACACGTTGGAGATCCACCGACGATGGAATGTGAGCCGATTCTCGATCGGAGGGTGTAGAAAGCCGGATGGAGGTAGGGCCGGCTCACCTTGGTGGTGTGTTGCGCACTCCCGCCCAAGGTTAATGGTCTCCACCTCTGCTACACCCGCAAAAATACAGAAAAATGGTGAAACTACAGCAAGGAGAAAGAAAGAAATGGAAAGGAGCAAAGAGAAATCAAAGATATGCTTGAAAATCAAGCATAGGTCGGTCTTCAATGGCCAAAACGTTGAGGAAGATGGAGAGGAAGGAGTTGCTAGAGTAGATTCACTGCAAGGGGCGTCCAAACACAGCCAAAGACGCCTAGGGCTTCTCTAAAAAGTATACTTATACTTTTTAGAATTTGCAAAAACACTGTTATAAAAAATATATTTTTTAGGCGCCTCTTTCTGGGGGGTTTTCAGAAAAGCTTTTTGAAATGGATATGAATAGGCATGTGGGTTGGGTTTTGGGCTTTCTAAGAGTTGATCCAAGGTCCACTTAACCTAAATGGGTCGGATATGGATCCGATCCATCTCGAAATCCGTGCCCAAACACTAAAATAGCCATAACTCTCTCATTTTAACTCCGTTTTTTCTGAAATTCGAACCATAGCCCCTTACTATCAAAACACATCTAAACATGGGTTTAAAACCTTAAAATTGATACAAAATGCATGAAAAACTTGTTTACATGATGTGCATTTCATGCATCATCAATGACATTGTTGTAATTATAACAACGAGGTGGAGCATGGTGTGCAAAATATGTGCAGGGGAAGATGTGTCACCATCGCAAAAAGTAGGCTTCGGTTGAAAGCGGTATGGTTTGTTGCAGGGGTTGGGAAAGCTATAGCAGCCTTAGGGCTGCTATACTATTGAAGCACAAAGGCGCCATCAATGATGCAGAGATATGCTGAGCCATGGAGTATGGAGTAGGCTGGAAGTAATACCGAAGGTACAGGAAAGTGGATGGATATGTGTGTAAAAGTGCTGAAGTGAAGAGATGATGGTGGCAACACAATGTGGGTGTAAGGGGATATGCAGTCAATGAAGAAATCATAAGTGATGGTGAAAGACCAGGTGTTGTGATGCTGAAGTGATGTGCTGAGGATAATGAAGATGAAACTAGTTTGCTGGAGGTGGCAGCAAATAGGGGGTAGGTGACAATATTTATTTAGGAGACATGAATACACAGCAAGTTGTAAGTTACTGTTGATATTCGTAGCAGGGTATGAGGAATTACATGGCAAATTTAGGGGATGAAGGTAATGTGAAGACACTATGAGAAATGTAGTGGTGTAAGGGAAATGTACTACGGGACATAGGGAAAGCTATACTGTAGGTGGAAATGGGTTTGGGATAATAGTAGTGGAGAGTCTTAGGGATGTGAATACACAACAATAGTTAGTTGTGGAAATGCAGAAACATAGGGATAGTGCTATGAATGGAGACATACCAAGAAGGTATGGAAGATCATAGCAGCTTGTGAGTCTGTTATGCTGTGAATGTACAGGGATGGGATGGCTGGTAGTGAAGGATGCCGAATAATGCCTAAAAGGCGAACATGATTTCACAGACAACACATGGATAAGGTAATGTAATTCAACCCACAGACAACATACACAGAGAGTTACTTACAGTAAATCAGCTTCAGCACTTGATTTTGCACAATAACACTTACAGTTTTTGGTGATGCAGAGATGTCATTTCTGGTTCTGCGGGTTCGTCCCCATATCCACTGTCATTAATAATAAAAAATGAATTCCTCATACCCGGATATTTTCAAGCATTTTACACTTAAGATCCCACGAACAACCAATTTGATGACATCGAGCCCGTG